>NC_064843.1:43200031-44450031 GCF_024166365.1 Elephas maximus indicus
GTAACAGATTCAATCCCCAGACTCGGAGGCGTTAGCCCACAGTCTTTATTATCAGGCCCTTGCGTTCTTGCAGGTGTACATGCCTGAGCGAAGGAGGCCTGGGGACAGGACAAAAGGCAACATGCATTTCAGCTACATCACGGTGCCGCCCGCAGGCTTTCCCAGGGCCGCGGCCAGTGTTCTTTGTATGGTGTTGCTCTTTTTGTCCTTCTGTCTAGGAGACGGGATTGCAACTCTAACTCCCTGAGATAAAGGGAGACTGGACACCTTATCTCTGTCCTTCTCCTCGCCTTGCTGCCCCCAGTGAACACAATCAATTCCCTTGACTACTTGGCAAATTGCAAGAACCCGCTCTGCTTATGACACGAAGGCGAACTGATGCAGGGTCAGCGCCTTGCAAGCAGCTCTGCTCGCCCGTCCTCTCCCGTATCGCCCATCACAAGGCCAGCTGCCTAAAGAATGATGAGAAAACCACACCTGTGTCCAAGGACGACCTCTCACTGTGAGGGGCCATGGCATGCCTTCTACCAAGCTCTGGTCTTGGAAGAGATGTCTAATTGAACTAGTTGTTGCTAAGCCTAAAAAAAAAAAAAAAAGCCTAGACCCATTTAATTTTTCTTTAGTCCTTAGTAATGGTTGTCATAGGTGGCGTGAAACTTAATGTGCTTGGCTGCTAACTGAAAGGTTGGAGGTTAGAGTCCACCCAGAGGAACCTTGGAAGAAAGGCCTAGTGATCTACTTCCCAAAAATCAGCAACTGAAAACCCTATGGAGCACAGTTCTACTCAGACACACATGAGTCAGAATTGACTCAACTACGTCTGCTTGGTTGGTGGGTTAATGATTGTTATAACATCTGTGCTACTAGCCCAGGGCTTCTCAAACTAGGGCATAAAAAGCACCTGGAGGCCTTGTTAAAACACAACTTCCTGAGGTCCACCCCCAGAGTTTCCAATACTGTAGGTCTGGGCAGGACTCCGGAATTTCGTTTTCTAAGGATGATAAGAGGAGGATGTAGCCAGTCTGCAGACCCCAATTTGAGCAGCATTGTACTGGGATATGCTAACTTGATGAGAGCTACTATCTGATGAGCCCTGTCAGTGTGCCAGGCACTGAGCTAAGTATTTATCATTGTGATCACCCATTTCATAGATGAAGTTAAACAACTTGTCCAAGGTCTCAAAGCTAGCAAGTGGTAGAATTGGATTCAAATCCATGTCTCCCTGCTCTACCATCTATAACCACCATCACCGATCACTAGGGATGGCCTGGCCTCTCCACAATTACCTTGAGATGTTTTTAGCACCCCCCCCCCAGGTGGCCCACCTTCCCCCAGTAAAACCTGCTGCCAAGATGATATTCTTAAAACAACCTTTGATGGTTATTTTCTCTCTCAGTTTTGCTGTACAGTGTTGCTGGGGACCCAGCTGTGTGTACAGCCTAGGGCAGATGCAAAAGGAGATGCACAGATGACCCAACTATCTCCTGTATCCCAGAATCTACTAACAGATCCCAAGCAAGAGCATACCTGTGAGGCAGAGGAGGGAGCGCCTGGGGCCATGGGGCAGGTTCAGGGGGAAGAATAGTAAGTTCAGAGGAAGGGATGCTCCTACCTGCCCTGGAGGAAGATCAGGCAAGTCTCATGGAGGAGGTGATATTTGACACAGGTCTTAAAGGGTGAGCATGGCTTGGCTGTGACACAACGAGGGGATGGGCATTCTTGGTCCAGGGCTGATGTTAGCAAAAGCCAAAGGTGGGAAGCTCTCAGGGAGGGTGTAGTGGGCCGCAAGTAGGGCATTTGGATTGACACGTTGGAAGCATAAAGGGTGGTAGGAGGATCTAATGCAGGGTGGGTAGGTTGAGGCCAGCTCATACGGACCCTTGAAGGAGTTTGCACTGCACCCCATGGGCAGTGGGGAGCCACTGAATGCTTTTGAGCAGAAGTGTGATATGGAACAGTGTGTTGTAGTGGTTATGAGCATCCACTTTGGAGTTGAACTGCTTAGATTCAAATCCCACGCCTGCCTTCTATTAGCTGTGTAATCTAGGCCAAGTTACCTTGCCTCTCTGAGCCTCAGTTTCCCACCTGCAATTTTTTAACTCATAGAGCTGTTGTGAGGACTAAAAGGGTAAAGACCTAAGCATAGAGCCTGGCCTTCAGTGTTATGAAAGAGTTAGCTTTTCTTAATACAATTTGAGCTCTGTTACTTAAAAAATAATTTGGCATCACCAGGTGAGTTTAGCTGGAGCAGGGAAAACAGGAGGCAATAAAAT
Organism: Elephas maximus indicus; assembly: GCF_024166365.1. Classification (NCBI taxonomy): domain Eukaryota; kingdom Metazoa; phylum Chordata; class Mammalia; order Proboscidea; family Elephantidae; genus Elephas; species Elephas maximus. Next base: position 43,202,305 of record NC_064843.1, read on the forward strand.
GAGTTCGAGCCCTTTGTGGTCATGGGGACAAGCAGTAACCATGCCTGACCTAGACAAATAGAGGTGAGATTGGAGGGGAAGCAAAACTCAACAGCATTTGAGATGCAAAAGTGAAGAGTCTGACAGATGTTTGGATTGAGTGGAGCAGGGGTGGATGGCCCAATATAAAGAGAGGTCTTGAGTCTAGACCTGCAGGGAGGTCTAAGAGCTGACAGGGAGGAGAGAGGTGGTCCCAGAATTGAGGATCATGGTTAGGGCAGGGGAGAGAAGCAATGGGACCTGCAGAGCTCCTGAAGGGGGAGATCTCCACCAGCAAGCTGTACATGTGGGGGGGGTGTTTGGCTATTCACAGTAGCCAAAAGGTGTAAACGACCCAGATGTCCACCAACAAATACATGGACAAACAAAATATGGTAAATACACACAATGGAATATTATTCAGTCATAAAAAGGGAATGAAGTCCTGATACATGCCACAATACGGATAGACTTTGAAAACATTATGCTAAGTGAAAGACGTCACTTACAAATATTATATGATACCCCTCCCCCAAAAAAACCTGTTGCCGTCAAGTTGATTCCGACTCACAGTGACCCTAAAGGACAGAGTAGAACTGCCCCCATAGTGTTTCCAAGGAGTGGCTGGTGGACTTGAACTGCCAACCTTCTGTTTAGCAGCTGTAGCTTTCCGTAGCCCTTAACCACTACACCATCAGAACTCCATATGAGCCCACTTACACGAAAAATCTAGAAAAGGCAAATGCACAGAGATGGAAGTTCCTTAGTGGTTACCAGGGGCCAGAGTGAAGAGGAGAGGAGGAGTCGTTGCTTAGGAGGTACTGAGTTTCCGTTAAGGGTGATGGGAAGTTTTAGAAACAGATGCTGGTGATGGTTTTACAACATGGTGGATGTAATTAATGTCACTGAATTGTACACATTAAAAAAGGTTAGAATGGCAAATATTTTGTTATATACATACCTACCACAATTTTAAAAAGACAACAATTAGGCTTTTGAGGAAATAATAAAGGATGTTGGCTGTATTTTAAAGGCAAAAATAGTAATGTGGTGATGTATTTGGAACTCAGGAAACAGGTGGAGGCTGAAAGCTGAGCTTTGAGAGGAAGTCATGCAGTCAGGAAAGCAAAATCTCTGGGATCCATGAGATTTCCAAAGGATAGAAGATTGCAAGGGGAGAGGGGAGGAGGGAGGAGAGGAGGGAAGGAGAGGGGAGAGCAAGAGCAGGGAGAGAAAGCCAAGAACAATTTCCAATGTGGCTATGGTGTCAAAACTGAATTCAAGCCCTGCTCTGCCACTGACTAGCTTCATGACCTTGGGTACCGAAAAAACCAAACCCATTGACATCGAGCCAATTCCGACTCATAGAGACCCGATAGGACACAGTAGAACTGCCCTATAGGGTTTCCAAGGAGCGCCTGGCAGATTTGAACTGCCGATCTTTTGGTTAGCAGCCATAGATAGCTCTTAGCCACTACGCCACCAGGGTTTCCATGACCTGGGGTAGGTTATTGAAACTCCCTGAAACTCAGTTACTTAATCTGTAAACTGAGGATAATGTTATTGTTAGCTGCTGTCGAGTAAGTAGACTAGGAACAAAGGTCTGGTAATGTACTTCCCAAAAATCAGCCAGTGAAAACCCTATGGATCACAGCAGAGTATTGTCCAATATAGTCCTGGGAGATGAGCCCACTAGATTGGAGGGCACTCAAAACACACAGTGGCCGCAACAATGGACTCCAGCGTACCAATGATCATGAAGACGGTGCAGTGTCAGGCAGTATTTTGTTCTATTGTGTATGGGATGGCATGAGTCGGAGCCAACTTGATGGCAACTGACAACACAGCAACAAAATTGTCATGCTGAGATTTCAATAGCCGGCCTCTCTAAAGATTCAGCAATTCAGCTTGACCTGTGTTTGGAGGGAAAAAAAAAAAAAAAAAAGCAGTAGGCAGTATTATGTTTATGCAAAGCCGCATAATCTTATTCTCCTATAATTTGGAGGTAGGAGAGAGAGAAAAGAGAGAAGTGGGACGGGGATATTGCCTGACCGAGTCAAGCCCAGGCCTAGAACGTACAGGGTTTGGGATTTTTCGGGTGAGGGTTCTTTCTGCTTACCCACAGCGCCTACCAGTCACGCTGGAGGACTCTCTGGGGCGATGTAAACAGTAACTGTTACTTGAGAACTAGAAGAGCACTCTGCTGGACCAGCCACTGGAGGGTGCCTACTGAGCAGGTTTTTCTCAGAAGATTACCTCACCCCAGCTCATACCGTAATCCTCCAAATAATCACACAAAGGCAGGAAAAACCATCAAAGGACCAGCCCAGTTCCCTGGAAGTACCCGGGGCTCGTGACCTGGCCAGAGCACTTGACCTCCACGGAGTTGTGAAGAAACGGCAGTGCTTTTGTTCTCCTACGTACTACAATGTGAATGGACCCCGAAAACATCACGCTGAGTAAAATAAGTCAGGCACAAAAGGAAAATGTTGCATGATCCCATTCACACAGAACACCCAGGACACGCAAATATGTAGAGTCAAAGGTTTCATGATCCCATTCACACAGAACACCCAGGACACGCAAATATGTAGAGTCAAAGGTTTAGTAGCGGCTACCAGGGGCTGGGGGGATGGGAGTTTCTGTGTAAGGACATTGAGCTTCTGCTGGGGGTGGTGAGAAACTCTCGTACATGGAGAGTTGTGATGGCTGCCCAGTACGGTGAAATGTAATTAATGTCACTGAATTGTACACTTACAAGGGTTACAAAGGCTAATGTTTTGTTATATATGTTTTATCACAATAAATTTTGGAAAAAAAAGGAATTACTGTGGTTTTGGCTTTATCACCACAGAGGCATCAAGACCAGGCTTCTATTTATTTTTGGCAGCGTGATCTCAGCGCATACCGTCCTGAGTCAGACAGCCTCAGAAGATGCCCCCTCCTTTCCAGTTTCTTTCCAACTCAAAGATCTGAGGGTGTGCAGACTGGATGGGGGTGGGGGTGTTGTTCAAGATGCCTCTGCCTGTGGATTAGTTTTTGGCAGGGAGATCACAGTGTTGAATACAATGACACTCTGTCCAGAGCACAAGGCCAGCAGGGAGCCGTTGCGGCTCTCGGGACTGGCAGGGTTTGAGGAATCATTGCATGGGATGAAAGGTCTAAACAGAGCCAGGATTTTTTTCCTGCCTAGGAGACCCCGGGAGTCACTGCATTCCAAAGAAAAGGCTCATTTTATAAGGCTCCGAGAAGCGGACTCAGGCTTCCAATAAAAGGGAAAACATCGTGTTCTTTTTAAAATGCATTTGGATCATTGTAGCCCAACTTGATCCTTTCCATTTGAAATGACTCCTTTGCATCTTTCTACCCAGCACCACAGGGAGATAACAGATGAGATGCCAGTAAAATGCACTCAGCATAGAGCCTGGAACACAGGAAAAGGCGCTCATTAAATGCTTTCTTCCTTGTGTCCCTGGTGGCCTTGAAATTTTCCAAATCAGGTTCAAGTTGTGCATAAAAGTTTACATGAAAGTAGGAGCTGTGGTCCTGAATTCCTCCCTCCTGCTTGGAACCAAAAACTGCCCTGATTCTGCAGCAACTTAGAGAAAACCTGTGATTCATTCCATTGACTCTTTTAACTGGGAGAATAAAATAGTGAGAGGCTGCCACCTCTGTCAGCAAGAAGTAGTCCCCGAAAGGTCACCCAGCTTCCTGTACATCAGTTTCCTAAAGTGAGGATTAAAAGTGAAAGTGCTTGCGGAAAAAAAATGTAAGCGATGATATATGTTATCTCTTTTCTCTGGTGGGTAGGGGAGATATTTTTCCTGTCCTATGTCTTCTTTTAAGGTTATTTTCCGAAACAGTAAGGTCAGAACTGACCCATGTGAATCGCCTGTGACTAATGAAGCAGTTGCTTTATGCCTCCTCACACCTGGAGGCATAACTAATGTTTAAAAGAAAAAACAAAACTCATTGCCATAGAGTAGATTCTGACTCATAGTGACCCCATAAGACAGAGTAGAAGTGCCCCAAAGAGTGCCTGGTGGATTGGAACTATTGAGCTTTTGATTAGCAGCCGTAGGTCTTAACCACTGCACCACCAGGGCTCCAACCATATTTGGGTGGTGAGAAATTCCATCTCAATTATTTTGAGGAGGGAGCTTATGTTTTTTTGGTTTTCACAAGAATCTAAGGGGATTGCAAGTTGTCTAGAAAACAGAAGAAGGGGTATCTGAACCTGGTCAGAGTTGCTGGGGAGATATTCCTTGCCATGTGGTCCATTCAAAGTCACACAACTCAGGGTGGAGACCAAGAGTGCAGGTACCTGAAGTCCAGCTCCCAGGAGTGCCACATGCCAACAACCATACCTCCTGGGCCTTGCTTTTAACTCTCTGTCCCACTCTGTGCACACGTACCTACACAATGGGCCGTGATTTTGAGTTTGCAAGGCAGTTCTACCCTGTCCTGTAGGGTCGCTATGAGTCAGACTCAACTCGACGGCAGTGGGTTTGGTTTTTGTTTTTATGATATGTGGTATTATACTTTATAATATATACCATGTCAAGATCAAAGTACTAACACACTTTATTTACTTTTCCTTCTCTTACTTGATGAGAAAGCAGAAGGATACTGTAGTAGCATCTTGACTGAGTTTGATGGGTTTCCAAGGAATGGCTGGTGGATTTGAACTGCTGACCTCTTGGTTAGCAGCTGAACTCTTAACCACTACACCACCAGGGCTGCACACTTCACTTAAAGTGGTAAAATATTGGCATCAGTAGGCTGTGAGAACATACATACAGGCTAATACCTAAAGCAGATACTAAAAAAAATCTATACAGAGTTATATACTAAAAATATTATAAATAAATCAAAATATAACACTAAAAAATGTTCAAGTCACCCACAGGAAGGCATGAAAAAGAAAAGAGGAACAAGAAACAGGGAGAACAAACAGAACACAAATAACAAAACGGTAGACTTAAGCTCTAAATATCAATTAAAAAAAAAAAAAAAGCCAAACCCAGTGCCGTCGAGTCAATTCCAACTCATAGCGACCCTATAGGACAGAGTAGAACTGCCCCCTAGAGTTTCCAAGCAGCGCCTGGCGGATTCGAACTGCCGACCCTTTGGTTAGCAGGCATAGCACTTAACCACTACGCCACCTGGGTTTCCTCTAAATATCAATAAGGACATTAAATGGAAATGATCTAAATAACCCAATTAAAAGAGAGGGACTAGCAGAGCAGTTAAGAAAAAAAAAAAAAGACCTGACTGTTTGCTGTCTGGAGCCCTGGTGGTGCAGTTCTACCCTGTCCTGTAGGGTTGCTGTGAGTAGGAATTGACTCGATGGCAACAGGTTGTTATATGCTGTCTACAAGAAAGTCACCTGAAACATAACAACATAGATAGGTTGAAAAGATGGCAAAAAATTTATCAGGTAAACATTAATAGATTTTTTAAATTAATCAACCAAGAAGAGATAGCAATCTTAAATGTGTATGCACCAAACAACAGAGCCTCAAAATTCATGAAGCAAAAACTGATAGGGCTGAAAGAAGAAATAGGTAAATCTTCTATTACAGTTGGAGACTTCAACACCCCACTCACAGTAATCGATAACTGACCTTTATAGAAAGCTCCACGCAACACAGAATACACGTGCTTTTCAAACACCTATGGGACATTCACCAACATAGCCTATACCCTGAGTCATAAAACAAGCCTTAACAAATGTAAAAGAGTTGACATCAGACAGAGTAATTCTTTGACCATAATAAAATCAAACTAGAAATCAATAACAGAAGGACCAAAAAAATCTCCAGATGCTTGGCTTTAAACTATATACTTCAAAATAATCCATGGGCCAAAGAGGAAATCTCAGAGGAAAAAAAATTTTTTTTTTAACGAAAATGAAAACATCCGCTGCCGTCGAGTTGATTCCGACTCTTAGCGACCCTATAGGGCAGAACAGAACTGCCCCATAGAGTTTCCAAGGAGCACTTGGCCGATTCAAACTGCTGGCCTTTTGGTTAGCAGACGTAGCACTTCACTACTATGCCACCAGGGTTTCCCTAATGAAAACACAGCACACCAAAATTTGTGGGATGCAATGAAAGGCAGTGCTGAGAGGAAATTTACGACACTAATACTACTCAGCAAAAAATATATATAGATATAGACATTGATATACACAAGAACTTAGAAGAACTTCAAGGAAATTAAGCTAATGAAAAAAGCCAGTCTTAAAAGGGTATGTACTGCATGATTCCATTTATATAACATGTATGGAATAACGTAATTATAGAGGATTAGTGGTTACCAGAGGTTAGGGATAAAGAGAAAGGAGTAGGTATAGTTATAACGGAACAACATGAGGAGGTCTTGTGGTAATAGAACAGTTGGCCGTCTTGATAGCGGTCATAGTTTTGCAAGGCTAAAACTGCACAAAGCTTTATGCACGCACGCACGAATGCATGTATAACTGGTAAAATCTGAATAAACTCTGCAGATTATACCAATGTCAGTTTCCTGGCTTTGATGTTATGCTGTAGTTTGCCAGATGTTAACACTGGGAAGTCTGGGTCAAGGGTGTGTGCACAGAACCTCCCTGTACATTTCTTCAAAACTCCCTGTGTATCTGTACTTATTTAAAAATAGAATTTTTTTTTTTTTAAGTCATCAAACAGAATTTCTGGTCTACTTGAGTTAAGCCCAACTTGGACAGCCTGAAATAATTCTAATCAAAGTTAAAAAAAAAAAACAACAAAAAAAACCTTGACGATCTAGGATAATCTTACCTAACTATTACAGGTTTTTCAGAATCTTTGGTCTTAGAGACCCAGGGTACTACTTCAGTGGTTCTCAAAGTGTGCTCCCAAAGCAGCATCTCTTGATAGAAATGCAAAATTTCAGTCCCCACCCCCAGAATTACTTAATCAGAACTCGTAGAACAGAGTAGAACTGCCCTATAGAGTTTCCAAGGATCACCTGGTGGAATCAGAAATGATAAAGCCCTACAATCCTGGCTTTAACATGTCCCCCAGGTCATGCCAATGTTCACTCAAGTTTGAAACTCACCTTTCCACTGAGAACTCCATAAGTAATTGAGAACCCCGATGACGTAGTAGTTAAGTGCTACGGGTGCTAACCAAAAGGCTGGCAGTTTGAATCCACCAGGCACTCCTTGGAAACTCTATGGGGCAGTTCTACCCTGTCCTATAGGGTCTCTGAGATGGAATTGACTGGATGGCAATGGATTTTTTACTCCATAAATGCTAATAATGCTGATGACACATTTTGTGCTTTGAATCACCTTTTCTAGTGAAGACCTTCCAGCAAAAACACAGTCCAGGCCTTTCATCCAAGGTCCCTGTGGCTCCCAGCCACGTGTTCTCCATACTTAATCTCTCTATAGCGGAGCATGATCGATATCACTTGAAAACCACCATCTTAGGTTAGTGAGGCACACGAGCTTCTACTAAAGACATAATTTCCCATAAAACCAAACCATAAAGGGAATACATGCTCCCATTAGGCCTGATTTCATGAGTACTGTAGCTTGGAGGGAAACCCTGGCGGCGTAGTGGTTAAGTGTTACAGCTGCTAACCAAAGGGCTGGCAGTTGGAATCCACCAGGCGCTCCTTGGAAGCTCTATGGGGTAGTTCTACTCTGTCCTGTAGGGTCGCTATGAGTCGGAATCGACTCGACGACACTGTTTTTTGGTTTTGGGTTTTTGGTAGCTCGGAGAAAACTGGTTATTTCCAGCCTTCATCCTCTGCCCAGAAGTGATGTCGTTACATACAAATGAGAAGTGAAATTACAGATAAATCAGTAGCGCCTTCAGCACTTCACAAAAGAGGCCCCAAATGTAAGTTATACTAAGTATAAATAATAACCCTAATAGCATTTCCCTCATCACGTCTTTATCTCGGGGCCTGGGAGGATCAAAGCCATCTGATAGCTGCAGCTTCAAAGGATTCTCTGGTTCCAGGTCTGGGAATGGACAGGTTCCAACAAGCCTCTCCATCCTCAGTTCCCACATTCCACAACCGTTCCAAAACCAGAGCCAACCCACTGCCAGCGAGCCGATTCTAACTCATGGTGAGCCTGTAGGACAGAGTACAACTGCTCCATAGGGTCCCCAAGGCTGTAATCTTCACAGGAGCAGATCACCAGGGTTTTTTCTCCCGAAGAGCTGGTGGCTTCAAACTGTGTGCTTTAACCACTGCGCCACCGGGGCTCCTTTGGAAACTACGAATCAGCTAAAGCCGTCATTAGAGCCTCTCTGCCTAAGCTGTCGCTTTTATAAAATGGCACTAATTCCAATAGAGCCTTAAACAGAGAAAAACCCCTTTCCGGTGAAATGTGTTCTGTTGCTGTTTGATTTTCTTCCACTCCTAGAAGTGCCCTAATGGAACACTTTGATAAATTAAATTGACTTCCAACAAATTTTGCTTTAAGTGTATTTTACATATCAAGACAGCCCTTGAAATATTTAGAGACTGTATGGAAAAGTCCACCACCTGTCTGTCAGTTTGTCATACTATGGTGGCTTGTGTGTTGCTATGAAGCTGGAAGCTATGTCACGGGTATTTCAAATATCGCCCAGGTCACCTATGGTGAACAAGTTTCAGTAGAACTTCCAGACTAAGACAGATTGGGAAGAAAGGCCTGACTATCTACTTCCAAATTATTGTCAATGAAAACCCTATGGATCACAGAATATTTTCCAAGACTTTGATTTACTTCCTTTGGATGAGTCATCAGGAGGGACTGACGGATAGAGAAGGAAATCGTGTTTGATAAAGCGGAGGACCAGCAAAGGTGAGGGAAATCACCCTCCATGAAATGGACTGACGTAATGGCCCCAACAGTGGACTGAAACATGCCAAGAATCATGACGATGATGCAGAACCAGGCAACATTTTGTTCTGTCATGCATGGGGTCATCATGAGTTGGAGCCAACTTGACAGCAACTAACAACAACATGGGAGAGGTGTCAAGGCAATGACTGAGAATCAGGAAGCTGGTGGCCAAAGGAAGTTTGGCAGTTGCATCTCAGGATTTGGTGGGGCTTCATTATTTCAGTGATGGGAGGGGGAGGGGATGAAGTGGGCATCTGGGGCCTGAGGGGGAGGTTACCTGATGGGCTAGGCTGACTCTGAAGTTGCTGAGCAGGACAGGGGCCAGATGACTGCAGAGGTGTGATTCACACTGACAACCCTACTAAACCCTCTCTCAGCAACTAAGTAGGCAGCTGTGGAGAAGAAGGCAGAAGGAAGATGTCCAGAGCCCGCAGTTAGGCGGGCTGCAGATCACTAGAGGGCGAGATTTCCTGGGGAATCAAAGTCTCACTCTCGAAGGAGCAGGGCCAGAGCTAAAGCTGCAAGGAGAGAAGGACAGGGAGTCTGTTGGGAGGTAACGTATCTACATATTCTCTCCAGATCCTACTCCTTCAGGACCCCTGAGCAGTTCACAATTGACTTGGAAGCTGGACATCTCTAACAAGCTCCTAGGAGATGCTGCTGCTGCTCCTCCAAGGACTGCACATTGTGTCCTCACTCCATACAAGGTCTTAGAGGGTAAATGAGCAGCTGCACACCCCTTAGATGTTATTAATGGAGTTAGATTTCCTAGTATCTAGAAAAAATCTCTACCACTCATCTGTCAGTTTAACGTACCATGGTGGCTTGCATGCTGCTATGCCACTGGTATTTCAACTCCTGGCAGGGTCACCATGGTGGACAGATTTCAGCCAGCTTCTAGACCAAGACAAACTAGAAAGGAAAGTCTGGTGATCTGCTTCCAAAAATTAGTCAGTGAAAACCCTATGAATCACAACAGAACATCCAACTCACTTGCTCTGGGGACACCATCAGGAGAAACCAACTGCTAGAAGAGGACATCGAGTTTGGTGAAGTAGGGGGCCAACTAGTGATCAAGACAGAGTATTGCCCAATGGACTCTAAGGTGCCAATGATCATGAGGATGGTGTGGAACCAGGCAGCTTTTCCTTCTGTTGTACATGGAGTCACTGTGAGTAGGAGCTGAGGGTTAAACAGCAATCACACTTGTTCTTCTGCACATGCAGGAGCCTGTAAAGGGGGAAGGGACTAGAAAAACACTATGAAAAAAAAATTTTTTTAAGAAGGATATAGTAATTCGTGGATTGGTTCAACCTTATCTCATGTTGACAGGGTGTGGTTCCTGTTTACCCAACTTCTAGATGGTAATCTTTTATGGGCTCTTTTGTACTGCCAGCACAGTTAACCGTGTCTGTCTCAGTCTGACAATCTACTTCTGAAAATCAGCCAGTGAAGAACCTATGGGTCACAGCAATCTGATCCACAGCTGATCATGGGGATGTTGCAGGACCAGGCAGCATTACATTCCATTGGGCACTGGGTAGTCATGAGTCCGGGCCCCACTTGACAGGAGCTAACAACAACAACAACAACAGTATTTTGGATGATGTCATCCTGAAGGCAGCCCAAAGGTAGCATGAAGAAGCTGTGTCTGGGAAGAGGGAAGGGCACAGACGGAAAGAGCAGTATTCCTAAGTACTATCTGAGGTGTGATGACCGTTGCCCAGGGTCAGCAGTGGAGAACAGGACCGAGGATGCAGGGGTAGTAAGGAGGGTGAGAGGCAGCTGACTACTCTTTTCCTGGACTCTGGACTGGACACCATTTTAAATGCTGTCATCCCTCCTTCCTTGCTCTTCAGCTACCTTGGGCAGGACCCGCCGTTGATGGGCCGAACATAAGCCAAATAAACAGTGATGGGTCGCCCACCCACTCCCACCTCTGTAGAGACTTTCCTATAGTAACAACCCCCTCTCTGCTCTACCCTCGACCTCTCCCATACTCTCCTTCTTCCCAACATCCAAACACCTCCCCATCCTAAAAAGAATTCCCTCCCTGATTCCAGGCCAGATGCTGCCCTTTCTTCCCACCTTTGTGCCTTTGTCACTGTCTGCATCCCCTTATCACCCACAGAAAGCCCAGTGCGGCCCTCCCCACTCCACCAGCCCATCAGTCAGCACCCCTTGGCCCCTCCCTGCAGTTGCATCCAAAGGCCTGATTGATCCCATCACCCTACAGACTTCCCTTTGCTTGATCACCCTCTTTCTCAAAGCCTCCTCTACTGGGTTCATCGATGCCATGCTCTTGTGAGCCTTCTAACTCTCTGGTTTCTGCTTCTGAAACTTTCCTGGCTTCCCCTCCTCTGCCTGGGCCTTGCTCCCTCTTTTCATTTCCTCTCTAGCTGTACTTTCTCCCTGAGTTCCAAATATCACCTGCATCCTGAGGACCACCAGACTTACATGTCAGCCCAATCTCCTGAGCTTTAAACACTTACTCCCAGCTGCCTGCCCAACATCTCCCCCCCAGAACCTATATCCACATGGGAGTCACTCTTGACTCTTGCCTTTCCCTCAGCTCCCCACTCCCACACCAAAACCACCAACAAATCCTGTGGCTATTTCCTCTGAAATAGACTTTGCACAGGGGATCTCCTCACTTCCGATGCCACCTCTCTAGTCCAGGCCACTGACATCTCTCTTCACAACGTCTCCAACTTCCATTCCTTCCTTCTCCACTTGAGCTGCCATAGTCACTTCCCAGCTCAAAGCCTTCAATGGGTTTCCATTGAACTTTGGCAATAACTCTAAATCCTTAACCAGCATCCTATATGGCCAGCATCCTCTGCTACGTGTCCTCTTGCTTGCTTTTTTCATGCCCTCGCCCCCTTGCACACTGTGCTCCAGCCACCCTCAACTTCTTTCAGTTCCATGAGCTCACAGGGCTAATTTCTGCATCAGGACTTTGCTCATGCTATTCCCTCCACATTCATCATCAAAAAGAACATTTCAAGATCTATCCTGAAGTACGACGCTGTCAGTGATAGGATAATATCCATATACCTACAAAGAAGACCAGTTAATACGACTATTATTCAAATTTACACACCAACCAGTAGGGCCAAAGATAAAGAAATAGAAGATTTTTATCAGCTGCTACAGTCTGAAATTGATCGAACATGCAATCACGATGCATTGATAGTTACTGGTGATTGGAATGTGAAAGTTGGAAACAAAGAAGAAGGATCAGTAGTTGGAAAATATGGCCTTGGTGATAGAAACAATGCCAGAGATCGAATGATAGAATTTTGCAAGACCAACGACTTCTTCATTGCAAATACCTTCTTTGACCAACATAAACAGTGACTATACATACACATGGACCTCACCAGATGGAACACACAGGAATCAAAATGACTACATCTGTGGTAAGAGACGATGGAAAAGCTCAATATCATCAGTCAGAACAAGGCCAGGGGCCGACTGCGGAACAGTCCGTCAACTGCTCATATGCAAGTTCAAGCTAAAACTGAAGAAAATCAGAGCAAGTCCACGAGAGCCAGAATATGACCTTGAGTATATCCCACCTGAATTTAGAGACTGTCTGAAGAACAGATTTGACGCACTGAACATTAGTGGCCGAAGATCAGAAGAGTTGTGGAATGACATCAAGGACATCATACATGAAGAAAGCAACAGGTCACTGAAAAGACAGGAAAGAAAGAAAAGACCAAGATGGATATTAGAGAAGACTCTGAAACTTGCTTTCAAACTTTGAGCAGCTAAAGCAAAAGGTAGAATTGATGAAGTGAAAGAACTGAACAGAAGATTTCAAAGGGCCTCTCGAGAAGACAAAGTAAAGTATTATAACGACATGTGCAAAGAGCTGGAGATGGAAAACCAAAAGGGAAGAACACGCTTGGAGTTTCTCAAGCTGATATAACTGAAGAAAAAATTCAAGCCTTGAGTTGCAATAGTGAAGGATTCTGTGAGGAAAATATTAAATGACTCAGGAAGCATCAAAAGAAGATGGAAAGAATACACAGAGCCATTATACCAAAAAGAATTAGTCAATGTTAAACCTTTTCAAGAGGTCGCATATGATCAGGAACCAGTGGTACTGAAGGAAGAAGTCCGAGCTTCTCTGAAGGCATTGGCGAAAAACAAGGCTCCAGGAATTGATGGAACATCAACTGAGATGTTTCAACAAACGGATGCAGCGCTGGAGGTGCTCACTCGTCTATGCCAAGAAATATGGAAGACAGCTTCCTGGCCAACTGACTGGAAGAGATCCATATTTATGCCTATTCCCAAGAAAGGTGATCCAACCCAATGTGGAAATTATAGAACAATATCATAATTGTCACACGCAAGCAAAATTTTGCTGAAGATCATTCAAAAATGGCTACAGCAGTATATCAACAAGGAACTGCCAGAAATTCAGGCCAGTTTCAGAAGAGGATATGGAACCAGGGATATCATTGCTGATGTCAGATGGATCCTGGCTGAAAGCAGAGAATACCAGAAGGATGTTTGCCTGTGTTTTGTTGACTATGCAAAGGCATTCGACTGTGTGGATCATAAGAAATCATGGATAACATTGGGAAGGATGAGAATTCCTGAACACTTATTTGTGCTCATGAGGAACCTTTATATATATAGATCAAGAGGCAGTTGTTCCGAAAGAACAAGGGGATACTGATTGGTTTAAAGTCAGGAAAGGTGTGCGTCAGGGTTGTATTCTTTCACCATACCTATTCAATCTGTATGCTGAGCAAATAATCCAAGAAGCTGGACTATATGAAGAAGAATGGGGCATCAGGATTGGAGGAAGACTTATTAACAATCTGCGTTATGTAGACAACACAACCTCGCTTGCTAAAAGTGAAGAGGACTTGAAGCACTTACTAATGAAGATCAAAGACCACAGCCTCCAGTATGGATTGCACTTCAACATAAAGAAAACAAAAATCCTCACAACTGGACCAATGAGCAACATCATGATAAATGGAGAAAAGATTGACGTTGTCAGGGATTTCATTTTACTTGGATCCACAGTCAACAGCCATGGAAGCAACAGTCAAGAAGTCAAAAGACACGTTGCATTGGGTAAATCTGCTGCAAAGGACCTCTTTAAAGTGTTGAAGAGCAAAGATGTCACCTTGTAGACTAAGTTGTGCCTGACCCAAGCCATGGTATTTTCAATCGCATCATATGCAAGTGAAAGCTGGACAATGAATAAGGAAGACCGAAGAAGAATTGATGCCTTTGAATTGTGGTGTTGGGGAAGAATATTGAATATACCATGGACTGCCAAAAGAATGAACAAATCTGTCTTGGAAGAAGTACAGCCAGAATGCTCCTTAGAAGCAAGGATGGCAAGACTGCGTCTTACATACTTTGGACATGTTGTCAGGAGGGATCAGTCCCTGGAGAAGGACACCATGCTTGGCAGAGTACAGGGTCAGTGGAAAAGAGGAAGACCCTCAATGAGGTGGATTGACACAGTGCCTGTAACAATGAGCTCAAGCATAACAACGATTGTGAGGATGGCTCAGGACCGGGCAGTGTTTCGTTCTGTTGTTCATAGGGTCGCTATGAGTCAGAGCTGGCTCGTCAGCACATAACAACAACAACAACACTCGCTCTGTTTAGAACATTTTTCCTCCCATTCTTTGCTTAGTTAATGCCTATTCATCTTGGATCATAGCCATAAATCCCCATCCTCAAGGAGGCCTTTCCCTACACCCCATGGTACATCTGGCCTTCCATTATGATCTCTTGTTGACCTGAGTTTCTCCTTCTCAGCACTTACCACAGATTAGTTACTAATATTTATTTGGGAGTAGTTGTTTAATATCTATTTCCTCCATTTGACTGCACCCTGAGGACAGGGACACTGTCTGTTTTCACCACAATTACAACCTTCTGCTCTTAGAATAGCACCAAGCCAATGAATATTTGTTGAATGAGCATTAAATATTTTACAATGACATACACACACATGAACATTAAACACACTAGAGTGATTGTCTACTGTAGCTGTCAGTGCCTCACCAGATGCCGTTTATTCTGGAGTCCCCATCTTTCCAACTGTTTCAGGTATTGGCTGCTGTCTTCGTAGGTGGCTTTAAGGAACAGAAATTAATATTCTTACAGTTTAGGAGCCAGAAGTCCAAATTCAGGGCACCAGCTCTAGGGGAAGGCTCTTTCTGTGAGCTCTGGAATTAGGCCTTTATCTCTTTTCAGCTTCTGTTCCTTGGTTCTCATGGCTTGGCATCTGTCTTCCCCCATGTATGTTTCCTTGCTTCTGCGCCTTATCTGATCTTTTATAACTCAGAAGAGATTGGCTTAAGACACGTCCTCCACTGATATAGCTTCATCAACACAACAAAGAAAAACTCTATTCCCAAATGGGATTATGTCCACAGGTATACCCATTGCCGTGTCTATTCCTACTCATAGTGACCCTATAGGAAAGAGTAGAACTCCCCCATAGGGTTTCCAAGGCTGTAAATCTTTACGGAAGCAGAATGCCACAGCTTTCTCCTGCAGAGTGGCTGGTGGGTTCAAATCATCAACTTTTTGATTAGCTGCTGTCTTAGTTATCTAGTGCTGTTATAACAGAAATATCACAAGTTAATGGCTTTAACAAAGAGAAATTTATTATTCTCTCACAGTCTAGTAGGCTACAAGTTCAAATTCAGGGCATCAGCTTCAGGGGAAGGCTTTCTTTCTCTGCCAGCTCTGGAGGAAGGTCTTTATCATCAATCTTCCCCTGGTCATGAAGCTTCTCTGGCATAGGGACCCAGGGCCCAAAGAACATGCTCTGCTCCGGGTACTGCTTCCTTGGTGGTATGAAATCCCCCCTCTCTGCTTGCTTTCCTTTCCTTTTATCTCTTGAGGGATAAAAGGTGGTACAGGCCACACCGCAGGGAAACTCCACTTACATTGGATCAGGGATGTAACCTTAGTGAGGATGTTACAATCCCACCTTAATCTCCTTTAACATAATCTAATAAAGAGTCGGCAGTTCGAATCCACCAGGCACTCCTTGGGCACTCTGTGGGGCAGTCCTACTCTGTCCTATAGCGTCGCTATGAGTCGGAATCGACTCGACAGCACTGGGTGTGGTTTTAATCTTGCCTCATTAACTACAGGCAGAGATAAGGATTTACAACACAGGAAAGTTACGATCACACAGAGGAGGACAACTACACGATACTAGGAATCATGGCCTAACCAAGTTGACACATATTTTGGGGGGATACAATTCAATCCATGACAGCAGCCAAGCCCTTAACCACTGTGCCAACAGGGCTTCTTATCCACAGGTATAGAGGTTAGTATTCCAACACACATTTTCTTTTTGGGGTGCACGATTCAATCCGTAAGACCTGCTAGTGTCTAGAAGCTGCCCTACTTTTTTGGAGAATTGACCTCAGATGATGAAAGCTGCCTTGGTAGCTCCCCTCCACTCCACAGATGACATCTGGCACTTTTTGCCTCAAGGTCAGGTGAGCAGGGAAGGGCAATACTTTGTGATGCTACTTACGCTCCAGAGCTCCGTGGGAGCAGGCTGAAGCTAGACTTCACCTGAGCCCACCCTTTCGCTTAGTCCCTTCCGTCTCCTGCTCACCTAACCAGTGTTTCCTGAGAGCCTCCCTCAGCAAGTCACTTGCACAGGAATCCCCGTCTTGGGCTCTGCTCCAAGGAAACCTGACTTAAAACGCCTATAACGGGAAAAGTAACCAATGTCACTGAACAATATGTATAAAAATTGTTAAATGGGAACCTAATTTGCTGTGTAAACTTTCACCAAAAACGCAATACAATATTGCATTAAAAAAAAAAAAACTGTAATGGAGAGGAAAATACGTGCAGAATCAGGAGTGCGAAGGAGTAATTAAACTAAGTTTAATGAGATGAAACAAGAGCGAGGTCCTTTATGGACCAGCGCCTGTCCCAGGAACTAAGGTGGGTGAGTCACTCAACTCTCTGTATCTTTGGCCGCTCCCCCCCCAAATTGTTGAATGAATGCATGAGGTAGGAGAGGAGAGGAAAAAAAGTCCCCCAAACCAAACTGTAGCCATAGAGTCAATTCATGGCAGCTCTATGCGTTGCAGAGTAGAACGGCTCCATAGGGTTTTCATGTCTAAAATCTTTATGAAGGTAGATCACCAGGTATTTGTTCTGTGGTGCTACTGGGTAGGCGTCAACCACCAACCTTTAGGTCAGTAGTTAAGCACAAACCGTTTGCACCACCGAGGGACCCTGGAGAGGAGAAAGGAGGAAACCCTGCTTCTTCCTCCACTTCTCCTTGATATTCCTCGCTTGTCCCAGCCTCCTCATCCTCCCACCCACCCTGACAGGCCGCATGCAGCCAGCTCTGTGGCTCTGTGGGAGAAGGAAGTGCACACTCTACAACCCCTTTGGGTTTCTATTTTAATGGCCCCAACCAAAACCCATTGCCGTCGAGTCGATTCTGATTCATAGCAACCCTATAGGACAGAGTGGAACTGCCCTATAGAGTTCCCAAGGGGCGCCTGGCGGATTCGAACTGCCAGCCTCTTGGTTAGCAGCTGTAGCACTTAACCACTATGCCACTAGGGTTTCCTTTAATGGCCCCGGGAGGTCGTAAATGGGTCCCGTGGATCTAAGAGGAGTCTGCTGGTCCCCAATCTGTAATAGAATCTACTAGTTACCATCAAGTCAACTTTGACTCATGGCAACCCCATGTGTGTCAGAGTAAAACTGTGCTCCACGGAGTTTTCAATTACAGAATATTCAGAAGCAAATCACCAGGGCTTTCTTCTAACAGATCTCTGTGTGAACTCAAACCACCATCCTTTCAGTTAGCAGCTGAGGAGGTTAACTCTATGTACAACCCAGGGACTCCAAGCCTCTTCGAAAGGACATTAGGTCTCTAAGGGTTCTTTACCCGGGCACCAACCAGCCCCGCCTGTGTTCTACAACATAATTCTTTGTTAATCGCTAGCTAGGACACTGGGTAAAGCAGTCTTTAAAATCCTGGCCCCCTCGGCTCATCGCATTTGAAATACATAAATATGTTGCCATGGCGACACAGTGCCGGATCAATTAACAAATCCTCTCGGAGCAAAGCTGTTTTAACAAGGTGAGATGCTGTAGGAGCAGGATGGAGAGAAAGTCGACAACCTTCTCAGGACAAAGCTGGGGCCAGTGGAGGCGAGGGGGTGGGGGGAAGGTGGATGAGCCACCTTCTGTCTCTTGGCCTGACATTTCCTGGGACCCTGGATTTTCTGAACCAACCATGCCCCTGAAAGATGCCTTGCATCTTTCTCTTATCCGAGACTGCCAGTTATTATGCAAGTCTGCATTCTTGCATAATTAATGAACTAACCCTCACAGCCACCTCACTACTTCTACCAAGCTGTTCTTAGCTGGAAGATCCTCTGTAGCAATTGGTTAACAGGGCTCTGTCCAACAAGATGTTAATAGTGTCAAATGTCTGACTTCTCAAAGGAAGAAAGCAGGAAAACACACAGGGACAGACGCTACTGATGCAAATCTAATCAGGGACCCAAGATGGAATCTAGCCCACATTTTTAAGTAAACAAGATTGGAAAATTATGTAATTCTCATAAATGAGCCTGTCCCTTCTAATCCACATACATTCTATATCAAATAGAATTCAGGTCAATGAGCACACCTGGCACACAGATCTTAGTTTCTAAATGCCACTCTAAAAGAAAAGGAGGCGGGGATGTGTGGAGAAATGGCTCATTCAGGGACTGGAGGAGGGTGAGAACAAGGTGATCCTGGAACATCTTTTGCCAGAAAGCAAGAACGTGGTATAAGAATGGGGTCATACCAAAAAGACACAGGATCACAGGACCTGGTTTGAAAGGGCTCCTACTGGCCAAATTTGGAAGAATCTGAGTATCGAAATCATAATAATATGGTGCAAATGGTTAAGTGCTTGGCTGCTAATCGAAAGGCTGGAGGTTTCAGCTCACCCAGAGGTGCCTCGAAAGAAAGGCTTGGCGGTCTACTTCTGAAAAATCAGCCCCTGAAAACCCTATGGAGCACAGTTCTACCCTGACACACGTGGGGTTGCCATGAGTCGGAACTAACTTGACGTCAACTGGTTTGCTTTTTAAAATATGCTATAGCACATTGAATTAAAAAAGAATAAAAAGATAAGGGCAGTACTAAGTTATAACACACTGGGTTAAAAAGGAACCATGAGATCATAGCAATTCAATAAAAAATTTTTTTTAATTTTAAAAAAGGAGGAGGAGGAGGGAGATGTTAGGGAAAACAATTCTTTACAAAAGACTGCCTGTTAATGAACACAGAAGAAATGATAGACCAAAAAACTACTGTTTTTCAACTAACAATGTAATAATCAATACAGGTTCAGCCATTCCATGAGACAGCAGTCCAGACCCTACAAAATGTTCAAGTTGTGAAGACTACACCAAAGTGGAGAAACCACCAGATCAAGGGAGAATGAGTAGACATGACAACTAAATCCAGTGTGTGACCCTTTATTGGAGTCTGGACATGTATGTATATACAAGCTATAAAAGACATTGCTGGGAAACATAGAGAAATTTAAACATAGACTGTATGTTAAACTTTTGTACACATGTTAAATGTCTTGGCTGTGATAGCAGTATTGCAATTATGTTAGAGATTGTCCCTGTTCTTAGGAAGTACGTGGTGAAGTATTTAAGGGCAAAATGTCACTAGGTCTGTAACTTATTTTCAATTGGTTCAATAAGAGAAAGAAAGCATATACATCCATAAAGAGAAACATAAAACAAACTGGCAACATGTCTACAATGAGTGAATCTAGGTGACGGTTGTTCATGGCACTATTCTTTCAACTTTTCTGTAGGTTTAAATTTTTTCATAATAAAACGTCAGGGGGTGAAAGGAAAACTGTATCTTAATTCCTAAGGGATATGCCTGGAAATAATGATTACCATTTGTTCTCGAAGTTAGGGACTTGCTAAAGCTTAGAGATTTTGGGGTAAGAAGACCCCAGAGAGCTAACTCACCAGCCAGGGTTATCCTGATGTCAGTGGGTAAGGAGTGTAGGATACAGCAGAGGAAGAGGGCTTCCTATTACAACCTTTGAGTAAGAGCATCAAAAAAAATCTTAGTAATGGGCCATCTCAAGGCATGGCGGTTCGGTGGTAGAATTCGAGCCTTCCATGTGGGCGATCGAGGTTTGATTATTGGCCAATGCACTTCAAGTGCAGCTACCACCCATCTATCAGTGGAGACTTGCATGTTGTTATGATGCTGAACAGGTTTCAGCAGAACTGCCAGACTAAGACAGACTAGGAATAAAGGCCTGGCAATCTACTACAGAAAATCGTCCAGTGAAAACCCTATGTATCACAATGACCTGACCTGCAGCCCACCATGGGGATGGTGCAAGACTGGAGGGAGTTTTGTTCCTTCACACATGGGGTTACCATGAGTCAGCGGCAACTCGACAGCAACTAACAACAACAGGTCATCTAGCCCAGTGGTTTGCACCACCATGGGCCTCCTTTCTCAATTTTCCCCTAGAGACCCCTTGTCTTCTTCTGCATTCCACAACTGTTGTGCTGGTAACAGGGGGTGCAATGGTGAGCAAAACCCAGCATTAATTTTGCCCTTGTGGTGCTCAAAGGTTAGTGAGGAACCCAGATTAATAAAATACACCCATGACTATGTGTTCACCATCCCTCTGTCAGTTCGTTATAGAGTGCTGGCTTCTGTGCTCCTACGACGCTGGAGGCTACGCCACTGGAATTTCAAATACGAGCAGGGTCACCCATGCTGGACCGGTTTCAGTGGAGCTTCTAGACTAAGACAGATTAGGAAGAAAGATCAAATGATCTAACTCCCAAAACTTAGCCAGTGAAAACCTTATGGATCACAACAGAACATCGTCCAACTCACTCCCTCTGGACACATTATCAGGAGGGATCGGTCGCTAGAAGAGGACATCATGTTTGGTGAAGTAGGGGGCCAACCAGGGCTAGGGAGACCCTTGATGAGATGGACCGGCACAGCAGCCACAATGGTGGACTCAAGCATACCAGCAATAGTGAGGATGTTGAAGGACTGGGCGGTGTTTCGCCATGAGTTGGAGTCTACACACAGCAGTTATCTGTCTGTCTGTCTGTATGTCTATCTATCTATCCATCTATGACTCTTTCTAAAATTGCAACCCTGAGGAAATGACACTTGTACTGAGATCAGAGAAATGGGTAGGTGTAAAGGATGGCTGAGTCAGAATCGACTTGATGGCAACAGGTTTTTGTTTTGTCTTGTTTTGCTTTGTTTTGTTTTGAACTAAGTTTAGACCAGAAGGGAGAAGCTTGATCATGACAAAGTCTAATTTCTGCTAATATATGTAGGCTACTGACCGTGGTTCAAGGCCCCCCATTACTGCTTAGGGCATCTCAGTTCTAAGCACAGACCTACTTGAAACTCTTCGTGTTCCATATGAGAAAAATGAAGTTCAGCTACTGTGAAGTCTCACAGCTTGCTTCTTGAAGAAAATGTCAGGCATTACTAAGATGAGTAACAATTAGCTCTGTGGCCCAAACAGAGACCAAGGGACTAGCTGCAGTCACTCAGATTGTCCCCAAGGCTGCTCAACCACAGGAAGAGCACACTCAATTCTAGTGGCTGTGGAATTGAGATATTCGCCATGGGGTGGCCATAATAGCCAAAGTTTCTATAACCACACTTGAGTGGAAACAAAACCAGCAATTTTCCCCAAAACTACAATCTTCACATGAACCTGACTCATCTGAAGGCGGGGAGGGAAATAAGAAACGAAAGGAAATATTCTCCAGACTGGGAAAAGGGTTCAACAAGTTTTTGAGCCCATCCTACAACGACCTCCGTGTGTTTTGTCTCCTTTCTCCAATATTTAAATATAATTTTGATGTCTGCCAAATTAAATTACCCACTTGATCAATTTATGCACTAGGCTTAAATGCTTTCATTATCCTTAACAAACAAAACTGCCAGCCTGTTTTTGCTTAATGGTTATGAAGTTTTATGCCTTTTAATAACCTTCCTCAGGGTAGAACATCAGTTTTTTTCAGATAGCTGGAATTCTGCTCTGCACAGAATGTCTAACCAAATCAAGGAGTCTTGCTTTTGTTCATCAGAACAGTATGAGCTTGAAAATCAGAGGCTGGAAGAAAATAATCACAAAAAATACTGTTCTTTCAAGAAAACTGGTAAGCCAAGGAGATCCTACACAGATTTTTCGATAACAAAGCTAATCTCCTAGAACACTTTTTTCTCTACATATATATAGTTCAAGGGCAATAGACAAAGAAAATTTATTTTTCCTGGTTTTAAGGATATATGGAATGGATCCTCCAATTCTGAGTGCTTTATAAATCTTCTTTCCAGGTGATATTTAGATTAGGGTTTTTTACAAACTATGGCCCGTTCTCTTTATCTCCCAGTATGACACTTTTCATACCACATTTCCACATCTCTCGAAATGATTAAGCACTCAGCTGCTAACCGAAAGAAAGGTTGAAGGTGCGAACCCACACAGTAGCTTTGTGGGACAAAGGCCTGGCGATCTGCTCCTATAAAATCACAGTCTAGGAAACCCTACAGGGTAGTTCTCCTTTGTCACATGGGGTCATTATGAATTAAAATTGACTCAAGGGAACCTAACAACAACAACCACCACCCTGCACTATTGCTACTGCTGGTTCCATACATTGTTCTTGATGTTTGAGCCCATTGTTGCAGCCATGTGTCAATCCATCTGGTTGAGGGTCTTCCTCTTTTTCGCTGACCCTCTACTCTACCAAGTATGATGTCCTTCTCCAGGGACTGGTCCTTTCTAATAACATGTCCAAAGTAAGTGACACAAAGTTTCACCACCCTCACTTCTAAGGAGCATTCTGACTGTACTTCTTCCGAGACAGATTTGTTCATTCTCCTGGCCGTCCATAGTATATTCAATATTCTTCACCAACACCATAATTCAAAGGCGTCAATTCTTCGGTCTTCCTCATTCATTGTCCAGCTTGCACATGCATATGAGGCGATTGAAAACACCATGGCTTGGCTCAGGTGCACCTAGCCCTCAAAGTGACATCTTTACTTTTTAACCCTTTAAAGAGACCTTTTGAAGCAGATTTGCCCAGTGCAATGTGTGTTTTTGATTTCTTGACTGCTGCTTCTGTGGGTGTTGATTGTGGATCCAAGTAAAATGAAATCCTTGACAACTTTAATCTTTTCTCCATTTATCAAGATGTTGCTTATTGGTCCAGTTGTGAGGATTTTAGCTGCCTTTCTGTTGAGGTGTAATCCATACTGAAGGCTGTAGTCTTTGATCTTCATTAGTAAGTGCTTCAAGTCCTCTTCACTTTCAGCAAACAAGGTCCGATCATGTGCAAGCGCAGGTTGTTAATGAGTCTTCCCCCAATCCTGATACCGCATACTTTTTTCCTGTACTCTTGCTTCTCAGATTATTTGCTCAGCATACAGATTGAATAAATGTGGTGAAAGGATACAACTGTGATGCATACCTTGCCTGATTTTAAACCATACACTATCCCATTGTTCTGTTTGAAAGACTGCCTCTTAGTCTATGTACAGATCCCTCATGACTACAATTAAGTATTGTGGAATTCCCATTCCTCACAATGTTATCCATATTTTGTTATGATCCACACAGTCCAGTGCCTTTGCATAGTCAGTAAAACACAGGTAGACATTTTCCTGGTATTCTCTGCTTTTAGCGAAGATCCATCCGACATCATCCATGATATCCCTCATTCCACATCTGCTTCTGAATCTGGCTTGAATTTCTGGCAGTTCCTCATCGATGTACTGCTGCAATTGGTTTTGAATTATCTTCAGCAAAACTTTACTTGCATGTGATATTAATGATATTGTTAGATAATTTCTTCATTCTGTTGCATCACCTTTCTTTGGAATGGGCACAAATATGGATGTCTTCCAGTCTGTTGGCCAGGTAGCTGTCTTCCAAATTCCTTGGCAGAGACGAGTGAGAGCTTCCAGTGCTGCATCTGTTTGTTGAAACATCTCAATTGGTATTCTATCAATTCCCGGAGCCTTCAGTGCAGCTTAGACTTCTTCCTTCAATACCATCAGTTCTTGATTATATTCTACCTCCTGAAATGGCTGAACATCAACCAATTCTTTTTGGTATAGTGTCTCTATGTATTCTTTTGATGCCTTCCGTGTCGTTCAGTATTTTGCCGGTAGAAACCTTCAATATTGCAACTCGAGGCTTGAATTTTTTCTTTGGTTTTTCAGCTTGCGAAATGCCAAGTGTGTTCTTCCCTTTTGGTTTTCTAACTCTAGGTCTTTTCACATTTCATTGTAATACTTGTCTTCTTGAAATCTTTGAAATTTTCTGTTCATCTCTTTTACTTCATTATTTCTTCTGTTTGCTTTAGCTTCTCTACATTCAAGAGTAAGTTTCAGAGTCTCTTCTGGCATCTATTTTGGTTTTTTTTTCTTTCCTTTCTTCTTAATGACATTTTGCTTTCTTCGTGGATGATGTCCTTGATGTCATCCCACAACTCTTCTGGTCTTCAGTCATTAGCGTTCAGTGCATCAAGTCTATTCTTGAGATGGTCTCTAAATTCAGAAGGAATATACTCAAAGTTATACTTGGCTCTCATGGACTTGCTTTAATTTTCTTCAGCTTCAACTTGAACTTGCGTATGAGTAATTGATTGTCTGTTCCACAGTCACCCCTGGCCTTTTTCTGACTGATGATATTGAGCTTCTCCATTGTCTGTTTCCACAAATGTAGTCAATTTGATTCCTATGTGTTTCATCTGGCAAAGCCCACCTGTATAGTCACAGTGTATGTTGTTGAAAAAAGGTATTTCTAATGAATAGGTCGCTGGTCTTGCAGAATTCTATCATGCCATCTCTGACATCATTTCTAGCACCGAAGCCATATTTTCCAACTACTGATTTTTCTTTGTTTCCAACTTTCAAATTCCAATTACCAATAATTATCAACGTATCTTGATTGCATGTTTGATCAATCTCGACTGTAGAAGTTGGTAAAAATCTTCAATTTCTTCATCTTTGGGGTTAGTGGTTGGTGAGTAAATTTAAATAATATTTGTATTAACTGGTCTTCTTTGTAGGCATATGGATATTATCCTATCACTCACAGCGTTGTACTTCAGGATAGATCTTGAAATGTTCTTTTTGACAATGAATGTGACGCCATTCCTCTTCGTTTTGTCGTTCCCACCATAGTAGACCATATGATTATCTGAAAATGGTCAATACCAGTCCATTTCAGCTCATTAATGCCTAGGATATCAATCTTAAAGCATTCCATTTCATTTTTGACGACTTCTAATTTTCCTACATTCATATTTTTTACAGCCCACATTTCAACTTCTACTGGATGTTTGCACCTGTTTCTTCTCATTTTGAGTCATGCCACATCAGCAAAATGAGGATCCTGAAAGCTCTATTCCATCCGCTTCATTAAGGTTGACTCTACTTTGAGGATGCAGATCTTCCCCAGTCATCTTTTGAGTGCCTTCCAACCCGAAGGGCTCACCTTCCAGCCCTATTTATCAGACAATGTTCTGCTGCTATTCGTAAGGTTTTCATTGGCCATTTTTTTTAAAGTGTATCACCAGGTCCTTCTTCCTAGTCTATCTTAGTCTGGAAGCTCTGCTGAAACCTGTCCACCATGGGTGACACTGTTGGTATTTGACCTACAGGTGGCATAGCTCCCAGCATCACAGCAACACACAACCTACCACAGTATGACAGACAGACAAGTAGTGTGTGCCTTATTTTCAACCTAATATTGGGTTCAGGAACTTCTTCTTGTAGGTGGACATTCATACTGACTCCCATCCTTACTCCTGGGTAGAATTTGGAGGTTTTCCTTTTGTGTTGTTTTTCTTATTTAGATGGTGTCAAATTAAAAGACAAATTCAGACTTAGTAAAGAGAGACTTTATTTGAAAGGATTATTACAAAAGGGAAGTAGGGCTATTGAATAGGGGGAGGCATACTGTTGCAATAGGGAGAACACTCTGTCCATGAGATCTGCAAGCTCTCAAACCTGTTGCCTTCCAGTCGATTCCAACTCGGGGCTTGGCAAATAGGGCTTTTCTTTCATAAACCAAATAAAACCAAACCCATTGCCGCTGAGTCACTTCTGACCCACAGCAACACTGTAGGACAGAGTAGAACTGCCTCATAGGGTTTGCAACGAGCAGCTGATTTTCACATTGCTGACCTTTTGATTAGCAGCCAAACCAGGCTGCTAATCAAAAAGCCCCACCAGGGCTGTTTCATAGTGAGGGGTAAAAAAGGCTAGAAAGAGCCAGGTGCGGGAAGGTAGGATGAATGGGAGTGGCACGATCAGGACTGAGACGATACAGCAGAAATGTTTTACCGTGAAGCCAGCCTATTCTCTGAAGGGGGAGTTGTATGCTGGTTCAGACTGAGGGTGGGCCAAATTTCAAGGGCTTGGGAGGAAGAATCTTAACCACAGTTTGTATAACAAGCATTTTGTTCCTGTTGATCAGTGGGGACAAGCAGTTCAGCTACTCATTTATAAACAAAGAATGGGAATTTGGAGGAGCTCTGACGGCACAGTGGTTAAGTGTCAGCTGCTAACTGAAAGGTCGGCGATTTGAACCTACCAGCAGCTCCTAGTGAGAAAGGTGTGGCAGTGTGCTTCCATAAAGATTACAGCCGTGGAAACTGTATGGGACAGTTCTACTCTGTCCTATAGGGTTGGTATGAGTTGGAATCGACTCTATGGCAATGGGTTTTTGGTGTCTGGCCTTGTTATAGGTAATTAAGGGGGCATCTGTAAGTCTTACCTAGGTCATAGGGAAAGTAGTAAGCCATTTCCCAGAACACAAAAAAATGGGAGAATTTCTTAATCTTCACTGTTTTCCAGAATCACAGGGCTCAGGAAAAGTTCAACATTGTCAATGGCCACGCTCAAGGCCAGGATGCAAGTGGTCTGGACAAATCACATGATGCGTTGCTGGTCTAGAAGCCAAGAGAGGCATCTGGGTTGGCAGAAGGAGCAGGCAGGGTTATCCCACCTGGGGCATCACCTTGTACTTCTGCCTCCTCTCTGGTTCTGTCTCATTTGGGGGCAGGCATGAATGTCCTGTGAGCTGGAGAAAATTGAAAATCTGAAGATTTTTTCAGTTCTGCAGCCTACTTTCTGTAACTTTCTTAGTTCACACAATGATCTCATTTTAGAATTTCAACTATCTCCTATTAGTCACTGCTTTCAGAAAATCACTCTTTATCTGATTATAAAATTAATGCATGTTCATCATTGAAAATATGGAGAATATGTAAAAATATGATAATAGAAACACCACTCAATTTTCCACAAGCTAGAAAGTAACCACAATTAAATTTAGATGTATTTCCTTTTAAGACTTTTTTTAAATGCATGAACTTGTGTGTGTGTGCTCTTTTCATTGGATTTTCCTTAGTGGTTATGGCAGTATCTAGAAAGTTCTATTGTTGTGACTGCTATTATTGTTTGGAGATATGTTTTTAAATAGCTACCTGACATTGTCTTCTAGCAAAACTATTGCTCATTGCAACCAGGGAGATTGCACACCAAGGGGAACCTGGAGAGTCTAGGTAAGGTGGGTATTTAGGAAGGATTTAGAGAACTTGGGCTTGTGTTAAGTGATTTGGAGGAGGGGTCAGAGAAGCAGGGCTTTGCTCTGGATTGGATGCTGCCAAGAAGTGGGGCTAATTCTATAACCAAATGTCTGAATCATTTTTGTCTGGAAGGCAGGTGGAATGAAACGAGCCTCAACTCTCAGCCAAGATGGAGACTATTTGGTCATTTTTGTGATGTAGACAATGTTTGTGTTTTTGTCCAGGTTCCGACATGATAATGGAATAATCTAGGTTTTGTCTTAATCCATCAGGGTCACAGAGTGGCCTTGTCTGATGTTGGTGTTCTGTTAAAGTGTTTGTGCTCCATAGGATAGCATCACAGCAGAGTGGGAGTTCCAGGCCAGTTCTTGTGGACTTTCTAGGTAAACATCCTTATTGTCTTAAAAATTACGATAAATTTTCTATCTTCCTTTCCTTTATGCATACCTCTTAACCAGTAAAACCAAACCTGTTGCCTTCAAGTTGATTCCAATTCATAGTGACCTTATGCAACAGAGTAGAACTACCCCATAGGGTTTCCAAGGAGTGCCTGGTGGATTCGAAATGCTAACCTTTTGGTTAACAGCCATAGATCTTAACCACTATGCCACCAGGGTCTCCATGTATACCTCTGTCATGGATTGAATTGTGTCCCCCCAAAATATGCGTCAACTTGGTTAGGCCATGATTCCCAGTATTGTGTGATTATCCACCATTTTGTCACTTGATGAGACTTTCCTATGTGTTGTAAATTCTATCACTAATATGTTAACTAGATGGATTACTGGCAGTTATATTGATGAGATCTACAAGATTAGATGGTGTCTTAAACCAATCTTTTTTGAAATATAAGAGAGAGGAGCAATCAGAGAGAGAGGAGACCTCATACCACCAAGAATGCAGTGTCAGGAGCACAGCACGTCCTTATTACCTGAGGTTCCTGGGCTGAGATGGTCCCAGACCAAGGGAAGGCTGATGACAAGGACCTTCCTCCAGAGCCAACAGAGAGAGAAAGTCTTCCCCTGGAGCCAATGCCCTGAATTTGGACTTCTAGCCTACTAGATTGTGAGAGAATAAACTTCTCTTTGTTAAAGCCCTCCATTTGCGGTATTTCTGTTATAGCAGCACTAGATGACTAAGACAACCTCTTACCCTTTTATTATTGCATGCTGGAACTTCTAGAAAAATATTAAATCATAGAAATGATAGCAGGTCTTGATTTTGTCTTATTTCTTACTTTAACTGTAATGCCTGTAATTTCTTATCATTAAAAATTAGTTTGGCTGCTAGCAAGCAGCTATCTAAGATGCATCAATTGGTCTTAATCCATCTGGAACAAAGGAGAATGAAGAACACCAAGGACACAAGGTAATTACAAACCCATGAGACAGAAAGGGCCACATGAACCAGAGACTACATCATCCTGAGACCAGAAGAACTAGGTGGTGCCCAGCTACAATCGATGCCTGCCTTGACAGGGAACACAACAGAGAATCCCTGAGGGAGCAGGAGAGCAGTGGGACCCAGACCTCAAATTCTCATAAAAAGACCAGACTTATTGGTCTGACTGAGACCGGAAGGACCCTGGTGGTCATGGCCTCCAGACCTTCTGTTGCCCCAGGACAGGAACCATTCCCGAAGCCAACTCTTCAGACAGGGATTGGACTGGATGATGGGTTGGAGAGTGATGCTGGTGAGGAGTGAGCTTCTTGGATCAGGTGGACACTTGAGACTATGTTGGCATCTCCTGCGTGGAGGGGAGATGAGAGGGTGGAGGAGGTTAGAAGGTGGTGAAATGGACATGAAAAAAGAGAGTGGAGGGAGAGAGCGGGCTGTCTCATTAGGGGGAGAGTAATTGGGAGTGTGTAGCCAGGTGTATATGCGTTTTTGTGTGAGAGACTGACTTGATTTGTAAGCTTTCACTTAAAGCACAATAAAAATTACATTAAAAAAAAGATAAAAAAAAAATTAGTTTGGCTGTTTGAGATGACGTTGATGCCTGAGGAGGCTATTCTTTAGCATACTGAATAAAGTTCCTTCTTATCTCAGTTTATTCAATAACGGCTGTTTAATTCTGTCAAGTACTTATTTTGTATCTGTGAAGACACTCACCTAGTTTCCTCCTTTTCTCTATGGATGTGGCAAATTATACTAATGAATTTTCTACTATTAAAATGTCCTTTCACTTCCAGAATGCCAGTGTTGGATTATTCTTGAACGAGCTTTTGGATTTGAAGTGTTGCTGTCAGCTGTCATCGAGTTGGCCTCCGACTCATGGAGACCCCAGGCACTATGGGACTAAACCCTGCCTGGTCCTGTGCCATCTCCCACGATCAGTTGCAGGTTGGACTGTTGTGATCCATAGAGTTTTCAGTGGCTTATTTTCGGACGTACATCATCAGGCCTTTCTTCCTACTCCATCCTAGTCTAGAAGCTCCACTGAAACTTGTTCAGCGCCGTAGCAACACACAAACCTCCCCTGACAGGTGGTGGATGCACATGAGCTGCACCGGCTGGTAATCGAACCCAGGTCTTCAGCATGAAAGGCAAGAATTCAACCACTGAATTCAGAATTCCTGCATCTATTCATAAGTGAGATTTGTTTCTAACTTTTGTGGTGTCATCTTGACAATATTTTCACACCAAAGTTTTGTAGTTTCACAAAATAAATTGGAAGACTCTCAGCATTTTTATGTCTCTGAAAACAAGTTATAACAGGATAAGAAGTATGTATTCCTTTACAGCAGCATTATCCCATAGAACTTTCTGAGATCATGGAAATGTTCTATATCTGCATTGTCCAATATGGCAGCCACTAGCCACATGTGGCTGCTAAACCCTTGAAATGTGTCACTAGTGAACGGAATTTTTAAATTTTATTTAATTTTAATTAACTTAAATTTAAATAGTCACATGTAACTAGTCTCTGCTGTGTTGGATAACACAGATTGAGAGCTTGAATGAAATGCCTGTAAAACTGTATGGATCCAACACCTTTCTTGGTATAATTCTCTAATAGCTGTTTCCCTTTCCCCTGTGGTTATTTTTCAGAGTTTCCTACTCTGTGAAACAATTCTGGCAATTGATATTGTCTTAGGAAAAAAAAAAAAAACTCATTTAAATTTTCAAATTCTTTAGCTTAGAGTTGTATATCAGTTTTCACAATGGTTTTAATTTTATCCCTACCCTCTGTGATATTCCCTTTGTTGTTATTAATATTGTATATTTGCATTTTCTCAATTATGCTTATCATGGGATCTCTCTCTCTTTTTCTCTGTCTCCCTTCTCTAGGATCACTCTCTTAGGAATACAGCTGCCATGTCCTAAACAACCCCTATGGGACTCTTTGATGAAATCTCAAACTCAAATGCCTGAGTGGCTGGCCAAATTTGAGTTTAAGGCCTTGGAGCAGTGCCCCTGTTCCTATTGAAGGCTGATACCTACACCAGTTCTCTAGATCCTACTCCCCCTCTCCTCAGGAACCTCACGCTTTTACTTATTCCTTCTGCATATTGCAACCCCAGTCTTCCTCCTTGACTACTGAATTTTTCCATTAGCCCTTTAACATGCTATAGTTTCTTGAATATTCTCTCCCTTTCCAGCTATCTCCTTATGTCCATGCTATCTCTCTCCTCCTCCCACCCCCATGGCTGTAGTTAGCTATTATTCCAGAAACTACCACAAAATTCAGTAGTTTAAAACAATAAAAATTTATTTTCTCATAGTTTCTGTGGGCAGGAATCCAGGAGCAGTTTAGGTGGGTGGTTCTGGCTCAGGGTCTCTCAGGAGGTTACCGTTCAGATGTCAGCTGGGGCTGCAGTCATCTGAAAGCTTTGTGGGTGGGAGGATCCACCTTCAAATTCACATGGCTGTTGGCAGAGGCTTCGGTTCCTCACCACACGGGCCTCTTCACAGGGACTGTTCAGGAAATGGAAGCTGGATTGCTCTAGAGAGAATGATCTGAGAGAGAGAGAGAGACAGAAAAAGAGAGGGAGAGAAGCCACAGTGTCTTTTATAATGTAATCTCAGAAGTCACACAATGATCAACACTTCTCCCATATTCACACAAACCTGCCCTACAGTGTGGGAGGGACCATACAAGAGTGTGAATACCAGCAGGTGGGGATCCTTAGGGGTTCTCTTGGAGGTTGGGCACACTTTTTAAATTATTATTTCCTAGTACTTTTTTTTTTTTTTTAGTACTAGTTTCTTTCTTTAGGTTAAGGAAGTTTCCTTCTGTTTTATCACCTTTTTTTTTTTTTTAATCTCTAGTGTTGCATCTTGTTTTCTTCCTGATCGCCAATTACCTGATGTTGGACCTCCTTCCTCAATGGTTACTATTTTTTTCTCTCTTATCTTTTTCAGCCTGGACCTTTTCCTCTACATTCTGGGAAAATTTCTCAAGTTTTTTTTCTCCACATTACTGATTTGATTTTATGTAGTTTTGATTCTGCTTTATTACTTTTCTGAAGACTTAAATTCTGTAGCTAAACCCCTTCCTTATCTTTTAACTCTGTTTATGATTGCTCAAATGAGCCCTGGAGCTGCAACGGTTAAGTGGTTGGCTGCTAACCAAACGGTTAGCCATTCAAACCCAGTCAGTGGCTCCCTGAGAGAAAAATCTGCTTTTCCTCATTTTTTGCCTCGTTGTTAGTATCTTCTTCTCAGTTCTTAGGCTAGAGGGCCAGCTGATATAAACTTGCATTTCCAGTTTTACAATCCAGCAACCTAGGAGGAAAGCAGATCCATGCACTCTTCCAGAGAGAAAATTTGATCTCTTCTCTTTTCTGCTAGGTGAAACTACTGTGCCACGAAGTAACTCTGTTTCTAACTTGCTGTGTGGCCTATGGCAGGTGTAAGGTGGGGCTGTACCCTCCATCTTTCCTAAGGCCACTGCTTTATTTTGGCTAAAGCCAACTCTGTAAATGCTGGGTGAAAGGGAGCCCTAGTGTTGAAGGCCCCTCGTATGCCCCCAGCACCCTCGCTTCCATCCCTCATCACTCATATTAGAGGGTTCCATCCAGGTCTTAGGTGTCTCTGGGTGGTGCAAACGGTTCAAGTGCTCAGCTGCTAACCAAAAGATTGGAGGTTCATGTCTACCTAGAGACTCCTCGGAAGAAATGCCTGGCGATCTATTTCTGAAAAGCCATCCATTGAAAACCCTACAGAACACAGTTCTATTCTGACATACATAGGGTCACCATTAGTCAGAGTCTACGCAATAAAAGTGTTATTTATCTGGGCCTTAGCCATTTTTCAGAAGGAGAGCAGAGAGCCTACTCTTAATCTCTTCCTCAGTGTAGTTCTACCTGTACCACATCTAGCACACATTCCTTGAAATCTCTGCCATGGGATTCCGTGCCCTTGCTGCCAAGGTTATTTTCCCCCACTTTTCATACTCAACTGGTCATTTTAAGAGATAGTAGGGATTGTAGGGGAGTGAGGAGGGAGTCAGATGTTGGAGGGGTCACCTCATAGTCTTCACAGGAAGAGATGTCACTTCACTATGTCTAAAACAAGATTTAATCTAATTTAATATATAATATTTTTTTTGGGGGGTGGGGAGAGAATCATTGGAAAGCCACACATTTTTTAATAGTTTTTTCCCCATTGGCCTGTCCTCCCCACACCTGCCCTTCCCTCCGTTTTATGGAAATATAATGTGATCCACACACAAGCAGGTTTCTAGCCTTTGTAAGGTTCCAGCTCTAAATGTGAGTTCACCATAGAGACCAGAGTTACCAACTATAGAAAATACCGTGTCCATGACAACCAGAAAACCAAGGCAGTGGCTGATTTTAACAGCCTTGTTCGAACCTTGTTCTTTATAGTCCTCTTGTTATCAAAGACATTACTTACTGCTTTCTTAAAAGAGCAGACCTCTACGCAGACAACAGAGAGGAAAATATCCATGCAGCCTGTTGGGAGAGGTAAGGCAAATGTCTGTGTGTGATGCCATATGAGTGGTTGAGAGGAGACTGAACTTCTTGCCAATGAAATTAGGGGGGCTACCTGGGTTCCTCATTTGAGCTCAGCCTTCAGGATGGCGAGTGAGTGTTGTTGGGAGAGACCACACAGGTAGGCATTCCAGGAGAATATTACCAGCAGGCAAAAGGTGCAGAGGAGGGAAAAGGGCAAAGCACACTCCTGGAATGAAGATGGGTTCACACTGGATTTGTCTGAGGAAGCAGAAGAGATAAGACTATAAAAGTGGCTTAGCATCTGTCTTAGTTTCCTAGTGCTGCTGTAACAGTGGTGGCTTTAAAGAACAGAAATTTATTTTCTCACAATTCAGGAGGCTAGAAGTCCAAATTTGGGGCACTGGTTCTAGAGGAGGGCTCTCTTTCTGTTGGCTCTGGGAGAAGATCCTTGTCTCTTTCAGCCCTGGTGTTCCTCAGTTCCTTGGTGACCTTCAAGTGGCATATATCTCCCCACCCCCTACCCAGTTTGTGGTTGCTTCTGTGTCAAATCTCCTTTTTTTATAACTCAGAAGTGATTAGGTTTAGGACACCCCCTACACTGACATGGCCTCATCAACATAACAAAGAAAGCCCTATTCTCAAAAGGGATTATATCCTTAGGTATAGGAGTTAAGATTCCAGTGCATACTTTGGGGAAACACAATTCAATTCATAACAGCATCTCATTGTGGAGAATTTTGAATGGCCACCTGAAGAGCCTGGACTCACTTCAGAATCAATTATGTGTTTAATATAGCACTTGGAATACTTTGTCTTCCTGAGTTTCATGCCTACTTCCCTTTGATGACACAGTCATTTTTGTGTCACATGATCTAACACAGTGCCTTGCTTAGTGATAGTCCTAAAATAGTTGTTGGTTTCTATGGTCACCACGAGTAGGAACTAACTCAATGGCAAATGGGTTTTCCTGTTATTGACAGTATTAAATAATCAGTGAGGAGACATTAATAGACTTTGAGCCAAAAAACAACTGTATAAGAGAAACCAGGACCTACTATCCATTCATCCTATTGCCTTTCCACCATCCCTCACTCCTTTACTTAACTGGCTTGCATTTTGTGACTCACCTTTATAACCACTCCATGCCTCTCCTTTACTTGGCAACACTCCAGTCCTCATGTAATTCAACTTTCACTGCATTTTCATCCGGCTTGGTTCTCTTCCTCCCTTATCAGCCGTGCTTGCCTGGTTCCTCCTTTTCTCAACACCTGTAAACTTTGAAGTGCCCCATGGCTCATTCCTGGGACTACTTGGATCATTCAGTTTTCCCTTCTTGGATTATTCAGTTATCCCTAGTTCCTAGAGCATCTCAGCCTAAGTTTAATACCGTGTGTGTGTGCGCGCGTGCACGTGTGTGTGTTAGCTGCAGTCCAGTCAGCCCCCGGCTCATGGGGACCCATGCACAACAGAACAAAATGCTACCTGGTCCTGTATCATCCACATGACTGATTGCTGATCAAACATTGTGATCCATAAGATTTTCATGGACTGATTTTCAGAAGTTGATCGCCAGCCCTTTCTCCCTAGTCTGTCTTAGTCTAGAAGCTCCACTGAAACCTGTCTGGCATTGTAGCAACATGCAAGCCTCCATTGACAGACAGGTGGTGCTGCCCATGAGGTGCATTGGCTGGGAATTGAACCCTGGTCTCCCAAATGGAAGGTGAGAATTCTACCACTGAACCACCCACCAATGCCCCCAAAATACTATCTACAGTATTGAATAGATATAGGATAGGATGAGGTAGAATAAAATAGACTAGAATAGAGATAGTATAGAATATAATATAGTATAGACGGTACAGAATACCATCAATAGTCTAACATATACAAAATTTATGTCTAGCATGACATAGCCCCTAAACTCTTGACTCATATACCCAGTTGCCCCCTTGATATCACTCTCTCCTTTAAAGACTAAAGGCATATAAAACTTCATATGTTCAAAATCAAACTCCCTATCTTCCCCCAAAATGTGCCTCCCATAGTCCTCCCATTTAAGTAAATGGGAACTCCATCCTTGCAGGTTTGGCTCTGGCCAAACACCTTGCAGTCATCCTTAACTCTCTCTCTCACATACACACCTTAGTCAATCTGTTAGCAAATCCAGTCAGCTCTACCTTCAAAATATGTCCAAAATTTTATCGTTTCTTACCCCTCCGCCATTTCCATCCTTGGTAGAATTCTGTAAGATCAATGATTTATTCACTGGAAATACTTTTTTTTGTTTGTTTTATTGTACTTCAGGTGAAAGTTTGCAGAGCAAACTAGTTTCTCATTAAACAATTAATACACATATTGTTTTGTGACATTGGTTGCCAACTCCACGACATGTCAACACTTTCCCTTTCTCGACCTCGGGTTTCCCATTATCAACTTTCCTCTCCCATCCTACCTTCCTGTCTTGGCCCCTGGGCTGGCATGCCCATTTAGTCTTGTTTTGTTTTATGGGCCTGTCTAATCTTTGGCTGAAGGGTGAACCTCAGGAGAGATTTCATTACTGAGCTATAACGGTGTCCAGGGGCCAAACTCTCGGGGTTTCTCCAGTCTCTGCCAGACCAGTAAGTCTTGTCTTTTTTGGTATGTGCGAGTTAAAATTTTGTTCTGCTTTCTTCTCCAGCACTGTCCGGGACCCTTCATTGTGATCCCTGTGAGAGCAGTCTCAGTGGTGGTAGCCAGGCACCATCTAGTTGTGCTAGACTCAGTCTGGTGGAGGCTGTGGTAGTTGTGGTCCATTAGCCCTTTGGATTAATCTTTCCCTTGTGTCTTTGGTTTTCTTCATTCTCTGTGATCCAGATGGGGTGAGACCAGTGGAGTACCTTAGACGGCCACTCACAAGCTTTTAAGACCTCAGACACTACTCACCATTATAAAGAATATTTTCTTTATAAACTATGTTATGCCAATTGAGCTAGATGTTCCCCGAGACCATGGTCATCAAATGGGGAAAAGACAGCCTTTTTAACAAATGTTGCTGGTAAAACTGGATGTCTACCTGCAAAAAAACGAAACAGGACCCACCCCTCACACCACACACAAAACTAAGTCAAGATGAATCAAAGACCTAAATATAAAACCCAAAACTCTAAAGATCATAGAAGAAAAAATAGGGTCAACTCTAAAGGCCATAATACACAGCATTAACAGGATACAAACCATAACCAACAAACACCAGAAGGTAAGCTATATATCTGATATTTTCTAAAATATTAAACACTTGGGCTCATCAGAAGACTTCAACAAAAGAGTAAAAAGAGAACCTACAGACTGGGAAAAAGTTTTGGCTGACAAATCAGACAAAGGTCTGATCTCTAAAATCTACAAGAAAATCCAACACCTCTACAACAAAAAGACAAATAATCCAATTTAAAAACGGGAAAAGGATATGAACAGACACTTCGCCAAAGAAGATATTCAAGCAGCTAACAGACACATGAGGAAATGCTTGTGATCACTAGCCATTAGAGAAATGCAAATCAAAACCAAAAAGAGATACCGTCTCACCCCGACATTACTGATACAAATTTAAAAAACAGAAAATAACAAATGTTGGAAAGGTTGCAAGAAGATTGGAGTTCTTATGCACTGCTGGTGGGAATGCAAAATGGTACAACCATTTTGGAAAACTATATGGTGCTTCCTTAAAAAGCTAGAAATGCCATATGATCTGGCAGTCCCACTCCCAGGAATACATCCTAGAGAAATAAGAGCCGTCACATGAATAAACATATGCACGCCCATGTTCATTGCAGCATTGTTCACAATAGTAAAAAGACGGAAACAACCTAGGTGCCCATCAGCAGATGAATGGGGAAATACTTTTTTTTTAATAACACAGTCAGTGACTGTACACATGGAGCTCGTTGGATGGATTACACAGGAGTCAAATTGCCTACATCTGTGGAAAGCGAGAATGGAGAAGCTCAATATCATCAGTCATTTGTCATTGTAACACCACTTTATCCACTGCTAGATTGTTGTCAGGTGCCGTTGAGTCAATATTCAACTCATAGCAACCCTGTGTGACAGTGTTGAACTGCCACATAGAGTTTTCTTAGCTGTAATTTTTTATCTAATTTTATTTATTTTGTTGTTGTTGAGAACATGCACAGCAAATCATATACCAATTCAACAGTTTCTACGTGTACCATTTAGTGATGTTGATTATAGTCCTCAAATTGTGTAACCATTCTCATTTTCTGAGTTATTTGGCTGTAATTTTTAAGGAAGCAGATTTTCAGGTCTTTCTACCATAGAGCTGCTGGGTGGGTTCAAACTGTCAATTTTTTGGTTAACAGCTGAGCACTTGACCGTTGCACCACCAGGGCTCTTTTCACACCCACTAAGATGGCCAAAATAAAAATGGCAGACAATAACAAGTGTTGGCTAGGATGTGGATAAGTTGGAGCCCTTACACATTGCAGTGGGAATGTAAAATGGTGTATCACTTTGGGAAATGGCCTAGCAGTTCCTCAAAATGTTAAATACAGAATTACCATTTGACCCAGCAATTCTATTCCTAGCTATATATCCAAGAAAAATAACAACACATGTCCATAGAAAAACTTGTATACAATGTTCATAGCATCATTATTCACAATGGTCAAAGGTGGAAACAAGAAAAATGTCCATCAGCTGATGAATGGATAAAGAAAGTGTAGTATATCCATATAATTGCTGCTGTTTTTAATTTCAAATTCCAATTGTTCATTGCTAATATGTAGGAAGGCAAACAACAACTGACTTTCATATGTTGACCTTGTATCTGAGACTTTGCTATACTCACTTATTAGTTCTGGAAAAATTATATATGTATATATTTTTGGGTCCCACTTACAATAGCACCAAAAAAAAAAAGAAAGAAATATTCAGTTATATAGGTAACAAAATATGTACAGATCTGTAAATGGAAAACTGTATAACACTGATGACTGTTCCCTGTGGAGAGAGAACAGGGGACCAGGAAAGGTGGGAACTCTCCTTCCAGCCCTCCCTAAGAGGAGGAGGTGACTAAGTATTTTCATCTCTGGACCAAGTCTTGAGAATGGAGGAGAGAAAAACAACATCACTCTCAACAAAGACTGAGGTGAAATTGGGCTGAAGGATTCTGGTGCCACTAGAAAGAAAATGGAGAGATATGGAAAAGAAGTGGCCCACTGCCAACCCTTTTTGGATGAGCTTAGAACAGAAGGCACAGAAGAGGAGCCATCTGGATGGTCATGAGCAGGGGCAGATTATACAATAAACAAGGTAGGCACGGGCTTACTTGTGCTTACTTATAAATCTGCAGTAAACAATTTCACATTTTTTCACCACATCAAATATTCTGCCTCTAGGTATGGCTGGCATCTGTCTTTCTCCCAGCTTCCAGCTTCATAGTGCCTTCCTATAGAATCAAAGCCTCTTTTCTAATTTATAACCTCTGACAGGGGCAGATGGCTCAGTAAGCAAGGTAAGCACAGGCTTACTTGTGCTTACTTGGTAATCTGTAGTGAGCAATTTCACATAGGTTTCACTTTGATGTGGTGTGGTAAAACCCATGTGAAATTGTTCACTACAGATAGTAAGAAAGCACAAGTAAGTCTGTGCTTACCTTGTTTATTGGATAATCCACCCTGGTGGTGAGTGGAATTGAGGCAAGACTGTCAGGAACATTTTGTCCACCAGGCACAGCAGTCCCTGATCCAGCTCAGAGCTTGTGATGGGCAGCCCACGATCTTTTCCATATCTGTTACTTGCACATGCCTCAGCTGCTCTCCCTGTCCCCCAACCTCCACCTACAAATCTTCCTCTCCTCCCCACACCCAGCCCCTGGATCTTGGGTTCCTAAACTGAGATCAAGATCCTCTTTTCAAGGCCACGTGATTTTCAGTCTCCTCCATTTTTTTTTTTAATGTTTGAAATTTTTTTTTAATAATTTTTATTGTGCTTTAAGTGAAAGTTTACAAATCAAGTCAGTCTGTCACATATAAGCTTATATACACCTTACTCCATACTCCCACTTACTCTCCCCCTAATGAGTCAGCCCGCTCCCTCCTTCCAGTCTCTCCTTTCTTGACAATTTTGCCAGTTTCTAACCCTCTCTACCCTCCTATCTCCCCTCCAGACAGGAGATGCCAACACAGTCTCAAGTGTCCACCTGATACAAGTAGCTCACTCTTCGTCAGCATCTCTCTCCTACCCATTGTCCAGTCCCTTCCATGTCTGATGAGTTGTCTTCAGGAATGGTTCCTGTCCTGGGCCAACAGAAGGTTTGGGGACCATGACCTCCGGGATTCCTCTAGTCTCAGTCGGACCATTAAGTCTGGTCTTTTTATGAGAATTTGGGGTCTGCATCCCACTGATCTCCTGCTCCCTCAGGGGTTCTCTGTTGTGCTTCCTGTCAGGGCAGTCGTCCGTTGTGGCCGGGCACCAACTAGTTCTTCTGGTCTCAGGATGATGTAAGTCTCTAGTTCATGTGGCCCTTTCTGTTTCTTGGGCTCATAGTTATCGTGTGACCTTGGTGTTCTTCATTCTTCTTTGATCCGGGTGGGTTGAGACCAGTTGATGCCTCTTAGATGGCTGCTTGTTAGCATTTAAGACCCCAGACGCCACATTTCAAAGTGGGATGCAGAATGTTTTCATAATAGAATTATTTTGCCAATTGACTTAGAAGTCCCCTTAAGCCATAGTCCCCAAACCCCCGCCCTTGCTCCGCTGACCTTTGAAGCATTCGGTTTATCCCGGAAACTTCTTTGCTTTTGGTCCAGTCCAGTTGAGCTGACCTTCCATGGATTGAGTATTGTCCTTCCCTTCACCTAAAGTAGTTCTTATCTACTAACTAATCAGTAACTAACCCTCTCCCACCTTCCTTCCCTCCCCTACTCGTAACCACAAAAGTGTGTGTTCTTTTCAGTTTATACTATTTCTCAAGATCTTATAATAGTGGTCTTATACAATATTTGTCCTTTTGCCTCTGACTAATTTCACTCAGCATAATGCCTTCCAGGTTCCTCCATGTTATGAAATGTTTCACAGATTCATCACTGTTCTTTATCGATGCGTAGTATTCCATTGTGTGAATATACCACAATTTATTTAACCATTCATCTGTTGATGGACACCTTGGTTGCTTCCAGCTTTTTGCTATTGTAAACAAAGCTGCAATAAACATGGGTGTGCATACATCTGTTGGTGTAAAGGCTCTTATTTCTCTAGGGTATATTCTGAGGAGTGGGATTTCTGGGTTGTATGGTAGTTCTATTTCTAACTTTTTAAGAAAACGCCAGATAGATTTCCAAAGTGGTTGTACCGTTTTACATTCCCACCAGCAGTGTATAAGAGTTCCAATCTCTCCGCAGCCTCTCCAACATTTATTATTTTGTGTTTTTTGGATTAATGCCAGCCGTGTTGGAGTGAGATGGAATCTCATCGTAGTTTTAATTTGCATTTCTCTAATGGCTAACGATCGAGAGCATTTTCTCATGTATCTGTTAGCTGCTTGAGTATCTTCTTTAGTGAAGTGTGTATTCATATCCTTTGCCCACTTTTTGATTGGGTTGTTTGTCTTTTTGTGGTAGAGTTGCTGGTCGGAGATGTCATAGCTGAAAATTCTTTCCCAGTCTGTAGGTGGTCTTTTTACTCTTTTGGTGAAGTCTTTAGATGACCACAGGTGTTTGATTTTTAGGAGCTCCCAGTCATCTGGTTTCTCTTCGTCATTTTTGGTATCGTTTTGTATTCTGTCTGTGCCTTGTATTAGGGCTCCTGACGTTGTCCCTATTTTTTCTTCCATGATCTTTATCGTTTTAGTCTTTATGTTTAGGTCTTTGATCCACTTGCAGTTAGTTTTTGTGCATGGTGTGAGGTATGGGTCTTGTTTCATTTTTTTGCAAATGGATATCCAGTTATGCCAGCACCATTTGTTAAAAAGACATCTTTTCCCCAATTAACTGACACTGGGCCTTTGTCAAATATCAGCTGCTCATATGTGGATGGATTTATATCTGGGTTCTCAATTCTGTTCCCTTGGTCTATGTGCCTGTTGTTGTACCAGTACCAGGCTGTTTTGACTACTGTGGCGGTATAATATGTTCTAAAATCAGGTAGAGTGAGGCCTCCCACTTTCTTCTTCTTTTTCAGTAATGCTTTACTTATCCGGGGCTTCTTTCCCTTCCATATGAAGTTGGTGATTTGTTTCTCCATCACATTAAAAAATGTCATTGGAATTTGGATCGGAAGAGCATTGTATGTATAGAAGGCTTTTGGTAGAATAGACGTTTTTACTATGTTAAGTCTTCCTATCCATGAGCAAGGTATGTTTTTCCACTTAAGTCGGTCCTTTTTAGTTTCTTGCACTAGTACTTTGTAGTTTTCTTTGTATAGGTCTTTTACATCTTTGGTAAGATTTATTCCTAAGTATTTTATCTTCTTGGGGGCTACTGTGAATGGTATTGATTTGGTGATTTTGTCTTCAATGTTTTTTGTTGATGTAGAGGAATCCAAGTGATTTTTGTATGTTTATCTTATAACCTGAGACTCTGCCAAACTCTTCTATTAGTTTCAGTAGTTTTCTGGAGGATTCCTTAGGGTTTTCTGTATATAAGATCATGTCATCTGCAAACAGAGATAATTTAACTTCCTCCTTGCCAATCCGGATGCCCTTTATTTCTTTGTCTAGCCTAATTGCTCTGGCTAGGACCTCCAGCACAATGTTGAATAAGAGCGGTGATAAAGGGCATCCTTGTCTGGTTTCCGTTCTCAAGGGAAACGCTTTCAGGCTCTCTCCATTTAGAATGACGTTGGCTGTTGGCTTTGTGTATAAAAAAAAAAAAAAAAATGTTTTTTTTGTATGTATAAATGCCCTTTATTATGTTGAGGAATTTTCCTTCAATTCCTATTTTGCTGAGAGTTTTTATCATAAATGGGTGTTGGACTTTGTCACATGCCTTTTCTGCATCAATTGATAAGATCATGTGGTTTTGGTCTTTTGTTTTATTTACATGGTGGATTACATTAATGGTTTTTCTAATGTTAAACCAGCCTTGCATACCTGGTATAAATCCCACTTGGTCATGGTGGATTATTTTTGTGATATGTTGTTGAATTTTATTGGCTAGAATTTTGTTCAGGATTTTTGCGTCTATGTTCATGAAGGATATAGGTCTGTAATTTTCTTTTTTTGTGATGTCTTTACCTGGTTTTGGTATCAGGGAGATGGTGGCTTCATAGAATGAGTTAGGTAGTATTCCGTCATTTTCTATGCTTTGAAATACCTTTAGTAGTAGTGGTGTTAACTTGTCTCTTGAAGTTTGGTAGAACTCTGCAGTAAAGCCATCCGGGCCAGGGTTATTTTGTTGTGAGTTTTTTGATTACCTTTTCAATCTCCTTTTTTGTTATGGGTCTATTTAGTTGTTCTACTTCTGATTGTGTTAGTTTAGGTAGGTAGTGTTTTTCTAGGAATTCATCCATTTCTTCAAGGTTTGCAAATTTGTTAGAGCACAATTTTTCGTAATAATCTGATAAGATTTTTTTAATTTCAGTTGGGTCTGTTGTGATGTGGCCCATCTCGTTTCTTATTCAGGTTATTTGTTTCCTTTCCTGTGTTTCTTTAGTCAGTCTGGCCAATGGTTTATCAATTTTGTTAATTTTTTCAAAGAACCAGCTTTTGGCTTTGTTAATTCTTTCAGTTGTTTTTCTGTTCTCTAATTCATTTAGCTCAGCTCTAATTTTTATTATTTGTTTTCTTCTGGTGCCTGATGGGTTCTTTTGTTGCTCACTTTGTACTTGTTCAAGTTGTAGGGACAGTTCTCTGATTTTGGCTCTTTCTTCTTTTTGTATGTGTGCATTTATCGATATAAATTGACCTCTGAGCACTGCTTTTGCTGTGTCCCAGAGGTTTTGATAGGAAGTATTTTCATTCTTGTTGCATTCTATGAATTTCTTTATTCCCTTCTTAATGTCTTCTATAACCCAGTCTTTTTTTTTTTATTGTTCAGTTTCCAAGTATTTGATTTCTTTTCCCTAATTTTTCTGTTATTGATTTCTACTTTTATGGCCTTGTGGTCTGAGAAGATGCTTTGTAATATTTCAATGTTTTGGATCCTGCAAAGGTTTGTTTTATGACCTAATATGTGGTCTATTCTAGAGAGTGTTCCATGTGTGCTAGAAAAAAAATTATACTTTGCAGCAGTTGGGTGGAGTGTTCTGTATAAGTCTAAGAGGTCAAGTTGGTTGATTGTTGTAATTAGGTCTTCCGTGTCTCTCTTGAGCTTCTTACTGGAAGTCCTCCTCCATTTTTAATATCTCCTTAAAAGCATTTAGAAAGCAGGTTCTTCTTACTGCCCAGTATATCTTAAAAAAATATCTTAACACAATTATTATTAAAAGATAATAGTGAGTCCATCTGTAAATTTATAAGTGGCTTAGAAGT
Source organism: Elephas maximus indicus (assembly GCF_024166365.1). Lineage (NCBI taxonomy): Eukaryota > Metazoa > Chordata > Mammalia > Proboscidea > Elephantidae > Elephas > Elephas maximus. Next base: position 43,246,261 of record NC_064843.1, read on the forward strand.
TTATTGCTTCAAGTTGATACCGAGAAGAAATGTGTAGATTCACACAAGGCATAGAGATTTCACGTCTTTGGCAACAGTATGTCTTGTTAAAACTATATGTATTGTCAGTTTCTAGAGATCCAGAGATGTGGCTGATCCATAAGACTCAACATCTAGCAAACAACATGTTATTCTGAAGAAGGAAAAAAGCAATGTTGATAAAATGCCCAGTGTTAGTTCTTCATAGATACACTTGTGTCACGTAAGGAAAAGTGCCTGAAATTGCTCACCTTGTCCATAAAGAAAGTCCACCTTCTTAAAAGTATACAGGCTATTTAGAAAGGAAGCATTTAAAGAAAAAAAAATCTGCTAATTAAATATTTCTTCAAAGTAAAAGACACCAAGAGAAAATATTTTCAATACATAAAACAGAAAATGGGGGATCACAAACTATAAATCAAAAAGAAAATGACAAGTAGATCAAAGTAAAAAATGGGCAAAAAATATGAACAGGTAATTTAACATAAGAAATGCAAATTAACATTAAACAAATGAAAAAATGCTCAGCGGCAGTGCCAAATAAAACTTACGTTAAAACCACTAGATGTAACTCCTCACCCATCAAAAAACTTAAAATATTGATATATTATGTGGAGGGTACAAAGAGAAATGTACTCTAACATACTCTTGGTAGCAGTATAGTTGATAGAGCATTTTGTGGGCAGCAAGAAGGCAATATTTATAAAAACTTTATAATGTGCAATACTCTTTAATCAAGTAATTCCATTTTCAAATATATCCCACAGAAATACCTGCATAGGGGCAAAACATTTCAATGCAGGTACTTCTGTGGGATATATTTTCAAAATGATTTCATCTGTAGAAAGCAACTGTAGTGAAATCTGTGGACAGTCCCCTGACTTGTGTGTAGTGCAGGAGTCCTGTGGTAATGAGCTTAACTTGGGATTTCATCAAACTCCTCCCAGTGGATGAATGGAAGCCAGGAGACAGGGAGGAGCAACAGGGCCCTTAGGAGATAGCTCACCATGGGCAAAGGGTAGAAAGAGACTAGACTCTGGAAAAAGACCTCGTTTGGAGAGAGCAGTGGTTCTGGTTCAGTGTGATGCTGCACTGGGACAGTCTCTCAAAACCAGCCACAACGGCAGTGCACACCCTGGGAAAGAGTCATGTCATAAAACCAAAAAGGACCGATCCCCAAGATTCAAGCCCAGAAAGCTGGTTAACAAAATCAAAAGAATGAAATCACCACCTGTCTGTCAATTTACTGTACTATGGTGGCTTGCATGTTCCTGTAATTTTGGGAATTATACCACGGGTATTCCAAATATTAGCAGGGTCACCCATGGTGGATAGCTTTCAGCAGAGCTTCCAGATTAAGACAAACCAGAAAGGCCTAGGGATCTACTTCCAAAAACTAGCCAGTGAAAACCCTACGGATTGAACACATCACCTAGGAATAAAGCTAACCAGGTATGTGAAGGATTTACACACTGAAAATGATAAAACACTGCAGAAAGACATTAAGGAAGACTTGAATAAATGGGAAAATGTTTCATGTTCATGGATTGGAAGATTTAATATTGTTGAGATGTCAATACTACCGAAAGTGATGTATACATTTAACTCTATCCTAATCAAAATCCAAACAGCTGTCTTTACAGAAATGGAAAAAAAATTCCTCAACTTTATATGGAATGCCAAGAAGCCCCAAATTGTTAAAGGAATGTTGAAAGAGAAGAATAAAGTAGGAGGATTTACACTTCCTGATTTTAAAACATACAACTACAGTAATCAAAACAGCCTGGTGCTGGTATAACAACAGACATGTAGACCAATGGAATAGAATTGAGAGCCCAGAAATAAACCCACACATCTATGGTCAACTGCTTTTTGACAAGGGCGCTAAGTCTATTTCATGGGGAAAAAAGAGTCTCTTTAACAAATGCTGCTGGAAAAATTGGGTTTCCACATGCAGAGACATGAAACAGGATCCATGCCTCACACCATACACAAAAACAAATTCAAAATGGGTTAAGGACCTAAATGTGCAAATTGAAACCATAAAATTCTTCGAAGAAAATGCAGGAGAAATGCTGTCAACCCTCACTTTTAACAATGGATTATCTAATATAATAGCAAAAACACAAGCAGTGAAAAACAAAATAAATAAATGGGACCTCATAAATATTAAAAACTTTAGTTCATCAAAAGACTTTATGAAAAAAGTGAAAAGACAAGCTACAGACTGGGAGAATATCTTCAGAAACTATATATTCGATAAGAACCTAACAGCAAAACATATATAAGACTTCGACAACAACAAAAAGACAAACAACCCAATCATAAAATGAGCAAAAGACTTGAATAAACATTTCACCAAAGAGGACATCAAATGGCCACCAAACATGTGAAAAGATGCTCAACATCATTAGTCATCAGAGAGATGCAAATCAAAACCACAGTGAGATACCGTTTCACTCCCACTAGGATGGATAAGATTTAAACAAAAGAACAGAAAATAACAAATGTTGGTGAGGATGTGGTGAAATTTGGAACTGTTGTCCATTGCTGGTCGGAATGCAAAATGGTACAGCCATTGTTGAAAATAGTGTGGTGATTACAACTACCATATGACCTAGCCATTCCACCACTAGGTATATAACCAAAAGATTTGAAAGCAGATGCTCAAACAGAAACTTGTACACCAATATTCTTTGTGGCACTATTCATAATGGCCAAAAGGTGAAAATAACCTAAATGTCCATCAGGTGATGAATGGATAAACAAAATGTGGTACACACATATGATGAAATACTACTCAGACAATAAGAGAAATGAGGTCTTGATACATGTTACAATACGAATGGAGCTTGAAGACATTATGCTGAGTGAAATAAGTCAATCACAAAAGGACAAATGTTGGAAGACCTTGGTTATACAAAAAGACAAAAGAAGGTAAATGCTAGAGACCAAAGGTTATAAGTGGTTACCAGGGTTGGAAGGGAGGGGAAAAGGCGGGATTATTGCTTATAGAGTACTCGGTTTCAGTTTATAGTGATGGAGAAATCACATTGATTAAGGGTAGGATTGCACAGCCAATTATTTTAAGTGCTGTCAATGAGTTTTACACCTGTAAAGAGTTAAATTGGCAAACGTGTGTGGTAAATATATTTACAACAACAACAAAAAAAAAAAAGTGGCTGCTGAGTCTGCATATGTATAACCAAACACCTAATGGGATCTGGTTCCTTGGTTTGGAGGTTTAAGGTCATAGTTTCACCCGACATCCCAGTTAAGTGGCTTAATAACGTGTTTAGTGTTTCTGTTTTACCTCCTAGTTCATTGTGTAGTACCTTGGGTTTAAAAGCTTACAAGGGGCCATCCAAGGCACAAAAACTGGTCTCTCTTTGTCTAGAGCAACAGAGGAAGAAGGAGAGTCAGGAATAAGAGGAGGAAATGGAATGTGTGTCTAATTGCCTCTGCGAACAACTACCTCCTTTGCCATGAGACAAGCAGAACCGGGTTACTTAACATTTTGATCGAAGATTCCATAGAATAATCCTCATCAAAAGGGGAAAAATGCAGAACAGAATTTCTAATTGTTATGGATAGCAGACTTTCTGGAACTGTGGTGACTGGATGAATCCCTAAAACTATTGCTCTGAAATAGACTTTAAACCTTAAACTAAAAATATCCCCTGAAGTCTTCTTAAAACCCAACAATAGATTAGCTCAACAAGTAAAAAATGTCTGCCTTGAGCTTTATGCTTTTTTAAGAACAATTTATGTGGGATCAAAATGACAACAGCAACTCAAAAGGTTAGATAGGAACCTTAAGGGGCAGTGAGTTTCTGTTAATGGGGAAGGAACAACTCAGAGAAGGAGGGTGAGAATGGTTGTACAACTTGAAGAATATAATCAATGTCACTAACTTGTACATGTAGAAACTGTTGAATTGTATGTTTTGCTGTGTATATTCTCAATAACAACAAAAAAAAATTTATAAAAGAAGAAATAAAGAAAACTCTATAAATCACAACAGAATATTGCCCAATATAGTGCTAGAAGATGAGCTCCTTAGGTTGGAAGGCACTCAAAATACACAATGGCTATGACGATGGACTCAAATATACCAAGGACCAGGCAACATTTCATTCTGCTGTACATGGAATCACCACGAATTGGAGCCATTTTGATGGCAACTAGCAACACCAAAAACAAGGGCCAAGGCGGGGCACTGGTGGGAGCCCTACTTTGGAAGACATGATGACAAAAAGAGAATGACGTCTCTGACAACTAAAAGAGTGGAGCACTGGCAATCCACAGGCAGGTGATGCGAGCTTAGCGGAAGCAGACGCCTCGAAGACATTGGAAAGAGAGGCAGGCTCTTGTGCTCTGGGGAAACAACTCTGTTTGTATTAACAGTCTCTGCAATGGGGCTGGTCCCAGCTGATTTGCTCTCTGACTCATTCTTCCTACTGGCTTCCCTCCCTAAGGAGGCAGATGGGCTCCCCCAGGAGGCTGAGTCTTCACACAAGTGTGCTTGTGTTGGCCTGTCCCACCACGCTGCCCTGACCAGTCAGACTCATGGTTTGGTTCAAGCTGTGATCCCCGATGCCTGAAAGTAACCTGCCACTAGGATTCTTGGAGTTCTTACGTGGTGCAAATGGTTAACATGTCTGACTGCTAACTGAAAGGCTGGAGGTTCGAATCTACCCAGGGGCACCTAGGAAGAAAGCCCTGGAGATCTATTTCTGAAATATCAGTCATTGAAAACTCTGTGAAGCACAGTTCTAAACTGACACACGGGGTCGCCATGAGTTGAAGCAGACTGGATAGCAACTGGTACTGGTACTAGGGTTCTTGAATATAATTAAAACCCCTCAAATGTTCTACATGATATAATCGGGCTGCATCTGCAGCCTGTTTCTCAATTGCTCCTTTTAAATGAGTGTGATTGTTTCATAATCCCACTTCCAGGGTGGGGGTTGCTCTCCTTTGGGAGCTGACATGGAGGACAAATTTTCAAAATGAAGAGTGAATGAAAAGAAAAACAACAAACAGATGAAAAAGATATGAGAGACGACGATAACATAAAAACGTAGAGACCAGAGATCAGAGCTCAAGAATGGAGGGGGTTCCCAAGTAAGAAATAAGAACAATCAGACTAAAACCAGTGATCAAAGACATAATTGACGGAAGCTTTCCCAAGATGGACTAAAAGGGATCTGAATATTCAAATTAAACGGTTCTCTATATCTCAGGAAACATCAGAGAACAAGAGTCCTATCTATACCTAGCACATCCTGGCAGAACTTCGTTTATTAAAAATAAAATTAACTTTTCTATATGGGATCACAATGAATCAGAATCAACTCAAAGGCAACTAACAACAATATGAAAAGAATATGTAAACATCATAAATGACTTGGAAAATACAAATTAACAAAAGAAAGAGGAAAAAAATCCATCATACCCAGAGAAAAACTCTGTTGACATTTTGGTACATTTCTTTTTAAATTATTTTAATGTTGTTGTTGAGCAGTGTCGAGCTGATTCCAACTCATGGCCATCCTATGTACAACAGAATGAAACACTGCCCGGTCCTGCCGTCCTCACAGTCTTTGCTGTGCTCGAGCCCATTGTTGCAGCCACTATGTCAATTCATCTGGTTGAGGGTCTTCCTCTTTTTCACTGACCCTCTACTTTACCAAGCATGATGTCCTTCTCCAGGGACTGGTCTCTCTTGATACTATGTTCAAAGTATGTGAGACGTAGTCTCACCATCCTCATTTCTAAGGAGCATTCTGGCTGTACTTCTTGCAAGACAGATTAGTTCATTCTTCCAGCAGTCCGCTGTATATTCAATATTCTTCGTCAACGCCATAATTCAAAGGCATTAATTCTTCTTCGGTCTTCCTTATTCATTGTCCAACTTTTGCATGCATATGAGGCAATTGAAAATACCATGGCTTAGGTCAAGTGCACCTAAGTCCTCCTAGTGACATCTTTGCTTTTTAATACTTGAAAGAGGTCTTTTGCAGCAGATTTGCCCAATGCAGTGCATCGTTTGATTTCTCTTCTGCTGCTTCTATGGTTAAGCATTTGGCTGCTTACCAAAAGATCGACAGTTTAATCTACCAGCCACTCCTTGGAAACACTGTGAGGCAGTTCTCTTCTGTCTAATAGGGTTGCTATGAGTCAGAATTGACTCAACGGCAAGTTTGGCTTTACCTTATGAATAGCAGCTGAACAGAGTCTGATACAGTGCCGGAAGATGAGCCCTTCAGGTCGGAAGGCACTCAAAAGATGACTGGGAAAGAGCTGCCACCTCAAAGTAGAAAACCAGAAAAAAAAAAAAAAAAACCATTGCCATCGAGTTGATTCTGACTCATAGCAACGCTACAGGACAGAGTAGAAAGAGTAGAACTGCCCCACAGAGTTTCCAAGGAGCACCTGGTGGATTTGAACTGTCAACATTTTGGTTAGCAGCCTCGCACTTGACCACTATGCCACCAAGGTTTCCCCTTAGAGTTGCCCTTAATGATGTGGATGGAGTTAAACTTTTGGGACCTTCGTTTCCTGATGTGGCACGACTCAAAATGAGAAGAAACAGCTGAAACATTCATTAATAATCTGGACATGGAATGTATGAATTATGAATTTAGGAAAATTGGAAATCATCAAAAATGAAATGGAATGCATAAACATCGATATCCTAGGGTGTTAGTGTACTGAAATGGACTGGTATTAGCATTAGTGAAATGAAAACACAGATGGTCAAAACTGGCTTAATGAGAACTAAAGAATGAAAACAGAGCAAGAACTATGGAAAAAGTATAGAAAGTTGTCGAAGACATACCAACAACAAAAAAAAAAACAGCCCTGTCAGTTTCACAGGTGAATTCACATCTTTCTCAAATTAATTAGTCTGTTGCAGCAAAATCCCCACCCTGAAACCAGCCAGAGACAGCTCAGAAAATGAAATTTGCAACTCAGCCACTCCTAGGAATGTCGGAACACATTTCCAAGTTAAATATTAGCAAATATAATCCAGCAGACTTGAAAATAATAGCACAATATTTTTCAATTGGTTTAATATTTGGCAAGATACTATAATTCATATGTTAATAAATAAAAGAATAAAAAAGTAAAATAGTATTTGGTGAAATCGAGTATTGATTCCTGGGTTTCTTTAATCTTTAGTAAAATGGTAATAGATGGAATTTTTTTTTTTTCCTGCAGTATAACCCACAGTATCATCCTTAATGGTGCCTCCCTAGAAGCAGCCCCATTAGACTTAGAAACAGGCCAGGATGACCATTAGCACCACTTTCTTCACTGTAGTTCTAAAAGCCTTAATTCATTTAGGGCAGAGAATAACATGATAAACACAAAATGCAAAGAAGGCCCCATTATCATAATTTATGGTTGCTAGGATTGTTTTCCTGGAATTTGACAGTGTCAACTGGAAATAGTTTTAGAAATAACTGGAGAATTTAGTCAAGTGACAGGTTCTGAATTAACACACAAAGATCAAGACTTTTCTACGATCAAACAGTAATCAGTTAAAAATACAATGAAAGAAAAATCCCATTCACAATAACAATAAAAACAAACATAATTTATAGGAACATATTCTTGGTAAGAAATATGTGTGATAAATAAAGAAGTAACAACAAAAATCTCCTGAGAAACAAAATTTAATAAATAATAATAATAAAATCAATCCTTGTTTTATTATCATGGTCCAGGCACTTGCTAAGCTTTTTGTGCAGGTAATCTTCCCACTAACCTTATGAAAAAAAAAAAAAAAACCTTATGAAGCAGGTATTATTAGCCTGCTAATGATAAGAAGACAGGCGTTATTAAAAAAGTCAATCCTCCCCATACAGACTGCTTTAAATGCAATCCCAATCTACACAGAAAGAATAATTCTGAGTTCTACTGTGCAAACTTAAGCAAGTCACTCACTATAAAGGGTTGGATTGTGTCCCCCCAAAATATATTCAAGTCCTAACCACTGGGACCTGTGAATACGACCTTATGTGGAAATAGAGTCTTTGTGGTTATAATTAGCTAAGGATCTCAAGATGACACCATACTGGATTAGGGCAGGCCCTAAATCTAATTACCGTGTCCTTACAAGAAGAGGAGAGGACCTGAGGGACATTCAGAGGGAAGTCGGCCAGTGAAGATGGAAGCAGAGACTGGAGTGATGGAGTTGAAACACAAGGAACCCCAAGGATTGCCAGGAACCACCAGAAGCTGCAAGTGGCCAGGGTGGATTCTTTCTTAGAGCCTTCAAAGAGAGCATGGCCCTGCCAATACCTTGGTGCCAGACTTCCAGCTTTCAGAACTGTTCTTGTAAGCCATCCACTTTGTGGAAATTTGGTCAGGTAGCTCTAGGAAACTAATACACTCACGATCTCTGTGCCTGTCTCCTCATTTGCAAAACAAAGATAATAAAACTTCCCATAATGAAAGATGAAATTAGTTAACATATGCACAGTGTTTATAACAGCACCAGGCACAGCGCAGGTGTGTGAATCTTAGCTCCGTGATTAGTATTGCCCACAAGAATAAATAGATGAGAAGAGCCAAGGAAATTCTGGGGGAAAAAGAAGAGCAATGTGGGCGGACTAACCCTACCAGATGTTAAAATAGTCTATAAAGCTACAATAATAATTAAAAAAAAAAAAAAAGAAAACCCCATGAAAGTGGCAGACAGATAAATGGAATAAGAGAAAGTACAGCAATAAGCTCGAGTACGTATGAGAATCTAGTACATTACCTTAACGGTGGCTTTTCAAAGCAACAAAGAAAATCTGTGTTATACAAGAAATTATGCAGGGACAATCTGTTAACCATTTGGGATAAGCAAATAAAGTTGATTCCTAATTTTTTTTTCTTTCAACCAAAAATTATTTTACATGAAGCAAAGATTTAGATTTTTTAAAGGCAAACAAAAAGCGCTGTTTTCATAGATTTGTGTATTTCTGTAAACGAGAAATGGAGAAAGCTTTCCTAACCACAAAGAACAAGATGAATAAATGTGAGTACATAAAAATTTTAAATATACGGTGAGGATATACATACATATATGCATATATATACATACATACAGAGAGAAAGAGATAAAAAGAAAATGTCTGTAGCACACCACCAAAGAAGATGTTTAACAAGCTAACAGATACATGAGGAAATGCTCATGATCACTAGCCATTACCAAATGGAGAAATGCAAATCAAAATCACAATGATATACCATCTCACCCCAACATTACTGGCACAAATCAAAAAAACAAATGTTGGAGAGGCTTGTGGAGAGATTGGAACTCTTATGCACTCCTGGTGAGCATGCAAAATGGTACAACATTTTAGAAAATGATGTGGAGCTTCCTTAAAAAGTTAGAAATACCATATGACCCAGGAATCCCACTCCTAGGAATATATCCTAGAGAAAAAAGAGTCATCACACAAATAGGCATATGCACACCCATGTTCATTGCAGCATTGTTCACAATAGCGAAAACATGGAAACAACCTAGATGCCTATCAACAAGTGAATGGATAAACAAACTGTGGTACCCACACACAATGGAATACTATACAACAATAAACAACAATGATGAATCTGGAAAACATCTCACAACATGGATGTAACTGGAGGGCATTATGCTGAGTGAAATAAATCAATCACAAAAGCACGAATATTGTATGAGACCACTACTATAAAAACTCATGAAAAGATTTACACATGAAAAGAAATGATCTCTGATGGTTATGAGGGCAGGAGGGATGAGGAGGGAAAAACACTAAATAGACAATAGGTAAGTGGTAACTTTGATGAAGGGTAAGACAGTACACAGTACTGGGGAAGCCAGCACAACTTGATGAAGGCAATATCATGGAAGCTCCATAGACATATCCAAATTCCCTGAGGTACCAAATTACGGGGCTGAGGGCTCTGGGGACCATGGTCTTGGGGAACACCTAGATCGATTGGCATAACATAGTTTATAAAGAAAATGTTCTACATTCTACTTTGGTGAATAGCATTTGGGGTCTTAAAAGCTTGTGAGTGGCCATCTAAGATACTCCACTGATCTCACCCAGTCAGGAGCAAGGGAGAATGAAGAAAACCAAAGACACAAGGAAAAGATTAGTCCAGAGGACTAATGGACCACAAGTACCACAGCCTCCACCAGGCTGAGTCCAGCACAACTATACAGGCCCCCAGACAGAGCTGCAGAAAAATGTAGAACGAAATTCTAACTCAAAAAAAATAAAACACCAGACTTTCTGGTATGACAGAGACTGGAGAATCCCTGAGAGTATGGCTGCCGGACACCCTTATAGCTCAGTAATGAGGTCACTCCTGAAGTTCACCCATCAGCCAAATATTAGGCCCATAAAACAAAACAAGACTAAATGGGCACACCTGCCCAAGGGCAAGGATGTGAAGGCAGGAGGGGACAGGAAAGCTAGTAATGGGGAACCTAAGGTCGAGAAGGGGAGAGTGTTGACATGTCGTGGGGTTGATAACCAATGTCACAAAAAAATATGTGTATTAATTGTTTAGTTAGAAGCTAGTTTGCCCTGTAAACCTTCATCTAAAGTACAATAAAAACAAAGATAAAATATATATATATCTTTAGCACACAAAATAGACCAAAATAAGTTTTCTAACATAGAAAAAGTTGATATAAATCAATAATAGGAAAGATACTTCATTGAAAAATCGGAAGCATGTGTGAACAGGTTGATCATAGATAAAAGTACAAATGACCACTAAACATGAAGAGAAGTTCAACCTTCTAATAATCAAATAAATGTAAATTTAAATGACTAAATATAATTGTTTGTGTATCCAAATGACAAATTTTAAAAGATCAGTAATAAGTAATGTTGGCACAAGTATGGAAGACATATGTTCTCGATGCTGTTAACAGGAATACAAATGAATGTACTTTTTTGTTAAAGAGAAATTTGGCAACATGTACTAAAATTTTAAGTGTGCCTACATATTGAAGTTTGCCCAACAGAAACACTTGTACAAGTGGGCAGAGGTATATGTACAGGAGGACATTTGCATAGAAGCACAAAACCTTGGTGTTGCAAAGGACCCTCAAGAACACCTGGTCCTATCTTCGAGGACCATCCCAATGCAAGGATGCTGTGCGTCACATCTCTAACACCCTCTGCCTGAGCATCCCTTAGATCTCTGCACCTATGGTGAGGTATCATATAATCTAGTAACCTAGAGACCCTTTCAAACCATGAATAGGATATCTTCAGGAACTTGAGTAAATATCAAATGCCCACTGTCCTGAGGGCCCAGCCATAGTCCATTGGGAACACTTAAAAGAACGTTTCTTCATCCTAAATCCCATTTTGGAGAGTGGTGTCTGGGGTCTTAAATGCTAGGAACCAGCCATCTAAGATGCAACAACAGGTCTCAACCCACATGGAGCAAAAGAGAATGAAGAACACCAAAGACAAGGTAAGTATAAGCCCAAGAGTCAGAATAGGCCACATAAATCAAAGATTACATCAGCCTGAGACCAGAAGAACTAGGTAGTGCCTGGTTACAACCGATGACTGCCATGACAAGGGAGCACGACAAAGAATCCCCGAAGAAGCAGGAGAGCAGTGGGATGCAGACCCCAAATTCTTGTAAAAAGACCAGACTTAATGGTCTGACTGAGACTAGAGGGACCCTGGAGGTATGGTCCCCAGGCCTTCTGTTAGCCCATGATTAGAACCATTCCCAAAGCCAACTCTTCAGACAGGGATTGGACTGGACTATAAGACAAAAAATGACACTGGTGAGGAGTGAGCTTCTTGGCTCAAGTAGACACATGAGACTATGTGTGCAGCTCCTGTCTGCAAGCAAGATGTGAAGGCCGAAGGGGACAGAAGCTTAATGAATGGACACGGAAAGACAGGGCAGAGAGAAGGAATGTGCTGTCTCATTAGAGGGAGAGCAACTAGAGCAAGGTGTATATCAGGTTTTATATGAGAGACTGGCTTGATTTGTAAACTTTCACTTAAAGCACAATAAAAATATAAAAAGGAAATAAATAAATATTTTAAAAATTAAAAAAGAAAACATTTCTTAAACTTCAACGTGCATGCAAATCAGCTGAAGATCTTGCTAAAATGCAAATTGTGATTGGGTATGTCTGAGATTAAAGAAGCTCTGGTGGCCACAAACTGCTAAGCTCTCAGCTGCTAACCAGAAGGCTGACAGTTCCAATCCACCCAGCAGTTTCACGCAACAACAGGTCTGGAATCCACCACCCATCTGTCAGCTTGTTGTACTGTGGTGGCTTGTATGCTGCTATGATGCTAGAAGCTGTGCTACCAGTATTTCAAATACCAGCAGGGCCACAAAAGACCTGGTGATCTGCTTCTGAAAATTAGTCATTGAAAATCTTATGGATCACAACAGAACGTTGTCAGACTTGTTTGCTTTGGACACCGCATCAGGAGGGGTCAATCGCTAGAGAAGGACATCATGCTTGGTGAAGTAGAGGGCCAATGAGGGTATGGGAGACCCTCGGTGAGATGGATTGGCACGCTAGCCACAAAAATGAACTCAAGCATACTGGCGATTGTGAGGATGACACAAGGCCCAGCAACATTTCATTTTGTTGTACATTAAGTCATTATGAGTGGGAGCTGATGGCAATTAACAACAGGTCTGTGATGGACTGGAGATTCTGCATTTCTAACAAGCTCCCAGGTGATGCTGATGCTGCTGGTCCATGGACCACAACAAAGCCATAAGACACACTTTACTTTCAACCTTTTATTTCCAGACATGACTTCTCCACTGACTCGTAAGCATCACACCTTCTTCTCTCATATCTTCCCAATAGGCCCAAGGCTTTGTCATGGCCTTCGCATATACCCTTGCACCTGGTTTCACTGTTTTTGCCAGCTGGTCTCCCATTATTCAGGCTAGTAGGTGGTGGCTGTTGCTGCTGCAGGCTTGCTTCCGCCTCTGACTTCACAGCCCAATATGAAGAAATTTGGTGCTTTAGTAGCAAGAGGGTCTCAAAGATTGCATTTCCTGTTTGTTATGGAGTCCTTTTCCACCTAGAGATCTAACATCTCTGTTACTGGCCTAATTATAAAACCTATCAAAACCCATTGCTGTCGAGTCAATTCTGACTCATAGCTACCCTACAGGACAGAGTAGAACTGCCCAGGCTTTCCAAGGAGCACCTGGTGGATTCAAACCGCCAAACTTTTGGTAAGCAGTCGTAGCACTTAACCACTACACCACCAGGTTTCCTGACCTAATTATGCTATGTAAAAATATCCCTTAATTCCCAAAGAATTTCCTTTTCCTGTCCCCTGCCCTACTTCCTCTCTTTGTCCTCATCATCGCTCCTTTGTCCCTCACAATAAGTCTACGCTTTAAAGTCTGGCAAAAAATGAAAATAATTCTAAGAAAAACCAAAACTCCATAGCTCTGTTGGGTTTAACTTTTAAACATGTACACTCAGATTCTTAGTTATTTCCTGGGTGGCAAATAGTTTTGTCCCAAGACTACTTAGGGACTGAGAGTAAAAGGAAGGGTAAGAAATTGTGTAAAAGGGCTGGTGAGGAGAAGAGAAAGAGCCCAGGGGAGCCCTTCAGAAGAAGAGGCAAACCCAGCATACCCTCAGGATTCAAGGATTCAGGAGCAGAGGTCCATGGAGCTGCTCCTTTTGATGGTTTGTCTCCTCTACTAGAAGTCCCTCAGTGGTACAAACAGTTAACGTGCTAGATTGCTACCCAAGAAGAAGGTTCGATTGTACCCCAAGGCACCTCAGAAGAACCACCTAGCAATCTACTTGTAAAAAATCAGCCACTGGCAGTAAAGCACTATTGAAGAATAAGAATAAAGCAGAAGGACTTACACTACCTGATCTCTGAACTTACTCCACAGCTACTAAGGTAGTCAAAAAAGCCTGGTACCAGTACAACCATACAACCACAGATACATTGACCAATGGAACCGAATTGAGAGCCCAGATGTAAACCCATCCACCTATGGTCACCTGATCTTCAACATGGCCCCAAAGTCCATCGAATGCGGAAAAGACTGTCTTTTTAACAAATGGTGCTGGCAAAACTGGATGTCCATCTGCAAAAACTATTAAACAGGAGCCATAACTGACACCATATACAAAAACTAACTCCAAATGGATCAAAGACCTAAATATAAAGACAAAAACCAAGAAGTTCATAGAAGAAAAAATAAGATCAACGCTAGAGGCCCCAATACATGGCATTAACAAGATACAAGCCACAACCAACAACACCCAAGCTCCAGAGGATAAGCTAGATAACTGGGCTCTTCTAAAAATTAAACACTTATGCTCATCAAAAGACTTCAACAAAAGAATAAAGAGAATCTACAGACCGGGCAAAAAAATTTGGCTATTACAAATCAGACAAAGGTCTAATCTCTAAAATCTACAAGAAAATCCAACACCTCTACAACAAAAAAGACAAATAATCCAATTAAAAAATGGGCAAAGGAAACAGACACTTCACTAAAGAAAACATTCAAGTGGCCAACAGACACATAAGAAAATGCTCACAATCTCTAGCCATTAGAGAAATGCAAATCAAAACCACAATGAGATAGCATCTTATCCCCGGCATTACTGGCACAAATCAATAAAACAGAAAATAATAAATGTTGGAGAGGCTGTGGGGAGATAGGAACTCTTATGCACTGCTGGTGAGAATGAAAAATGATACAACCATTCTGGAAAATGACATGGCACTTCCTTAAAAAGCTAAAAATAGATATGCCATATGATCCAGCAGTCCCACTCCTAGGGAGATAAGAGTCATCACATGAATAGACATATGCACACCCATGTTCACTGCAGCATTGTTCACAATAGCAAAAAGATGGAAACAACCTAGATGCCCATCAACAGATGAATGGATAAACAGCAGTACATACACACAAGGGAGTGTTACGTGACGATAAAGAACAACCATGAATCTGTGAAGCATCTCATAACATGGATGAATCTGGAGGGCATTATGCTGAGTGAAATAAGTCAATCACAAAAGGACAAATATTGTATGAGACCACTACTGTAAAACCTCATGAAAAGGTTTACATACAAAAAGAAACAATAGATAAGTGGAAACTTTGGTGAAGGCTAAGACAGTACACAATACTGGGGAAGCCAGCACAACCTGTACAAGGCAAGGTCATGGTAGCTCCACAGACACATCCAAACTCCCTGAGGGACCGAATTGTTGGGCTGAGGGCTGTGGGGACCATGGTCTCAGGGAACATCTAGCTCAATTGAATATGTTCTACATTCTACCTTGGTGAGTAGTGTCTGGAGTCTTAAAAGCCCGTGAGCAGCAATCTGTGATACTACACTGGTCTCACCCCTTTGGGAGCAAGAAAGAATGATGAAAACTAAAGATACAAGGGAAAGATTAGTCCAAAGGACTAATGGACCACATCTACCATGGCCAGCACAAGAATGAGTCCAGTAAAACCTAGATGGTGCCCAGTTACCACTGACTGCTCTGACAGGGATCACAATAGAGGGTCCCGGACAAAGCTGGAGAAAAATGTAGAACAAAATTCCAACTCAGAAAGAAAGACAAGATTTGTTGGCCTGACAGGGACTGGAGAAACCCTAAGAGTATGGCCCGTGGACATTCTTTCAGCACAGTAATGAAGTCACTCCTGAGCTTCACCCGTCAGTCAAATATTGAACAGGAACATGGAACAAAACAAGACTAAAGGGGCACACCAGCCCTGAGGCAGAGACTGGAAGGCACAAAGGAACAGGAAAGCTGGTAATAGGGAACCCAGGGTTGAGAAGGGAGAATGTTGACAGGTAGTGGGGTTGTTAACCAATGTCATACAACAATGTGCGTACTAACTGATGAGAAACTAGTTTGTTCTGTAAACCTTCATCTAAAGTACAGTAAAAAATTAAAAAAAAAAAAATCAGCCACTGAAAACCCTACGGAGCACAGTTCTACTCTGACACACATGGGGTCACCATGAGTCGGAATCAACTCAATGGCAATTGGTTTTTTCCGGTATCCTCAACTTGTGGTCGTCTGATGTGAAAGGAAACCTAGGTCTCTCCCCCGATGTTAGAATATCTCCCAGTTCGGGACATTTCCGCCTGTCTCCACAGTACTCCAGGCACCTCCTGACTCAGAGATTGAGCCATAACCTCATGGTGGGTGGAAAAAGAAGCCTGGAGCCCTGATGATTTTCTCCAAACCCCTCTTGTGCAATAGTTTATGGGAACTCACACAATAGTGGGCAATAGACAATTTTCAGACCCACTCCTATGCCTCATCTATGGCTGCTTTATCAGTGTTCACTGTCTGAAGGCACCCATCCTTAACAAGGCTGAAAAGCACAGCCCTGACACAGGCAGAAAGGAAACCACATCACCATGTGAAAGGAGCGGGTCTCCCGAAAAAAGGAGAAACTGTTACTGCAGACAGGAATAAAGCCATCCTCTCCCTTCAGAGAGCCCCCTGACCTGCCCTGCACTGTCCCAGCCCCTGCCCCGTGTTGAACTTTATGCTTCCTTTCCATCCAAAGACACCATCGTTGCCTCCTCATCTCCTATCTCTACAAAAAAGTTAAACTCATGCAGAATGTGTGCTTCAAATCCACACCTAACTCTATGGATGCAATTACAACTCCTCAACATGGATTTTATAAATTTAGCTCTTACTACAAAGCATGTCACAGAAATTCTGGCTTAGAAATTCCTGCATATCGTCAGTGTTGCAGATATATGGCTCATCCTCCACACTTTGGAAATTTAGGGGGCTTATGACTAGTGTAATCACATTCTGACTGTAAACATAGGATCTTAATTTTCAATCCATTCTCCACACAGGAACCACAGAAACATACACTGGATAGTATGTTCTCCCTGCTCAAGACCATTCCAGCCACTTCTCAACACACCAAGAAAATCCTACGTCAGGGCATTACTACCTGTTGCTCCCAGTGTCCAGAACACCACTTCTCAGATGTACACAGGGCTTGACTCTCATTTCGTTCAAGTATCTACTCCTACAGGAAGAAGTCAGGGCTAGAGATCTAAATGTGGACATCAGCAAATACATATTGCTTAAAACAATGAGAATGGACGAGATCATTTCGAGAATGCAGACAGAGGGAAAAGGAAGCCTTGGCCTTAGCCCTGGGGCACTCTTCCATACTCAGGTGAGTAGGAGGGGAAGCCAGCAAAGGAGAGAAGTGCACATGAGAGAAGGAACCAGGAATGCCGGTCTCGGGAAGCCAAGGGAAGAATGTGGCTTAAGGACAGATGGAACATGCATTAAAGCACACCTGGGCAAACACAGGGAGAATGGGAGACCACAGCAATAACATTTTGGAACTAGGAAGAGGATGTATGAAATGTAACTGCTTTGACGGATCCAAGAAAGCTAAATCCTCAGCTGGCAGTGGGAAAAGCCAAAAGGCTACCCTGTTTACACTGCTGGTGGCACCAGGTCCCTCTAGAAGTGGGGGTGGAGGAAAAGGCTAAAGTAAGAAGAACTGGTTGAAACACTGTTTAAGAAGTGGTCATATCTCCAGACCTCTCCAACTCTGTTCAGTCAGGTCACTGATCTTTAGCCCTCGCCTGCAGAAGACTGGGGTTTATTTCCTGAAGAGGGTGAAGAGAGGGTCTCTGGCACGTAGGACTGTCACACGGAAAACAAGCGAATTAATTGACTATAAGCATTCTCGATGCTGAGATAGACCTTCCCCCCAGCCTTGTTCCTCATTCAGCTCCCAGGATGTTAGCTTCCAAGTCTCCACCATCCAAACAGGAAACCGAGAGAGGTTCCCAATGAAAAGACTCAGACAACCGAAGATGACAAGCCCCACTCATGTGCTTAGAGCTTCCAACCCACTGTTTAGTTCTCCAGTCTTAACCCTGAGCTATCAGCCAGAGACTACCAGACATCCCAGGAAAGCATCTACCCTGAAAGATAAATCCAAAAACATACACAAAACAATCAACTAGAGGGAACAAGCTATGCAAGGAGAAGAAAATTTCAAAAGGAAAATCCTACCATTAATACCTTTAGGCAAATAAGAGAAGAAATTTCATCCATAAAATGATAATAGGATGCTATAAAAAGGAATATCCAGAGAACAAAAAAAAGTATTTAAAAATTAAAATCATAATAACAAAACAACCAAGAAAAAATAGAAGGAATAGAAGATAAAGTTGAGGAAACCTCTAGAAAGTAGAAGAAAAACACAAAGGAAAAACAAAGGAAGAAGGATAAGAAAAAGGAGACCAATCTAGGAGGCCCAGTGTCCAAATAATACCAAGCCCGCTGCCATCAAGTTAGTTCCCACTAATAGCGACCCTATAGAATACAGTAGAACTGCCCCATAGGGTTTCCAAGGCTGTAATCTTTGTGGAAGCAGACTGCCACATCTTTCTCCAGAGGAACGCCCTCTGGTGGGTTGGAACTGCCGACTTTTCAGTTAGCAGCTGACCACTTAACCACTGTGCCACCAGGGCACCTTCATCCAAATAACAGGCTTTCTGTGAAAAGAAAACAGAGAAACTGGAGGGAAAGAAATCATCAAAGAAAGGGTTTAAGAAAATTTCCCAGAACTAAGGAATGTGAGTTTCCAGATTGTACCCAGCACAAAGAAAGAAAATTGACACACTGTAAAGCACATCAGTAGGAAATTTAGCCACTAGAGACAAAGAGAAGATCCTACCATCTCCCAGAGGTCAAAACAGCTCACATGCCAGAAGACCAGGAATAGGAATGGTTTTGGACTTCTCAAAAGCAATTCCAGAAGCCAGAGACAATAGAACAGTAACTACCAAACTTCAAAGGAAAATTATTTCTAGCCTAGAATCCAATACCCACCAAAACTAAAAATTAAGTTCGAGGGTAAATAAAGATCTTTTTAGAAGTGCAAAAATCTCAAAAATGTTTTATCTGTAAGGTCTTCTTTCTCAGGAAACCACTGGTGGATATTCTCCACCAAAATAAAGAGTAAACTAAGAAAGAGGGGACAAGATGCATAGAAAAGAGGAGAAGCAACATGGGAGAGAGGCAAAGGGAGGGTGGACTCCGGATGATGGCTGTGCAGACCAGGGCAGTAAGAAGACTGCAGGAGAGTCTTCTTCAGGAAGATGAAATTACGAGTCCTGGTGTACCTGAAGGCCTTGAGGGATCCAGACAACTGGAGAAAAGTTTGAGGTTGGAGTCATCGTAATACAAGAAAAAAAGCAAACAATAACTAAGCAATTATTCATTCCAGGAAAACAAAAAGTTGGACAGGAAAGGAAAAAAAAATCATAGCTGACCACAGGGCTCAGCTGTAAATAGCATTTTCAGATCATGGCAATTTAAGCACTAAATATTGGTCTATGTAAAATTACAATATATCTTTTTGTTGGGATGATGGAGTGAGGTATGGGAAAGGTGCGTGTGGGCAGCGAGCAGAAAGAGCTAAATCTCACCTTCTATAGTGCAATGTGGAGCTCCGGGGTGCCACAAACTGTTAAGAGCTCAGCTGTTAACCGAAAGGCTGACTATTTGAGTACATCCAGAGACACGCTGGAAGAAAGACCTGGAGGTCTACTTCTGAAAGGTCACGGCCACTGAAAACCCTACGGAGAACAGTGCTACTTCGACACATATGAGGCCACTATGAGTCAGAATCTACTGGACAGCAACTGGTTTGTTTTCGCTTGTTTGCTTACAGTGCAATGTCAGAAAGTAACATTCATAGCTGAAAAATCAAGGAGTAGCAATGGAAGCATATTGTTAGAAATAGAGGGAGAAATATCAAAATAATCAACTAAAAGAGATGAAAGTATTTCTAGAAAAGAGAAAGCTGGGGAAGGGGTGAGGTGGAAGACAGCTAATTTCCTCACAAATTCTATTTACCTGTGTCAACTCTATATATGTGTATCGTTGGTAAAAATGGAAACTAAAATTTAAAATGAAATAACTGTTAAAATTCTATTAGGTCAGCCAATGTGTTCTTGAGGACAAAGAAATAAAACATGATCCTTGTTTGTGTGGAGTTGTGAATGTAAAAGGGAAAGATTATAACACAGCATGATACAAATGCTACACTCTGGCGGTATTAAAAAGTTCAGTAGGCTGGCAGGCACTTGAGGAGGAACACTACATTTTGATTGTAGCTCCAGTGTCCTGTGTATTACTGGGCAGTCAGAGGTGTGTTAGTGTCAGGTGGATAAAAGGATGTATGCATGTGTCTACACGTGCGTTAAAAATAGAAAACAGCACGTCTTGCTATATTTAGATTATGGGGGTGGGGAGCATCCAGAAAGACTTTACAGCAGATGTGATAGTTCAATGTGGAGCTGAAGTATACCAAGGATCTCCCCAGGTAGACAAAGATGGGGAGAATATTCAAAGCAGAGAGAACCACTTATACTCGAGATGAAAGAGTAGAGTATCAACAAACCACCTGGAATTCAGCGGCATTTAGCAATAAATGTCTGTTTTTCACTCACACATCTGCCAGTGGCTGGGATTGGGCTGAACTAGGTTGGCCTTCCCCCACGTGTCTGTCAGTGTGTCGTACTGTGGGGGCTTGAGTGTTGCTGTGATGCTGGAAGCTATGCCACCGGTATTCAGATACCAGCAGGGTCACCCATGGAGGACAGGTTTCAGCTGAGCTTCCAGACTAAGACAGACTAGGAAGAAGGACCCGGCAGTCTACTTCTGAAAAGTATTTAAAAAAAAAAAAAAAAAAAACGCTCAGTGAAAACCTTACAAATAGCAGTGGAACATTGTCTGATACAGTGCTGGAAGAGGAGCCCTCCAGGGTGGAAGGCACTCAAAAGATGACTGGGGAAGAGCTGCCTCCTCAAAGTAAAGTCGACCTTAATGACATGGATGGAGTAAAGCTTTCGGGACCATCATTTGCTGATGTAACACGACTCAAAATGAGAAGAAACAGCTGCAAACATCCATTAATAATCAGAACCTGGAATATATGAAGTATGAATCTAGGAAAATTAGAAATCTTCAAAAATGAAATGGAACGTCTAAACATCAATATCCTAGGCATTAGTGAACTGAAATGGACTGGTACTGGCCATTTTGAATCCAACCATCACATAGCCTACTACGCTGGAAATGACAACTTAAAGAGGAATGGTGTTGCATTCATCACCAAAAAGAACATTTCAAGATCTATCCTGAAGTACGACGCTGTCAGTGATAGGATAATATCCATATACCTACAAAGAAGACCAGTTAATACAACTATTATTCAAATTTACGCACCAACCAGTAGGGCCAAAGATGAAGAAATAGAAGATTTTTATCAGCTGCTGCAGTCTGAAATTGATTGAACATGCAATCAAGATGCATTGATAATTACTGGTGATTGGAATGCAAAAGTTGGAAACAAAGAAGAAGGATTAGTAGTTGGAAAATATGGCCTTGGTGATAGAAACAATGCTGGAGATCAAAGGATAGAATTTTGCAAGACCAACGACTTCTTCATCGCAAATACCTTCTTTCACCAACATAAATGGCGACTATACACATGGACCTCACCGGATGGGACACACAGAAATCAAACTGACTACATCTGTGGAAAGAGACGATGGAAAAGCTCAATATCACCAGTAGGAACAAGGCCAGGGGCCGACTGTGCAACAGACCATTAATTGCTCATATGCAAGTTCAAGCTGAAACTGAAGAAAATCAGAGCAAGTCCACGAGAGCCAAAATATGACCTTGAGTATATCCCACCTGAATTTAGAGACCATCTGAAGAATAGATTTGACACATTGAACACTGGAGACTGAAGACCTGGACGAGTTGTGGAATGACATCAAGGACATCATAGATGAAGAAAGAGGTCATTGAAAAGAAAGAAAAGACTAAGATGGATGTCAGAGGAGACTCTGAAACTTGCTCTCGAACATCAAGCAGCTACAGCAAAAGGAAGAACTGATGAAATAAAAGAACTGAACAGAAGATTTTAAAGGGCCTCTCGAGAAGACAAAGTATTATAATGACATGTGCAAAGAGCTGGAGATGGAAAACCAAAAGGGAAGAACATGCTAGGTGTTTCTCAAGCTGAAAGAACTGAAGAAAAAATTGAAGCCTCGAGTTGCAATAGTGAAGGATTCTATGAGGAAAATATTAAATGAAGCAGGAAGCATCAAAAGAAGATGGAAGGAATACACAGAGTCATTATACCAAAAAGAATTAGTCGATGTTCAACCATTTCAAGAGGTAGCACAGGATCAGGAACCGATGGTACTGAAGGAAGAAGTCCAAGCTGCTCTGAAGGCATTGGTGAAAAACAAGGTTCCAGGAATTGATGGAACATCAACCGAGATGTTTCAACAAATGGATGCAGCGCTAGAGGTGTTCATTCGTCTATGCCAAGAAATATGGAAGACAGCTTCCTGGCCAACTGACTGGAAGAGGTCCATATTTATGCCTATTCCCAAGAAAGGTGATCCAACCAAATGTGGAAATTATAGAACAATATCATTAATATCACATGCAAGCAAAATTTTGCTGAAGATCATTCAAAAATGGCTGTAGCAGTATATCGACAGGGAACTGCCAGAAGTTCAGTCTGGTTTCAGAAGAGGACGTGGAACCAAGGATATCATTGCTGATGTCAGATGGATTCTGGCTGAAAGCAGAGAATACCAGAAGGATGTTTGCCTGTGTTTTATTGACTATGCAAAGGCATTCGAATGTGTGGATCATAACAAATTATGGATAACATTGCAAAAAATGGGAATTCCTGAACACTTATTTGTGCTCATGAGGAACATTTACATAGATCAAGAGGCAGTTGTTTCGGACAGAACAAGGGAATACTGCATGGTTTAAAGTCAGAAAAGGTATGCGCGAGGGCTGTATTCTTTCACCATACCTATTCAATCTGTATGCTGAACAAATAATCCAAGAAGCTGGACTATATGAAGAAGAAGAGGGCATCAGGGTTGGAGGAAGACTCATTAACAACCTGCGTTATGCAGATGACACAACCTTGCTTGCTCAAAGTGAAGAGGACTTGAAGCACTTACTAATGAAGATCAAAGACCACGGCCTTCAGTACGGACTGCACCTCAACATGAAGAAAAGAAAAATCCTCACAACTGGACCAATGAGCAACATCATAATAAACGGAGAAAAGGTTGAAGTTGTCAAGGATTTCATTTTACTTGGATCCACAATCAACACCTATGGAAGCAGCAGTCAAGAAATCAAAAGATGCATTGCATTGGGTAAATCTGCTGCAAAGGACCTCTTTAAAGTGTTGAAGAGCAAAGATGTCACCTTGAAGACTAAGGTGTGCCTGACCCAAGCCATGGTATTTCCAAATGCATCATATGCATGTGAAAGCTGGACAATGAATAAGGAAGACCAAAGAAGAATTGATGCCTTTGAACTGTGGTGTTGGTGAAGAATATTGAATATGCCATGGACTGCCAGAAGAACGAACAAATCTGTCTTGGAAGAAATACAACCAGAATGCTCCTTAGAAGCAAGGATGGCGAGGCTGCATCTTACGTACTTTGGACATGTTGTCAGGAGGGATCAGTCTTTGGAGAAGGATATCACGCTTGGCAAAGTACAGGGTCAGCGGAAAAGAGGAAGACCCTCAACGAGGTGGATTGACACAGTGGCTGAAACAATGGGCTCAAGCATAACAACGATTGTAAGGATGGCTCAGGACCGGGCAGTGTTTCGTTCCATTATGCATAGGGTCGCTATGAGTCGGAACCGACTCAACGGCACTTAACAACAACAACAGGTTGGCCTTAGCAGGCTTGAATCTAACCGGCAGGTTGGTTCCAGGTGTGTTCCATCCTCCTTGGACCAGCAGCTACCTGAGGCAGGCTCTTCTCATGATGGAGACAGAAGAGCACATTTCCAGCCTCGGACACGTCCTGTCCACTAACGTTCCATTGGGCCAAAGTAATTTACATGGACAAGCCCGTCATCAATGGTTTGGAGAAGTACATTCCTCTCTCAGTGGAGTTTTGCTGAACTTAATTCCTGAAAAATAACCCAAAGTCTCACGAATGTGTTTGGGGAATAGTGTGAACATAAGCAAGTTCTGGAGACTTTCTATTTACATTTCCCTGAACCACCACCTTACATGTGGCTATAGAGCATTTGAAATGTGCCAGCTCCGACCGAATGTTTTGTTTAATTTTATTTTTATTAAATTTAAATAGTCTTGTGTGGCTTAGAGCTACTGTATGGAATATGCAGCCTTAAACACTATAATTAAAACTTCTATTTTGGTCTCAGGATTCCTTTCATGAAATCAATTTTTATTTATTTTTTTATTGTACTTTAGATGAAGGTTTACAGAGCAAATCAATTTCTCATTCAACAATTAATACACATATTGTTTTGTGACATTGGTTGCCAACCCCACGACACATCAACAGTCTCCCCTTCTCGACCTTGGGTTTCCGGTTACCAGCTTTCCTGTCCCTTTGTGCCTTCTCATCCTTGGCCCTGGGCTGGTGGGCCATTTAGCCTCGTTTTGTTTTATGAGCCTGTCTAATCTTTGGTATGAAATCAATTTTTAAATTGTAGTTTTCTACATTCATGTATTTTTTTCCTAACATGAATTTTAGGATGTATTTTGATGACATGCCTGTTCTTTGTGAAGCTTAGAAATGGGCACTGGCCAAATGCACTCTGATTCAGATCAGAACCTGAATTTGAGGGCCATGTGGGCCAAATTAACTTGTCTCAATTCCTGGAAAAAGACTGCTTTCCTGATCACACCTAACCTCTTTGTCCCTGAGACAAGAAAAGCTGGAAGAGGGTGTAAACAAATTAAAATGAATCCGGCAACAACATTAGAAAAATTGCTCCAAGTGGCTGTCCCTTTTTTTTTTTTTAATAATTTTTATTGAGCTTTAAGTGAACGTTTACAAATCAAGTCAGTCTGTCTCATATAAGCTTATATACACCTTACTCCATACTCCCACTTACTCTCCCCCTAATGAGTCAGCCCTTCCAGTCTCTCCTTTCCTGACAATTTTTCCAGTTTCTAACCCTCTCTACCCTCCTATCTCCCCTCCAGACAGGAGATGCCAACACAGTCTCAAGTGTCCACCCGATACAAGTAGCTCACTCTTCATCAGCTTCTCTCTCCTACCCATTGTCCAGTCCCTTCCATGTCTGATGAGCTGTCTTTGGGAATGGTTCCTGTCCTGGGCCAACAGAAGGTTTGGGGACCATGACCTCTGGGATCCCTCTAGTCTCAGTCAGACCATTAAGTCTGGTCTTTTTATTAGAATTTGGGGTCTGCATCCCACTGCTCTCCTGCTCCCTCAGGGGTTCTCTGTTGTGCTCCCTGTCAGGGCAGTCATCGGTTGTGGCCAGGCACCATCTAGTTCTTCTAGTCTCAGGATGGTGTAAGTCTCTGGTTCATGTGGCCCTTTCTGTCTCTTGGGCTCATAGTTATCGTGTGACCTTGGTGTTCTTCATTCTCCTTTGATCCAGGTGGGTTGAAACCAATTGATGCAGTGGCTATCCCTTTTGATGGTCACTCAGGAATGTTATTTTCCTATCTCAATAACCTTTTACTATTTTTACATCTAATTTACATTTACAAATTCCACAAACATTAATCATGTATCTCTGTAATAGGAAAGAAGGTCACAATTGCTACAAATAAACATAAAAGCAATGTGCGTAAGAATGCTTCTACACAGTTTTTTGAGCACTAAAAGCTAAGAAGTTGAAAACACCAATAAAAATGTAAAATTATTATTTTTCTAGTTACTTGTTGTTAGGTTGTTAGGTGCCATGGAGTTGATTCTGACTCATAGTGACCCTACGCACAACACAACGAAACATTGCCCGGTCCTGTGCCATCCTCACAATCATTGCTATGTTTGTGCCCATTGTTGCAGCCACTGTGTCAATCCATCTCATTGAAGGTCTTCCTCTTTTTCGCTGACCCTCTACTTTACCAAGCATGATGTCCTTCTCCAGGGACCGATCCCTCCTGACAACATGTCCAAAGTATGTGAGAAGTACAACATTCTGGTTGTACTTCTTCCAAGACAGATTTGTTCATTCTTTTGGTAGTCCATGGTATAGTCAATAATTTCTTAGACTTATTCTTTTGAACAAGGGCAGTGATGGTTTAGAAGTAGATTTCTCGCCTTCCATCCAGGAGACCCGGGTTGGCTTCCCGACTAGTGCTATTCAAGTGCAGTCCCCACTTGTCTGTCAGTGGATAATGCATGTTGCTCTGATGCTGAACAGGGCTCAGCAGAGCTTGCAGGCTAAGACATACTAGGAAGAAAGGCCTGGTGATCTTCTGAAAGTTAGCCAGTGAAAACCCTATGGATCACAATAGTCCCATCCTGTTGTGTACGTGATCAGCACGAGTGGGAGGTCCACTTGATGGCAGCTCACAACCACAACAATTCTTTCATGCAAAAAAGATGAAGTGGAAACCAAAAATATTGTGTGACAGAATTGCTGTCACTGACAGTACAATTTCCTGTAAAAGTAAAGAAACATTGAAAGAGAAACTGTTGCCTTAGCAAAGTATATTACACAAGAGAAAGAAATTTCAAAAAAATAATGAAGACTACTTCTTACAGAAGTCTTACCACAGAACAAAATTCTCAGCTTTCTACCCTTTCCACTTGATTTTCTATCATAATTCCACATACAGTCATTGGTCGCATAATACCCATTCGATCAAGCAACGTCCGAATATACGTCCGTGGTCCTCTAAGGGTTTTTTTTGTTTGTTTGTTTGTTTTTTAAGGGAAAGCAGCTCTCCTTTTTTTTATTATTTCCCCCTAATAGTTTTAAAGACCCCAAACCCACAGAGTGAAAGAGCCCCAGGGCTCCAGGGTGCCTCCCAGTCTCCAGAGCGCCTCCTCCTCTGCTTCCTCCTTTTCCTCGCCCTCCTTCTGGCTTCGTTCACCCACCCAGCAGCAGCCGTGCAGCCCCTTACGGCCAGTGCGGCTCCTCCGCTCCTGCCCCGGGCTCTCACCGGCTCCCAGCTCCGGGCAGCTGCAGCTGCACACGATCAGGAAGCAGCTGAACCAAAAAGGTGGCAGCAGGCAGGGTCTCCACTTCCAGCTGCGCTCCTGGCATCCACACATGCATTCCCCACCCAGTCCCCACGCCCTCCCTGTTCCCCGCTGTATGCTCTCCCACTCTGCTCCCAGAGGAGCACTGAGTCCCAGTTAGGCTGCAGGCGTAGCCCCCATCCAGCCCACGGCCACACACCCAGCAAGGCAGGCCTCCTGTGTTCAGGGGATACAACTCTGATGCTCTGTCGGTGGGCTTCCATAATGTTTTAATATAATAGGCTTTGGGGCAGGGGGAGTGGTGGGTGTTGGTAACTACGGACTGTACTGGGGACTACCTGTATATAATATGGTGTTTGCACAATGTCCAAATCGAATAACATCCTATTTCACAGAACATATGGTGGACGTTAAGTGACGCATAGTGTATTCCTCTGGCTCATCTATAAATGAAAAATATCTTTGGAATATTCCAGGCTGAATACAACAGCATTCACAAAGACAGCCAGAAAGGCAGGGTGTAAAAACTATGATAGGAGTAGCTGGATTCTTCAGACAAATAGGGAGAAAAGAAACCAACTGCCAGTAATTTAAAAGGTGGCTAGGATATACTTCTCCTCGCTTTGACTTTTGAGGCTCTTTGTAAGAACCGAGATTCTACATCTTAATCTTAAAGCAATCAAAAAGCTTTAAGGATTAATTAAAATAATAAGATATACCACTTTTACTTCTCGAATTGGCAAAGGTTAGAAAAAAGAGATAGCTGGGAAAGTTCAGGGTAGTGGGTACTCACACACTTTTGCAGGAATATAAATTGGTACAATCACTTTGGCTGTGTGGTTCAAAAGCATAAACTTGTGTAGACCCTCTCCTCACTTATTGACATGGTTACATTCCAAATACCAGGTTGTTACGTGAAATTGGTGCTATGCAAAAACGGAGGATGACCACATCAGATCACAAAATGAAGGATGACTACATCATTACATAACTGCCAAATTACATCACTACAAAATTGCCAAATCACTGAGAATCATGGCCCAGCCAAGTTGACACATAACCTTAACCATCACAGCCAGCATTACTCTCCTTCCCATTTCAATGTTCATTACCGCCAGAAGTGCATCGTTAATGGGCCAAACAGTCGGATAGTAGATTTTTTACTATTTTGTCGTAAATGTGAAATGTCAGATAATGAGATACTCGATAAGTGAGGAGAAGGTGTACATCCTTATACATATTCTACTCCTGGCAACTTATTTAGCTATAAGGATGTTCTTCCCAACCACATAATGAAATGCTCTGCCACCATTAAAATTGGCTTGGAAAGAAGTTCACAATATATTGTTACATGGGGGAAAAAAGTAGTTACAAAATTATGATTCTATTTGGGTAAGTAAAAATCATGTAGACTTCCAGTAAAACTAGGTAGTACCAGGCTGCCACCACTGACTGCTCTGACAGGGATCACTATAGAGGGTCCCGGACAGAGCTGGAGAAAAATGTAGAACAAAATTCTAACTCAAAAAGAAAGACCAGACTTGCTGGCTTAACAGAGACTGGAGAAACCCTGAGACTATGGCCCCCGGACACCCTTTCGCTCAGTAATGAGGTCACTCCTGAGGTTCACCCTTCAGCTAAAGATTGAACAGGCCCATGGAACAAAACAAGACTAAAGGGGCACAGCAGCCCTAGGCAGGGACTGGAAGGGAGAAGGGAACAGGAAAGCTGGTAATAGGAAACCCAGGGTTGAGAAGGGAGAGTGTTGACATGTCATGGGGTTGTTAACCAATGTCAAAGAGCAATGTGTGTACTAACTGTTTGACGAGAAACTAGTTTGTTCTGTAAACCTTCATCTAAAGCACAATAAAAAAAAATCACGTAGACACATAAAAATAATCTGAAAGTGGTAGAATTATGAATATTTTAGTTTTCTTCTTTATGCTGGTCTGCATTTTCTAATGACTTTATTTAACTGCTTGTGTAAGAAAAAATGTAAATGGTCATAAAAAAAAGAAGGGATGGAGCAACTGTTTTAAATGCTGCTGAAATGTCAAGTAAAATAAAGACTGAGAACTGGGCATTGGATTTAAAAGGTGGAGGTCACTGGTCAGTCACTCTGACTAGTTCTAGTACAACAGCGGTGGTGACAAAAGCCTGATAGGAGTGGACGGAAGAGAGAACAGCTAGTGAGGAAAGGAAGATGTTGAGTATAAACAAATTCTTCACAGTTTGTTAAAATGGGAGCGGAAGAATGGCATGGCAGCTGGAGGGAACTGTGGAGTCCAGGGAGGGTGTGTTGTTTTGCTTTGCTTTGTCTGGTTTAATATGCGAAGTCTTTCATTATGTTTTTGTACTGATGAGAGTGATAGGTAGTGAGAAAGAGTGAGAAAGGAGATTGTAGGAAAATACCAAAAACCAGTTGCTATCTACCTGATTGCAACTCATGATGACCCCATGTGTGTCAGAGTATAACTGTGCTCCATAGAGTTTCCAATGGCTAAATTTTTGGAACTAAATCTCCAGGCCTTTCTTCAGAGGTACTTTTGGGTAGACTCAAACTTCCAACCTTTTGGTTAGCAGTCAAGCAGCTTAACTGTTTGCACCAACCAACCAGCGACTCTAAAGGAGAATGGTCTGTGAGTAGATAAGCTGTTGGGTCCAGGCCATGAGACCTGGGACAGGTAGTGTTTGGAAAAGGAGAGAGGGCAGAATAGTGGGTATAGGTGCAGACTGATAGAGCTGGTACAGACAATGAAGTGGGTCCCTTATACCTGCTTCTGTTTTCTCAGTGAAATAAGAGGCAAATTCATCAGCTGGGAGGAGAAGGAAGTGGTGCTGGAGATGTGAGGAGAGAGGAGAAGGTAAGAAATGGTTGTCATGGATTGAATTATGTCCCCCCAAAAATGTGTGTATGGATTTGGCTGGGCCATGATTCCCAGTATTGTGTGATTTTCCTATATGTGGTAAATCCTGCCTCTATGATGTTAATGAGGTAGGATGGACGGCAGTTGTGTTAGTGAGGCAGGACTCAACCTACCAGACTGGACTGTGTCTTGCGGCAATCTCTTGAGATTTAAAAAAGAGGGAAGGGAACAGAGAGACGGGGGAACTCATACCCCCAAGAAAGCAGTGCCAGGAGCAGAGCGCATCCTTTGGATCTGGGATCCCTGTGCAGAGAAGCTCCTAGTCCAAGGGAAGGTTGATGAGAAGGCCGATAGAAAGAGAACACCTTCACCTGGAGCTGATGCCCTGAATTTGAACTTTTAACCTACTTTACTGTGAAGAAGTAAATTTCTCTTTGTTAAAGCCATCCACTTGTGGTATTTCTGTTATAGCAGCACTAGATGAATAAGAAATGGTCTTTTCAGATAATGAGAGAGTGACATGACCAGGGAAACATAACAGGAAGGCCAGCAGCACCAAGGGCCCACTTGAGGTTTGAAGTCTAAATTTTAAGTGAGACCAGTCAAGCGTGATTGTGCGTTTTTCTCAAGCTATGACCAGCTGCTCAGGCATAGGCCTGGAAGAGATAGAGAGCTGGGTTTCAGCAGTGTTAAAGTTTTTCCAGGTGACCATGATGAGATGGGGGCCCTGGTGGCACAGTGGTTAAGCATTTGACAGCTAACCAAAAGGTCAGCAGTTCAAATCCACAAGCCACTCTTTAGAAACCCTGTGGGGGCAGGTCTACTCTGTCCTATAGGGTTGTGGTGAATCAGAATTGACTCTACGGCAATGGGTTTGTTTTGTTGTGTTTTGTTTTGTTGGTTTGGTGATGAAATGAAGGGCAGGATATTGGTGGCAAAATAGTTGAGA
Organism: Elephas maximus indicus; assembly: GCF_024166365.1. Taxonomy (NCBI): domain Eukaryota; kingdom Metazoa; phylum Chordata; class Mammalia; order Proboscidea; family Elephantidae; genus Elephas; species Elephas maximus. The sequence goes on from NC_064843.1 coordinate 43,277,180, forward strand.
AGATATAGGGTCCTCAGGAAGTAGACTCTGAGGTAAGATTAGTGAGAAGTTTATTCAGGAATACTCTCAGAATCAACACCTGGAAAGGAAGAGAGAGGTGCAGTCACATTAGGCCTCAGCCGACCTCATAGGAAGCTCTGGAGCTGGGGTAGCCCTTCAGAGTTGCCTGGAGTTGTGGCGAGGGAGCATTGGATCAGTCACTGAATGTGAGAAGGGAGCGTGACCTTATACAAAGCCACTCCCTTGAGCTGAGGAACTTCCTCCAAAGGGCTGACAGCTGAGGGCCACCTTCCAGGAACACTGCTAGCAGCTGGGAAAATAAGCGCTTCAGCCCCAAAAGGGGACTGGGCAGCACAGCCCAGAGACCACTACAGAGGGTAGACAAAGGAATGAATATAGTGCTGGGTGAGGAGGGACATGAGGACATGGATGGACAGTGAAAAATTACTCGGGTCAATAAGGCCACGGTGCCCTGAACAATAGAGGTGGTGCACAGAAAGTGGAATCTTTGAAGTCAAGATTTGGAAGGGGGTGTGGTAATTGGTAATGGTAATTAGTCATGGATAATGTTACTTTGTAATTGGAAACAAGGACTTCCTGATAAAGTCCAGGTTAGGATCAAGGGAGTGAAAGTCTGGGATTGAACAGAGGGGAAAGAAAGTTGGGTTCCCCCAGTCAGAACGGATACTCCAGCTGATGGACCAAACCACCTGAGTGGCTATTAGCCATTCATCCATGCGACAGTTATTTATTGAAACACGATTATATTCTCTCAAAAACCTTAGAGATGGGGAGACTGTAGCTAGATGCAGAGACTGTAAATTCGAGCCTGGCAGCCATGCTATCAGAAGAGTGACACAGAGGTGAATGAGACTGTCCAACCTTGGAGAGAGATGCTGCAACTCTCAGAGGACGAGGAGGGGGGTTTCAGTTCTGATTTGGTCCACGGGCAGCCTGTGAGGCCTGGCTGCCTGCTTTGTGGGTGGCATTGTCTTTTGTTTCACTATAACAAGCCACCTTTTACTTGAGCTAGGCTGAGTGAGTTTCTTTTCCTTGCCGTTACTACTCTCCAATACTCAAACTCTGTATCATCTGGATATACTGGCCAAAGAATAAACCCACATGCTGAGTTTTGGTGTTCTACCACCATCACCTCTACCACTAAAAGTTATACTCAACACTTGTGGAAATAAGCTCAAATCTTTGACATCTGGACCAGTTGGGACCTTCTTATACTCTTTGTACATTAAGGTTATATATGGCCACCTTTACATCTCAGACCATTTCTCAGAAGGTGGAGGTTTGAACTTGAGGTGGGAGCCACAGGACACTGCACTCTCATGCCCAAGTGTTTACTTCCCCCAAGATATGATTCAAATAGGTCTGGAGCCCTGAATGCATTTTAGAGCAAACAAAGGCTTTCTGATTCCCTCCTGGTCAATTTGAGCCTTTGGGTCCTTCCTACCCTAGTGTTCATTCTACCCGTTTCAGCTTCAAGAATCTTCTCTCTGGCAGATAATCAAAAGCAAAATATGAACAAGCATAAGCCTCAGTTTTTCAGAGTAAATTTTGAGATTGCTTCAAATGGCAGCATTCCCAACCTGAGATTGTCCCTTTTACTTTATCCAATAGAAAAATAAATAAATGAACACTACTGTCGGAATCAACTCAGCTGCAGTGGGTTTGGTTTGGTTTTTGGTTTAAATTTGAGTCTCAACATGATCTCCAGGCATTTTTACATTCATATTGCTAATTTTGCTATTCAATTTTGCTTCCACTATATTCCATTAACTTTTTTTTTTTCCAGATGTTACTTATTTAAAAATTTCCGGGGCATTTTCCATTTTTGTCCCAGTCAATCAATTATAACTCTCCTAAAGGACTAAGTTGCACTTGACCCAAGCCATGATATTTTCAATTGCCCTATATGCTTGTGAGTGCTGGCAATGAATAAGGAAGACCAAAGAAGAACTGATGCATTTGGATTACAGTGTGTTGTTATTAGGTGCCGTCGAGTCAATTCCGACACATAGCGACCCTATATACAACAGAACGAAACACTGTCCAGTCCCGAGCGATGCTCACAGTCATTGTTATGCTTCAGCCCATTGTTGCAGCCACTGTGTCAATCCATCTCACTGAGGGTCTTCCTCTTTTTCGCTGACCCTGTAACTTTACCAAGCATGACGTCCTTCTCCAGGGACTGGTCCCTCCTGATAACATGTCCAAAGTATGTGAGACATAGTCTCACCATCCTTGCTTTTAAGGAGCATTCTGGTTATACTTCTTCCAAGACAGATTTGTTCATTCTTTTGGCAGTCCATGGTGTATTCAATATTCTTCTCCAACACCACATTTCAAAGGCTTCGATTCTTCTTCAGTCTTCCTTATTCACTGTCCAGCTTTCACATGCATATGAGGCAATTGAAAACATCATGGCTTGGGTCAGGTGCACCTTAGTCTTCGAAGTGACATCTTCGCTTTTCAACACTTGAAAGAGGTCTTTTGCAGCAGATTTGCCCAGTGCAATGTGTCGTTGATTTTTTTGACTCGTGTATTGGTGAAGAATATTGAATATACCATGGACTGCTGGGAAAAAAAAAGTTTCTCTTGGAAGAAGTACAGCCAGAGTGCTCCTTGGAAGTGAGGACAGTGAGACTTTATCTCATGTACTTTGGTCATGTTTTCAGGAGGGACCAGTCCCTGAAGAAGGACATCAGTAGAGCATGAACAAAGCCCTCAATGAGATGGATTGACACAGTGGCTGCAACGATGGGCTCAAACACAGCAACGATTGTGAGGATGGCACAGGACGGAGCAGTGTTTCATTCTATTGTACATTGGGTCGCTATGAGTCAGAACTGACTCGACGGCACCTATCAACACCACCAACAAAGCTGGCCCAGTTCTCAGTTCAATCTTGGCAAAAAGTTGCATTCAAAGAAACAACAGCCTATCAGAAAATTAAAGCAATTAAAATCTTTACATGCCTCTCAAGAAAACACCACAAGGCGAGCAAACAAAACTCTGAAAGCAAGATGAAGACCATAAATTTGCAGAGGGCCCACTGATGCAGAGTTAGAATTTTAATGCGTGAGACACCAACAGTAAGTCACACCATTGGGAGAGTTTTGAGGGAAAGAATGGTGTGGTCAGAGCAGCAGGCCCGGAAGCTGACCCTGGCTGACAACACTCTCGGGAAAGAGATAAAGACCCAGGTGCAGGCACAGAGGACTGCCGCCATCGTCCTGATGAAGTACAGCTAGGCCTGGGTGAAGGCAGTGGACTAGGAGGACACACTGTATCAGGAGTGATGTGAAGGGTGTTTGAAGATATACTTTGCAAACCTGATGTCTGAGAATGTGGAATCCATCAGAAGCAAGGTCCATTTATACTGTATTTGAAAAGAACCTCAATGTGATTAGAAGCTTAAGCAAATCATGCTTTTTTTAGCAGAAAAGCAAAAAACCAAACCTGTTGCCATCAAGTCAGTTCTGACTCATAGGGATCCCACAAAGATGGGGGGGAAGCCGAAGAGGAAATAAGCTTCCTTTATAAACTATTCTTTATTTATATTGCCCTTACTGATACATGGCAAGAGCTGGGGATCTTGAGTATGACTAAAAAAATTAAACCAAACCCATTGCCACCAAATTGATTCTTACTCATAGTGATCCTATAAGACAGAGTAGAACTGTCCCATAGGGTTTTCAAGGAGTGGCTGGTGGATTTGAACTACCGACCTTTTGGTTAGCAGCCCGAGCTCTTAACCACTGTGACACTAGAGCTCCTGAATGTGACTAGAGAGCACTAAAGATAGATTTGGGAGACATCTAGGTTCCTCACTTGCTAATGTGGAACCCATTGTTGTTAGGTGCTGTCAAGTTAATTTCAACTTACAGCAGCCCCATGTGACAGAATAGAATTGCCCCGTAAGGGCTCCTTGGCTGTAGTCTTTACTGGAGCAGAACGCCAGCTCTTTCTCCTGTGGAGCCACTGTGTGGGTTCAAACCGCCAACCTCGTGTTAGCAGCTGAAGCACTTAACCATTGCAACACAATGCCCTGAAAAGCCCCGAGGATTTCAGGAATACTGTGTATTCGTGTGTATCCAGGACCAAGTGTCTTTCTCGCTCATGGCCCCAGGCACCAGGTCATCCTCCTGGTGACTCTGGGACACTGTAGTCACCACTGGTGAGGTTCTGGAAACCTGCAGATGTCAGAGGCTCAAGCAGAAGTGAGAGCACCCCCTCTTCCTCCTTCTCTGTTTCACTAGAAACCCAGTGGCCCTAAGGTTCATGTGGTAAAATTCTTCATTTTCCCACCCACAGCACCTGCTGCACAGGACTCAATGCTTGTGTATGGGGGCTGGGCCAGGAGAGACAAAGACAAGGGACACACTGGCTTTGCTACTAGGTGAAGTTTGCTGATTGCCCCTCAAACAAGTCCTCTCCCCAGGGGCTCCTGGCAGTCACAGCCACCAGGGAATCGGGCCCACCAGGCATGTGTATCCCAGAGCTGGACACAACTCAGGCTAAAGCTGAGCCAAGCAATCTCCCTACCTCATGCCTTTCCCTCCTACACACGCCTGTACCCCAGCGCCGCAGTCACGCAGAAATAAAACACACTACCTGAGGACACATAAACCCCTAAAGGGGCGAGCATACAATTGGAGGGCTAGCTTCTCCCCTGTAGTTGAGAGGACAGCATTGCCTTCAGAGGAGAAGAGACATCAGCACAGAATGTGTTTTTCAATAAGGCAAGAATGCTTTCTGGCAAAGACAAAGACAGCCCAAAGGAGCAGATTAGAAAAAGAGACTTCCGTCTCTGCACCACACCCAGAACAGCCTCAGAAAAGCAAAAAGCCATTCAAATCCTTTCGCTCTGGCTATAGGTTCACCAGCCACATTCTGATTTTAAGGAGCTCTCCACTAGCATGACTAGCAGCCAGTGCCAGAGTGCTCATGAACCTAAAGGGGCTCTTCAGTGGCCAGTCCCCTGCCAACCACTTTACTGTACTGGGGACCCTCACCCCAGGGCTAGCCAGTAAGGATGGCACTGATCTGAGCCTCACCCACCTCCCTTCCTTAAAAAAAAATATCATAATGACAAGATAATGGCTGAATCACACGATAAACATAACTAACGCCACTGAATTGCACACATGAAGAATGTTGAAATGACAAGTTATTTGCTTACATCTATAAAAAAAAATGTATACCCACCACAAAAAAAAAGATAAAATTTCACATTAAAATAAAATTAGCAAGGAACATGGTCAAACTTCAAAACCCATCTTGAGGAATATATATAAAACACATCATCAACAAGCCTTTTTAAGCACTTAGACTGTTATAAATAAATCCTTCCCTCTTGCATTCAAATCCTAATTCCAGGGGGCCACACTTTCTCTTCTATTTTCGGTGATCACGTGTGTCTCCCGGCCACATGCACACCATCCCAAACACCCACAGCATCATTTATTTCTATGACGACATGCTACGTCTTTCCTCTTTACCTGCCATCTCAATATTTCCTCCTGGAAGATGTCCAGGTGACTTACTCCCTGAGCAGTGCTTGTTTAAATATTGAGAGTTACAGCCTTTCTTCCTGCCCTCTGTAAGTATTAGATATTTACAAAGCCAAAATAAAGACAAGACAAAAATACAGAAAAAGCAATTCAATATTTTATCATGCTTCTAATTCTACTTGTGCAATATTTTATTTTTACAAGCAAATTATTTATGTACATTTCTAACTATATCCTTTCCAGAGATGCACTGCAGTCTTGTTCGTGTGAAGCTCCCAGCAGTCAAATTTCCTGCTACGAAAGGTATATACACTGCTGAAGAAACACAAGTAACCAGAATAGCAAGCCCTAGTGAGTGATATGCATAAAGAAAACTATAAAACTTGCGTCTTAGTTTGGGTCCTCCAAAAGCTGACACTGAGACTTGGGTGCAGGTGGTCTATCTGGGAGGTTACTCCAGTAAGCCCAAGTGAAGAAGTGGGGAGTATAAACAAAGAAGGAAGAAAAGTCAGCAAAAGGTGTTTTAATGAGACAATTGTCCCTGGGTGGGGTAAATGGTTTGGGCTTGACTACTCACCTAAATGTGGATGGACCCAGCCAGTGGTACCATGGACGAAAGGCCTGGTGATCTGCTTCTGTAAAGACTACGTCCAAGAAAGCTCTATGGTGCAGTTCTGCTCTGTAACACAAGGGGTCACCGTGAGTTGGAATCAACTCAATGGCAACAGGGTAATGGGCCAATTACCACTGTGGGCAACTGGGGCTCCATCCTACAAGTGGACCTTCCAAGAGATGGCAAGACAGAGAAGCTGGAGCACTTATCCATCAACTCCCTTCTCCTACTGGTGAGACGTGCCCCATCAGCACTGGCTCCTCACGCTTTGGGGTGCAGCTGCCCATGCAAGGGCCAACTCAGATGGTGCCGGAAAAAGACCTTAAGCCGAAAAGAGAGATGCAGGTTTCAAGACGGGAAGGTGTCAGCATTCTGGAAACCTCAGTTATGGTGAGCTCAGGTGGGCCACGGGGATATGGGACAAGGCATCAAGAGCTTCTGCCATAACTCTATCGGGAGGTACCCAGAACCACCTGAATCTACAGAGATTGGTGTTATTTTCCTGAATATGGGAGCGCTGTGTCTTACATAAAGATGTCAAGTCTTCCTAGATTTATCCATAAATGTAATGCCAACCCAATAAAAATCCCAACCATGAATTTCTTAGAATTCAACAAAATTATAAGATTAATCTGGAAGGAGAAATAAACAAGAATATCTGAGAATATTCTGAAACAAAGAGAAGATAATGAGGGGTATTACAAGATTTCGTCTCATGTCTTTGGACATTTTACCAGGAGGAGCCAGTCCCTGGAGAAGGATGTCATGCTTGGTCAAGTAGAGGGTCAGCGAAAGGGAAGAAGGCCTTTGATGAGATGGATTGACACACTGGCTGAAATAATGGGTTCAAGCATAACAAGGATTGTGAGGATGGCACAGGTCAGAGCCGTGTTTCATTCTATCTTTCACAGGGTCACTATGAGTCGGAACCAACTCGACGGAATCTAACAACAACAACATTAATCTTACTAGGCAGTGGAGCATATTATAAAGTTTTTGCCAGCCTTATGGATTAATATTATTTGAGTTTAATGAAGCATGAGAGGAAAAGCCTTGACACCCACTCTTCCACACCACTGCTGGTTGAACCCACCTGAATTGCACTGATAATGCCTTATGTACGATCTACGTAAAAAGTGGAGTCCCCGAGTGGTGCACACAGGTTAACACACTCAACTGCTAACCAAAGGATTAAAGGTTCAAGTCCACCTAGAGGTGTCTTGGAAGAAAGGTCTGTCAATCTACTTCTGAAAAATCAGCCATCGAAAACCCTATGGAGTACAGTTCTATTTGACACACATGGGGTCTCCATGAGTTGGACCTGATTCGCGGGCAATTGGTTTTTTATGTAAAAAAGTTGCTTGTACACACCGAGTGAGTGTGGCAGCTGACTGGTCATTGGTAATGAGAAAAATTCCCAGTAGAGACACAGGAAAGCTCCAGTTTCCAAAACAATAGAACAAGTCAGAAGCCAGGCCTGGGGGTGGGAGACAAAAAAGAGCTGACAACATCGGACTGTTAGTTCCATAAAATCTGTGGCACAGAAGAAAGCAAACGGAGAAGGACCAAGTGTGGCAAAGGGTCTAGGTGGCGCCGAGCATAGTTTTGGGTAGCTGGGATACTTTACACATGGTTAGAGAATTAGACATGGGTAGAAAAAGGGAAGGAAACAAAGGTGAAGGGAAAAAATGGGGGGGAACAAGAGCTAGCTTGCTAGCTTGTGAGGTAGCTTCACCCAGGGCATCTTCAATTTTCCAGGGCACCTATTATCTCCAAGGTGATCTATAATCTCCCAAAGAATCTATAATCTAGCTAAACGCCAACAGGTAAATTAGAATAAAATCAAGCTGGATGGTAGTACAAACCAGGAGCCGCCAGAGCTAAACAGGGAGGAACGGTTGAGTTCTGGGTGGAGATTTGGAAGGATTTTACAGAGAAGGACAAGTCTGGGCAAGGACCCCACAGAAGAGAGGCGCCTCAAGGAGCTCTGGGCTGAAGGAACTGGTTGAGTGCAGCCTCAGCAAGGCAATTAAAGGAGGGACCAGTGGTCCTTTAAGTCCTGCAGAGATGCAGTCAGAAACATGCTCAGGGCTCTTTCACAAAGACCTTAACCCTGGACCTTGGAGCCTAGCCATTAAGGAACCATTCAGTGTGTTTAAAGGATGGAGAGTTGCAAGCCACCCTGGACTGTAGCAGCAGCAGGGTGCTTTCCCTTTAAATTGTTGATTATACACCTTTGGGGAGAATGTTCCCCACTCCTAGGAGAAGACCACAAACATGTTCTTCTTCCTCTGCCTATGGTGATGTCTGATGAGGTTGTTCAGCTCCAACCCAGGGAGGTCAGAGTGGAGGGAAGGAAAGAGCAAGGTCTTGGAGGATATGAATAGACCATGGAATGGGCTCACCTTGAAGAGAACCCACCTGTGTGTGTGTTTGTGTGTGTTTGTGTGTGTGTGAGAGGGAGAGAACCAAAGAAAGAAATCAAAATACCTCCCTTGAGAAGTCTTGCCTAATGGGTACGAGAGTTTCTATTTAGTGTGATGAACAAATTTTGGAAATAAGTAACAGCGATAGTTGCACAAACTTGTGAGTATACTTAATGCCACTGAATTGGCCCCCCAAAAAATGGTTAAGATAGCAAATTTTATGTTTTATATATATTTTACCACAATTTTTTTAAAAAACCCTCCCTTGAGTGCACATTCTTCTCCAGCTATTGCCTGGTTTTGCTGTTCCGCTCAGAGTGTCTCTCCTCCCTCAACTTCCATCCCCTCCTCAAGTTACTGCGTCCCCACCACTCTACTGAACTGCTCTCATCAAGTCCTCAAGAAACTCCACGTCCCCAGAGCCAGTGAACTCCCGCCTGTCTCCACTCCATTTGACCTCTCGACAGTTGACTCCTGCCGGAGACACTCACCTGGCTCAGCTTCCTCTTCGTGCTCCTCCCATCTCACTGGCTGTCACTTCTCAGCCTTTCCTGCTGGCTATTCAAAATTTTTTTTTTTTTTTTTTATTCCTCCTCTACCTTCAAGTGTGGTCTGTTGACCAGCAGCAGCAGCATCAACTGGGAACTCATTAGAAATGCAGATTCTAGGACCCATCCCAAAACTACTGAATCAGGAGCCAACAATTTGTGTGTAATATGGAGTACCCGGGGGATTCAAACTGTTAAAGCACTTGGCTGCTAACTGAAAGGTTGGAGGTTCAAGTCAACCCAGAAATACCTTGGAAGAAAGGCCAGGTGATCTACTTCCGAAAAATCAGCCATTGAAAACCCTATCAAGCATAATTCTGTTCTAACATACACGGGGCTGCCATGAGGCGGAATCCGCTTGACAGCAACTGGTGTGATATGTGTGTGTAATGTAATATCTCACAAATGTTGCCTTGACCCAGTTTTGAGGCCCTGGCTGGAAACCAATCAATTCCCCCTCTTGAGCAGCTGATTAAGTCTACTCTCTTTTTTTTTTTTTTTTTTCCTAAGTCCTTATCTGGTTCTCACACTCCTGGGTCACTATGAACCCACGCTCATCCTTGCAGAGCTAGGTACCCAAGAACTAGGGACAGCCATATGCCCTGTAGCCTCCAGGAGTATTAAAAATATCCAATCCCCAAGAAACTTGGAAATCCTAGCTAATCCCGCCCTGTTTACTATATATAAGCAGTCTCCTACAATTAATTCCAGCTTGTTGTTACCCTGTCCCTGGGCGCAATCCCCTAAATGGCTCTGCTTGGCGTGCTGTGTTCTCCCCAGGGAATTAAAAAAAATTAAGAGTGTAATAAAACCTTTAAAACTTTTGGTTTCTCTCTCTCAGTCTGTGTTTGGTCTTGCCATACCTCTTCCAGGGAAATATAACTAAAACATTGTGCTTTAACTGTAACCTGACCTCACTAATGCAGGTAAATTTCCATTAGTCCTTAAACTAGCCCAATTCAGATTTGGCGTGCCCCACGAGTGCAGCAGGGCCAGCCATGACCGCTAATTGACCTCAACAGAGGACTCAGCAACTGGAGAAGCAAACCAGAAGGAAAATCATCACCCTGATCCTATTTCGAAGCTAGAGGTCTAGAAGGTCTTCTAGAGTTTTCCCTCCCCAAAACACCTGCACGGCCGCCATCTTGCTGCCCAAATCACATATCTGAGGAGCTTCCCCTAGGCTCCTTGCTCTGCACATTGCAATAAAGTTACTTTCTCTTTCTCAAAGACCACTGTCCAGATGGTTGGCAAGTCTGAGCATGCCGGACAAGGACCCACCGTCTAGGGTTCAGTAACATAACAAGTCCTCCAGGTCAGACACACGAAACACTGAGGACCACTGATCCAAAAATGTCAACGTTCCTTGCTGTTCAGTCCTGATTTCTTTTCACTGGCTTCACTTCCCTTGATGATTTAATCCAAGCCCATGGCCTTGAAAATCATCTACATACTGACAACTTCTAAGTGTGTATCTTCAGCACCAATCCTCCCTTCTCCCCCCAACCCCTGCCAAGTTCCAGAACACCCAGGTTCACCCATCTGAGGGTCACACAGACATTTCAAACTCAACATGTCCAAAATGGAAGCAACCTCTGATTTCCCCTTGTCATGGATTAAACTGTGTCCCCTAAAAATATGTGTCAACTTGGCTAGGCTACGATTCCCAATATTGTGTGGTTGTCCTCCATTTTTTTGATTTGATGGAATTTTCCCATGCATCGTAAAGCCTAATCTCTGGCTGTGGTTAATAAGGCAAGTTTCGGTTATGTTAGAGAGGATTAGGGTGGGATGCAACACCCTTATTCAAGTTACATCCCTGATCCAGTGTAAGGAGTTTCCCTGGGGTGTGACCTGCATCACCTTTTATCTTACAAGAGATAAAAAAAAAGTCAGAAACTCGCAGAGAGATCACGACCTACTACCACCAAGAAAGAATAACTGGGAGCCCAGCATGTCCTTTAGAGCCAGAGTCCCTGTGCTGAGAAGCTCCTAGACCAGGGGAAGATTGATGACAAGACTTTCCCCTAGAACCAACAGAGAGAAAAAGACTTCCCCTACAGGCAGCACCCTGAATCCAGACTTCTAGCCTCCTAAACTGTGAGAGAGTAAGTTTCTGTTTGTTAAAGCCAACAGACTTGTGGTATTTCTGTTAGAGCAGCACTAGATAACAAAGACACCCCCTAAAACTAAGTCCTCTTCCATTTTTGACCATTTCAGAAAATAGCTCTACCACCTCGAGTTGTTCATTTAAAAAAGCCTTAGATTCAGCCATGATGCTTCCTTTTCCGTCCCTCTTTACATCCTGACATTAGTACATCTGGTGAGCTCAACATCTAAATTCTGTCTTGAATCCATCCCTTATCACCACCCTAGATCAGGCCATTTTCTCTCCCTTGGACCACTGCAAAAGCCACCTACCAGCCCCTGCTTTCACTCTTGCCCACCTCATGATCCCACAACAACCAGGGTGGTCTTTCAAAAGGGCAAAGCAGGTCATGTCACTCCCTGCTTAAATCTTCAGAGAATTTCTATCATGTTTAATTAAAACCCAAACAATTTTATTGAGGTCTGTTATGCCCTGTATCACCTGATCACTTCCTGTATACCCTCTGATATCTGGGGCCAGGGACTGTACCTATCTAATTCACACTAGGTGCTCAATAAATATTTGTTGAATGATATAATTCTACTTTGGTGAATAAGATAAATTTAGAGTTTGACTTCTTCAGCTTCTCCATATTTCCTGACTAGGTTATACGGGACGTTGTCTTTGTTACATAGTGCGGCTGTAACGCGAATATCACAAACAGGGGTACTTGAAAGAACAGAAATTTATTTTCTCACAGTTCTGGAGGCTAAAAGTCTCAATCAGAGTCTTGGCCATGTCAATACCTTCTGTGAGCCTCTCTCCTAGTTTCTGGTGTCTGCCGGCCATCCTTGGAGTTCCTTTGGTTGTAGACGAATCGTCACATGTCTGTCTTCCCCCATGTGTGTGGGCCTCTGGGTCTAATCTGCTCTTTTTACAACTCAGAAGTGATTAGATTTAGAACCCACCCTACTGCCAGTAGATGCACAATTTTTTTTAGAAAATCTGGGCTTTAGCGTCTCCTAACCAAGCTTCCCAGGGCCCCCTCCTGCCAGGAGGAAGTCGGCCCCTTGCCTACGCTGATTATCACCTACTCCTGACCCCCAACCCACTTCTTCCAGCAGCCCAGGAGCCTATAGAAGAATCAAAGAGATGCTTCACTGGCCCCAGTTCACTTCATAATAAACCACATCTGAGGAAAAGAGGTAAGGCTGTAAGAGCACTGCCAACTTAATCATTATATATGTCTGACGGGATGTAAAACGGCCAGGCATTGCTGCCTAATGCCCATTTCTAACTGGCCAAAATCCAGTCCTCTCTCTCTTACTGCATCATCTCCATCTAATGGCCGTTTTCCAGCTCTTTCATTTCCCCCTGGCCAGCAGACCCACACACACAGAACAGAAACCTCACCCCAGGTACTGTCTCATCTCACCTCTACTCTGTACAATTCTCCCAGCCCTTCTCTCTCGCATCACGTCCTCTCCCCTCCCACCTGCCCGGCGCTGAGATACAGGAATTTAGCCTAAAATTATTTCCAATTAGTGCCTCAGTATCCTTACACTGCTTTTCTTTCAAGAGCCTCTCTGTCCCTAATGATAGAACTAAATGTCCCATTTTTTTGCCAGGACAGTCCTGGTTTATGCCCATTGTCCCAGCTTAATTTATGTTATTGTCCCTTTTGCTCTCAAAAGTGTCCCTATTTGGGTAATAATTTATATGGTCCCCCTAACTCCTGTCCTATCGTTACATCCATGCCTATCTTTTAAATAAGACAAACCCCATCTAATTTCTCAACAGGAATAATGAACAAGGACACACCACTATCTTACAGGGTTCCTCGGGTAATATAAAAACGCACTTGTTAAGGAGGGCACATTTTTCTCATTTGCGACTATCATATTGTAAACCACCTCTTTTATGTGTCATAAGGAGCAAAAAGTGTGTAACTGAAGAAACAGGTGATGGCCAATGTCTTTTCTAGGCCTCAAATTTTAAGGGTTTATGTGAAAATTCATAAATATTGGACTCAATCCCGGGAAGCTTTCCTTTTCCCCCCTTTCTATAGAAATTTCCGGTTACCAAGGTTCCAGAAATTGCTTTCTCATTCCCTAACTTTTAGTTTTCTCCAGTGCTCCATTATGCAACGGGGGAGCTGGGGCTTTGGGCCGAACTTCCTTTTAAAGATTATTTTTATAGTCAATGAGCAACATCACGAGTGATGCCACCGGGAGGCGGTCTCAGCTGATGCAGGTGTCCATCCCAGCACGTTGTTCGGTGAGTCACATTCCCGGCCCTCCTGGGCTGCCAAGCGTTTAACGTAAACTTGGGCGCCGGATGCTCCGGCGGGTGCGCCAGGCAGCACGATAATTGGTCCCCGCGCGGACCCCGACAGCGAGCGCCGCCGCCTCCCTTCCCCGCCCCCGGCACCTCCTCCCGGCCCAGCGCGTCGCCTGCCCTCGGTGCCAGTCGCTGGCTGACAGCCGCGGCGCTGCGAGCGAGCTGCTTCTCCTCTCCTCTCCTCTCCCCGGAGGCAGGTAAACAGCCTTGTCGTTCCTCCGAGAGGGAGCCCGTGGGACGCGTGGGTGCGGGCGGGGGTCCTGAGGACTGGGGTGCGGCGGAGGCCCCGGGGGCCGAGGCGCTGGCCTTGTAGGGCCGGAGGAGGCTCAGGGGCTTCTCGCCCGCGCGTGGCGCGCCCAGACCTGCCCAGTCTGCGCATTTCTTGGGTGACGCCGGCGGCCTCTGCTTTTCTGGGTAGCAGGGAGAGGCCTCGTTATGCGGAATAGGAGGGGGTGCTGGTGGCGCCGAGGGTGTCTAATCGCCCCCACCCTGCGCGTCCAGGAGCAGGATGGGCGAGTCGCGCGGCCGGGGGACCGCAGGGCCGGGGCTGGGGCTATCCGTGGCGCCCCGCGCGGGTCACCGTGTAAACGCGGCCGGGGAACGGCCAAGGAGAGCCGCAGGCGGGCTTCGCTGGGGCGCTGGGCGAGGAAGACCGGGCAGGGAACGCCCGGCCACCCTTGGAGCCAGGCCCGGCCCCTCCCCGGTGCCCACGGGGGCGCCGGTCGCGTGTCCCGGCCTCGGCGGGGGAGGAGCCCTGGGCGACCTCCAGCGTCGACTCAGCTGCTCCCGAGAGGCGGCCGCGCCTTCCATCCACGCCGCCCGGGCCCCCATGCGGAGGCCGCGGCCGCCTGGGCACCTGGGCCCTCGTAGGCCAGGAGGGCCGGCTTCTCCAGGCCTGGGCGGTGGAGGGCTTTGGACGCCGAGGGTCCGGCTGGCAGGAAGTCTGTGGCCGGGACCACCCTAGCTCGCGCCTCCGCAGGCCCTAGGTTTCCGGCGGACCCGCGGGCTTCGGTTTTTCACATTCTTCCCTGCCCTCCTGAAGGGAGAGAACCCAGTGTTCTGGGGGCTCCGAGGGAGGGAACCTGGCCTGCCAAAAAAAAAAAAAAAAAAACACCCCACTGCTGTTGAGTTGATTCCTATTCATAGCGACCCCATACGACAGCGTAGAACTGCCCCACTGGGTTTCCAAGGAGCGGCTGGTGGATTCAAACTGCCGACCTTTTGGTTAGCAGCCAGAGCTCTTAACCACCGTGCCACAGTGGCGTCTCTCAAATAGCCAGCCTCCCCTACCTGTTCTGGAGATTTCTTCACATTTTATTATTAAATTTATTAAACATGGGGGGAGGAGAGAACCCATTTTCCTGCCCTTTTTAAAACGTTCTTTTCCTTTTCTATCTGTAATAATTGTAAAAAAAAAATGCGGTTTTTTACACCATAATCTCTCCACCCTCACGTTCACATCTGCACCATCTCAAAGCCACTGCTTTCTGTTTTTCCGTTTCCTCATCTCCAGATTCATATATCGACATGATACAGTTCTACTACCCTAATCATGATGGACTTAATGGCTGCGTTATTTTCTTGTACCTAAAGCATCACCGTTTAATAAACATTTCTCCACAGAACGAACGTTCGAGATGGTTCCCCTCTCCTTCAGAAAAACTCCAGTTGGAATAGGACTAAAGATTTTTACAAATCAAATTATAAGGAAAATAGGAACAGAAAATTGAAAACAAGGTCAGACCTCTGAAAGAATAACTATCTCAAAGAAGGCGATCATCACCAGTGAAAAAGAACCTAAAATTTTTACCTTCTCACTGAGAAGCTCTTAAAATGAAAAAGAGCTAGGTATGGGAAGAGAATTAAGATGTTCTTGGCATATTATTTGTATCGGATAGTTGGTTTTCATAGCTGTGAGAGGAAAATATCAAGATTCTAATAGATAGTGGTGAATCACAATAAAATGCAAATTAGACAAGTTTGGATTACCATTTTACATCTGTTAAATTAACAAAAACAACAATAATAGTAACAGCAACCTTGGCTGGAAGGTTCTGGTGAATTCATTCGTATTCAGGGATCTAGAGAGGTGGCCAGGCTCTGGGGTTAGAAAGATGGCTCTGCAACTAACTTTATGACATTGGACGGGTTACTTCATTTCCTAATCCTCCCTTTGTCCATTCTTAAAATGGAGGAAGTGATACCTACAACCAGGTTTGGCTGCAAAGATTAGCTTTAACCGTCTCTGTAAAACTGACCCTTAGTGTGTATGCCTTTATTCCTTTTCCTCTTCACACTCCCCTGGGACGTGGTGAATCAATACAAACCTTTTGTAAAGCAAATGGAAGGTGAATTAAACTAGAAGACGTGGCCCTGGAACCCCACTCCTGAGAATTTACCTGCAAGGGAAGAAGCAAACAAAAAAATCCAGGCAGGGATTCAGGGCAGCATGGTCTAGAATTAGAACTGGGATATGACCTAAATGTCTAATGGTAGGGCCATAACTAGGAAAATCATGGCACGTTAACTGAAAGAAACATTATGATCATCAAAAGTCACAATTATGGAGTCTGTGATATATGGGAAAATTACTGGCAAGTCAGAGTAGAGGTTACTAAACTTATCTGCTTACTCATACACGAATGCATAGGTGAGACATCTGACAGGAAAAGCACAATAAATACCATTGTTTTTACTGTAATATGTAATGTGATTTTCAAAATATTTTATAGGTCTCAGTTTTTTCAATGAAATGGATCCACAGTTTTCTGTATATGAGAAAAAAGGAGAGAGAGGATCTTTTTAGAGAAATCAGTGTCGTGTTTGTTGCTCAAAATAAATCGACCCACTTTTCCTCAGTTTCTTTGTTCTAGAACAGTTTATATTGGAATGATCAGTACTTTAAATGTTTACAATTTCTCACCATTATATCCTTCAAGACTAGGTTTTGTTTTGGTGGGGACTAAGCAGGTTAGTTATTGGATAATACTACTTTATATTTTGGTAGAAAATCATTTCATCAACTTTCCAATTTATAAACAATAGTACCTAATGCTCCCTTATCCTTTAAAAGCATTTGTAACTAACATCTTTTCCTTTTAAAAATATTCTTCTGGTTTTTTTTTTCTTGAATACATTTATTAAAAAAAATTATTAGCGGTTTATTAATTTATATATATTGTGTTTTTCTGTTAAAGAATCAGTTCTTAGTATCAATTCTAGTTTTTCTTTTTTGTTATTGTTTTCAAGGACTCCTGAATATATTTTGAAACTGAACAGTTTCAGCCCAGCCAAAGCATTCTGTCTTCTTCCTGGAGGCACAGATCCAGCTTCTCTGAGCCACAACAGATTGTACGTACCCTGCAGAATCTCTTTGGTCTTGTGATGGTGGAAAGTCACCGGCTGTCACAGAGAATGAGGGTCAAGAAAGGCTGTGTTCACAAGCCCCTGCTCTGGAGGACACTGGGATCTCTATATGTAACTCACACCTATTGCATCATTGTTTATTGTCAGGTCAGCTTGATCTTGTTCAGAATGGACCACGGCCTTTTCTAGCATTAGGCTGAATTACTTAAGGAAGTAGTCATTTTTCAAATAATATGATAAAACCTCAATGATAATATAATAAGCATTTCCGCACTAAGTTAACACTGAACGTGACTGTCAGCCAACTGACAAACCAAGGTGAAAGGTTTTCTAAACTAGGGTTTTAAATACCTCTTCCATTCTCCCTTACCAGATCTTATTTCCCCTTCCAAGGCAGCTGTATGAGCTGTGAACTACTGCACATTAAATATTCAAAACATGCCTGTATCTGATCCGGTGATGACTATAGCATGATAAAAGAATCCTTGAATGGATAGTGTGTGCAGCTGCTTTGTGCAGTTGGGAGAATTTTTTCTCAATTTGTTCAACAGTGCTAATGTAGAGAAAAATGTGAACACTGTTTCAAGCGAAAATGGAGAGGTTTATTAAGGATTTAAAACAATTGCAGTTGGGGACCACATAAGCCCGTTGGAAATGGAACTGGGCAGTCCCGGGACAGTTTCGTTAAACAAGTATCCTTATGGGGTAAAACGAGGAACCAAACCACAGGGAGGGCGATTACAGGAGAGTCGATGAATATTGTAATCATCACACTCTGACTGGTCACTGATTATTAATAGTCCAGTTAGTGATTACAGATAGTTTCACAGGGTGCTTAGATCATGGTCACAAAATGCTTACGTGGTTTTCTTTGTCTCTCTGGCAAAAAATATCTTGTTGGCAACAGCACCCAGACAGCATTCTTCCTGAGTATGTGTATTTTGAGGGATGCAGATGGTGACTTGGTTAAGACCCCTCGGGGCATATGGTTTCATATCCTGGTGTTGACCACCAAGGGAAAACATGTTTTTCTCAAATGCCTAGCTGTTAGTCTAGAAATCCAGATTAAAATTAGATAGCTAGTCAGCTTATTCTGCCGCCATCTCACTGATTACACTGAAAGCTGTCTTTTTCTGAGACACTAGTATCCTTTTTCTCTTAAATACTCATTGCCCGTAGAGTCGATTCTGACTCATAGCAACCTCTAGGACAGAGTAGAACTGCCCCAGAGGGTTTCCAGGGAGCGGCTGGTGGATTTGAACTGCCTGCCTTTTGGTTAGCAGCCTGAGCGTTTAACCTCTGCACCACAGGGGCTCCCTTTTTCTCTGACTGTATTCTATTTGTTCCTGTTATAGTATTGTGTGATCACTTCAAGAAGGTCTGCCTTTTCATGAAAATTATTGTAAGATGTTGTTGAGTGTCAGGTCCCTGTAGACCTAGTTCTGAAGCCTGGCTAGGAGTATAATTCCCTGGGAAGCAAATATAGGTTCCCAAAGCCCATCTGTAGTCACTCGCGGGCAGCTGGCCTGGCACAGGTTCCAGCGCTGCTGTTTTTTTTAAAGCTCACCAGGTAATTCTGATGACAGGCAAGATTGGGGGCCCTTTGCCCTAGTCCAGCCAGGGATGAACCTCAGGACATCAGTGAAGGACCCCACCCCCAAATCTTTTGCAAAATGTTGTGCAGCTTTCATCATATTCTTTAAAGGTCAGTGATCCAAAAAAAGATTAAAATATGACAAATGAGTTCTTCTTAACACAAGAAAGAACAGGGGTGGGGCTGTTTGATCCTTGCCACTTTCTGATTTAACCAATTACATTTAAAGCCGTAGCATGTTGCTTTGAGTATCAGAAGTTTAGCCCCAGCCTATTATGTCATTGAGATGAAAGTCTTTGGTCACTGTATTTGGACTCTAGGCCCATGACTTGGGGCTATACAACCCTGGGGCAAGCTCTTACTGGCTCTGATCTGCAGCTTCCATGTATAAATGGGAATAACGATTATTGAGATCATCTGTGGGTACCTTCTCTCTAGTTCCCTTGTTCTGCCATTCTGCTTATGGACCAGTGCCCCATTGTTTGAAGTATCGTAGCTTTAGAATGCATTCTAATATCTGGCAGGGCAAGTGCCTCCTGGATTCTCCTCTTTTTCAAAAATGTCCTCACTCTTAACTCTCAGCATCATTTTATCATGTTCTTTAAAAATCTCCTTTGAATTCTTACTGAAATTGTGTTGACTTATGGATTATTTGGGAGCGAATTGGTATCTTTTGGTATTGGTTTTCCCATCCACAAATATGGTATGTCCCTCTCTTCAAGTCTTCCTTATGTGTCTTAGTAAAATTTTATAGCTTCCCTCATATAAGCCCTACTATTTATCGTTAGAGAAATATTAAGTATTTTGATTTTTTGTCATTATGCAATATTTTTCCTCACTCAATCTTCTAAGTAATTATAGTTTGTTGGGCGATCACTGGTTTTTTTAATACACTGATTTCAAAAACTGCCTCCCAAATGAGATCACTTAATCATTCTGAGAAATTTTTGGGTGATTTTCCTAGATTTCCTAGATAGAAAACCATACCTGCTTAGAACTTCCAGAACAGTCTAAAATAATAATAGCAATAGATTGCATTTCTGTTTGTTCATCACATTAATGGGAATACCTTTCCTCTTTTAGTGAAGGTCGGGCGCAGGCTGTCGGTTTGTACCTGCTATTCTCGATCATTAAAGAGAGCATCCTTCCAATTCTGTATAAACTTTTATTTTTTAACAGTTGAAACTTTTAAAACATCAAGAATAGATGTTGGTTTTAACTGAACATTTTTCAGTACCTACACAGAATTTTAGAAACCCTGGTGGCGTAGTAGTTAAGTGCTACAGCTGCCAACGAAAGGGTCGGCAGTTCGAATCCACGAGGCACTCCTTGGAAACTCTATGGGGCAGTTCTACTCTGTCCTATAGGGTCATTATGAGTCGGAATTGACTTGACAGCACTGGGTTTGGTTTTTTTTTGGTTTACACGGAATTTTATATATTTTTTCTGTTTAACCTATTAGTAGATTTCCTAATTTTGAACCATCCTATATTCCTAAAGCAATCCTTGTGCGTCCACAACGTTTTCTTCTTTTACTAAACTGTTAAAATTGGTTCGATGGTGTTTTCTTTTAGAATCGGCATCCGTGTTGCTGGAGGCTGTACAGCAGGGTAGCTAAGGGTGCAAGCCTGGCACTCTGATACCTGGGTTTGAATCCTGACCCTTCATTCCCTTGCCTATAAACACCACTTCTCAGATGAAGATACCCATATGTTTATCTCAACTGTTCCAGATTCTGACAACAGTTGCCTAAATTGATGCTCCCACTTGAGCTGTCTCCTAGGTGTGGCAAACGTAACATGCCCAAACTGAAACTCTTGGCTTTGTTTCCCAAGATTGGTCCACCCCAGTTTTCCCTATTTGAGTAGATGGCAGCACCACCATCCACCTAGCTATGAAAACCATAAGCCTGAGAAGTGCTCACTCCTCCATCTAGACAGTCAGCAGTAAGAATTAGTCCTCCCATATAATGCAGCTCCTCACATCTCATTATCTGCATCCTCACCATCCCAGCCAAGTCACCATCTTCCTGCAACAGTTTCCTAGCTGGTCTCCCCATTTCCTTTCTTGCCCCACTAATTTTTTTTCTTTACGCAATAGTCAGAGTGATTATATTTAAAACACCTTGTCATGTTACTTCCCTACTAAGAGCCTTTAATGGCGCCCCACTGGATTCAGAATAAAATGGAAACCTAGACTTTCTATGGCCCATGAGACCCATATGATCTTGACCTTACCCACCCCGATCTCATTATTCCACTTATCCTCCATCTTATAAGGCCCCAGACGCATGATCTCCTATTTGGTCCTCAGACCCTCTATTCTAAATATCTTATTCACCATCATATCCTCAGCTCCTAGCACAATGCCTAGAACCTTAGAAGACATTTAATAAATATTCATTAAATTAATTCATTATTGTACTGTAAATATTACAATATGTAATGTTTTGATAACTTTTTTCCTCCATTTCTTACATGGTTATTGGTCAATTCATGCTTTCTGTGTCTTTAAAAATTGATATATATTACTTATTCCCTAAATAATTGTTGAGTGAATTATTTCTTAAGCCAGTTTTTGTAGTTCACATTTTAATAGAAAGGCAGTCCTTTGCACACAGATTTTTAATTCATAAAATAAAGTATGCAGTAATTTGTTATCCTTTTAAAGTCTTCTCTCTTTCTAAGGTTGTTTTCAATTTCTCATTTCTAATATAGAGCAGTTGTGTTTTTTGATGATTCGTGTGTGTATATATACTACGTTTTAAAATAATTATCTGTTGATTTAATTTAGATAGCTCTCATTTTTCTGGGTTTTATTTATTCTATGTTCAATTCTATTATTTCTTTATCACTACAAGTTTATTTTGAAACTTTCCTTTCCTCCTTTTTTTGAATTAAGTGATCATATTTTCATTATTTTTGTTCAATAATAAAGGCATTTTCAAGGCTTGTGAATTGTCCGCTAATAAAGCTTTGTCCATATCTCAAGTAATTTGTTTTCCCAGAACTCTGCAGTTACAGTTTTGATTTACTCTTTTATCCAGGATATACAATTTGATACAGATTGAGTTTATATATATATATATATATATATATATATATATATATATATATATATAAAGCCAAACCCAACGCCATCGAGTCGATTCTGACCCATAGCAACCCTATAGGACAAGGTAGAACTGCCCCACAGAGTTTCCAAGGAGCGCCTGGTGGATTCGAGCCGCTTACCTTGTGGTCAGCAGCCGTAGCACTTAACCACTACGCCGACCCTGGTGGTGTAGTGGTTAAGTGCTACAGCTGCTAACCAAAGGGTTGGCAATTTGAATCTGCCAGGCGCTCCTTGGAAACTCTGTGGGGCAGTTCTACTCTGTCCTATAGGGTCGCTATGAGTTGGAATCAACTCGACGGTAGTGGGTTGTTGTATATATATATATATATAAAGTTCAAGCATTGATTATTAGTTTCTAGCTTTATTGCACTGCAACCAGAGAATGTGGTCTTTAAAATCTATTTTTTTTCATTGATTGAGATTTATTTTATACCCCAATGGTGGAGAAGTATTTTTGTTTGGGGGGTTTTTGTTGTTTTTTATGCCTCAGGCATAGAGGGCTAAATTAATCATACTTCCCTGTTCTTGTCATCATCACTGTGCTATGAAAAACCCTCTCTCTCCCACTGTGGTTTTTAAGGCCTATTCATGTTGTTGTGTGTTCATCTAACAAACTACATCTAAGCCATTGCCTAGTGCTCCATGATGTCCATGCATGCCATTTTTCCTCTCCTTTTTCCCAGTAAAAAGCATCCCTAGCCCCCACCCCTTGAATCCCCACCCTATAAATAATGCTCTAGCGAACATCTTACATGCCTTTATGAACCTGTGCGTAGAATTCTTTGAGATGTACACCTAGGAGAGTAGCTATCTCTGGGTCGTGTTTGTCTGAATAGTGCCTGGTTGCTTTCCAGAACAATTGCACCATCCCATCCATACTCCTCTGATAGCTGCATGGCTTCCTGTATCCCCACACCCATGCCCTCTTGGCATTAGCCAACTTTCTATTTGTTGCTAGCCTGATAAGTCTAAACGATTATTTTTTCTTTCATTTTGTATGACTATTAATGATTTCGAACATCTTTTCATATCCTTTTGGGTTTCTCTGTTCTGTAAATTATTAGTTTATATCTTTTGATTATTTCACTATTGGAATTACCATCTGTTAATGCCTCGCAGGAATTCCTTATAGGTTCCAGAAATGAATCCTCTGTTGGTTTTAAATGCTGCCAATATCTCATGCCATTCTGTAGTCTATTAACTTCGTCCATGGATTCCCCAGTGAATAAGAATGCTTAATTGTTATGTTATCAAATTCATCAATTATTTACCTGTAGTTTGTGCTTTTGTTTAAAATGTCCCCCATTCCTCCCCCAGGTCACAAAGAAATTCTCTGTTATGTTCTTCTAACATCATACTTTACCTTTCACATTTGAGTTTTTCATTCATTTGGAGTCTACTTTCACATGTAGTATTAGGAATCCAATTTTATTTTTCTCCACTTTTCCGTACTTTAAAGTTTCAGCTACAATTGTGAATGATAACTTATTCTTTAATTATCTTTTTCTAGTCGGTTGTTGCAGATATAGAGAAATGCTTCTGATTTTTTGCAGGCCAGTCTTGTATCATGCAGACTTACTGGACTCTAGTATTGGTTCTCACATGTGCTCTGTTGACTGTGTTGGCTTCATGTAGGTGATCACATGAATTACAAATAATGACAGCTTGAGCTCTTTCCTCCCGGTTATTGTACCTGCTACTTCTTTTGCATGTGGCATTAGACAAGACTGGCAGGCCTGTGAGGGTGGGCTTCTTTGTCTTATTCCTGCTCTTAAAGGGGATACATTTAAAGCTTATCCATTAAGTGTATTTACTGTTTTTGTTATATAACCCTTTATCAAATGAAGGAAATTCTCTTCTCTTCCGAATTTGCCAAGAATATTTTTTAATCATAAATATGTTGCTGTCTATCAAACATTTAATAGAATATCTTAAAATATTTTATAAATTCATAAATATAGCTCTCTTTAGGTATCCATCTTAGTGTAACTACTCCTTGTGCTTTGTGATGGACTTTTTCACACTCATTCATTCATTTAGGATTTATTTTGTATGTCTGTGAAGGAGACACCAGAAATGCTAGGCCCCGGGGACATGGCTGTGAACAAGACAAAACCCCTGCCCTTTGGAGCCTATGTCCAGTGGAGAAGATGAACAGTAAGCATGCGGTAAATAGTATGTCAAGTAGCCAGAGCTGCTCCAGAGAAAAATGAAGCAGGGTAAAGGGATAGGATAGAGGGTGCTATTTTAGGTAGAGTGGTGTGGAAAGGCCCCACTGAGGTGACATTTGAGCAGATTTGAGCCACGTGCATGACTGGAGGAAGAGCCTTCCGGAAGAGGGAACAGCAAGAGCAAAGGCCCAGAAGGAGGAGAATGCTTGTCTGGTTTGAGGAGCAGCAGGAGGCTGGGCAGAGGAAGGCAGCTGGAGCTGGGTCACATAGGCCTCATCGGCATGGTCAGGTCTTTGGGTTTTATCCTAAGTATAAAGGAGCACCATTTGGGAAGCTGGGGTAAGGGAAGTGGCCTGATGACCTACATAGTAAAAGGTCCTGCAGGCTGCTAAGTGAGAAGACACAGTGGGGACAAAGGGAGGTACAGGGAGGCTAGGTGAGAGGCTGGTGAAGGAATCAGGCAAGAGGTGATGGAGGCTTCAGCTAGCAGGATAATGGTGGAAAATGTAAGAAGCAGAGAGTTTTAGGATTTATTTTCAAGGTCAAGTCAATAGACTTTGCTGATAGATTCAATGTGTGATGTGACAGAGAGAAAATTCTAGACTCCAGGGTGTTAGCTGGGTTGCTCACTGGGATGAATGAAAAAGCTGCTGATATTAAAACCCTTCAGATTGGGAGTCAGTGGCTGAGGTAATACTAATACCCTAGTTCAGTTTCCTGGGGTGTTTGAGCTGCAGTGTAGATTGCGTTGAAGCCAAGACAAGG
Source organism: Elephas maximus indicus (assembly GCF_024166365.1). Lineage (NCBI taxonomy): Eukaryota > Metazoa > Chordata > Mammalia > Proboscidea > Elephantidae > Elephas > Elephas maximus. The sequence goes on from NC_064843.1 coordinate 43,301,734, forward strand.
CCCCATGAGAAAACGGTGATTTGCACAGGGAAATAGGTCTGTGAAAGCTGGGGGGCTAGGAGTGGTAGAGTACAAGAATGAGGCTAGTCAGCATGTCCCAGGAGCCTTCATCTCTGACCCTTACCCAAAAAAGCCTCTAAAAATCCTAACTGGCATGATCTGAGTAGATTTAACACTGCTAGTAACTTTCAAACATATTTTAATTTACTTATGGCCACCAGTGGGTAAGTGCTACAGCTGCTAGCCAGAAGGTCAGCACTCGAATCCACCAGGTGCTCCTTGGAAACTCTATGGAGCAGTTCTGCTCTGGGCTATATAGGGTTGCTATGAGTCAGAATTGACTTGATGGCAACGGGTTTTTTTGTTTGTTTGTTTTTATGGCCACCAAGACAGCCCTTCTGATTTCAATAAGATAGTAGAAACATAAACAGAATGTTGATTCATTTGTTTGTTTAACAGTTCTTCTTCCTATGAGTATTACTCAATTAGTGTTTAGCTCTGAACAATATGAAAATCATTCCCCAACATTCAGTGCCACTTTTAATTAGAAGATAATCCCAATGTTGGGGACGAGACTGACATCAGTGTTACAGGCTATGCTCCTTTAGGTTTTATGGCACAGAATGATATTTTGAGCACATTATTTCACCTGGGATACAGTAGCAATGTGTCTTTGATCTCTGCCCTTGAAACTGAGCACCCAGGGTAAATGAGATCTATAATCTCAAAGGAAGGAGCCCTGATGGTGCAGTGGTTAAGCACTCAGCTGCTAACCAAAAGGTCGGTGGTTGGAACCCACCGGCTGCTCCGCTGGAGAAAGATGTGGTAGTCTGCTTCCGTAAAGATGACAGCCTTGTAAACGCCATGGGTCAGTTCTACCCAGTCCTATAGGGTAACTATGAGTTGGAATCAACTCGATGGCAGTGGGGAATCTGAAAGGATATTTTTAATTTGACTGCAGATTCTGCAAAGGGTCATAAAACTATCATCCAGAGATTTCTGTGGGTTTTTTTTTTTTCTTTCCCCCAAAACAGTGCTTGCCCTTTTATATAAAGAATGCTTCTTTTATACCAAAAATTAGGGGGAAAAAATGAGTCACTCATTTAACAGTAAATGCTGGACTAAAACCCATTCATGAGCTGAGTGACTGCAAACCTTGTGAACACAGCCTTTCTTACCCCACCTCGGGCAGTCTCAGTAGATAGATAGGCAGACAGACAGATAAATAGGTAGATGGATAGAAAGAAAGAAATATGGATTGAAAATGCTGGATGTTTTCCTGTTTCCGATAAAACGGTATTGAGAATTCCTTTGAGGAAATTCTTCGTGGCATTTATATGTCCAGGGGATGCTCCTTGCTTAACAAATATCTATTGTGTGCCTGCTTTGTACCAGGCACGGCCCTAGGCCCTGAGAATACAGCAGCAAACAAGAGAAGGACTCAGTCCCTGCGTGCATTCCTGCAGAGTCTGAGAGAAGACATTAGCCACTAGTTGCACAGTGACTTAATTGCAGCAGTGCCCAGTTAGGGGGTCTTCCTAACTAGGCATTAAGCTCCCCAGACCTCATGGGCCACGCTTGGCCTCAGGTTGCTCAGAAGGGCCACACCAGGGCCCCTCTTCTCTGGAAGTCATCCTCACAGCAGTTGACCCAGCAACCAAGGTCTCGTTTCCACCCCACCCCGACACACAGCTGCTCAGGTGCCAGAAAATGAGGTCCATATTGGTCCCTTAGCATAGCAGCCCCGTGCCTGGCAGGAGCTGGTATCCTCTGTGACAGCAGATAGGCGCGGCCCCCAGGGCCCCCACAAGACATACCCCCGTATAAGAACCACTGCTCCAAAGAAGCTCAGAGCTGTGGCAGACCCACCAACTGTCTGTAGTTCTACTTACACATGGGGTTCATGAGTTGGAATCGACTCTGTGCTAACTGGTTAGGTTTTTCTGGTTTCTAGTTCAACGCCAGCAATGTTGCTGGCATTCCACCCTTATCACGTTTCCAGGGAACAGAGCTAGAAATTAACTTAAGGTCAAATTGGCCCTTAGAGAAGGAGAAAGAGTTTTGTTAGCCCTTTACTTAAACTTACTTTTGTTGTAAATGCTGCCAAGGAGAAGCACAGAGTGTGAGAAGCACTTATGACTGAGGAAGCGACGCCGTTGCTATTCACTTATTCATTCATTCATTATGCAACAAGTGCTAAATGGTTCCAAGACAGATCTAGAACACTGACATCCTCTTCATTTTTCAGACCAGTCGTCATGGTGAAAAGCAGCTTGGGCTGCTGGATCCTGGTTCTCTTCGTGGCCACATGGAGTGACATGGGCCTCTGCAAGAAGCGACCAAAGCCTGGAGGAGGATGGAACACTGGGGGAAGCCGATACCCGGGGCAGGGGAGTCCTGGAGGCAACCGCTACCCACCTCAGGGTGGTGGTGGCTGGGGTCAGCCTCACGGTGGCGGCTGGGGACAGCCCCATGGTGGTGGCGGCTGGGGTCAGCCCCACGGTGGTGGCTGGGGACAGCCCCATGGTGGTGGTGGCTGGGGTCAAGGTAGCTCCCATAGTCAGTGGAACAAGCCCAGTAAGCCAAAAACCAACTTGAAGCATGTGGCAGGGGCTGCTGCAGCTGGGGCAGTAGTGGGGGGCCTTGGTGGCTACATGCTGGGAAGCGCCATGAGCAGGCCTCTCATACATTTTGGTAACGACTATGAGGACCGTTACTACCGTGAAAACATGTACCGTTACCCCAACCAAGTGTACTACAGGCCCGTGAATGAGTACAGCAACGAGAACAACTTCGTGCACGACTGCGTCAACATTACAGTCAAGCAGCACACGACCACCACCATCACCAAGGGGGAGAACTTCACTGAGACCGATACCAAGATAATGGAGCGCATGGTCGAGCAGATGTGCGTAACCCAGTACCGCAAAGAATTCCAGGCTTACCAGAGAGGGTCGAGCATGGTCCTCTTCTCCTCCCCGCCTGTGATCCTCCTCCTCTCTTTCCTCATTTTCCTGATAGTGGGATGAGGCAGTCTTCCCACTGTCATCATCTTGTTACTCTTTTACCAGGTGGGGAGGGGATATCTACCTGCAGCCCTTTTAGTGGTGGTGTCTCATTCTTGCTTCTCTCTTTGTCACCCATAAGTTAATACCCTTGGCGCTGATGGGCAGTGGGAAATGTGGAGTGGGCCCAGGATGCTATTTCTTCAAGCCCCCTTGGATTGAGTCCTTCATGGGCGGCCAACACTAATGCTGGGCTGGTAAGAGAATAACAGGAAATGATCACCTGTTAATCTAGGCTTCTTGGTTGGTCTAGTGCAATAGGGGGAGGCTAGAACAAATCTCAAAACAGTCTTCAAATGCCTTTGCCTAAATATCTCCCCAGCTAGAGCCCAATACACAAATGCCCCATCTTACAACCCTTTCGCGGCCTGTGTGCCGTGGCACGCCCAGTTACATTTTAGGCCTCTTAAGCTTCTTGGGAAGCTGCTTTCCCAGTGACGATGCATGCTGCCGCCAGGTGGGGCCCTGTATAACCATTTGAAACCAAAAAAAAAATGGGCTTGTGGCACAAATTACTGTTGTTACAGAATATTGTGTGAGGTGTGTGCATTTTTGGTAGGAAAAATAGAAATTCTGAAAATTTTTATTTGGGACTCAAGTCCCTGTTGCCTTGGTGGGGGGAGGAGCTCTGGGGGTACACTATGGGACAAGTCTGCCCCTCGGGATTCTCAGGGTAGGCTTGTGGTTTGAGGCAAGAAAAAAATCCATACCATCTTCCAAAAATTCAGACATGTTCAGTGATTCAGCATGCTTCCATTCGTGAACACACATGGCAGCAACAAAAAATTCAAAGCAGAAAATAATAGGGCCATGAATGGGTGAGCAGTGACTTCCTAGAAATCTGGAGACACTTTCACGTCCATTTTAAGAAAACCTCACTGCATTTCCCTGTCCAAGCAACATTTCTGCCAAATCTGGAAGGAGGCAACATGGTACTCATTCAAAAACAAAACTAGAAACCCGGAACTCTGGGCCGCGGGCTCAGCCCGCTGGAGAGCAGGTGCCCCTGCCTCCAGAGAACTCTGACAGCGCTTTTCCATTTTGCAACTCAGGCTGCACAGCCGCCTTTGCGTCCAGAGTAAATATTCACACAACAGCAGAACTCTGGCCAAGGGGACGTTCTCACAGGGAGCGAGCGTACCTGTGATGGATGAAAGGCTTCTGGGACTGAAACAGCACTTGGGACTAGTGCTCTGAGAGGCAATCTCTCTCTCTTTTTTTTTTTTTTTGGATGCTTAAAGCACCTACCTGTGGCTTTCCCTTCTTTAGTAACGTAATAAACTATAATTAAGGCAGCAGAAATCAAATGACATTCTGGATGCTGAAGGCAAGTCTTTGTTCGTTCACCTGGAAACGTGAATAAGTTCAGCATGGTTTGGGTGAAGCCAAGAGATTTTAACATAGAGGAAGCTGCAGCTATAAAAGTCTGATTATCCCAGAGGATTACAGAATGAAGAAAATGGATAGGGTGTTAAAAAATGCTTGCATTTCCTTATCGCTGTCTCATAACTGTCAAAAATCAGAATTGGACCGAGTCCTCAGTTTCTCTAATTGGCTTTCGAATCAAAGACTAGGGAGACAATCCAAAAAAAAGCTTAGATTGGAGATGACATGGGTACGATCCATTCAGAGTGGCAAAGGAATTCCTGTTAATGTTACTTAAGGCAAAATTATTCCTTAATTGTTCACTATTGTCACCTAGCAGATATGTATTACTCTTCTGCAATGTTACTGGCTTGCACTGTGTGGCTATTTTATGTAAAAAAAAAAAAAAAGTATACATATATTGCATATGATAAACTTAGAAGTTTTGTTCAGAGCCGTTAAAGGTCTGAAGTATCTAAGGAATTAACTGTTTTTGTAAGATGCTAAATACTTAATATGTGGGAAACCCTTTTGTGTAGTCCTTGGGCTTCACAGTGTGTACTGAAATCGTTTTGTATAAGAATCCAAAATGGACACCATTAACTGGTCTATGAAATGGGCATGTACTTTATATTTTCTATATTTGTAACTTTGCATGTACTTGTTTCGATGTATAGAAGATTTATAAATGTTTATTATGACTAAAATTAAACAGGAGCAAAGATGAGTGTTTTCTGGGCTGTTCGCAGTGATCCTCACCAGTGCGTGTCTTGTGTTGGCAAGAGCACCTGGGGAGTTAACCTGAGCAAAGTGACATCACATGTTGGGTGATGGCCAGTGTTTCATGTACCTGCTCTGGTCTTGTCCTCTTCCTTACTTCCCAGTCACATACCAGTTTATCTCCACTGCCTTTTCCTTTTCCCACATGTACCTAAATGTGTCAAAAACAAACAAACCCGTTGCCATCGAGTTGATTCCAACTCACAGCGACCCCATGTGTTACAGAGTAAAACCACTCCGTAGGGTTTTCTTGGCTGAAGCTTTATGTAAGGAGTCACCAAGCCTTTCTTCCATTGGCCCCACTGGATGGGTTCAAACCACCAAGTTTTAGGTTAATGTCGTTGTTGTTAGGTGCTGTGGAGTTGGTTCCAACTATAGCAACCCTCTGTACGACAGTGAGATGCTGCCCGGTCCTGCACGTGCACACCCAGGGACCTGGGAAAATGACAGCGGTATTATTGCAATGGGAGGGACACATTGCATCCCAGAAGCTTTTTTTCTGTCCTGGATTTAGAAATAGAGAATTTTCTTGATTAAAGTGAAACTTAAGTTCTAAATACCTCCTTTATGCTCCCCCAGCTCAGTCTAGGAGCCCTGGTGGTGCAGTGGTTAAAGCACTTGGTGGTGAACCAAAAGGTCAGTGGTTTGAACCCAGCAGCTGCTCGGGGGAAAAAGACGTGGCAGCCTGCTTCCACAGAGATTACAGCTTTGGAAACCCTGCGGGGCAGTTCTACTCCTTACTTTGGGGTTGCTATGAATGGGCATTGACTCAATAGTAGTGGTAACTCAGTCTTTAAAATATTCTCAGGTCCTGTGAGCCTCCACCGAAAATCTCTTTTAGGCACAAAAGGCCATTTTCATTTGTCACAATCTCCATTCATTCTGCACGTTTCCTGCCTTCTTACTGAGTGGTTTGATGATCTGAGGATACTTAGAAGTATTCTGCAACTGTAATTTATTAAAGACAAGAAGTGACAATGATTAGAATCAATATTTATTAATCACTTAGCAAACACCAATACCCTGCAGTGATCAGAGGATCAATTTTATTAAAAATGGAAAGCTGTAAGTCAACACCTTGCAATCCCACCATTCACAAAACTATTAAAACAAATGACATACAAATTCTCAAAAGCATCACTCATTTATAAATTAACCTCAAAGTTGATCCTTAACATAAATATTTCTAGAACTATTATCACTTTTTTTTTTTTTGCAATTCTGATTACTTAAAAATAAACTCTCCGTCATCTACCAATTATAATTTCTCAAAAATAGCCCACTAAGAAGACATCAACTCTTCAAAGCATAGGTATTTGGACGGTTGGAGCGAATAATACCATTTTATCTTTCCTAGGCTGCTATGTTTTGTTTTTCCTATTACTTCCAACTCCTGTGAGTTGAAGTTATGCAAAAGGAATTTACTAAAAAACCAAGAAAAAAGTCAAATCAAGTTTAGAAAGCACAAATGACCGACATAAGTGTTAATGAGTCTAACTCCAGAGAACGTTTTTTTCAAAGAGCCATCAGGCAATGCCTTAGTCCCTCTTTCTGAGGCTGGGGTCAAATGAGTGTCCTCTGCCTTTGAAGGGACGTTGGGTCTGTCCTGCTTCCCGCTCTAGTGGGAGTCTAAATCCTAGCCAGGACCTGTGCCTTCTGGGTGCTCTGCCAGGCTCATGCCCTGCCCTAAATCTTGCCAACTGACCTTGGCATTCTGTGATTCACTACACTACCACCTAATAAACCTGCTCCCCTAGGATTCAACTCTTCCTGTACTAGCCTTGTATTTCCACCCCTTGCCCCGCTGCTAAGTCCTACCCACGTGCTTCAGGGAAGCCACAGCCCCACTGCACACACCTGGCCCCGTGCTTTTTCTCTGCCTTCACAGAACTTCCCCTTCTCAGCAGCCAGTGCTCCTTTCCTGTCTTGGAGCCACACTCCTCAAACGTTAATGCCCACTTGAATCTGACTCAGTCTGGGGTGGGGCCCAGAATTCTGCCTTTCTAACAAGCTCTTAGGTGATGCTGATGCAGCTGGTCAGAGGGTTGGACTGAGCAACAAGTATCTAGTGGTTCTTCAAATGTGAGCATCATCAAAATGCCCTGGAGGACTTGCTCACTCAAGCACAGCTTGTTGGGCCCACACTCCAGAGTTGCTGAGTCAGGAGGTCTGGGGTGGGACCCAGGAATCTGCATTTCTAACAAATTCCCCGGTGATGCTGATGTTCCTGGTCTGGAGATCATACCATTGCTCTACAGGAGGATGCAAAAGAAATAAATAGCTGCCTCAGCTTTGAAATACCCACCAAACCTACGGAGAGACCAAACGCTCGCCTGTGAAATAACCTGGGAACTCTCCCCGGAAGGAGGAAAGAGCTGAGCGCTGTAGGGGTGAATGACAGGAAGGTGTAAGGTGAGAACTCTTCCCCTCTGAGAAGCAGGAAGGCACAGCTGAGCCCTGGGGTCCACCATTTGTGGTGGTTGTTAGCTGCCTTCAAGTTGACTTTGACTCATGGCGACCCCAGGTGTGTAGAGTAGAACTGTTCCACAGGGTTTTTGAGGCTGTGACCTTTCAGAAACTGACTGCCAGGCTTTTCTTCAGAAGTGCCTCTGGGTTGAACCACCAACCTTTTGGCTAGTAGTTGAGCACTTTGCTGTTTGCACCACCCAGGGACTTCAGGGCCCACCATTAGTGAGAGTTTTAGCAAAATACATAAATGGTACCCGGGGAGCTAAGGCAGCAGCAGACTCTGATGTGCCCAGGAATCAGCTCTGATACTGCAGGTCCTGGATGGATTCCTAAAGGCTGTGTGTCTGTAAGGTCCCAGTTGATACCATGCTGCTGGTATGAGGACCACACCATGAGAAACAAGGACCTAGAGGCCAAAGTCATCTCAGAGAGCTCTTGTAACCTTAGACAAGAGTCCAGGGAGCACTGTGGGCTCAGGAACCCGGGGCTGGGATCTTTACCAGCGGAATCATCTCTGCTGTTAACCCTAACTGCTGCCTCTCCTACACTCAGGGCCCAAGTTCCCTGGGCCAAGTCCACAACATCCCACCTCCTAGCCATCACCCTGCAGGCGGCTTTCCTCCAGCAGGCAGTGAAGCTGAGGCTGGTACCCTTGTCCCGAGCCACCCCTGGTAGAACTCTCTCTGATGAAGTCTCAAACCCCCTGCACCCTCTGGACTTGTACAAGGTACCAGCTTCAGGGGACTCTGCTGACCCCAAGTGATACCTGGTAGAAGGGGTAGCAATTCTGAAAGCAAGGTCAACTCACAACACTGCCTACCCCCGCAGACCCTCCATCGCTCACTGTCCCACACATGTTCCCTTGCACTATTTCAATGGTGAGCTTCCTCTAGGGTTCAAAGGTATTCACAGATGATGGCCCCCCAGTCAAACCATGGCCCCCTACAGTCCTAGAGGATGGATCACCCTGGCTGGAGTCCCCAGACCAATGGCTACCTGGGTACTTAGGGCTGGGGTCCTTTGCCCCCTAATTGTCCCAGAAAATCTGTCACTTTCCTCCCTCCTCTAAAAAACAAAATCATCATCTCAATGTTTGTGTTAGGTAAAGACGCCAGTTTTCAGTAACCCCATCTCTTGGCACCATTACTTGACCCAGTCACTTCAGAAAAGCAAAAAAAAAAACCAAGCACCCCATTTTCATTGCTCTTCTTGCTGATGATGCTATCTTTCTAGAAATATCATAGCAGTTTTTTTTTTTTTTATGTCAGTGTTGCTCTCAACACAGTTCAAAGGCATTCCCAGAACTGTAAGGGCCTTGTGGGACTCCACGTTGACAAACTCCCCCAGGTTCCTCATAATAGACATCATTGTCTAGGTCATCCTGGACCCTCACACAGACTGGGAGTCTGCCTGCCACTCCACCTCAGTATTGCAAAGGGTGCCTACCTGGTAGTGCCCATTACAGAGCAAACAGAAGTGCTTCCATTCTGGATACAGCCTCACAAATCCAAACACCATGGCCCCATGGCTGGCACAAAGTGAAGAGTTTCATGACCAACCAAAATTGTTGAGCTTGGGTCATACCTATGAAGTTAGTTGGGCCATACCTATGAAGATCCAAAACTCTATACAAGCTATTATTCCTCCCACACCCAAATGCATTACAAACACACCTGGCTTAGAGTTGTGCGTATTAGGAGTTAATTAACATAAAGCTGAGCATTGACTGTAATTCAGTGGGTGTTATAGAAAGCTGGCAAATCTCCTTCCCTCATGCTGTCGAACTATTGCGGAACTTGGGAAGGCAGGTCCTTGTCCAGTGTGCTCAGACTTGTCAATGATCTGGACACCAGTCTTGGAGAAAGACAAAGTAACTTTATTGCAATGCACAGAGCAAGGAGCTGAGAGAAAGTTCCTCAGATCTGACTCCCCAAGCCATGGGCAAGCAGGGCTTATATATAGGACTTAGGCAGCAAGATGGTGGCATGTAGGCATACTGAGGGGGAAAAATCTAGAAGGAAGGCTTTGCAGGAATTATGGTGACCTGGAAACAGGAGGTGACACAGTTCTTGTTGGACCTCTCTGTCAGATTAGGGTCCGGGTGATGATTTTCCTTCTGATTCATTCCACCTGTTGCTGCATTTTCTGTTGAGCTCAATTAACGGTCACAGCTGGCCCTTCTGCCAAATCTGGCTTGGGCTAGTTTAAGGTAGTCTTTTCTGACTAATGGGAATTTCTGACTAAGGGTAAGGTTACAAAATTTATAATGCTGGGTGTGCCCATCGTCCTCTTATCGATGGTTACCCACATATGGAATGTGACCATTCAGGTTTCTTTATGGCCCAAGTTCACCTTCCCAAGGCCCCAACTCCATCATGGAAGGGAACCCACGGAGAGGGCCTCCAAGATTCCAGCCCTCACAGTTGTGGGCCAGGGGCTTTGCCTGTTGTCCGGACTCAGAGACCAGAAAACGCAATGAGGAGCGAGAACATATTTTGTTCAACTAGCCAATGTCATATTTTTTTTTCCTTTTCCCTGGATGTCTCTTTGTATTCTAACCTTCTAAGGAGGCCTTTTCTCTCCAATCTGAAGACCCCTTTCTCTACACTGCCTCCCATGAGGTGACTGACCCACAGTGAGTTTGTTATTGACATGGCATCATGCAGACAGTGAGATTGTTATGTTGTGGCTCAGACTAGCCCAGAACAAGGGTTTGCCTCCTCCAATTAGGGCCATCGGGCAGGGCTAATGCTCCCTCCTACCATCTGTCTATTAGTTTGTCCTACTGTGGTGGAACGCATGTTGCTATGATGCTGGAAGCTGTAACACAGGTATTTCAAATTCCAGCAGGGTTACCCATGATGGAGAAGTTTCAACAGGGCTTCCAGATTAAGACAGACTTGGATGATCGCCTGGCGATCTACTTTTGAAAAGTAGCCAATGAAAACCCTATGGATCACAACAGAATTTTTTCTGATTTTGTTCCGGTAAATAAGCCCCCAGGTTGGAAGGCACTCAAAATACACGGTGGCCACAACAATGGCCTTGAGCACACCAGCAATCATGAAGCTGGTGTGGGACCAGGCAACATTTCATTCTGTTGTACACTGGGTGGCACTGAGTCAGAGCCAACTCCATGGCCACTAACAACAACAATAAAGTTCCCTCCAAGAAATAGCTCTGGGTCTTTGATAAGTGAAGAAAAGAATGAATAAATGAATAATTACATGACCAATCAAGCCCAGATTCCCTATCGCATACATTCTGTCAGAGATCATTCTTAGCTTTGAGAATTTTAAGAGTAAGATTTTTTGCTCCATTCATGGAAGAGGTCCACTGTGGCTCTGCTGTACATCTGATTTTGACCAGCTTGGCCTGCCATACTCCCTGGAGACTTCCAGAACATGAACTCAGCACATAAATAAAGACAGCCTCTTCGGCTACGCGCAGCCAAACTATGGAAAATGCTCCCCGGAAGCTACCATCTTGCTTGTGGCATAATTACAACAAAACACTGAAACATTTGTTTCATTAGGCATGTCTCAGTTTGCAATAGTAAAAACACAACAATTGCTGTCCTGCAGGGTCTTCTGTTCGATTCACCCTTGTGGTCCAGAGAAAGAGCTAACATTTACTGAATAATCATTCTCCTTTCCAGCCCTGGATAATGGTGGCCACAGGAGAACAGTCAGTTCAGCCTGAGGACACTTCCACTAGCAGTGCACCGACCACATCCACCTCCACCACAAGTGCCCTTGCTTTGAAAGGGTGACTGGGTCTCCTCTTCCCTTCGCTTTACTGGCACAGGGAAACACTATGGATTATCCAAATGGACTTGAACATTGCTTCACCCCCACCCTGCGTTCCACCTTCTCTGGTTTCCTGGTCCCAAGTATAAGCAACATATCTGTGTGCGAGATGACGCACAGGGAAGGGAAGATCAGTCATAAACACAGGCCAATGGAGGGAGAGCCAAAGTGTCTCATGCATGACTCAGAAGGATGTCCGGTTTTTAAATACCCAGTGAGGCCTCCAAACAGGGGCAAGCAGGACAAGGTGAAGCGGTAAGAAATGTAATATAGATACAGAACATAAGGCTCACAAAGGGCCTCTACTGCCCAACGCCTGGATTTTGCGCCATGCCCAGTGTCGCCAAGGCAGCTCAGAGTGTGACTAAGGCACATACATACTCATCTGCATACCTTCCTTAAGAGATGGAGAAGGAACAGCTGGGTTCACCTCCATTCTTCTTGGACAAGATGCTTGATTTCAGGTACGGTTCAGTGAAAATAAATGTGATTTGTTTTTTCCTAGCCAAGTTCATTTACCTCCAAGATTCTATCCATGGAAAGCCCCCTTCCAGATTAAGAATCCCCAGTGTTAGGGCAACAAAGTTAGACTAATATCCTCTAAGCACCTTTGTACTTTGTTCTTAGTTCTATCACAACAATGACCAAGCTGTTGACGTTGTTTGTTTAGACAATAAGCAATACCTCTCCATCGAACACCTTTCTTTCAGGGTTGTGATGAGAAGTATAAGATATCTCCCTTGTAGAGGAGCTAGCATGTAGCAGTGTTTGAGAGATTAGGTCCACGCAGAGCAACTGGAGCCCTCAGCTGGTGGGAATCTAAATTGGAAACTTCTACCACAGCTGAACAGATGCCTATCCTACAAATCAGCATTTTCACTCATGAGTACTTACCTACCCAACATAAATAAATACTTACGTTCACCAAGAGAAGTGCACAAGAATTTTATAACAGCTTTATTCATATTTGCCCAAAACTGGGAACAACCCAGTGTCCATCAAGACGTGAAGAGATCAATAAACTGTGGTCTCTTCATACTACTTAATGTGATACAGAAATGGAACCTGGAAAACAACTCTAGGCAATAATATCTATGAATCTCACTAACATAACGAGCAAGAGAAGCCAGCCACAGGACACTTATTGTGTAATTCCTCTCTATAAAATACAAAGACAGGTGAAGCTAACCTGGGGCATCAGAAATCAGGACAATGGTTACCCTTGGGAAGGGGTTACTGGAAAGTGACAGGAGAGACTTCTGAGCAGTTGGAATATTCTGTTGGTTACATGAGAATATCTACTTTGTGCAAATTTATTTAGTTGTGCACGTAGTAGGATACGTGCACAACTCTTTTGTTTTTGTTTTTAGTTGAAATGAATATTTTTAATTATTGAAACTTCACATCAGTTATTTAATACATAGTACAATTAGTTTAAGGAGCCTTGGTGGTTCAGCAGTAGAATTCTCACCTTCCATGCAAGAGAATCAAGTTCGATTCCCAGCCAATGTGCCTCAAGCACAGCCACCACCCGTCAGTGGAGGGTTGCATGTTGCTATGATGCTGAACTGGTTTCAGCAGAGCTTCTAGACAAAAATGGACTAGGGAGAAAGGCCTGGCAATCTTCTTCCAAAAATCAGGCAATGGAAACCCTATGGATCACAACAGTTTGATCCGTAGTTGATCATGGGAAGAGTGTCGGACCAGCCAGTGTTTTGATCTGTTGTGTATGGGGTTGCCATGCGTGGGGGGCCACAACACAAGACCGTAACAACAATTAATTTTGCTTTGTTTTGTGAAAGATGACCTATTCACTAATGTTCTAAGAATCTTCAATTTTTGCATACAAGGTCCATAAAAACTAGCATATAAGAAAGAACGACCACAATGGAAATGTATTTTTAAAAAACTTATTATAGAATTTGTTCATGGGTGTATAAGTGTATGTATACGAATGTTCCAATTATTATTATTTTTTTAATTTAAGCATCTTGTAATACATAAAGTAAGAACAAAGAAATATGAGTTTTACTTTAGGAGCGTGTTCTGTACGTACGGTTATACTTCAATAAAAGCATTTTTAAATGCCCCCCCCCATTTTCTTCCCCTACAGGATGTAGTCCCTGCAGCCACCGCTACCAAGGTGGCACCTCTCCCCGAAGTTTCCAGTTTGATTGGCTCTGCGGCTGTGCCACTACTTTCCCCTCCAAATGCGACCTATGTTGATGGTGCTTTCATCTGTCTCCTGGCTGAAGGCGATCTCAGTCTCAGCCTCTGGCACGAACCCCGGAAGCCTTTGCCAGCTGCTTTCACAAACTTAAGCCCTTCATTAGTATTTCTGGCAGGCCAATAATTAACATGTTAGCACATGCCTGTGTATTCGGAGCAGCCTTTGGACCTTAGCTCACTGCACCTTATAACATTTCAGGAGAAGGATTTGTATTGACTTCTGCGTTTCCAACAGTTCCAGGCAGCGTTCAACACGCGTTGATGGGCAACAGCCATAACAACGGTGGGACAGAACGCTCCACTGAGAAAACCGGTTCTCGGCGTGAAGTTCCACCTCCTCCGAAGAGCCCAGAAAACACACCTTTTATTGTCTGATGGCAGACCCCTTACCTCCTAGCATGAAGAAGGCCTTGGTGCCCTTCTAACCACTTGAGGCAGAGTAGCGGGATGGGGATTAGAACCTGGGACTCTTGTTGTCATACGGTCTCTCTGTAGCATCCTGAGGGCCTCCCCTGAGGGTGAAAACCACCCACGGGTCATGGATGGCACAGCAGCTGGGCCCTCTCACCTGTTCTACGTAACCTCCACGTCCTGGGGAAGGCTTTTCTCCTTTACGGCATTTTCCTACTTATTAGGGGAAAAAGATTAACTGCAGATCCAATTGTCAGGTTAATTTTTTTTTTTTTTTTAAAGAAAACATCAGAGACTAAAACCGGCAGTGAGGATGAATGAGGAACTTTAAAATGGCGGCCCAGGTTGGCCTACTCCGCCCTTCTCCGGATCTCATAACTTCCAGCCTGAGTTTCTGCCCCTCCCGAGTCCTCTCCTTTCTGAAGTGTCCTGACAGATGGATCATGTTAAAACACAGCCATCACCAGGCTATCCCTGTTCTAAACCTTCAGTGGCCTTCTGTCTTCTCGCTTACAAACTTCTGCTCCACAAATGCTTGGTGATGTCTGAGACGATTCACTGCCTTCAGGGGCCCTGATGTGCCAGGACAAGATTCGTCATCTCCCTCCTCTTACCTGCCTCTCTCTTCCCTGCTCCCCACCCACCCCATCCCTGGCTTCCTGCTGTGAATCATCCCCCTCCAACACCCCCCACCCCCCCGCAGCCGAGCTCCGAACACCAGCTGTGTCAACCAGGGAGGGGCAGAGAAGTGCTGGGACATTTTCACCCTTTGGTGAGGGCAGCATTTGCTTCTCAAACTGTGCCTGTGATGGCCCTTTGGACTCATATTCCACTTCTAGACAACTGTACATCACAGAATTGTATAGACCACATGATGGGTCTTCACCAAGCTGTCCTTGATTTGTAAGAAAAACTAATCGTAAAATGTTTGTAATTATCCCTGTTGAATTTTATGTTGCGCTTTTGCATATCCTGACGGGCTGAGATTTGGGATATTGGGTCTGCCCTCTGGCACACACAGCCTACCTTGGCAGCTTGACCCAGTACAGCTCTAATAATGCTGTCCTCGTCCAGGTGTGGATAAAGAAGGGGATAAAGGGGCAACGGGAGCTGCCTGGTTTCCCACTCAAGATGCATGGCAGGTACCGTGTTAGGTGAAAGGCCAACAGGTGAGAATGAAACACAGTCCTTCAACTTCTGGGAGCTCAGCGAACACGTGAACAATGTGACACTCACTGACCACTATAATAGTCTATGTGCCCAGTGCTACGGGAACCCCCATGAGAGGCTCCTCAATTGTGCTTGGGAAGAGAAGAGTGGGGAAGCTCTAGAGAGAGGTGACATTTAAGATTTGCACAAAGAGATTTTTTATAATCAAAATTCCCTGAACATAGGTATATTCCATGACCCAGCAAGTCTACTCCTTAGTATATACCCAACAGAAGTGTGATCAGATGTCCACCAAAAGGCAGTTACATGAATGTTCATGGTTCATGACAGCGAAATGTCTAAGGGCCTAAGTCAGAAGCCACGCAAATATCCACCAACAGGGGAATGGATAAATAAATTGTGGAATGAACGATCTATAATCACATACAGTATGGATGACCCTCAGATGTAATTTGAACAAAAGAAGACAAACACAAAAAGTTACGTTCTGTATAATTCTATTTATATGAGAACAAGACTGGCAAAACTAATCTATAGAGTAAGAAGTCAGGACAGTGGGAGAGAGGGGTGACCTGAAGGGGACAAGAGGAGGCTTTGGGCACACTGTAATGTTCTGTTTCTTGATACGGGTCTGTTCGGTTTGGGAGAGTGCATCACACTCTATGCTTAGGCTATGTCCACCTTTCCTTGTGTATATTATATTTCATTGTAAAGAAAAACTTGACTATAGCCGTTTACACAGCTACACAACTACCTAATTAGTATAATTTTCCAAAACATATTCCAGTTATTTCTCTAACACTAGACCAGGAGCTCCTTTAGCAGTGGAATCTGGCTGATCCATCTTTATGCTCCTCCTTCCTTGATACAAGGAGAGTGATGGTTCCCAGTACCTAACAGACACTCGATGAATCTTCACGAAGCAGACACGGTGGGCGGTCTTCCAACATAGTAACCCTTCAGTGTACAGCTACACTGGTATATGTTGTATCCTAACGATCACTGCATTTATTTATAGATGCTCTCAAGCTGGTCCAAGATCTAATCAAAGTTAGGAGTGCTATAATAATGACCCATTCATGCATCCTAGAACCTAGCCTTTCCTTGTTGATTTTAAATCCATATGATATTCGATTGTTCGATACACTCGGCAGAAATATGTCATCATCCATTGCACCATGGAGCACACAGCCCTGTCGTATCGACTTCATTCTCTGTGTTTTCTCAAAGATGATCTGCATACAATTATACTCCTAATATAATTGTCAACCCAAGAACATGTAATTCACTCTTCCCTGGCCTCTCAGCTACTATGGAGAAGCCAGTGTTCTCTCACTAATTCTTTCGGTGTTTGTTGCTCTTTACAGGTGGGGGAGCCAATGCCAGGCAGGGTTGGAGCAGGTCTTCCCTCTCCCTCTCACATCTGGTTAACAGTTTTCTTGCCTCGTTTGCAGCTTCCGGGGCTCTGCTGGTTGTCTTGAATGTTTTCACTGTCTTCCACACTCTTCTGTGCCTTTGAGAACAGCCTTTTGTTTGCTAACAAGAGGAATCTGCAGTCTCATCAGCTCTAAACCAACCTCCCACCCCCGTTAGGCAAAGCGCTGTTCAGACAAGGAGTGGAGAGAAGAGGGGTGGAGGGACCTGGGGGGTTGGGGAGAGGTAGGGTGGACGGGTACACAGTGTGCTGAACCCACAGGAGCTGCTCTGCTCGACTGGCTCAGTGACCTTGGGCCTATCTGGGCCCCGTGACCTCGGGCCTATCTGGGCCCCGTGACCTCAGGCCTATCTGGGCCCCGTGACCTCACAGCTTAAAGGAGCTGGACTAGAAGATCCTGAGTCCTCTCCAGCTGTAAATATCCTGAACCCTAATTACAACTCCGATCATCTATATAATGAACAAAACTGTACAGACTCTCGCCTCTGGGTACTGAAACAGTAGGTGTTTTTTCTTCTTTCTTCTCTTTGGCATCTTGCAACTTGCCTACAAGTAAGTTTACATTACTGATATGTGCATATTCAACAAGCACAAAAAATCTGTGATTCTAGAAAGAAAATGGAAAAATCACCAAAAAAATAAAATAAAAGAATAAAAATGAAACAAACTTTTAAAACAAAGGCAGAGGAGAAATACAGGCCCAACTGAAGGCCCTAAATCCAAAAAAGAGCACAGAAGCTCTCCCCGGGCAACAGGAGCTGCCTGGTTTCCCACAACCGGGCTGAAAAAAAGTCTTTGTAAGGCTTCTGGCGCCATCTGCTGGCCATCTCAGAATCAACCACTCCATTTGGTTCGCAAAAGGGTTTCAAGGGAATCTGGTGAAACTTGATGAGGTCATGTTTAGCATAAAGATCACAATCCTTTTTTTTTTTTAAACAGGAAAGTGTCATCCATAATTACCTCTAGAATTCATTTTCGATTTTGCTTTACAGTAATGATGGTAATGGGAACAGCCACGTCAGTTACTTCCCTATGAGGCCCCAGGATGGTCACCCCAAAATATGAGCAATCCCTCAGGCCATGAAAACCCCTCAGAAATGATCCTTCAGCTGCCCTCCCCACTGTGCTCGGGCCTCATGTAGGGGGGCAGGCACTCTGAGGACACCCCCACACAACCCCACCATCTTTGAGCGGGTTGGCTTCATCTCCCTCTGTCTCTGCCCTCTTCTTTCCACAGATCTTCAACCAAATCGTCTTTGGCCTAATTTAGTCCAAATGGCCCCAAGCAGCCCTGCCTAGTGGGAGTCCTCTCCTTTGTCTTTCCACCCAACACCAACCCTGCTTTTCCACCTCCCCAATGGAAGTATGCCCCTCACTCCCTGTGGGTCCCAGCAGCCAAGCATAGCCTCTTTCCAATGTGACCCTTCTCATAGAAGCTGCCAGGGAAAGTCCCTTTGCTGTCTGGGGCTGGTCTTTGGGTGTAGGACAGTACACATATCCAGCAAGACTTGTTTAAGCCACTTTCTGTTCTAGACATTCATGAGAATTTCCTTCCATCACTTCTAATACCAGTCCTGAAAATCACCTCTCAAGCCTTTCTGAACTTCATGGTGATCTTCACGTGGTCATTATTAGTACAGAATAATGAGAAGATCCATCCTTCTGGGGTGAAGGAGCAACCCAGGAACCTCTGATTGGCCCTCTAGGGAGGGGAGGCTGGCCATATTTGGAGAACAGCGAGAGTGCCACCTCCCCCTGCAGCTCCTATATAGCTGGCCAGGCCTGGCTGACAAGAGGCTGTGCTGGAGGACAGTGCCAGCCTGTGGTTCTAGAGACAAATTCCGAGCAGCAAGCCCAGGTACGTGGGGAGGCAAAGTTTCCACACAGATTCCATTTCTGGGGTCGGAGTTGGGTGTTTTTAATCAGGTCTCTACCCCAGACTGCAGATCATGCCGTGATGTCTTTACTCCCGCTTCGTGGGTTGGGTCCCAAGTCGGGGAAGACTTGCAAGAATGTTTAGGTACCACTGGTCTAGCATTTCTGTTTTTTGGTGCGACAGTCAAATGTTTTAGGGTTGGCTGATTAGGATTTTGTTTTGTTTTTAAGTCCTTGCCTGTAAGAAGCAATTTCTTTCCAAGATCTTTGTGTGTGTGTGTGTGTGTGTGTGTGTGTTTAATGTGACTAGCCCTAATGAACTATTATGCTATTATTCTTATTTAAGATTTCTTCTACCAAGAGGTGTGGGCTGATGAGGTGGGGTGTGGTCCCCTATTTAGGAGCTTAATGACTGTCTGCTGCACGCTTGGATCTCTTTGGAGAAAGCCAGCATGAGCTCACTGTGATTGGGGGGTGGGAGCTGGGAGCCTGGGTAAGCCCACCTTGGGGCAGAGACACCGCAATGCCCCCAAGCAAGGGAAGGTCAGGGGAGGCCTCTTTTGCATGCTTCCAGAGAAGACAAGACATGGACTGAGGCTGTTTTTACCTTTATTTCTACATGAGAACACTGTAGTTGAAATTTTGAACAAAAAAAAAACCAAACCCAGTGCTGTCGAGTCGATTCTGACTCATAGTGACCCTATAGGACAGAGTAGAACTGCCCCATAGAGTTTCCAAGGAGTGCCTGACAGATTCGGACTGCTGACCCTTTGGTTATCAGCCATAGCACTTAACCACTACGCCACCAGGGTTTCTGAAAATTTGAACAGAGACATGCTAATACCTTCAGGAGCGCTGCAGAAGGGTGATGGAGAGGGCTTTGGGGGCTGAGCAAGCCAACTTCCAAGCTTCCTTCCCCCCCACACCCCCACCCCAACACTCCATGGACTCACAGTCAAGCTTTATTTAGGAGACAGCCTAAGCACACTCTGCTATAGTAACTTCCTGTTTCCCGGAGCCATGGGACAAAGGTCCAGGTGCTGAAAAGCCCTGAACACTTGACCCTGGGAGGTGAATTTCTACAATAGCTATTGTCTTTCAGAAGCCAGATGTGACAAACTACGGTGGGGGGCGAGGAGGGGTCTCTTAGGAGACCCTGTGCTCCCTTCATCTCTTTTCCTCTGAAATGCCTCACGGACCCTGCTCTTTGCTCAGGGGCCGCAGGGACTGGCCTTCATGCTCAGTGAGTCAAAAGCGCAAAATGTGAGCACCACACCCTCCATAGGCCCAAATGAGCAGTGCGGCCCTGGGAGGGTGGGGAGTGGAGACCACGTCACACAGAACTGGATTCAAATCTGCTGCCCGCTATTGCACAGCCCTGGGCACGTTACTTAAGTTCTCTGAATCCCAGTACAACTTTAACTTATAAAATGGTGATAATACTTCACCTACCCCATGTGACAATTGAATTAGGCCATGTCAGGGAGGGCTTAACACAATGGCTGACACATTGGAAGTCCTCAGTAAAAAGCTATGGAGGCTGGGGGAGGCATTATCCCCAGGGGTGAGACAGGAAAGGATGCATATAGCATGTTTTGACATAACCTGGGGAAGGCAAGGGTCCACTAGCCATCTCTCTTTCTCTCTCTTTTGCCCTCTCATTGCCATAAAGCCCTTTAGAATCAGCTAGTGGAGTTTTTTTTTTTTTTTTAGTGGATAGCAGAACGTGCCTGGGACAGCGCCAGCTTACAGCAGCAGACAATACAGAAGAAATATAATACACACCATCTAGTATGAAAAATTCATCGAGTTGCACACGTGTAATTTGTGTGCTTTTCTGTATGCATATTACGTCATTAAAACGTTCTTTAAAACATTAGTAAAGAACTTAAAAAGGTGACTTGAATAAAAGGAAAGACACATAAATTAAAAAAAAAAAAAAATCTATGCCCAGAAGCCTCTGATTCAACTCTGATACTCTATTTTCCTCCAGGGACCCTTGATTTGAAGGACTTGAGAGTAACAAGGAAACCTAACCTGTGGGTCTTAGGTCGTTACTTGTTTATTTTCCCATGCGTATTCAAAGGCATTTATAGTTGTGGGTTACAGCTTCTTATCTGCCTGAGAAAACCAGGTTCACCGCCCTGCAGGGATATAATTCCAGGGAAACGCAAAGACGGTTGATGTCTGAGTTAACCCTGTGCATCCCAAGCCTGGGAAAACCATTATGCTTTTTGGAAAAAGGTGGTGCAAACGGTGAATGTGCCTGGCCGCTAATTTAAAAGGTTGGAGGTTGAAATCCACCCCGAGGCACCTCAGAAGAAAGGCCTGAGATCCACACGCCAAAAAGCAGCCATCGAAAACCCTGTGGAGCACAGTTCCACTCTGATGCACATGGGGTCGCTATGAGTCAGAATTCACTGCCAACTGGTTTTGGTTTTTTGGAAAAAAGGCCAACGGGAGAGGAGGGAAGGCTGGTACCCTGCTGGGGAAACTGATAGCCACAGCCTTCTCTATTGCAGATTCCCCCACAATGAGGAAGCATCTGGGAGCTTGGTGGCTGGCCATTGCCTTTGTCTTGCTCCTCAGCCATCTCTCCATGGTCACCGCGAGAGGCATAAAGCACAGAATCAAGTGGAACCGCAAGGCCTTGCCCAACACCGGCCACGTCACGGCGGCCCAAGTCACCGAGACCCGCCCGGGAGCCTTCATCAGGCACGGCCGGAAGCTCGATATTGACTTCGGAGCAGAGGGCAACAGGTACTACGAGGCCAACTACTGGCAGTTCCCTGATGGAATCCACTACGACGGCTGCTCTGAGGCCAACGTGACCAAGGAGATGTTTGTCACCAGCTGCATCAACACCACCCAGGCGGCCAACCAGGAGGAGTTCTCTCGGGAGAAGCAGGACAACAAGGTTTACCAGCGCATCCTGTGGCGGCTGATCAGGGAGCTCTGCTCGGTCAAGCACTGCGATTTTTGGCTGGATCGGGGAGGAGGACTTCGAGTCAGTCTGGACCAGCCTGTGATGCTCTGCCTGCTGGTTTTCATTTGGTTTATGGTAAAATAAGCTTGCAAAGAGGTGGTCGCCCCAGAGGTGAAGCAGATAATCGAACACTGGTGAGTTATCCCGGTTCTTCTCCCCCAGCCCCCAAACCACCACTTGTGCCTGAAGGTACCAAAGAGCAATGATTCGTCGGCACTTCCTAGATGTCTCCCAAGTATTCACTCTGGTATTTGATTGTATTTGTGAAATGTGTGTGCACTGGTCCCCTCTGTGGTCTACCGGAGAACAGGGCTGGGACTCTTCATCACTGATTTCTCAGCATTTGGCTGCTAACCAAGAGGTCGGCAGTTGCAATCCACCAGCCACTCCTTGGAAACCCTGTGGGGCAGTTCTACTCTGTCCTATATAGTGGCTATGAGTTGGAATCAACTCCATAGCAATGGTTTTTTTTCTTTTGGAGGCGGGGGAGGTGGAGGTTTATACAGGGCCTGGCACATGGTATTATACAATAAATGTTTGGCAAACACATAAAAGAATGTGCCAGGAGCTGTGCCAAGCCCTTCACAATATTTCCCAACAACGCTTTGAGGTAGGTGTTATTCCCATTTTACAGAGGAGGAAACTGAGGCTCAGAAAGGTGAAGTGATTCGCCCAGAGTCACACAGCTAGAACGTGCCAGAGCCAAGGTTCAACCCTGGCTTGTCTGACCCCAGGTTTTCTGCTCTGTCCATTCCCAGAGCTGTCTCATCATCACCTTCTGATTCACAAGGCCCAGATCCAAACAGGTATCTCTAACGAAACTGGTGAAGCGCCCCCTACGGAAATGATTGAAAAGCCCCCCGCTGATGGCTGTGTGCTTTGGTCCTTTGTTAAATGGAGTTTAGTTTAACTCCGTTAAATAAACCACAGGGGCCCTGGTGGTGCAGTGGTTAAAGAGCTTGCCTGCTATCCAGAAGGTTGGCAGTTCAAATTCACCAAATTAAAATAGAAACAAAGCTAAGCAAAGGCTCAGAGATCATATTGTAAAGAAATCCTGCCAGACTGAATCCCAGAGCAGCTGAGACCTGCAGCAAGATGTTTGCACGGCACAAAGAGTTTTTCCACAAGAAGGGTGTTTGTGGCTTCCATCTCTGAAATAGTCCACGTATTTAAGAAAATATTTTTAAATGACATCTTTGCTTTCTAATGTCCCCCAACCCTAAGTGCTTGTTTTATGTACACATGTATGAGCAGCTTTAAATATACCTCTCTCTACACATGTGTTCACAAAGTCTCCATCGGCTACTTTAACAATACTTCGGTGGGGGGAGGGGAGGGAAACCGCCTCTGTGAACCACTTATCACTCAAAAAAATAAATACTCAGCAAAAAGGTTAGAAAGAAACTAGTGTTTTTAGGGAGAAGCAATAAAGAATTTATCCATGTCATAAGCGAAAGTAGATACATCACCTTAGTACATTATATGTATATACATATATTATATATATAATGAAATATGAATACGGCTTAAATAAAAATAATGAGTGTAATGCTCGAAGATGCCCCCCACAGGCACTCTGGGGTATTCTCAGAGAACTCCAGGAGTTTAGTGGTAACAGCTGCTGAATGTTATCAGTTCTACTTTAAAGAGAGTCTGTAAGAAAAAAAAATGTGTATAGTCAGACAATTTACCCTAAGTATTTTAAAACATGACTGTTGATAACAGTACCTCTTGTCCTTGAGTCCTCTGGTTATCAGTGTTCTTCTCAAAGATACATTTGGAAGGCTTGAACATTCAAAGCGGGGTGGAGGACCCGGGGCTGAGGCAGCCCGGGGAAGCAACTTCTCACCGGCTGCATGGAGGAGACGCCTGCCGTCTGCTCGTTAAACAGCAGGAGAGGAATTCAAGAAGGGACCTGGTTGTTCAGGCTGCAAGAACTTCACTCACCTTCTACTCCACAGCCCTGCTGAGTTCTAGATCAGAGACCAAGGAGTTAAACTAAATTCCCTGTAAAGCTTCTCTCTTGTATGCCAATTCTTTATTTAAAAAATAATAATAATAATAGCCAGAAAGCAAGAAAGAAAACATATTTAAAGGCTGATGTGGAAATTTCAAGCCCTGGGTCTTAAAAGTTTAATTAAAAGGGCACACATAGACACAGACTCAAAATGCCTTCATTTCTTATGTTAAAACACTTAGGTCATTGTGTAGTTGTTTTCTATAACTGCTGTCTCTTCTAGATTAGGTCATCATGTGGTCCTTTTTCTTTAATTGCTGTCTCTTTTCAATTTGTTAACGGCAGCTCCAGAAACCAGATTAAGTGGGGAGTGAAGCTGCACTTGGTGATTCGAGCGCAAAATTTATTTATGGAGCTTTGAATCGAAGCTGCCTGTGCTTGACCATCTTTGCCGCGCAGTTAAAGACTTTGTGAGCCTGTTGGTTACTTCCGCAACGTTTTACTGAGTGCCTACTATGTGCAAGACATCGTGAGGGCTTTGAGTTACTCTTTATATAATCATTCTTAAATGTCAATAATTTCACCCACCATTACTTTCCTCTACCTCTGACTATTGACTTTTTAAAAATAAGTTTATGGTAAAAGTGACATTAATATTACAACAGAAATCTAAAACAAAAATCGCTCACAATCCCATCATCTAATTCAATATTTTCACTTCTCCTATACCCCTGGTGGTGCAGTGTTTAAGAGCTTGGCTGCTGACCAAAAGGTTAGCAGTTGAGGTCCACCAGCCGTTCCTTGGAAACGCTGTGGGGGCCTATAGGGTTGCTATGAGTCAGAATCAACTTGCCGCCAATGGGTTAGAGCCCTCTAGTTCGTATCCACTTGCGTATACAAATGTATATATTTGCAATAATAATACAGGTGAGATCTTATATTTTAAATTTTCAATTAACTTTATTCTCGGCTTTTATTTTTCATTTTCTTATGGTGTTTGCTTTCTTATCTTCCCCTGTACCTTCCCCAGCCTTCCAGCCTAAGGTGTAACATCTGTACCTTTATCGTACCCAGATACATAGGTGAAGGCTTTTTGTGTGATTACTCCTTTTAAAAATGCTGTAATTATACATGTTATTCTTACCCTATGCAGTTTGTTTTCACTAACATAAGTCTGTATCATGAACCTCTCTCCAGGTCAACAGCTAGCTCGTTAACCAACTCGTCCTTTTTAATTCCTGTATAATATTCCATAGTACAGGTGTGCCATGGTTTAGCAGACAATAAATATCCTTATATGTACAACCTCGTGTGCTTTTGGTTCTGTGGAGCAGCTTTTACACACATGGAACTTCTGGAACAAAACCGCAGTGTCATTTACATTTTACTAGATGTGACCAGGTTACCTTCCCACATAGCTGCTGGAGCAGTTTCTGTTCCCACCAGTAGTGTATGGGAGAGAGACAAGTGTTAACTCGCAAGAGGTGCTATGTCATTTCAGTATGAGAAGCTGCTTTTTCCCCAAACGTTGCGTGAACACCTTCTTTCCTTTGCAGACAACATGCCTAAAGCCTCCCAAGTCATTTCTGACCATAAGGGCCATTTGAAAATCTTAAAACCATTAGCAATTTCCCTTCTAAGCCTGGTTCTTGGCCCAGCCTACCTGCATTAGCAGCTGAGAAAACAGTCAGTGGATATGCAGGCTTCCCAATCAGAAGACTGTATTTGCACAACCCCATACTACCTGAGCGGCCAGGGGAGGCTTGGGGTAAAAAGTCCCGTTGCTGCTCCTCCCTTGGGGCTAGGGTGGACAATCAGCACCTCCCTGGAGCCCCCAGCAGTCCACCCTCCTTAGGATGTACCTGACAACATTTAGAAAACAAACGCTGTGGTTTTATTAAGGTGCATCTCGGGTAGCGGCCATGGGTTCTTCCTGAGCTGCTCACACTCTCTACCTGATAACAAGTGACTGGTTTGGGGTGGTGGCTGACCAGGGCAGAGGGGCCCACTTCATACCTGCGGTGTGGTCACGCCTTGCTCTTCCACCCTACACTTATTTTTCATGTGTTATATGTGTGAGGCAGGCAGGGATGCCCTATGATGCCCACACACTGCTGCGGGTACATTCTGAAGTCTGCCAGTGTTTAACAGAGACACTGACTACAAGACACAGGTCCCCAGGTGTAGGCAGGTGGGCACAGTGCACACCATGCCTGCTGAAAGAGTGAGCAAGGAGACTTACACAGGGACAGCATAGTGACACCTTTTGGTTTCCGCAGCTGTTCTGTTGAAGACCTCTGGCAATCCAGGCTCATGCCGGAGCTGTGTGCTTGCTCTCTCTACCCCAAGGCCATCCTCAGGGCTCTCTTGTCTCCTATTTTGCTACCGAAGACCCCATTTCAGGATGCATCCAGCTTCTCCGGTGGAGCCAAACCCCCATGTTACTGGGAACGGCACACCCTTGTCGGGCAGGAATGAGTCAGACACAGGGTACTGTGTCTTTGAGACATCTCTGAGTCCATCCCAGACCTTCCAAAACTGTCCCAGAAAAAAACACTCAGCCGTTTCCCTTGGCAAATGGGAGCTGTCTTAGTTCCTGAAGACTGCCATAACAAATTACCATAAAGTGGATGGCTTTAAAGAACAGAAATCTGTAGCCTTTCATAGTTCTGGAGGAGCCCTGGTGGTACAGTGGTTAAGAGCTTGACTGCTAACCAAAAATGTTGGCAGTTCAATCCACCAGCCACTCTTTGGAAACCCTGTGGGACAATTCTTCTGTCTCACTGTGAGTTAGAATTGACTCAATGGCATTTTTTTTTAATACTTCCAGAAGCTAGAAGTTCAAATTCATGGCATTGGCAGAGCAGAGCCGTGCTCTCCGAAGTTTCTAAGGGAAAGTCCTTTCTTGTCTCTTCCAGCTTCTGGTAGCCTTAGACGTCTCTTGGCCTTCCTTGACTTATAGATGTATCTTTATGTGGTGTCTTCCCTTGTGTGACGCCGTCTCACATCTGTTCTCCCCTTTTATAAGACACCACTCAGAGGGGATTAGGACCCACCCTATTCCAATATGAACTCAGGAACTGATACCACCTTTAAAGAAAAACCCTATTTCCAAACAAGGTCACTTTTACAGGCACAGAGGTTAGGACTTCAGCATATATTTTGGGGGCACATAATTCGATCCATAATAGAAGCCTTCACCTGGACCTGTGGATCTAAAGAGCCTCAACTCTGAGCAGCAACAAGAAACAGGGACAATCAGCCCCAAGGCCCCTAGGGATTAGGGTGGAAGACTGTCTCTCTGGAGTCATCTGAGATGCTCAGGCTGAAATGAACGCCAGGGACTAGCCACCTTCTTCTAAAGGGACCTTCCTGGTGGCTCACCTGGCACAAACCTGACCCCCAAAGACAGTTTATCTTCCAATACCCAAGTGTCACTACCTCTCCCAAGACATCCCCCTGCACCCTGGCCTGAACTTCATACCTCCCCCCACAAAGTCCTTGGGATTTCCAGAGCATATTTTAATGCAAACCTCTTTGTGGGAAAGCAATACCTTGTTAAACAATAGAGATTGTCTTAACTCCAACAGACTTGGCCATTAAATTGGGGAAGGAAATTGGCAGAAGGCCAAAGAGGAATTAGAGGAAGCTGGAAAGAAGCATATCAGGGCCAGAGGAATAACACAGCTGTACTCCCTAGATGGGGGAAGGTGGGCTGTGTGTGTAGGGCACGGCGGGGGGGGGGGTGGTGATGAGGGAGGCCATCCATCCATGTGCAAGAGGGAATTACAAGCTTAAACTCATTAGACCTGTTGTCAGCATGTCCCTAGGGGCTCCAGGCTCAAAAACTGAAATTCAGCACCAAGGAGAGGGATTTTCAAGCCATAAACAGAGGATAGGGACCAGGGCAGGGTCCTTCTAGGCGAAACCTGTAACAGTTGTTTTGTGCCCAAATTTCCAAATGCATGATTAAGGTTGCTAATTTTTTTTAACTGGCAGCTTTTACTCAGGTCTCATTAAAAATCAAGAACAAAATGTAGGAGCTTATGGCATCTCTTAAAACATTCTTTGTCCCTCCCTGTGCCTTAACCAACTACCCACCATCACCTCTGCTCACTCAAGACACAAAATAGAGGGGAGCAGAGGGCAAAGGGTGCCAGACTTTTCCTCAGCTTTTGGTCCTTTTTTTTTTGGTCCACTTGACACAGCCAAAGTATGGAGGCCCCCCGCCACCTACAGGCTTTTCTGGGTTCTTTGGCCATGTAAGGACAGACTGCAGGGAGTTCCTCCTGGAATTCCAAATTTGGCATGGCCTGCAAGCCCACTTCCGCTGAACTGGGGGAATTCTGACTTGTGCAGACAGATGTTTCCAGAAGTCCAGCTTTTAGACTCTTGCCCAGGGAAGGACCCGAGCCTCCCCTGTCTGTCTGTGGGCCCATCACATCTATAATTTAAGGCCACTGACCCTCTGCCTTGGCAGATGGCTTGACGGCTTTTACTTAGAATTACAGGTAATATTTTCCTCTGGTCACTAGCTCAGCTCCTAACTTACAGTTGACATTTTAGCTAATACTCTTTTTTGCCACATTTGGGCATTTTGCAGATTCATTCATGCCTTCATTCAGCAAACATTTATTGGGTTCTTATTACATGTCCATCTACTCTGTGCTGGAGCTATAATGGCAAACAAAACAATCAATGTCCTCACTGTCATGGTGTTTACATTCTGGGGGTCCATGTACACGTGTATATAGCCAGAGGTTTACTGATACATCAACTCTCTGAGGAAAAAAATAAAGCCCTGATTTGTATCTTTTGCCAATTCTCATGGTGTAAATAGCAGCCTGGCTGATTTCAACCTACCAATGTGATGTCGCTGAATGTGGAATTGGAAGAGGTGGTTCTCAGGAGCCCATATGAGCCAGCTCCAGCACAACTAATGTAATTGTTTGCTTTGTAACATTTACATACATAAATTCATCCCTACAAACGTTTTTATACTACCACCTATCTGTTGGTTTGTCATACTGTGGTGGCTTGTATGTTGCTGCGATGCTGGAAGCCATGCCATTGGTATTTCAAATACCAGCAGGGTCACCCATGGTGGCAGGTTGCAGCAGAGCTTCCAGACTAAGACAGACTAGGAAGAAAGACCTGGTGATCTGCTGCTGAAAATCACCCAGTGAAAATGTTATGGGTCACAACAGAACATTGTCTGACTCACTTGCTTTGGACACATCATCAGGAGGATCAATCACTAGAAGAGGACAACACGCTTGGTGAAGGGCCGGTGAGGGCGAGGGAGACCTTGATAAGACAGACTGGCACGGTGGCTGCAACAGTGGACTCAAACAGGCCAGTGACTTTGAGGATGATGAAGGCCCAGGCAACATTTTGTTCTGTTGTACATAAGGTTGCCATGAGTCAGATTTAACTCTACCGCAGCTATCTATCTATAAACATTAAGGGTGAAGTCATTTTAGCTGGGGGCTTTTGGTGAGTTGAAGATTGCCCTCCAGTTCCCTGTAACCCACCTAAGCAGACCCAGGTGGGGACCCAGCACCATGCTGGTCCAAGAAGGGCCGAGGCCAGAGCAAAAGAGAAATGGTACATGCAGCCACTGCTGGAGTTCAGGGCTATACAGACAGTAGTATTTATTGACTTTGTATTGCATGCCTTACAGTCTACTGGGCTCTGCATATACCATGATGAATAAGTCACCACCCCTGCCTTCAAGATGCTCATGGTCTGCAAGGTGATAGATGGATAATGACCACATAGCATGGGAAAAGTGCTATGTAGACCTGGGCGTTAGCCGGAAAGGTTATCCAGAGAGGGCAAATCTGAAAGGATCGGTGGGAGTATCCAGGTGGGGATGATGGGAAAGGGCAGTATCATTGCCAAAAACAAACAGAAAAGAGACTGTGGTCCATTCAAGGAACTGCAAGCCACTCAATACAGTGGGGACACAGAGAGTGTATGGAGAATGAGTGGCTGAAGTTGGAAAACCAGAGGAGCAAGATCAGAAAAGTTCTCCCATGCTGCTTGTCCTGGGACCTATAGGGCAGTCCATCTTAAGCTTTAAAGTGCCCACAGATCCCCTGAGGATCTTGGTAAAATGCAAATTCTGCTTCAGCAGTTCTGGGGTGGGGCCCAAGATTCTGCGTTTATAACAAGCTCCCAGGTGATACAGACACTGCTGGTTCAGGAACCACACTAAGAGTATCAAGGGTGTAGGTAAGAGGGAGCACTGGAAGGTGTTAGGAAGGTGAGTGCCATGATCAGACTTGTGTTTATTAAGATGACTCTAGTTGCTAGGTAGAGAATGGGCTGCAGGCAGCCACAGCCACAGGCACAACTGAGGAGGGGAAGAAGGTCAAGAGTAAAGTCAGGCACTCGTTGCATTTGAGGAGTCCCATTTGGATCCAGCACTATGCCTGGCTCCCTTGTCCTCACCACCTCCCAAGGGGGATGCTGGAGCCCCAGACTTCCTCCAACTCCAAGGACATCTCATCACATCTGAGTGATGCTTCACTCAGCCTTGCAGATTAAGGCAAGTCTGTGTTTAATGTCACTCAATCCTATTGTACAGTGCCTAGAATCATTTATTTTGGGGGCAGAATTTATTTTAGAAGCTTTATAAAAGGCTGTCCCCAGAGTATATATTAGGACTTAAAGGGCGTTCGTTTATATTTTCTAATTAAACTTTACTGCGTTTTATGGAGGAAATCACTCTAAGATTCACAAAAATCTCAGGACGCAACAGTGTCCACCCTCACCACTTCTATTCAATATTGTATTAGAAGCCATAGCCAGAGCAATAAGACAAGAAAAAGAAATAAAAGGCATCCACATTGGAAAATAATTATTAAAATTATCTCTACTTAACTATGTTGGCATCTCCTGTCTGAAGGGGAGATAGGACGGCAGAGGGGGTCAGAAACTGGACGAATGGACTAGAAAAGACAGAGAAGGCAATAGTGTACTGTCTCATTAGGAGGAGAGCACTTAGGAGTATATAGCAAGGTGTGTATAAATTTTTGTATGAGAGACTGACTTGATTTGTAAACTTTCACTTAAAGCACAATAAAAAAAATTTTTTTTGATTTATCTCTATTTGCAGATGGCATTGATAGTGAACAGCTGCTCAGCCATTATCAAGCAAAACCTTCCTCTCCTGTCCATTGTCCTGACTGCTCAGTTCCTGCCTTTAACCAGTAAAACCCAGTACTAGCTTCAAAGGTGTATGATCTCCGCTCAGGGCAGGACTTATTCTCCATTTTCGGTACATATTAAGGGAAAAAAAAGGTAATTTGTTTACCGCATCTATGAGTTATGATAACCTACGTAGTCCATGATGTTTGTATGCATTTCCTTGTGAAGGACAGTATAAAAGGCTCTGCCTCCCTTTGTTCGGACAACTTGATTTGAGGTATACACCTCCTTGCTCCTTATCTGTGCACTGGCAATAAACACTCTTCCTCCCTCCTCACCTTGGGGTGTCTTGATTAATGAGAAGCCTCACCCAGCAGGACCTGCTTAGGGTAACAACATGATCCTCTATATAGAAAATCCAAAAGAGCACGCAAGAAAACTTCTACAGCTAATAGCGGAATTTAGCAAAGTTGTAGGGTACACAGCCAACAAACAAAAATCAGTTAGGTTTCTACACACCAGCAATGAGAAATCTGAAAGAGAAATTAGAGAAATGGTTCTGTTTACAATAGCATCTAAGAGAATAAAATACCTAGGGACAGATCTAACCAGGGATGTAAAGGACTTATACAATGAAAATTATAAAACATTGCTGAAAGAGATTAAAGAAGACTTAAATGGAAAAATGTTCCCTGTTCGTGGAATGGAAGACTTAATATTGTTAAGATGTCAGTACTACCCAAAGTGGTCTATGGGTTCAACACAATGCTGATCAAAATTCCAACAGCCTTCTTTACAGAAATGGAAAAAAAAATCCTCAACTTTACATGGAACAGCAACAAGCCCAAATAGCTAAAGCAATATTGAAAGAGAAGAACAAAATAGGACAAATCATACTTCCTAATTTTAAAAACATACTATACAGCTACAGTAATTAAAACGGATACTAGTATAAAGGTAGACACATAGACCAATGGAATAGAATTGAGAGTCCAGAAATAAGCCTACACATCTATGGTCAACTGATTTTTGACAAGAGTGCTAAGCTCATTCCATGGAGAAAGAAGAGTCTCTTCAACAAATGGTGCTGGAAAAATTGGATTTCCACATGTTGAAAAATGAAACAGGGTTCAGGCCTCACGCCATACACAAGAACAAATTCAAAATGCATTAAGGACCTAAATGTGCAAACTAAAACCATAAAATTCTTAGAATAAAATGCAAGGCAAAGCTGTCAGGCCTAGCTTTTAACAAAGAATTACCTAACATAATAACAAAAAGCACAAAACAGCAAAATACAAAATAAATAAATGGGACTTCATAAATATTAAAAACTTTTGTTCATCCAAAGACTTTACAAAAAAAATGAAAAGACAAGCTACAGACTGGGAGAATGTCTTCAGAAAGCACATATCCAAAAAGAACTCAATAACCAAAAATTATATATATAACCAGAATATATATATAAATTCAACAAGTTAACAACAAAAAGACAAACAACCCAAACATAAAACGGGCAAAGGACTTGAACAAACATTTCATCAAAGAGGACATTCAAATGGCCACCAAACACATGAAAAGATGCCCAACAGCATTAGCCATTAAGAGATGTAAATCAAAACCACAATGAGATACGACTTCACTTCCACTAGGATGGCTAAGATAAAAAAAATTTTAAAAAACTCAGAAAATAACAAACATGGGCAAGGATGGGGGGAAATTGAAACCCTTATCCATGGCTGGTGGGAATGCAAAATGGTACAGCCATTGTGGAAAACAGTGTGGCAGCTCCTCAAAAAGGCAAAATAGAATTACCATATGACCCAGGCATTCCACTCCTAGGTATATACCCAAAAGACTTGAAAGTAGGGACTAAAAATGGGACGTGTACACCAATGTTCATTGCAGCACTATTCACGATAGCCAAAACATGGAAACAACCTAAATGCCCGTCAATGGATGAATGGATAAACAAAATGTGGTACATACATACAATGGAATACTACTCAGCCAGTAAGAGAAATGAAATCTTGACACATGCTACAATATGGATGGAGCTTGAAGACATTATGCTGAGTGAAATAAGTCAATCACAAAAGAACAAGTATTATATGACCTCTCTTACATAAAAATACAAGAAAAGGCAAATGTATAGAGACCAAAGTTTGTTAGTGGTTATCAGGGGCAGGAGAGAAAGGGGTGAACGGGGTTATTGCTTATGGAATACTGAGTTTTGGCTTATGGTGGTGTAAAATTCACACTGATTAATGAAGAGTAGAGTTGCACAGCTGCTTAATGTAATCCCTGTCTATAAATTGTATGCCTATAAAAAGTTGAATTGGCAAAAGCTGTGTGATAGATGTATTACAACAATGACAAAAGAGAGTAGCTGCTGAGGCTGTTTATGCACAACCAAACACCTCATGGGATTTGGTTTCTTGGTTTGGAAGTGTACAGTCATGGTTTCACAGGACATCCCAATTAACTGGCCTAATGACATGTTGGTGCTTCTGTTCTATCTCTCCTAGTTTGTAGCATAGCGCCTGTGGTCTTAAACGCTTGCAGGTGGCCATCAAAGGCACATTAGATCTCTGTTCACCTGGAGCAACAGAGGAAGAAGGAGAATCGGGGATAGGAGGAAGTAGTGCAATATGTGGCTAACTGCCTCCAAGAACAACTGCCTCCTTTGCCATTGGACCAGAAAAACTGGATGGTACCTGGCTATCGTTACTGAACATTTTGATCAAAGATTCTACAGAAGAATCCTGATCAAAAGGAGGGAAATGCAGAACAAAATTTCAAATTCTAATGGACTCCGGTTTTCAGGAGCCATGGAGGCTGGATGAACCCCCGGAACTATTGCCCTGAGATAATCTTTAAAACCTAAACCAAAAATACCTTCTAAAGGCTTCCTAAAAGCAAACAATAAAAAAAAAGTTTACCTTAACTAGTAAAGAATGTCTGCCTCGAGCATTATGCTTTTTTAAGCTCTACCTATATGGGGTCAAATTAACAACAGTAACTCAAAAGATTAGATAAGAACCTTAGAGGGCAGTGAGTTTATGTTACTGGGGGAGGAACAACTCAGAAAAGGAGCGTGAGAATGATTGCACAACTTGAAGAATGTAATTAATGTCACTTTAATGTACATATAGAAACTTGAATTGGTATATTTTTTGCTGTGTATATTTTCACAACAAAAATAAATAAAATAAATTAAAAAAAAAAAAACTTAGGATGTGTTGCTTTGGAATATCCAGAGTCCACAGTGATGAAGCTTCTCCTTCAGAGGCTTTAAAGGGTGCTAGGGGGTTGCGAGGGGCTGTTATAGGAGCTGGAAGGTGGGGCATTTACCTGGTCCGGTCCTAGGGAGGTGGGCAGAGTCTAGCAAAAAGTGAGGGAATGGAGCAGGAAAGTGTGCTCCTGCAGAAGGGGACGACATGCACAAAAGCCTAAAGGCTACAAAGAGGTGACAAGCTGTAAACAGCAGAGACTGCGAGTGGGGGAGTGGTGAGAGATGAAACAGGGCAATCACCAGAGAACAGAACGCAATGTACCCTGTGTGCCTGGTCAGAAGGAGGGCAGCGGAGCTGCAAGGCCCCCGGACCGGGGGAACTCCCGCCCTCGACACTGGCCAGTCTGCTAAGAAACAAACATGTACTGAGCATTGTCCATATCAGGCCTGGAGGATACGACTAAGAAGACACAGTTAAGGAGCTTAGAGCAAATAAACAGCAGAGACAGAGACTAACAATGAACATGATTTATTTTTTAATTTCATGTGTGATGAGTATCGCCCATAAGTAATGGAGCTCTGGGTATTAAACCGGGGGGTTTGCACCAAGTCTAGGGTAAAGTGAAGACCTCCTTGTGGAAATGATGTTTGAGTTGAGACCTGAAGCCTAGATGGGAGGGAGGCTCATTAAAACCCCATTTTGAGCTCTGATACCCTCTTGGTGGGAGTACAAAATGGTACAATCACCTTGAAAAACTGTTGGAGAGTCTCTAATATGATATGACCCAGCAATCTTACAACTAGATATCTTCCCAAGAGAAATAAATACATGTCCACACAAAAAAATATTCATAGCAGCTTTCTTTACAATAACCACAAACTGGCAAAAAATGCAAATGTCCATCAACAAATGAGTGGCTAATCAATGATAATCACACTGTGGTATATTTGTACAACTACTAAGCAATAAAAAGGGACGTAGTTTTTCAAAAAAAGTTTTTTTTTAAAAAAAGAGGAGAGTGGATCATGGAAACACAGAACCACAGGGATAAGCCTCACAGACTTTACGTTATTAATCAAAAGAAGCCAGATGCAGAAGAGTAGACATGATTCCATTTGTGCGAAGCTTAAGGACAGACAAAACTTATCCGTGGTGATAGACGACAGAATGATTGTCTTGGGAGTGGGAGGGGCTTTAACTGGAAAGAAACATGAGAGAGTTTCGTCAGAGATGGAAGGTGCTATATTTTAATCTGGGTAGTAGTTACATGGACATACACATATATCAAGTTTTATACTTAATATGTGTATACTCTACCAAAAACCAAAACAAACCCAGTGCCGTCGAGTCGCTTCTGACTCATAGCAACCCTATAGGACAGGGTAGAACTGCCCCATAGAGTTTCCAAGGAGCGCCTGGAGGATTCGAACCGCCGACCCTTTGGTTAGCAGCCGTAGCACTTATCCACTACACCACCAGGGTTTCCGTGTATACTCTACTATGGATAAATCAAGCATCGATTTTTTAAGAAGCTCCTAAAATTTCAATATTCACCATTCTGAAAGCAGGCATACAGACTCACTCTGAATCCTTGCATTCCTCTCTTGCTAGTGGCTTCCATTTGTCCCCAACAAGGCCACCCATAGCATCCAGGATTCCAGCCCACACAAACAGGATGACTTTGATCACTGGCCACTGATGGCGGGGAGCCCTCTGCTGGTTACACGTGACACCTGGAGCCACCAGCCATCCACAGACAACCCTGGGTGTCTCCTGGATACTGACCAGGCCAGGAGGAAAGAAGGTGGGCAGGTCCTTGTCCTCAGGCTTCTAGAAGACCCAGGCTCTTTGTTGGCTCTGACTGGGCACCAAGTGCCAGAATGGAGTCTTCTGCTTTTGTTACAAAGATGTTAGAGCTCCTTTGGAGTGGAAGGAACACCAAAGAGAAGGATGAAGAGAGTACCACCTTGATTCCGGGGGGCCAGCATGAATCCCACGCTCCAGCTGAACAGGTCTCTGCAAGGCTGGACTACCCAGGGCAGAGTGAGAAACCAGAGTCAACTCTCAAGGCCTGCACCCAGCCCTGAGCATTCCAAGTAGCATGGGAGCAAGGGCCAGGTGAGCAGATTCTGAGACGGCTGAGCAGAGAGGCGAAAACCAAAGAAGCAAATACCAGAAAAGGAGCCTGTAGGCAGCTTGGGGTCCAGATAGACCAGTGTAAACACATAGATGAGGTATGGGAGCTAGAGTCTGAGGGGGCAGGCTGAGATAATTTCTGAACTTCACTCTGCCATGAACTCTTCTAGATCAACAGCACCTAACCTGGACTTGGCATACAGATGGCACTCAATACGTGTTTTGATTTCTTTTTAGCAAGTGCCTTTGACTCAAGGCCCAGGGTCTTGTCTTCTCTGTCTCAAAGGTGCAGCTACAGAATTCTCCAAGCTTCATAGCCCTGCCTTGCCACTGTCCCATGCTGAAGAGCAGGCACAGGCAGTGAGCAGGCTAGCTGGGGACTATGGTACCAATGCCTGTAGTCCCTGTACTCAGGTGCTCTCACACGCCCCTTGTCAGCAAGAGCTGTACCTTCACCATCTCGCTCTGAGAAACCCTGCTGTTCATTTGGACTTTGTGACATTTCATGTTATATTGCCCTACAAGGCCACCTCTGAAGTTAATTGTCCCCTAAAAAGCCACACTTGAGATCAAGGATTTTTAGACAATCAGACAGTCTGGGTTCAAGATCTAGTCTTTCCACAACAGCTGTGTGACCTTGGGAGAGCCATTTAACCTCTCATATCCTCAGTTTTTTCATCTGTAAAATGAGAATGATTGTACCTGCCTCACAGGTTTGTCACAAATATTCAATAAGATAATACACATAAAGTGTTTAACGAAGCAGCTGACATATAGTAAGTGCTTAGTAAATGTTAGCTTTTGTCATTGGTTGGGCTCCCTGGAAGCACAGCCTGAGAAGGAAATTCTAATGCATGTGATTTACTGGGGACAGGCTCTCAGGAGAAACCCCAAGGGTCTTCCTGGCTCTCATTTTCCCATAATCCTACTCCTGTCCAGGACAGCACCACCGAGGCATCTGAAAACTTCCCAGCCCCTCCACAGTGAGAGAAAGAAGAAAAGATCAAGGCCCAACTGGAGGCAGGCCTGGGCTTGGCTGTGCTTGGAAGGAAATCAGTTTCTCAATAAAACAAACTTTCTTCGTCTGAATTGTCAGCTGAGGTTCACCGTGTGCATCATGCTGCCCATTTGAGGATTTCTCCTCTAACTCAGAAAAGTCCTAGGTGAGAATGAAAAATGGTCTGGCAGTTTCTTACAAAGCTAAGTGTAGTCTTACTATATGATCCAGCCATCATACTCCTGGTTATTTACCCACATGAGATGAAAATGTGTGTCCCTGCCCACGAATGTTTATAGCAGCTTTATTCATAATTGCCAAAAATTTGAAGCAACCAAGATGTCCTTCACTACGCGAATGGATAAACAAGCTGTGGTACACCCATACAGTGGAGTATTACTCAGTAATAAGAAGAAATAAGCCATTGAGCCATGAACAGACATGGAGAAGCCTTAAATGTATATTGCTAAGAGAAAGAAACCAATCCAGAAAAGCTACATACTGTACAATACTAACCACTGTATATGACATTCTGGAAAAGGCAGAACAGTCAAAATATCATTGGTTTCCAGGGGTTCATGGAGCGTGGGAGGGATGAATGGATGGAGCATAGGGCATTTTTAGGGCAGTGAAACTCTTCTGTCAGTCATTGAATATGACTCCCAGAGTAAGTCTTTAATATTTCCAGCCTGCTATTTTTTTTTTATGTGTATGGGCTGAGTTTTTTTTTTTTTTATGTGCATGGACTGAGTGGAGTCCAGGGACATCAGACACAGAAGTGAATATTCTGAATGATCCACCGATCCCAAGTTCAAAAAATAGGCAAAATTAATTAATGGTGACAAGAGTAATACTTCTCAGGTTTTTCTTCCTGAAAGGGGTCATGAGAGGAACTTCTAGGGTGCCGGAAGTACCTAGATCTGGGTGTTGGTTACAAGGGTCATAAAAATGCATTGAAATTAATGCAGTTACCCATCATGCATAGTGTATGTTATAGCTCAAAAATGAACAAAATACACAAATAAAGGTGTTAGTATCTGTTTTAATATTCGACTCTGTAGTGCCTTAGCACGGCCCAGAAGTTGAGACCCTTCCCATCTGGTCTGTCTCACCTCACAAACACAAATGCACTGCTCCCTTCCCACCAGGATATCGCTAAACTCAACCAACAGAGGAACTGATACTAGGGACCACTACACACTTGCCTCCCAACCAGCTGGCTCTGGACTGCTTTTAACAAACCATTGTCTTGTAGCTTGAGCAGGAGTCCATCACTTATAAAAGTACATACTTCTATTCTCTGTCTGGGTTGTCTTCCTCCCCTCACTTATCCTTCCAGACCTTTTAAGGCTCCCCATTAATAGTCTAGGGTTCCAGCTTGGAAACCTGCTGGGGAGGGCACCCTATCAAGTAATTATGCTTTGTTCTCCAACCTTCTGTTCAGGGGCAGATTAACCAGCAAGCAAAGCACGCATGGGCTTATTTGTGTTCACTTACTAATCTGTAGTGCACAATTTCACATGGGTTACACCACAAAAATTTGAGGTGGCAAAATTGTGCACTACAGATTAGTAAGTAAGCACAAGTAAGCCCGTGCACACCTGGCTTATTGGGTAATCCACCCCTGTTTCTGTTTCAAGAACAAAACACAATGAACAGATGGATGCAAATGGAATTCCCCTCTCCTATGAATGGAAATTCCTTCTCTGCCATACAAGATCTGGAATCGCTGGTGCCACAGACAGTATGATAAAAAATTCCTGCTGAGGTCAACGCTTAGAAAAAACTTGAGAATTACAAACGTTTGAGCATCTGCAGAAGAACAACACTAGCATGGGGGATGGGGAGGGATGGGGGGCTGGGGTGCTGTTAAAGTCATAGCTAATAAAGACTCCCCATCACAGGGTCGGGGGGGGGCATTTGTATGGCACTACATACATAACACTGCCAGCTGAGTAAAAAGTTTTAGACTTTCCTCAAACCTCTCCCTAAAGCAGAAATAAAATAAATACTGTAAGGACAAATACAAATTGAAAATAATTTATTGCCACGGAGTCAATTCCAACTCATAGTGACCTTATGGGACAAAGTAGAACTGCCCCATAGGTTTCCAGGAACAGCTGATGAATTTGCCCTGCAGACCTTTTGGTTAGCAGCTGAGCTCTTAAGCACTACACCACCAGGGCTCCAAAATTGAAAATAAGAGGTTTTAATCCTCCCTGTTGAAAATAAGGGAAGAGTCTCCCCTCCGCCTCTGTTCTTTCAAAGTTCACTTTAGATAACTTGTAGCCTAGCAGTTAAGAGTTTGGCTGCTAACCAAAAGGCTGGCAGTTCGAATCTACCGGGCACTCCTTGGAAACCCTATGGGGCAGTTCTACTTTGTCCTAAAGGGTTGCTATGAGACAGAATTGACTCAATGGCAACAGTTTTTTTGGTTTGTGTCATTGTAAGTTCTTTCTCTGTCTCTTTGGAAGTATGGAAATCAAGAATATTTCCTCAGGGAGTTGGGAACCGTCTCTTTTGAAATATAATCATTAAGGAAGATCATACCCCTACTTCCTAGGTCCCTAGAAGGAGATCAGCATAACTTCAGGTATCCTGCCATAAAGACACTGGAAAATTAGCAATTTTACCTTGAACACATGAATGTAATGGGTTGTATCCACTTACCTACGGAAAGGGCCAGATTCCTTTCTGTCTTTGCCGTCTGTTTAGCAGATTGCCTGTGATGCAGAATGTTCTAATTTAGTGCTTATTCAATAATAAAACTTTTCTTTCTCTTCTCTTTTTATGGAGAAGTTTTCTGGGCTGGGAGTAAATACTGTTTTTAGTAACATTTCTCCAACAATACCCATCCAAGCTGGTCCTAAAGATTAAGATATTAGGATCAAGCAAAAAGACAATTTTCATTTCATTTCATCTTTGTGTACTAGCAGGTTAAACTCACAGTTTATATCTTTCTCCAAGGTGCCCAAAGACCTTTGCAGACACAACCCCCCTAATTTGACATTACCTTGAAAGGGATGCCAAGACCATTGGGCAGGTCCAGAGATTGTAGCACAGGTCACATCATGGAAGAGAGGACCAACCACAGTTATAAATGCTCATAGTAACAGCATTGCTCATTGTGGTAGACTGCATTAATGGCCCCAATTCTTCACCCCTCCCTGTCTCTATGTGTTTTGCCATGTAATTTTGTAGGCTCCTCCTCCTCTGACTCTGAACTTATTTTCCAATAAGACAAAGCAGAGTGATGTTGGGCCAATTCTTAGTTTTGGCCTCAACACTCTTTTTTTCTTACCCTCTAGTGCTTCTGTATTACAATAAGAAGGACATGCCCAGGCTAGCCTGCTGGTCACAGGAGGAGGATGAGACTCTTGGAGCTGGCCAGTCCCAGCCAAGCCCAGGTGCATGAGCATAATAATAAATGATTGCTTTAAGCCACTGGCTTTCAGCGTGGTTTGTTACATGGCCCAGCAGTCCTGGTTGTGCATTGTGTTAATGCTTGGCTGCTAACCGAAAGGTGGGTGATTCAAGCCCACCAGCCGCTCTGTGAAAGAAAGTTGTGGCAGCCTGCTTCTGTAAAGATTTACAGCCTTGGAAACCCTATGGGGCAGTTCTACTCTGTCCTACAGGGTCGCTATGAGTTGGAATCAACTCAACGTCAACGGATTTGGTTTGGTTTTTTGGTATTACATGGGAGTAAATGACTGATAAACATACTTGTGATGAATTTTATAGCCAAGAATAAGCCTACCCACTCGTCTCATCTGCTAATAATAAGAGCTGGAGGCACAGGAAGAAGCCAACAAACGATAAAGACACTTTAACACCTGATAAAATGAGCTCAATCTGACCTTTGACCTTTCTGAGTGGCCCCACCCACCCCTTTGTGCTGTGTGGGACACTAACTGCCATATTTCCATTTCATCTGCCTTTACAAAGAACAATTCCACAGAGCTAGGCCTGACAAATACATCATCTTAGCCTGTGTATTGGAAGCAGTGGGGGCCTTTCCACCCCTAGTTGAAACCAGAAACTGTAGAAATGCCTCTAAACATATTTTGGATATTCATTTTTCTAATCACAAATGTTGTAGCATAGCTTGGCTTGAACACCTTGTAATGACTATGTCAGAAAATTTAATACAGGGTTCAACATAAAAATTGGGGCAATCGTCTTTAAAAAAGAAGTGTTATTGTTTAACAGATGTGTGTACATCTGAGCAGATAATCAAAAGATGTGCTGAGAGTAGCTTCAACTTTTAATTATAGAGACTTCTGATTTTAGAGACTTTTCACAAAAGAGATGCTTTACCAGCTCTTCTTTCTTGAGTGTTAAAGACGAGGAAGATACAGCTATTAGCTTCAGAGCTCAGGGCCTCAGAGATTCAGGGCAAATTCCCAGGTCCTTAAGTACCTCAGGAAAACCTGGTGGTGTAGTGGTTAAGAGCTACGGCTGCTAACCAAAAGATGGGCAGTTCGAATCCACCAGGCACTCCTTGGAAACTCTATGGGGTAGTTCTACTCTGTCCTATAGGGTCTCTATGAGTCGGTAATCGACTCGATGGCAATGAGTTCGGTTCAGTTTGGTTTAAGTACCTCGAGATTGGGAATGAGAGGCAACAGGGTCTCAGAACTTGCTGGAAGTGATGGACTGCTATGGAATTCCTATAGTAGTAAAGGTTCTCTGTCCATGTTCTCAGAGTTCCTGGATTTGAGGTGCCTATCCTGATGGCTTCTTCATGATACCATCCATCTGCACTTGGCCACTTGTTGAAAAGCAAAGATGTCACCTTGAAGACTAAGGTGCGCCTGACCCAAGCCATGGTATTTCCAAATGCATCATATGTATGTGAAAGCTGGACAATGAATAAGGAAGACCAAAGAAGAATTGATGCCTTTGAATTGCGATGCTGGCGAAGAATTTTGAATATACCATGGATGGCCAAAAGAACGAAAAAATCTGTCTTGGAAGAAGTACAACCAGAATGCTCCTTAGAAGCAAGGATGGCGAGACTGCGTCTTACATACTTTGGACATGTTGTCGGGGGGATCAGTCCCTGGAGAAGGACATCATGCTTGGCAAAGCACAGGGTCAGCGGAAAAGAGGAAGAACCTCAAAGAGGTGGATTGACACAGTGGTTGCAACAATGGGGTCAAGCATAACAACAATTTTAAGGATGGCGCAGGACCAGGCAGTGTTTCGTTCTGTTGTGCATGGGGTCACTATGGGCCAGAACCAACTAGGCGGCACCTAACAACAACAACAACATCCTGATGGCTTCTTCATGAGACTATCCATCCACACTTGGCTCTACCCCAGGACTGCAACTCATCCCAATTATAGTCTACCCATTTACATCTATGCCCATTAAACCCATTGCTGTCAAATCAATTCCGACTCATAGAGA
The DNA here is from genome assembly GCF_024166365.1 of Elephas maximus indicus. Classification (NCBI taxonomy): domain Eukaryota; kingdom Metazoa; phylum Chordata; class Mammalia; order Proboscidea; family Elephantidae; genus Elephas; species Elephas maximus. The sequence goes on from NC_064843.1 coordinate 43,344,222, forward strand.
CCCTGTCAGTTCCTTCAAAACCAGCAAAACTCATCTCTGAACCCACAAAGATCCCCCATGTTCCACTGAAATGTCCTTAGCAACTTTCTATAGTTCACACTGCACTCACTTACTTTGCTGACATTGCCTCTTTCTTCTGTGTATTTCCAGCTAGAAGGTGGGTTCCCCAGGACAAGGACTGGAATTCTTCTTTGGTATCCCACACAGCACCTAGCCCAGAGCTGAGCACATGAGTTGAATGAATGCCCGCCATCTTGCCCACAGAAGCCCTGTTTCCCCCTTCCTACTACTCCCACACCCACTTAGGAGATACCTTCATGTCTTAAGAACACTCCTCACATCTCCATCAGTGTCACGGCATGGCATTACATCAGTGGCTCAAAGTAATCTGGGGTAAATTTCTTTGCCTCCCACTCACATGAAAGTGCAAGTACTCCAGAGATTACCTGCACCTTAAAAAAGGCGAAGTACAAAATTGTTGGAAAGAGATATGGAAGATTTATGAAAACATCTTTCAGATGTAGCTAACACTTCTGACTCTTCAAGGAAAACAGAGTAAAGTCATCTCCGTGGTATATTTTGGATCTACAGTTCTTTGTTTCTGAGGGTCCTCCAAATCTATTCAAAATCCTTTAAGAGTATTCCACCGTGCATAGGAGAAGTTCATGGCTCCCCAACTAAGTGCACAAGGTCCCTCACACTCGGATCCTGCCCAGTTCTCTGAGCTCACTTTCCGTAATCAGCATGTGCTTTATTAAAAAAAAAAAATTTTTTTTAGCCACTCAATATTGCCAGATCCTTCATGCCCTTCCACCATTTCCTGGGGACTTCCTACTTACACCTCAAGGCCAGTTCAGACATGACCTCCCGTAGACCTTTCCTAAGATCATAGGCGAGGTAGCTGCCCCCTTGTCGCATTATGACATAACTATTCATTTACATGTGTCTCTTCCATATAGACTTTGAACACCTTCAGACCCAACGATGTGTTCTGGTCGCCTCGGGTTCCTTTATGTAGCTGCTGCCCCAATCTTGCCAGACCTACTCCAGAAAGAGGTCCTCGATGCCTGCTACCTGCCTGACTCCTGAATTTCACTGGCCCTGAATCTCTGTCCTTGCACTAAGATCCTGTCCCTTCCTCTTGGAAACACTAGGACTTACATGGACATGCCCTAGGGAAGTAGTTCCAGCGCTGCTGTTCAAGTCCACTTCCCAGGCACGGCATTCCCTGATGGGAGGGTCTCAGTCAAATCCCCCTTTAGCTTAACATGTTGCTTTGAGGAGCCACTGGTCTCCCAAAGGAGCCTTAATTAAAAAAAAAAAAAAAAAAAAAAAACCAGTGCCATCGAGTCGATAATAAGACATTCTATTAGGTCTTCCTAGATCCACAGGAGGAATCAGTGTTCCACCATCAACCAGCAGGGGGCAGTGCAGAAACACAAAGTAGGCCCTCTTCCAAGGGTGGTCTTCCCTGACAGCATCTCTCCCTGACTCTCTGATCCATGGCTTGAGCCACTGCAAGTCCAATGTCCAGATGAATTCTTCTCTTAACCTTTGTTCCGGATAAATTAGAAAATCCTAACTCATTTACTGGATTGTTTGAAAAGGTGGTTAAGTTCTGCCTGATAGCTCTAGATACTTGAATCAAACATGGACCAGAAATTATGGGGCTATCTCTCAGAGCTATCAGATCTGAGTCAACAAGACTCGTGACACTCAAAAGTGGGAAAGTTGAGTATTTCAAGCTGGGAGATGGAGACAAGTGGATTTCTCATCCTCTCTGATGCCTTCAGTTCTAGAAAGTATTTCTTGGTATTCTATTAGAGCATTTAAACGTGGTTTTAACTCTGATTTTTAAAGGTACCATGGATTTCTTCCCCTGAAGAATGAAAATAATTATTCAATGTTGGGAAACAGTCAAACTCCCCATGTTTAACCATTTTCTTAAGAAATCCTTTTGTCTAATCGTGTTATTTTGGCCCTGACATCATAACTTCAAGCTATTCTGGATACTGAGTGTATTTTTGAGATACATTTAAGCAAGCCACTTAACACCATATCCCCAGTCCCCAGTTGCCCTGTAGGTGATTCTAACTCATGGCAACCCCACGTGTGTCCGAGTAGAACCATTCTCCATAGGGCTTTCGATGGCTGATTTTTTGGAAGTAGATCAGCAGGCCTTTCTTCCCAGACACCTCTGGGTAGCCTTGAACCTCTACCTTTTGGTTAGCAGCCAGTGTGTTAACTGTTTGCATCACTCAGGCACTCCCAACAAATATGAATTGCTACTATTACAGCTGCTAGTACATCTACTGTCTAGGTGATCTCCTTCAAATGCCATGTGCACACTCACTATCTAGCTCCTTTTCTCTCCTCTGGATCTCCAGGGATGGGTTTTCAGAGAGGAGAAATCATATTCACGTTCTTTATTGCATTATCAGTACCACGAAGAAATGTTTTCAAGAAACCTGCGTGAGCACCTTCTTCTTGACATGCATCTTGAAAAAGTAGAACTGCAATGTCACTGCCCATTGCTCCCCACTGGAGGCTGAAAACACAGTGGCCTCTCACTTGGTATTAGTCATCATTTTCACTCTTCTTTCAATGCTATATCAAGAGGCAGACACTTCTACTGGGGCAGCCACAGCCTCCCTGGCTGGCTGCACATGGGGCTGGGGCTGCCAGGACTCTTCCAGCACAAAGTCCATATTAACTGCACAGAACTGGCTAAACTCTCTGGCCCTGCAGCACGGTCTTTTCGGATACGAAAGTGACAGTCATGACAACAATTTTCCCAGGTCAAATATTGGAGGAGAAGAGAAAAATCTCGCAAGTAGAAAAATTTCAACACTTTGTGTAATACTCTACGCTTAAGTAGGGGGAAGATAACTCCCCTTTCCTTACGTTGGACTGTATATAGTAACTTCCTTCCAAAGAGTACAGTAGGAAGGTGGATGGTGGCGGGAAGGGGGCTTCTTTTTGGAGTGATCAAAATGTTCTGGGTTTAAATAGTGGCGATGGTTGCACAATTTTGTGACTCTACTAAGAACCACTGAATTATACACTTTAAAAACGCGGATTTTAGGACATATGAACAAAAACAGAGGCTGCTGCAGACACCCCAGGACAAGACAGTGAGCAAGGCACACCTGTGTCATCAGGGCTGGCTTCACCTGCGATGGACCTGAGCGGTCACTCGGCTTCCTGCGCTCAGAGAGACCTGGGCTTGTTTAACACTCTGTTGTCACAGCCTTGGAATTCTTAATAATTTTTAATAAGGATCTGGCCCTGCATCTTCACTTTGCAAGTTACATGGCTGGTCTCATTTGTCAGGAGGACTCAGACATTAATGGGCTGAGGCTGGTGCCCAAAGGTCAGATCCATACAAAGACTCTGATTCTATCCTGGAGGGTCAGAGGTAGGGAGGGGAAACCATGTGACCTTGTTTCCTTGGCCTGTCTGGGCCTGAGAGCTTGGATCCCTGTAAGGAATAAAGACTGAGGGGGCCAGAGGAGCTGTTCTCAGTCATAGGAGAGAGGGGCACAGCTGGGGTCCACTGGGGTGGAGAGTGGGGCTCTGCATGGCAGGAGTTGGAAGCAGTGATCAGGTGTCTCCCCAAACATGGGCTCCCATGGCGGAGCACCCAACCTCTGTCAGGGTGCTATGGGAGGATTCCTGCAGCAGGGGGCAGGGACTCACAGATGAGCCCCGAGTCCCTCCAACTCCAGCTTCTAAGAAGACCAGAATTTCTGCAGGCCAAGGATGAGGCATTGGTTGAGGCTTTCCAGTGAGTTTAAAAACAGCAACCGCACTTTGATGAGTCCACACACAGGAGAAGTCAGGAAAAAATCATGGGCCTGCATGGGTGCCGGGCAGTTCCTGGGTGATCAGTCTTGTTGGTTGGGTGATGCTGTTGTTGCTGATGAGGATAAGGCCACCAAAGCCCAGAAGAAGGGGCAGCTGTCTGACATCAGCCACGAAAGAAAACACAGCATCCCAGGGTCTGGGGTGTGTGGCTATTACCTTGTCCACTTCAGAGCGAAACACATGGAAGACTGCTTTTTTGTTTTAGGTTTTCATTAAATTGCACAAGATCTGTGTACCCACCCCACCCCACCCCCCCTTAGGCACTTTTCTCCCTTTCCAACTGAATCTGTGAAGGCTTTAACAAACCCAGCCTGGTAGGGGGGAACGAGGAAGTCTTCAGGGGGAGTTCAAAATACATTCTGACCCGGGTGGTGGCTACCCAGGTGTGAACATATGCAAAACTTCCCTGACTTGTATATTTAAGATCTATGTGAGTGATACCTCAATAAAAAAATGTTTAAAAACAAAAGGCAGGCTGTGATGTTGGGGCTACAAACCACTTCACTTTTTTTTCAGCCTTAAGAAGAATCTCCAAGATGTTTGACTTGTCCTTGTCACTTGAAAGGAGCATGCCCTACCCTCTGTAAATACAGTTAGAAACCGAAGCTCTCTAATAGCACTCACCCACGTTGGGGTCCCCAGAAGCAGGGCCTGAGACAAGAATTTGAATGCAAGTGGTTAATACAGAAGGCAGTATTAACCGGATGCACCTGTAAGGGAGGGGAAGTAAACCAGGGAAGTGTGTTAATAAGCGTTAGCTGCCCTGAGGCCCCTCTCAGAGACTGTTCACACCACACCTCATAATCTAAGCCGGAGGAAACAGGAGCACTAATCCACCAACCCCCTACCCCTAGGGAGGGTTGCTCTGGGGAGTTAACCCAGCATCAGCAAGCCAGAGAAAGAACTCAGGCAGAGGAGGCAGAAACTCTCTGCAGTGACCCCCAAAGGGGGCTGAAGGCGTATGGTAGGACTGGGGGGAGGGGTAGAAAAGGCCCATCAACACCTGGGAGGGAAAAATGAGATTGGCTGGCCTTGAGCCAGGGGTCTGAACAACCTGAGAAATTCAAGTTCACAGATTTCCTTCCCCTTTGCACATCCACAGAGCTTCTCTCTATAGGCTGCCTTGGTGCAGAGGGATCTCACACACCACCACACAGCTTCTGAAGCCACCTTTCCCTGAGGATGCAGCGAGACAGCTTCAGAAAAAAAATAGCAGGTGAGGATGAAGATTGTCAGAGGAAGCTGGCCCAACAGGCTCCCCAGAGCACCGGGAGAGGGCCATTGTTTCTGGGAGTCTCAGAGATGTGTGTCAAGGCTGGGACAGCTGAAGGAAGCTTTAGCTCCAGAGTTTGTCATTCATTGCTTCCTGCTAGTGGGAAGAATGGGAGCTGATGGGAAAGGAAACCAACTGCACAAAGAGACTGAGGAAAACCAGAGGTCCCCTGGGAAGAAGTTACAGCTGCCCCAGGAGCTCACTGTATGGGGTGGGGGGAGTGGGAGGGCAGGGAGACCTGTGTGGAACCAGCCAGTGCCTGGGAATGCACCTAAAATCTGCAAGAGGTCCTGTGACTGTGCCTGTCACCACCAAACCAGGCTCCAGCCCCAGAATTGGACTTTCCAGGTCTCAGAAGGGACTTACAGTAAACTCCGGGTTAGAAAGATTAGACTTCTCCCATATGCATTTAAAATTCTTGTTAAAAGCAAATGGTAATTTTGAGGAACGACATGTATTAATATTATCAGCCATTGAAGGAGTTTTGCAAATGAGTTAGCCACATCCGTATTTGGGAGCACAACTAAGTTTGCGTAGGTCTTGGGGTCGGGGAAGGTAGGCAAGGATCCTGAAAGTCTTATGCCATAAGACACAGTGTGAGAGATGCCCAGCAGGCCTTGAACACCCGGGTGCCCAAGCTGTGGTATCACATGTCGGGGGTCATAATCCATTTGGAGGGACCTCTGAAAGCCTTGCAAAGGCAAACTCCAACACCATTTTCCTGGGGTCCTCCCCTGGTACATGGCCAAGATGGACAAGTCCAGAAGACTCTGCTTCTCTTACCTGCTGAATATGACCTTAAGGAAGTCATTTTTCTTCATGGTACCTTTGTTTCCTCATGTGTGGTAAGGATAATAACAGCACCTACCTCATGGGGTTGTTTTGAGAATGATATGGGTTAGTGCATGCCAAGCGCTCAATTCACAGCATAGTTAAATCTCAACAAATATTACTACTATTTACTGCTGCTATGACTTCTACATTCCCCAGGTAATCTCCTTCAAATGCCATGTGCCTACTCACCATCTACCCCCATTTTACTCCTCTGGACTTCCAGGAATGGGTTTTCGGAGAGAATCGGTAGTGGATGCTAGTTTTCCATAATGCCCCAAACCAGAAATCCCATAATGCCCCAAACCAGAAATCTTGGTCCTATGTCTACTCTAAAATGCATCTTCAACCCAGTTCTCAGCTAATCCACCACCTAGTTCAGACTGCCATCGTCTCTCATCTGGATCACCAGGGGACGCACTAAAACCGACGACCCTGATGGGTGAAGAAACAATCTCACAGTGTCGTCCACAACCTGGCTGACTGGGATGATACCTTTTTTTTTTTTTTTTAAATAATGTTTTATTGTGTTTTTGGTGAAAGTTTACACAGGAAATTAGGTTCCCATTTGACAATTTCGGTACAAAATTTTCAGTGATATTAGTTACTTTTTTCACAATGTGTCAACATTCTATTTAATTGCATTCTAGTTGTCCCCGCCCCCTCATCTTCTCATCTTTGCTTTTGAGTGATTGTTGACCTTTTGGTTTCATATAGATGGTTCTTTAATGGAGCACAGCACTTCTGGGTAATAGCCTTCACTTTGTGTGCCACTCTGTTATTTCACTAAAAGGTGACATAAGGGGTTAGTTTTGGTTCAAGGTTTAAAGGGTATCTTAGGGTGATAGTCTCAGGGAGTCCTCTAGTCTCAACTGGTCCAGTATATCTCGACTTTTTTGAGAATCTAAACTCTGTTCCATCTACTGTGGCCCTGATCAGAACAGTCAGTAGTAGTAGCTGGGCACCATGTAGTTCTTCCGGACTCAGGGTAAATGAAGTCTGTATTAGCCCTGTACTTTCGTTTTTTCTCTGGGACTTTGGTTTCTTACTTTCTCTTTTGCTCCTGATGAGTACAGTCCAATAGTTGTGTCTTAGATGGCTGCTGGCAAGCTTTTAAGACCCCAGACGGTACTCACCTCACTAGGATGCAGGACACGAACTTTGTGAACTATATTATGCCAGGTGACTGAGTTGTCCCAAGCCTTCAAACTCAGAAAACCAGTCTCGCGAAGTGTTTGGTTATGTCTGAGAAGTATCTATAACTGTATCCTCTGTGAATATATATGCATACATGCACATATAGATACTTCTATCAGTGCACACACATGTACACATCTGTACCTACCCATACACATATATGCCTATACACTTATATATGTGACCGTAGACTCATTTTTTGGTTATTGTTGGTGTTATTGCCAAATTACAGCATAAACATCTTTTTCTTTCGAGCATTTCTTAGGGACATCATTTACATTGGTCAAGCTGTGTGGAATGATAACTTTTGCAGAGGTCACTTTTCACATTCTAATTAGCCATCATGCTCACCCAGTTTGAAAGATAAGTCTGCATTTTTTAGCTCTGAAGGCTTCTCAGTGTGTCCCTGGAATGAGCAAGCCTGGCTTTATACTCAGCTGATACCCAGGTGGGACAATATCATGAAAGTCTCATAGATTCACGGAGACAGAAAGTACCACTAGGAAGGAATCGCTTTCATCCTCTGCCCCCACAGGCACCTCTTCCCAGGGAGAAATTTTGAAAGAACTTCCTTAATGATTTCAGGGTGAACATCCTGTTAGAAAATTCTGCCTGAACAGAAATCGATTTTGAAGGGTACACCTAATGCACACAAACTCTAGCTCACACACTCAGGATCACTCAAACATTCCAAACTTAACATTAATGACATTTGACTTTTCTACCACGTTTTAGGACACTGGCCACGACTCTCCAAGATGGTACCCTTTGACTGGATGGGTGCCCAAAGTGGAACTGATGATGCGTAGCACGGGGCAGCACACAGAGCTCTGACAAATTTATTCCTACAGAAGCTGAGGGACTAGTGTGTCACACATTCAAAGGAGAGCCTGCGTCTTGGATTCCGTTCCACTAAGGAGAGGGCAATGCCTAAACTCACACAATACCTTCGAAGAGTTCACAGCATTAGTAGAATCAGGGTCTATGCATCCATACAGATGGAAAAAAAAAATTATTCAATACAACCAAAAAGCATGACCTGAGCATAAGAAATACAGCAATGAACAAGACAGACAGGATCCCCGTTTTCTGGAAGCTTCCATCCTGAGGGACGAGACAGCCATCAAACAGATAAATGAACAAGACAATGTTCTACAGAGCTAAGTGAAGTCAATGAAACAAGGCAATTTGATGAAAAGAGCCGGGCAAAGGTTATATCTTGATTGGGGTATTGCTACACAGGTGTATACATTTGACAAAATTCTTCAGACTGTACACTTAATATATGTGCGTCTCATTGTATATAAATTTGTCTTTTAAAAATTCCTTTAAATAATGAAAAGAGGAATCAGGATGGCCTCTTTGCAGAAGAAGCACTTGCGCTGAGGCCTGAAAAATGAGAACGAGCTAGAGTTAGGCGTGTAAGAGCTGATTATTCTTCCTGCAAAACTGCTGCAAGAAGAGGGGGCTATGCATTCAAAGGGCCCAAGGTGGGAACATGCTGAGGGTGCAGGGAGGCAGGTGTGAACAAAGGGAGAAAAAGGGAAGGTGTAGGGGAGGAGGTTGAGGTGGTAGGCAGGGGTCACTGATGAGGGCTTTGAAGGCTGTGTAGTTCTAAATTCATTCTAAGTGCAACTGGAAGCCACTGGGAGACCACATGGAGGAAACATAGGGCTCTCCCACTTGATCAGCCCCAGAGCCAGCTCCAGGCAGGGTCTAGAGAAGAGAGGCTACCTAGGGCTGGTGAAAAAAGTGGCCTGGGAAGCAGGTGGGCAATGGGACCAAGTTATCCAGGGAGGACATTGTGGAAGACACAGCAGGGAGGGCAGGACCTAGAAGGGTTAGGAAGATCTGGGGTCACTAGAAGGACCCCAAGGCCTGGGGTGTTCAGCAAGTGGGTACCAACACATGACCCACCCCACCCCCACCCCAAAATGACCCCTGGGAACACTGCTGCAAAGTGAGTAAGGAAAAGAAGGACAAGTCCAAGTGTCATCAGCAGGAAGGACACTGCCCAGTCACTGGCCCGAGCTCCTTAAATACTCCTTCCTAGAAGTCCACAGGTGGGCCAAGGAAGCTGGGCACTCCCACGAGCAGAATGGCTGGCTGGTCTACACAGTGCATAAGGTAAGCCCTCAGTCTGCAGGGCAAAGGGTTCTATAATATGGACGGGTGGCTGAAAACTTAGCAGTGTGTTCCCAAAATGCCTCTGCTCTCGTTATTTCTATCTGGCCAATACTTTTGGGTTGGAGAACAAAGGGAATAAACTCATTGTTAGCAAAGGCACCCCTAAACACCCAATGGCCTGGACTCCCTAGAGAAGAAATAGTCAAGTTGAATATCTGAGGTGGGGCCATCCTGCCCAATCAGAGAATGGAGACAACTTCAAACAAAGTGAGAAAATGTGGCGCAAATCACTTGGGTAGGGAGCAAGAAAACGGAAGGGCAATTTCAGGGTGTCATTAAGGCTTGCACAGAGTAGGGCTTGGCCATCTAAATAACCAACTGGCCCCTCCCCTGGGACACGCAGTCTTTCCAGAGATGAAAACGCCCTTTCTTGTCTCTCTGTGTTTGGAATCCTAATTGTTTCCAGTGTTAATGAATGGCAGGAGAATAGAACTAAAGTTTCGCCAGTTCACTAACTGCTTGAGGAATTACCCACAGCTATTTTTTTTTTTTATATTGTGGCAGGAGTCCTAGTGGCACAGTGGTTAAAAGCTCAGCTGCTAATCAAAAGGTTGGCACTTTGAATCCACCAGCCACTCCTTGGAAACCCTGTAGGGCAGTTCCACTCTCTCCTATAGGGTCGCTGAGTCTGAATCAACTCAAGGGCAACGGGTTTGGGGTTTTTTTTTTTTTTTTTTTTGCTTTTATGGTGGCATTGAGATGGCTTAGAAAAGAAGAATGACATTGGGAACAATTTTAGTTACCTTTGTGTCTCATGACTGGACAATGTTCCAGCCTTCCATTGTTATGGATTTTCTTGCCTGTTAAACAAGGTCACCCAAATGATCAGGGCGTTCCTTTTTGTCTAACTTTACTTTTCTAAACTAGTTCAGCTCTTCCCTAATGTGGTAGGCTGAAAAATGCTCCCCAAAGACATCAGATCCTAATCCCTGGAACCTGTAAATATTACCTTACATGGAAAAAGAGTCTTTATAGGTATTTTTTTTTTTTTTTTGGATCTTGAGATGAACCCTTTCATGTATGAATTAAATTTTTTTTTTAATTTTTGTTGATACCATGTGTTTTCATTAACGGAAGGCATGCTGAATCAAGGAACATTTCTGAAATTTTGTTTTGAAATATGCATTTGATACATATTATTGGGGTGTGTGTGTCTCTCTGGACTCTGGGTGTAGGTATACAGGACACACTTGTCACACTGGACTCTGGCGGGTAGGATTATTTGGGACCCATACTGCATCAATGTCTAGATCCCTTGACAGGTGCATACAATGTATGGTGCATGAAAATGCAGTATTCGCGTGAACGAGGAATCATCGTGAGAAACGCCACTTCCGAATAACGCAAATGAACCTGATATAGACTTACAAAGCTTATCTCGCTGTACAAAAGCCAAAAAGATACAAAAGTTTTGCACAATCACACTCCTAGGATGCAACACCTCATACAATACCCTGTAAAAACAATAATTTTCAGCACACACATTTTTCTCTCATTTTAAACAGTTACAGGTCCCCACCTGCTGGCCACACGTATTGGCAGTGGTACAGTAAACCCATCGCCATCGAGTGGATTCCAACTTACAGCGATCCTATGGTAGCTTCCTAATAATCCTGAAAGGTGGAAAAGGTAGGTAGGTAGTGTATGTCCCACTGTTCATGAAAGAGATTTATCCTGGATTATCCAGGTGGTTCCTAAATGCAATCACAAGTATCCTTACAAGAGAGAGACAGAGGGAGATTTTACTACAGATAGAGAGGGGCAGGCAACTTGATCATGGAAGCAGAGATTAGAGTGATGCAGCCACAAGCCAATGAATGATGGCAGCAACCAGAAGCTGGAAGAGGCCTGCACAGTGTGGAAACAATTTACTAAAAGAAGCAATTAGACCTTTTGGTCCTGGTTCCAAAGCCCCACCAGTAGTTGACTTTTACAGGGATTGGCTGGGGGCCTGCCAAGTGACAGATAAAAGCCCTAGAAAACAGCAGCTCAGATGGGGCTTCCTGATCAAGGAAAGTCAGGAGAGGAGCTTGTCCTAGGGACATGGGACCCTGTGCTATGAACCTCCCAGACTGTGTAAACCTACAACAGTGATGGAGGCAGCAGCTGCAAAGGTACCAGAAGAAGCAGAGACAATGAGCAGACCCAGAAGAAGTGGTGAGGATGAGCAGACCCAGACTGTGCAAGCAAAGTGTAAAGACCTGCATAATACAGGTTGTTAACAGGTCTTCCTCCAATCCTGATGCCCCATTTTTCTTCATATAGTCCAGCTTCTTGTATTATTTGCTCGGCATACGGATTGAATAGGTATGGTGAAAAGGTGACGCACAGCTTTCCTGACTTTAAGCCATGCAATATCCCCTTGTTCTGTACGAACGACTACCTCTTGGTCTATGTACAGGTTCCTCACGAGCACAATTAAGTGTTTTGGAAGTCCCATTCTTCGAAATGTTTTCCATAATTTATCATGATCCACACAGTGGAATGCCTTTGTATAGTCAATAAAACACAGGTAAACATCCTCCTGGTATTCTCTGCTTTCAGCCAGGACCCATCTGACACCAGCAATGAAATCCCTGGTTCCATGTTCTCTTCTGAATCTGGCTTGAATTTCTGGAAGTCCCCTGTTGATCTACTGCTGCAGCTGCTTTTGAAAGATCTTCAGTAAAAATTTACTTGCCTGTGACATTAATGATATTGTTAGATAATTTCGGCATTCGGTTGGATCACCTTTCTTGGGAATAGGCATAAATATGGATCTCTTCCAGTCGGTTGGCCAGGTAGCTGCCTTCCAATTTCTTGGCATAGTTGAGTGAGCACTTCCCCCACTGCAACTATTTGTTGAAACATCTCAATTGATATTCTGTCAATTCTGGAGCCTTGTTTTTGGCCAATGCCTTCAGAGCAGCTTGGACTTCTTCCTTCAGTACCATCGGTTCCTAATCATATGCTGCCTCCTGAACTTGTTGGACGTTGACCAATTCTTTTTGGTATAATGACTCTGTGTATTCCTTCCATCTTCTTTTGATGCTCCTCACATCATTTCATATTTCCCCCATAGAATCCTTCACTATTGCAACTCAAGGCTTGAATTTTTTCTTCAGTTCTTTCAGCTTGACAAACCCTGGTAGCATAGTGGTTAAGAGCTATGGCTGCTAACCAAAAGGTCAGTAGTTTGAATCCACCAGGTGCTCCTTGGAACCTCTATGGGGCACTTCTATTCTGTCTTATAGGGTCGCTCTGAGTCGGAATCCACTCGACAGCAACAGGTATTTTTTTTTTTTAGTAGTATTTAGGAATTCCAGAGCCATTCATGATCATTTTAATTGTTTACCACGTTTAAATGCATGGGATCATGTTTCATTGTTTTGAGTTGTTTGGATTCATTTAGAATCTCTTAGAATTGTTTGGTGAGGTGGTTCTCAAACTCAGCTGCACACAGGAATTGTAGGAGGGCGGGGGAGCTGGGGAAACAGTGTTAAAAATTCTGCTGCCAGAGCCACAACTCAGAAGAATGAAATCAGAAGCTCTTGGTACGGGGCCAGGCATCAGTGTTTTTAAAACCACCCTCAGGTGACTGCAACGTGCAGCCGAGCTTGCGAACCATTGCAGTAGGATCATTCAGAACAGCTCTACTGATCGGAAGGAAACCCTGGTGGCGTAGTGGTTAGAGCTGCTAACCAAAAGGTAGGCAGTTCGAATCCACCAGGCACTCCTTGGAAACTCTATGGGGCAGTTCTACTCTGTCCCATAGGGTTGCTATGAGTCGGAATCGACTCGACGGCACTGGGTTTGGTTTTTTTTTTTTTTTTTGGTTTAGGGTTGTTTATTTCGACTTAGTGTGCCTCTCCGGGGAGGGCACTGGTAGGCACCTAAGAGTTAATTATTTTTAAATCCAGTGTACTCAATCATGATCTGAGTCAGCCCAGAAATAATCCTCAGTGCCACCAGCCCTGGACATCTTCCTCCCTAAACCCCTCGGAGAGAGTGAGTTTCTCCTCTTAGAGTGTTCCTGAGCTCCCGGCTCAGGCCTCCAGGTGCAGAGGTGGGACTGGGAGCAGCCTGTGTCCATGTGCCCTGGAGGGCGAGGCAAGGCACGCATTTATCTAGAGTCCACACAAAGGGTTTGGTTAGCCAATGGAATGTTGCATCTGAAACCCAGTTCTTAATAAAGAAAACTTCAGAATCTAAGCAACGGAAAGTAGAACAGTGTGACAGAATATTCTGGCTAACTTCAGGCTGCCAGAATTTGTGATTCGTGTTTTTTCTTCTTTGAAAGCCTTTGCTTGTCCAATTTCTGAAAGGGGTATTGAGAGTACAATTACAAAGTGGTTTCGTTTCCAGGGTGACTGAGCCTAAGTGTAGGGAACTCCCCAATTTCTTATGTGGGCACTCCATCCCTCAGGCTCCTGTACCACTCACATGCTCAGGGTAGCTGGTTTTCTCAAAGGCACTAGAACTATTGATGTGATCCTTCTGTCCTGGGGGGGCGGGGGGAGGAGTGCCCATTTGTGAGAGCATGTATATATATAGTTATATCTCTTAACATTCGTTGTCATCTAGTGGGTTCCGACTCAGTACAGTTTTACATACACAAATATATGGCTCACGACTGTGGGGACTGCATTTCAATTGTGGATTGAACCTTCGATCACAACAGGGATTCTGAAGTATGGTGCTAGGAAAAACTAACCCCAGCATGGAAGCAGGTACCTAGCTGGCTTTAATCTTCTAGCCATTGTTTGTTTGGTTTGGGAGTTTTTTGACCCTTTATTTTTTGGACTTATTAACCAGGGAGTTTTTTTTTTTTTTTAATTAAAAAGCCAGTGTAACAGAAGCATGAAGAAAACGTAATTCCACCACTCTAAGGCAACTGTTTTCGTAGGTTTTTACATGTAGGCTGCAATCATGTTATACATGCTATTTTATTCACTTTACATAATAATATTTTCCATGTTTCCATGTAAATTTTATATTTATACTTTCAATGGCTAAATAATATTCCGTTATGGTTACTGATTTTATTTGACCTGTACCATTACTGGAGTCCTGGCGGCATGGTGGCTAAGAGCTTGGCTGCTAACCAAAAGGTCAGCAGTTCAAATCCACCAGCTGCTGCTTGGAAACCCTATGGGGCAGTTCTACTCTGTCCTATAGGGTCGCTGAGTGGGAACGTACTCAACAGCAATGGGTTTTTTGTACCATTATTACAGAAGGAAGAAAGAAAGAAAAACACCCTGCTTGGCTTTTTATTAGGATTACTTGACTCCATAAATCAATTTGGGAAGAACTGCTATTTTTCCAATCCATAAACATGGTATATCTTTGCATTTTTAATTTCATTTTCTACTATTTTGTGGCTGGTACATGGATATACCACAGATTTTTATACATTAAGGTTGTTTTCAAGCAACCTCGCAAAATTCACATATTTCTAATAATTTATAGATTCTTCTGACCAGTTTTAACTCACACTTTACTTGTTGGTTCCTTTTTCCTGGGTCAAACGTATTGTCATTTGTTTGTTTTGTAGTTTGTTCTTTTTCCTTATGTAGCACAAGAGTTTTTGGACAAACTACTTTGATTTTTTTAGTCTATTTTTTATTATTATTATTTTTTATTGTGGTGAAATATATGTAACTTGAAACTTTAACCATTTTTAAGGGTACAATTCAGTGGTATTAATTACATTCACCATGTTCCACAGCCATCACCCCTACCTGTTCCCAAAACCTTTCATCACCCCAAAACAGCAACTCTGCATCCATTGAGCAATAACTCTCTCCCATTCATCCCTCCCCCCTCCAACCCCTGGGAAGCTCTCGTCTACTTTCTGTCTCTGCAATTTGCCTCTTCTAGATGTTTCATGTAAGTGCAATCATACAATATCTGGCCTTTTGTACTTGGCTTATTTCACTTAGCATGTTCTCAAGGTTCATCCATGTTGTAGCATGTATCAGAACTGTATTACTTTTTATGGCTGAATAATATTCCATTCTATGTATGTACAGCATTCTGTTTATTCTTTCATCTGTGGGTTGACAGTTGGGTTGTTTCCACCTTTGGGGTGCTGTGAATCACGCTGCTATGAACATTGGCATACACATGTCTGTTTGAGTTGTCTGTTTGAGTCTTCTTTTTCGATGAGTTTGGGCCTATACTTAGGAGTGGAATTGCTGGGTCATACGGTTATCGTGTTTGACTTTTTGAGGAATCACAAAACTGTTTTCCACAGTGGCTGCACAATTTGACATCCCTACCAGCACTGCAGAGGCGTAACTAGGGTGTGGCAGGTATTGCACTGGCCCTGGGCAGGTGGTGCCGCTGAGCAGTTTCTATTAACCCAGTACAGCCAGTGGCGTAGCTACGAAAAATGGCACCTGTGGCAAGCACTGAAATTGGGCCCCTGTCCCAGCCATCTGACAACTCTCTTTCAGATAACTTTACCGTGATATCAGCTGAAAAACACAAGTCAAGCTCGTTAATCTTTTAATAAACACATTACCATGCCTGAGGAAGGACATTGGGACTTACCAGGCTAATAAAAACTGCTCAGTTGCACCACACGCCCAGGGCCAGTGCAATACTCTAGATATGCCACTGAGTGCTTGAACTGATTTTCTGACATCTGGCATTATAACCAAAATTTGATTAAGGAATTTTTAGCTGAACAATGCATTAGAAAACCAGTTGCCATCATGTCAGCTCTGACTCATGGTAACCCCATGTGTGTCAGAGTAGAACTGTGCTTTATAAGATTTTCAATGGCTGATTTTTCAGAAGTAAGCTGGCAGGCCTTTCTTCCAAGGCACCTCTGGGTGGACCCTAAACCTCCAACCTTTTGGTTATCAGCCAAGCACGTTAACTGTTTGCACCAACCAGGGACCCCTAACAATATATTACATTTCTGTAAATGTGTCCATTACTTTTAGGACTTCATTGTTAAGCCTTTCCTTGGGGTCATTTTGAACTCAAGGCTTTTTATAGCCCCAGACATACAGCTAGTCATTATGCATAGGAGTTCTCATCAGCAATTTTTGTTCCTCAAAATTACACCCCAGACATCTCTAAGACATCACTGCTTTCTGCTACCAAGGCATACTCAGTAGTCCATTGTGTTGTTTCTGCCCCAAGGTTTGGTGGCTGCTACCTTCCCGGGACCTGGGTTTCTCTCAGTGGAAGATACTGTAAGAGACCTAAAACCAGGTGCCGTTGACCCTAGAAGGTTCTGTGGAGCATGGACCGGGAGGTGCCAGCAGCAGCCCAGAGGGCTGGCGATCAGCAGGAGGTGTTCAAAGTCACCAGTTAATGCCAGTGCATCCAAGTTTAAAACTCCACTAAGAAAAATGCATTTCACTGTAATGCAGGAATGTTTAAATCAGGTTTATCAAAACATGGATATATCAAATATCCATATTATATTTTGTATTCTACCAAAACATGCATTTGAATTTCAGTTTTATCCTAAGTTTAAGCTTAAAACTTAAATGCCAATTTATGGCTTCTTATTAAAACCTCATATAAAAATTATGATCAGCTGTTTCTTGACCACTGTGTAAAGGGACCATATTTATCATCTGTGCTGGGACATTTTGAGAACCAAAGGGGGTGCTTGGTGGTACAGTGGTTAAGAGTTTGGCTGTTAAACAAAAAGGTTGGCAGTTCCAATTTATCAGCTGCTCCTTGGAAACCGTATGGGGCAGTTCTACTCTGTCCTACAGGGTTGCTGTGAGTCGGAAGTGACTTGATGGCAACCGGTTTGGTTTTCGAATTAATAATTACACTAAGACAACGGGCATAAACTGGAACTGTCTCAAGCAAACTGGGACTTATGGTCCATTCCAATGGGCCTGTAGTTTTAAAACTGCTAAAGTTAGCTTATATACTTGAATCGAAGTAGTAATTTTTACTTTGGGTAGTTTTAAAATAAAAATAGCAATGCCAATTTTACCCAAGTCCAATTTTCAGTACAAGAGTTTGCTTGTGTCTAAGCAAGCCAGCAACCTACTCAAATATATTCAAAACTTCACAGTAAAGCCTTGTGCTCACAGCAGACTACATTCAGTAATAACTTCGTTACCTAAATAGACACCGCCAGATTATTTCATAAAATCTGTGTCTCCGTAAAGCAAGCCAAGAACGATCTGCTCCTTTGCTGGAAGGCTATGAGTATCCGTTGGGTGAAAGTTGCTGTTAGCTCGGTGCGTTGGCCCCTGACTCATGACAAGTCCATGCACAGTGGAATGAAACGCTGCCTGGGCCTGGGCTATCCCCATGATCTGTTGTGGACCTGACCATTGTGATCCATGGGGTTTTCATTGGCCGGGTCTCCTATGTGGAAGACAGAAATTCTACCACTGCCCCCTGAGTGATATTAAGAAAAAACAAAAACATTGCTGTCAAGTCGATTCCGACTCATAGTGATCGTATAGGACAGAGGACAGCTGCCCCATAAGGTTTCCAAGGAGGTAAATCTTTATGGAAACAGGATGCCACATCGTTCTCCCGCGGAAACATTGTTGGATTTGAACCACCGACTTGTTAATTAGCAGCCAAGTGCTTTAACCAATGCACCAGCAGGGCTCCTGGGTGATATTGGGTGCTCTAATTTCTGTAAGATTTACTGCCTGATTTGGGGCCCCAGGCTGACTGTTTTTTGGTCTACATTGCCTACATCCCTGTGATGTGCAGCCAGAGAAGCCTCACTGTCTAGAAGCATTAACTGCCTGTTCATGTGTTTCACCCAACTTAACGCAACAACAGAAAAAGCCAGAGCTTGGAGTAAAAACTCTTAATACAGGAAACTGAAAGAACACTCAAAAGGGAACAGTGATTTATTCAAATTTTGCTCTGTTTTTTTTGTTTTTGCTAATTTACAAGCACTGTTTTGGGGATTCTTTTCTTGGTTGCCCCCTTTTTCTAGAGGCCAAATTATGTTGGTCATTTATTCCTGCTCCACAACCAGGTATTTGAGGAAGACGACCATCAATCTCATTCAAGCTTTGTGAACCAACCACATAACCCTTCCCCATTCCGTAGGATGGGTCTTGGAAGCAGCTACGAGGGCCCTTAAATCTGGGACTACTGGGCAGCTGCCTCCGACACAGGCAAGCCCAGGTCCCCATGTCAATGCAGGGTGGCTCAGTCATTTTACAGGTGAGGAAACCAAGTCCTTGAAAAAGGTTCAGTGAGATGGTCCCAGGCTCATAAGCAGCCAGGGTGGAGTCAGGACGAAAATCCACTGAACGCTAGTTTCCAGCACTTTCCACCAGAACTCACTAACTCCACCAGGGACACAACTTCCTATTTGGAATATTACAGCCAGGTGTGAGCCTGCTGTGTCTAAGCCTGTTCAAAGAAGCTCGGGGGGAAGAAAAGCAACTGATCTCTTGGATGTCCCTTCACATCCCTGTCCCCAACCTTACAACCACCCTCTTACAATACATAGCTCCTTATCCAGTGGACACACACAAACCCATCGACAGAGGGACTTCTCTCTGAAAAGTGCTTTATTTCAATTACATCTAAGACATGTGCATTAAAACATATCAAAATATTACAAAAATTCATGGCTCCCTATGGAGACCTCGTCAAATTACGTTAAGGTGCCTAAAAGCATCAGTTTACAAGTTCAGAACCAAACATTGAACCAGGTCATGTACCATTGCTGAAAGGCTAGTGATGGTTAAGAACACTTCACAAAACTAAAGGAAGTGGGGAAACCCTTAAGAAACACTAGAATTACACCCAGAAACCATCAGCCAAGGAAAGACGTCTGCCTGCAGCCTGGCTGGCAGTCTTTGGGGGACACTCCAAGGGCAAACTGAGAGCTACCCCTTCACAGCTTGTCCGTCTCTTATGCATGGTTAAGACACAGAGTGCTATAACCTCCCGTGACAGGGCAAACACTTTCACAGCTGAAGGAAGAGGTGCCACATTTGTTTTTATTTTTACCTCTTTAGATCATTTTTATCTCATCTGAATCAAGGAAGGCTTTGTGCGAAACATTTTAAGTAGAGACTTGAAAATGCTTGCTGCCCCATCAGCAAAGTTTAAGGTGATCCTTCTGTCTCCTATCGCTACCCCATGTCACGGGTTGGCCGCCATGAGACACTGAAATCCCCTTGTCCATACAGAAATTTCTGAGATGCATGTATGACACCATGTTCTCTGGGCTATGGAGCCTCAGAAGAAAATTCTACTTTTTTATTTAATTTTTTTAGGACAGCTTCTCTTTTCTCAAGAGAACTCGTTGCCCTTCTGGGTCTATTTTTCCTTCTACCCCCTAACACTCTGAAATAACCACTCAACTCCACAAAAGAGAATTCTTGCCAACATGTTTTTGCACTGAGAACAGATTCTTTTTGTAATTATATGTCAAAGTTTTATCTACACTGACGATAAAACGTCATCATCTGAAGATTTATAGGACAGAGTATTGGTTTCTTTTTAGTAGCAAGGAGACCAAACTCAACCCATGGCTGTCGAGTCGACTCTGAGTCATCACGATCCCATAGAGTTTCCAAGGCTGTAAATCACTATGGAAGCAGACTGCCATCTATTTTCTCCCACAGAGCAGCTGGTGGCTTTGAACTGCCTATCTTTCAGTTAGCAGTCAATTGCTATAACCACTGTGCCACAAGGGCTCCTTGTAGGGAGGAGGGAAGGGTGAAAATCTCTCTCCTTGAAGCATCAGCAAGTCTCTACTTCAAAACTCTGGCACATTTCACTTGGAGGGGTAGCTAATCTTCTGAGATCCTCTCACCTCAACTCAAAGTCATCCAGCCTGGGGACCACTGCGGACAAGACTAAGCACACGAGGGCATGTCGAGTTTGTGCTTTTTAATTTCTCACCCAACTACCCTTTCCTCCACCTCCCACTTAACTCATATTAACTTTTCCACTAATGTGATCACCGTGAACGTGACCTTGTGCTTAATTCCACCACCACCAGGGAAGACTGAGCCCCTTGCCACCAAGGTGTACTCGAGTTTTCCTTCATTTGATCACAAACCTTGTAACATAAGCCTCCGGAGAAAGAAAGCCAGATGTGGCTAGTCTGTTTTCACGAGTTAGGAAAAACCCTATAAATCGGCCTTTTGTGCTTGTCACAATTTCAGGTCCATTGCACATCATTACATAAACCTTCACAAATCAGTCGGCATTCAAAGCTGCATGGCCATGTGATACCAGTGAGAAAATCTGGCTCCACGTGGAGGTAAAGCATTTCTGTTTCATCTGCTATTTAAGAGAACTTTTCCAGAATTCCTGAGCAAGATATCAGGACTTGAGAAATGATCTCTAAACAGGGCAGGTGGAAGTGGAAAGGAGAGGCCTGAATTAGAAGGAAGCGTGTTGTGTAAGGAGTGATCTGCCCTCAGGTCCACACCCTGGTCCCCCATCTTTACAAAGCAAGTCTACCTCAAGAACGCTTTCTCGGAAAGCGATCTGGTGCACTTGACATTTTGCAACATTTCTGTATTTAACACCATCACAGTTACTAGTGCAAATTAAAGAGGATTTTTATAAACTAGAAATAGACACCCAATAAAAGTTACTGGTTAGTCACTTGATTTGTGAAAATTCTTCCCCCAGTCCCCTAAAGAGATATTATTGGGGCCAACAAAGGCTTTGCAAGTTCACTGTAAATGCAAAACTCAGGAGTTGGGTTTGCATTCACAAAACTGCCCTTTCCCATCTGTAACTTGGGAAGCTGTCCCCACCCCTTTTTTTATTTGTTTGCTTAGCCTGGCTCTGTGCATTTGACAGAAGCCCTCTGAGGTGTATAATTGAGAACAATCACCTCTGGGTTTCCACTCCACGCCCCACAGGGCTGATAGAGCTATCCCCTTAGGGGAGGTAGGCCAGCTAAGAAAGCCCTGGAAAGATGTCAGGTGGTGGCATGCCACCATTTCCAAAGTCAACAATAAGACCACAGCTATGAGCCTTCCAAAAAGGCTATGGAGAAGGTCACAGAGGAGGGCAGGACGGTGCCTAGGGAAGGAACGGCTCTGCTGCAAAGGCCCACCTTCCTTTAAAGCACCAACCCGTGGCTCTCCATCCCCCAACTGCCCAGTGCTCCAAACTTTCCTTGAAGATGAGGTGGAGGAGATGAGGAGCACTCCCACTCTTATGCAGCTCAGACCTGCCTGCTGCTAGGAGCTCCTGGTTTTGCTGGGTTGACCTCGACAGCCAGGACCCCTGCCCCAAACATCTCTCGGTCTTTCCTCAAACTGTATCTGCCACACTGGCCCACAGTTAGTTGTGTGGCAATCTCTCTGATCAGGGCTCCAGGGGACAGACTCTGTACCCGCCTATCTTCCAAGTGGTGTCTGCTCTGACCCTCTCTACACACCTTCACAGGGAAGCCCAAAGAGCACCCCCTTGTGTCACATTCAGTCAGTAGCAGGACAGGTCCTCCTTCTTGAAGTCCATCTCCACACACAAGGGCGGGGGTGAGCTGCAAGAATCCAGAGGTTGGAAAGAATAAAGTCTTCACTTCAAACATGGCCATAGTTCAAGTGCAGAAGATTCTAGATGATGTGAAGATGGGCTGGGCTCGCAGCCACCTGTCATTTCTGCCACGAGCCTCCACACGTCCTTTTGGACCTATGGAGTGGACTCAGAAACTTCTTGGCCACCACCTCAGAGCAAGGCTGGGTTCTGGCCAGGCTACCCAGTCAGCATCATGTGCAAACCAGTGAGGCTCTGACTCCACAAGACCTTCCCTTCAGCTCAAGGAAGCATCAAGGCAATGGGGTTTGTGGCTTGACATGCAGAGAGAAATTCTCAGGCTTCCTCCTATCTTCTAGGGGTAGCCATGGGGACAAGGATGGAGGCAGATTCTTCTTTCTAAGCATCCACACAGAACATTCCACATAGTGTTCTTGTTTAACATGAGCAAAGTTTCCAGTGTAAGAAACTGTGGGTTTATTGCATCTACCCCACCAGTGGTTTATCTTTTTCTTTCATTAAACCTGCCCCCAAGGGTATATGGCTGGTATTTTATTAATTTCCAGGAATCTTGCATTCAGTGATCCGTCTAGGCATAGAGGGAGAATCCCTACTAGCACACAAATACCCCACCTAAGCTTGCCAAGCCCCTTCCCCTTCTAAACATGGGCAGGAAAGTGTGGCTGTTCCCTGGCACTTGAGGTGAGAAAACCCTTCAGCCTAAAACCCCTCAGGTCAGGAACCCCTCTTTCCTGCCCATGAGGAGCACATCCGGCAGCCTCACAGCACTTGTGCTGGCTGCTCGGACTATAATTACATGTGAAAAGTATCAGGTAGGCACATGTCTGTGGACACACACACATACACACACACTAGGTCCTCCCTAGAACAAAAATCAAAATCCCTGTGAGTGAAAGAAAGGAGACCGGGGATCCAAGGACACGGATTTGTCTGCTCACTGCTCCATCTCACTCCGGGTAGCAAATGCGGGCTTGGAGGGAGCTGGAGAAGTTGCATTTCAATGTTTCAGTGGAAAGAAAGCTTCTGGCTTCCTGTGGGTCTACTCATGTAAATACCGGTCCCTGTGGGGTCTGGATCCCCTCTTTCTCATGGCTCAGATAGTTTCTGGGGTCTCGGCTATCTCCTCCAGCCTCTGACGAATCATTAGCCGGAGCACGGTGTACCTGGGGACAGAGAAACAGCTTGTGGTGGACATAGTCAGCAGCACACACCTCCTCTGGATCCCTCCCTGACACCCAGGCGACACTACGGGCCAGCTCTCCTGTCCCTTTGCTTCTGTCTTTGACCCACTCTTGAATCACTCTGTTGCTTGTTCATTTCCACAACAGGATGAGAGGAAATACAGAGGCCAAAGGCAAACTAGATTATTTCACTGTGGTTAGAACATCTGGCAAAAGGAGGATGAGAAGGTCAAATACCAACAACAACATTGGCAGTAAGGTTTCCATTAATGGAGTGCTTCCTGTGCCCGGGGAAGCAATAGTCATAGTGCTTTATACGCACGTCCCTGGGTGGTACAAACAGTTAATGCCTTCAACTGCTAACCCAAAGGTTGGCAGTTCAAGTCTACCCAGAGGCACCTCGGAAAAAAGGCCTGATGATCTACTTCTGAAAAATCAGCCATTGAAAACCCTACGGAACACAGTTCTACTCTGACGCATGTGGGGTTGACATGAGTTGGAATTGACTCAACAGCAACTCGTTGAATCATATGATGTCACCATTTTTGTAGGACAGAAAAAAAATGGTCAACTATTGGCAATTTCATATGGTCCAACCTATAAAATCACACCCAAACCAGTCGCTGTCAAGCATGAAAGGGGGAAAATAAGACATCTGTATGTCCCACATCAAAATGGGAAGGTGAGATGAAAAGCAGAGAGACCAAGACACTTCGGCCTCACATCCCCATCTGAGATTCAGGTTTGTCAATAGGCAGCCCCTGAAAAAGGTCCCTAAGGCCCAGGCCCACGCAGCACCGCGGCAAGGCACCTGCACAGAGACCCCTTTATTGAGGCCCCAGGAGAAGCCCAACCAGCTGCCCTGGAGGCCACGCTTACTTGCGCATTAGCTTCTTCACTTCCCGATCTTCTTCCTCTTGGAGCTTCTGAATGAAGCTTTTAAGGACAGGCATCTCGAACTTTATGTACTGGGCCACCTGGGGAGGGAGAAGAGGCCTGGGTGAATGCCCCCTCCCAGCACTAGCCCAAATCCTTTAGCCTCCTCTCTCATGCCAGGGCACAAAGCCTCAGGGAATCTACTGCCCCTCTAATCCAGGGTTTCCTAAAAGGCAGGACCCGAGCCTCGTTCTTCTTGAGGCTGGCATAGAGTCTTCAATGAAGATGGCTTCATTTACATGACACCATCTCGTACCTCCTCATTTTTCATCTTATGTCCCCAATCCTCTCAATTCAGTGATGCAGAGGAAGACAGAAACCTGTGATATTTAATAAGCCTCTCTGCTACTCTAAGGGAATTTAGGGAACCATGGGCTCAGAATGATGGTTTGTGTCTCGAGTCTCAAACAGGCATCCAAATGTGAATTTGCTTCTGAGAGGTTGTGGGAGTGGCTCTCTGGTGCACTAAACTTACACAACTGCCCCCCACCAAAATCCTCACCCTACTCTAGATCAACTCCCCTCCATGGGAGGAAGATCTTTCCCAGCCCTGCTGAAATTGGGCTTGGCTATTAGACATGCTTTGGCCAATGGGATGTGTGTGGACATGACATACCCCAATTCCATGCAAATGAGCTTGCATGGTTTGGCTTGGTTTCTTCCACTCCACCATCCACCATGAGAAGCATACCCTAGTCAAGTAGCCACTTACCCTTAAACCTGGGTCTCTGAATGAACCCAACCTATGGCCAAGAGCAGAGCCACTGCAACCAGCACGCAGAAACATGAGTAAAAAAATTAATGGTTTCTACTGGAAGCTAGTAAGATCTGGGGATGTTTGTTACTGCAGCAAAAGCGGACTAATACATAAGATAAGGTAGAATTACTGCTAGCTTCTTGAAGTTGCTAAGAGATAGTTTGCAGAAATTTCTCAGCCCTCTTACTATACTAAAGAAAGGTTCAGGAAATTTATTCCTTCTATGGAAATCACTTTCTGCCTAAGCATTCCTTCAATTCTCATAGGATGTACCCTCAACCTGGCCTCTGTCTTCATACTACTGGCCCATGGCAATTACTGCTTCAAGAAAACCAAGTATTGAGGAATTGCAGCTAAAGGAAGGCATGGTATTACTCAGCCACAAAGGGAAATGAAGTCCTGACACAGGCCGCAACGTGGATAAACCTTGAAAACATTAGCTGAGTGAAATGAGTCACAAAAGGACAAATACTGTAAGCTTTCACTTATATGAGATATGCAAATATATAGAAACCAAATATTATTAGTGGAATAATTTCATAAAGGATAACGAGAATGGTTGGACAACTTGAAGAATGTAATCAATGTCACTGAATTATACATACAGAAATTATTGAACTGGCAAGTGTTTTGTTGTATATATTTTCACTACAATAAAAAGGGGTGGGGAGGGCATGGACCTTGGCCAAAAAGTCATGCTACACCCTAGTTGCTGGAAACCCAACCTAACGCCCATCCTCCTGAGGACAGACCACCTGACTGAAAGGGAACTTACATCATAGGTGACTTCCTCCACCTGGTCCTTCTCCATGAGGAACACTTTGGAGACCTGCTCACATGGGCCCTGGAGGATTCGGGCAATCAGCGGGTAGTCGGTGTTCTTCAGCTTCTGTTTCTCTGGAACCACAATACAGCCAGGAGCGGCCCTGAGCTTGGCCCTAGGTCTTTCTCACCTTAAGTAATGGTTAACCCAGGGGCCCAAAGGGACCAGGTGCCTTAGAAGATGCAGCCACAAGTGTCAGGAGACTGGTTTCCATAATATTCAACAAGTGTTGTTAAAAGCAACGTCCCACCACTCTTCCCCGCAACATACTGCCAACCTCCAACCCATTGGGAGGTGCTGCTTTGGAGGAATTGCTTTTATCTGTCTCTCGAGAAAAGCCAGCTCCTTTTTAAATAGTCACTCAGGTTTTGGGGTATGATTACTGACCATACATAGGGTCCCCCAGTGGACACATCCAGCAAGCCCACCAGCCTTGGAGGCAAACAACATTTGGAAGTTTCCAAAACCCAAACAACAAGCAAATAAGGCTGAGGTATTTTCTTAACTTGCTATTTTGAGTTAATTAAAATTTGTAAAGTACACCGTGTCCTTCAGACTTACCACCGCTGGTATGGACAACGTACAAAGCAAACTCCTCCGGAGAATTCTCGATCTGAATTAGGAGCAAAAGATATTTGTTCACATGTGTCAGCATCCTAACTGTGACCAATTCCCTCTTCTTTAACATTTCAACGTAAAATAGATTTCAGGCTCTTTTGGGGGGCGGGCTACTTATTTACAGCTCTTAGAAATGATAAGGAAATTGGGCAGGCAGAGAACTTTATCGATAATAATAGATGATAATAGCTCATATTTGTTGCTACCTGCCAGGCACAGTCTGACATACTTAATGTGGTTGAATTCATATGATGCAATATGAATTTTTTCCAGTGAGGAAGTAGAAGCACAAGGAGGTTATATAACTTGCACCACTCACCCAAACGAGGTGATGGAACAGGGATTTGAACCCACGCAATCTGACCAAGAGCTTATGCTCTTAGGCCACAGGCCACACGGGTTTCCATTAAAAACAGAAAATACCTGGTCCCTGAAAGAATTATAAGAAGCTTGCAGAAAACATACAAAGTAGCAGGACTTTAAAAGCTCTCATGCACTAAAACGTATGTATCTATTTAAACATCATTTTTCAAAGTAGATTCCCTGGCTATGGTGCAGACCATCTGCGCAGTGAGCCCAAGACAGTCTTCGAGCCCCAGGGTCCTTTGTTGTTAATTGCCCTCGGAGTCGATTCCAACTCATGGCGACCCCATGTGTGCCGAGTAGAACTGCTCCATAGGGTTTATTTATTTATTTGTATTGTGTTTTAGGTGAAATTTCACAGAGCAAATTAGTGTCTCATTCAACAAACTGCACTCAAGTGTTCCATGACATTGACTGCCATCCCCACACTGTGTCAGCACTCTCCTCGTTTCCACCCTGGGTTCCCCGTTTCCCTTCCTCCGGTTTCCCTTACCCCTTCCTGCCTTCTCGTCTTTACTTTTGGCCAAATGTTGCCCTTTTGGTCTCGTATAATTGTTCTAACGAGCATGTTCTTTTCAGATGTTAGTGTTTATTTTATGGGCCTGTCTATTGCTTGGCTGGTATGTGGTTTCTGGGAACGGCTGCAGTTCCAAGTCAGAGGGGTGTCTTAGGGCCAGAGTCTCTATCAGTTCCTTCAGTCTCTATCAGGCCAGTAAGTCCGGTCTCTTTTTATGAATTTGATTTTTTGTTCTACACTTTTCCCCCGCTCTGTCTGGGAACCCCTATTGTGATTTCAGTCAGAGTTGGCCACAGGGTTTTCAAGGCTGTGACTTTTCAGAAGCAGGTCACCAGGCCTGTCTTCCAAGGAGCCTCTGGGTGGCTGGAATCACCAACCTTTTGTCTAGTAGTCAAGGGCTTAACCAGTCGCACCACCCAGGGACTCCTAGGAGTCCTTAAGTCCCTGAGGGAGAATACCTCTCCAACTTTAGTGGGCATGAAACCAAAAAAAACCAAACCCAGTGCCATCGAGTTGATTCTGACTCATAGCGACCCTATAGGACAGAGTGGAACTGCCTGTAGAGTTTTCAAGGAGTGCCTGGCGGATTTGAACTGCCGACCCTTTGGTTAGCAGCCGTAGCACTTAACCACTACACCACCAGGGTTTCCTAGTGGGCATCAGATCCTGTTAAAACAGAATTCCCTGGCCTTACCCTCAGGGGTTCTGACTCAGCAGGTCTGGGTGGGGCCTGAGAATCTGCTTTTCTAACAAGCATCCAGATGAGGTCAATGCTGCAGGTCAGGGCGCCCGGCCTTGAGTAGTGAGAATCTGAACAACCCAGACCCTCTGCCTGGGGGCCCCTCACCCACACTCTCCACAGCCTCCCCCACTACCCTGCTGGGCCCCCCGAGGCACACAAGCGACCACCTGTGGCCGATAACACAGGGCACTTGCCTTAAATTTGTTGAGCAGCAGCTTCAGGACCTGTGGGGTGGTCATGGTGCTATTGATGCGGACGTTGGTGACGGAGCCGTAGGCCGGGGTGAACACCGATGTCTGTCAACAAAGTGGTCCAGTTCAGGTGGAAGGGGGACAGGAGGGGATGCTAGAACCTAGTGTTCCTACCCTGTACCTGACCAGAGTCACTCAGCAAGTGCCCGGTAGCATGTTAGCTGGGCCTGGAAAATCGGGGTAAGGAGCGCAGTGGCAACGTCCTCAAAATGTGCTCCTGGGAGCTCCGCGCTGCTGACAATCTGGCCAACATCAGACTCTGACATAAACAAAGTCATCAGCATCGCCTAACCCAGGAGCTCACGTCCCTATGGAAGCTCGAGGGGTTTGAGCTCTCTGAGTGGCTGAGTTGGGGGTGGGGGTAGGAACAGATAAAATAAAATGCTCACAAGGACCCCTCCACTGTGCCTTCAAAATGAGAAGGTCTCTGAGCACTCTCCCCAGTACTTCTAGGGCAGGATTTGTATGAAGCAGTAGCACGAGAGGAGGGGTTGGCTAGCTTGGGGTGGTGGGTGCTCTGATACCCCCAGGTCTAAGTTCCAGCAGCTCTGCATTGGGGCAGCCCTTAGCTCACAGGAAAGTCAGCTCACACCCCAAGCTTGAGGCCAAGGGCACAGGAAGAAGATTGACGTGGTGACCCCGACAAGATGTTTATGGGGCTTTCAAAGCTGCAGCAGGGACCACTTTGTCCAGCCCCCTGAATTCACCCACTTTGAGGCAATGCCTATGGGGGCTGCCCAGGTAGGGGGTCTTTGATCCTCCACAGAGCCAGCAAAGCCTACAGCCCACTGACATGACCAAAGACTGCATAGCAAGCACTTGGCTCCCTGAGCGTCCCACCAGGGACCCTGTGCCTGCAGCCCTGGGGTACCAGCTGCCCAGAAAGGGGCCCCCTCTCTTCTCTACCTTATGGTTGTAGAAATGGCCATTGATGGAGAAACGGTGGCGTCTGATTCGGCGCTGGTCGCTGGGCGTCCTCACATTCCCGCGACGACGCACACCAACATCACTCCGGGTGCGCATCAGCTGCGGGGTATCTTCCTGCAGGGGTTTCAGACCCCTGGCCTCTAAGAGGGAAGAGGGAAAGGAGTCCTGTTGGCCAGACCTGGAACATGATAGCCTTGCATGCGGCCTCCTTTCTGTGGGCAAAGCCACAGCACCCACACTCAACCTGAGCAGGCAGTGTCCTCCACAAGCAAGGTCGGGAAATGGTGCCAGGACCCTGTTTCCAAATACACTTGGTTTTTCCTGAGCCAGCTTTGTCCGGGAGCCTAACAAGCTTTAAAAGTAGGCCTTGGACGCTGCAGGCAGCTGGACCCGCTGGGGCACAATTTCTGAGTCGACTGAAGCCCTGAGTCTCTGGGGACCCCTTCTCAGAAGGCTGGTCCTGGGAAAGGAGTGGTCTCTGCTGGTAGTGGGGCCCAGTGGCCACACAGGTGGGCATGGACAAGTCTGCTGGGAGGAAGTGCCAGAAATGGGTAATGAATGCTGACTGCTGCACACCTGTTGCCCTGGACACACCTGTGTCTGGCCCTCCAGCCACCTCTTCCTCCCTGAGCTCACCTGGAGCAACACTGCCTTCCTTGCCAAGTGAAGGGTGCTGGGATCACAGATACCTGATGTTATAGATTGAATGTGTCCTCCCAAAATATGTGTCAACTTGGCTAGGCCATGATTCCCGGTATTGTGTGGTTGTCCACCATTTTGTGATCTGATGTGATTATCCTATGTGTTATAAATCCTAACCTCTATGATGTTAATGGGAGCCCTGGTGGTGAAGTGGTTAAGAGTTAGAGCTGCTAACCAAAAGGTCAGCAGTTTGAATCCACCAGTTGCTCTTTGGAAACCCTATGGGGAAGCTCTACTCTGTCCTGTAGGGTGGCTATGAGTCAAATTTGACTCGAAGGCAACAGTTATGATGTTAAGGATGCAGGATTATAAGCAGTTATGTTAATGAGGCAAGAAGCAATATACAGGGTTAGGTTGTAGCTTGAGTCAATCTCTTTTGACACAGAAAAGAGAGAATCGAGCAGGGAGAACAGGGACCTCATTACTACCAAGCAATAAGAACCAGGAGTGGTGCATGTCCTTTGGACCCAGGGTACTTGTGCTGAGAAAGCTCCTAGACCCGGGGAAGATTGATGACAAGGACCTTCCCCCAGAGCCGAGAGAGAGAGAATGCCTTCCCCTGAAGCTGGTGCACTGAATTCGGACTTCTATCCTTTAGACTGAGAGGGAGTAAATCTCTGTTTGTTAAAGCCATCCACCTGTGGTACTTCAGTTATAACCCAGTCAACTTCAGTTATAGCGGCACTAAATAACTAAGACCCCCATTGACCTTGTTGCAGTTAAGTCGATTCCAACTAATAGCAACCCTATGGGACAGAGCAGAACTGCCCCACAGGGTTTCTAAGGAGTGGCTGGTAGATTTGAACTGCCAACCTTCTGGTTAGCATCCGAGTTCTTAGCCATTGCACCACCAGGACTCCAGATGATTAATACACCTGGGAAACCCAAAGCCACCTCTAGGGGGTGGCATCTCCTGCTGCAGAGACCCCTCCCCATAGCACCACTCTGTGCAGCTCCACCCTAACTCACCCAGGCAGGGACACCACCCCAGTCCTGGGCCAACTGTAGCCAAGAGCCCTCTCCCCCAGGAGAGAGCAGCCCTTCACCTAGACATCAACTCTGGAGAGCGGCCACTGGGCAAGAGACTCTTGGAGGACTTCTCCAGCCTTTGCCCCAGGGGGTCAAAAGTGAGAAGGCATCAGCCCAAAGCCAAGAGGGCTGGGAGTGGCCCCAGCTCTCCAGGGTGCCATCGAGTGTGCATAAGGGCATCTCATAGGATCTAACCTTGGGGATGCGGAAGGTCCCAGAAAACCCACAGATCCCTCATGGATGCCTGAAGCCTCAACACTAAGAAGGCGCTCCATCAATCCAGACACTGTCCTGTCCCTCATCATTCACTCCCATGAAGTCCAAACATTCTGAGGGACCCTCTTCATCCCACTACTTTCCCAGCCTCCAGGCTTGGTAACCTGAGAGCAGCTGAGGGGAAGGAGGAGGAATAGTGCGGTATGGGGAGAGGGGGCTGGGCCAGGGATGGAAAGGGCGGAAAACCCCTTCACACACAAGGCGGGATGGCCTCCTTCTGTCTACCCAGCAGAACTGATTCCCAGGCCAGCAGAAAATGGTCCTGGGTGATGATGTGGGTGAAGGAAGGGAAGGGGCAATTTGCTACAGGTGGGTGGGTACAGAACATAGGTGGCCAGAGGTGTTTCTCACCCTCCACTCCCCTCCAACAGCCTAAGGGACCTCCATGCAAACTCCTTTGCTCCTCAACATGAGATCAACCTTTGCTCTGAACCTACCCTCTCACCACTGCCCCCCAAAAAACCATATTTTACAAAACAGTATTTGACAAGGATGCCCTTTATCACCGCTCTTATTCAACATTGTGCTGGAAGTCCTAGCCAGAGCAATTAGGCTAGATAAAGAAATGAAGGGCATCCAGATTGGCAAGGAAGAAGTAAAAGTATCTCTATCTGCAGATGACATGATCTTACACACAGAAAACCCTAAGGAATCCTCCAGAAAACTACTGAAACTAATAAGAGAGTTCAGCAGAGCATCAAGATACAAGAAAAAAACACAAAAATCCGTTGGATTCCTCTACACCAACAAAAAGAACATCGAAGCGGAAATCAACAAATCAATGCCATTTACAGTAGCCCCCAAGAGGATAAAATACTTAGGAATAAATCTTACCAGAGATGTAAAAGACTTATACAAAGAAAACTACAGTACACTTCTGCAAGAAACCAAAAGAGACTTATGTAAGTGGAAGAACGTACCTTGCTCATGGATAGGAAGACTTAACATTATAAAAATGTCTATCTTCCAAAAGCAAAGAAGTTTCCGGGATAAACTGAATGCTTCAGAGGTCAGCAGAGCAAGGGCGGGGGTTTGGGGACTATGGCTTAAGGGGACTTCTAAGTCAATTGGCAAAATAATTCTATTATGAAAACATTCTGCATTCCACTTTGAAATGTGGCATCTGGGGTCTTAAATGCTAACAAGCGGCCATCTAAGATGCATCAATTGGTCTCAACCTACCTGGATCAAAGAAGAATGAAGAACACCAAGGTCACACGATAACTATGAGCCCAAGAGACAGAAAGGGCCACATGAACCAGAGATTTACATCATCCTGAGACCAGAAGAACTAGATGGTGCCCGGCCACAACCGATGACTGCCCTGACTGGGAGCACAACAGAGAACCCCTGAGGGAGCAGGAGATCAGTGGGATGCAGACCCCAAATTCTCATAAAAAGACCAGACTTAATGGTCTCACTGAGACTAGAGGAATCCCAGCGGTCATGGTTCCCAAACCTTCTGTTGGCCCAGGACAGGAACCATTCCCAAAGACAGCTCATCAGACATGGAAGGGACTGGACAATGGGTTGGAGAGAGATGCTGACGAAGAGTGAGCTACTTGTATCAGGTGGACACTTGAGACTGTGTTGGCTTCTCCTGTCTGGAGGGGAGATAGGAGGGTAGAGAGGGTTAGAAACTGGCAAAATTGTCATGAAAGGAGAGACTGAAAGGAGGGAGCGGGCTGACTCATTAGGGGGAGAATAAGTGGGAGTATGGAGTAAGATGTATATAAGCTTATATGTGAGAGGCTGACTTGATTTGTAAACTTTCACTTAAAGCACAATAAAAATTATTAAAAAAAAAAATGTCTAGTCTACCAGAAGCAATCTATACATTTAATGCAATTCCGATCCAAATCCCAAGGGCATTCTTTAATGAGATGGAGAAACAAATCACCAATTTCATATGGAAGGGAAAGAGGACCCAGATAAATAAGGCATTACTGAAAAAGAAGAACAAAGTGGGAGGCCTTACTCTACCTGATTTTAGAATCTATTATACCATCACAGTAGTCTAAACAGCCTGGTACTGGTACAACAACAGATACATGGACCAATGGAACAGAATTGAGAATCCAGACATAAATCCATCCACATATGAGCAGCTGATATTTGACAAGGGCCCCAAAACAGTTAAATGGGGAAAAGACAGTCTTTTTAACAAATGGTGCTGGCATAACTGGATATCCATCTGCAAAAAAATGAAACAAGACCCATACCTCACTCCATGCACAAAAACTAACTCAAAATGGATCAAAGACCTAAATATAAAATCTAAAACGGTAACGATCCTGGAAGAAAAAATAGGGACAACATTAGGAGCCCTAATACATGGCATAAACAGTATACAAAACATTATAAAGAATGCAGAAGAAAAACTAGATAACTGGGAGCTCCTAAAAATCAAGCACTTATGCTCATCCAAAGACTTCACCAAAAGAGTAAAAAGACTACCTACAGACCGGGAAAAAAGTTTTTAACTGTGACTTCTGATCAGTGCCTGATCTCTAAAATCTACATGATACAGCAAAAACTCAACTACAAAAAGACAAATAACCCAATTAAAAAATGGGCAAAAGATATGAACAGACACTTCACTAAAAAGACATTCAGGCAGCTAACAGATACATGAGGAAATGTTCACAATCATTAGCCATTAGAGAAATGCAGATCAAAACTACAATGAGATTTCATCTCACTCCAACAAGGCTGGCAGTAATCCAAAAAACACAAAATAATAAATGTTGGAGAGATTGTGGAGAGATTAGAACACTTATACACTGCTGGTGGGAATGCCAAATGGTACATCCACTTTGGAAATCGATTTGGCACTTCCTTAAAAAGTTAGAAATAGAACTACCATACTATCCAGCAATCCCACTCCTTCGAATATATCCTACAGAAAAAAGAGCCTTTACAGAAACAGATATATGCACACCCATGTTTATTTCAGCACTGTTTACAATAGCAAAAACATGGAAGCAACCAAGGTGCCCATCAATGGATGAATGGATAAATAAATTATGGTATATTCACACAATGGAATAGTACGCATCGATAAAGAACAGTGAGGAATCTGTGAAACATTTCATAACATGGAGGAACCTGGAAGGCATTATGCTGAGTGAAATTAGTCAGTTGCAAAAGGACAAATATTGTATAAGACCACTATTATAAGAACTTGAGAAACAGTTTAAACTGAGAAGAAAATATTCTTTGATGGCTATGAGAAGGCAGAGGGACGGATGGTGCGAGACGGGTATTCACTAATTAGATAGTAGATAAGAACTACTTAGGTGACCAGAAAGACAACACACAATACAAGCGAGGTACAAACAACTGGACCAAACCAAAAGCAAAGAAAAAAAGAAGTTTCCTGAATAAACTGAATGCTTCGAAGGGCAGCGTAGCAGGGGCAGGGGTCTGGGGGCCATGGTTTCAGGGGACATCTAAGTCAATTGGCATAATAAAATCTATTAAGAAAATGTTCTGCATCCCACTTTGAAGAGTGGCATCTGGGGTCTTAAACGCTAGCAAGCAGCCATCTAAGATGCATCAATCAGTCTAAACCCACCTGGATCAAAGGAGAATGAAGAACATCAAGGACACAAGGTGATTACGAGCCCAAGAGACCGAAAGGGCCACATGAACCAGTGACTACATCATCCTGAGACCAGAAGAACTAGATGGTGCCTGGCTACAACCGATGACTACCCTGACAGGGAACACAACAGAGAACCCCTGAGGGAGCCGGAGAGCAGTGGGATGCAGATCCCAAATTCTCTTAAGACCAGATTTAATGGTCTGACTGAGACTGGAAGGACCCCGGTGGTCATGGCCCCCAGTGGTCATGACCCCCAGACCTTCTGTTGCCCAGGACAGGAACCATTCCCGAAGCCAGTTCTTCAGACATGGATTGGACTGGAAAATGGGTTGGAGAGGGATGCTGGTGAGGAGTGAGCTTCTTGGATCGGGTGGACACTTGAGACTGTGTTGGCATCTCCTGCCTGGAGGGGAGATGAGAGGGTGGAGGGGGTTAGAAGCTGGCGAAAAGGACACGAAAAGAGAGAGTCAAGGGAGAGAGCAGGCTGTCTCATTGTAGGGGAGAGTAATTGGGAGTGTGTAGCAAGGTGTATATGGGTTTTTGTGTGAGAGACTGACTTGATTTGTAAATTTTCACTTAAAAAAAAAATTTTTTTTTTTTACAGTAAAAATTATCTAAAAAAAATGGTATTTGCTGCTGAGGAGAAAACTATAATGTATAATTTACTGAAAGGCAATACAGTGAGGAGGTTAAGAGCACAGACTTCAGAGCCAGATTCCTGGGTTCGAATTCCAGTTCCATCGTTGTCATATACACTTACCTCTCTGCCTCAGTTTGCTCAGCTGTGAAATGGGGCTAATAATAGCACCTGCCTCATAGGATTTTTGTTAGGGGTTACATGAGTTAATACTTGAAGAGCACTTAGAACAGTGCCTGGCCTGGACCAGCATCATATAAAGGCTTGCTACTATTAGAAAGAAGTGGAAGGAGCAAACAGGGACTATTTCACAGAACTATCAATGCCCAAAGCCTCAGATCTAGGAATTCCACTTGAAAGACTCCTACAGACACTGACAGCTGTGTGAAATACATGTGTCCCAGGCCACTGACTGCAACTTTGTCATAGCAAATGACTGGAAACAACTTAAACGTCTATCAACAGGGAGTCACTAAATTGCTCATGGTTTTCCAAACAATTGACTGTAAAGAATGAGGACATTCTTTTGGTTATATATATTTTTACCACTGTTAAAAAAAAAAATCGCTGTGTAAAATGCTACCACTTGGCTATATACATACAATGAAATATTATAGTCATAAAGAGAAATGAAGTCTGGATACGTACTACCACACGGATGAAACTTGAAGTCGAATACAAAAGGACAAATATTGTCTGATTCCACTTATATGAAATATCCAGAATAGGCAAATACACAAAGACAAAAGTTTATTAGTGGTTACTGGGGCTAAAGAGAGGCGAGGATGAGGAGTTAACGATTAATGGGTTCTGAGTTTCTGTTGGAGGTGATGAAACCTTTTTGGAAATGGTTGCACGGTGATGGTTGCGCAACATGGTGAATGAAATTAATGTCACTGAATTGTACACTTACAATGATTAAAATGGCAATTTTTTGTTATATATATTTTACAATAATTTTTTTAAATGCTACCACTTGTATAAAAATGGAAGAAAAGAAACTACACTCAACCACCAAAATATGTTGGTGTTCTACAAGTACCACAGCCTTCACCAGGCTGAGTCCAGCGCAACTAGATGGTGCCCGACTACCACCACAAGCTGCTCTGCCAGGAATCATAATAGAGAGTCCCAGACAGAGCTAGAGAAAAATGTAGAACAAAATTCTAACTCACACGCACACAAAAAAGACCAGATTTACTGGTCTGACAGAGACTGGAGAAACCCCAAGAGTATGTCGCCTGGATACCCTTATAGCTCAGTAATGAAGTCACTCCTGAAGTCCACCCTTCAGCCAAAGATTAGACAGGCCCATAAAACAAAACAAGACTAAGTAGGCACACCAGCCTAGGGACAAGGACAAGAAGGCAGGAGGAGACAAGAAAGCTGGTAATGAGGAACCTAAGGTTGAGAAGAGGAGACTGTTGACACGTCATGGGGCTGGCAACCAGTGCCACAAAACGATATGCATATTAATTGTTTAATGAGAAACTAGTTTGCTCTGTAAACCTTCATCTAAAAACCGAAATCAAAACCCAGTGCCATCGAGTCGATTCCGACTCACAGCGACCCTATAGGACAGAGCAGAACTGCCCCATAGAGTTTCCAAGGAGCGCCTGGCGGATTTGACCTGCCAACCCTTTGGTTCGCAGCTGTAGCACTTAACCACTATGCCACCAGGGTTTCCAAGTACAATTGAAAAAAAAATACATTGGTGTTCTATCAAACACAACTACAAATGCACAAACAACAGAAGACAAATTAGACAACTGGGATCTCCTAAAACTTAAATACTTATGCTCATCAAAAGACTTTACCAAAAGAATAAAAAGAGAACCTACATACTGGAAAAAGTATCTTTGGCAACAACATATCTGATAAGGGTCTAATCTTTAAAATATGCAGAAAACTTCAACAACTCAACAACGAAGAGACAAACAATTCAGTCAAAAAACAGACAAAGAACATGAACAGACGCTTCACCAAAGAGGACATTCAGGTGGGCAACAAATACATGAAAAGATGCTCACGATCATTAGCCATTCCAAACCAAACCAAACCCAGTGCCATCGAGTCAATTCCGACTCATAGCAACCCTAGAGGATAGAGTAGAACCTCCCCATAGAGTTTCCAAGGAGCGCCTGGCGGATTCAAACTGCTGACCCTTTTGTTAGCAGCCGTAGCACTTAACCACTATGCCACCAGGGTTTCTCATTAGCCATTAGAGAGACGTAAATCAAAACTACAGTGAGATACCATCTCATCTCTGCAAAAATGACACTGACCAAAAAAACAGAAAACAACAAATGCTGGCGTGGTTGTGGGGAGATTGGAACTCTTACGCACTGCTGGTGGGATTATAAAATGATACTACCACTTTGAAAAACAGTATGGCACTTCCTCAAAAAGCTAGAAATAGAAATACCGTATGATCCAGCAATCCCACTCCTAGGTATATATCCTAGAGATAGAAGAGCAGTGATATGAATAGACATATGCACACCTATGTTCACTGCAGTATTATTCACAATAGCAAAAAGATGGAAACAACCTAAGTGTGCATCAACGGATGAATGGGTAAACAAATTGTGGTACATACATACAGTGGAATACTACACAACTATGAAGAATAATGAGGAGTCTGTGAAACATCTTACGACATGGATGAATCTGGATAGCACTACGCTGAATGAAATAAGTTAATCACGAAAGGACAAATATTGTATGGTCTCATTTTTGTAAAAAGTCAAGAACACGTACACACACAGGAAGCAACATTCTTCGATGGTTACCAGGGACAGGACAGGGAGGAAGGGGGAGGAACTTCCTAGACAGTAGACACATGTTATTTTTGGTGATGGAAAAGCCACTACCCAATACAGGCGAAGCCTGAACAACTCGACCAAGGTAAATGAAGACACTAAGAAGTACGCAAGAATGGGGATAATTTAGGTAAATGCTAGAACACATACAATTTTGCAACAGTAATAACAACCAAAACATACATGTGGTTACATAGGTAGATGTGTGTACATATGTGTATAGGAAGGCATATGTGAGTACATGTACACGCATGTAGAGGTGTATCCATCCAATAAATTTATTGCTGTCAAGTCAATTCCAGTTCATAGCGACCCTGTAGGACAGAGTGGAACTGCACCATAGGGTTTCCAAGGCTGTAAATCTTTATGGAAGCAGAGACCACCACATCTTTCTCCCATGGTGCAGCTGGTGGGTTCGAACCACTGACCTCCTAGTTAGCAGCCAAGCACTTAATCTCTGTGCCACCACGGCTTCTGGTTTATCTGTAGGCATATGTATATACATGTTTGTGTGTGCTGCATATATATTCATAAACATAAAATAAAGCACACAGCGGGCATAGTTACGGAGACCTTCTAGACATATCCAAACACCTCGTGGGATTGGTTTACTGGTTTAAAAGGCTTGGGACCATAGTCTCGTGGGACAACTCGGTCAATTGGAATAACATGGATCATAAAGATAATGTTCTACATTCTAGGTGAGTATCACTGGGGTCTTAAAAGCTTGCAAACAGCCATCTAAGATACAACGATAGGTCTCTACTCATCTGGAGCAAAAGAGAATGAAGGAAACCAAAGTCTCAAAGCAGAAACTAATCCACAAGACTAACAGCCACACAAAGCGTGGCCTCATCCAGCCTGAGGCCACAAGACTACCTACCACTACTGACCATTGTGACCAAGGACACAATAGAAGGTTCCAAATAGAATGGGAGGAAAATGTAGACAAAACTCAAATTCCTAAAAAAGGCCAGACATACTAGACCGATAGAGACTAGAGAAACCCCTGAGACTATCATCTTAAGCCACCCTTTGAACTTGAAACTGAAGCTACTCCTGGAGGTCACCTTCCAACCAAATAACAGAAAGGCTTATAAGACAAACAATATCACCCCTGAGTACTGTGCTGTGTAAACTTTCACCCAAAACACAGTAAAATTTCATTTTTTTTTTTGTTTAAAAGATACGTTGGTGTGTATTTGTGTGTATTGCGGAGAGTATCTTGGGAAAGAGACACTCTAGAAACCCGATGGCGGGTGAAGGAGGTGAGAGACTTTGAATTTTTTCCTTGCAATACTTTTTGAATCTTGAACCATGTGAATTTTATTTTTTAAAAAAATCAATTACATTTCATAATACTTAACACATCTGTCTTCACACAGCCCCAAACCAAAGGCTCCCCCACCCACCCCCCACACACTACCTGTGGGGCTCAGCGTCTGGTCACTCTCGGGTGGCTCGTCCGCATCGGAGATCTGGATGTTGGGCATGGTGAGGGGCTTCAGGATGGTGCTGGGAACAGAAAACAACCAAAGGGGAGGCCAGCTCAGCCCCTACAGGGTCACGGCTCCCCCTTCACACTGAAGCACGTGGCTTGTGCCTAGGCTGGGTACCAGCCCACACCAGGCGATGAAAGATGCGGTGGGCTGGGCTGAGCATCCTATGAGGCTGGCCCGGCTCCCAGGCTGAGCACGGAGGGTGGAGTTCAGGGGGCTCTGGAGAGAGAAGATGCTCTTTTCCAGCATCTGTGACAACATAAGCACTCAATTCATCAAACTCAGTATACAGAACCCCAAAGAACAAAGCCCATGTGTTGCCCATGCTGACTTTCAGAGCACGTACGGGCTCCATAACTTATTTGAAAAACCCTAATAATGGCCATTTGTTCCTTGGCATAGGATGCCAGCTCAGATTCATTTCTTTTGGAGGAAAACGCAGAAAGTGCTTCTGGCATCTAGAGGAAATGTGCAAAGTACCAGGTTGGCTGCTATGAGGGTCAGGCAGTCTTGGAAGGGACGCTCATGACACTGTTCTCAGAGGTTCAGGGACAGAGTCCTCTGCCAGGCAGAGAAAGGACCACATGGAGGCAGTCTGAGTCAAGATGTGCAAATACCTCCTCAAAGCCAAAAAGAACAATGGGGGAAGCCCAGAGAAACACACCCAATGTCAACATAGGACTTGGCCAGACAGGAAAACCCATATTTGATCAATTAAGATCATCCTATGGTGAGAAGCCACCACCCATCTGTCAGCTTGTTGTACTGTGGTGGCTTGTGTATTGCTGTGATGCTGGAACCTATGCCACTGGTATTGCAAACACCAGCAGGGGTCACCCATGGTGGACAGGTCTCAGCACAGCTTCCAGACTAAGACAGACTAGGAAGAAAGGCCTAGTGATCTAATTTTTGGTACTTCTGATAATTAGCCAATGAAAACCTTGTGGGTCACAGCAGAATATTGTCTAACATGCTTGCTTTGGATACATCATAAGGAGGGGTCAATTGCTACAGAAAGACATCATGTTTAGTGATGCAGAGTGCCAGTGAGGGCATGGGAGACGCTCAGTGAATTGGCGTTATGGATTGAATTGTGTCTTTCAAAAATATGTGTTGTAAATTCTAACATCTATGCCTGTGGTAGGTAACCCTGGTAGCCTAGCAGTTAAGTGCTACAGCTGCTAACCAAGAGGTCGGTAGTTCAAATCCGCCAGGCGCTCCTTGCAAACTCTATGGGGCAGTTCTACTCTGTCCTATGGGGTTGCTATGAGTCGGAATCGACTCGACAGCAGTGAGTTGTTTTTTTTTTTTTTTTTTTATGCCTGCGGTTATAATCCCACTTGGGAATGAGTTGTCTCTGTTATGTTAATAAGATAGGATTAGTGTAGGGTGTATCTTGAGTCAATCTCTTACAAAATATAAAAAAAGCAGATTAGACAATCAGGGACAGGGGGAAGAGAGATGTCAAGCCACAAGAAGATCACCCAGGAGCAGAAGCTCAAAGAGACAAGCACTTTTCTCCGGAGCCAACTGAGAGAGGGCCTTCCCCTAAAGTTGGCACTCTAAGTAAGCCCTGGTGGAGCAGTGGTTAAGAGATTGGCAGCTAACCAAAAGGTCAGCTGTTCGAATCCACCAGCCACTCCATGGAAACGCTTTGGGAGAATCGACTCAATGGTAACTGGCTTGGTTTAAGAAGCTCTGGTGGTACAGTGGTTAAGATCTTGGGCTGCTAACCAAAAGGTCAGCAGTTCGAATCCACCAGCCAGCTCCTTGGAAACCCTATGGTGCAGTTCTACTCTGAATTGCCTCCATGACAATGGGGTTACAGGAAGCCTCTTAAACTCTGAAAAAAAAAAATTTCTGTTTGTTAAAGCTACCTGTTTGTGGTCTTTCTGTTACAGCAGCACTAGAGAACTAAGACAGACGGATAAGCACAAGAGCCACACGGATGGACTCAAACACGTGGGTGATTTTGAGGATGATACAGGACCCGGCAACGTTTCATTCTGTTGTACGTGAAGTCGCTGCGAGTCAGAGCAGACTGGAGAGCAGCTAACGACACCAAGTCAGAAGAGCACGTGTTGACCGGAACACAGTTGAGACAGGCCTCGTGTTAGCTGCCTGGCTGACAGTTTTAAGGGAGACAATTAAAACAGAAAATCTGAAGGGACATATCGCAGTAGAACTTGTAGACTTCTGAGCCTCAGAACAGAACTGGTCATCACCACCCAGGCATTCGCTTTATTGAACCTGGCATCCGGGATGAAATTACTGTTCAGTCAAAGTATTTGGAGGTTTCAAGAGCCAACAAAGACCAGCTTGATGCCACAGGGAAAGGAAAAGAAATAATTATGCAGAGCGAAGGACCCCTTGACAGGCTCAATCAAAGGGCATATGGCCAGAACAGAATTAAAAAATTAAAAAAAAAAACAAAACTCACTTGGGGAACAGAATGTAATCTGGTCTGGGGTCGGAGTAGGGCCGTGGAAAGGGTTTGGCTCATTTGAAATCAAATACAGTGAAAGTATAGAAAGCAAAAGGAAAGAGTGTGAAATTCAGCAAAGCAAGGTGAAACCAAAGAACCTTGACCCTACGTCCCAGTGCCTAAGGGGCTGGGCAAGGACTTTTCTCCTGAAGTTGCCTTGGACGGAAACCAGATCAGCTCCAGGACTTGGCCGCACTGTAGGCTTCTCTCCACATCAGAGAAAGCGATTTGGCTGTGGAGTTCAACAAAACGTTTGATGGGGCCAACAGCGAGGGTTTGGTTCTCATTTAAAATAGCAAAAACATCCCTGTGATTTTGGCCAAGAGATAGGCTCCCTCCACCCAGGTCCTGGCACCAAAGCAGTCAGCACCAGCAACATTAGCACGTTTCAGGCTTGGTCCTAAACACTAACACCCCAGGAAGACATACAATGGGTGTGCCTTGTAGACACACTTGGCTACTGCGTTTGGCTGAGAAAAGAGGGGAGGGCCAGGCTCAGTCTCCATGGACATTCCAGTGGGGACCGGGAGGAGGGGCCTCCCAGGCTCCTGAACATCACCTGGTCCAAGTGCAGCCTGAAAAGAGCAGATGCCTGGCTGACCTCGGCTGGCTGACTCAGACAGGATCTGGCATTCCTTTTCCCCTTCCAGATGCCTCCAAGACAAGGAGAGCTTCGGTTGAAGCGTTCAAGTCCTAAACATTTCCAGAATGGGGCTGTTCTATAAGGAACCAGTTCTATGAGTGTCCCAGTGGGCAAGATGCTGGGGCACCAGGTGTCCTATTAGAAATCTGCAGCTTGGGCTTAGCTGGCCCTTAGCGACAGCCGTGAGACTCCGGAACTCTCCATGAGGGCGGACACTCAGCTCACCCAGGCCTTGGCGCTTCCTCTCTCTGCCTCAGCAACTCCTCTCCTCATTGTGACTCTCCCTCAGTGTCGGAGACACACCACTGTCTGCCCCTTTCTCCCCATCCCAAGCCCCAGGCAGGTGGCAGAGGAGGCGGTGGAACAGAGGCCGGGCCCGGGGCTAGCTGGAAGAAGGTGGTGTTTATCAGCTTGAGAGCACACAGAACCATCCCTCCTCCAACAGTGATCCCCAGACACCCCAGCCCCATCCTTCTCACTCACCCCTGAGCCCCCAGGTTGCAGCCAGAGTGCCAGGAAGAGGAGGAGGGTGGGGGGCGGATCCGCTCATGGTCATCCTGCATCTGCAGACGGATGGGCCGGCGCAGCCCCCAGGAGATGTTCAGCAGCCCCTCCACGATGAATTCATCTTCCTCCTGCCCACAAAGCAATTGGTGCCAAGAGCCCAGAAAAGTCCCCCAGAGGTCAGCGCCACAGCTGGGGACAACTGGCAGCAACCTGGATGTGTCCTAGCTTGGCAGCCTGAGTGACACTCCCCAGTTCCAGGACATACTCTTTTTGTCTCTTTCTTCAGAACAAAAGTTGCCATGAGA
Source organism: Elephas maximus indicus (assembly GCF_024166365.1). Lineage (NCBI taxonomy): Eukaryota > Metazoa > Chordata > Mammalia > Proboscidea > Elephantidae > Elephas > Elephas maximus. The sequence goes on from NC_064843.1 coordinate 43,387,678, forward strand.
TGCACATTTACTTGTGCAAATTTAAAAAAAAAAAGAATTTTTTTTTTTTGTTTTTATACTGCCTTTAAAGAAAGCAGGACATATCTTCTAAAATAAGTCAGACTAGCCTTGCCAACAGAAGCCAGAATTGAATTCTTGAGTTTACTATTTCTCCCTCCCCTTCTATAGAAGGTGACATGTCTTTAGCTAGGATGTATGTTTAGCCATCTGACCCATACAATGAAGGCAGATTTAAAGCAGCATTTCCCCCAATTTACTCTGCACGGCACTCACACCTCTAACAGATCAACTGTTACCTTGAAAAAGGTGCCATGAGTGATCATGAGTTGGGAGATGTTGCGATAAACATCATTAATCAGCTGTCTTTCCAGCAGGACTTCCCAGAGTCTATAATAAGCTAACGTGCTATATTATGACTCTCCAAGGGGTGAATAAATCCTGCGAGAGTTCCAAATTTATACTCAAAGGTTATTGACTGATACGAAGCTAAGTGTGAAATCCTCCTAAGGGCATTTACAGGTTCTATCCCCAAAGAAATGGACCTCATTTATGATCATAAAACCCTTCCATCATGGAGCATTCTGACTTGTTCTATAGGACACACTCAAGGAAAGCTGTTTAGGGACCACAGTCTTGCTCATGATCCAGCCACAAATTAACAGAATGTTTGAGAGCTGGGCCTTTCTGCCCATGCTTTATGGGCAGCATCCACAGGTGTCTCACCTGGGCCATGACTACATCTTCAAGGTAAGCCCAATGGGTGAAGATGACAGCTGTCCACTTAGCAACTACCCTGAGTCCCAGGATCATCCTGAGAGAGAGAGAGTGGGAAAGAAATCAGGGCAGGAGAGGACTGGAGCAACTTTAGGACATTTTGGGATCTTGGGGACAAAGACATCATTTATCCACAGGCTATTTACGTGGTCTTCCAGCTAGATAATGCTGACATCACTACTTTATATTACATGAACATAGGACAGAATTTAACCCAAAGTAGGACCTGGCCTAAGTGGAGTGGTTTGAGGGGCATAAAAAAGGCTACTGTATCCCAAACACTATCCCCAACCAGCCTGCAGTTAGTTGAAATTCCACCATTTGATATCTGTTTCTATAGATTAAATCTCCATGGCTTGATAAGCTGAAAATGTGCTTAGAAAGGTATTACACATGCCTTCTTATCAGTCAAGAACACTTGAGTATAAATTACTCTACTGGGCTCCTTTATAACTTGCCATCTATCTGATAACAGGCTCTACAGAAATGGATACAGGATGAGTAAGCTTAGATTCTAGATGGGGGCTGGGGAAAGACAGATGGATAACAAAGGCAACTCCAAAGAAGGCTGCAGTGCGGGGGAAAAACTAAGAATTGCTATCCAGAGCTTACAAAACTTGGCCAGGCCACTGAAGCTATCTGACTTAGGCCCAGATGTGTAAATATAGAGGACTGGGCAGGGTTCCTGGGTTGCCCAAGAAGAGGAAGCCTACTTTGGAGTCATCTGAAAGGGTCCTTTCATGACAGTCTCCCTTTGCGGGATGCCCCCTCTGAGGCTGGTGTTCCTGGCCCAGCACACAGCCACACATGTGTCTCTGGAGCAGAAAAGCTCATCCCTTTTAGAACAAAGCATGGCCTGGGGTTCCCTTCCACAGAAGCCCAGGAACGCCCTCTAACATCCTAAATGAGAGGCCACTCACTGTGGCAGGAGGGGCAGGGGTATCCTGGGATCTCAGGACCCCCTCATACCCAGGACACACAGAGACAAAGAATGGGTTGGCCCACCAGGGAAGGAGCCACACAGACTGCCCTGCCTGGGGCCTCCTTACCTCTCGGTGTCTCAGCTGCAAATTCTGGCCTTCATAGTACAAGTTGTAGGTCTTCAGGTGCAGGAGGAGTTCATTTCTTGGGGGAAAAATACAAGTGGTGTAACATTCTTGGCTGAAGCCACTTATACTGCAGTTGTGGCCTCTTGTTCTCACTTTCAACCTGGACTTTAGTCACTCCACTTGGATGTTTGTGGATGAACACGTGTGTACATGTGCACACACACACGCAGAGTTCTACGACCACTACCCCAGCACCATCTTCCCCCAGGACCAGGGTCAAGAGTAATTACCACTCTGGAACAGACTGAGCTTAAGGAGGAGCTCTAAAAAACCAAGGCAGGCCTCGTCTGCTGACAAAGGCTGGAAGCCCTGACAACATTCCCATGCCCAAGTTAAACAAGCAGGCAGTGTTAATAAGTCACAGGAGCACAGAGGCAAGCACAAGCCAAAGCCCTGTCTCCCCCCAGCCTTACTCCCTCGTACATGCTGTGAGTTAGGACTATCATTACAGGCCTTTACAAGACTCAGAAATTTCCAGACTTTTCCAAAGGTTAAAAGGGTTAGGTCTGGGCCCCACTGACTTATGCCTCATAGACATGACCTTATCATGTGTTCAAAAACTTGCAAACTCCCATCAACAATGGAATAGATAAATAGAGGGAGGTATAGTCACACAAGGAAACCCTGCTGGCATAGTGGTTAAGAGCTACGGCTGCTACCCAAAAGGTTGGCAGTTCAAATCCATCAGGTGCTCCTTGGAAACCCTATGGGGCAGTTCTACTCTGTCCTGTAGGGTCACTATGAGTTGGAATCGACTTGACAGCAACGGGTGGGCTTGGGCATAGTCACACAAAGGGGCCCTGGTGGATCAGTGGTTAAAGCATTCGGCTGCTAACTGCAAGGTCAGCTGTTCAAACTCACCAGCCGCTCTGCGAGAGGAAGATGTGGCAGTCTGCTTCTGTAAAGATTTACTTACTGCCTTGGAAGCCCTATAGGGGAAGTTCTACTCAGCCCTCCAGGGTCACGATGAGTTGAAATTGACTCAGTGGCAATGGGTTTTGTTTTGGTATAGTCATACAATTGAATATTATACCATGATGAGAATATGAACAACTACAACTACACACAACATTGACGAACCCCAAAGATATTATGTTGAGTGAAAGAAGCCAGACACAAGAGCACAAACTGCATGAGTCCGTTTGTATAAAGTTGGACATTCAGGATGTTAGAATGTAGGATGTAGTTCACTTGGGCGGTAATGACCAGAGGTGAGCATGAGGGGGTTCTGGGCCTTGGTAATATTCTACTCTTGATCTAGGTGCTGGTTACACAGGTGGGTTCAGTTTGTGGAAATTCAGAAAAACTTACAAGCTGCCCCTGAAGCCTGGTATCAGGCCTCCTTAGCTGTCAACTACTGGTTCCCAGGTGGGCAGCCAGGGAGCACAGCTCTCCAGGAGATGGTAAGAGATGGATTTCACACATCCTCGCCAAACCCCACCCCACAGGGACACCCTGCCCCAGCCAGGACTCCCCCAAAGACACCACAGACAGGACACGAGCAGCCACCAGCCACCTCTTCCTCCAGGAAGCCCTCCAGGACCCCTCCTCTTTCAAGGTCCCAAGGGTGACATGTCTTACAGCACCCAGTTCCCCTTCACTTCACTCTCTATGGCCAGGCTCTGGGGGCTAGTTTTATCTGTAGCAGTGCCTTGCTGATGCTTTCACTAGCCCGAACCCATCTGCTTAGCTCCTCCCCTCACACAGAAGCCCCAGCTTTCTGACGTACAGAGAAGCCACCTGTCCTGCTGCCATCCACCCACAACGTGCCCAACACAGGACTGGCCCCTGGGGACACAACACTCAAGCATAAAGTCTTACTTGGAAATGTATTTATCTTGTCCGCAAGGGACTAGGGACGTTTGGCAGCTGTAGTCCATTCTTTCTTTCTCTTTTCATCAGAAGGATCAGCCTATATTTGAAAGGAGGAAACAGAGGTTAGCATCAGGTTATGTCCTTATGTACTCAGTGGAACTTGGAGACAGGCATGGGGCTGTGGGGGAACAAAATCGGACAACATGGCTCTCTGTCCCCCTCAAGCCACACTTGGGCTGCCCATGCTGACCCACGGCTGGCGAGACAGCAACCTGCTGGCCACTGCCCCTGGCTGCACAGCCTCTGAGAGCAGCCACCTAAGAGAGAGAGGATAACCCAGGACAGTCAGATGACAAGCAGGGGCAGTCCAAGAACAAATGCTTCAGTCCAGGGAGGCTTTCTGGAGGAAGTGACCTCTACACTGAGGCCTGAGGATGAGATGGAGCTGGCAAAGGGGAGCACAATGCTCCAGGCAGAAGGAACATGCCCTCCTGGAGCTGCACAAGATGGAATGGCGAGTGGAGGCAGCAACCACATTCAGACATTTCAAATTTATCTGGAGGGTCCTGAGGTGCCACGGAGGGATCTAGAGGGGAGGGGTGTGATCTGGCTTGAATTCTGGAAAGATTAACTCACCCTCCTCCCCATTTTGTGGAGAATGGATTGGGGAAGAGAACAGAAGTGGGGAGATAGTTCACAGGAAAATAAATACAAATAGTTGAGAAACCTAAGAAAACATGTTCGACCTCCCTCGTTACAATTTTTTGCTTACCGGACTGGTACAAATTCAGCAGTCTAGTGGCCTCAAATGTGGGAATCCTCCAGGGCTCAGTCACTTTCTACCTGTTGGGTGGTCATACCAATGCTACAGCTATAAACCCAATGTATCTGCTGACGTTGCCTGATCTTTATTTCATAAGCCTGACTTCTCCTCGCCTTTTTTCTTACTTTTACACTTCTTAGGGAAAGAGTGTTAGAAAAATGGTTAGGCAGCCTACCACATTGTTGATTTGAAATTACAGGTAACTGATTCTAGAACCCAATCTCTCCTTTGTCTGCCTCAAGGACATCTGCGTCTCTCTTCACAACTTCGCAACCATCACTACAAATCGCTGGCTACCTCCAGCCAGCTGGAAAAAAAAAAAAACAAGCTAAATTTATATACACTACAGCAAACAGCAGAGCTAACAAAGAGCTGGAAATTTAGAATTGAGTCTGCTATTCCTTAAACATGGCATTGGTCCTCACACAAGGAAGGGTCAGAGGAAGATTGTTTATGGGGCTGGGATGTGAATTCAATTGGATATTTCCTCTGAGGGTGCCTGCCAATATCTCCGGCCTTGGAGAGAGGGATACTCTCAGCTGGCTGGCCGCAACTCCTCCACCTTCTCTGTTATTATTTAGAAATTTATGGAGCACTCCTGGATTCCAAAACGCCTTGTAAGAATCTTTTACAAGCATTGGTTCCCACAACACCTTGCAAATACACACTGGTCCTTACCATCTTTGTAGAAAGGAAAGCAAGGCAGGCAGGAGGAAGGGGCTTCCCACACCAGCCAGCATCTTAGGCACAGAACTGAAGCAGCTCTTATCACACAGAGAAAGAAAGAGAGCAGGGAAGAAAGGGAAGATTTTACACAAATAATTTTTAACACAGAGCCACTTTTTGAGAGTCTAAAAAATATTTATGTCTACTAAACTCCCTCTACCAGTCTCCTACTGCCATCTTGTCAACTCCATTCGCGGCAACCCTGTGTGTGTCAAGAGGAGAACCGTGTTCCATAGGGTTTTCGATGGCTGATTTTGGGGAAGCAGACTGCCAGCCCCATCTTCTGAAGTGCCACTGAGTGGACTCGAACCACCAACCTTTTGTTTAGCAGCTGAGTGTGTTAACTGTATCACCAGGGACTCTGAAACTCCATCTATGAACATGGTTATTTACCCCTCAAGAATTCTAAATTAGTACAACTTCTTTTTAGGAAAACCACTTTAAAACATAAAATGGATATTGATTGTCTACTAACTACAGAGGATGTCTGTTAGAATGTTCCAAGTAAATATTGTTGGGCTTGCCAAGGCGGGACACAAGCTTCCCAGGCCCCAGTCATGTTGGAGGCCTGTTTGGGTCACCAGCCAGCCAGCCCTCCCTACTGGCACTGGCTTTAGGCTTTGGTAGAATGTTCTGGGTTCTCCTCAGCACCACTAAATGCCTGGGCGATGCCACCCAATTTGCCAGTGGAACCTAGCAGGTCCCATGTGGAGACCCAACTATTACTTCCTGCCTGCTTCAAAGGCAACTTGGGAGTAAGCCCTTCCCAGCCACACAGAACTTTCTAGGCCTGGTTTTCATGTTCTGTGTGTTCAGGCCCCTCCCCAGGCCCAAGCAAACTCAAAGGTTCCTTAGGCCCTGACCTAAAACTTACTTCTCCTACGAACTGTCTCCACTACCCTTGGGCAGTATCAGTGGACATGCCCTCATACCTCAGCCTGCCCTGCCTAACAGTACTGATCACCACACAGAAATCATCTGTCTGGTATCTGTTCCCCATCCCGGACTCAGAGCTTCCTCTCCCTGGGCCCCTAGCTCCCAGACTGTGGCTCTCTCCTGCAAATATACCATCACCACTGTTACCTCCTCAAGGGAAGGAGTAGATTCAAGAGCCAGCCCACAGAAAGCTAACTGTTGTCTTAGAACAGGGGCCCCTAGAAACAGAGCTGGAACGAGGATTCCAGTGCACAGAGGGAGGCTCTCTGGAGTCAGCTGTAAGGGAGTGAGGGAGGCAGGATAGCAGGAGAAGGAGCTACAGAAGTTCGTGGGTTCAGCTAAAATCTAGATTCAACCTGATCACATGGGGGTCTCTGTAGTATGAATGCACCACAGAGCTGTCCTATGTCAGTCAGTCCCTGGGTGGTACAAACGGTTAACATGTTCAGCTACTAACCAAAAGGTTGGTGCTTTGAGTCCACCCAGAGGCTCCTCAGAAGAAAGGCCTGGCAACCTACTTCCAAAAAATCAGCTATCGAAAACCTATGGAACACAGTTCTACTCTGACACACAGGGGATTGCCATGAGTTGGAATCAACTCCACAGCAAATGTTTGGGGGTTTGTTTTTGATCAGTCAGCCAATGACTGAGAAGTAGGTGGTAACCTTTGAAGCATTTCCCAACACTCACAGCCAGGATGGATAAAGGAGATCTGGGTGGGTCCCAGCAGCATCTGCTACACGTGCCCACTCGTTTGGACTTGAAGCAGCTGCTGCTTCTGCTAACCTTCTTCCAGCTGGGAGGAAGCAGCTGCCCACGCAGGAGCTGCCAGTGCTGTGCGAGGCTGGACTCCCAACCCCTATGCCCGTCAGGATTCTGGAGCCGCTGCTCAAAGGGTCCTTTCCTCTTTTCACAGCCCCCCACTCACAGGTGCTTCCAGCCCCCACAGGCAGCCTCCCCAGAATAAATGAGAGGACGCCCAAACCCTAGAAATTTTCAGACTTAGTTTCCCACGAGGAGAGCAAACACAAAGTCCTGGACAGCTCTAAGAGTTGGAAAACGCCTGCACAGTTCTCTCCCAAAACAGCAGAATTCCCTCTGCTCTAAGCTCTTGGTTCCCCCAAACGCCAGTGCTCTCATTCCCTGTTGTCAGGTTAACCTGGTCTCAGGGCATCCTAGGACGCTGGCTCATCCCTACAGTCTTCCTTCCAGCCAAAAGACAAGCTTCATTCATCTTATTTATCTACTAGAAAGACCCCAGAGAAGGGGGGCAAGTGCAGAACAGAAAGGTGGGCAGCCCTGGGGATAAGGTCCAGGGTGGATGAAGATTCTCCCTCAGTAGTTTTTTATTGGTTCCTGGTTGGATAGCAGGAGACAGACTCCACACTACTGCTCACCTAAGAGGAGGGACGGGGGAACCGGTAATTTATTGAGCCCAGGCAGCTCTAGCTGAGGGGGAAGACAGGAGGGGACAAGCTCAGGGCTTTCCATGGAGAATGCCCAAAGTGGCAGAGCCAGTGAGAGGGCCAGGCCTCAGCTTAAACCAAGGGAAGTGGGGGAAGGATGAGCAGCCGGCCTTGAGACACAGGACATCTCAGAGGCTCTCAACCCTGGATGCTACTTAGAATCTCCCTGAGCAGGGGTGGGGCAGGAACACTAAAAATCCTGATGCCCAGGCTGCAAGCTAGACCAATTACATCAGACCCTATGGGCAGGGCCCAGCCATCATTTCTCCTTTTTTTAATTGTACTTTAGATGAAGGTTTACAGAGCAAACTACTTTCTTATTAATTAATACACATATTGTTTTGTGACACTGGTTGCCAATCCCACGACATGTCAATACTCTCCCCTTCTCAACCTTGGATTCTCCATTACCGTCTTTCCTGTCCCCTCCTGCCTTCTCGTCCTTGCCCCTGGGCTGGTGTGCCCATTTAGTCTCGTTTTGTTTTATGGGCCTGTCTAATCTTTGGCTGAAGGGTAAACCTCAGGAGTGACCTCATTACTGAGCTATAAGGGTGTCCGAGGGCCATACTCTCAGGGATTCTCCTGTCTCAGTCAGACCGGTAAGTGTGTGTGTGCCTGTGTGTGTCTGTGTGTGTGTGTGTGCGTGTGTGTGTATGTGTGTGTTAGAATTTTGTTCTACATTTTTCTCCAGCTGTCTAGGACCCTTTACTGCGATCCCTGTCAGAACAGCCAGTGGTAGTATGCTGGACTCAGTCTGGTGGAGGCTGTGGTAATTGTGGTCCATTAATCCTTTGGACTAATCTTTCACTTATGTCTCTGGTTTTCCTCATTCTCCCTTGCTCCTGACTGAGTGAGACCAGTGGAGTGTCTAAGATGGCCACTCACAAGCTTTTAAGACCCCAGACGCTACTCACCAAAGCAGGATATAGAACATTTTCTTTATAAACTATGTTATGCCAGTTGAGATAGATGTCACCCGAGACCATGGTTCCCAGCCCTCACCCTAGTAATTCAGTCCCTCAGGGAGTCTGGGTGTGTTTATGGAGCTTCCATGACCTTGCCTTGTACAAGAATGCTGGCTTCCCCAGTACTATGTACTGTCTCACTCTCACCGAAGTTACCACTTACCTATTGTCTATTTAACGTTTTCCTTCCGGATCCCTCCCCTCCCTGTAATCATCAAAGATTGTTTCTTTTTGTGTGTAAACCTTTTCATGAGTTTTTATAGTAGTGGTTTCATACAATATTTGTCCTTTTGTGATTGACTTATTTCACTCAGCATGATACCCTCTGGATTCATCCGTGTTGTGAGATGCTTCACAGATTCTTCATTGTTCTTTATCGTTGCAGAGTATTCCATTGTGTGTACGTACCACAGCTTGTTCATCCATTCATCTGTTGATGGGCACCTAGGTTGTTTCCATCTCATTGCTATTGTGAACAATGCTGCAATGAACATGGGTGTACATATGTCTATTCCTGTAACGACTCTTATTTCTCTAGGATATAATCCTAGGAGTGGGATTTCTGGATCATATGGTATTTCTATTTCTAGCTTGTTAAGGAAGCGCCATATCGTTTTCCAAAATGGCTGTACCATTTTGCATTCCCACCAGCAGTGCATAAGAGTTCCAATCCCCCCGCAGCCTCTCCAATATTTGTTATTTTCTGTTTTTTTTTTTTTTTTTTTTGACTTGTGCCAGTAATGTCGGGGTGAGATGGTATCTCACTGTGGTTTTGATCTGCATTTCTGTAATGGCTAGTGATTGCAAGCATTTCCTCATGTATCTGTTAGCCGCCTGAATGTCTTCTTTGGTGATGAGTCTGTTCATAGCCTTTGCCTATTTTTTAATTGGATTATCCATCAGCATTTGTAAAGCCTCCCCAGGTCATGCCAATGCACAGCCAGGGCTGAGAAGGCTGTGAAGGATGGTAAGGATAGAGCTGTGTAGACTGAGGGCCCCACCAAATGCATCTCCGAGCAGCCTTTCAAGAATGGAAGAAATAGAATTTTCTAAAAGCAAACTAAGTTGGGTACTTAGTGCCCCTCCCCATTACTTTGGCAATTCAAACCCACCCAGAGGTGTCTCAGAAGAAAGGGCTGGCAGCCTGCTTCTGGAAGGTCACAGCCATGAAAACCCTATGAGGGGGTAAGTAGTTCTACTCTGAAACACCTAGGGTCACCATGAGTCGATGGCAATGGGTTTGGCTTTTTTTCCCCCATTTCTGGTATTTCAAAGGGGGAAGGGGACAGTACAGAGTGTCCCAGAGGCCCAGTGTCGGCAGGCACAGAGCTGATGCAAAGTGCCACCTCTCACAAACCACACCACACCACAGAAGCCAGGAAGCCGGCCCTGGGCCCCAGGCCTGACGCAAGGGAAACACTTGCTGGAGGCCTGCAGCTTCTCCTTTCTGGGCCCCTCCCCACCTCTTCTCTGAACTCCTCCCTCTGAGGACAATCCGGGTCCCCAGGTTGGAGGAAAAAGTTATCTGACAAGGCACTTCATACTACACTGCTAAAGATTGACGTGCTAAGTCCTGTACCTTCAGGTCCCTGGTACTGAAGCAGGAAGACGCATCGATGGCAAACAGGAAACCCCAGCCCTATTGCACCATGCGAGGAAGGAGACTTGAGCTGCGAGCTGGGGCCCTGCCAAGATCTGGAGATTACAAGACAGTCCACAAATTCGGGTTGCCTCGGAAGGAAACAAACATATTTCGCTTCCACCTCCACACTTCGTTCAATACAAGGCCTGTTTATGGCCAGGCCTGCGTACCCTATGGGACTGACACTCCCCTCCCAGAACTTACTCCCTTTTCCCACCCAGGTGTTCAGCTCCTGGTGATTCAGTCACTCTGCCCAGGAGAGGGCCCAGCACCAAATACCATCTCAGGGGGAATTAAGGTCAAGCGTCCTGGAGGAGTTTACTCCACTTCCTCAGCTTTATGTTATACCGCGAATAAAAGGCTTTGCCCCCCACGCACCTCCAAAGAATTTTAACACCAGAGAAGAGGGCGAGGAAGGTATTTGGGAGGACAGAAAAATCTCTAGTTGACTTGCCTGGTCTGAGGAGGGACAAGACTCACCTGCAGGCAGGTAGAAAAGGGCTTCCAAAACCAAAAACTAAATCCATTGCCGTGGAGTCAATTCCAGCTCATAGCAACCTTGTGGGACAGAGCAGAACTGCCCCATAAGGCTTCCGAGGAGCAGCTGGTGGATTCAAACTGCTGACCTTTTGGTTAGCAGCCAAGCTCTTAACCACTGTGTCACCTGGGCTCCAGAAGAGGGCTTAGCTCAAGAGAACTGGCAGAAGACTAGACACAGAAGGCTCCTGACAGCTGTTGCCCCCACAAATCAGAAACAGAATGGTCAGGGAGTCTTCTGTGCTGATGGGAGCTCAGCCACTAACCAGCTGCTGCCGAGTCGATTCTGACTTATGGTGACTTCATGTGTGTCATGGGAGAACTGTGCTCCACAGGGCTTTCAACGGCTGCATTTTTGGAAGTAGACCACCAGGCCTTTCTTCCAAGGTGCCTCTGGGTGGACTCATACTTCCAACCTTTCAGCCAGCAGCTAACACCATTAGCCATTTGTACCACCCAAAAACCATGCAAAGAAAGACACCTTATTATCCCATTTGCGAATGCGGCAACTGAGGCACAAAGAAGCTAAATAACTTGTCCAAAGACACAGAGACAGGAAGGCGAAGACTGGGGTTCAAGCCCAGGACTGTCTGGCTGCAAAACAGAAGCTCCTAAACCCTATTCATTACAGTGCCTTTTTTGTGTGTGTGTGTTTCAGATGAAGCTACAGCTCCTCTTGAGGTGAAGGGAAAGAAAGGGCTTTCAGCTACAAATCAGCTGATCTGGCCATATTCTGGAGCAGTGGTTCTCACCCTATAGCTGGAATTAGAATCCCCTAGAGAAGTGGGAGGGGGAATCCACTCTCTAGATAGTAGACATTTGTCATTTTTGGTGACCGGAAAGGTAACACTGAATAAGGGTGAAGTGTACACAGCTGGATCAAGGGAAACAGTGTCACTAAAAAGTATAAAAGAAAAAAAGGCCTGCTGGTAATTGCTATGGCATATATAATTTTGAAACAACAGCAAAAATAACCAAAAAAAAAAAAAAAATGTGTGGGTACATATGTATGCATGTAGGCATACATGTGCATAAAAACAAAAAAAAACATTGCCATCAAGTCGATTCCGACTCATAGCAACCCTACAGGACAGAGGAACTGGCCCATAGGGTTTTCAAGGGTGTCTGGTGGATTGGAACTGCGGACCCTTTGTTTACCAGCTGAGCTGTTAACCACTGTGCCACCAGGGCTCCATACATGGGTATAGTTATGTACATACATGTGTATATATACATATGTGCATTTGTAACTATATACAGCCCTGGTGGCATAGTGGTTAAGAGCTCAGCTTCTGACCAAAAGGTCGGCAATTCATATCCACCAGCTGCTCCTTGGAAACCCTATGGAACAGTTCTCTGTGCTCTAGGGTATCTATGAATTGGAATCGACTTGATGGCACCTAACAACAACAACAATGTAACTGGATGCACATATATTCATATATATAATAAATCACACAGTGGGCACAATTACGGAGACTCCTTAGACACCCTGTGGGACTGGATTTCTAGATCTCAAGGATTAGGACTATAGTCTCATGGGACATCTTGATCAATTGGCATAATATAGTTCATGAAGTTATGTTCTACATCCTAGTCTGGTGAGTAGTGTCTGAGGTCTTAAAAGCTTACAAGCAGCCATCTAAGACACAACTATTGGCCTCTACTCGTTCAGAGCAAAAGAGAAAGAAGGAAACCAAAGATTCAAGGAAGAAACTAGTCTACAGGACAAATAATCTGCACAAACCATGGCCTCACCTACCCTGAGATCAGAAGAGCTAGATAGTGCCCAGCGACCACTACCAACCATTCTAATCAGACCCACAATAGATGAATCCTGATAGAATGGGAGGAAAATGTGGAAGAGAAAACCTCAAATTCCAAAAACAGAAGCCAGACCTACTGGACTGGTTGAGACTGGAGGACTCCCCAAAACTATTGCCCTGAGATGTTCTTCAAACCTTGAACCAAAGCTAACCCCTGAGATCCACTTGTAGCTAAACAGGAAATTGGCTCAGAATATAATGAACATCACCCTTAAAGTACTACGTTTCTTTAAAAAATTACCTATAGGAGACCAAACGGTCAACAATTACTTTAAAACAAAGATAAGAATGTAAGGGGGCCAGGGAAACTAGATTAATGAAAATGGAACAATCAGAATGGAAATAATGAGAATGTTCACGCATTGTGAAGAATGTAACCAACGTCACCGAACAACTTGTGTGGAAGTCGTTGAATGGGAACCCAAACTTCCGTGTAAATCTTCACCAAAAACACAATAAAATACTATTAAAAAAAAAAAAAAAAAACGGAATCCCCTGGAGATCTCATTAAAATTCCCGTTCCACCCCCTCCACCCCCTCCCCCGCCCCTGAGTTTCTGATTCAGTATTTCTGGGGTGGAGTCTGAGAATTTGCATTTCTAACGAGCTCCCAGGGGATGTAATTGCTGCTAGTAGCCAGGCTCTGTATGTTTTTATCTGTTTCTCATAAGAACTCCAGCGAACTACCAAACCCATTGCTGCTGAGTGCATTCTGACTCATAGCAACCCCACAGGACAAAATAGAACTGCCCCATAGGGCTTCCAAGGCTGTAATCTTTACGGAAGCAGACTGCCATACCTTTCTCCCTTGGAGCGGCTGGTGAGTTTGAACCACCAACCTTTCAGTTAGCAGCCAAACGCTTAACCACTGCACCACCAGGGCTCCTTAAGAACCCCATAGGAAAAAAAAAAAAAAAGAGGAGGCTTTATTTCCACCATTTTTACAGATGAGGAAAAAGAAGGTCAGAGAGGTTAGGTGAATTGTCCCAGGTCACACAGCTAAGCCACAGGGCTCCTGAGATGAAGCTCAGTGCTCCTTCTGTGTTGCCCAGCTAAGAGCTGGACACGCAGCCCTCGGTACAGGGAGAGGTGAGCACATGGGAACTCCAGTTTCTCTGTGGGTTGGCAGTCCTAAGGGAGGGAAGTAAGTGGGTGACAATCTGTAGGAAAAGCAGACCCTACAGGGGACCAAGGATAGAAACCCAGAGCACACAGGCCCTTGCCTAGGGACCTGGTCACTTGCAATGTCACAGAGCCATGACCCTCAGCCACATCTCACCCTCTGTCAAAAAGAATGAATTACCCCTCACATACTCACAGGCCCACAAGCCGCTTCCCCAGAAAAATCTTTGGAGCCTGAAAAACCAAGGCACGAGACCCTCCTGATAAGTTAGCTCGCTCGCATCCCAGGAGATGGCCCCTGCCTAGGCTCACTCAGATGAGGAACTGAGAGCCAGCAGGTCGTCAGCCTAGAGTCCCCGAAGTAGGCCGGTCTGGGAAGCCCCTGCTCTCTCACTGCCAACTGGGTCCCAGCCCAGCCCTTCCACAACGCCTTCCCGCACACAAGTCTGAATTCCTGACTGTAAGCAGGGAAGATGGGAGGAAATCCTCCCGGGATTCCCGCCTGAGGAACCTGCCTTCCCTCTCAGCCAGCAGGCTGGTGGCCAAGTCAGCACTGAGAAGGCCACCCCTGGGATTCGCCCAGTCACCTCCTAGGCCCCACGAGCAAGCGGCTTGTTTCCAAGGAAGTCCTACCAGTGTCCACAAGCTTTTGGCCTTTTGGATGGAGGTTTGAAGGAAGCCTTTAATCTCTTAGCAGAGAACCAGGGTGTTGGAACGGGGCAAAAAAAGGCATCAAGGAAGTAAAAACTGCAGAGGGACAGCTGTGTGTGTGTGTGAGTGAGTGTGTAGGTGTGTGTGAGTGTGTGTGAATGCGAGTGTGAGTGAACGTGTGTGTTAGTGAATGCATGTGTGGATGTATAGGTGTGCATGTGAGTGGGTATGTGTACGTGTAGAGGTTAGACTCTGGCTCAGAGAAACCAGAGGCCCACCCTACAAGATCTGTGGACTCCCAGGGAGGGGCCTGGTCATGTCTGCCTCTCTGAAGCAGCACGTCTATCACCTTCAACTAGAGGGGCCCAGCCAAGATACACCCCTTCATAGGCTAAAATTCAACAAAGTGAGAAACTTTCTGAGACTGGGTGGACCCAATGGCACCCAATGGGAGAAGAGGAACTTGTTGGAAGCAATACTGGCCCCAATAAAACAAATAAAGCTGAATGTCCCTGTCATGGATTGAATTGTGTCCTCCCAAAAAACGTGTGTATCAACTTGGCTGGGCCATGATTCCCAGTATTGTGTGCTTTTCCTGTATGTTGTAAATCTTGCCTCTTATGCTGCTAATGAGGGAGGATAAGCAGCAGTTGTGTTAGCGAGGCAGGACTCAGACTACAAGATTGGATTGTGTCTTGAGGCAATCTCTTGAGATATAAAAAAGAAAGAAGTGAGCAGAGAGACAGGGGGAACTCATACCACCAAGAAGGCGGTGTGAGGAGCAGAGCGCATCCTTTGGACCTGGGGTCCCTGCGTGGGGGAAGACTGATGAGAAGGCCAACAGAGAGAGAAAGCCTTCCCCTGGAGCTGACACCCTGAATTTGGACTTTTAGCCTATTTTACTGCGAAGAAATAAATTTTGCTTTCTTACAGCCATCCACTTGTGGTATTTCTGTTATAGTAGCACTAGACGACTGAGACAGTCCCTAACCTGCATTTCTCAAAGCCGAGGGATAACATAGGGTAGTTTTAATGTCCTACCTGAGGAAGGGAGATGGATTAAACAAATTAAGCTCCTCCTGTCTGATAATTACGGGATATAAGTGGAGCTCCCTGCCCAGCCCACCCCCCGGGAGGGCATAAGCATCACCCCATGCTTCCACTCTCCCACCTGTGGGTTAGGATCTCAGCGCTTCAGAGATTACAGACTAATCCATGCAGGTAAGGAGGGGCTGCCTCCAGCCCCTCATTTCCTATAACCCCAGGTTTCTTGCTAGCCACACTTCCTGTTTATTGAGTGGTTTCCAAGTCACAGGCCTCTCTGAGACTCATCTCTGACCTCACATCCCCTTCCTACAGGGAACCCCAGCACTTCTTCCTTTTTTGGCGCTATAGGCTACGAGTCTGGTTTGGTCTGCAGAGATCCTGGGGTTTCCTCCACTAGGTACCTAGGGCCCAGGTTAGAAACCCAAAGTCCAGCAGTGCTGGCCTCCTCCCCACCCAGAGCTGAGCAGTACTTGAGAAGCAGCAAGGAGGCACAGTGAGTGAAGGAAAGATCTAGCACATGCTGAGTCCCGCCCCCCCTCTATGGCAGCTGTTGCGTGGGTATCTTGCATCCACCCCATTTAATCCTTATTAACACACTCAGCAATGTGTCAGGGGAAATTCACCTCACACAGCAGATCTCAGACCCTTCGTAGTGCCAGGAGAGACGCCACAGACGGGGGTTTTCAGAACATTTGCAGGAGGCTGAGGGGAAGGTCCCCATAATACCACGTCCACACCCTCTGCTGTGCCTGCCCTGCTACCCGCTGACTCACCCTAAAGAAAAGTCAGCACCATGAAAAACAGAACTTCTCCTTAATGGTTTTCAAAGGCCCGTCCTAGAAAATCATCTTTACACTTCCCTTTTTAACTGCCTAGGATTCAAAGGGCAACCTCCCACTGGGCAGATGGGAAACTGAGGCACAACCGGGAACACAGACCTCCCCAAGAGCAAGTCTGTCTCTCCCACATCTCACCAGCTCTCTCACTCGTTAGACTACTGGGCAGCCCTTCAGGGAGCTCATGAGGAATTTCCGGCATTTGCCACAGAACAAGGTGTCCCAGAGAAAAGCCACTTCACCCACTCCTGTGACCCCTGGAAGAGAGCCCGGCAACCTGGTTTCCTGGTTCTGGATCCTACAGTTTTGTGGCCTCCTTTCACCTCAGAGGAAACCTGAAGTACGCACCACTTTCCCTGCCTCCCACCCCACTGACAAGGGCCACATTACCACTCCACATACATTCCAGTAATCAACTTTCAGATCCTACACGAAGCTTCAGGAAGAGGACACCAATTATCTGAGGCTACCGCCCATCTCCCCCAGAGGACTTGGGGTCCCTGGGTCCTCACCAGCTGAAAGTCATTCTGCCCCTCCCCGCCACCCGCCAGACAGATCCTGTCGGTTGACAAGGCCTGAACCGCTGCACACATGGCTGCCATGGGATTTAGGAGGCAGAGTCAAACTCAGGGTTTGGAAAACTCAAAGATTGCTTAACATCGAAAGGCTGAGGTTCTCTTTCTCAACTGCTTCCAAAAAGCTGGTCTCAGCAACCCCACTTCAGCCTGGACTTGGATCTGACTCACTGGAGAGCAGCTGTTAGGTCAGAGGCTCAGGGGACCACACCCGCCCTCCCAAGCCCACCACCACAAGCTGAAAACCTGGAATGAGACAATTCAGCAGTAGGGGGCCTAGAGCCCAAAGCCCAGCTGCCAGCAGCCAGCAGGCCACAACTCTGGTCACCTCTGAGGCCAGCAGGGCTGCACTTCTCAACTCTTGACTGCCTGCCTCTGTCCTGCCGGGCTGACATATAGGTCAAATCTAGACCCCTGCCCCAGGTGATGGCAGCATGGGCAGGAAGGATGGCCAGGACCTTATGGCCTGGCCTTGGAGGCCCTGGGTGGTACAAACACTTAAGGCACTCAGCTGCTAATCAAAAGGTTGGAGATTCAAGCCCACCCAGAGGCATCTCAGAAGAAAGCCGGCAATCAACTTCCAAAAAATCACCCACAGAAATCCTGTGGACATTGAGTTTCTGTTAATGGTGGTGGAATAATCTGGAAAAGGATAGCATCGTTGCATAACGTGAAGAATGTAATCAATGTCACTGAATTACTCGGGTAGAAATTGTTGAGATGGTACATGTTTTGTTGTGTATATTTTCACCACAATAAAAAAAAAAAAAAAGCCCCTATGAACCACAGTTCTACTCTGACACACATGGGGTCACCATGAGTCAGCGTCAACTCAGTGGCAACTGGTTTTTTTGTGGCCTGGCTTCAAAGGACACCACCAAAGGCCAAATATCACAACTCTCTCCCCGGGTTTTCTCTTTTCATTTCAAGTAAAACAAACATTTTAAAGATACAGAGAAGAAAAACAGTTGACATGGAAATCTTCCCAAATTCCACTAACCTACAGACAATCACTATGAACATTTTCCATACATCCTTCCAGCTGCAAACACAAATTGGTAAACATCTTTTACAAAAACCGAACACTGCTTGGTAAGCTGCTTTTCAGAAAGACTTTGCTTTTTTTCATGTTAATAAATACACTTCTATATTCTCACATTTTTTGTAGCCGCATGCTATTCCGATGTATAAAAAAACCAAACCAAACCCGTTGCCCTGGAGTCGATTCTGACTCATAGCGACCCCATTGTGACAGAGGAAAACTGCTCCATAAGATTTTCTTGGCTGTGATCTTTAAGGAAGAAGGGTGCCAGACCCTTCTTCCTCAGTGCCACTAGGGGGTTCAAAACACCAACCTCTGAGTTAGTGAGAGAAGCTGAGAGAAAATCCTTTCCTCCACCCAGGAACCTTATTATAGATATACCATAAATAATCAGTTTACTATTGTCAGGCATTAGGCTGTCTTCATTTTTATACATAATGCTGCAAGGGCTATCTCTGTACAGATATTTTTCTACACTTGTCCAATTAGATCCTGAGGATAAGAATTCCTATGGGTGGAATTGCTGAGTTAGGGATTCTCGGGAGAATTTTCAACACAATATTACCAGTAAAACTGTACCAGCGATACTGAGTCCTTTATCCACATGGACCTTTCTTGAATTGCACTTGCGTATCTATGATGTTGGAAACTCTGGTGGCATAGTGGTTAAGTGCTACGGCTGCTAACCAAAGGGTCAGCAGTTTGAATCCGCCAGGTGCTCCTTGGAAACTCTATGGGACAGTTCTACTCTGTCCTATAGCATCGCTATGAGTCAGAATCGACTCGACGGCACTGGGTTTGGTTTTTTGGTTTGGTTTATCTATGATGTTGCATAGTGGTCCAGAAAGATGGGGCGGTCCTCTCTTAAGAAACCAACCTTCTCTCCCCTCCAAGCCTCCTCTAGGAACAAACCATGCCCAGCCATAAAGTCAAACAGTAGTACACAAGGGAGGCAGAATTACACTGGGTCAGTGTCTACTGAACTCCCTGGAACAGCAAAATTCTAGGATAGCCCAGTGCTGGGTATCCCAAGGAGATCAGAAGTGTGGACACAGGAAAGGTTTTCTCTTGTTAAAAGTTCTGTTCTGTGCATGGCCGAAAGGAAGACTCCAAGAACCCTTCCTAAAAGACCAAGGATGTTAGAGCTAGGAAAGATCTGTGGAGTCATCTGATCCCTTGCCTTGAAGATGGGGAAACTGAGGGCCAGGATGACTCACACCATAAACATTTCAATACTTATTGAATGGACTCCAGAAGTGCCTCATCTACAGTGATTCAGCCAGCTCAGAACAAAGCTTGAATCCACCCAAGTCTTGAACACCTAATGCAACATTTATTCTCCCCCATGCACAAAATTAGAATTTGAGATCATTCGGATCACATCCTTAGCTCAATCATGGCGAGATGTATGTTGGAGCTGGCTCTGCTGGCTCTCAAGGGCTGATGGTACACATCTCTTCCCAACTCCGTGTTCAGTGATGCCATGTTGAAAACCTGAAGTCAGCCATGGAAGGAATATTTACACCACGGGAATTGGCATATACAGCAGGGCTTTTCCCCTGGAGAGCCAGTTGTTAAGCATTTACCAGGACATCACTGGTCACAACCTAGGTATGAAAACCAGATTGCAGGTGGCCTCAGTTTCCTCACCTATAGAACACCCAAGGACAGCCTCTCTCTCCATAGTGTTATAATTCTCCATGCTCTGTCCTAAATACACACTCCCAAATCCATCATAGCTCTCTTCTATGTTAATCCATGAGCCAGCCTATGTTTTCCCAAGTGCTTGCTGTGTGCCAGGCCCCCGTCCAAGCACATATGTTAGCTCATTTGATCTTTACAATATCGCTATGAGATAGAGATTCCAATTTCCATCATACAGTCAGAGAAACTGAGGCTCAGAAAGTTTAAATGGCTTACCTGACTCAGGCTGGCATCCCCCAGAAGTAGACCCTGAGACAAGAGTCCAGTAAAAGTGGGAATACTGGGAGGGGAGGAGGTAAGTGAGGCAGGGGAGGGAAGGCAGCCAATGAAGGGTACAAGTTACTACTCTGGGAAACTGGGTCTCAGTCCTGCTAAAGAATTCTGAAAGACAGCTTAGGACATGCCCCAAAGTTATCCCAAAGAGAGAGGTAAGGGAGCTGGGGTATTTATACACCAATTCCATGAGGCCAAGGGAACACGCACAGATGTCTACAGCATCTATTCCAAAGCCCAAATCCATTGCCGTCGAGTCGATTCTGACTCATAGGTACCCTAAACGACACAGTAGAACTGCTCCAAAGGGTTTCCAAGGCTGTAATCTTTACAGAAGCAGACTGGCACATCTTTCTCCCATGGAGCAGCTAGTGGGTTTGAACCGCCAACCTTTCAGTTAGCAGCCGACTCCTTAACCACTGCACCACCACACTGCCCAATACCATACAGTCAGAAAATGGTAAAATGAAATTTAAACTCCAAAGCCAATACTCTTTTCACTACACTTATAGAAATGAGCAGTTAATCAAACAATTACTTAACTGAGTGCCAGCTACAGGTAAAGCATCATGCTGGTGAAATGAACTTTTTGCCAAATCACTTTGCATTGACGCGACTGAAAAAAGGACAAGCTATTTTTTTCTCATTTTTTATCAGTAGAAGGAACAGGAAAAGCCCTTCTACATGGCTTTGCCCATCACACAGCAATTAGCCAAATGCCCTTCCCAGCCCCCTTGCTCTGTAAGAGATCTCTCTCTTGTTCAGCCACTGTTGCCTTGGGCACGAGTTTCACAGCCCCAGGCTGTCATCCTGAACTGCTGCACCAACCTGTGATTACAGGCTCCAGAGGCTCCCATCCAAGGAATGGTCAAAAAATACCCACTGGCTGCTCAGCCAGCTGAGTCTGGAGGATGTCCCTGTTTACGGAGCCCTGCTTCCTCTGTGTCTCTGACCCCCACCCCCAACCTCAAACAGCCACATCCTCAAAGGGAACCCAAAAGCAGGCTAAATAAACAGACCCAGCAATCACGGGGCTGTGGGAACTCACCCTACCTAAGTACTTATTTTAAATTCTTATGGGGAGGTGTTTAAATAGGACAGTGTGTCATTGGGGTAAAGAGCTGAACTGTGTTGTGAAGAGTGGTGGGAGGGGCAGGGAGATGGCAGGAGGGGCTGCTGCCCTAGTTTATAGATCCAGCTGCCGCACTCTGGGCACCTTAGGCTTGAAGAGAGAGACTAGACGGCTTGTTCCATCCCAAGCACAGTGCTGACATCTGCCCTGTTTCTCACTCTAGGGGACAGGAGAAGAAACACAGCAAGTCCTGGAACTGCTCTTGAGATCACCAATCCGTCTTCCAGCCTCTCTGCAGGAGTCTGGCAACCTTCCACACACCCCCTCTCCTAGCCAGCAAGGATACTTCCTGCCAAATATCCCCAAAGAGGTCAGAAAGCAGTAATCAGGCCAAGGTCCTTTTGCACTTTGGTGACCAGGCCACTTTGTGGTATGCCCTACAGTTCAGCCCTGAGGCAGCAGCGGTGCCTCACCGGGCCATTCATACACAGCTCACACACACCAAGCAGACACAAAGCCTCGTTCCAGTGCACCAGGAAATAGAACAAAGATATCAAAGCAAAACTAGTGGGCCACGACCAAGGTAGGCCAGGGCGTCTGAGACTGGTGAGGAGAGCTGAGGAACTGAAAACAAGGTATAGGATCATCTACCATCCTCAACTGACTCCTAAGATAACACAACTGGGGAGACAGCCTGGACCTCCAAACAGAAACCGTGCAGAGATGCAGAGAGGTGGGCTATGGAGCCTCAGGGACAGACTAGAACCATCCTCAGGAAAGTTCGGATGATGCCAGCTGGAGATACAACAGGTGCAGGTACGGCACATGCCCCGGCCCACCCAGTAGGATGCAAAGGCATGCCCCCAACTTCCCCTGGAGAAGTGCCCAAGTGGGGGCTCGCATCCCCTGACCTCCTCTCAGCCAGGCTCCTCAAAGCTGTCCCTCAAGACAGAAAGGGCCACATAACCCAGAGACTCCATCAGCCTGAGACCAGAAGAACTAGATAGTGCCCAGCTACCACCAAATGGCAGGGAACACAACAGAGAATCCCTGATGGAACAGGAGAAAAGTGGAATGCAGACCTCAAATTCTAGTAAAAAGACCAGACTTAACGGTCTGACTGAGATTGGAGGGACCCCAGAGGCCATGGCCCCCGGACTCTCTGTTAGCCCAAAATTAAAACCATTCTCGAAGCCAACTCTTCAGACAAAGATTAGACTGGACTGTAAGACATAAAATGATACTGGTGAGGAGTGTGCTTCTTAGCACAAGTAGACACATGAGACTATGTGGGCAGCTCCTGTCTAGAGGCAAGTTGAGAAGGCAGAGGGGGACAGGAGCTAGCTGAATGGACACAGGAAATACAGGGTGGAGAGAAGGAGTGTGCTGTCACATTGTAGGGAGAGCAACGAGGGTCACATAACAATGTGCATAAAAGTTTTTGTATGAGAAACTGACTTGAATTGTAAACTTTCACTTAAAGCACAATAAAAAATAAAAAGTTTTAAAAAGCTGCCCCTCATCATTCTAACCAGCTTTTTCACCAGCTTAAAAATGAGGGCAGAGGAGCACTTGTGAGATGTGGGAGCTGAACCCCCAAGGATTATCCCGTGTCCCCCAGTACTTCACCTCTGCTCTCCCATCTGATGAAGGAGGAACAGGACTCACTGTCCAGCCTCCCCAGCACAGGGAATCCCAAACCGGACTAGCCGCCACTCTCAGGTACTAGGCAGGCTCTACGCTGTGTCTCATCCTTTTCTCCCAGGACAAGATCTACCCCTCTTTCCAAAACTACCCACCTCTGTGAACCCAGCCGCCTCTTCAGGCCCTCTTCTACCCACCCGAGCCAGCCCCCCTGGCCTGCCACAGCTCCCTGGCATAGGCTGACTTATGAAAAGACAGCTGGGGCCCACACTCATGCCCCCCACTCCAGGGTCTAACCCCAAACGGCTGACTCCACACTTAGTCCTTGGAACACTGCATTTGGTGACAAGTTTTTTTTAAAAAATCGACTCTCTTAAACCAATGTGTTTTAGCCATGAGAAGTTTCATTAATTCTTTAACCACCGGAAGAAAAAGTTTCCAGCAGGTAGAGTGGATTGATAAGTAAAATAGTAAATCCAACTTCAGTTTCCTCATCCTGGGGCTTCTGTCTCCAGCTGTTTAAAAGAATCATGGTTTCTAATTGTCTTCTCCCATTTCACCAAGATCAACTGTGGCAAGAACTCCAGGACAGATTGTTATTTGTCAGTTCATTCATTCATACATGCACTCCTCAAATGTAAGAACTTACTGTGAATCTGGCCCGTGTAGACCGGCCTCTGCCCTCTGGGAGCACGCGATTAAGGACCCGGATTCCGGACACCTGGGAATAGAGCGTTGAGAAGCCTTGCTCAGCTCCTGTCGTCAAGGCGGTGTAGAGGTGCTACAGACGACCCAGGGACCCACGGAGCGCCCCAGAGGTGGACCGGGACCCTTGGCCTCTCTGTTAGGCCGCCCGCCTCTCTGTTGTCCCCGGGGTCTCTTGACTGAGGAGCTGAGTGCAAACTGGGACTCGAAACGGAGAGCACAATTGGCTGGGAGCCTCCAAGGCACCTGTCTGGTTCGGGGCGCCCAGCCCGGACAAGAGATGAGCAAAGCCAAGGTCCCAAAGACACACCAGCTCCGGGGGCGGGATCCGAGACTGCAAAGGGGAAGTGGCGCGAGGGCCAAGGCCCCCGCGCCCGCTGCGCCCTACTTAAGGCACAGGGAGTCGTGGGCGCGCTGCCTCCCCGCGCCGGGGGCTGGACCCCGTCTCTGGGGAACCGTCCTTCCTGCGGGGGTGGTTTGGGGTCGGGCTCCCTGCGGCAGTCGGGCCTGCCCGTCGCTACACCTGCCGCCCGATCCACGTGGCCAGGGAGTCCCAGGGACCCCGGGGGTGGGTTTGGGGCGCCTTTCTGCCGCTGCCCTTGGCGCGGAGAGAAAGAAGGACCCCCAGGGGGCCGGGGAGGAGGACCGGCTTGGAATCGCAACTTTCTGCCGCCAGAAGACAGGCTGGCCCGGGCTCCGCGGCTCTGCGGCCCCCGGGAACCCCCCGCGGCTGGGGGAGGAAGGAGGTGACCAGGGGCTGGAGAGGATTGAGGGGCTGGCCCGGACGCGACAGGGGCCACCGCGGGAAAACTTTCGGCTGGGGGAGGGGGGAGCGGAGGAGACGACCGCTCCGTGCCCGGCACCTTGCGCCCCGCGTCCCGCACCCCATCGCTGGCGCCCCGCGCGGCGCTCGCCTGCGTCCCGGGCCGGCTGCATTGCGCTCGCCGCGGGGACCGTGGAATCGCAAAGTGGGGGGCGCCGCGCCGAGGGCGGCTCCGGCCGGCTCCGGGGTCAGCGCTCGGGGGGCCCCGCTCCATGCGGCCGCGTGACTGGGGGGTCGGGCGCCCCGCCCCTCCTCGCCCTCTCTCCCGCCCCTCTGCCTTTATCTAGCCCTACCGGCTCCGGCCGTCTCGGCTCCTCTCGGCTTTCTCTCGCTCTCCATCTCTCCCCACCCCTCTCTTTCTTCCTCTTCTCCCCTCCCTGTCGGGGGCGGAGCTTTTCCCCTCCCTCCCAGACAATGCCGTGGCTTCGCAGCCCCTTCCCCGCCCGCGAGTCGGGGCCACCGCTGCGAGTGCCTCTTCCGGGCTGGGGGAAGGGGAGGAGTGCAGGGGTGGGGAGGACGAGCCGGCTGCCCTCAGCCCGTTCACCGCGGCCCTCCCCGGGCTGGGTGGCGCCTTGGCCGAGCCCCACGGCTCGCCCCGCGCTGTGACAGCCACTCCCGGGGGTAACCACACTGTCTGGCGGAGCCCACCTCGAGCGCCTCTTTTTCTCCAGGCAGAAGATGTGGGATTTTTTTCTAACACCCAAGCTGATTCCAAAAAGCATTTGAGCTGGGCAGGGACTAAGTAGGCCCCTGCGACTTGGCGGGCTGGCAGACGTGACAGCAATGTGAAGAAGGGCAAGTTTCTTTGTCCACCTCTCACCTCCCCCTGTTCTCCACCCCTGGACCTCCGGGGGCTCTCAGTGCACAGGAAGCCCCTGAGCACCTGCGGCCCGCCTGTCCCCTTCCTTTTGTCAGAATTCTACCCCCCCCCCCCAACACACACCATACCTCCTGCCATGCGGAGTCCTCCCGAAGCCTGTCGAAGGGGCAGGGGGCCCAAAGGTTAATGAATGAGTGGCCAACCCAAGGGTAGAGCTGGACCAGCTCATCCCGCCTAGAGCCAAACATTCTTTACTAAATTCGTTGTTTGGATTTTGGAATGTGTCTCCCTTAGAAACAATGTTATAAATGGTAATCTGCTTCTCAGGCCAGCCACTAAAGCCTGTTAAACCCAAAAAGCAGCTGTGCCCTGGCGCTGAAAACTGTGTCAGCTACCCCAAACAAGGAGGCCACTGATCAGCACTTTTTATGGGGGAAAAAAATTATCTTCTGGTTCGTTCCCAAAGCTCTCCCAT
The DNA here is from genome assembly GCF_024166365.1 of Elephas maximus indicus. Taxonomy (NCBI): domain Eukaryota; kingdom Metazoa; phylum Chordata; class Mammalia; order Proboscidea; family Elephantidae; genus Elephas; species Elephas maximus. The sequence goes on from NC_064843.1 coordinate 43,413,085, forward strand.
TAATTGCTGGAACCCACTATCCTGTAAGAGTTAAGCTTCTTTCCCTTGCAGGTAACGGGAGTCCCCTCAGGGGGGGTATATTCCAAGGACCTTGGGGTTTCTCAATAACCGTGGTGTTGAAACTGCAGGGAGAACTCAGATAATAGACAAAACCAGAGCCTGAAGGGGTTTCTGTAACCCAGGAAGTCTTGCCTTTCCTGCACCCAGGCCCTTGACAACAAGTGGTGATCACTTCCATTACTGGTACTGGAAGCTCTGCTGTTAAAGAGAGCATCCAGGTTCAGATATCATATATCTGATGAGAATAACCAAAGTATATATAAAACTTCAACAACTTAACAACAAGAAGACAAATAACCCAATTATAAAATGAGCAAAGGACTTGAACAGACATTTCACCAAAGAGGACATTCAAATGGCCACCAAACACATGAAGAGATGGTCAGCGTCAGAGATGCAAATCAAAACCACAATGAGATGACATTTCACTCCCACCAGGATGTCTAAGACATATTTAAAAAAATAATAATAATAACAAATGTTGGCAAGAATGTGGGGAAATTGGAATCCTTATCCATTGTTGGAAGGAATGCAAAATGATACAGCTGTTGCGGAAAACAGCGTGGCAGCTCCTCAAAAAACTGAAAATAAAATTACCGGATGACCCAGCAGTTCACTCCTAGGTATATACCGAAAAGGCTTGAAAGCAGAGATGCAAACAGATACTTGTACAACAATGGTCATTGCAGCACTATTCACAATATCCAAAAAGTAGAAACAACCTAAATGCCCATCAACAGATGAATGGATAAACAAAATGTGGTACATACATCCAACGGAATACTACTCAGCCAATAGAAGAAACTGTCTTGATACATGCTACAATATGGATGATGCTTGAACACATTGTACTGAGTGAAATAAGTCAGTCACAAAAACACAAGAAAAGGCAAAAGTCTGAAGACTAAAGTTTGTTAGTGGTTACCGATGGCAGGAGGGACGGGGAAAGCAGGGGTTAATGGTGTTGGAAAAATCGCATGATTAAGGGTAAGGTTGCACTGCCAATTATTGTAATTGCTGTCAATAAGTTGTATACCTGTAAAAGCTGAATTTTCAAAAGTTGTGTAGTAGACATATGTCTTAGTTATTTAGTGCTGCTGTAACAGAAATACCACAAGTAGATGGCTTTAAAAAAGAGAAGTTTATTCTCTCACTGTCTAGTAGCTACAAGTCCAAATTCAGGGTATCAGCTCCAGGGGAAGGCTTTCTCTCTCTTATAGGCTGTGGAGGAAGGTCCTTGTGATGCATCAGTCTTCCCTTGGTCTGGGAGCATCTCGGTGCAAGAACCTCAAGTCCAAAGGAGCCGCTCTGCTCCTGGCACTGCTTTCTTGGTGGTATGAGGTCCCCAACTCTCCTCTTGCTTCCCTTTCCTTTTATCTCTTGAGAGATAAAAGGTGGTGCAGGCCACACCTCAGGGAAACTCCCATTATATTGGATCAGGAAGGTGACCTGAGTAAGGGTGGTGTTACAATCCCACCCTAACCTTCTCAACATAAAATTATAATCACAAAATGGAGGACAACCACACAATACTGGGAATCATGGCCTAACCAAGTTGATACACACGTTTTTGGAGAAACATAATTCAATCCATGACAACATATTTACAACAATAACAAAAAAAAGAGTAGCTGCTAAGGTTGCTTGTGCACAACCAGACACCTCATGATATTTGGTTCCTTGGTCTGGAGGTTCAGGGTCATGTTTCATGGGACATCCAGTAAATTGGCCTAATAACATGTTAATGCTTCTGTTCTACTTCCTAGTTCATCATGTAGTGTCTGATGTCTTGAAAAAGCTTGCAAGTGGCCATCCAAATCATGACCATTGGTCTCTATTTGCCTAGAGTTACAGAGCAAGAAAGAGAGTCAGGAATAGGAGGAAGATATGGAATGTGTGGCTAATTGCTTCCATGAATAACTGCCTCCTTTGCCACGAGACCAGAAAAATTGGTTGGTGCCCGGCTACCATTACTGAACATTATGGTCAAAGATTCTATAGAACAATCCTGATCAAAAGGGGCAAAATGCGGAACAGAATTTCAGATTCTTATAGACTCCAGACTTTCTGGAGCCAAGGTGGCTGGTTGAACCCCTGAAACTATTACCCTGAGGTAACCTTTAAAACTTAAACTCCCAATGACAACAAAAAATTAAATAAACAGAAAAAGATGGGGGGGGCGTACTTAAACCAAAAAACTCCCATGAAATCTTCTTAAAACCAAACAATAGCTTAACTAGTAAAAAATGTCTGTCTTGAGCATTGTGCTCTTTTAAAAACTATCTATATAGGTCAAAGTGACAACAGCAACTGGAAAGATTAGATAGGAAACTTAGGGGTGTCTTAGGCTGGGTTCTTTAAAGAAGCAAGACCAGTAAAGCCTATAAATATATATGTTGTTGCGTTAGGTGCCATCGAGTTGGTTCAAACTCATAGCAACCCTGTGTACAACAGAACAAAACACTGCCCGGTTCTGCATCACCCTCACAGTAGTTGTTACGCTTGAGCCCATTGTTGCAGCCACTGTGTCAGTTCATCTTCTTGAGGATATTCCCCTTTTTCACAGACCCTCTATTCTACCAAGCATGATGTCCTTCTCCAGAGACTGGCCCCTCCTGATAATATGTCCGAAGTACATGACACCAAATCCCGCCATCCTTACTTCTAAGGAGCATTCTGGCTGTACTTCTTCCAAGACAGATTTGTTTATTCTTCTGGTGGTTCATGGTATATTCAATATTCTTCACCAACAACACAATTCATAGGCAGCAACTTTTTGGTCTTCCTTAGTCATTGTCCGGCTTTCCAATGCGTATGAGGCAATCCAAAACACCATAGCTTGGGGCAGGCACACTTTAGTCCTTAAAGTGACATCTTTGCTTTTTAACACTTTAAGGAGATCTTTTGCAGCAGATTTGCCCAATAGTGCATCTTTTGATTTCTTGACTGCCACTTCCATGGGTCTTAATTGTGGATCCAAGTAAAATGAAATTCTTGGCAACTTCAATATTTTCTCCATTTATCGTGATGTTGCTTATTGGTTCAGTTGTGAGGATTTTTGTTTTCTTTATGTTGAGGTGTAGCCCATACTGAAGGCTGTGGTCTTTGATCTTCATCAGTAAGTGCTTCAAATCCTCTTCACTTTCAGCAAGGAAGGTTGTGTCATCACCATATGGCAGGCTGTAAATGAGTCTTCCTCCTATTCTGATGTCTTGTTCTTCTCCAATTAGTCCGGTTTCTCAGATTATTTGCTCAGCATACAGAATGAACAAGTATGGTGAAAGGACACACCCTGACACACATCTTTCCTGTCTTTAAACCATGCACAACCCTTGTTGTGTTCGAACTACTTACTGCCTCTCGTTCTAAGTACAGGTTCCTCATGAGCATGAGTAAGTATTCTGGAATTCCCATTCTTTGCAATGTTACGGATAATTTGTTATGATCCACACAGTCAAATGCCTTTGCACAGTCAATAAAACACAGGTAAACATCCTTCTGGTATTCTCTGCTTTTAGCCAAGATCCACCTGATGTCAGCAATGATATCCCTGGTTCCACGCCCTCTTCGGAATCTGGCTTGAATTTCTGGCAGTTCCTTGTCCGTGCACTGCTGCAACCACTTTTGAACGATCTCTTTGCAGACTTTTACTTGTGTATATTTTTTTTTTATGATATTAATGATATTGTTCAATAATTTCTGCATTCTGTTGGGTCACCTTTCTTTGGAATGGGTACAAAAATGGGTTGGCCAGGTAGCTGTCATGCGAATTTCTTGTCATAGACAAGTGAGCACTTCCAGCACTGCATTTGTTTGTTGAAGCATCTCAGTTGGTATTCCACCCATTCCTGGAGCTTTGTTTTTCACCACTGCCTTCAGTGCAGCTTGGACCTCTTCCCTCACTACCATTGGTTCTTGATCATATGCTACCTCCTGAAATGGTTGAATGTTGGTACAGTGACTCTGTGTATTCCTTCCATCTTCTTTTGATGTTTCCTGCCTCGTTTAGTATTTTCCCTGTAGAATCTTTCAAAATTGCAACTCAAGGCTTGGATTTTTTTCTTTACTTCTTTCAGCTTGAGAAATGCGGAGTGTGTTCTTCCCTTTTGGTTTTCTAATTCCAGGTCTTTGCACATGTCATTATAATACTTTGTCTTCTCGAGCAGACCTTTGAAATCTTGTGTTCAGCTCTTTTACTTCATTTCTTCCTTTCACTTCAGCTACTCTATGTTCAAGAGCAACTTCCAGAGTCTCTTCTGACATCCATTTTGGTTTTTTCTTTCTTTCCTTTCTTTTTAATGACCTCGTGGTTTCTTCATGTATGATGTCCTTGATGTCATTCCACAACTCATCTGGTCTTCAGTCATTAGTGCTCAATGTGTCAAATTTATTTTTGAGTTGGTCTCTAAATTCAGATGGGATATACTCAAGGTTGTACTTTGACTCTCATGGACTTGTTCTCATTTTCAGCTTCAACTTGAATTTGCATATGAGCAATCGATGGTCTTTTCCACAGCTGGCCCCTGGCCTTGTTCTGACTGGTGATACTGAGCTTTTCCATCATCTATTTCCAAGATGCAGTCGGTTTGATTCCTGAGTATTCCATCTGGCAAGGTCCACGTGTTTAGTCGCCATTTACGTTGTTGAAATAAAGTATTTGCAACGAAGAAGTTGTTGGTCTTGTAAAATTCTACCATGCGATCTCCAGAGTCGTTTCTGTCACCAAGGCCATCTTTTCCAGCTACCAATGCTTCTTCTTTGTTTCCCACTTTCACATTTCAATCACCAGTATTATCAATGCATGTTGATTGCATGTTTAATCAATTTCAGACTGAAGAAGGTAAAAATCTTCAATTTCTTCATCTTTGGCCTTAGTTGTTTGGTGCATAAATTCAAATAATAGTCGTATCAACCAGTCTTCCTTGTAGGCATGTGGATATCATCCTATGACTGACAACATTGTACTTCAGGATAGATCTCGAAATGTTCTTTTTGATGATGAACGTGACTACATTTCTCTTCAATTTGTCATTTCCAGCATAGTACACTATAAGATTGTCTGATTCAAAATAGCCAATACCAGTCCATTTCAGCTCACTAATGCCTAAGAAATTGGTGTTTATGTGCTCCATTTCATTTCTGACGATTTCCAGTCTTCCTAGATTCATAATTCATACATTTCCCATTCCGATTATTAATGGATGTTTTCAGTTGGTTTTTCTCTTTATGAGTCATGCCACATCAGCAAATGAAGGTCCCAGAAGCTTCACTCCATCCATGTCACTAAGATTGACTCTACTTTGGGAAGGCAACTCTTCACCAGTCTTAATTGAGCGCCTTTCAATCTGAGGGGCTCATCTTCCAGTACTATATCAGGCAATGTTTCACTGCTAGGCATAAGCTTTTCACTGGCTAGTTTTTTTTCAGAAGTAGACCGCCAGGTCCTTCTTCCTAGTTGGTCTTAGCCTAGAAGCTCAGCCGAAACCTGTCCACCATGGGTGACCCTGCTGTTATTTGAAACACCAGTGGCATAGCTTCCAGCATCACAGCAACATGAAAGCCACCACAGTATAACAAACTGACAGGAGAATGGAGGTGGAATCCAAATATATAATTATAAAGCTTCCCAAAGACAATAAAACTTGAACTTATAGATTGAGCTTATGTCCCAAGGGAAGGGAGGGGGAATATATATATATATATATTTCAAGTTTTTCCCCAGAATGTAAATTCTATGAGGTGTGAGGACAGGGTTGTTTGTTCTTTTTGTTTATTTCCGTATTTCCAATCCTTAAAATAAAGCCTGGTATCTGGGAGGTCCCTGATAAGCACTTGTTGAATGAATTGCTGAATGAACAGGCCAACCCACACCGACATACTCTATTAATGTTGTGTTGTTGTTGTTAGATGCCATCAAGTCAGTTACAACTCATAGCGACCCCAAGTACAACAGAAAGAAACACTGCCTGGTCCTGCGCCATCCTCACAATTGTTGTTATCCTTGAGCCCATTGTTGTAGCCACTGTGTCAATCCATCTCATTGAGGGTCTTCCTCTTTTTTGTTGACCCTCTACTTTACCAAGCATGATGTCCTTCTCCAGGGACTGATCTCTCCTAATAACATGTCCAAAGTATGTGAGACGTAGTTTCGCCATCCATACTTTTAAGGAACATTCTGGTTGTACTTCTTCCAAGGCAGATTTGTTCATTCTTTTGCCAATCCATGGTATATTCAATATTCTTCACCAACACCCCAATTCAAAGGCATAAATACTTCTTTGGTCTTCCTTATTCATTGTACAACTTCTGCATGCATATGAGGCGATGGAAAACATCATGACTTAGGTCAGGTGCACCTTAGTCTTCAAGGTGACATCTTTGCTTTTCAACACTTTGAAGAGGTCTTTTGCAGCAGATTTGCCCAATACAATGTATCTTCTGATCTCTTGACTGCTGCTTCCATGCATGTTGATTGTGGGTCCAAGTAAAATGAAATCCTTGACAACTTCAGCATTTCCTCCTTTTAACATGATGCTGCTTATTGGTCCAGTCGTGAGGATTTTTGTTTTCTTTCCGTCGAGGTGTAATCCATACTGAGGGCTGTAGTGTTTGATCTCCATCAGTAAGTGCTTCAAGTCCTCTTCACTTCCAGCAACCAATGTTGTGCATCTGCATATCGCAGGCTGTTAATGAGTCTTCCTCCAATCCTGATGCCCCGTTCTTCTTCATATAATCCAGCTTCTCCAATTATCTGCTCAGCATACAGATTGAATAAGTATGGTGAAAGGGTACAACCCTGACACACTCCTTTCCTGACTTTAAACCATGCAGAATTCCATTGTTCTATTTGAACAACTGCCTCTTGGTCTATGTACAGGTTCTTCATGAGTGCAATTAAGTGTTCTGAAATTCCCATTCTTCACAATGTTATCCATAATTTGTTACGATCCACACAGTGGAATGCCTTTGCATAGTCAATAAAACACGGGTAAACATCTTTCTTGTATTCTCTCCTTTCAACCAGGATCCATCTAACATCAGGAATGATAGCCTTCATTCCATGTTTTCTTTTGAATCTGGCTTGAATTTCTGGCTGTTCCCTGTTGATCTACCACTGCAACTATTTTCGAATTATCTTCAGCAAAATTTTATTTGCGTGTGATATTAATGATATTGTTGGATGATTTCCACATTTGGTTGGATCACTTTTCTTTAGAATAGGCATAAATGGGGATCTCTTCCCTGTGGTTGGCTAGGTAGCTGTCTTCCAAATTTCTTGGCATAGGTGAGTGAGCACCTCCAGCGCTGCTTCCATTTGTTGAAACATCTCAATTGTTATTACATCAATTCCTGGAACCTTGTTTTTCACCCATGTCTTCAGTGCCTCTTGGATTTCTTCCTTCAGTACCATTGGTTCTTGATCAGATGCTACTAGATAGTCCACGTACTGGGAATAGAAGTAAATTTAAATTTTCGAAGAGTATTTTTTTGGGGAGTTTTTATCCACTAGATGGTGGTTTTCAGGCTGGGGTGGTGCCTGCATCTTTGGTGGTCTTGGAACTTGAGCAGCACTTAGGGTATTTAGTGCATTGGGACCAAAGATAATCAGCAAACTGCAAAGTACTCAGTTGTCTTGCACAAAGAAGACTTGTCTCATACAAACACCCACAGCATGTGTGGAGAAATAAAGCATTAGAACTAATAATAGTAATAACCAACCAAAATGTAATGGAGGAAAGGAGAGAGGTGGGAAGAAGTGGAAGTACACTACAGAGATTAAATTGATACTGTTTTAAGAAATTGAGGATTCAATAAATTTTACAACATTGAGAGTGCTCTTTGTATTATTTGAATTATTTTTTGTAATGTGCGTATATTAACTAGCCAAAACCAAAAAAGAAAGAAAGAAGATCCTGTGGGCTGGGGGAGGGTGAGGTGAGCCGGTGGTGAAACAAGTCAGATGCTGGTGGGGATTTCTGAGAAGGTGCCCAGCATGCTGTCCCCTCTCTGGGAATCTGTCTGGAAGGATGGGGTTGAATAGCGGGGTCCTCATATTTTAGATGAGTTTGGGATCTGAAAGTGGAGAACTGTGCCCAGTTCCCACCAGGCACCTAGAATAACCAGGTATCTGTGGCATGGGGGTTGCCTGGGGCACCTTTAGAAATGGAGTGACTGAGGGAGATCCCGAGAGTTTATGGGAGCTGCAATGGGGGAGTGTGTAGGAGAGCAGCCAACATTTCTACAGCTCAGAGAAGGGCATGAGAGCCAGATGGGAGAAAGCTGGGAGACTTCAGGGTATCCCATGTCTGGAACAAGAGGACTCATGAGAAGACAGTGGTCGTGGCCATGCCAGGAACCACTGGGCACTCAGACATCTCAGAGGAGCCAGGGTGGAAGGATGCTGCACCCAGAACCAGCATAACAACAACCCAGGACCAGATACTTCCACACCTTCCCCCAAATGCCCAGACGTTACACAAAACCCACAGCCCTCCCCAAAGCTGAGATGAGACCCAGTGAGCAATTGTGGAGTGGGCCAGAAAGGGAAATTTCAGAATTAACTGGGCTTTAACCCCAAATGACCAAGTTTGCCAGAAATTGACCACTATGCCTTCAACTACTAGCAGAGTAGGGGGTTGAAGCAAGGCTTTAAGTTGCATTAAAAAAAAAAAAAAATACAGATCTTTACTTCATTTGGCCTGAAATTCCAGTGAGCCAAGGAGACAAATGCTTTAAATCTTTGCTACTCAGCATGTGGCCCATGGACCAGCAGCATCGACATCCCCGGGGTCTGGTTATAAATGCAGAATCCAGCCTCAGGCTATGCGCAATTTTAATAAGATGGCCAGGTGACCCGTGTGCACATTATAGGTGAACACGCCCTGCTTTGTTAGCTATGGTTTCAGGTGCTACGTGGAGGCACGTAGGAAACCAGGGCGAGGTGTATATGGGGAGACCATATGAAGGAGGTGACATCTGGGCCAGGGTCTTGAAGGGTGAGCAGGAGTTCCTCAGATGGGGAAGTACATTCATTCCAGGCAGCGGCAACAGCACGCTCAAAGCCATAAGCCTGGCTAGGTCAGAGAACAGCGTGCGGTCCAGTGTGGCCGGAAGAGAAGGTGGGGGGTGAGAGGTGATTTTATGTTCCACTCAGGCAGCCAAGAAACAAAATTCAAGATGAGTGGAGGTCCCTGTTTCCTGGGGCGTTTCAGAGACACAGCACTCCATTCCCTGATGTGAATGTCATCCAACTGGGAGGTTGGCGGGGCGCCACCACACCTCTTGCGGAGACACAGAACCAGGTGGAGCCGAGCCAGCAGGGAGAAGTTTCTTGGAAGGCAGACGAGCTTCCTGGGCCAAGAAATCTTAGGAAGGAGCCCAGGAGGGGCGAACAGGACAGCCCTGCCAGCAGGACCGGCCCACCGTCCTCTCTCACTCAGCTTGCCCACAAGACACTCCAACCCTCGGCCCAAGCTGGCTAATCTCTGCAATTGAAAGCCAACTTTCAGGGCTTCATGACTCTAAGACCTTGACCAACACCTCCTTCCTGCCCTTGACCCACGCCACCCTCCTTCATGCGCAGATACAAACCATTCCCGTGTTCTCTCCCACACATCAAATTGCTCTTCTACAGAGATTTCCCAGGCCCAGCAAGCAGCCCCACGCCTTCCTGCTCTGCCCCTGATTGAGAACAGGCCTAGGCTGTCCAGGCCCTCCAACAAGCTTAACCTCTTCCTCCCCACACCCGGGCAATCAGGGGAGGAGTGGGAAGAATGCAGCTAAGTGACTAGACAGTATAATTACCAATGTCCAGCCCCCTGCCTGTGGTTCTGAGGAAAGTACGACAACAGTGACCAGGTGAGCAGGGAGGAGGGAGAGGGCACACGACCAGATGGAAGAGGCCAGGTCATGCCTGGTATTGTAGGCTACAGTGGGGAGTTTAGGTTTTGTTCATATTTCAATGGGTGGCCCTTGAGGAATGGCTTCATTATAGGGATTCGATCTTCTGCCATTGTGGGAGAAGCTGGTGAGGTATTGCTTGCAGGAGGACCATTGGAAGATCAGAAAAAATCACAAACCAGGGAGGTGATGATGAAATCTATGGAAAACCGTTGCCTCTGCATCCAGTGATAAGCCTCAGTCAGCAGGGCAGGTGATTGAGAAGAAACGCTGGACACAAAGTGGGGGAAAGCAAAGACAGCCAGAACCCCCAAGGACAGACTGGATCCTGCTTCTGTCTTTCTGTGTCTGGAGGAGAAGCTGGGGCCCTAGGTTCAAAGGTACACAAGGAGGGGTTTCAGGGTGAGGAGGAGGAGCTGGGGTCGGGGACAGGGGTGGCTGCAGTGGCACCTAGACTCTGTACCCACCCTCCTAATGTAGCAGTTACTGCTGTTTTATGTCCCTTTTCACATCTTGCAGACGTTTCCCTTGTGGCCACAACCCTGGCTTGGATCTGTTCGGGGAAGGGAATTCTGGGAAATGTAACTCCAGCTTCGCTTGGGTGACACGCTGCCATGGAGTCCAAAACAGGCCTGGATGTAGCATAAATTGAGGGTTCTATTGTCATGATTGAAGATGCCCTGGTGATGCAGTGGTTGAGCACTCACCTGCTAACCAAAAGGTCCAAGGTTCAAACCCCCCACCTACTCCACAGGAGAAAGACGTAGCAGTCTGCTTCTGTAAAGACTTACAGCCTCGCAAACCCTATGGGGCAGTTCTTCTCTGTGCTATAGGTCATTATGAGTTGGAACCCACTCAAGGGCAATGGGTCACTGTCACGACTTACTACTCTCTGGCTTACTCTTGATGCTCTGCCCATCCCAAAGTGCTTGTTTCTCTCCCTGCGCTCTCTTGCCATGGCTTTGCTCACAGGGTCTCTCAACCCTTTTCCCTCCCACCCAGGGCTGCCACACACAGACGTGAAAGTCAGTTCCCCAACTGCCCCATGCACTGCTCTCTTCTATATTGTTCTTATCCATACAAGCTATCAGCTTCTGTCGTTCAATTTTCACGCTGGATCTCAGCTACTCTGAACCTTTTTCCCAACATCTTATCATGAAAAACGTCAAATATACAGAGAATGTGCAAATTGTGCAGTGAATGTCCGTATGCCCACCATCTTGATTCCACCAGGAACTTTTTCTGTATTTGCTTCATCACATCGATCCACTTATTTTTTTTTATGCATTTCAGATAAATTGTAGGTGTCCACATATTTCTCCCCTTACTCGTCAGCATACATGTTATTAGCTAGAGCTCAGTATTTGTTTACAGTTTGAGTTTTTTAATTCGTTTTTAAGTAAAATTCCAGCTTCTCTTTAAGTCCCACCACAGGGTCAGTTGTTCCAGGAAATCATCTTGCCTTCTCCCAGCCTGGGTCTGTGTTCCTCCTCCGTGCTCCCCAAAATTTTACTCTGTGCCTTATGCTACATCATTGCTAGTAACAGTGTCATAAGTGCCCATGTGTCTGGCCCCGCACCCCACAATGACACCATAGGTACCCACAGGAGAAGCATGGAGCATGGGTGGGAACAGAGTTGTGAGGCCCACTCTGGGGGGTGTCATGACCCAGCCAGAGCCTGAGGGCTCCACAGAGGCAGGAAAGGGGCCTGGTCTGCACAGGCCAGGTACCTCCACCCAGAATGACCATGCACACTTGCACACACAGAAGGGGCGGCATCCCTGGGCCCAGCTGTGCTTCCCTGCTTCTCAGAAGGGAGTTCTCACCTCCTTACACCTTCTTTCTCATCCATCCCTAGAGCTTCATTCAGCTCTCTTTTCCTTCCAGGGAGAGTTCACCCAGCCTTCAAGTGATTTCACAGGCAGGCGTTGGGTCTCTCCAACAGCTTTGTGGGTATTTCAGGAATGGGCCAGTCTTCTATTTTTTTAGCATTTTCCTCTACTTCCTTGTTCCTCAGGGTGTGGTCAGTGGACCAGCTGCACCAGAGCACCTAGGAATTGGTAAGAAATGCAGAGCCTGGGCTCCACCCCAACCCCAGACCTGCTAAATCCAAATCTGCATTTTAACAGGGTCCCCAGGTAATTCAGGTCATCATTGAAAAGTGCTGCACTAGAATTCCTCAGAACAGAGAATCTGGAAACAGACCACATTGTTGTGTGCTCTTGAGTTGTTTCCAACTCATAGCAACCCTATAGGACAGAGTAGAACTGTCCCAAAGGGTTTCCTAGGTTGTAATCTTTATAGGGGCAGATTGACAGGTCTTTTCTCTTGGGAGCGGATGGTAGGTTTGAAATGCTGACCTTTTGGTTAGCAGCAGAGTGCTTAACCATTGTGCCACCAGGGCTAATTTAGTATATGATAAAGATGATATTTCAATGGATGAGGCAAAGAATGGACTAGTCAGTAAATACTGTTAGAACAATGGGCTATCCATGTCAGAGCCGGGTGGAGCATACAGGCCTCACAGTTCACTAAAGAATGATTGCAAACTGGTCAAACATTTAGAAATATCAAGAGATGCTGATAAGTTGTCTGCTTAAATGCATCAAATCTCCCTCCACTCACAGCAACACCTTCAAGCCCTGAGCCAAGTCACTGTGGGGACTGAAGAGGGCTGTGGCAGGCCATCCTCCCACCTGGGCTGGATAAGAGACTAGCGACCAGCCTAGGAGGGCCCCAGGGTAAAGATGTGGATCCCATGGAGACCCCAGTCCCCCATCTTGTTTTCAACCTGTGCCCTAAGGAACTCCCACATGGAGTTGAGCATATGTTGAGCAGTTAAGCAAGGGGGGCCAGGAGCAAAGACAAACTGATTCTCTATCCACCTGCAATTTGGTCCCTCAGGGAGTTAGGATGAGTCTGTGAGCTTTCTTGACGTTGCCTTGGACAAGTTGTGCTGGCTTCCCCAGTATCGTGTACTGTCTTACCCTTCACCAAAGTTACCACTTAGCTATTGTCTATTTAGTGTTTTTCCCTCCCCATTCCTTCCCTCCTTTGTAACCATCAAAGGTTGTTTCTTTTTATCTGTAAACCTTTTCATGAGTTTTTAAAGTAGTGGTCTCATACAATGTTTGTCCTTTTGTGATTGACTTATTTCACTCAGCATAATGCCTTCCAGATTCATCCATGTTGAGATGCTTCACAGATTCATCACGGTTCTTTATCGTTGTGTAATACTCCATTGTGTATACGTACCATAGTTTTTTTTATCCGCTCATCTATTGATGGGCATCTAGGTTTTTCCATCTTTTTGCTATTGTGAACAATGCTGCAGTGAAAATGGGTGTACATATGTCTAGTCATGTGACAGCCCTTATTTCTCTAGGGTATATTTCTAGGAGTGAGATTGCTGGATCCTATAGTATTTCTATTTCTAGCTTTCTAAGGAAGTGTCATATTGTTTCCCAGAATTGTTGTATCATTTTGCATTCCCACCAGTAGTGCATAAGAGTTCCGATCTCTCTGCAGCCTCTCCAACATTTGTTATTTTCTGTTTTTTAACCAGGGTGAGATGGTAACTCATTGTGGTTTTGATTCCCATTTCTCTAATGGCTAGCAATCACAAGCATTTCCTTACGTGTCTCTGAGCTGCTTTAATGTTTTCTTCAGTGAAATGTCTCTTCATTTCCTTTGCCCATTTTTTAATTGGATTATTTGCTTATTGTGTGTAGAGGTGTTGGATTTTCTTGTAGATTTTAGAGATTAGACCTTTGTAGGATTTGTAATAGCCAAACATTTTCTCCCGGTCTGTGAATTCTTTTTACTTTTTGGGTTTTTTTTTTTTAATTGTATTTTAGATGAAGCCTTACAGAACAAACTAGCTTCTCATTAAACAGTTGTTACCCATATTGTTTTATGACATTGGTTAACAACCCCACGTCAACACTCTCCCTTCTCGACCTTGGTTCCCTATTACCAACTTTCCTGTCCCCTCCTACTTTCTAGTCTTTCCCCTGGGCCGGTGTGCCTCTTTAGTCTCATTTTGTTTTATGGGCCTAATTTTTGGCTGAAGGGTAAACCTCAGGAGAGACTTCATTACTGAGTTAAAGGCCATCTGGGGGCCATACTCGGGGTTTCTCCAGTCTCCATAGACCAGTATTTGGTGAAGTCTTTTGATGAGCATAATTGTTTAATTTTTAAAAGATCCTAGTTGTCTAGCTGTTTAGCTTATCTTCTGGAGTTTGTGTGTTGTTAGTTATGATTTGTATCCTGTTAATGCTGTGTATTAGGGCCTCTAGTGTTGACCCTATTTTTTTTTCTGTGATCTTTATAGTTTTTGGCTTCATATTTAGATCCTTGGTCCATTTTGAATTAGTTTTTGTATGAGGCCTATTTCATTTTTTTGCAGATGGACATCCAGTTTTGCCAGCACCATTTGTTAAAAAGAGTGTCTTTTCCCCATTTGATGGACTTTGGGCCCTTGTCGAAGATCAGGTGACTGTAGGTAGACGGATTTACATCTGGGTTCTCAATTCTGTTCCATGGGTCAATGTGTCTGTTGTTGTACCAGTACCAGGCTGTTTTGACTAGAGTAACTGTATAGTAGTTCTGAAGTCAGGTAGTGCTAGTCCTCCTACTTTATTTTTCTTCTTCAGTAGCGCTTTACTTATCTGGGGCTTTTTCCCTTTCCATATACAATTAATGATTAGTTTTTCCATCTCTTTAAAGAATGTTGTTGGCATCTGGATTGGGATTGTATTGTATTTGTAAATTGCTTTGGGTAGAATTGTCATTTCACAATGTTGAGTCTACCTATCCATGAGCATGGTATGTTTTTCCATTTATGTAGATCTCTTTTGGCAAAATTCGAATCCTTAAAAAAGCCTAAACAACGGGACCAGTTGAGATCAGAGGACTCCCTGAGACTATCACCCTGAGATACTCTTTAAACCTTGAGCTGAAACTATTCCCTGACATTATCTTTTAACAAAACAACAAAGTGGCACAGAAAATAAAGGATATTACCCGTAAGTATGGTATTCTACTAAAAAAACATTATATGAGACCAAAGGGTCAATATTTACTCTAAAGAAAAGATGAGAATATAGGGGGCAGGGAAACTAGAGAACTGGAAATGAAACAATCAGAACACAAAGAGAATGTTAACACATTGTGAAAAATGTAACCAATGTCATTGAACAACTTGTATAGAAATTGTCAAAAGGGAATCTAATTTACTGTGTAAACTTTCACCACAAACACAATAAAATATTATTGGAAAAAAACCAGACACTACAACAGGAAAAAGAATCAAACTGGTATTAGGCTTTTAATCTGCAACAAGGAAGCTAAAAGACAGTGAAGAAAATGTACTGATTAAAACAAAACAGCAACCCAAGAATCTTCTACTTGACTAAGATATCACTAAGATACTCAAGGGTAGGAGAGGAATCAGAGACTACAGAATGCACGTACTGTATCTACTGTAGGAAAGCTCTCAAGAAAGTATTCTGCCCAGAGCCAAATAACTCAGAAGACAGGGTTCAAGTTGAAACCAAAAAATCCACTCCTGTTGATTCACGGTGACCCTACAGGACAGAGTAGAACTGCCCCATAGGATTTCCAATGAGTGGCTGGCGGATTTGAACTGCTGACCTTTTGATTAGCAGCCTAGCTCACTGTAGCTCTTAACCACTGTGCCACCAGGGTCCCTTCAAGTTGACAGAGGGTGGAAAAAAAAAGGAAACAGTGGTGAGCAACGGTTCTTTCAAAATGTATACTGTTAAATCTAACGGAATAATGATTAAAAAAAATACTCACTGCCATTGAGTTGATTCTGACTCACAGTGACTCCGTATGTTAGAGTAGAATTGTGCTCCATAGGTTTTCCTTGGCTGTAACCTTTACAGAAACAGAGTAACAGGCCTTTCGTTCCTGGCACTGATGGGTAGGTTCTAACTACCAACTTTGAGGTTAGTAGTCGAGTGCTTAAGAGCCATTGTGCATGGTTAAGCATGCGGACACTCATGCTGTGTTAAGTGAAAAAAAGTACATTGCAGACTGTAGTATGCTACCATACAATTTCAGTAAAAATAAATAAGCAAACACAACCCTTGTATTTGTGTATTTATGGTGGTGTATGCGGAAACAACTCTATGGCACTAGTTTTTTTTTTTTTTTTTATGCAACTGGTATATACAAATGCTCGCTGAACAAAACATTGTGAAAGAATACACCACATCAATTACAATGGTTATTGCATGAGGGGTGGGACTGGTGGGGTGGAGGGGCCTGATGGGAGGTCAGTTTTCACTTTTCACATTGTTGTATTGATTGCATCGTTGCACCTGTCACAATATTACATGTATTACTTTTGTAATTTCAAAACATCAATAGAGGGAAGAAAATCCTAAAAAACTCAATGGTTTTCTTTTTCTCTCATTGTTCCTCCCTGAATATCTGGTTCCAAATGTAGCTCAGTACCCCACCTGCCACCCCATTCTGTCCACCAGACAGGTGTTTGAGTCCCATTCGTGGATGAAATTGAGGTTACCTCCTACAAAAGTCCTGAGTGCTGGTCAAATTCAAGGAATATGTCTGTCTCTTTGGGTCTTTGAATATTCTGGGCCACTTTGACAAAGATTTGGCTAGTCCAGAGGACAAAGAGGAACTAGTGATGGGGGCCCTCCTACTCCACAGATTGGCCTACCCAAGTCAGCTCTGGCCTGGCCAATTCTTCCTGTTAAAGGACACACACCATGAATGTGGCTCCATAAACATATCTGTCTGTGCTTGCAAGACCTAAAGAGGAAGTAAGGAGAAACGGAATCTAATTTGTTGCGGCTCTACATCTCAACCCCTGTAACCTTTTCTACAATTCTGAGACAAGATTCTTTCCATTTTATAGAGAAGAACACAAGATCAAAGTTCAAGTAACACGTCCAAGGCAATATAGCTGGTCAATTGTCTCCAGCATCCTTCTATATAATACCCAATGTGTTTTGTTTTTTTTTTATTTCATCTTTTTACTTTCAATTTTTGTGTGTCCTTCAACAGTGCTTCTCAGCGTATCTGTGGTGAAGGGCCAGTTGTTTTTTTCCCCAATCCGGCACAAACTAAGACCTGTAAATATGAAAAATGAATAAAAGACATGCAAAATATAAGCTCTGATATTTAATAGATTCAAAAGACATAAAATGACTATCAAATTGCTTAGAAATTTTGTAAAGTTTTATAAAGTTTCTAAGACGCTTCTTATCAATTTCTAAATGTATCTTATAGCCTTCAATTGCAGACGTGCCAGGGAACACAGACCACATTTTTGTGCACCAGGGTTGTAACAACATATACCCAGTTTTGTTCTCTGACAGTCTATCATTCAACTGGCAAATTTAGTCCATTTACAGTTTTTGGTATTTGGGTGTGTTTCTAGCTCTCACATCTTTAAGTCACCTCTCCCCCAATCACCGTTGTGTTGGTATGGCCTCAAATTATAATTCAAGGTCATTGTGGAAATTTTTTTTTTCCTTTGGTCCTCACTACTTTTTAATGACTAGGTTTACTAAGGTACTTACTTGCTCACCTTCACCCTCAGTTACCTCCTATAGCAAGTCCTGGATTTGTTCCTCTTTATATTTAAGCACTTCATCCAAAAGTATCTTAAATGTGGGCCTTCGGCTGGCAAACTTTCTGAAACCAGGTATGCCCCTGAGTATTTTTAACCTAGGAGTTGGGATCGACTGAACAGCAACAGGTTTGGTTTTTTGGTTTTGGTACATTTGCATAAGTTGGTGAGACAGACAATTCTAAGTTCAAATGTCTTTTCCTTCAGTCCTTAGAAAATGTTACTCCACAAACAGGGTTGCTGCTGGAAAATCTGGTGTCCCTGTGATTCCAGCCCTGCAGGCTTTAGTTCTCTCCGGAAGCTTTCAGAATCTTTGTTGCTTTAAATTTCACTATCCAGCAGAGAAAATGAAAGAACTGTGTTACAGATGTGTATTAGTATAACAGGGAGCCTGGTGGCACAGTGGTTAAAGCACTCAGCTGCTAACCAAAAGTCGGCAGTTCAAACTCACCAGCCACTCCACAGAAGAAAGATGTGGCAATCTGCTTTTGTAAAGACGTACAGCCTTGGAAACCCTATGGGGCAGTTCTATTCTGTCCTACAGAGTCTCTAATTGACTCAACCGCCATGGGTCTGGTTTTTGTTTGGATTAACGAATTAACAACACTGAGTGAAAAACCACCATATACTTTTATATAATGCTTAAGCCATGTAGAACTAAATAGTACATTGTTTATGGGTGCATAAATATGGCAAAACTGTGAGGAAAACCAAGGAAATGATAAACCCAAAGCCCGGGCTTGTGGCTTTCTCTTAGGGAGGGTGGGGACGCACTAGGAGAGGAGCCCATGGGGTCGCTGAAGTACTGGGAATGTGCTGTTCGAGCTGGGGGGGGGGGCGTGGGCATGAGTGCCCTTTTTATTATTGTCATTGTCAGCTGCTGTTGAGTTGGTCCCGATTCATGGTGACCCCACACACAGTGGGACAGACCACTGTGAGCCATAGGGTTTTCATTGGCCGATTTTTGGAAGCAGATCACCAGGCCTTTGTTCCTAGTCCCTCTTAGTCTGGAAGTTCCATTGAAACCTTCTCAGCATCACAGTAAAACACACAAGCTTCCACTGATGGATGGGTGATGGCTGCACATGAGGTGCACTGGCCAGGTATCACACATAGAAGGTGAGAATTCTACCACTGAACCACCAAAGCCTCATTATTATTTTTAATACCTCACAAATATCCTTCTACATGCATTAAATATTTTATAATTTCAAGTGAAACAGTCCACCTATGACTGGTCCCCAGCAGCAGCTCCCAGGCAGGATCCAGGTTACTGGAGGTGGCAGACTGTATGCCCTACAGGAATAGCTACGCTAGTCACTCGCTTCCCAGATGGCCAGAGAAGAACCGAGGCTGGGGATGGGAACAGGGTAGCTCTCAATTTGCTCTACATTGGAAACTACATTGCAGCCCCTCTGGACCCATCTTTATGTTCCACCCAGGAGTCCCTCCACTGACTCAACTGGGTCGTGTCCCCAGCTGCCCGAAGGAGCCGCTCTGAGCCCTTTCCTGCTGCCCACAGCTCAGCCTGGCCCAGGCTGCCCTGGGGCCCTCTGCTTCCACCACATGGACAGAACAGCCTTTCTGGTCACGCTCCTCAAAACGCCTCCAGCTTCCAGATGTTGCTTACGTGAGACTCTAAACTTCATCCCCACGTCCAGCATGTTGCGTTCTCTAACTCTGTAACATCTCTGAGGTCTCAGTTCCCCCTGTGCATCCTCTCGAGGCCCCCATCCATCACTGGTTCTCGAAGAGTGAGCACTGATGAAACTAGTGCTCCCGTTTCCATCCTCCAAGTCTTCCTGGTGCCTGACAGTGGTAACACCTGCAAACTTGTGGGGCTGGATTTTTATTGGTCAATTTCCCTCCCCTAGGTAATGACCTCTAACTTCATTTATTACAATTCTCTTGAAGACCAGCCAAAAGAAGGAGGCCTGTGAACAGCAAAACTGTGTCCAGGAGAGCTTTTATTTGTACGGAACGGTTTTAAAAATACAGAATAAAATAGCTTTGTCTCTACTATTATTCACAACATCTGGTCCAAATATTATTACATATTTTTAAAATACTTAAACGTTTAATGAAGCCATGTTAGAAAAACAATATGAAAATTCTTTTTAAAAACTCCATAAAAGAATTACACATCTCAAAAAACAAACCCATCCCAAATACCCTCGGTATGCAAAACAAAAAACAAAACAAAAAAAACCCACAAAACAACAAAAACAAAACAAAACTAAATCAAAATCCCAGAAAGGCATATAGCCAAAGTCAGCCACAAAAACACAAGGAAAACATAGGCATCCCTACTGTTTTAAGAACAGTCAGAAATTTATTAGTGTGTCAAACAAAGGTCACAAGCGAACAAAAAAATGTATTAATTGGAACTGTCAGTAAGATGGCAACACTGGTAAGGATACCCTAAGTGCCTGAAAACACACACAGCAATTCTAAGGATGCTGGATGGCGCTGATGTTGAGGGGTGAAGAGGCACAGTCAGGCACAACCTAAAAGGGCAGGAATGTTTGTGAGGCTGCTGAAAAAGGATCCCCAGTGCTAACATGCTTTATGGGGTCATGGGCGGAAGCTGAACGCTGGCAAAACCGGGCGGCCTTCCTGTACTACTCTGGTTGTGACTAAGGATGGGGTGGAGGGTAGGAGATGTCCTATTCTCTGTGTCCAAAGCGTAAGGACAGAGGGCACAACCTACATGTGAAACCCAAGGTTCTTCTCTAAAACCAACAGGCCATTCCCCCGGAGAAGCAAGCTCTGTGGATGTTAGGAACATGTGCTATACACCACCACCACCAACAGGGGTCATAGCTGGCTGTGCACACCGGGCATCTGGCAATAGCTGGGAAAGCAAGCCCGGTGCGGCCACAGCTGCCTGCAGCCGTGTGTACACCCAGCACAGCAGCCTACAGGACACAGAAAGGTTCTGGAATGAAGCCACCACCATTGCTCCTTATTCATCTTCCATCTGGCCTGGCCACCTGTGTGGCATAAACATTACTGAAGATTACACTTGCCAACTTGACGTCTAAGTTGCTAGGACCAATATTTCAGCAGGGACACGAGTTAAAGACATAACAACTTAGCTCTTGGTAATAAAATAGACGTATGGGTAAATAAAGTATACACACATACTAGAGATTCATCAATGGAGAAATTCTATCATCACATGACATTGTCATGAAAATTATATCATTCCCCCCCTGGAAAACTGTGACTATAATCCTGGGCAGAAATGTTATTTTACTATATGGAAATACTGCAATATTCATGCATAAACCAAGTCGTCATCGTGAAAGTCAGTATTCTATAGTATAAAGCGAATCCTGGGTGTGAATTTGTCACCATGAAAAAGGGAAACCTTCGGGGCCTACCCACGATGCTTCACTCTAGCTGGCTTGTTAAAACCTCTTGCCTTGATCGATCACAGAAACCTTGCTGCAAGATGACATTTGAAACCCTCTTAAGAAAGACTCAATATAAATTTTATACCAGTGATTGTTCAGTTGAACTCCCTAGTGAGAATGAAAACTATTTACAAAGACTGGAGCCACTTCCCATTATTCTGTGAATCATGTTAGACAAATATTTACCAAAACCAGCGGTGGGGTCTCCTCCGCCCTCCCACCGTGACCATGGCTGCATCTCCTGCTCAAATAAACAGTTTCTACGGCAGGAGCGCCAACTCAAGTGCTTTCATTCGGGGGCCTGGCAGGTGACCTGTGAAGATGGTGGGTAGGTGGTTACTGTGGAAATTGGAGACTGAATGCCCTGCCCAAGGACATTCCAATTCAATATATTTTGGAACACTCTATTGGCCAAACAAAGCATGGCCGGTATGTGAACCAGAGAAGCAGACCAGCACAGGAAGGGTAGTGTTACAGGCACAGATCACGCATGTCCTCCGCTCCCCTCAAACCTCCCCTTTAGGGGTCTGCTGAAACCCAAGAAACACATGGCTATTTTTTTTTTTTTTTTTCCAGTTATAGACTTTCCTTCTCCAGAATATTCACTAGAATTAGGGGCCACTTCCTAAAATGGCTTGTGTGTGTTGCACGTGCATGACTTATTATTTATTATAAGACTCCAATCTCTCAAGCAAAGGTAAGTTTCACAGGCTGTGCAGAAAGTACCAGACTCAATGATGGTATCTAGTCAGGCTGCCTTCTTCCCTCCCTTCCTTCTGTCCTCTCCCCTTCTTGGACAGAGAATCAAATGTTTGCCCTGATGGATCAATCAACCAGAGGGGTGAAACCTGCTTCCTAATAGTAGGGGAGGATGCAGGGCTTCCCTTCACATTAACATATCCCCTCAGGCCAGCAGCTTGGAAATCTCCCAATAAAACCCGGTCTAAAGAGCATGGGTTTCTGAATGTCTGAAGCATGTAACCAAGTTACCCAATGGGAGGCAAGATGCCCGTTAAGCTGAGTTGAAGAAAACTTGTCTCTGAGTTACTAGGGGTGGGGGGACTTTTACTTGGCTATTTGGCCCTTCTGCTCACCTAGAGAGCTAGAAGACAACAAATTTCTGGGAAGTTTAACAGTTTTCCCCATTTTTCAGAGCAGAGAAATTGGAGATATAAAGCAGACTACAGATAGTAAGAACTGAGACCAACTCAATACAAGAGGGCTGTCGGCCTCAAGGGCTTACCACGTTTGAAGGATGAAAAACGGTTAACCAATGTGCTTCTATGTTTACTTTGTGTCAAATACACATCTTAAAAAAAAAAAAAACAGTACAAAATTAAATGTAATTTAGAATCTATGTTCTTTACTTAACCTGCAATAAGATCTTGGCCAAACAACACAGTGCCACTGAGGTGTTCTTGCGTAATAAACCTCAAAGCTCAAAATTACCAGGACGTGGAGCAGGGGGCGGGGGGGAGTCTGTAGTGATACAAAGGCATCTGAAGGTGGTAAGGCCAAGCCAGCCTCAGATGGCAAGAAGTTCACCATGTCAACGCAAGGGTGACGAGGGCCAGACCCATGTTCTTGGCGCCAGGCAGGAATGCCCATTGCCATCTGAAGCTCAACCAGGTCAGTGACCACTTAAGTCGTACAGCTCCGTGAAGTGAGATCATTACTTTATGTCTCAGGCTTTTCCTCAACCGAAAACTTCCAATCAAATTAATCAGAAGTCTTCATTCTCGCTCCCCCCAGAAAGAATTTAGTGTTATTAATAAGAATTCTTCTTAACAGAAAGAGCCAGCCAGCCACTTTTTTTACCGCCTTCTGCAATAACTTAAAACATGAAAGGCAGCATTTGGCCAGGGAATGTAACCTTCCCCTCTGCCAAATACAGTGGACGTGCAACGTGGCAACCCACAGAAATATGCCTTAAGTCATGACCGCCAGGAATGACTGCCAACAGAAGAGCTTTCACTGGAGTAGGGAATCTACCAGATGACACACCATTCAATATGGCGGCTCTGTTTGATACCTGCCCCAGCTTCCCTTCTTCACAAAACAAATTCACGTATACCTTGACCCACGTTTTCTGGGCTCTGGTCCAGTAGTCAGTTTTGATAAATAGATTAGGCATTACAGTATTTACACTTTCATGGTATCAAGCAATACAAAACACAACCACAATAATGGTTACTGGCTTTCAAAAGCCATTACAACAAGCTTCCCTGATGGTGTCCACAGCTTTACAAATGCTGGTTCTTTTCTTAAAAGGGGTAGGGTTGGGGGACAAGTAATAGGGATGCAGGGTAAGAGGGTCACATGGAAAAACACTGATTTCAAAAATCTGCTATAGTCAATGACATTAAATAGGAATAAAATCTTGTAACTATAGGCGCGCGCAACGATAACTAACATCCACATGACAGCAGAGCCAAGACTCCCGCGAACATCTGACTGGTGCATTTGTGCGGCACACTATACCTGTCACACCAGCCAGTGGTGATAAATGCCAGACAGGGTATCTCAGCTACTAGTAAAGAACAGGCCAACAGGGAGTGTGCTGGTCCAGCCTGGGGCAGGGTGGCAGGAAGAAAGAACAGATGACAATCAGATAGTACTTAAAGGTACTTTCCCTTCCTCTCCAATCCTCCGGATAGACTGCCATTCTAATAATAACACAAGCCTTCCCTGTGTACAGACTGTGGCAAAGGGTGGCCACGTCACTGTTTCCAGTGGGGTGAGTATCCTCCCCCTACAGGAGTATCGGGAAATAGAGTCACAACTGACCAGTCAGCTGTGACAGTGCAAGCACACCTGCTCCTCGGCCACAAGAGGTGTCTGCAGGCACAGGCTGGGGTGAAGACTTGCAAAAATCAAATAAAAAGGAAATAGGTCCAAGTGTGTTCAGGACAGAGAGCCACCGGACCCTGGGGACGGCTGCAGGAAAGCGAGTGCTCAGTGCAGCACAGGCCCTAAACTCGACGCCACCCTCCTTAGGAAGGGGACTGAAAAGGAATCACCACGGATCTCCAACATCCCCTAGCACAGGAGAACTGGGACGTCAAGTTCAGTGACCAAGTGACTATGGCCAGCCATGGACGCTCTCAAAAGGCAATGGGTCAAGGGCTTAATTTAAATAAGGACATAGGCGAGACACCATATTAGACACGATCACCACCTACAACAGAAAAGCTATTTGTAATCAGTCTTAGCTCCAGGTGCAGAATGTAAATGCAGATATACAAACATATTATTTTACTGTTTGTTGCTCAGCAAGAACTATAGAGATGTGCCTCACTGCGGCTGGCCACCGAGCACTCCAAGGCTATACTGTGGCCTGCGAGTCTTCATCTGAATTCCGGCTGTTCCCACTCTTCCTGAGGCCTTTCCACGTGTAGCCCACAAAGGTCGGGCTGATGGGCAAGTAACTGAAGCATCGGTATTTTTTAATAATGTTCATGCCAAATGGCAAATCGTAGGACTCCATGCCTTCGAGCGACTTGTTCCCTTTGCCTATGCCCTTCTTCCATTTCCTGATCCCTCTTTCCTCTGGAGTACCTGTCATGCACACACACAAACCAAACAGAATAACAGAATGTGCAGTTTACCAGCTGACAAAGAACAAGACTCTCCGACATGTTCTTCCACAGTCAGACCTGCCTGGTGACAGCGAAGAAAACCCAAGGAGTTGATGGCACTCAGCTGCCCAACTGTCCCAACCAGAAATCTAGGAACCACTAGCCTGCCTTGTTCCACACTTTAACGGCCTCCTGGTGGCTTTCCTCCTCTGTGTCCTTCCATGGGACCCATATTCTGTACTTTCACTGTTGAGGGCTGGCCTAGGCCAGGTCATTCCTTTCCTGGGGCATCGTGTCAGCCTCCTAACTGGTTGTCCAGTCTGTCCACCTTATCCCCACCCCGCAAATTTTTAACACTGTGCAAAAAATATGCAAATCTGACCTTGCAAAATGCAGCCAAGTCTTTGCTACACCACACAACGCCTTCATCATAGGCCATGCACACTGAGGGTGTTACACTGCTTTGGGGTGTGTGTGTGTGTGTGTGTGTGTGTACACCTGGGTACCCTCCACTTGTTCTGCTCGTGTGTGTGTGTGTGTGTGTGCATACATACTTGGGTACCCCCTCCACTTGTTCTGCTCCTGTGTGTGTGTGTACCCTCCCCTTGTTCTGCTCGTGTGTGTGTGTGTGTGTGTACACACTTGGGTACCCCCACCACTTGTTCTGCTCCTGTGTGTGCGTGTGTGTGTGTGTGTGTGTACACTTGGGTACCCTCCACTTGTTCTGCTCCTCTGTGTGTGTGTGTGTGTGTGTGTGTGTGTGTGTACCCTCCACTTGTTCTGCTCCTGTGAGGGTGGCCTTCCACTGGACTCAGACTCCTGACTACTTGGCACCATGACAGGGGGGTCGGGCAGGAATGCTGGGCACACAAGAGTTGGCAACTCCTAGGCTTCCTCTCACAGCCCCTCCCAGTCAGAGAGGTGTGCTGGATCTGACCTGGCTACACGGGTGCTATGGATTGCATGGTGTCACCCCAAAACATGTCCTGAAGTCCTGGCCTCTGTACTTGTGATGTGATTCTGTTTGGAAACAGAATTTTTCTCTGGTTATGTTAATGCGATTGTGCCAGAGCTGAGTGGTCCTAAACCTAATCACTTCTGTGCTATAAAAAGGGCAGAACAGACACAGAGGCACACACAGGGGAAGACGGAGGGCATGCGAGGGCCTGTCTACAGGCAAAGGAATGCCAAGGACTGCTGGCAGACCCCAGAAACTAGGAGAGGGACCACAGAAGGAACGGACACGGCCAAGACCCTGATTTGAGAAATTAAATGTTTATTCTTTAAAGCCACCGACTGTGGCATCTCTGTGACTGCAGCACCAGGAATCTAAGAGTCCAGCACACCTGACAATATACGTCTGTGCCTGAGCCCAGTGATGAACTAGGTTTTGTGGTGGTGTTTAGGGCACACGTTACTTTCTTGCATCTAAGCTATGTTCACCCATTGGTGTCTGCGTAATAAAAGCTGACTTTTTACTTTCCATCTGTCAGACTCCTGAGCCTCCTTCTCAATTAGTTCCGGCTTAGAAGAGAAAGGGGGCATTGCTTAGGGACTCTTAAATCTAACACCTTCCACCTATTCACACATGTGACATCTTCCATCTGAAGTGTTCACCCCAGCTTGCCCCAGCAAGCTCTTGTCTGAAAGTTTTGCGGGTGAGTTGTTTCAAGGGGAAAATCTCAATCAAACCTTCAAGCCTAAGATTAAGCTTCACCTTTCTTGGGGGAACTGCTCCCACCCTGAGGGCACGTCATCTACTAGCATCTTATAAGGTACTTCACAGCCTCCTCTACAGACTGGGGAGGCCTGAAGGCAGGCCCACATCTCCTTGGTCCACCACTCAGTGCCGGGCACAGAATGCAAGCAGCCAAGAAACAGGGTCCTGAGCTGCCTTTGTCTACCACCCTCCAATGCCTTTTAGTCTTGAGGTTGCCTGGGGGCCTGCCTCAGGAATGACTCACTCAGAGGGTAGACTCCCCAAGGGGCGGAATGCCTCAGGGTGTTAGAGAAGCGATAAGAGTGTTGAACAAGCAGAGGAAAGTAAAATGGCCAGGCTCAGGGCTCAGGTCCTGCAGGCCAGCAGGCCCCCCTGCAGTGCGTGTGAGGCATCCCAACGCCTCTTCACCCTGCACGAGAAATTTACTTGTTTTAACAAGAACTTGGCAAAGAGGAAAAACATACCAACTTATTAGCAAAAAAAAAAAAAAAATTTCATAAAGCGGTTGGGAGTATAATCTCAACCCCTTTAGAAGACAGTTTTAGTCGGTGGATGATTTAATTGATTTACTCCTCCTGTTCTACACTTTCATTTGGCTAAACAGTAACTCACATTATGTAATAAGCATGTTTGGTATCTGCCACATACCTGGGATGGTGTTATCCAAAATAAAAGCCACGCAGCCTCCTACAAACATAGCGGTTGTGAGAAGAACATTCAACACTTGATCAATCCCTGTTATCCCTAGAAATGGAAAACAGTGGTACAGGGTCACTGCACAGCAGCCGGGGGTGCCCACCCCGCCAGTCACTGCCCGCAGCATAAGCTTCCCAGTTCTGTGCGTGTAGATAAGCTACTGCCGTAAATGTCTGAAGCCACGCTGATGACTTGCAACACGATTGAAAGATGTCTCTGTAAGGAAAAGTCCTAACAACAGTGGACACAAGATAAACCTAATAGGGTGAAATTCCCCCTATAATGAATGAACTTTGAAGTCATTAGGGGTGTTGTTCACATACTAAAATAATCCAAAGTAAAAGATGGCTGTTGTAAGGCTAAGAGAAAACCATAAAGTGAATAATGAAATAACAAAAAATATTTTGTTTGACAGTTTATAAAGAAAATGTTCTACATTCTACTGTGGTGAGTAGCGTCTGACTTCTTAAAAGCCTGTGAGCAGCCATCTAGGATATTCTACTGGTCTCACCCCTTCAGGAGCAAGGAAGAATGAAGAAACCTAAAGGTACAAGAGAACGATTAGTCCAAAGGACTAATGGACCACATCTACCATGGCCTCCACCAGACTGAATCCAGTACAACTAGATGGTGCTCGGTTACCACTACCAACTGCTCTGACGGGGATCACAATAGAGGGTCCTGGACAGAGCTGGAGAAAAAAGTAGAAAAAAATTTTAACTCAGAAAGACAGACCAGACTTGCTGACCTGACAGAGACTGGAGAAACTTAGAGTACGGCCCCCGTACACCCTATCACAGCTCAGTAATGAAGTCACTCCTCAGGTTCACCCTTCAGCCAAAGATTGGACATGCCCCCAAAACAAAACTAAAGGGACACACCAGACCAGGGGGCAAGGACTAGAAGGCAGGGAGGGACAGGAAAGCTGGTAATGGGAAACCTAAGGTCAAGAAGGGGGAATGCTGACATGTTGTGGGGTTGTTAGCCAATGTCGTAAAACAATATGTGTACTAACTTTTTAAAGAGAAACTAGTTTGTTCTGTAAACCTTCATCTAAAGTACAATAAAAAAAAAAAAAAATTTCACAAGTTTAAAAAAAATTCATTTGTGGTATCTGCATCAATCAAAGCTTTTCATTATTCTGGGTTAGTATTTTTTAGCTACTTTTAATTAGGAGAAAATGGATTTATAAAGACTTCCCCATATGAATGTGATATAATAAAATTTAAAAAGCAGCAAGTAAAAAAAAAAAAGGCAAGACTGTCCTTGTTATTGGGAAATTTGCGCACTTTCTATGTTTAAAACGTAATGATCCCCCATTCTGCACGTGCTCAACATGCAGTAGCTACTATTCCGTAGGACGGTTCTTCCTTGTTCATTCTCCACGACACTGGGGAACTAAAACTAATGAAAAAGCTAAACAGGCTAATCTGGATTGCTCTTAGCTGTACTCCCAATAGAAAAACATGAATTTCAAGAAATTACACATTTAAATACAGCATCACTTTGAGAAACCCAAAGGTTTTCAAAGAGGCATTTTCCCAAAGAGATTAAAAAAAAAAAAAAAAAACACCCCAGCGCCGTCGAGTCGATTCCGACTCGCAGAGATCCTCTAGGACAGAGTAGAACTGCCCCATAGAGTTTCCAAGGAGCGCCTGGCAGATTAGTACTGCCGACCTTTTGGTTAGCGGCCGTAGCACTTAACCACTACGCCACCAGAGTTTCCCCCAAAGAGATGGTCCTGGTAAAAAGTGGCCGTAACATCCACCTCAGCTCCACACACCTGCCAGTTGCGTGGACGCGAACAGGGCTTGTAGATAAAACTGCGGTAAAGTGACACGTACAAGAAATACCCGGGACAGGGTTTGTCAAGACAATTTCTGAAGCTTCGTGTCCTCTTCAACTAGTGCAGAGTTCTTTGTGAATCAGTGACTATGGCTCCAGCTCCCCTTAGGATTTGAGGCCTGTTTTCCATACCTGTGACGAGAGGGTTCTGTCTGAGGTAACTTGGAAGGACTAGTCCAAAGAAGATTGAAAATCCAAGCACAAAGAGGTTCCGAGAAGAATTTAAATCGATGAACTGCAGGTTAGAGAGCCCGACAGCTGTGATCATCCCTGGAGAGAAAAACACGAGACCACAAAGCTCCTCTGAGCTGACTACTGCCTGCCGCCGAGTCCTCCTGGCTGTGGAAGGCAGACTCCCGACAGTGTCCTTTCTCGTCCCCTCAGGAACAAGCTGGGGACCAGTGCAGTGACAGAGGGGAGGGGTAGGCGTGGTGGGAATGTAACTACCCTAGGTCTCTGTTCCAAGTGGTCTTTGGCCCGTGCACTATTTGGGTTTACACAGGGGCAAAAAGACCATACCAAGTTTTTTTAGATCAGGCAGAAAACAAGGACATTGATTCCCCTTAAAACCTCTACACAAACTTTTCGATTGAGCTGAGAAGCCCACCCTAAAATGTGATGTATGCCCCTGATTTCTACAACTGATTGACAAAGAGATCAAATCTAGAGTCACATCGTAAAAAAACGGCCAGCTTTCAATGGCCCACTCAGAGGGAGAGATTATTCTCATTGTTGGTTCTACTTTGACCATAAATTCAACTTAAGAGGGTAATGTAGGTTTTAGTTTTAGAAAGCATATTCTTTTCTATTTTAGAATAGAAATGTCTTGTTGCTTTCGATCTTAAAAATTGTTGGTTGTTAGTCGCCACTGAGCCCATTCTGACCACCCCATGTGCAGAGCAGAACTGTGTTCCACAGGCTGTGACTGTTTGGAAGCAGATTGCCAGGCCTGTCTCTGAGGTGGGTTTGAACCACCAATATTTCAGCTAGGAGTCAAGCACTTAGCCATTAATGCCACCCAGGGACTCCCTTATTAGAAATTAAAAAAAAAAGAAAAAAAAAAAACGGTTGCCATCGAGTCTGTTCTGACTCACAGCAACCCTATAGGGCAAAGTAGAACTATCCCATAGGGTTTCCAAGGCTGTAACCTTTACGGAAGCAGACTGCCACATCTTTCTCCCACAGAGGGGCTGGGGGTTCGAACTGCTGACCTTTTGGTTAGCAGCCAAGCGCTTAACCACTGTGCCACCAGGGGTCCTTCGATTAAAAATTTCCAAATGTAAAAGAAAGAAAAGGAGCCTGGAGAGGGAAGCCTGGTATCAAGGAAATAAAGTTTTACCAAAGAGGGTGCAGAAGAGGGCGCCAAGCACAGGGTCAGGAAGGGACGCGAAGAGGGCACTGAACTTTCCCACCATGCCCAGGGCCAGCATCAGGGCCGCCCCGTACTGGATCACCCGGCGACTGCCAACCTGGAAGACACAAGCAGAGGGCAGAGAAGGTGTTCACTGGGGGTCTTCCAGCAACGGGAACTTCCACACTGGCCCCCACGGCACTACACAGAGGAGCCGGCTCCCAGGGAGGGTGACCGTCCTCAGACAAAAGCTGTTGTTGGCAGCCGCTAAGTTGGGTAAGTCCATGCAGAACGGGATCAGACCATTGTGATCTGCAGGGTTTTCACTGGCTGATTTTCAGAAGCAGATCACCAGACCTTTCTTCCTAGTCCATTTTAGTCTGGAAGCTCTGCTGAAACCTGTTCAGTGTCATAGCAACACGCGAGCCTCCGCTGACAGGTGGTGGCTGTGCACGAGGGGCATTGCCCAGGAATGGAATTTGGGTCTCCCACACGAACGGTAAGAATCCTACCAGTGAGCCACCAAAATCTAATTATTCTTAACATTTTTAGTTAGCAGGGATCAGTCTTACTTTATAATGAGAGTCAATCTCAACACATAATTACCATAAATCACTATGACGATACCCAGAGTAAAAAGATTCTGCCCATCTTTCTTCATTCCCCTCCCTTCTTTCTCCTCTGAAGCTGCCTCTCTGCTCACTTTGGTCGTGGCCCCAGAGCTTGGCCTTTGTGTCCCCATGCCCTGGGCAGTGCCACCCAGGCCTCCCAGATGGACCTGCTCCTGTATTCAGGTTTCCAGAGGCCTCACACCTCGGCCGGGAAAGCCTCTGGCATCTCTATTGCAGAATGCAAAAGCTACACTTTTCTCATCGTTCACAAGGGAACCCATCCAAAGCACTTCAGCCTCAGCCCCACCTTCCCCTTCCCCGCACCCTAAGTCAATGCTCCAAGATGGCCGGGGAACCTCCTCTCCTAAGTTTAAGTCTTCATGGTCTCTTGCCCATGAGAGGAGGCCAAGAGTAGGGGCCAGAGTGCAGAATTCATGAGTCGGCTCCTGGTTCATGTCTGCTCCACTTCTAGCTGTGTGACCAGGGCAAGTTGCCAAGGCTCTCTGGGCTTCAGGAGGCTCATCTCTAAAATGGATTAACTGCATGGTTTTGCTTTGAAGATTAAATGAGACGATGTGTGTACAATTATTTGAACAGCCTGGCAAACACTACGCTACCTGATAGCCTCCCACGTGGGCTTGCAGCTTCTGGCCTCTCCTCCACACACCTGTCCTGGACAGGCATCTTCCCATCAGTCCTATGGCTCTGGCCACAGATCGGGGAACCCCCAGTCTTCAGAGACTTTTCTGCTCTAAGTTCCACTTCCCTACGTCAAGGCAGCTGTGTACATGGGCTTGATGGTAGCCTTTCTCTCATCTAGCCAGGCTTGGGTGTCAGGGTGATGCAGCACCGATTCCAGGGTTGACACCCCAGGGCTGATACTGTACCCTTGAATAGATGCAGCCTTTGCCACCGGGAAGCAGCTCCAATGGGACTCAGAAGGAAGAACAATTAGCTCATTAAGGGTGCTGGCAGGCTGCCTTTTCAGAATAAGTCAGCACCATTCACATTTTAATAAAGATAATTGTTTCCCAAACCACCTGGGTCACATTTTAGATGGAAACCTGAAGGAGCAACACTTACTGCTCCCTCTGGTGGCCCTGGTTAAGTTACTTGGTGAAGTGTTTTAAAGGAGGGCAGAAAGGGACTGGGCTTGTTAAAGGTTTTTCCCCAAGAGCCTCTCCACCTACAATTTTTGTTGTTAGCTGCCATCGACTTGGCCCCCAACTCCTGGTGACATCACGCACAGCTAAACTCAATGTGTTGCCCTGTCCTGCACCGTCCCCATGATTGGTTGCAGATCGGACCACTGTGATCCACAGGGCTTTCACTGGCTGATTTTTTTGTGTGTGAAAGTGTACACACCAAAAAGGGTTCCCACTCAACAACTTCTACATATAACTAACGTTCAAGGACACCAGTTACATCTTTTTCCCCTCTTATTATTATCGACGGCAATGGTTAACAGGGTGGATTATTGCACAGAGTCTATTTGTATGTTTTTACAAAAGTAGAATAACCACAACAACAACACTAATCTACGGTGGCTGATGTGGTCAGTGCCCCATCCGGATTTCCTGGGATCTCATCATCACTTTTCTGTTTTAATTTTGTTGTTGTTGAGGACACACACAGCAAACATATACCAATTCCACGGTTTCTACATGTACAGTTCAGTGCAAGAATTCTCACCCTCCTTTTCCGAGTTGTTCCTCCCCCATTAACATAAACTCACTGCCCCCTAAGGTTCCTATCTAATCTTTCCAGTTGCCGTTGTCACTTTGATTTCATATAGATAGTTCTTCAAAGGGCATAAATGCTTAAAACAGACATTTTTACTAGTTCAGACAAACTACTGCTTGGTTTTCAGAAGACTCCAGGGGATATTTTTGGTTTAAGTTTTAAAAGTATCTCAGGGCAATATTTTCAGGGGTTCATTCAGCCTCCATGGCTTCAGAAAGTCTGAAGTCGCTGAGAACATGACATTCTGTTCTACATTTTCCCCCTTTTGACCAGGATTCTTCTACAGAATCTTTGATCAAAATGTTCAGTAATGGTAGCTGGGCACCATTCAGTTCTTCTGGTTTCGTGGCAGAGGAGGCAGTGAGCCAGATTCCCTGTCTTCCTCCTATCCCTGGCTCTCCTTCTTCCTCTCCTCTCCGGGCAAACAGAGAGCAATTCTCACGTCTTGGATGCCGCTTTCGTTGGCTGATTTTTGGGAGCTGACCATCAGGCCTTTGTCCCTGGTCTGCCTTAGTCCAGAAGCTCCGCTAAAGCCTGTTTAGCATCACAGCAACATGTAAGTTATCACCAACCGGACAGTAAGCTGGGGGCACATAAGGGGCGCTGGCTGGGAACCAAACCCGAGTCTCCTGCATGAAGGTGGAGCTCTACCACTGAACCGCCAAGGCCTACGACAACATTTGAACTAGTACATATGACTTGGGATTAGTTCCAGGGAGTGGCCCTGCCAATTCCTGGGAAACCAACCAACAAGGCAGGCAAGCAGTGCATGAGTGGGCCGCCCACAGGGATCCACAGTCGAGACGAGCCAAACTTGGCATCTGGTCTCTTTTCATCTGGTTATAGAACCTGGAAGTCCGCGGATTTACTTTCAGAACGTCTTTGACTCATACAGCCACAAAGGTGGGGAACCAAGTAAAACATGATGTATTGTGCAATGTACAACGCCGGTACGCCGAGCTGTATTCCTCAGCGTTCTAGCCCACGGTACCACGTGGCCTAAGGCAACTGGGCTATAAAGTTTATTTGCTAGTAATATATTTGACGAGGCTTGGGAGCAGGCTCCTTCTATGGAAGCTGGATTTGGGGGTGGGGCAGTCCCAGGTCTGTGTGTCTGAGGTTGGGGTGGGGTGGGGAGGAGAGGCTGGTGGGTAGGACTCTGACCCCAGGCGCCTGCTTCAGACTGAGTGATTCACTTTGACTTGTTTTATCCACTAGACTCCCACAACAGATTTCATTTGAAAGAGGGATTCTAATGCTAAGAATTAAAAACCATGTTAACTCTTTAATGTAGGACTGACTGTTTTCTGCAGAGGATAGAATCACCTCTTATCTAGAACCAGTGGCATCTCCTAACAGGTCTCTCTTTCTCCCTCCCCTGCCTTTCCCCATGGTCCACTCCTGTCACAGCAGTCAAAATGATCCTTAAAAAAAAAATCAGATCACTTCCCAGACACTGGTTCCACTCAGCCCCTCTGGTGGCCCGCAGGCCGTGTGACCTGTCCTCAGTCCCCTCGTAGGCCTCGTCTGCTCTGCCTCACTCCTCGCGCTCTCTCTCTGCCCCCACCACACTGGCCTCCTTGTTGTCCTTCAATATGCCAGGCCCACTCCCGTGTCAGGGGTATGCCCTGGCTGCTCTTCCCTAGGGCTCCCTCCCTGGCCTCCTTCAGGCCTCTGCTCAATGTCCTCTCTTGACCAGACCTCCCTATGTGACCCTCACCACCCTCCTCTGTCAACCCCTGTCCCACTCTGTTTCCTTCATAGTATGCGTCACCATCTGACCCGCTGTATCTGTGCTGTTTGTCATCCCCTGCTAGAACGCAAGCTCCATGAAGATAAGGTTATTTTTCTTTTTTATTCACTAATTAAGCCAAGTACTTGCAAGAGCAGCCTGGCCTGACGGCGGTGGTTAATAAATTTCAGGGACAGGGAGCATTTGGGTACCTCCCTACCCAGGCCAGCCAAGGGAAAAGAGACCTCCCAATTTGGCATTCTAAAACCCCTCAGAGGAAAACAGGAGATGGGGAGAAGACCTCAGAATCAGAGACCCTTCCTTTTAGAACTCACAGTGGTCAGACCAATCAAGGCAGTGGACACCTAGAGGCCCAACCATGTAATTAGAAAAATAATTCTACCTTTGTAATTCCCAACACTCCAATGTTGGGACTGGATGAAGTCGAGCCATTCCCAGTACCAAATACGCCATCAAGAACACAGGAGAGGCCCTCCACAAAAATCCCCCTAAAATGTAAAGAAATAGGAGGAAAGAGAAACATTCACTCAGTGGAGCAAACACTGAAATATGCTGTAAATGCTTTAATCAAAACTGTGGCCCATGGGCCTACAGACTCAGCATCCCTGGGAGGAGAGAGAAATGCAGACTCTCAGGCCCCAGCCAGACCTGCTGAATCAGAACCTGCATTTTTACAGGACCCCCGCCCACCGCCACCGCCACCGCCAAGCTCATTCGACCTTGAGAAGCCCCTCTCTAAATCATACATTAGAGACAGGTGTTTTAAAATCATTCCAAATTAAAAGAAAGAATTTTAGCCAGAAAACGGAGCCATCTGTTGGGATCTAAGACAAACACGTGAGTCGGACACCACTTGGTAAGAATGGGTGGGTGGTGGTAAGACGAACACGGGTGTCTACTGAAATAAGACACATTGGTTTGATTCCTTCACTATTAAAGTCTACTTTCATCAGAGAGGAAATGTTTTATAGTTCCACAAACACGAACACTTTTAAAGACTCAATATATAAGCAACTTCATCAGATGCAATAGCTCCATTAGAGACAGATATAAAGTCTAGGGCCCAAACCCCCTAACAGAACCAGGGCAGCCCACGCTAAGAAGCCAGGCCCGTCAGATCTTATCCCACACAACCCGTTTTGGAGGTGCAGCAGCTGGTAGGGAGACTGGGGGTGATCTGGGCCACTTTCTCTGTAACTTCCATAGGGTCTAATTCACTCCCAGCATTCAGGAGCTAAAGACGAGGTGTGTTGGGAGTATAAACCCCACAGGTCATAAACCTCTTGATTCTGCAGAGTTTGTTCATCCCTGCTCTTCCTGCCATATCTGTATGAACTGCAACTGTGAACCGATTATACAGCACCCAACCCTAACAACAGCTGGGAAAACAGGACCAGAGAAAACCAAAGTGGGCATATCCACCACTTGCTGTCAAGTTGACTCTGACTCGTGGCAACCCCACACGTGTCAGAGTAGAACTGTGTTCCATAGGGTTTTCAATGGCTGATTTTTGGGGGAGTAGATAGCCAGGCCTTTCTTCCGAGGTGCCGCTGGGTGGACTCGCATCGCCAACATTTCAGTTAGGGGCTGAGCGTGTTAACTGTTTGCGCCACCCAGGGACTCCAAAGCGGGCATATCATGTCACAATAACAGAAAACTAAGGCAAGAACAATGGCTATATCTGGCATTTATGAGTTGAAGGTTTAAGTGGCCTCGCAGAGAGTTCCCTATTTAATTGTTATTGCAAGGAAAGAAGGGTAGGAATACCGCTCTGTTTTAAGTATGAGAAAAGTGAGACCAGAGTAAGAGAAGTGACTTGTCCCAAGACAAACAGCCACTATACTGCCCTGATGCTTTGTGGTTTTCATGCTGAAACTCATAGCGTCTTCTCCGAGATGATGTGAACCACAGAACAAAGCAATGCAGCCCTGCGCCAATGAGGAGCTCCTTCCTTCTGGAACGTACCTGTTGATGGCATGGATGGGAGGCGGCGGGGCACAGGACAGCCGCGCGCAGGCGTAGTAATCACCGATAGACTCGATGATGCTGGCGACGACCGCGCTGAGCATCCCGATGACGCCGGCGGCAGAGATGGTGGGCAGGCCCCACTGAACTGAGAAAGGGAAGCAACACCAGGTCCTCGTTACTTTTCTGAGAGAGGCAGGCAAGGGTTACCAAGACGTCAAGAAGGGTCATTCGCTGCGTCAGCCAGCTGGCTCCACAGAAGCTCGCGGAGACTATCTTTAAACCTCAGCCCTCAACGCACCAGGCGCCTGGGAATGGTTATTGAGGCAGATGAAGGGGCCGTAATGAGGGTTAATCTGCTGTGCCTACCGAACAAAAAGAGATTGCTTGGCAGCTGCTTCTCTACCTGCTCCAAAGTCACCCTGGGTGCCTACTAAGTTACAATTAAACATGGCTTGCTGCTGCGGTGGGACAGAAAATTGTGTGAGAGGGCTGATAGCCTTGCTCTGCATGGGATGGAAGCAAGTGAAAAATCATTTAAAAAAAAAAACAAAAAAAAAACCCAGCTACGTTTAAATCTCAACATTTAGCAAGGTGCCTAGATGCACGAGCCTTCTCTAATGTAACGCAGTACTTTTTTTAAGTATATGATATTATGGACAATGAAACAGTTTCATTTAAGAAAGCAAACAGAAGGTCTCTGGCCTTATTTTGATAATCCGGGTTTATGTGATTCTTCATTAAATTTTTTTTCCCTTTAAAAGTACATCCATTTTGGCATAGAAAGCCGAAAAACTCACTGAATAAAAACAGCAGGAGGAAATTTCACTGTTACAATGAGGAGAGAGAAGTACCTGTACCTTCTTTCTTTGAATTATTATTTACACGACACCACTAAGTATCAAACGTGGTGGCAAAGAGAAAGATGGATAAAACATACTCTCTCATGCAAGAGCCAACTTTAAATTAGGACATACTGAAATACCTAGTAAGAGTGTAATGGTTAAAGTTCAAATACAGGCAACCCAGGTTACGTCCCAAGAGAGCAGAGGTTATGAATTCAGGAATAGCTGAAGTCAGTGCCTGTGGCTGGAATCTCCAGGGAAGGGTTCGAGGAGGAAGTAGAAATGGAGCTGCCCCTTGAAGGACGAAGGATGGGGAGGGTCTGGAGAGGAGGAGCTAAGTAGAGAGGGAGTCCTGGGTGGCCACCGGCCTGGGGCAGGAGCAGATGGGCAGGGCCAGGGGCAGAGGGAAGGGTGCTATCAGCAGAAGGTGCCAGCTCCGCAGGGGGAGGCAGAGGCCCATGCAGGTGAGGTGGGAGGCAGGTTTAGGAAAGGCCTGATGAGCCCTGAGAGGGGCTTGGCCTTTGCCTCACAGGGAACAGGAAGCAACCACGGGTTTGGGAAGAGACAGATGACATTCAAAGTAAGATGTGCAGAGATGCCTGGTATGTGTCTGAAGGTAGAACTGTTCCTGCCAGGGGCTATTTTGCCAAGTGGGAGCAGTCTGAGGACGAGGAGGCAGCCCTCTGTCAGTGGTGCAGGCCCCCAGCAAGGGGTGAGCAGGCTCTGTGATCACCAGCAACGTGCTTATTCAACATCTTAACTCCAGGTTGATTTGAATGGCCCTTTCTAGTTCAGATGTCTTCCTTATCAAGCACCATTCTGTATTTTCTAAATAACCTTTTATATTGTTACCTTGTAGCACTGTGGTTACATTTTACTGAGTTGATTTTGTTTAAAAAACAAAAAACATTGCCGTCGAGTAGATTCGGACTCATAGTGACCCTACAGGACAGAGTAGAACTGCCCCCATAGAGTTTCCAAGGGGCGCCTGGTGGATTTATACTGCCGACCTTTTGGTTAGCAGCTGTAGCACTTAACCACTATGCCACCAGGGTTTCCTGATTTTGTTAAGGGTCCTTTTTATTCTGTTTTGCCACTTATTATTTTTCATAAATTGCCTTTTATTTTCTGTCTCCTTACTCACGTAGGAAACCCCGGTGGCGCAGTAGATAAGTGCTACAGCTGCTAACCAAAGGGTCCACAGTTCGAATCCACCAGGCGCTCCCTGGAAACTCTATGGGGCAGTTCTACTCTGTCCTTAGGGTCGCTATGAGTTGGAATTGACTCGACGGCACTGGGTTTGGTTTTTTTTTTTTTTTAACTCATGTAATTTTCTTATCTGTAGCTCTTAATTTTGATGTTTGAAATCTTTACCCCAAAGACTTCCACATTTTAAATTTATAATCTTAATATCTGACCCCTTTTCCAACACATTTTTCATTTTATTTTACTGTGCTTTAGGTGAAAATTTACAGAACAAATTAGTTTCTCATTCAAACATTTATACACAAATTGTTCCATGACATTGATTCCCATCCCCGCAATGTGTCAGCACTCTCCCCGCTCTCACCCTATCTTGCCTCTTCCAACACATATTTTTTTACTAAATCTTTTGGCTTCCAACCTTTTACCTTAAAACTGTTACTTCATCTCTCATTTTAATGTGAACTTTTAATTCATTTTTGTTCAATTACAGCAGGGTTTCTCAACCTCAGCACGACTGATCTCTTGCTCCAGCCATCTACATTGTCAAAAACCAACCAGGTAATTCTTAGCACACTACAGGCTAAGAACCACTGCTCTAGATATCTGAAAACCCGTCTCTGGATTAAGGCAAATCCATAGAGACTACACAAGCCCACACCCTTTTGGCTCTCAGGAGGCAGCGTTTTATCAAGTGGAGCTTTGGTGGTACCTCAGCTGGAGGCATTAAGCGTGTCCTGGCCTAAGGCTGCCGCCACCACATCCGCTAGCTATGCCTCCTCCCAGTCAGTCCCGTGAGGCCCCTGGGGGAAGTGTCTCTGGTCTCAGTCACATGAACAGTTGCTTCTCCTGACCACCCACCATGTCCCTATCTGTGCTCAGAGCCCCTGCTGCTAACTCTACAGGCTCAGAAGCCCAGCCTGCACATTTGCATGAGGCATCCTCCTACCTGCCCTCCTGCTGTGCCTCCCTCACTTCCTCCTTGATTTAGTTCTTGTCTCATTTTTTTTATGATGATAAAACACACACAACACAAAACTTGCTGTTTTAACCATTTTCAAGCGTGCAACCCCCTGGCATCAATTGCACTCATAATACTGTTCAGCCATCGCCTGACTTGTTTCCAGAACTGTTCCGCTACCTCAAACAGAATCCTCTCATTTTATCTCGAGTTACATGTTGATGAGCCACCTTAAATCCTTTTTTGGAAAAAAAGGACAGGGGTACATAAATTCGTACTTAGACCACACAATCAGATGAGAACGTTATTTTGGGAAGTCCGAACTTTTTTAAAGCTTTTAAGTGTGTCAGGACCAGGAGGAACAACTGCCAACATCCCCATCATTCAATACATTCAGTCATTCTCTGACCCCACCTTAACTTTCCTGCCTTTTCCCACTCTTCCTCCTCGTCATTATAAAACGTGAAAACATGACTGCTAAACTGGGGAATACACTGGCAGGACCTGACGGAACACAGGCTTCAGTTCTAACAACCCCAAACGCTGGGAACAAGGTCCCCAAGGTCCCCAAGAGAACAACCAAGCACTGGGTTCACGCGAGACACTTTGGGGTTGGGATCTAGAAAGTGACATATGTGAATCCAGGTGACACCTCACCTGGAGATCTTATTCCTCTCCCCCAAGAGTTACCCAACACTTATGTTATAACTTAAGCTCCATCTTCGGCCCATTTGTGAATATCATTTTACCTCTGACAGGTGTGGCCTAATAAAAGAAAGATTATGGCTGCCCATTAAAAGATTATATAAATTTCATCATGCCTGAGCAGTCTGGCTTGCTAATCTCCAGGTCCCTCCCACTTGAGCCTTTCACTTTGGTGGCTCGGGTACCATGCAGTTCTAGCCTTGCCTTTCTAAGCAGCTATCTGCAAATGCTGGCCACCAGTGGTCAACCTTGGCAAGAGATCCCTTGTCCAGGATTCCACCCTAGCGGAGCCGAAAGAGCTCCCTAGTTAGTCTGAGAGGGGGCTGGTGAGTGAGTCTGTGTTACTCCCTGCCCCGCAGGAAAGGGCGTCCCTTTTCTCCTGTCTCATCCTCTAATGACCAGGATGGTGAGACCTTCGGCCAACCTCCAAGCCCTCTGAGTTGGGCCCTCCTGGCCACGAGAATACTCACATGGGTACGGGACCTTGAACCATGGGGCTACCAGAAGCACGCCCTGCCTGGCATCCGTGCGAGCGTAGAAGCCGTACTTTGTGCTGTCGGGAGGGAAGACATCTGTCACCGTGAAGATGAAGCAGAGCAGCCAGGACACGAGGATGGCCAGGATTATCTGAGGTAGTCAAGGAGAAAAGCACAGTCAGGCCGACAGGGCTAGTGGTTATTGGCAAAACACACGCCTTCATGCGATCGGACCAT
This sequence comes from Elephas maximus indicus, assembly GCF_024166365.1. Lineage (NCBI taxonomy): Eukaryota > Metazoa > Chordata > Mammalia > Proboscidea > Elephantidae > Elephas > Elephas maximus. The sequence continues at coordinate 43,453,778 of NC_064843.1, forward strand.
CCCACAACCCACCACCATCAGTACCATGCAGAAAAAACCAGTGACGGAGTTGCTGCAAGCTGTTCCTTGAAGGGAATCACATCTAAAGAGAGCAGCTTCACTTCATGCAGTTTACACAGGTAAATTTACTTTAACCCTTTCAAAGCTTGGCTGGTAAAATAAGAGTAACAGACACCATGTCACCAAAGACACAGGGAGTCAAATCTCACTTAGTCCCTGGGACAACGTTCCCTTTCGTAGACACTGCTAAGGGGATGTGCTCCGCTTTCAGGATGGGAATCTTCCCGATTGTGAGCCCAGGACGGTTTGGCTGGTCATTAGTACACCTTGATGTCCCCACACAGATATGGTCCCTCTAAGAGGGCCTGCTTAAAACCCTCCCTTCATGTAACACTCCACATGTGAACCAAAGGCAATTCTTGTCAGCTGAAGAGCAGTCGACAACTCACAGGGAACATTTTGAAAAGCTGTAGCTTGTATGCTGTCCATCCTTTCTTGGATTTGTAGATTGGGAGAGGGAATTTAACATTTCTTGCATATTGAGAAAACAGTAATACCAGGAAAATTGTCCTGGGAAGAGAAAGAAAATAAATTAGGTTAAAGGGTGCATGTCTGTGTTTTAAAATAATACTGAAAGTTTCCATGGCAAAATTGTTCGTTGACTTAAAATGCCGCGTAGGGTCGCTATGAGTCGGAATCAACTCGACGGCAGTGGGTTTTAGTTCTCTTAACTGCTGTTTGGAAAATCATCTTTTAGAAATACCGTCTTGGGGAAAATGTTAGAACTCTTTTACCTAGCATTTCGTGACACCGAAATGAAAATACAAGATCAATGTTCTGGTTAAATTTTCCTAAAGAGAGTAAGAAATCGCTAAGAATGTAGACACTGATGGGAAAAGCTTATGCTATACTAAGGGAAAAAGACAAGATACCAGATCCAACATGCTGCACCGTATAATTACAACTTTAAGAGAAACAAACCAGGGAATCACAAACACGCACACACACAGGGGACAAGGACATGATCTAAAATGCTCCCAAGGACTGGCTTCAAGTGGTGATAGGATCTATGATCATTTTTCTACTTTTTTACATTTTCTGGTTTACCTACAATGAGCATAATTACTTGGAAAAAGCACAAAGTAAAGCACCCATATCTAAGAAGCCGACGTACAGCAGAATTCAGGATTAATAACATTCTCGGGAGGTGTCTGTGGCAGACATCACGCTCAGGCCTTCACGTACATCATCTCAGCCTTAGGCAGGAACGTCTACAGTCATCCCCAGATGACAGAGACAAAGGTCGTGGTCCAAGACCTCAGGGCTAGCAGTTTACAGAGGGGGCTGAGCTCAGGGTCTCGCTCTAAAGCCTAAGCTACTTCCTTTGGTGCACTCGTCATAAAGGGGGTGCCTGGACTGACCGTCCCCCTTCTAACCCCCGGCATTGAGCGCTACGCAAGGCAGTGGTAGCCGGCACTCCCTGCAGTGTGACCTGACTCCTCCTCACCCACCTGGTGCCCCGCATGGCTGCCAGGTGTGGAAGCACTTTCAGCTCCTGGGTGGCTTTACTTGTCACCAAAATAATCAAGGCGCACAGCCACACGTCTGATTACCCAACCACGTGCTAATCATCCACACAGACTCCCTCTTTCGCTTACAACCTGAGGTATAGTTGGCAGAAAGAGTGGGTTCTCAGGCAAAGCTGAGCTTAATTGTTCCTGGGCACAGTTCCAATCGCTGAGAGGGATTATTAGGTCCGTTGACAGCCGATTAAGTGCAGCCTGAATGTCACGTTACTAATGAGGTACAGACCATGCGTGGCCTGGCAGGAGAGCTGATATGTGTTCTCTACGGGCCAGCCACCCACTCAGGCACTTCAGGGACCTGGTGACCTGTGGTCTGTGTCCTACACAAAGCCACTTGGCCAGTACCAATTCAAGAGGCTGAAAATACACAAGGTGCCCTACTTATTTCATTTCTCTGGAAGACTGAAATTCAATGAAAAGTGATGGGGCATCAAAGAACACTAAAACTAGGGTATTTTAAACTTAGACCCACATAAAATCATGTTCAAAAAAAAGCTACTTATCTCAAAATGAACACCACAAGATCCAAAAAAGCCCGTCTGTTATTTTTGTTATCGTTATTTTAAGCGACACACCCCCACCCCACACCGTTAACACCTGCACTGCCACTATTCACTTTTCAACGTACATTTAAAAAGCAATGGGGAAAGCTATCTACAGACACAATGCAATCCCGATCCAAATTCCAGTGGCATTCTTTAATAAGATGGAGAAACAAATCACCAACTTCATATGGAAAGGAAAGAGGCCCCAGGTAAGTAAAGCATTACTGAAGAACAACAAAGCGGGAGGTCCCGCACTACCTGATTTTAGAACGTATTATACTGCCACGGTAGTCAGAACAGCCTGGTACTGGTACGACAACAGATACATAAACCATGGGAACAGAATTGAGAATCCAGACATAAATTCATTCACTTATGAGTAGGTGATAGTTGACAAAGGCCCAAAGTCTGTTAATTGGGGAAAAGACAGTCTCCTTAACAAATGGTGTTGGCATATGTGGATACCCATCCACAAAAAAATGAAACAAGACCCACACCTCACACCATGCACAAATACTAACTCAAAATCGATCAAAGACCTACCTATAAATCTAAAATGATAAAGATCATGGAAGGAAAAAATAGGGACAACACTAGGAGCTCTAACACATGACATAAACAGAATACAAAACATTACTAATAATACCCAATCACTGGAAGAAAAACTAGATAACTGGGAGCTCCTAAAAATCAAACACACTCATCAAAAGAGTAAAAAGACAACCTACAGACTCAGAAAAAAATTTTGGTACAACATACCTGATCAGGGTCTAATCTCTAAAATCTAAAAGATACTGCAAAACCTCAGCAACAAAATGACAAATAACCCAACTAAAAAATGGGCAAAGGATATGAACAGGCACTTCACCAAAGAAGACGTTCAGGCAGCTAGCAGATACATGAAGAAATGCTCATGATCATTAGCCATTAGAGAAATGTTAATCAAAACTACAATGAGATACAACCTCACACCAACAAGGCTAGCATTAATCCAAAAAACACAAAATAATAAACGTTGGAGAGGTTGTGGAGAGACCAGAACACTTAAATTGCTGGTGGGAATGTAAAATAGTACGACCGCTTTGGAAATCTATTTGGCGCTTCCTTATAAAGCTAGAAATTGAAGTACCATATGATCCAGCAATCCCATTCCTTGGAATATATCCTAGAAAAGTAAGAGCCATCACACGAATAGACATATGCATACCTATGTTCATTGCAGTACTGAAACAACCTAGGTACCCATCAACAGACGAATGGATAAACAAAAGTTGTGGTATAGTCATATAATGGAATACCACATAATGATAAAGAACAATGATGAATCCGAGAAATATCTCATAACATGGATGAATACGGAAGGCATTATGCTGTGCAAAATTAGTCAGTTGCAAGAGGACAAATATTATATAAGACCACTTTTACAAGAACTCAAGAAAAGGTTAAACGCAGAAGAAAACATTCTTTAATGGTTATGTGGAGGGGAGGGAATAGGGTATTCACTAACTAGATAGTAAAAAAAAAAAAAAAAGAATTACCTTAGGTGAAGGGAAGGATAACACACAATACAGGGGAAATCAGCACAACTGGACTAAACCAAAACCTAAGAGGTTTCCTGAATATAATCAAACACTTTGAGGGACAGAGTAGCAGGGGCAAGGGTCTGGGAGCCATGGTTTCAAGGGACATCTAGGTCAATGGGCATAACAAACTTTATTAAGAAAAAGTTTTGCATCCCATTTTGGTGAGTGCTGTCTGGGGTCTTAAAGGAGAAGGAAAATATGAGCCCAAGAGACGGAAAGGGCCACATGAACCAGAGATTTCATCAGGCTGAGACCAGAAGAACTAGATGGTGCCCAGCTACCACCAATGACTGCCCTGACAGAGAACACGACAGAGAGTCCCTGACAGAGCAGGAGAAAAGTAAGGTGCAGAACTCAAATTCGAGTAAAAAGACCAGACTTAATGATCTGACTGAGACTGGAGGGACCCTGGAAGACATGGCCCCCCGATTCTCTGTTAGCCCAGAACTGAAACCATTCCTAAAGCCAACTCTTCAGACAAAGATTAGACTGGACTACAAGACATAAAACGATACTTGTGAAGAGAGTGCTATTTAGCTCGAGAAGACACATGAGGGAAACCCTGGTGGCGCAGTGGTTAAGTGCTATAACTGCTAACCAAAGGGTCAGCAGTTCAAATCCACCAGGTGCTCCTTGGAAACTATATGGGGCAGTTCTCTACCCTATAGGGTTGCTATGAGTTGGAATCGACTCAACGGCAATGGGTTTGGTTTTTTTTTTTTGTTTCAGATACATGAGACTAAACGGGCAGCTCCTCTCTGGAGGCGAGATGAGAAGGCAAAAAGGGACAGGAGCTGGTGAATGGACACGGCAAATCCGGAGTAGAAAGGAGGAGTATGCTGTCACATTGCAGGGAGAGCAACTAGGGTCACATAACAATGTGTGTGTTAATTTTTATATGAGAAACTAACTGGAACTGCAAACTTTCACTTAAAGCACAATTAAAAAAAAAAAAAAAGGGATGGAGTATGTGACATTCTAGAAAAGGCAAAACTATAGTGAACATAAAAAGATCTGAGGTTATCAGGGTTCCAGGAGAAGGGAGGGAGGGATGGACAGGTATACCAAGGGGATTTTAGGGAAGTGAAAAGTTATTCTGTTGGATGCTGTAATGGTGGACACATGAGATTAGTCATTTGTCAAAATCCATAGGGGTGTATGACTCAAAGAGTCAGTCTTAATATAAACTGTGGTCTTTAGTTAATAATAACGCATCGCTATTAGTCCATCAATTATAACAAATTACCATGCTAATATAAGATGTTACTAATAGGGGAAACTATATGGGGGAGAAGACTCATATGGGACCTCTATATACTTTCTGCTCAATTCTTCTGCAAACCCGTAACTGCTCGAAAAAATAAAGTCTATTAATTATTTTTTAAAAAAGGGTGGGGGCGGGGGGATACAGAACTTGAAGCAGAACACCCAGGTCTCAAGCCCAAATCTGGCAAGTCAAAGAAGTGAATTAGGTAGATGAACACTCTGTTTTCTTCCCGCTCCAAAACCTGTACACACTTCTATTTTTATACTCGAATACACCTGTGAGTCAGGCAGGGCAGGCGCCTCCCTTATAAGAAGCAGGAGCAGAAGATGAGGGGCGCCCTCAGTGAGACCGACACGACAGCTGCAACAATGAGCTCGAATACACCAGTAATCCCGAAGATAGCACGGGAGGGCCTGGGGGAGCTCTGTTCTGTTATTCTATAGGGTCGTCCTGAGTGGAACCCGGCTTAAAGGCAACTAGTGACAACTGGTTACTTGTATTCCCTTTTTGTTAAATGGCTGCTTAGGCTATGTCCTTGGTTCATCTGGGAGAATTTCTCTTTTTAAAATTAATTAGCAAAAACCAGAAAACCCCAACCCATTGCCATCAAGTCAATTCCAACTCATGACGACCCCACAGAACAGAGTGGAACTGCCCCATAAGGTTTCCAAACAGTGGCTGGAGGATCTGAACTGCTGACCTTCTAGTTAGCAGCCAGACTCTTAACCACTGCACCACCAGGGGCTGTCTTTATAAATCAGGGTCATCACCTTTACTGCGGAACTTGCTGTAAATATTTTCCCAGATTTCATTAGTAATTTAGTTTTGTTGTTTTTTTTTTTTTTATGAGTTTTAAATGTGTCAGTAGTAAAATCTATTAACGTCTTTATCTGCTTTAAGAAAGACCTTCCCTGCCTTACGATTAAATAAATATTTTTCCAGGTTTTCTTCCAGTGCATTTATGGTTTTATTTTCTGTATTTAAGTCTTTAATTCAACTGAAAGTTAAGCTGATTTAAGCTAGGAATCTAATCTCTTCCCAAATATCCCATTTTTTCTTATGTAACTCTTCCAATATCTATTCCTGTCCCAGAACCACAGTATTACTTATGAATAAGCTCTGGGCATGTCTTTTAATTCCTGTAAGGACAGGTCACCATTCCCTTCTTGCCGACCTTTCTGCTATCGATCCCTATTACTGTATTTGCTGGTCGTATGCACCGACTAGCACATCCAGAACAATGGTAAATGACACCGGTGATCATAAACATGCCTATCTCGGTTCCTGATTTCAACAGGCAGGCCAGATCTAAGTCTTTGGCCGTTAAGGAATGAGGCGTTTTAAAATCTCATTCATGAAAGACCCTTCTATTTCTACCTTATTGGAAGTCTGCATCAGGGATACAGGTTGAACTTGATCAAATGCCTTTCTGGAAAACTGTCATCATGATTGCAATGAATAAAAACTTAAAAATCTACTACGATCCTACAATAGATTTTATTAATAAATTTTCTCAAATTTAAACATTCTTGAATTCCTGGAACAAGACCTACGTATTTTTCTTTTATTGCATTATGTGTAGCAACGTTTTCCCAAACCATGTTCCAAAGACCACTCTTCCAAGATACAGTCACAGATGTGGTGCTAAGAAAAATAAGTATGGGCAGGGCTAGATACGAAGGCCCTTTTCTGGGCAGAGTTTTTTGCATACTTGCATTTTAAAAGGCTGTCCTAGAATAGAGAAAGATGCCGAGCTTCAGCATGTTGCTACCTGCACACATCTGAGCTCAGAACTCTTCACGAGAGGTAGCCAATGAGCACCTATCAGGCCGGAGTTTCACACAGCCCAGGAAGGAAAGGTCCACAGTTCTCCCTTTTGTATTAACTCTGTATTGGCTGGGATGTTTTCCTTCTTTCTCAGTGCTCTAGAACAGGAGAAAACAGTGCAGGAATCCTCTCTTCTTTGAAATTTTAATGCACTTATTCTTTGAGTTGGAATCGACTGGACGGCATTGTTGTTTTTTTTTTATTTATTTAACTAATTGGTCCCAGGGCTTCTTTTAGGGATAAAAGTCCTTTGGCAAGGTTTTTGACTTTTCCTGTGGTCATGGGTTTGCTTGCACCTCCTGCTCCTTCCCTCCCATATTCACAACAGGCTTCCTGGGCACTTATGTTGTAACGGTTGACGAGCGCCAAGCTGACGTTCCAAGTACCCAAGAGGAGTTTTTGGAACCTAGGAAACAGGAGAGCAGAAATGAAAAGCTCAACGGAAGGAATAACAGATAAACCTGAGGAAAACTCCCATGAAATAGGAAAAAAGACAAAGAGATGGAAAAGAGAAGAGGAAATTAGAGGAAGAGTCTAGGGGAAGTTCTAGAAAGAGAGAAGGAACAGAGGAAGGCATCCATGTAATAAGCCAGGATCAGTCTGAATGTCTGACTTTCCAGAGAGAAAGAGCCCCAAGTGCCCAGGCCAAGAGCTAAAAACAGGCCCCCAACAGGGAGAGGGAGAGGTTTCAGGCACCAGGATGAGAAGACCTAGAAACTTCTAGATTTCTAGCACGTGTCTCACTGGAATTCCAGGAGAGGATGGAGGAAGAGGCCTTGAAGGGATAACAACTAAGCATTTTACAGAACTGAGAAATGACTAGAAGAAAGAAAAGCTGGAGACAGGAAGCGATGGCCAAGGGTAAGGCTTTATGAGAGTGGTGGGAGTGAAGGCCCAAAGAGGTGAAGAGATTCAGGATTTATTTTGGAAGTAGAACAGCGATGGGTTGTACGTAAGGAACAAGAGAAAGGGAAGAATCGAGGGCAACTCTAGGGTTTCTGGCTTAAGTAACTTAGTGTGTGGTCGTGCCATTTACTGAAAGAGAAGACAGGAGACAGAAACTGTTTAGAGAGCAGGAGGGAATCTCAAGTTTGGGGCTTTTTTCCTTTGAACTTTGAAGTTGCCTTGGAAATAGGAAGTAGGGAAGGCAGGTAGGGGTTATACCTTTGAGTACGGGGTACACCTGGGCCCACAGGTCTGGGCTCTCATTTTAAATGTGGAAATCACTACCATAAAAGATACTGTTGATGCTGTGGACTGAATGAGATCTCCTGGAGGCAAAGGACATGGAACGCAGGAGGGCCACGGTCAAGTTTTAAGAGCACCAACATTTACAGGGCAGGCTGAGGAGGACTCTTTTGGAAAACCATTCATTTTATTGTTTTTTATTTGTTTTTTTAACTTGGGGGCAAGGAGTATAGATTTGACTCTTTTTAAATCCTGCCTGGATCTGTGGTTTGTCCTGTCTATGTGGGCATACTTTCTCTTTTCATCTTGATTAGCCTTGCCGGGAGTTTGTCTATGTTGGTTTTTAGCAAAAGATCAGCTTTCGGATTTATCACCTCTGTTTGTTTCATATTTTCTGTATCTTTATTAATTCTTTCTCCCAGCTTTCACTAGGTTCATTTTTATCCGTTTGTTTTGCTGCTGGAGGTAAATTCTACATGCACTTTATGAATTTTCTCAGTTAACAACTCTGACGGTTCTGTACGTATAATTGACGCTGTTACTGTCGTCATTTTCTAAAGGATCAGCAATTGAAGTTTCAATTTCCTCTCAAAGAGCTATTTCTAACGGTGTTTTTTAGCTTCTATGCGGTTTGGATTTTTCCTCATCCTTTTGTGCTGGTTTCCAATTTTATTGCGTTGTGGTAAATACAAACTTCTCCTTTTTGGAATTTATTGCAATTCACTGAACCAGCAGTCTTTACGCCATCTAGGCCCCATGCTGGTAAGGAGAATTTTTTTTTTTTTAACCAACTTTTGGTGAAATATGAAAAAGAAGAACAACCTTGGATGTTTTCACATACCTTACTCTAATTTGTAATGATACATGAATTATGGCTATGCTATGCTTCACTTCATTTGTACGCCATGTCCTAACACACAGAGGCAGGACTGAAGGTCGTAAAAGTTAGGCTCCAGTCAGACCACTTGGGTTCTGAAACCCATTCCAACCACTTACCAGCTGTGTGACACTGGGCAAGTAACTCTGCATCGCTGTGTCTCGATTTCTCTAGGTGTTCAATGGGAATAACTAACAGTAGGACCTAACTTAATTTATACTATGTGCAATGAGTGCTACACAGAATAATGGGCTCAACAAATGCCACCCGTTTTAAATTATTGTAGAATATTTCACAAAGCAAAACAGAAACAACTGGAAAGCCTCTTAGGTTATCCCTTGTTTTAGAAATTTTACCAATTCAAAACTAATTTCTTATTTTAGAAATCCCAGAACCTTAGAACCACTTTCCTGTGATATGAACAAGTCTTACAGGACAGAGTAGAACTGCCCTATAGGGTTTCCAAGGAGCGGCTGGTGGATTTGAACCGTCAACCTTTTGGTTAGCAGGTGTAGCTCACTGTAACTCTTAACCACTGCACCACCAGGGCTCCTACATATACCCTAGAGACACACAAAGAGAATGTGAGTTCACACAGAATTCTGGGGCTTTAATAACTAGCCTTACAATTTTCTCCAAGTCCTGTATTTCTTTAGTAATACAAAAAACAGGCATTGCTTTGGGAGGTAGATGACCTGTTTAATGGACTAACTAGCCACTTCTGGCAGGAACCACAGTCTCCTTGGGATACGCAGAGCTCTGCCTGGCCATGGGTAGCTAAGCTGCCTTCGAGGCCAACAGACCTCTGTGCCATCTGTCTCTGGCCAGTCTGGAAGCATTTTTAGTTTCATCTTAAGGATCCAGCTTATCTGATTTTCAACTTCTGTGAGACTTGGCATGACCCCAAGGATCCAGAGCTAATGGTGCCAGCTTCTTGCCCTGCTCCCAAAGTTTGAGGCCTGATGGCCTCCCCTCTTACGCATCACTCCATGGCACTTCCCAACCTCTAGGTCTGAAAAACTATTCCCTGGCATGACACGAACAGTCTTACAGAAAAAACAAAATCTCCTGAAGTCAGAGTGAACACACGTGAGGATGTTCACAGAGGCTGCCCCTCAGTGGTGAGGTGAATTATGGATTTTTACCATTCACTTTTGAGTCAGATTGTGGGGCCAAGTGGAAGTCACACAGTGGTGGCCCATGTAGAGTGGGTTCTAAATCTAATCACTTCTGAGTTATAAAGAGAACAGATCAAACCTAGAGAAGCAGCAGGCACAGAGGGAAGACAGATACTATCTGACCATGGAAGCAGATTCATCTACAAGCCCAGGGCCTCCAGAATTGCCAGCTACTCAAAGTTAAAACAGGCAAAGAAGGATATCCCCCCTAGAGCCACGCCCTGAATTTGGACTTCTAGCCTCCTGAACTGTGAGAAAATTAATTTCTGCTCTTTAAAGACACCCACTTGTGGTATTTCTGCTACAGTGGCGCTAGGTAATTAAAATACCTCTTGACTCCGCTCTGCCCAATCCTTGTTTCAAAATAATTAAGCAGTTCTTCTCCTTTTAGCTAGTCCATAAAACTGAGAAGAAACGTTCCCACTGAATATTCGAACAAAAGGAATGTCCACTTCCTATCTGATTTTCTCTGACAATGTCGATAAGATAATAAAAATAACAAAAAGTCAGAGGGGTTTAAGTGGGGGACACTCACAGCATGGCAATGCCCCAGTGCTTCCCAGCTCGCTCTCCCGCTGCCTGGAAACCCGAGAGGCCAATGAGGGCCACCGTGGGCGTGATGGTCAGTGGACCGATGTACTTCAGCAGAGCCCCGGGCAGGCCTAGGAAGCCGATGACCACCTCTATCAGTGAGGACATGATGATGGCCCCTTGGATCTGGAACAAGAGATGGCAGAGATGCGAGGGTAAGCTGCTTGTCCATCAAACCCGCCAAGTGTCACCTGCAACCACAACTGAGAATTCTTCAGACCAACAAGTTATTATATTAACAGGTATGACACAGCTAGAAAATTCCCTGGGACCCCCCTACCCCGCCAAGAGATTTCAGTGCGGATAACTAAGGCCTCACTAACCAAAGTGTGACGTATCACAGAAATAGGGACAAAACATAAAGCCTACTAGCCTCTTCCATGGATAGAAATGGCCCAGATATAATATATAAAATTCCCACTTAAGATAGCGTAACATTGTAGAAACCGCCCTAGAGAAATGCTGTAGTACAGGGACTCCTGACTCTAAAGTGTGCACTCCCGCAGCGCATTTATCAGAGAACGTTCCCGACAAAAATTCTAGAGGAACGTTTCTTAAGTAAGTTTGGAAGATATGGGTGAGCCACCAGCTTGTGCTTCTTGTCTAGGACAGTCACACGCTGTTCTGCTCCAGTGTACTTGAACAGACAGACAGCTTTAAGTCTTTCAACAGATAAAGGCAAACGGAGGCCAGAACGGACAATTCTGCTGCCCGTCGACAGCCCCGTCACTCTTTCCCTGTGACTGGTGAGTCCTCAGCTAATTACGGTGAAGGGGATAAGAGACAGGTTGTGGGTGCTGAGGCGGAAAGGAGAGAAAGGAGGAGTAAAGAGAAGGTGAGAAACCATATTAGCTGGTTGCACAAAGCAGTCCCAGATCCTCTGTTTTGTAGTGCGTATGGGTAGTGATATGAGGTATGTGGGTAAAACTTATCTAAACTTAAGTTTAACAGCAGAAATAAATGTTTCAGTGCTGAGAAAAGAAAAGAAGGCTTAGTAAAAGCCGCTGGGATTGCTGGGCCACAACCAACCCTGAAGCTGAGGAGAAACACAAAGCCGCGAGCAGAACAAAACTTGTCTTTTACCTCTCGTATCCGCGGATACCACACGTGCTCTGTGTGTAACAGCTCCGTTCCATTGGCAACTGAAATATCTTGAAAACAAAAACAGAAACAAGATTGTTCTTGGTGGGGCACGGTATTTCACAGGACATCCTCATTTTACCCTTTAGCAAGAATTTCCTCCCTGTTTTAAGCATACGTGTATAAACGCCCATCCCTACAATTCACATTATAACAGTACGGCTTACCATACTGAAAGGGAGACCCCCAACGCTAACTTAACCAAATGTCTTCATCGACAGAGAGCTCCCCACCTCGTCAAAAGCTGACTGAAGTGCTGATGCAGGTTACGCGTACCAGCCTCACACAAAAAAACCAACCTTGGCGAGCAACTAACTGAAATGCTCTATGAGCTAGGTTGCCTGACTAAGGTTTTAAAAACCGAGATAAAACAAAGGGCCTTTTCCAGTTCCTAAATCAAGTAAATGGTCACAGAGTTAACCCCTAGGAGCAAGGAAGGAAATGAAGTCTGGAAAATTTTGCTCCTAGAAACCTAAAAATGTTATGGTCTTTTGTTAACTGCAACAGGTTGGGCTCTGATTTTCTCAAATCCCCTATCTTTTTCTGACCTTACTGGGTTACTTAAGGATCTCTGCAATCACTAAGGGGGATGGGGGTTGGGGTGGGGTGTGATGAAAGTCATTTGCAGAAAACCAAAGTAGCCAGATCCTTAAAAAGCAAAGATGTTTCAGAGAAGGGATGCTGACGCAGCAAAGAGAGTGATTACTGGTGGTTCATAAAATCCACTGGAAGAAAGAGGCAGAAAAAAAATAGCACAAATATTTCTCTATTCCATTCCCGTATTTGTCAATTTTGTTAGCATAGAGAACCAAGGTCATTTCTGGTCCTTGCTTGCTCTAGGGCTAGAGATGAACGAGTGGATAGAAAGACAGAAAGAGAAACAATCCACAGGTTGGAGAGTTTTTAAGCTGTTTGTTGGTTTGTGTGTTCTGTGCCTAATTCCAGAAAGGATTTAATGCTGCCAAGAGCAGCCCATCCAGGCCTCCCTTTTAGCACCTGCACTAAAGGACCCCAATGACATATGTGGAAATAACTGCAATTACCTGTGGTGTTACATTTCCATTTATCTAAAGACAGGATGGCTCGAGCAGGGGCCAAAAATGCAAAAGCACTGGCCTGAAACAGGGGTAACCTAAAAGAAACGAGACCAAAACCATGATCACGGCATCGGGAACTACCGAGGTAGTTCACTATTTGACAGCTTAACAGTCTTTTCCATAGATACAGAGCACATGAGTAAATGCAGGCACACCTGGAGAAAGAGCCCCATCTGCAAAGACCTGCACCGAGCAGCCGCCCGCTGGCTTCTGGGCCTCCCCCCTGCTCCTCTCCTCCCAGGCCACTCCAGGGTGGGCACCGGAAAGCCCTGCAGTCACTGCTGGCACCCCAAGACCAGCCCCTGCTTCCACCGCCTTTCATCTTTGGGGTGGGAGACGTTGGCCTTCTGGGCTCCCCTCTTGCCTGGGGAGCTTGCAAGCTCCTTATTAAACACCAGTGTATACCACCCGCCTCCTTTTCCCTTTCAAAGTCTTATTGGTTATCATGGGAAAAAGCCTGTCTCCCCATCTGCTGTTTCATTTCTTAAGCAAAAATCTGCCCTTGTTACGGAGGGTAAACATTAAAATCACATTAGCGATCTGTATCTACAGGGGAAAAGGAAAGCTGCAAGTTACAAAGCGATAGTAGGTACAATAAGTATTTCCCGTGATTGTAAAAAAATACTCAAAGGTGCTCTAACGCTTTTATTAAAGGCCCGGCAAGCTTGCAGATGCTCCATTACATTTCCTGCCGACATTCTCAAACTAAACAGAGACCCTCAAATGCCACCATTCAATTATCATTCAGATACTGCATACTGACTTAAGAACACTTTAATTACTCACATTCTAAAGGCTTTGCCATTATTTATTGGAAGGTACAGCATTTCAGTTATAGTTGTGTTAAGGTGGCTTTATGGGTGAATATGTGAACCCAATCGCTATCTTTCATGTTATTTTGAGGTAAAATCTAAAACTGCCTCCTCATGTTTGCCAGGCTGGGAGCTCCTAGACATTCAGACGCCCCGAGCAGCCTTGTCGGCATCGTGGCCAGTGGGATGGGAACCCAGCAACCTCCCCTCTGAGCTCTCAGGCAGCAGGCCCTGCCTGCGGTGATGCAAGAACTGGACCGAGGGGCAAGGAGCCACCTCCCACGTTCGGCGCCCAGCACACGTCATTCTGAGCCAGACATGGGTCAGGCTTCTTTGTTAACAGATGCTCTCCCAGCCATTCTAATCATGCAATGAAATCAATTGGGAGCGGGAAGGATGCTGGCTTTCCAGACACAGAGACAGGCCACACAGTGCAAACCAGATGCACTACTGAAGACTACTCCCAAGGGCAGGCCCTCTACCAATTGTCCACTTACAATTACCTACCGGAGGCGCCCAGAACATGGTGCCATCATAAGCAAAAGTGGAGGTCACCTGGAGTGGGACTGTACATCGGAGGGAAAACACCATTTGATTGACAAAAATTCCTTCAACGCAGTTTTCATGAATGTACTAGAAGGGTAAAGGGAGGGCAGCGTACGATTAGGTACGCTCCATGGTCCAAATAGCATCTGTGTTACTATGGCTTCAGATTTCAAGCAATGCATCCTAGGACGATGCAAGACAATCTGCTCGTACTTAGAGACCTTTCTTTTCCCTGAGGGACATTACTGCATTGATAACTCACTGGATGTGGGAAAAGTAAAGATGGCTCTGGGTTCCACACCTGCTGACATGAATTATTCTTGACCTTGGCCTGAACCTGAATGGCCCTGAGGCGCTTCATAGTTGAGTATTTTATGGCTCAACTATGACCAGAGGTACCAACAGCACTGCTACAAAGAAGCCCACTCACTCTCAAGACACTGGGACCCTAGGTTCCTTGAAAGTGGGTGGTAACTGAAGATTCCCACGTGTCCTGTCCCCATCAACTCTCCTAAGGTGATCTGGGAAAGCCTAACGTGTAGCACAACCACCTGCCAGCACCTGGAATTCCCAGCAGTGAGTGTGCTCTCTGTAACTGGCAGGGTCAAATCAGTGGCTTGACTGAAATATTCTTAGGGAAAGTTGTGACAAGAGCATAAGACCACTTTAATAAAATGGGAACTTCCCTACGTCAGAATCATTGAAGCCGATTTTCTTGAGAAAAAGAGGGAGGGTGATAAAGCACTTCAGAGCCATATCTGATAACGTGGCTTTTTCAGGCACTTCCCAGCGTGAAGCTCATCAACCCTGCAACTCTTTCCTACGTTCTGGTAGCACAACACCCACCTCAGTGCCTCACAGGCCTCCAGCACGCACTCCTGAATGTGGCCCTCTAAACCTCAGGCATGTGGGTCTCCCAGAGTACAAGACTATCTGGTCTTTTACTTATTTTTACTGACGTCTGGAAAGGAAGCATATTAAACTATGCCTTCCTTTACACCAGGGGTTGGCAAACTGGCCCATGGGCCAAATCTGCTGCCTATTTTTATAAAGTTTTATTGAAATGCAGTGTACTTGCTTATTTTCATATTGCCTATGGTGGTTTTCATGGTACTTCAGCAAAGGTGAGTAGTCTTGACAGAAAGAAATTGTATGGCTTACAAAGTCTAGAATATTTACTACTGGACCTTTACAGACAATGTGTGCTTATCTCTACAGGAAAAATATATTTTAAATTTGTGAGGAGGGGGTGAATCTTTGCAGGTAGCAATTTTTTTTTAAGTTAATAGTGTCACTAGATAGTAATAACATAAATCTGAGTATACAGGTAACTCTGTCATTCCTGACACGAGTACATGCCAGGCTCCAAAGTACTATGTTCTACAGTCTGTTGAATTCTTTTCTCTGTGTGGTTAGCAATTTGATGTATAGTTAGTTTCACTTATTTCTGTTTACATAAAATTGTAGAGTATGCTTTTCTTCGTCCTTTTAGATTTTTTTAATATGTAGAATGGTTGTGCAGCTCAAAAATAAAATCATATAAAAAGATATACATCAGAAAAGCCTTGTTCCCATCCCTATCTCCTCTATCCCACTGTCCACATACCTACCATAGTTAACTACTTTCATGAGTTTCTAACTTATCCTTCTTGTTTCTTCTTTTTGCACAATAAAAGAATATACCATATACTTTTTTACAACTTGGTCTTTCAATACATCCTGGAACTTACTCTGTATCAGTTCACAGAGCTCCTCCTCATTCTTTTTCAGGGCTACCTGGGACTCCGCTGTGTGATGTACCATTCCAGCAGTTTCCTATGGATGGACATTTAGGCTGGGTCCTACATTTTGCCATAATAAATTACACCGCAGTCAATAACCTTGAGTATGCTGTTGTTAGGTGCTGTCGAGTCAATTCTGAATCATAGCGACCCCATGTACGATGGAATGAAACACGGCCTGGTCCTGCTTCATCCTCACAATTGTTTTGAGTCCACTGTTGCAGCCACTGTGTCAATTCATCTCGTTGAGGGTCTTCCTCTTTTTCCCTGGCCCTCTATTTTACCAAGCATGATGTCCTTCTCCAGGGACTGATCCCTCCTGATAACACGTCCAAAGTATGTGAGACGAAGTCTCGCCAGCCTTTCTTCTATGGAACATTCTGGCTGTACTTCTTCCAAGACAGATGTGTTCATTCTTCTGGCAGTCCATGGTATGTTCATATTCTTCGCCAACACCATAGTTCAAAGGCATAAATTCTTCTTTGGTCTTCCTCATTCACTGTCCAGCTTTCACATGCATATGAGGCAACTGAAAACACCATGGCTTGGGTCAGCTGCACCTTAGTCCTTAAAGTGACACCTTTGCTTTTTAACACTTTAAAGAGATCTTTTGCAGCAGATTTGCCCAATGCAATGCGTCCTATGATTTCTTGACTGCTGCTTCTATGGGTGTTGACTGTGGATCCAAGTAGAATGAAATCCTTGACAACTTCAGTATTTTCTCCATTTATCATGATGTTGCTTACTGGTCTAGCTGTGAGGATTTTTATTTTCTTTATGTTGAGATGTAACCCATACTGAAGGCTGTAGTCCTTGATCTTCATCAGTAAGTGCTTCAAGTTCTCTTTGCTTTCAGCAAGAAAGGTTCTGTCACCTATATAACACAAGCAGGTTGTCAATGAGTCTTCCTCCAATCCTGATGCCCCGTTCTTCTTCATATAGTCCAGCTTCTTGGATTATTTGCTCAGCATACAGATTGAATAGGTATAGCGAAAGGATACAACTCTGGCGCACGCCTTTTCTGACTTTAAACCACACAGTATCCCCTTGTTGTGCTCAAACAACTGCCTCTTGGTCTATGTACAGGTTCCTCAGGAGCACAATTAAGTGTTCTAGAATTTCCATTCTTCATAATTGGTTGAGATCACACGGTCAAATGCCTTTGCTTAGTCAATATAACACAGGTAAACATCTTTCTAGTATTCTCTGCTTTCAGCCAAGATCCATCAGGCATCAGCAATGATATCCCTGGTTCTTCGTTCTCTTCTGAATCTGGCTTGAATTTCTGGCAGTTCCCTATCAATGTACTGCTGCAACCATTTTTTAATTATCTTCAGTAAAATTTATATTAATATGGCATTAATGACATCATTCGATAATTTCCACATTCGGTCAGATCAGCTTTCTTTGGAATGGGAATAAATATGGTGCTCTTCCAGTCAATTGGCCAGGAAGCTGTCTTCCAAATTGCTAGTGCACTTTCAGCACTGCATCCGTTTGCCGAAACATCTCAACCGGTAGACCGTGAATTCCTGGAGCCTTGTTTTTCGCCAATACCTTCAGTAAAGCCTGGACTTCTTCCTTCAATACCATCGGTTATTGATCAGAAAAAACTTTTAATATAGTATTTTGCCTTTGTAGGGGTGTATCTTCAGGGTAAATGTCTAAAAGGTGGATTAACTAACTGGTAAATGGCTATGTACTCTTTAAATAAAATTCCCCTCCGTGAGGCTGAACCATTTTTGCTCCTACCAGCAATGTATGAGATGCCTGTCCTTCCAAGGCCTTGCCAACAGTGTGGCTTGTTGAGATTTTTATTTTTTGCCCATCCGTCAAAGGTGAGAAATGGTACCTTAGGGAAGCTTTGGTTTGCATTTCTCTTTTAAGTCAATTTGATGCTTTATGCTTAAGAGTCGTGTGATGGCTTTGGATGAGATATCTGTTTATGTTTTTTGCCCCCCCCCCCTTTTTTTTTTACAAGCTTTTTGTTTTTTACTTCGATTTTAAGAGTTCTGCATATACTAGAGAGATGAGGACTTTATCTGTAATATGTCACAAATACTTTCTCCAGTTTGTTATTTTTCTTTTTTTATGGTACAGTACAGAAATTCTGAGGGGCTAGCTGGAAACAATTTTGGTAACTGCTAACCTTCTCAAAATTTTAACTACTTCATGTCAAGGGTTTATTAAATACATATAAGGTAAAATTTGCCACTTTAATAGCTTTTAGGTACAATTCAGTGGCATTAATTATATTCACAATGTTGTGCTATCATCACCATTATCTACGTCCAAGACTTTTTCATCACCCCAAACAGAAACTCTATTAAGCAATACCTCTCCATCCCTCCCACCCCGCAGCCTGGTAACCTCTATTTTCTGTCTCTATGCATTTACCTAGCCTACATATTTTATGTAAATGAATACACAAACTATTTGTACTTCTGTGCCTGTGGTAGCCTAATATACTTTTATTAAAGATCTAGCTAGGCACAAAGGGGGATTAGGGGAACTCTTTAGGGTGTAGCAACACTCTATATCTTGATTTGTGGTGGTGGTTACATGACTGTATACAAGGTAAAAACTCCTCAGTGTACATTTAAAATAGGAAAACAGGTGGATTTTACTGCATGTCAATTATACCTCAATAGACATGACTTTAAAAATTATGTTTGCAGAGAGTCTTCCTAAGGGAGGGAAAGATGACAGTCACAATATATTCCTTAGAAGCCAGAGTTACACCAAGTAGTTATAAAGCTCCCAAACGTTTAAAAAAAAAGAAGAGAGGACAAAAAAGCTTTCTTCCCAGTGTTTGGTGGCACCCTCTAGCCTCTACTCCTGTAGTATTACTCCATCCACGCAGAGCTTTTGCGTGGGCAATCACCTGCCAAAACAGGAAGGAAAAACCATGAGGGAGAGTGAGGAGCAGTGGGGCCCTGAGGGAGAGAACGAGCATCCAGGGGCCAATGGGAAACACTGAGCAGGCGGGCTCTGACCCCCAGAAGGAAAAGGTACAGAGAGCTGAAATCATTAAACCCACCCTAAGAGGAGGACAAAGTCATCTCCTAGTCCCTTGAAGTATCAGAAATACTAGCAAACAGAGAAAAGAACATATTAACTGAAGGGAGAGAACACCCAGAAAAGCTAGAGCTGAATGAGCAAACTTGGGCAGTCCCAGCCTTGGCGACGGCTCTCTGCTAGGAGGTGGGGGCTGAATGAGGCAGCCATACCATTTTCTCATGGCCTCTGGGACCAATTCAGGGGCTGGGAGGCCCATCCTGGCTAGGTCCTGCTGGCAATATGGCTGAGAGGCACACCAGCCCCCTGCCACATTCATCAGGCGAATGCTGCCTGTTGGTCTTCCCAGTCTTGGTCCATGATGTCCTCCCCCTGCCTCGCCAGAACCTATGTGTGTCCTCTCCTTCCCTTCCTTCAGGCTAAGAGTCACTACAGTAATGACACTAACAGGCGAGTGTGGGCAGGTGCCAAGCACTGCCTCATTCGGCACTCAACAACAATGTTATTATTACTCCTGTTTTACAGACGAGAGAGTGGGGCTTAGAGAGACTAGGACACTTGCCCAATGTCACATGGCTAGTAACTGCGGAAAGGGAGGTGACACTGCCTCTGGGCCCAAGGCTCCCCTCTGCAGCTGGCAATGCTTCCTCTTCCAAGTTCATATTCTCACTGGTCTAGCACTTTAATGTACTACTTAAAACTCTTTGAGTTAAATGGGCAGTAATTTTTTTTACTTGGAGAAAAAAAACCTGTAAGCTGCCATAAAGTGCTCGCTTGACAGGATAGAACCTGAAAGACTTGACATCCCTGACACCGGCATTTTGGCAAAAGCGTTCACCCTGAATCAAGCACGCCGCTGGCCCTGTCTTCCAGTTTACAGCGGGGAAAGGGGACTGCAGAACTAATTAAACGACATCATGAGGACACAGTCAGACAAATCCAGACCATGGGACACTTGACGAGACAACTGTCCTCCCCTCTTTAAAAGGTAACGACATGGGGAGAGAAAACAGGTGTGTGGCACTGTTTATTACTAAGACGCCAAAGAGACACAACAAACCAGGTGCACCTTCATGCATGAACTTGACTGGATCCTGTCAGGGAGACTGCAGGGGAGAACCATAAGAGACATTTTGGGGACAATCGGGGAAACGGAGTAAGAACTGCCTATCAGGTGGGATATGGAATGACTATTCATTTTGTGGGATATGAAAAATAGCACTATGGTTACACAGGAAACCGTCTTCATTCCTAGGAGAGTACTCATGGCTGAACCATCATGATGTCTGCAACTCTTTTAAAGCAGTTCAAAAGTAACCCAAAAACTATACAAACACACCCCATACACAAATACACAAAGAGAATGAGACTCTGAGGGAAAATTCCAATCCCTCCCTCAAAACCTACTCACAGCATCGCCCCATTCTTCTAGGTTTTATTAGTCGTTGTCAGCTCAGAGCCCTAGGCTTGAGACTGTGGTGTGTCCTGGAATTGTCCCCTGTACTCAGTGAGCACATGCTGTGTACAAGGTCCCCTTACAGGGCCCAAGAACCCAATGAGGTTGAAGACAGCAGTGCTTTCTCTCATGCTCAAAGCAGCAATCTGGTTAGATAGACCAGGCTCATGGACCAGGCTAAGATGGACTCCCTTGGCCAAAATCCCACCTTTTCTCAGCCCAGGAATGTCCTGTGTGCATACAGCAGGCCTCTAAAAGGCAGGAGATGCTTTTCAGGGAGGGGCCACCCCACTGCAAAGGTCAGAGTGATGTCTCCCAGAGGCACCTGGGCAAGAGGCTAGAGGTAGCCCCCCAAGCACAGTGGGACTCTCCTCCTGCCACACCCCTGGGAAGGTCAGCAATAGGGTCCTAGAGGGCCCTCATTCACACCCAGGCCTGGACGACATGTGGGCTACGTGGCTGACTACAGGGACCCTGCGAGCATGGAGGTGCCAGGAAGATGCAGGCTCCGTTGGAAACACCCACCAGCAGCCAAGGTGGCGCATCAGGCAGGAAGCTGTCCATGCAGCCAAGGCTGTGTGACTGCTCTGGAGGATGACACAGGTCCGCACAGCATCAGGGTTGGGGACTCCCGGAATAATCCCACCCTGATCTTTCAGGATTGTACAGGCTTTGTGCTAATTCCTGGAACACGCTGTGACTGACAAGTAGCTGTGACTGACATTTCAGAAATCAGCCAGAACAAGGAGACCGGCCATCTCCTCCGTGACCGCCCCTCAAACCCCCACAGGACACCAGCACGGCATCCTGATGGCCCAACCCTCTACACTGTGCGGTGTATACTCGCTCCACTGTCACCTGTGTGCCCCACCATGCCACATCCTCCTCACTGGGCACTTGATACACACACGGTTCACTGAATGTGTGTGGGGTGGAGCCAGCATGCTGTTATTCCTTCGCCCCAGGTTAAGAGCACGGACACCAGTCGAAACCACAGAAAACCCATTTTCCAAGATGAACCACACACCAATGCCCCTCAGCCTCCACCTTATCCCCCGAGAACCACCCCCAGCAGCACACCTGCCCTGATGTGGTTATCAGACGTGGCACCTGCCTCCTCACTTACAACTAGGCAAATAGCTATATGTTATGGAAGGAAGTGAGGAATGGGGCCCACTGCTCCTCACACCACCCACTAAAAGGATTGGGTGGGGCTTTCCTAACGCCTCCCACAAACCAGAGCAAGGAAAGCTGCTTTCACTGACCCTCATGGGCACAGTGCATACAGACACACATACATGAACGTGCATGTACACACGACACCCACCACATGCTTGAGGTAGCCACCGCTCTCCGTTTCGGGTCCCTGAGCCATCCTATGAGGCGTGTCAGATCCTGTTCCTATTCTTCCTCAGCTCAGCCGCTCTTAAGCAGGGGGGAGGCAGGGTGAGCTACACTGGCCCGAGCTATTCTACCAGGTCTTGTGCCCCAACAATGGGCAGGAGTGTCCTGAATGGGCGCCCTCCCAAGGCCTAAGGCACTCACCAGAAGTTCCAAAATGCTCCCTATCAGGTCACCCTTGGGCAACGAGGTCACCACTGCCTTGGCTCAGCTCAGCCAACTGTGGCCTCATTTGAGACCAGGGTAGGGCCACATACGATGCGTATTTCACAGCAACAAAGGCAAATTTCATTCCCTCTTCAGATCAACCACTTTCCACAACTATAGCCACTGCCCAGACTCACAAATGGGTTGTCTCTACCAGAAGGTAACTCTCCTGAGTCAGCCAACAAATGCTTTTCAATCCACTCTAGACTTGCAATACAGAACCTTAGACACCACATCAAAGGAGCGAGATGTCAACTGCTGACTCTACCTGGCTCTGAGACAGCGAACCAAGGCCTCCTTGGAACGGATGTCCTTCCCCTGGCAGGCCAATGCCATCCCCATCCCCTGTCAGGCGAGGGACGCTCCTCCCTTCTGAGGCTAGGGGCCTGCTCGGTTGTGGTGTTACAGGCAGCCTAGCGGGGGCCAGGGGTGAGAACTTCAGGGGCCAGGAGCTTGCCGGCCCCCATGGCCTTTGGTCCCCAGGGCTTCTTTCCATCAGCAGGTCTCTGAGTGACCTCCATCCCTATGACATTGCCTATACTGCCAACCACACACCCAACGCTGTTCACAGCTCTCCCAGTATTCTCTCATTCACCAAAATATGAATAACCCTTTCTGAGGTCCCTGAGGATTCTGACTCATTGAAACACAGTCCATGATTTCAAAGACTGTATTCTGTGCTGTCTCTCTTGTCTCCACAGCCCGCAGCAAGGAAGGCAAAGCGCCCACTCGGACTGCCCCGAATGGAGCAAGAAACCCAACTCTCAAGCTGATCTGTCACGGTGGGCTCGACCCCGGGCAGAGCCCAGGGATAAAGTAAGAGGCTGCCTGGAAAGAGGGAAGAAGATGGGAAAAGTAAGTGTGCTGCAGGAGAAAGGCCACTTCTACTCCTGCCTCTGAGGCCCCATGCCCATGTAAGCTGGGGGCTGGGGGTGCAAAGGGGAACAAGCCAAAATGCTGGCAACGAGGGGCGATCATGATCCAGGGGAAGAAACACGCACAAAAGCAAAAGGTGACAAATGAGGTTAAGAGCCACATTAGAAGACGGTACACAAGACGCACATATGGGGACGCACGGGAGAGAAGAGCGAAGGCTTCGGGGCAGTGCGGGAGGCCTCACAGAGCAGGGAAGGTGGGTGGAAAGTGGAAGACAGAAGGTGGAGCAGGAAGGCACGTTCAGGGCAAGTGAGCTCAGGGGTGGGTTCAGGGAAGGTGGAAGGCAGGGTCAGTGGACAGTAAAGTGCGGCAGAGAGCAAGGGGGCAGAATAGATGACTGGAGCTTCCTGGTCTTTAAACAGGAGTAGAGCTCCAGCCTGGCCAGTGCAGAGACAAGATGGCACTGGGGGAGGGACATAAAGGAGGGCCAAGAAAGGAGCCTTGGAGACAGGAAAGCCAACTGGGACCCTGGTGGCACAGTCCAGGTCTGAACTAACAGAATGGGGGTGGGACTGGGGGCTGGGAAGAGACGTGGAGGCAATGTGACCCGCCAGCTGGTGGGATGGAAAGAGTTGAGAGTGAATCTCAGTGTCCACCTGGCACAGCTGGGCAGGGGTGGTGCCATTCACCAAGAGAAGGAGCAGGAGGAGGGAGGGAGAGAGTCGCCACGAGGAGCCCCCCCCACACACATTCCAGTCGGGCCTGCCGAGCAGCCCCCAGTGTACGGCATCTGTGAGCTGAGCACTACTCCATGCCTGGTGGTGGTTTAGCACCCCAAATGAGTACCCCAATCTCACCTGCATCCAAATGTTGTCTGTAACAAGGTTGTGATTCCCACGCAGAAGAAGATGGTCCCGATGAGTTGGCTGGTGGCCCACTGGTCATACCCCACACACATGGCATCAGCCAGCAGGAAAGGCACCGCGATCGTGCCACTGAAGCAGGTCAGGTAGTGCTGTGGGCGAGAGGAGAGACAGGGGAGAGTCAACAAGCCCTCCCTCAGCGTTTCTGATTTTATCCTAACTTTGCTCCCCCACCGTCTTTAAAACATAGCCCACGTGAAGCAGCTCTTTTCTAGGTATACACTCACATCATGTGCCAAACCGTGTATTTTTTCTTTCTTTTCAGCATTTCGCCTCTTCATTATGTTTTCTTGCCTTATTACGCAATCAAGTTTCTAAAAGAGAACCAGGTAACCCAGGCACAACAAGCAGCATTCCTTCTTGGCTTAGTCTTAGTAGAAAAGGCTTAAATAGTCTACCAAGAAGCTCTTTACTGTGTATTTTGACAGTCTTTATAGTGTTTGGGAATCCCCAGGCGGTGCAAACAGTTAACGCGCTTGGCCACTAATCAAAAGGTTGGAGGTTCAAGTCTCCTCAGAGATGCCTCAGAAGGTCTGCCGATCTACTTCCGAAAAATCAGCCATTGAAAGCCCTAAGGAGCACAGTTATACTCTGACAAACTGATACAGACAGAGTCACCAGAAGTCGAAATCAACCTGATGCCAACTGGGAACCGGTTATAGTGTTTAGATAGCTTCTCTCCGTCTCTAAGAGAATAGGATAATGGAAGAATTCAAAATAGGAGCTCTGGAGTTAAGGCTGCCTGTATCCCAATCCAAACTCTGTTGCTTTCAAGTTCCTTCAAGTATCTCGGGCAAAATACTCAAGATGCCTATCTCTGCGTGCCTCAGCTTCCTTAGCTGTAAAGAGAAATAACAAGAGCGCCTCACCCTGTATGGACATTAGGAGGTTTAAATGAATTGTTGTACCTAAAGTTGCACGGAACAGCGCCAGCACAAAGGAAGCGGCCAACACAAGCTCTGGTGACCTTTTCCTTATATGATTCTTTCTAGGAGTGTTTTCTTATTGTTTTTCAAATGCTTTTTCAGCCTTAATTGCTAAAACCGTATGACCTCTCTCCTCTAATTGTTAACGTGAACGGTGTTGCACCAAGCTAGTCTGGCATTCCTGAAACAAACCCTACCCAGTCACGCCCTGCTTTTCTTCTAGGATTTGATTTGCTAACATTTTATGCAGAATTTGGCATCTATATATTCCTAAAAGAATTGGTCCTTTTTTTTTTTTTTTTTTTAATATTTTCACATCTGGGGATAAAGTTATACCAGCTTCATTGTATGAGGAGTTTTCCGTCTTTTTCTACGGTCTGAGATTGTGGACAAACACACAATTTGTCTGTTCCAACCAGGGAGGGGTGAAGGGGAAACAGTAGGTGTGGCGATCCTCCAGAAAGAACCCCATCCCTCTTTTCCCATGGGGACCTCCCTCTCCCTATTCCTCGTGGCCCTGGTAGGATGGTCTTGGCACTCACTGCTACCCTACCAGAAGCCTGGTCATTCAGTTCTTACATTCTGCAAACTTCCTGCCTTTCTTCCCAATGGCTCCCTGTTGCAGCCAGCCTAAACATGCTGCTTGCAGACCATGATATCAACACAAATAGGCTATTTCATGGGGCTCAGAACGATCCTGCTCAGCACTTCTCAGAGCTGCTCACAAGTCAATGTACATGGTATGTTGTCAAGAAGGACATGACCCATGCAGGGTTTCCCGATCTATTTGACCACAGAAGACTTCTTCCAGAAACATCTATAATAGAAGCATCTCAAAAAGTGTGCTTTCTGAACATGGTTCAGGATACTCAGCCCAAGGTAAGTTATCCTGCAAGGCTGCACCGCTGTTTTGGCAGACTCCTCCAGGTTACCAAGTACTCTGACACCGAGAGAAGAGGGGGCAGGAAATTCAACCAAAGCATCGGCTGTCAGCAGGTAGAGCCCCACCTCCCGGAGTGAATCCACCAGTCTCAGCCACATCTGGCCAATGACCCTGACTTTGAGCATCTGAGATACCTTAGAGTCAGGTGATCACTCAAACTTGAGAAATGAAGGATGGAAAAGTCAGACCTCAGGACACAATCCAAGCTAAAACCACGAAAGCAAATACAGCCAGAGGTGTGCATCTGAGAAAAAACCAACCGCCTTGTCCTCTTTCTCCAAACACCCCACTCTAACCCTGTGGGAGGGGACAGGCTGCAGAGAGAGATGACGGGCATGGCAGAGACACGGTCCTGCCTCCACCGTCACCTCTGCCTGACCCCTCACCACCCTCCCAGTGTTCCTGCTTGGCTCCCCCTGAAAGCTGCAGCAGAGAAAGCAGCCACCAGCACAGCAAAGTTTCCCTGCCTTTAAAAAATAAGACTAAAACCTCTCATTTATATTGCACCCTTAAAAAACAACCAAAATGTCCTATTTACATTCTGGCTACCATGGCACTTTTCACTGCCACCCATATTAGATGGCAGAGCTTTCCATGACTGTGAACGGGATTCAATAAATCCAGGTATTGCTTGTCGGGGGGATGGAAACCACCCATTCATTGCCTCCTCTTCTTTCTAGTCTTGTCCTCCTTCTCTCCTCCCTTCTTCCTACAGCTCCGCTCTTCTATCCTTCCTGTCGCTCCACTTCTCCTATTTATTCCCTGAACATTTTTCTTCTTTCCTTCCCCTGTTAACCTTCTCTTGCTCTTTTCTTCCTTCCACTATTGGAAAACGGATGCTAATCACTCCCATTCATCATTCTTAAAATACCAATGTATGATAAAGTCTCTGAAAAATAAAAATCAAAGTTGAATTAAACAAAACAGCCTGTAGAGCATTCGAGCACCTTACCTGTAACCCCAGGAAGATACACAAGTACCAGGGAGGAACGTCTTCTATGGTGTAAATCATGTCCGATCTCGGGGGGTCTAAGCTGCCGGTGCTGTCCAGGGTCTCCGCCAGAGAGCTCTGTGAGCAAGAGAGAAAGACAGTTACTCAGTAAAGCCGAGTCAGCTCAGGAGACCTCTGTCCTGGCCCTCTCCTGTAAAATTAAGCCTTGAATACCTCTGGAGTCCCTGGAAGGTGCATACGGTTAACATGCTCAACTGCTAACCAAGAGGCTGGAAGTTTGAGTTCACCCAGAGGTACATTTGAAGAAAGGCCTGGCAATCCGCCTCTGAAAAATCAGCCACTAAAAACCCTACGGAGCACAGCTCTACTGTGATACACGTGGGACCACCAAGAGTCAGAGTCAACTCGGTAGCAACTGGTTTTGTTTTGTTTTTTACCTTTGATGTAATGTTCAAAAACACTCAGTATCCCTTGGCATTGACTCCTCTCTGACAGCAACCCAGGGGCTCCAAAGGCAGGCCACAGGGGCCAGCTTGGCACGCGCAGTCCTGGGTAGAGCCCCAGATGGAGAGATGTTATTAAATGCCAACCACTTACAAACAGGAGAGCACGGGTCTGTCCCTCTACCCCACCATCCACTGCAAGGAGACAGGACCCTTCTACCTGAATAAAGTCCTACACCCTCCTATCAAAACACCACTGCCCGGACAACAATTTTGAGTGAGAAGAATAAAATTTAAAAGTCTACAAACATGATGATTCAAGTTTTGTTTAAAAAACAGAGGCCAGAATTGTATTTATAGTTCAGGTGACAATTTTTACTTTCTCCTTCTTCCCTCACCATTTTTTGTGTGTGTGTGTGATTTAGGTGAAAGTTTACCAACAAATTAGTTTCTCATTCAAAAATTTATATACAAATGGTTTCATGGCATGGGCTGCAATCCTGCATTGCGTCAGCACTCTTTCCCTTTCCCTTTCCATCCCAAGTTCACCATGTCCATCCGTCCAGTTTTCCTGTCCCCTCCTACCTTCCTGTCCCCTCCTACCTCTTTGTTCCTGGGCAGGTGTTGTCCACTCGATCTTGCATACTTGACTGATCTAAGAAGCACGATCCTCACGTGTTATTGTTTATCTTATAGGGCTGCCTAATCTTTGGCAGAAAGGTGAACTTCAGGAAATGGCTTCAAGACTGAGTTAGAAGGGTGCCCAGAGGCCATACATAGTCCCAGGGGTTCCTCCAGTCTGTCAGACTAATGATTTTTTTAAAAATGTTCAAACCATGTCAAAATCATCAGGAAGACCAGAACGCTTTAGGTTTTAGCCTAGACATTTCTGGTCAGCTTCAGCATCACTTTCGCTGTTTTTTTTTGTTGTGTTAAGGTGTTCCTTTGCAGCAACCCCATGTGTTTGAGAGTTGAACTGGCTGTAGTCCTTACAGGCCTGTTTATTCCCCAGTGCTGCTGGGTGGGTTCGAACTGCCAACCTTTAGGTTACCAGCAGAGTGCAAGCCGTTTGTGCCATCCAGGGACCTTTCAGCCTAACTTCTCAACTCAGCATCTGAGCCAAGAAGAAAACTCAAGGGAACCCCAAGTGTCCAGCTTAGCCTCACAACCACTCCGGTTCTAAAACCCTAGGAAAAAGTTCTTGCATTCCTCAGAATCTGAGACATGTGTCTTTTTAAAATCTTTTATAACTTAGAGGTCAGTGAAAAAGAGCAAGACCCTCAAAGAGATGGATTAACACAGTGGCTGCACCAACGGGCTCAAGGATAGCAAAGGCTATCCATGAGGATGGCGCAGGACC
This sequence comes from Elephas maximus indicus, assembly GCF_024166365.1. Lineage (NCBI taxonomy): Eukaryota > Metazoa > Chordata > Mammalia > Proboscidea > Elephantidae > Elephas > Elephas maximus. Next base: position 43,482,301 of record NC_064843.1, read on the forward strand.
GGGCAGCGTTTCGCTCTGTTGTACACAGGGTCACTATGAGTTGGAACCTAACAACAGGAAACAAAATTAAAGATATTCCACAAAAACAATAAAGATGATGACATCCTGACCCCTGACCGTAACTAGGCCAGTATCTGCCCTCTCATCTGATGGACGTGATGTGTAGGAAGATGCTGCTCCATATGTTTGTCACTTAATTGTCAAAGCACAGGTCACTCCATTTTCAATGCATAGGGAACTGGGATTTGGGGGCCAAATACCCTTAAACAAAGAAGTGATGTAGTTTAGTCTCACCTTAAAGTCTAAAAGTAAATATCTAATATAAGCTGACATTTGAACTAATCCAAATGTGGGCTGAATATGACCTTTTGGAGAGAACCTTTCTTCCACTCAAACCATGATATTCACAGGTTTGCAATGCTGAATGGGTTAAAAAGGATTATACGTGTCCTTCAAAAAGGTTGGCAGAAACAGTGGAGAAAGTACGTCTGTGAGTGAGGAATTCAATACATGGTGCCTGTTTTGCTGACATACATCTATGGATGTTAAGTTCACCACACAAAGGACAATTCAACACCGTCACGTTGTATCACAGATCAGCAGCGTGTCTGCTCAGGGAGAAAGATCTGAAGACAGTACAGAAATGCTATGATTAGTGACCTGCTACAATAACGTTATAAGGCAACATTACAGTATTCAAACAGCGTTAAGACAGTGAGTTTTAACTATAAAGTCGATGCACAGAATGGAAAAGACTTTGTATCTGTCCTTTGTCAGCCTGGACAGGCTGAGATTAAGGTGTGCATACATACACACATGTGCACACACACATACCTGGAATTACTGCAAATGCCCACAGGTAGTATTAAAATGACACAGAGTAGTGAGCTGTGTGGTTGGGAAGATCAAGAAGCCTGTCAGAAAAATGCTGCCCTGCCCATCTTCGAGGTGGAAGGGATGCGGGTGTGGCGATGGAACCGTGGTTGGCACCACGTTGAGCCATTGCTGCATGAACTATACAAGCCACTTTCCAACAGAAAAAGATGCAAAAACAAAAACCTCCAAACATCAAGATTCCTTTAAAAGATGACTGCATTAACAGTTTAATAACGTCATTTAAAAAAGAGTTCTCCATCTTATGTGATGGTCTGACATAATCTAAAACAACAGCAAATTACTTGCCCTTCAAAGATTAAAGCAAACCCAGAACTCAGCTCTCTGTTTGGAGACTTCTTCTAATCTAATAACCCTTCTGATTATTTCTATGGCTATTTATCTAGTCTGGCATTTCTGGGGCCAGTTTTAGTCTTTTTTTCTTTCATGAAATCATTTCATCTAGAGCAGAAATCCGCAAACTTTTTTTGTAGAGCCATATGGTAAATATTTTAGGCTTCGCAAGCCATACGGTTCTGTCACAGCTACTCAACTCTGCCATCCTAGATTGAAAGCAGCCACTGCAATATGTGGCTGTGTTCCAATAAAACTTTATTTACAAAAACATGCAGTAAGCCAGACTTGGCTTGTAGGTTGTAGTTTGCCAACCCCTGCTGTAGAGTTTCAAACTGATTATCATCAAGCTGCATGTAATACTCTCTTGGATATTGTATCTCCCTTCAAACTGCTAATGTACATTTTGGCAACTCTTTATACTATTTTCAGGTCCTTAAATCTGAAATTATTTCATAATAAAAAATTTAAACATTTTAAAAAATTATATTGTGACAACTTTGTTCACTTAACATATTAGCAAAACTCTTAACGTTTGATAACACATTTTCTGCACAGATGTGGAGAAACAGGTACTCCTGTACCTCCAAGTTGGAGAACAAACTGGTACAATCCCACAGAGGACAATTTGATAATATCTATATAAATCACATATGCATATGCCATTTCCTCCAGCAATTCTATTTCTACGGATTTATTCTAGATTTGTAACTATGTGTGTGGGAAAGGACCTACATATAAAGTCATTCACTATAGCACTGATAGTAGCAAAAAAATGCAAAATAACAACGCAATGCCCATCAGTGGGATACTGGTTAAAGTAATTATGGGGCATCCACACAATGGGCCCCCATGCAGCTTTTAAAAAATATTAATAAAAAGAAGAATGAATCTCTTTATGTAGCAATGGGGAAAGATCTCAAGATATATTGATAACTGAAAAAAATGACGATACAGAAAAGTGTGTATAATCTTTGTAGAAGGTAGAGAGAGCAGAAAGGAGACTATACATTCAAAGTCCCTTTTATATGCATCAACAGCCCCTGGAAAGAAATCCAACAAGCTAATAGCAGTGATTACCTTTTTCTTTCTTTTTGCAATGGGGGAGGTTGGGACTGCATGATAGGCAGGGAGGAAGACAGGCTTAATTATGCATATTCCATATGTTTTGATTTTTTAAATCATGAGACTATATTATCCATTCAAGAAATTAAGTAAAATTAATTTAATTTTTAAAAATAAAAAGAATCTCAAAAATATTTCTTGAGCTGGTGAGGTGTACATTCTGAATGTTGTTGTTAGGTGCCTTCGAGTTGGTTCTGACTCACAGCAACCCTACTTAAAACAGAAGGAAACACTACCGGTCCTGCGCCATCCTCACAATCACTGCTGTTTGAGCCCACTGTTGCAGCCACTGTGTCAATCCATCTCATCGAAGGCCTTCCTCTTTTTTGCTAACCCTCTACGTTACCAAGCATGACGTCCTTCTCCACGGACTGGTCCCTCCTGATAGCATGTCCAAAGTACGTGAGACGAAGTCTCGCCACCCTCGCTTCTAAGGAACATTCTGCCTTCACTTCTTCCAACACACATCACGTATGGGGGAACTAAACAAGTTGTAGCATAATGGGTGCATGTATGTGCGTGCGTGCGTGCATATGCTCGCACGTGTGCAGGCATGGAGAGTATATGAAAGATACATACCAGACTGCCAGTCACTGGAGGCAATCTGGTGAGAATGGTGAGGGTAGATTTTAAACTTTTTCTTTATATATTTTTGGCCTATTTATTATTAAGCAAAATGTTCAAAAGAACTTTATTTTTCCAGAATGGTTAGTACTCCCAACAAAAGGCCACTTAAAAATGAATTAAAGGGGGAAAAAGGTTTCTAACTTAAAACACGGATTGCAAAGTTATGAAGATTTATGTTTAGCAAACCTTGTGATAATAGTAACTGTGCGGCTTCAACACGGGACAGCAAAAGACTCCAGTGGTCAGCAGCGTGGGATATTCAAGTGGAGACTCTTTATAGCTAGTTCCCATACAACTATTTTCACATTATAGCAATCTCTGCTTCCTAACAGCCTCATGCTTTTTTTTTTTTCTTTTTAACTGCAGTGAAAACATACATACGAAAACATTTGCCAATAAAACAACTTCCATGTTTACAATTCCAGCCTCACGCTGCTTTACACTCTCCGTTGTTTATTCCTGGGGTATGTTGTTATGGCCCCATTTTACAGATGAGGAGTTGGAGACTCGGAGAAGTTGAATGGCTCGCCCAGGACCTGAACACAAGCAGGCTGACCCCAAGGGCTGCACTCTCTATCATCATGGTATAGACATGACTCTCACAAAGAAACAGAGATACTTTTTAATTACATGAAACAAACGATCTTCTGAAATTGTGATTAGTCATGATTTTCAGTACCAGCGCAACCATTTCAAGCACTTCTGCAAACGAATTTTGTGAGATACTGTAAAACAATACTGACATTTCAATGACAGCATCTAAGCCGTTCACTTGGTTATTTAATTTACTTTGTTAAAATACCCTCACTATTAAGTTCAATGGAAACCCTGGTGGTGTAGTGGTTAAGTGCTACAGCTGCTAATTAAAAGGTCAGCAGTTCAAATCCACCAGGCGCTTCCTGGCAACTCTACCAGGCAGTGCTACTCTGTCCTATAGGGTCGCTATGAGTTGGAATTGACTTGACGGCAATGGGTTTTGGATGAGGTTCAATTCCCTGTAACATTTCTAATTTAAGAATTCCAGTGATGCTGAGGTCAGGGCTCAGAATGAACGGGGTGTGGGTCACCTTATGAATTCAGGATTCGAAGCATTATCCTTCTGGTCCTTCCAGGAATAAACCCCTTTGGGGAAATTCTAAGATGGGTACCTTGTAGCTAATGTCACATTAAGTAGCATTTACCACAACGGGCATTCCAGAGTATTAACAGAACCCAGAAAAGCCAATTTGGTAATAAAATAAGCAGATTACAAGTACGAAGATGGAAGAGCTCACTGTAATTAGGGAAACAAGCATGAGGAGGGAGGACATAGTACTTCTAGCTCCCAGTCTTGTCTCTGAATGCCCCGTTCTTATGTCACAGTCAGGCAGTGTGGGAGTGAGCCTCTCTTTCAATGTCATCTGAAAAGCAAGACCCCAAAGAGCAGTATCCTCTGGTGTGAAGTTTCCTTTGCACAAATTCAAGACAGGACAGGACCTAAAAAATTCATTTTCTCTCATCTTTAAAACAGGGGTAGTGATAGCAATTTTCTAATCTGGTCGTTGTGAGGACTAAATGTGACAGACAGCACAAGGAATTGAGCCCAAGGTCTGGTGTATAACCACCACTCAACACACGCAGCTCTTCTCATTATACTCCTCATTTCACAGGTAAGAAAATGGCCAGGAAAAAATGAAGCTATTTTATCTCATTAGTATTTGAGGAAAACACAAATGAATCAATGTCAAGACAATGAGGTAATTTTTCACCCAAGCAGGTAAACACACGCCCAGTCTAAAGGGGCTAGACATCTTCTCCTGCAACCACGTCATTATCTGTAAAAGGTACATCCACAGAGGTTAAAAAGCCCCAAAGTGTTAACGCGCCTTACTACCAAGGCAGGAGACAGCCATCATTTCCTGGGCAACAGAGCAGGAAGTTGGTACCCTAGACATTCTTGTGACCCCGTGATTAAAGACCTAGTACCCAAGAGCCAGGTGTGGTCCTGACAAGTGTGTGGAGAAAAGCTTTGCTCCCAAGTGTGCCATGTGAACACTGAGACGCCATCAGGCCATGCGGGGCCCACATCCCATGGTGTGGAGCCAGGCAGTGTGAGGGTCACAGGCAAACTGAAGGCTTCTTACCAGTCCACATGTCAGCCCTCTGCTGCTCTGTGTCTCCGTGCTCTGCAGGGCAGCTTGGAACCTAACACTGCAGAAGTATCGGGATCTCAGCGTGAGTCTACTTTCATTAGCCTACCCCAAATTTACAACAGCGTCAAGCAACGGGAAAAAAACAGCAATATTGGTCAAGAGAGCCAAAATTAATTTCCATCTCCCAGTCTAGAAATGTAGTTTAAAACAACAACAAAAACAAAACACTACCACTACCACTACCACCACCACACACACACACACACACACACACACAAAACAATTTATCCAAACAGTGGTTCAAGAATATAATGTCTCATTATACAGTAATACCTGTGAAAGCCAGAACCTGCCTAAGGTGGAAACCTGTCAGAGAAGGAAAACGCAAAAATATTTTCCACTGAAACGAGCAATAGAAAAGTGGTAAGACTGCACCCCATCAAAGGTGGAAAACTTGTGAGGCCCAGAAAAACAAGGCAGTTTTGCTGAGTTCCAGCTCTCACAGGTTTTACTTTTTAAGTTGTTTAATTAGTAAACTTTCACAGTGAAAATAAAATTTATTTTAAAGGTTTATCAATTGAAACTGCAATGAAATTCAGGGGTTTTAGAGTTGCAGTGCCATCTGGAAATGTCATATTATCAAACTCTCCCTGGATGTCAGGCACAGTGGCAGATACAAAGAAAACAAGGCATCTGACCCCTTTTGAGCAGCTCTGGTTTCATGAATATGGCCACAAAGACTGACCCTTCAAAGACATGGGGTGGGGCAACAAAAATTTCCCCCCACCTCAGTGTGTGATTTCCACTGCTTTGGTCAAAGAGTCTTGTCCGAGCATTTTCATAATCTAAATAAACTACTTACTAGTTTCCTTCTTTGTCTTATTTACTGCACATCTATATATATCAGGCACAGTGCTAGGAACTTCATAGATATTATTGCATTTAATCCTTAAAACAACCCTGAGATAGATGCTTTTATTTTTATTCCCATTTTACAGATGAGGAAACTGATGCCCTCGGAGCTTAAGTATCAGGATCTGAGTCATATCTGCACCCAGACCTCACTTTAGACCTCAAGCTCTTAACCACTTACCTCTGGGGCCCCGGGGGCTGAGGATTTTTTTAATATCTAGATAATTCTACCGACAAGGTTTGTACCTTAATTGCCATTGAGGTAGTTAGAAACTAGTGACTTCTATTCATCGCTCCTTCTGCTATTCATTATTATTCTATTATTCACTAGCAGAGAACACACCCATACACACACCCACTCAGGAGGGGAGAGACTAAGCCCATGTAAGGCAGCAGCCTGGGGTGGCAGGCGGGGCAGTGATGGGAGGGAGTACCTTTTCTGCAATGCCGTTTTCTGTAGTGTAGATTGCCATGAGCTCGGTGTCTTCGTTGTCCTGTTCACCGCTGGATGTGGCACCTCCATTTATCACCACCTGAAAAGAAACATCCCATTTACAGTCTGTCTCAACACACACCACTCTGTGTATAGAAACATTGTTTTTCCCCAAAAGCCCTTGTCAGCTCTATGTTCCGGAGCTGTGAAGCTCCCTTCTACTTCCCTTTGGCCTTGCCCCCGCCCCAGCCTACCCCACCCTCAAAGGGAGGGAAACACGCCCCCTTCTGCCCACAGTTCTGTGCCACCAGGGCTGCAGCTAGGAACCGGAACACACATAGTAGAAGGTTCTGGAGCCCAGGGGGAAATGAAACAAGCTTTTACTGAAGGGACAGGGGGATTCAGCAGAGGGAAGCCAGGCTCTAGGAGGCGTGGGTCCCACGGGGACTGTTCCTGTCTGATCTGCACATCGCTCATGTGTTACATGCCGGGAACTACTAAATGTTATATAAAGATGAAGAGGGCTAGTCAAAATACTCATCTATTTTACTGGTATTTTTTTGCTCTGGTTTGTGGGTTTTGGTTTGTGAAATTAGTCATTTTAATGATCTCCTTTTACAAAAACATGAAATTTAATTTTAAAAATCAAATGTTAAAATCTTTTCTTCAGGAAAGGCATGGAGTTTTTGCTTTTTTTTTTTTTTTTTAAGAGAAAAGGATGGAAATTGCTGTTGACAGTAACAAAACTTCACATTTTTGAACCTCTAAATATTAGTTTAACTGGGAAATAAAACATGCCTTGGTCAGCTTTCTAGACTTAATAAAAGACTGGTTTCTTTTCTGCTATTAATAGCATCACAGATAACAGAGGGGAATCTTGGCAACAGTCATCTCAGGAAATTGATCAAGTTTTTGTAAAAATAACAGCAGATTATTTATAAACACTTTTGGGAACAAGATGTCCTTCCCTCCTCCTTTCAGCCCCAAAACTATTTGAGACCAAACTCACGGCTTTAAATTCTCCTAAACTGTTATTGTATAATCACTCAATCCGCTACAAAAGCAGGTTTTGTCTTCTCTGCCTAAATGCGCCCAGCTCGTTACTTGCTGACTGTCTCTAACACGCAGGGCTGATTAGTGGTGGAGTGGGCGAATGTGTCTGTTGGTCAATAAATGTCTCATTTTTCTTGTTCAAGTGCATCATTTCTGCTAAGCTAAAATAATGATGCTGAAGTCCTTGTTTCGAGACAGTCATCCTGAGATTGTTGAACATGTAGGATGCAGGAGTGACATGAGCAACAGCCTACAAGTATCATATGGAATGTCAGGCCCACAGCAATGCCAGGTTTGAACTGACAGCTCAATTACGTTGATACCAAACAGAAGTTACACTGAATCTCCTGCTTACTGACACCTGTAAGGTGAAGATTACAGGCATCTGTGAAACCCCGGTCTCTGATTCAAGGGTCCAAAACTCTATCACCTATTTAGGATGTGGTGTAACCAGGGCTTCAAACCAGTTGTTTCCAGTTAGACCCCCTGCTGAGATCTTGCCTTTCCACCAGAGATATACTGGATCACGATCTACATTTTAACAAGATTCCCAGGTTTACACGCACACAGGCATTAACAGGGAGAATTACACTTTCCATGAGTATCGCTGGAACCTTTTCCTGACCCTCACCACATTTTCCCATGTGACAACTCCAGCTCCCTCCCGGCCGGTTATGAGAGTTGGGGAGAGGGGACCCCTTTGACCTGGACCTCTTTGGACAGTTTGTTCCTGACCTCTATGAATACAGCCACAACGATGATTCTTAAGGAGACGGGATGGTACAAAATAAGATTCTTCCCCACCTCAGTGTGATTTCCAAAGTTTTGGTCAAAGAGCCTTGTCGAAGTATTTTCACCTTTTAACTACTTAGTTTCTTCTTGCTCACACATCTGTTTGCACATCTCTTTTGCTCTGCTGCAGGTACCATGTTAATCATTTTACACATAGTACTTAATTTAATCCTAGCAACACTCCTAAGATAGACACTAGTTTTACTTTCATTTTCACTTGAGGAAACTGATGCCCAGGGCCCTTACATAATTCTGGATCATATTTGCACCCAGACCTCAAGCTCTTAACCACTTTCCTCTCGGATTCTGGCTGAGGCTTTTAACATATCTCGATAACCACCAAGGTGGTCCTCCCAACCCTCTGTGGCTCAAATACTCCTACAGGTCCTTGAAGAAGCCTAACAGAGCAGTCAGGTATACTAGTTTCTTAGAAAATTTATATTGTCCCCCAGAATGGGTGATATCCTGTACAGCAGCCGATGGCGTTAGCCCCCGTTATGGAGGTACCACTTGCCTGAACATTATCCCTGTTCTCTGGTTTAAAGAGGACATAGTGGAGATGGAAAAAGGGAAGAAGGCGGGCCAAACGTTTATTAATTACCCACTGTGTACACAATCGGTATTGATGTACATGATCTCCTCAACGTCTCAAACACCCCCAGATCCAGACAAGAAAGCTGAGGCTCCAAGGTCAAATCCAAGAACAGGGTATCTCACAGGCAGCAGGGGGTAAACTAAGATTTACCTTTGAGCTCAAGCCCATGGTCTTCCCTCAACAGGAAGCTGCTCTTGATAGAACCAGATATCACTCTACCCTGGGGGCCGTCGGCAAGGACAGGCACACACCTGGCGGCAGCGCTACAGGTTCTACCTCTAATCCCTCAAACAGGGGATTATCCACAACTGTTGACTTCTAATAGCCTGTACCCCATTCAAAGACAGCTGACCTGGTGTCTTTGATCAGTACAGCTCAACAGAGAAAAAGGGGGTGGGTGGGGAAGAACAGACACTTCACGGAGGAAAAATTCTAAGTTGCCAAGGAGCATGGGGGAAAAAAGTTTTTACCTCACTAAAATTCAAAGCTTAAGCAGTGTTTAACTTATCGCTCATCAATTTGTCAATTTTTAAAGTTTTTACCTCACTAAAATTCAAAGCTTAAGCAGTGTTTCACTTATCACTCATCAATTTGTCAATTTTTAAAAGCTAGCAGCTAGTGTTTGTGGGGGTACAGTCTCCCACATCGCTGCTGAGAGTATAAACTATTGCAATTAAGTTAAAATACAAAAGGTTAGCATTTATTACAGCAAAAACTTAGAAACAACCCAAGCTCCCACTGTAAGTGGAAATTCTAAATCCATGATTTGCTATTATGCCTTAATTACAAGTTACATCTTCAATGACATGAGATATGCCAAGACATGAAATGATGTTTTAAAAAACCATGCCAGTTGCCACTGAGTCAGTTCCGACTCATGGTGACCCCAAGTGTTACACGGAAGCAACGCGCCATATGGTTTTCTTGGTTGTAATCTTTACGGAAGCAGATCGCCAGGGCTTTCTTCCATGGAGCTGATCGGTGGGTTCAAATCACTAACCTTGAGGTTAGTGGTTGAGCGCAAACTGTGCCACCAAAGGAATTTCTAAAGTGCCGTGTGTGTGTGTGTCTGTGTGTGTGTGTGTCTGTCTGTGTGTAAAAAGAACACCCAATTATTCGTTTCAAATCTCTGGAAAGAAAGACATCAAAATATTAACATTTTTTTTTTCCTGGCTGATGGGATTTTAAATGAACTATGTTTTCCTCTTATATTGGTCTGTATTTTCTACAGTGAACATATTTTTCTTATCAAGAAATTTATATGAGTACTAAAATGACAGAAAATAAAGATATGTAGACTAAAAAAGGATACAAGAGCATCAGTTTTCTTACTACTTCCATTCACTCTGACAACACATTTTTATACCATGAAGCCTGAGGAGAAATATGGATGCTTTAAAACATGTAAAATGTAAAAGGGGAGGGTTAATTATTGTCGTGCAATGTTCAATATCGTATCTTCCACCTCCAGTACTTTATCAAATCCTGACAGGAAATTAGCTGTTTCTCCAACAAAATGATGGGCTTAGATTATGGTAAAGAAATCAATCTGAAATACCTTGTATCTAACCATTAAAACTGCCTACCTGGCTTAGATGAATAAAGGGTGGAAGTGAATGAGGAACTTAGAGGCAGGGGGTTTGGCATGTGTAAAGATTTAGAGGAAAAAGAAATCATAAGTAGTCCAGGAAATGCAAGAGACATTGGCAGGAATAACAATCAAGGATTGGAAAGGAACAAAGTTGGGAAACAGTGAAACTACATGGAAGCTATCTCAGTGACCCAAACAAGAAGTAATAATGACCCAAAAGCAGTGGCAGGAAGGATGAAGGCAGTTAAGAGAGCTGATGGTGGACTGTATGGGGAAGGGAAGGTAGGCAGCTCAGTCAGCTACTTCTCCTACATGCCCCACCCTGTCTGGTATAGTTTGGAACACAAAGAAACATTTAGAAAGAGTAGAATAGAAAAGAGGCCCTTTTAAGGCCCTTCTCAGGACCAAAATTCTATGCCTCTAGGTGGTCCAAATGGTTAAGCGCTTGACTACTACCCAAAAGGTTGGTGGTTCAAACATACCCAGAGGTGCTTTAGAAGACAGGCCTGGCAATCTGCTTCTGAAAAGTCACAGCCTTCAAAACCCTATGGAGCAATTCTATTCTGCACACACGGAGTCGCCGTGGGTCAGAACTGATTTGAAAGGAATTAACAATGAGCCTCACGCAAAAGAGACAATTAGTCAAAATGATGATAAACCATCAGCTTGTACAAAATTTTGTAAACCTGCCAGAGTAAATGACTGGAGCAAGCCTGCTATTCAGTCCTCCTTTGCTCCAAGTTGTGCGTTCCCCAACTATCAGATGAGCATCTTGCATTACTAACATCTTCTATTTCATCTAAAATTAGCAAAACTCCTTAAAAATAAACTGCCATATAGAAATTATCTGAAACCTCAAAACCAGACCAGATAATTTAGTTTTTAAGAGCACCAAAAACTCTAGAAAGAAAGAAGAGGTAAGGAAAAGAATTTCCTACCATGCATAAAAACGTTCATTTCCACCCTACCTTTTAGATGTTCTCAGTTCAAACATATTGCCATATTTCTTCTCTGTCATTTTTTCAAACTTGTACACATTTTAAGCTGAAAACGTTATCTGTTTGATCTGTTAAGAGTACCCCTTCCTCTAAACCATGGCCACAAGGCAGTAGAGTACAATTCTTTTCTTACGGAAAGAGGGGAATTAAACCAATTCTCCAAGCTGATTCAAGGAAACCTACAAACGTACTCTCTACACTCCCTCCATCCCTTTTCAGAATGACACCCTGTCAATCCCAAGATGTAATTATTTTTACAGAAAGAACATTTTCCAAGACAATTATCACCATTCAACTGAGACTTTGGGTTTTAAGACCTAATAACTCCAAACTCTCTCCTTAGGAGCGTGCAAGAAGAAACCCCACGGCACCTGGTATTAAAGTCTAAACAATGAGGTGTATTCTAGTCTTCCTTGCTAAGTTTTTAAAATAGCACAGTTTGCGCGCGCACACACACACAAACTCCTGCCTTCTTTTCATTGTTGAAAACAGGCATATACAAATCCACCATCACAGGGTCAGGGGGCTTAGAGGAATCAAAGCTGCCACGATTGATGCTTTCACCCACGACTGCCAAGGCCATTTCTCCTAACAGAAAATTAAAGAGATGAGACATAAAGGAAGGAGAGGGGAAGAAAAGAAAAGCGATGGAAAAGAAAGAAGAGAAAGAGTAAAGGCCAAGAAAAGATCAGCATCAGTCTCCCCGGCTGTTCTCTCCCGCTCTTCGGGCTTCCTTAGTCCACAAGCTCTGGGCATCTCCTGGCTCCGCACTGCTCGCCTCCTGCCCACTCAACACACCCATCTGGCCACAGCCCCGCAGGGCTTGGATCTCCTTCCGTGTCCTCCGAGTCTCCTTCCGGTGAGCTCCTCTACCCTACCTTTAGAGCTCCGCCTTGCCCGGCCCGCCTCCAGCTGCCCTGCCCCCTCCCCTTTTGGCTCCTCTCAAACCTCTTTCTCCCCATAGTTTCCTGTGCTGGGAGCAGGGGCGTCTTTCTCTAAATTATGTGCCTTTATCTGCATTTCTCTTTATAGACTTTCTCACAATCAGTCACCTTTTATGAACTAGTTAATGTTTAAACTTTCCTTCCTTCACCTACAATTTGAAATACAGGGACAATGTCTTTACGGATTGCTGACAAAATATCCAAAATGTTCGTGGTGAACAGGGAAAGCTCTCCATGTCTCTGGTTTACTGGATTATAAAAGTAGTCAAATCCAGCATAAAGGTAAACTGAGGAAGAGGAAAAGGCATTCCTAGTAACTTCACGGAACAGGAGGGAGGAGCCACAACCGTTTTCTGATCAAGTCTATAACCCATCCAATTAAAAAATAATCGTCTTTTACATGCTTCACTGTACTTTCCGAACTTCCTACTAGGACTATGTATTACTGTTGTAATGGAGAAGATATATAAGGCTTTTCAAAAAGTTTCTCCTACAGAGCTAAAAATGCTTTTGGCTACTTAATATTCTTGAATTCAATTGTCATTAATGCTGTTGTTGTAGTTAGGTGCTGTCCAGTCGGTTCCAACTCACAGCGACCCCAAGTGCAACAGAACGAAACACTACTCGGTCCTGCGCCATTCTCACCATCACTGCCATGTTTGAGCTCACTGTTTCTGCCACTGCGCCAATCTATCGCATTGAGGGTCTTACTCTTTTTCCCTATCACTGTACTTTATTAAGGAAACCCTGGTGGAGTAGTGGTTAAGTGCTATGGCTGCTAACCAAAGGGTCGGCAGTTCGAATCCGCCAGGTGCTCCTTGGAAACTCTATGGGGCAGTTCTACTCTGTGAGTCGGAACTGACTTGATGGCACTGGGGTTGGTTTTTTTTTTTTTTTTTTGGTTTGTACTTTTATCAAGCATGACTGATGTCCTTCTCCAGGGACTGATCCCTCCTGATAACATGTCCAAAGCAGGGGAGACAAAGTCTTACCATCCTTGCTACCAGGGAGACCTCTGGCTGTACTTCTTCCAAGACAGACTTGTTCCTTCTTCTGGCAGTCCATGGTATATTCAATATTCTTCACCAACACCATAATGCAAAGACATCAATTCTTCTTTGGTCTTCCTTCTTCATTGTCCAGCTTTCACATGCATATAAGGTGACTGAAAACACCATGGCTTGGGTCAGGCGCACCTTAGTCCTCAAAGTGACATCATTGCCTTTAAAAACTTTAAAGAGGTCTCTTACAGCAGATCTGCACAAGGCAATGCGTCATTTGATTTCCTGACTGCTGCTTCTAGGGGCGTTGATTGTGAATCCAAGCAAAATGAAATCCTTGACAACTTCAACATTGTGTCATTAATATGGCCATATAATTTATAATCCAAACCAGGGCCCTCGTAAGAGTAAAGGGGAACTATGTTCATAAATATGCAGGACCAACAGGCATCAACTGGGACTGCCCTAAGCAAACCCACAGGCAGAGTTCCTTTAGTTATAATGCCTGTGTTTGACATTTTTTAAACTTCTTCCTAACTAGTTAATTAGGAAACTCTTTTCTGTGCTAGAAGCTGCCAGTGTAAATGGTGCTCAGATTTTGGCCAGCTCCTTCTCAGGAATAAAATGGGAAGACCTGCTCCCAAATGATTCCAGATTCTCTGCCTTTGGCTGGTAGAAGACAAAAAGGGGGAAAGGACTTCACAGACGCAAAGCAATCAGTACTTTTCTGACTATACACGAACACACAGCACCATGAGAGAGCAGAATCTTCAGTTCTATAGTCCATCAATTCATTACTTCTGCACCAATTTTTTTTTTTAAATACACCTTGTTTTTTGTTTGTTTTCTTATTCCAACATAACTTTGTTCAGCACCATACACCTAGGTACCCAATCCCGACACCTTCAAGTCATTCCTGACTTCTCTTCATACCTCACCATCCACATCAATCCAACACCAAGTCTGGTCAGATTTACCTCTTTACAACCCCCTCAGGCTGTCCACTCTTCGTCTACTTGTTTTTCCTACTTAATTCCCCCCAGGGATCCCAATTCCCACAGGACTCTGACCTCACCAGGCCTGCCAAACCCTAGACCCGACTGCCTGTTCACCATGTTGTCCTCACTGCCTTCCCTACTCCACACAGAGTCATTACAATCACTTTTGCCAAACTTTCAACCCCTTTGCCCTTTGATACTCTGCTGGCAAATGCCCAACCAGCCCTCGTTAAATGGTAGATGCTTATTCCTCATCTAACCTGCTCTCACAAGGCTTTCTTTACTTGCTGCCCTGGTTCCCCGCTCCTACCTCATTAGCCACTCCTCTTGGTCCCCTTTGCTGGTCCTTCCTCAGCCTCCAGACCACTAAACACTGCAGCTCCTCAAAGCTGAGCCCTCAGATCTCCCATCAAAGTCCATGGCTTTGAATACCATCTCTTTGCTGCAAACTCCCAATGGAAAGTTCTAGCCCAGACTTTCTCCCTGAGTGCCACAATCTCAATTTCCTACCCAGTGTCTCCACCTGGATGTCTACACAGCCAACACCAAACTCTTGACTCCCCTCGAACCCAACTTGCTCATCCCAGTCTTCCTCCATCTCAGGACTTGGTAAATCCATCTTTCCAAAATCTCAGAAAAACGCCTAAACTTACCCTTGTCTCTTCTTTTGCTCCCACCTCCACCTGGTCCATCAGCACATCCAGTCAGCTCTCCTTCAGCGCAGACCACTTCTCACCACCTCTATACCAGCAGCACCCTGGCCTGAGCCACCAACATGTCACCCTAGACTATGGCTGACAACTCCTAACTGGTCTCTGGCTTCCCCTCTTCAGTCTGCTCCCCTACTCAGCAGCCTAAAGGATCCTTTTAAAACTAGGCACAGCACGTCACTCCTCTGCTCAAAGCTCTCCAACAGCTTTTCATCCAACCCAGGAAAATCCAAAACCCTTACCAGGGCCCATACCAAAAACCTGTTGCCATCAAGTCGATTCCAACTCATGATGACCCTATAGGACAGAGTAGAACTGCCCCATAGAGTTTCCAAGGAGGACCTGGTAGATTCAAACTGCCAACCTTTTGGTCAGCTGCCGTAGTACTTAACCACTATGCCACCAGGGTTTCCACCAGGACCCAGGAGGCCTACATAATCTCTTTTGACAACTCCCGCCCCACCCCATCTGACACACTGCTGCCTCTTTTCATTTCCTCAGATACACAGGCACACTCCCACCTGCTGCCCACACAACATCCTAACAGGCTTCCTTCAACTTCTGCAGGCCTCTGCTCAAACCCGACCTTCTCAGTGCCAAATTCAGGCTAGTAAGTTAGTTTTCTCTGGACGCCCTTCCACGTTCAGATGATATGATAGCTCCTGACATAAGAGAACTGGGAGCAAACACGTGATTTGTTCCTGGCTGTACATCCCCGCTGATGTTCTCTGGGTATGGCAGTTCTTCAAGACTTCTTGTTATATTTTTCTAGTTTTAATTTCTTGCCACGCTGCATTCACCCCTATGACACATTTCTCGCTGCCTTTAAAAGCGCACACATTTGCCTAACAAGATTCCCACGGGATAGGGGAGAAGTCTTTTGCTATGTTCCTCCTATTTAACATCAACTCTGGTCATATGGTTTAACTTCTATGACTCCCAGACCTGCACATGTCTGTAGTCTCCTGTTCTTACTCTGACCTATTTGATATTCTTGCTCTATGTGTGGACTTATTCTTTCTTTTAATTATTGCAACGAGTGCTTGTTTTATTTTGTTCAAAAAAACTCATTCTCTTTCACCTAAGTTAAAAATCCACACTTATTAATAATATCTTACCAATTGAGTCAATTCCAACCTGTGCGACACTTACTGAGCCCAGGGGGCCCAAGAGAATCTCTAATGATAAGATACCTCCCACATCTCTCTCAGCTGCCCACTCAGCCCACTTGAACCGAAACTAATCCCTGAGGTCACCTTGTAGCTACACAACAAGCTGGCTCACAAAATCATGAACATCACCCATAAGTACTGTGTTCCTTTAAAAAATGGCCTATGTAAGGCCAAACAGTCTTTAAAATAAAGATGAAAATGTAAGGTGGCAGGGAAACTAGATTAATGGAAACTGAACAACCAGAGCAGAAATAATGAGAATATTCACGCGTGGTGAAGAATGAAACCAATGTCATTCAACAACTTGTGTAGAAACTGAACGATGCCCTAAACTACTGTGTAAACCTTCACTGAAAACACAATAAATTATTATTTTAAAAAAAACCTCCTGGGCATCTCTTCGACCAGTTTTGCCTCCATTCTTACTGCCCACTTGAGTTCAGACCTCTGGTGCCTTCTAGGTCCCTCTAACTCTCCCTGTCCTAACCTTCCCCTACTCCAACCAATCACCCTAAAAAAGAATCAAGGGGCCTCCCATGGGCTCCCACCGTACCTCGTAGGAACCCCCACTGCAGCACTTACCCTGCAGTGCTGGAATCACCTGACCACCGCTTCCGGCTTACTTTCTCCTTGAGGGCAGAGAGTAAGTTGTGAAGTTTTATGCACTGATCCTGACACAGCATGTGCTCATAAGTATCTGCTAAACGGTGACACAACAGGTATCTGTTCTCCCTTCTTTTACCTGTACCCTATGCCAGTTCATGCTCTACACTATTCCCAGATCACTCTTCACTGTTCCTAAAGCATGACCTCCCGGGATTTTCCCCTGGTCAAAACCCTTAAAGAGCTTTTAACTGACAGAACAGAAACTTCTAGACTTAGCACCATCATTCAAGAACCATGTAGGATCTAGGCTCTCTGAGCACTGTTCTAAAATCATCCCCACACCCCTCCTGCCAAGCAGAACTTTGCTGCCTCTGACCTGGCTCAGGCCAATGATCCTTTCACTGTCCTCTCCATCATCTTGACAGCTTCCAATGAGGTCCATTTCAGCCGCCACTGCCCCTGGGACCCAGCATCACTGAAAGCCCTCTCCCCACCTCTCCACTCCAGCCTCCACCCACACTTCTCTCTTTCTACAGCAGAATCAATTTTATATGGGACACATATTTCAAAGTCAGTAAAAATCACCTATATTTAAAATTACCTTTGAAAATCCTTTAGGAGTACCATCCTACAATCCAAAATACCCTTTGCCGATATATTGTAAGAAGAAGGAAAAAAATCACCCACACTCAAAGAGATGCACGCACTTACACTGGCTAAAGGGAAATAGAGACCCACCCTGCTCCTGCTGGGACATTAGCTAGAGCAATTAAATCACATGGACTTCAGGGCTAGTTGCCTCCATGAACTATAGCCTCCACTGCCATGAGACCAGGAAAACTGGATGGTGCCCACCTATCGTTATTGAACGTTTTGATCAGGGACTCAATAGATGTATCCTGATCAAAAAGGGAAAAAATTGTGGAACAGAATTTTAAATTTCTTATAGAACCCAGACTTACTAGACCCATTGAGGTTGGTGGAACTCCAGAATCTACTGCCCTGAGAAAATTTTTGAACTTTGAACCAAAACTCTCCCCTGAAGTCATCTTCAAACTAAACAACAGTTTAGATGAATTAGTAAAGAATGTTTGCCTTGAGCACTACATTCTTTTAAAGAATTATCTATATGAGATCAAACTGACAGCAATAACTCTAAAAACATACATGAGTGGTTTATGGGGCGGTGAGTCTAAGTCAATGGTGGTGAGATAATATGGGGAGAGATATGGACAATGTAATACAACGTGAAGAATGTAACCAGTGTCATTGAACTGTACACGTAGAAATTGTTGAACGGGTCTATGATCAGCTGTATATATTTTCACCAAAAATTAAAAGAAGAGTTGAGAGCAAAATACAGTCATTTCCAGATGTACAAAGACTAAGACAATAACCACCCATAGATCCTCAACGTCTTTTAGCAAGAAAAGTGAACTAAAAAGGGAAGGATAAGATGTAAGAACCAAGATGAATATAAAAATTGATAGTATATGTTGGGGACTTTCAATGCTGATTGTAAAAAAAATCACAATTTTGATGCTAAAATGGATAAACTGAAAACTCTGTAGGTAATAATGACAGGATAGGTGGGTAGCTGAAGCATACTTAAGTTCTTGTTGATAATGAGTAATATGCCTGGTCCTGTAAGGCAAAGAAAAGCCACCCTAGAGACAAGTCAATACCCATTTGTGGAACGTCTGTTTTCACTCTTCAAAGCTGATCTAATTGAGATTATACACACTTGAAAAACAGACGAGTGAATAAACTATACTGTCTCTTCCGCTAGAAAATCTGTGTTGGCCTAAGCCTTCAATATTTAAAGAAAATCCTGTTTCAAAATTTCTCTTTACAGGGAAAAACAATCGCAATGCCAGCTGTAAAATTAGTTGAAGGCTTCTCTGTGATTTAAGGTAAAAATCGCAACATGAAGGAAAGTAAAGTCAACCACTGTCCTTGAAGATGCCCTGGTTCACATCTTTCTTATTAAGCAATGCCACAGTAAAGCAAATTCCGAAACCATGCTTTAAGGAATTCTAGAGTGGGATTCTTACCAATAACCTCATTTCCAGGAGAAAAACACCAGGAAGCAAGTTCCCTCTCCTTAAAGAGGCTCTTTTGTTTTTTTCTTTTGGAAACCAACACTTTAGGTAACTTTATACACATCAAATCATAATCCTACATCTGGAAAAAATATTATTATTGAATATAATGAATGTATGCAATCCACCTTATCTGACTGATACCACTTATTCAGATAAACTACCTCTACCTTGGATGCTGCTGCCATAACACAAACCATGGGCATTTGGGTTAAACAGTACAAGTCATTCTTCCTCATTTCTCTGCAACACAAGTCTAAAGTTGGGTTACATCTTTAGGGCATATTTTTGGAGACAAAATTAAGCCTTCAACATTCTCTGAACTACAGTAAGCACCTGGCCAGTTTTAAAACGTTAACAGCAGTACACGCTTCCTTCCTGGAGTTAATCCCAGCAGATGACCCCAGGCTGGGGCTAAAACCAAGGAGTCAGGAGCTCAGCCAGCCAGGATCTCAAAGGTTCCCTCTCATGGGAAAAGCATTTGGTTTTCAAATGCCTTAACCTTTACTGAAAACACAAGTATTAAAGCTAATCCTATGTTGATTCAATACAGAAACGACTTTAGAGGAAGCCAGGGAATATTATTACCGGAAGAGTAAAGAAAGCAGGGTGCTTTGCTTCGTCTTCATATTTGCCTTCTGTTGAACTTCCAGCCTCCATTGACTTGGACGTGGTGTTCTTACCAATACCCATCATTAAGAGAAAAGAAGTGGTTTTGCGTAGCCGTTGGACTGGGATGGCTGGAAGTGAAGGCCTATTCAAGCCAGGAGCCCAGGAGTCAGAGTCGGCTCTTCCAGTGCCGGGGGCACCCAATTCTCAGGCCAGGCTGAGCCCTGCAAGCGCCATCGTTTAGCACCTAAAAAGAAAAAGTGCAGCCAAATTACCTCAAAGTTCACAAACAACACAGGACACAGGTGTCGCACTTGCTGTACAGAGGAAGCCCTGTTATAAGTTATACTCGAAACACCCAAAAACATATTACTTAATTACATTTTTCATGTATGTACCCCACTTCATTTACAGTTTCCCCCTGATTCTGAATTGGCCCCCTGATTACAGTTTCCCCCTGATTCTGAATTGGAATCATCAAAACTATCAGAATACTAGGGAGAAAAAAATAGCAAAGGTATTTCTTTGACATGCGTGTGGTATACATCTTAGAGGCCAACACTATCCAACAGAGCTTTCTGCAACGGATGCAAAGCTCCTACATCAGCACAGTCAATATGGGCATCATTAGCCACATGTGGAACTGGATTTTTTTATTGCATTTAATTGTAATTAATTTAAATTTTAATAGCCACATGTGGTTAGTAGCTACCTTATTGGACAGTGAAGATATAACCAATTTACCATGATGGGATGAATACCAAAATAACTGAAGTCTCTACATGGGTGCAACTAAGCAGAAGGCACACAAAAGCATAAACAAGAGACAAAATCAACCCAGAATTAAATGGCCATACAGAATTTCAGGAAGGTGCAAGAAGAGCTTTACACGGGCTAGAATGCATGAGGAAAAAAGGGTCAAAACATTTGATACCAATCGAATGACAATATAAACCTAAAGAAGAAATCTAACAACAAAAAAGGGGGGAGAGGGAGGTAAGGTAGCCAAGAGAGAGAAGTGGTGGGGGTGTGTAATCAACACTACTAGGCCCAAGATCCACCACCTGTCTGTCAGTTTGTCTTACCGTGGTAGCTTGCCTGTTGTATGATGCTGGAAGCTGTGCCACCGGCATTATAAATACCAACAGAGTAACCCACAGTGGACAGGTTTCAGTAGAGCTTCCAGACTAAGACAGACTAGGAAGGCTTGGTGATCTACTTCTGAAAATTAGCCAATGAAAACCATACGGATCACAACAGAATATTATCTGATATAGTGCTAGGAAGATAAACCCCCTAGGTTGGAAGGCACTCAAAACACACAGTGGCTGCACCAATGGCCTTTACCATACCAACGGTCATGTATTGAATTATGTCCCCCCAAAAAGGTGTGTATCAATTGGGCTGGGCCATGATCCCCAGTATTGTGTGATTTTCCCGTATGTTATAAATCCTACCTCTATGATGTTAATGAGGGAGGATGTACGGCAGTCGTGTTAGTGAGGCAGGACTCAGTCTAGGAGATTAGATTGTGTCTTGAGGCAACCTCTTGAGCTATAAAAAGGAGAAGTGAGCAGAGAGACAGGGGGACCTCATACCACCAAGGAAGCAGTGCCAGAGCCAAACACATCCTTTGTACCCAGGGTCCTTGCGCAGAGAAGCTCATAGTCAGAGGCAAGACTGATGAGAAGGCCAACTGAGAGAGAGCCTTCCCCTGGAGCTGATGCCCTGAATTTGGACTTTTAGCCTACCTTACTGCGAAGAAATAAACTTCTCTTTATTAAAGCCATTCACTTGTGGTATTTCTGTTATAGCAGCACTAGATGACTCAGACACCAACGCTCATGAAAACGGTATAGGACTGGGCAATATTTCATCCTGTTTACAAAATTAACAAACACAGAGGGGATGAAGACAAAAGAAAGTACAGGGTAGTGATGGGGAAAGGCTTCAGGCAGAGGGCTACCACGGCCCAGGAAGGGGTCCAACCACCCTTTGTCAGTAAGGCAGAACTCTAGGGACAAAAACAGCAAAGTTATTTCTCTGACATGCATATGGTATATATTTTATAGCCCACCACTATCCAACAGAACTTTCTGCGGTGATCAAAATGTTCTACATCTGCACTGGCCAATATGGTCAGCACTAGCCACATGTGGCTACTGAGCACTTGAAATGAAAGGGTAGGAAGAAGAGGGCAGGCAATGGATGTTGAACAAAGAATGTACCCTTGGAAGTTGGTCGGTAAAAAGTCCCAAAATGACAGAGCATTCCACACCCAAGTAGATGAAGAAAGTCTCAAGGCCAGAAACTGCGCACTAGCCTGAGATACGGCATTTCATTCCCATAGGCTGGCCTTGCTGTGGGTAAATGCCAAGGTCTAGAGGCAAAAATGCAAAAGATAAAAGGGAAGGGCAGAGTTATTTTAGGGTCTGTGGTAGAATCTGTGTTAAAACCAAGAGGAAAATCACCTAGGGAACCGGGCACCGGATCCTGGGGTTAAATTTGCCAACCCCCGGCCCCCTCCACCTCTCTCCCTTGGTTACCATTCCGAAAACCCCATTGTGCTGCATGGAACTGCTCCACAGGGTTTTCAAGGCTGTGACCTTTCAGAAGCGGATCCCCAGGCCTGTCATCCACAGCGCCTCCGGGTAGGTTTGAACCGCCAACCTTTCACCTAGTCACGGAGCACCACTCAAGGATGACTCCTCTCTCCCTACCCTTTGCAAAGAGAGGAGAGTAATGCAAGGCCACTCACTATCTTTATTCTTAAAAAACAACAACTAAAAAAGTAAATCTGTCCATTTTATCGTCTCATAGTCACTAATATAGTCCAGTAGGAAAGATATTAAAAGGTCTAAAAGGAAATACTTGACATACAAGTTCTGCATAACCAGGAATTTCCAAGAAGGCCAAGAAAGGGCTCCTAGGTCTGCAGTGCCATGAGAACATGACAAAGGGGAAGAAGGGACTGAGGGGGAAAGAGCACGTTTCACCAACAATGAAAAGGATGATGGCGAGAAGGACTGTAGTAACAGCAGTTTTCTATTTAAGTGAGGGCTGAGCGTCAGGCTCATCTCTGACCTCTGATCATATAACTGGCAATTACTTCTCACTAGTAAGCATAATATTGCTTGATTCCCACACTACCCCTACAGAACGGGGAACTGAGCTTCAGAAAGTAACATGCCAAAGGACACACCGCTCTAGGAGGAGGAGCAGGGTTCAAACTGGAATGAGTACTTCAATCTTGCCCTGACTCTGTTGATATAAGCAAGACATAATGCTCTCCCCTAACTTATTATAGTCCTGGCCAGCTGGCCTTTAAGCTCTGTCTCCGCGTGACTCTTGCTGTGTGGTTTCTGCCTTCCTTGTGATTTTGAAGGAAGCTCCTAGGGGCAGACAACTGCCTGGGCTCCTTGTCCAGGGGTGAGACCCATCATGCTCAGATCTGGGACTCCCAAATCTATACACTGCCCCGCCACGGCTACTCCATAGCACAGGTCACCATCATCGTCATCACTGTCACCACGACAGCCTTTTTTCTTTTTCCTTTTTTTGGTTAAAAACTTTTTACTTTCAAGGCAAAGCATTTTAGGCAAAGACCACAACATTTTACAATGCTGGAGTTGTGAAGTTATCTATTGAAATATGTAGGGAGTTCCCCAAGGACAAAAATGAACTCCGAATGAATCGTACAAAGCCAGGCAGAATGTGGGTTTGGCTTGTTTGTGTAATGCTTCAATATTTTTCAAAAACACAAACTGTAGATTTCACCATCTCCGTCATATTTGATTGGTAAAAAAAAAAAAAATTTTTCCTAAAATTATCTGGCCAACATCCATTCTCGGGCAGGTCTTTTGTACACCGGTCACATGTATATAGGGATGATTTTCCAATCACGGGATAAAAGCCTTAACAAGAATTTGGCAATCAGCGGTCGTAAGTGGGGTTGGTCCACCCAGAGCTGCCTCCAAAGATTTCTTGTTTGCATCTATGAAAATAATTGTAAATAATAACTCCTTTAAGTTCCCTGGAAACCTTAGTGGCATAGTGGTTGAGAACTATGGCTGCTAACCAAAAGGTCAGCGGTTCGAATCCACCAGGCGCGCCTTGGAAACTCTATGTGGGCAGTTCCACTCTGTCCTATAGGGACAGAATCGGCTCGGTGGCAACGGTTTTTTTTTTTTTTTTAAGTTCCCTAGTCAAGCCCTGGTGACCCAGCCGTTAAATGCTACAGCTGCTAACCAAAACATCAGCAGTTCAAATCCACCAGCCGCTCTTTAGAACTCCTACGGGGCAGTTTCCTCTGTCCTGTAAGGTTGCTATGAGTCAGAATGCACTCGATGGCAACAAGTTTTTGGTGTTTTGGTTACTTCTCTAGTGAGAAAGCTTTTACTGAAGTGCCCTTAAAAGGTACCTAAAGGTACCTCAATGACTCAGCTCAGCATATTCTCAAAGGATTTATACACCTCGTAACAGTTCAGGGATTTAAGAATGATATGACCCAGGTACTTTTCTCCTCCGGTCATAATGCAATAAAACAATGTGGAAGAGCGGAATTTTCCTGGCACTTACAACGAGTGCCCAATTCATACCTAGCAGACAGAAGAACTAACTCCGTTTTCAAATTCTTTCAGAACAAAACTGGATTCTGTGCATTCAAGATCTGTTTTCCAAAAAAAAAAAAAAAGGCAAAAGTAAAAATACTAGTTAATGCAATTTAAAGGCTAGCAGTTGTTTGTGTAAATTCCATTTTGATGACCTTTTCTCTAGACATATACATGAGTATGCACAGGGCTACGATGACAGTGGCAGTTCCTAGACCTGTAGCTTTTCTTTCCTCTTTTAACAAGTTTTTCTTGCCCATTAGGTGAAAGTTTACAGACCAAATTAGCTTCCCGTTCAACAGTTTGGACATAAAGCGTTCCATGACACTGGTTGTACTCCCCACAATGTGCCCGCGCTCTCCCCATTTCCATCCTAGGTTCCCCACTTCCCTTCATCCTGATTTTCCACCCCTTCCTGCCTTCTCATCTTTGTTGTCCTCTGGATTGTGTATAATTGATTGTTCTAAGGAGAACATCCCTCTCCGGTGTTACTGTTTGTTTTAGGGGCCTGTCTATGGTTTGGCGGAAAGGTAGTCTCCAGGAATGGCTTCAGTTCCGGGTCAGAAGGGTGTCTTAGGGCCATATTCTTGGGAGTTCCTCTAGTCTCCGTCAGACCAGTAAGTCTGGACTTTTTCGTGAATTAGATCTTTTGTTCTACAATTTTTCTCCCGCTCTGTCCGGTGCCCTCTTTCGCAAACCCAGTCAGAGTGGTGGGTGATAAGGGCCTCTGAACTCATTTCTTGTCGTATCCTGACAGTTCTGAAGAGTTGTCCATATTGCAACCAGCAGAAACGGTCAACAGAGACTACCGTGCTCTTTGATAGACTCCTAATCATCCTTACAATGACATCCAGGTTCCTTAACAAGGCTGAAAGGTGACTGAACCTACCCCAGCCTCCCTTCCTACTCTTTCTAAACCCCTACGGTGTTGTCATTTCCTGTCTTTCCAGTCCTTGAAAGTACTGAGCCTTCTTCTAGTCCCCACATCTTTGTATGGGCTGTCCCTCCAAAACAGACACCCTTCCCCTCACCCTCTTCCATTGGGTAACTTCCATTCACGATTCCTCCGCATCATCACCCTCATCACTTGTCTGAGGCCAGGAAGACGGTTACAACACACTGACATAGCGCCTGCCTGTCTGTCCCCAGCCAGACAGCTGCAGAAACAACAGGCAGTATGCAGAGGCTCACCACTGGGTCCCCAGCATCTGGTGTTGGCACACAGATCAAAGCCTCCCCAATATTTCTGGAATGAATAACGTCAAAAGAAAAGGCACCTGCTATAATGCGGTCGTGATTTTTACTTTTAAAACTCTTACTCAATTAGGAAAAGGTTGCTTTTCCCTTGACTTGAAGAGTATCAATCAGAAATTAACAGTCAACATCAAACAACTGATAGACACTTCAATGTCAAGGACAAGTCGGCAAAGCCAGTGTCACTGCTCTCAACGGTACTGACAGAGAAAGATGAAGAAAGTATCTGAAAGGAAAAACCAGATTATAATTATACCAAAAGATAGGAAAATCCGAGAGGATCTATTAGATTGTTAGTTACAAAACACAAGAGCAAAACTCTTTAGACAGCAACTGACTCAGACATTTGTTAAGCACCTTCTCCATTGGGTGTGAGACCGGCTTTCCCAAATACCAGCAGTAAGCGTTTAGACTAGAAGCTGGCAGACTCCTGCTCAGGATGCCGTATAGTCCCCAGTTAAGAACAGTTTTAAAAGATTATGAACAACACCAACAATGAAGAAGAACATGTGACAGAGACCATCTGCCCGCAAAATCTAAAATATTTACAGAAAAAGTTTGCTGACCCCTACAGACAATAAGATGAAGAAATCATGTTTAAAATGGTAGTAACGACATTGAATACTTAAGAATAAATTTACCAAAAAATATGTGACCTATATGAAGAAAACTATAAATTTTTACTGAGGAACATAAAAAATATTTGAATAACCAGACTGTATTTGAATAAACAGACTATATTCCTGGATGGGAAAGCCACTATAAGGATATTCACGTTCCTACAAACACAATCTATATAAATTTAATAAAAATCACTTAATTCCCCAGGGGGGCTAAGCTTGATTCAGTGATGCTGAAAAGTCCTCTGGGAGACTAATAAAAAATAAACCCAAACCACTGATGTCAAGTCGATTCCAACTCATAGTGACCCTACAGGACTGAGCAGAAACTGCCCCATAGGGTTTCCAAGGAGTAGGAGATAGATTCAAACTGCTGACCTTTTAGTTGGCAGCTGAGTGACCCTATAGGACAGAGGAGAACTGCCCCATAGGGTTTCCAAGGAGTAGCTGATAGATTCAAACTGCTGACCTTTTGGTTAGCAGCTGAGCTATTAACCACTGCACCATCAGGGCTCCAATAAAAATACCCCCTAAAAAATGCCAACAATAAGAAGTACCCCCCAAAAGATACCCACAAATATTTGAAAAGAGAGTAAGAGGAGTGTGCTGTGCAGGACAGATACCCTACCTGACACAGTATCTGTACTGAACATGTCAATATGGTACCAAAGCAAACAGCAGACAACAGAAACCCCCAAACGGACGAACACATGGAGATGCAGCATGGTGGCACCTCAAATCACAGGATAATACGTGGATTATTCAATACAAGATGCAAGACAGTTGGTTCACTATTAAGCAGTAAATTTCAGAAAAAGTAAGACATAAGGCTAAAAAAAAAAAGAAAGAAAAACTGCTAAAGGTTATATGATTATAGGGTGGGGACTTTTTTCTTGGTATATCATTAAAAATGAAAGAGAAAGTGGCTGATAATTTTACAATATAGAATATTTTTAGACTTTCGAACGGAGAAAAATCACACAAACAGGCAAAATACAATAGACATAAGATAATGTGTTCGTATCTCTACTATTTGAAAGAACACTTACAAATCAATAAAAAGAAGACAAAATCCTCAATATAAAAATGGGCAAAAAATGAGCTTCTAATCCCAATAAACCCAACCCAGTGCCGTCGAGTCGACCGACTCTAATCCCAATACAAATGGCAAATAAGTGTTCAACCTCGTTTGAAACCAAAGAAAAGTACGTTGAAACGAGGTATCATTTTTCACCTACGCCAGTTATTTTTAACACCCTTATTTGTAAGGGGGTGAATAGGCAAAACCATGAACTCCTAATAAAAAAACCAATCCCCTAATAGGAAGGCAGCTTGGCTATACATATCAAAAGAGTTATAAATATTCATACCACTTCAAATGTTTATCCTGAGGAAACTCTACTTCCAGGAATTCATTCTAAGGTAATAATTAGGACACACAAAGATTTAGCGAAAAAATGTGTAGCTTGGCATTGTTAATAAGAGCAAAAATCAGAAATCATTCAATGTCCAATGTCAGGGGATTAAATGACAAAACTGTGATACGTCCATACACAATGGAATACCACGTAGTTATTAAAAAGATGGCACCGAAATATTTATTAACAGGGAAAGATGTTTACCATATGTTATGTAAAAAAGCAGGTTTAAAAATAGCAGGTACACCAACCCAGGGGCAAGGATGAGAAGACAGGAGGGGACAGGAAAGCTGAGCCAATGCAAACAGGGAATCCCAAGGTCGAGAAGGGGAGAGTGTTGACAGGCCGCGGGGTTGGCAACCAACGTCACAGAACAATATGTGTTATTAATTGTTTAATGAGAAACTAATTTGCTCTGTAAACTTCACCTAAAGCACAATTAAAAAAAAAAAAAAGAATGTACAATAAGAAACAGCACGCTCCAAAAGCAACAACAATATGCAATAAGCAAAAACAGTGAGCACAGCGCAGATCCACTCGCCTTGTAAGTACGGGTGCACGTACACAAACACAGGCTAACGTTAGCAAGGTGTTCGGCACTGGGAAAACGAATGACCTATCTCTTCTTTTTACTCCTCTGTGTTCTCTAAAACGATTAACATAACAACAAAGATGCCTTCTTTCTCCCCCATGAGCCTGAATACAGCCACATCATGGGCTCTTGCCTAGCTCACAATCAAATCCAGGGGAGTGGCCTGGCTCCCCTCACCATATCTATCTTCTCCCTCTTAACATGAAACCAAAGGAATTCGGTCCTTTCTGTTGAGAGGTCAGGACACAGTTCTAGAGTCAAGTTCTCGTGTCTAATTTTTTTTGCGGGGGGGCGCAGAAGAGTGGAGAAAGGCTGAGGTTCTGTCTATTACACATAGAAAGCAAATGGGAAAACGGACAGTACAGGACTGCACCAGTAATGAAGAGGGTCTCAGAGAAATGCCCCTCCACTTGGACTCCAGTGGAACTACCGAAGAAAATGGAAAACACTGACGCCTGGGCACCCCACCCCAAGAGTCTGATCTAATAGGTCAGGGGTATGGCCTCAGCATCTGGATTTTTAAAAGCTGCCCTGCAGTCAGGCTTAAAAATCACCTTCTCAGAGCAAGAAGAAATCATCATAACCTCAAAAAACAAAACAAAGCAAAAAAAAAAAAAAAAAACACAGGTCAACCTCAAAATCAACTAGTGGAAAACCACAATGTGGGAAATTTTGTTTTGGTTGGGTCGAGAAGCGACATATTCAGGTCTTTAACAAATCTTTTCATTCGATAAGGACTAAACCACTAGCTCCCTGGCCCCTAATAATCGTGAACAAATGCAGAATAACAGCTTTTAATTGGTATTAATTTCATCTGCTATTCAGCCAGCCATCATTTCTTTTGAGCGTAATTTTTTCCTTGACCTTTATCCCCCTGTCCGTGATTCAACGTCAACCACTGTGGCTCAGCATGGCCACCTGACTTCAAGTGTAGTACTAACCAGACAGAGTTTAAGGGCTGTACTGCTCCTGGAATTAAATACCAAAACCTTCCATATTTCTTGGAAGAGTAACCAAATCCCAGGGAAACATACTCTCCTGTCACTGGCACCCAGCACAGTCCCTAGCATGTGCCATCTGAAGTGTTCAGTAGCTAGATGAATTAACCACAGAGAGTTCTCCTGAAGGGCAGAATCCCCGTATCTAATTAACCTTTCAATTCCCAGACCTTAGCATAGAAAAGATTTTCAAGAAACGTTAACACAACACACACTGACCTCAAAATATACGGCACTAAATACTACAGTGAAACCACAAATACATGGCAAATTCATCATTTCATCCAGACAAAAACATGTGCAGTTGCTCAAAGCTATACAAGAAGAACTGTTATCAGGTGCCGTCAAGTTGGTTCCGACTCACAGCAACCCTACGTACAACAGAACAAAACACTACCCCATCCTGCGCCATTCTCACAATCGTTGTTATGCTTGAGCCCACTGTTGCAGCAACTGTGCCAATCCATCTCGTTAAGGGTCTTCCTCTTTTTCACTGACCCTCTACCAAGCATGATGTGCTTCACCAGGGACTGGTCCCTCCTGATAACAGGTCCAAAACGTGAGACAAAGTCTTGCCACCTTCTCTACCATGGAGCACTCTGGCTGTACTTCTTCCAAGACAGATTTGTTCGATCTTTTGGCAGTTCATGGTCTATTCAATATCCTTCGCCAACACCATAATTCAAAGGCATCAATTCTTCCATCTTCCTTATTCATTGTCCTGCTTTCACACGCACACAAGGCGACTGAAAACACCATGACTTGAGTCAGGCGTGCCTTAGTCTCCAAGGTGACATCTTTGCTTTTTAATACTTTAAATAGGTCTTTTGCAGCAGATTTGCCCAATGCAACGCGTCCTTTGACTTCTTGACTGCTGCTTACATGGATGTTAATTGTGGATCCAAGCAAAACGAAATCCTTGACAACTTCAATCTTTTCCCCATTCATCATGATGTTGCTTTTTGGTCCACTTGTGAGGATTTTTGTTTTATATTGAGGTGCAATCCATACTGAAGGTTGCAGTCTTTGATCTTCATCAGTAAGTGCTTCAAGTCCTCCTCACTTTCAGCAAGCAAGGTTGTGTTATCTGCGTAACACAGGTTGTTAATGAGTCTTCCACCGATCCTGATGCCTCGCTCTTCATATAGTCCAGCTTCTCGTATTATTTGCTCAGCATACAGACTGAGTAAGTATGATGAAAGGATACAACCCTGATGCACACCTTTCCTGACTTTAAACCATAAGGTGTCCCTTTGTTCTGTTCAAACAACTGCCTCTTGATCTATGTACAGGTTCCTCATGAGCACAATTAATTGTTCTGGAATTCCCATTCTTCCCAATGTTATCCATAATTTTTTATGATTCATACAATCAAATGCCTTTGCATAGTCAATAAAACACAGGTAAACATCTTTTTAGTATTCTCTGTTTTCAGCCAGGATCCTTTAGATGTCAGCAATGATATCTCTCATTCCACGCCCTCTTCTGAATCTGCCCTGAATTTCTGGCAGTTCCCTGTGGATGTACTGCTGCGACCGTTTTTGAATTATCTTCAGCATAACTTTACTTGCGTATGATATTAATGATATTGTTTGATAATTTTCCCATTCTGCTGGATCATCTCTCTTTGTAACATGCACAAATGTGGATCTCTTCCACAGAAAAGGCCACATGAATCAGCGACTACATCATCTTGAGACCAGAAGAACGAGATGGTGCCCGGATACAACTGATGACTGCCCTGACAGAGAACACAACAGAGAACCCACGAAGGAGCAGAAGAGCAGTGGGATGCAGACCCCAAATTCTCCTAAGACCAGACTTAATGGCCTGACTGAGACTAGAAGGACCCCGGTGGTCATGGCCCCCAGACTTTCTGTTGCCCCAGGACAGGAACCATTCCCGAAGCCAACTCTTCAGACATGGATTGGACTGGACAATGGGTAGGAGAGGGATGCTGGTGAGGAGTGAGCTTCTTGGATCAGGTGGACACTTGAGACTATGTTGGCATCTCCTGCCTGGAGGGGAGATGAGAGGTTGGAGGGGGCTAGAAGCTGGTGAAATGGACACAAAAAGAGAGAGTGGAGGGAGAGGGCAGGCTGTCTCATTAGGGGGAGAGTAATTGGGAGTATGTAGCAAGGTGTATATGGGTTTTTGTGTGAGAGACTGACTTGATTTGTAAGCTTTCACTTAAAGCACAATAAAAATCATTAAAAAAAAGAGGAACAATGCAGAGCAGAATTTCAAATTCTCACATAATCCAGAATTTCTGGACCCATGGGGGCTGTTTGAATCCCAGAAACTACTGTTCTAAAATAATCTTTAAACCTTAAACCAAGAATATCCCAAGTCTTCTTAAAACCAAACAGTAACTTTTCTTAATTAGTGAAGAATGTCTGCTTTAAGCATTATGCTCTTTTAAGAACTATCTGTATGGGATCAAATAGACAACAGCAACTAGAAAGATTAGATAGAAACTTAGGGGCTAGTGAGTTAATGGAGAAGAAACAACTCAGAAAAGGATGTAATCAATGGCACTGAATTGTACACATAGAGACTATGGAATTGGTGCACGTTCTGCTGTGTATATTCTCAACGACAATAAAATAAATTTTTTTTTTTTTTTAAACCCAGTGGTCCATATGCTGAAGAATCACTTGGGATGATTCTTTAAATTGCAGGTTTCTTCCATAAAATACTTGTAGACGAATATTCAAAACTGTTTTGTTCATAACAGCTCAAAACTGGGAACAAACCACACACACAGGTCTGTCAGCACACGTATGCATAAACGCTGCTGAATCCACACAGAGGACTGCTACTCAGCAGTTAAAGAGAAGGAAGCAACTACTGATGCACACGACAACATGGATCAGTCGCACAGGTATTATGTGAGTCAAAGAAGGCAGACACAGGACATGTTGTATGATTCCCTTTATGTGCAATTTGAGAACAGGCAGAAGGAATCTATAGTTACAGGAAGTAGGTCAGTGGTTACCGATGACACAGCTGGCGGCAGGGAGGGGCTCCAAGGAAGATGAGGGTACCTTTGGGGTGACAGAAATGCTCTTGTCTCTCTCTCTTTTTTTTTTTTTTTTTTTGGTATTTTTTTCCTTATTTTTTTTTTTTTTTTTTTTTGAGAATATACACAGCAAAACATACACCAATTCAACAGCTCCTACAAGTTAGTGACACTGACTACACTGTCCAAGTTGTACAACCTTTCTCACCCTCCTTTTCTGAATTGTTTCTCCCTCATTAACATAAACTCACTACCCCTGAGGTTCCTATCTAATCTTCCAAGTTTTTGTTGTCAATTTGATCCCAAGTAGATTATTCTTAAAAGAGCATAATGCTCAAGGCAGACCTTTTTACTAATTAAGCAAAATGAACGCTGGGTCTTAAGATGACTTTAGGGGACATTTTTGGCTTAAGGTTTAAAGATTATCTCAGGGCAATAGTTTCAGGGGTTCCTCTACCCTCCATGGCTCCAGAAAGTCTAGAATCCATGAGAATCTTTAATTCCGTACTGCATTTTCCCCCTTTAGATCAGGATTCTTCTACGGAATCTTTGATCAAAATGCTCAGTAATGGTAGCCGGGTACACATCTAGTTCTTCTGGTCTCATGGCAGAGGAGACAGTTACTCATGGCGGCAACTGGCCACACATTCCGTATCTTCTTCCTATTCCTGACTCTCCTTCTTCCTCTGTTGCTCCAGGTGAATAAGCACCAATTGCCGTGTCTTAGACGGGCGCCAGTAAACTTTTAAGGCCCCAGACACTACACAATGAACGAGGAGGCAGAACAAAAGCGCTAAATACATTATTAGGCCAATTAACTAGTATGTTCCATGAAACCATGACCCTAAACCTCCAAGCCAAGGAACCAAATCCCATGAGGTGTTTGGTTGTATATAAGAGGACTCAGCAGCTTTTCTTTCCATAGCTCTGTGTGTGTGTGTGTGTATCACACAACATTTGCCATTCAATTTTTTACAACTTACTGACAGCAATTACAATAATCAGCCATACAACCCTACCCTTACTCAATGCAATTTCAGAAATGTCCTAATCTTGATTGTGATTCTGGTGGCTCCATTTGTATGTATATTCATTTATTGGATGTTTAAGTAATAACTCCATCAAGCAGATTTTGAAAGAATTTTAAAACGTCTGTAATCCCACCAATTTAAGTCATCTTCCCCCCGCCCCCCCCCCCCCCCGATTTCTTTCAGTAGACCTGTGCTGGGACCTGAATATCCACACTTCTAACAAATCCACAAGTGTTCTAATGACAGTGGTCCTCACCCACACCTTGGGCAGGCAACCTGGGGTGGGATAAAGCTACCTTCTCCATTTGTATAAACCTATCTAGACAGGTAAGAGTATGTCTAAGAAGGAAGACTTGGGATAAGGAAACTGAAAAACTCAACTTGCCAGCTCAGGTTCAGTCCTTACCTAGGTACAAACAAGAGCTTTCAGAGCCAGCCAGGCTCAATGATAAAGCACATTTTTAAAAGCCAATCCGTGGCTCTCTGCTTTAATCCCATCATTAGGGGATTAAAATTGAACTGTGGCTGCTCCATTAAATTCTGTAAATGCTAACATTTGACCTAAATGCTTTCAATCTGAAGTTTAAAAAAAAAAAAAGATTATTGGAACAGATGTCCTCAACTTGTAGATGATCAACTCCTTTTAAATTAAATGATTTTAAACGGTTACCTACTTAATACATAGAGTTCTACTTCAGGGAGTTTACAATTCTGACACTGATCCTAGCCACAATTATCCTATTAATGACAACAAGCAGCAATGAATGAACCTACAAGTAGCGGTTACTGTTTAATATTGTGATGACAGCTATGCTCAGAGGATGTGACTGAAAAAAACTCAATCATCCTCTAGCTTTCTCCAAAACACTTCAAAAAAAACTTGCTCTTACATTTCAAACTTTGTCAAACCCCACGGTGGGCTATGAAATTGACTTAGTGGATCTTGACCAGAATTTTTAAAACAATGAAATTAACAGAATGAAAAATTTCAGACTTTATGTCACAAGATAAGGGTAAGACAGAGTTTCAAAGTAAAATCCTTTTCCTGTCAATCAAAAAAGTCTGAACATCACTAGCAATGTAACTAAAGCTCTGCCTAGTGACAGAACGGCATAGTCCAAGTACCCAATATAAATCAGATTGTTTGCTGAGCTTAAACAAACACGTCCACAGAAATAATTTGCCAAGGTAGTACACGACCATGACACTGGTAACAAAAAATCATAGTACCTCCTTCGTCACTGCAGTGGGGAAAGTATCCAGAATTATGGCCTCTGAATGACTTTCTCTATAAAATTAATTATAACAATCTTCTGCAAATGGTTTGCTCTCAGCTACTAACCAAAAGGCTGGTGGTTTGAACCCACCCAGCAGCACTAGTCTGCTTCCACAAAGATTACAGGCAAGAAAACCCAATGGAGCTCAGTTCCAACTCAAGGGGCTGCTATGAGTCGGAATGGACACGGTAGCAACAGGTTTACCAGCGCCCTAAACCAAACTACTTCCATCAACTGCAACTGAGAAAATGTACCTTCCACCCCAAGGAACTGTGTCAGCCTTCTCTCACTGTCTTGATTTGTCTACTTGTTCTCTTAAGGAAAAAAAAAAAAAGAAGAAGAAGAAGAAGAAGCTGGGTAAAACCTGGATTTCTGAAGGGAAACACAGGCTCAGCTGCCAGGCTGCACTTCAGGACCCACCTGCAGAGAATCCCAAAAGGAATGATTCCTTAGAGGCCACGCCCCCAGGACGCACCAGGGACCAGGAAATACTAAGCCATGTTCTGAAGGTGGATGAAAAGGGAGAATGTGGCCAGGAACTACCTAATAATGAAGCCGCGAGTCCTCACACAAAGTCACTGGATGAGAACCGCAGATTTTCCTGGAACATGGATGGGGTGAGGTAGGTCGGGAGAGCATCCCTAATTGAAGCAAATATTTTATGGAGCATAAAGAAAA
This sequence comes from Elephas maximus indicus, assembly GCF_024166365.1. Taxonomy (NCBI): domain Eukaryota; kingdom Metazoa; phylum Chordata; class Mammalia; order Proboscidea; family Elephantidae; genus Elephas; species Elephas maximus. Next base: position 43,517,428 of record NC_064843.1, read on the forward strand.
AATTCACAACAAGAGACACAATGAAAGAGTAGAATAAGGCACATGCCCTGCTGCAGGAGATCTCCAACTGCACCGGGGGTCCTAACGGCTCGCTCTGCCGACAGACTGGGCACACACCTGCGAAGCTCGGGAACTTACCTGTGAAGCTCGGCCTGGGGAGCTCTAGCACAGAACAAGCTCTAGCCCAAACTACATTCTAAATCCGAAAAAAGCTCTTAAAACCAGCCTGAGGCAGACTGTTTTGCTGACATCCATGTGCACACTACCCTGAGCCATGAAAAGTGCCAGTCATTTTATTCGGATGACAAAGCGGCTGCCATCCAAGCAAGTCACCAGACTGACTCCTTCAACTGCCTGGTTAGGGGTGGAAGAGCCACTGTACAGTTAAATGTTAAAGCAGATGACGTTGTTTGTGTGGGGATTTTAAGATACAAAGTCACTAGTGATTGTTACTTTTCTGACTCACAGTTGTAGGCATGGATGCTACAACACTACTCTGCCTGGTACCTTCCAGTAGAAATTTCTCCTCTAAACTTTATTAAATGAAATCATGGTAAGTCTTTCTTAAGACTCGTTATCCTCACTCATCCCTCCCCTGCCCCAGGCATTGTCCACACTGGCTTGTAGCTGCTTTATCTGAGCTCAGAAACCTCCTCCTCCAGGGAGCATTCCTGGGTTAGGCAAGGCTGTCCCTCTTCTGTTTCCATGGCACACAGCTTCCTTGTCCAGCTCCCCTACCAGGCTGAGATAGGGGCAGGGATGAAGTGTGCACCATATAAAAGCACTCAGTATGTGGTGAAAACTTGAATATTTTTCCACAGGCCAGTCAATCATATACCCAGAAACAAATCCTAACCCCTGCGCTCCAGATGCATTTGGGGAAATTTCATGGCTAGGACAGAAAAGGGCAGCAATGGGAAGAAATGCAGCAAAAAGTATAGTCTGTGGGCCTGAGTCCAAATGTAAACATAAACTTGGGGAAACTAAAGCAGTGTCAAGATGAGTTTCACCACATTTCTACTATGGGGCTTAAGAGTGTTGCTTTTTTTCTTAAACACTATTAAATGTATTAATTACCAGTAATTATAAGAGCCACTGAAAAGCTAATTTTATATGGAATTGCAATGACAAGATAAACGTGTAGAATTGACAGCCTATCAAGTACGACATGTTGTTTTTGTTAGCTGCTGTCAAGTTGGCCCCCAAATCATGGGAAACCCTTGCACAATGGAACAAAACACTGCCTGGTCCTGTACCATCCCCACGGTTAGTTGCAGTTCGGACTACTGTAATCCACAGGGTTTCCGGTTAGCTGACTTTCAGAAGGGAATTGCCAGGCCTTTCTTCCTACTTTGTCTTAGTCTAGAGGCTCCACTGAAATCTGTTCAGCATCATAGCAACACACAAGCTGACAGACGGATGGCTGTGCATGAGACGCACTGGCAGGGAATCAGACTTGGGTCTTCCACGTGGAAGGGGAGAGCTACCAGTGAACCTACCAGCGAACCACCACTGCCTTCTCACGCCCAAAATATATGCATCATTTCAGGGAAGCCTTACAAAAAATTCGGGAGGGGTTGTTATTATCTCCATTTCACAGATGAGAAAACTGAGGCACAGACGAAGGGGTTAGTTTACCCCTGTGCAAGAGCAAAGGGCCAAAGGGACAGGCACAATGCCACTTTTGGACTGACTAAGGGAACAGGCCCTAAAGATGAGCAGCCAGAAAAGGCTTGAGAGGCCACGTCTGAAGGAGCACTGGGGAGGCTGAGGAACTGGTCAGAGAGAGTAAGGAAAGCCTGGAGTTGCAGTCAGAGAATTCCAAGAAAAAGGCTTTCCCCTCTTCCGTGTTTCCCAGTGGCCTTTGTCAGTTGATGATTTTCCCCCTTTCCAGTCCACAACCAACCTGGGCCACTAAGGTAACTTCCAGAGGATGGCTCTGCCCTGCTAGCCCTGTACTACCGTGCCCTGCCCAGGTGCCTGCCTAGGTGCCCGCCCAGAGCACCAGCTCTCCCTCCATCCTCCTTTCCCTGGACATCCGATGACTCGGCCTTCTCTCCTCTAGGAGGGACACTCAGTCACCTCTGGCTCCCACCTATAGTGGAGAAGCATTTCAAATAACCATCTCCATCACCCCAAGCTCAATGTACGATTATTAGCACTCTCTCTGAATTACTCTTCGGACCACACCGTTCCTCTTTGGAAGGTTCTCAATCTTTCCTTCTGCCCCATGTGCCAGGACCAAGTTTTCCTCCTTCACCTGCAAAGAGAGGTCTAGCTCCACTTTCTCCTTATTTCCTAACTACCCATGGTACCTGCCCCATTTGGCTGGACTTCAGTACACTACTTAGTTCTCTCAGCCACCTACTTTCTTACTGTCATCCAGAAGAAATTACATTTGCAAATCTCTCGTGAAATATCCTTTTTCTCCTCACCCAGCTGCCCCATAATCCAATCTACCAAGAGTTGCTTCCCCTCCTTCCTGCATTTATACCAATATGCAGCAGGTTTCTACCTGGTCAACTCTCCCAAAATAAGGAAAAGAGCACACCTGAAATTCTGCCTCCCCTGTTGGATTACCTGATGGCTGAATAGCTGGTTTGCCCAAGCTGCAATGCAATTACCTGGGGTGGGGACACTGTGATCTGAGTAGTAACTGCAAAGCTTTTCTTGGACCTTCAATAAAAAGGAGTCTTTAAACAGGCCATGCCTGTGTCTTACAAAAAAATTTTTTTCTGCAAAGGAGCGAGCTCCTCCCAAGTGCTCATAAAAAACATGTCCACGAAACACAGCAGCTGAATAGTCACCTAGGATCCTACGCACAGCTCTACCGCTGTTTTGTTTGTTTTTGTTTTTGGTGTCTGAACCAGGGCTTCCAATCCTTCATTCCGGTGGAACCCCTGCTGAGAATTTGCATTTCTAACAAGTTCCCTGCTGAGAATCCTGTCAAAATATAAATTCTGATTTGGTGGAAAGGCAAATTCTCAGCAGGGGTTCAACCAGAACGAACCGGTTTAAAGCCGGGTCTGGACCTGACACTTTTACAGCCGAAAAACCTTCAACGGATTAACCAAATACAAGTGCTCGGCTATCAGAGAGACTCCAGTCCTCCCTAAAGTTTGTTCCATCTATTTTTTTTCTTTTTCTTTTTATTGTGGTAAATATATAAGTAACAAAACAGTCGCCACTGCTACAACCCCCACCTGCGCAATCCGGTGACGTGAGTTACGTTCTTCGTGTTGCCCAGCCACCACTCTTACCCGTTCCCAAATCTGTCCATCACCCTTTACCGATGCTCAGCGCCCCACGCACTCAGCCCTCCCTTCCCCCGGCCCCTGGTAGCCACGAACACACTTTGGTCTCTGCGTCTTCCTTTTTGTTGGGAACCCACTTTTCATGGAAGCCCTGGAATTCTACAAAAAGGAAAACATAAAACAAAAGAACACACACAGCCTGGGCAGCCCCAGGCCAGGGCCTGACTCAGGATAAACGAGCATCTTGAAAGCAGTGAATCTGACACTCTCATTGCTGCACATCTCATCTGTAGTGTTAGTCTTTCTCACATATTTAACGAAAGGCACTGCCTTCTAAGGGTTGCAGAAATGTTTGTGATCAGTTATTAATATTTAAATAATGACTGGCAGCACTGAGAAAGACTTTGAAGATTTTCGGTAAAGCGGCTGGATGAACACGACCCCTAGGCTCTCATGACCCCAAGGCTCCTCACCCACCTAGACAGACACAGTCACAGTTACACACACAGTCACAGATGCATGTACATGCAAAAACACTCACAGGCATGCGAAAAGCCAGACACACACACACAGTCACACAGTAACCTATACAAACGCACATACCAACCCAGACGCACATGCAGACACATGGGTGCGTGCGCGCGCGCGCACACACACACACACACACATACTGTCCAGACACTCAGATACTGATCAATCCATGCGGCCTCCGCAATTATCCCTCAAAGTAGAGTTTATGTTCCCAAAAGTGGTCTTACCTTCAGAGTAAAAACCTCACTCTTTCCAGAAAAATGTCCTTTAATCAGTGGCCCACCCACCAATTCTGTGCTAGTGTCTGTGCCACGCTGTGATCGTCCTGGTGCTCGGCACAAGACACTTCCAGGTGCTGGAGAAATTTCGGCTTTTATAACCCACACAGGCTTCCCAAAATTGTATAACTGCTCTAACTAATCAGAAATGCTATTGGCATTACACAGCAGCCACCACCCGGTTACCAACAGTTACTGCATGTCTCTGTTACAGTCTACTCCTTTATGTCAATACGCAGCAGGTTTCTACATGGCAGGCTGGATATGCTACTGTAGAAACCAAACAGATGCTGGGGTTACGCTTCTCAAGCCCACACACATAAGGGAAATTAAAACCTATCTTTCCAAACTCTTCAGTTCAGACGAACAAGTCCACCCACACTGCTTCCGGCTTGGTGAAATGGAGGATTAATTTTATTCCCTGGTAATTTTTCATTTCCCCAATTGGGGGCCTAAAGACAGCTGTTTTCAAAGCTCAAAGAACTTCGGAGATCAAAAGTAAATCTCAGGGTATGATCTTCATTAAACGAACAGTAGGCGAAGCCAACAAACAGCTGTATTACTGCAGGGTAACCACCTGAGTCCAGTTCCAGTGGCACCTGGTGGGCTGGCATCTGGTGGCAGGTTCCAGCTGCAGAGGCCTCACTGAACAGAAGTGCCCATGAAGACACAAAAAAGACAAGCACGGACCGACAATCTAAGACCAGAAGGTGGTTGTTGTTAGTTGCCATCGAATCAATTCAAGACCAGCAAGTGGGAGTTATTAATATCAGTAACAGGGAAGAAGCTGCACCTGTAGCTAGCCTTTCTTCCCAGACCTGGTTTGGAGTCAGCTTCTGCTGGACACATGGGCAGTGGGTACTCTCCGCCCCTTGGGATGTGCTGTGCTCTCAGAGGCACATGCCTGCCTCCATCTCCCCGACACCAGACTGCACTTCCCAAATCCAGACAGGGACCCCAAGGCTCAATCAGCTGGGCAGAAAGAGCACCTAGCAGCATTGGGAAGATGCAGTCAGCCAGATAAAGGCAGGTAAGGAACCAGGAAACTCAGGGAAAAGCAGCTGCAAGCATTACTTATTCATGAATAATCTTAGTGAGCTCAGCAGAGGGCAGAAGAGGAAGAGGCTACTTGACTGGAGTAGAAGCCCTCACAGAACCTGCAGGGAAGGCTGACAGTCAAGTACTCCAATTGCTCAAAGGCAGGTGCCCAGCACACAGGTCTACACGAGACACACCAAATCCATCAGGTGCAACATGCCTAGTTAGACCAGGAGGCCCTTGCTCCAGGGCGAGCAAGAGGCAAAACCAGCATGTGACCTATGGAAAAACACTACAGTTTCTGCATCCTGTATACCAGGAATTATATTCAGGATGTCCTGTGGAAGACTCTAACCTCACAGAGGATCTACTGCAGGAGCCAAAAGAAATGTTCAAAAAAGAAACTGGTATTAAAAAATAAAAAAGGAAAAGGATCAGACAGTCATAGGAGAAAAGCAGACTGAGATAAAAAGACAAAGGCTGGGATGGAGACAAACTGTAAGGAAACTAAAAATGCAGAATTAACTTAGAAGCAAGAAAGAGAAGTGAAATTGTAGAAAACGGAAACAGAGGCAGAGAACAGGCTTAAAAAACTCTTAGAAACAAGAAAAAGTACAGAAAGGCAAAAACAATCCAGAGATGAGAGCTATGGAGGAGAAAGAGCAAAGTTGAGACATGAATAATCAATCAGTGCTTCTTAACAAGACTTAAAAACAAAAGGAACAAAGAAGCCAGTCACAAAGGTCACATACTGCATGACTCCATTTATATGAAATGTCCAGAACAGGCAAATCTATAGACATAGAAAGTAGGTTAGTGGCTGCCTGGGGCTAGGGCGGGAATGGAGAGTGACTGCTTCGTGGGATTATGCAAAGGTTATAAGATTAGATTGTGATGATGGTTGCACAAGTCTGTGAATACACTAAGAGCCATTGAACTGTACATTTTAAATGGGTAAATTTTATGGCACGTGAATTATCTCTCAATAAAACTGTTTTTTACAAAATGGAACGGCCTCGATCAAAGCTATACTATGAAACATAAAAAAAAAAACATACAGGATAAAAATCAACCATCAGAAAAATCTGACTATCGAGATTACAAGGGTACACCAAATTCAGGTAAAATCAGAGAAGAAATCCATACTCCTACCCATCCTGCAAAGGATAACTTAACCACAAGGCTGGAGGCACATGAAACACATAGGGAGGAGCACCAATAATTTAGATTAGCCCAGGATCTCCCACAGACTCTCCCACAGGAACATGGAATGCCAGGAGACAACGTACCATGAACATCTATAAGTAAATGAAGAAAAGGTTTTCCTAAAGCTTTTTATACTGAAACAAGTCACCTTTCATGTCTGAAAGCCAAAAAAGGCAGTCTTAGATATGCATGGGGAACAGACGGAGTCAAAAAAAAAAAACTAAAGTTATATTCTAAACACATAACACGTAAAATTCAGAGAGGTCACTAATATATAAGGCTTAATGTATGCCGAAATTGTCAACATTGGGACATGGCTAAATAGGAATGTAAACCTGGTGACAAAACTGACTGTACATATAAAGTTATTCCCTAAACATAAGCTACATAATGTTAAAAAAAATGTCATTAATAACAAGCGTATTGAATGAGATTACACTAATAAAGATGGAACAAAGAGTAAAAAGATACTAAAATCCTTTTCCCATAAACAGGAATAAAAAATATCACGCACTCAACCATGACAACTGGAGAAATGCAGGTTTCTTTTTTACATATTTTTAGAATTCGAAAGAAAACACAGACTAGAACACAAACTAAACCTGTAAATGGGTTGAATTCATTTAATTTTAAAAACACCCTAAAATGATATCAAAAAATGAGTGCCTAACTCCAAAGACAGGCCTTAAACAAAGTGAAACAAAAGTAAACCAGCTGCTATCGACTTGATTCTGAATCATGGTGAACCCATGTGTGTCACGGTAGAACTCTGCTCCACGGGGTTTTCAATGGATGGTTTTTTGGAAACACATCACCAGGACTTTCCACCAAGGCATTTCTGGGTGGACTCGAACCACCAATCTTTCAGCTAGTAGCCTAGCACTTAATCTTTTATACTACCTGTTGTTGTTACTTGCCATTGCGTCATTTCCAACTCATAGTGACCCTGCCCAATCCTAAACCATCCTCACAACCCTTGCTATGCTTCAGCCCATCACTGCAACCACTGTGTCAACCCACCTTGCTGGGAGTCTTCCTTTATTTCGCTGACCCTCTCCTTTACCAAGCATAATGTCCTTCTCCAGGGACTGGTCTCTCCTGATAACATGTCCAGAGTACGTGAGACAAAGTCTCACCCTCCTTGCTACCAAGGAGCACTCTGGCTGTACTTCTTCTAAGACAGACTTTTTCGTCCTTCTGGTAGTCTACAATATATTCAATGTTCATAATTCAAAGGCATCAATTCTTCTTTAGTCTTCCTTATTCACTGTTCTGCTTTCGCATGCATATGAGGCAAGTGAAAATACCATGGCTTGGGTAAGGTGCACCTTAGTCCTCAAGGTGACACCTTTGCTTTTTAATACTTGAAAGATGTCGTTTGCAGCAGATTGGCCCAATGCAATATGTCGTTTAATTTTGTAACTGCTGCTTTCATGAGTGTTGGCTGTGGATCCAAGTAAAATGAAATCCTTGACAACTTCAGTAATTTCTGTTTACCACGATGTTGCTTGTTGAGTCAGTTGAGAGGATTTTTGTTTTCTTTTTGTTGAGGTATAATCCACACTGAAGGCTGTAGTTTTTCATCTTCGCCAGTAAGTGCTTCAAGACCTCTTTACTTTCAGCAGGAAAGGTTGTATAATCTGCGTAACAGGCTGTTAACGAGTCTTCCTCCAATCCTGCTGCCCCGTTCTTCTTCGTATAGTCCAGCTACTCAGATTATTTGCTCAGCAAACATTAAGTATTTTGAAAGGATACAACCCTGAACATACCTTTCCTGACTTTTAAACCACACAGTATTCCCTTGTTCTGTTCGAATGACTTCCTGTTGGTCTATGTACAGGTTCTGTATAAGCACAATTAAGTGTCCTGGAATTCCAATTCTTCTCAATGTTATCCATAATTTGTTACGATCCACGCTGTCAGCTGCCTTTGCACAGGTAATAAAACACAGGTAAACATCTTTCTGGTATTCTCTACTTTCAGCCGAGATCCATATGACATCAGCAATGGCATCCCTCATTCCATGTCCTCTTCTAAATCCGGCTTGAATTTCTGGCAATTCCCTGGGATGTACTTCCGCAACTGCTTTTGAATGCTCTTCAGCAAAATTTTACTTGAGTGTAGTATTAATGATATTGTTTGATAATTTCTGCATTTCATTGGGTCACCTTTCTTTGAAATGAGCACAAATGTGGATCTCTTCCAGTTGGTCGGCCAGGTAGCCGTCTTCCAAATTTCGTGGCATAGACAAGTGAGTGCTGCATCTGTTTGTTGAAATATCTCAATTGGTATCCCGTCAATTCCTGGAGGCTTGTTTTTTGCCAATTCCTTCAGTGCAGCTTGGACTTTTTTCAGTACCATCAGTTCTTGATCATAAGCCAAATCATGAAATGGTTGAATATTGACCAATTTCTTTTGGTACAGTGACTCTGTGTATTCCTTCCATCTTCTTTCGATGCTTCCTGCATTATTCAATATTTTGCCCACAGAATCCTTCAATATTACAACTCACCACTTGTCTGTCAGTCTGTCATACTGTGATGGCTTGCGTGTTCCTGTGATGCTGGAAGCTATGCCACTGGTATTTCGATACCAGCAGGGTCACCCATAGTAGACTGCTTTCAGCAGAGCTTCCTGACTAGACAGACTAGGAAGAAGGACCCGGTAGGTCTATTCCTGAAAAAATTTGCCAGTGAAAAACCTTCTGCTACCTAGAAAAAACCTGTTGCCACTGCCTAGGAACTCAGAAATAAAAACAAAGCAACATTAATGCTGCCTTATCCTTTTTTTAATGTCAGACAGTAGAATTCATATCAGAAAATACTCAATGGAGAAAACAGGGGTCATTTTACATTGTTAACATATAAAATTCACAATATGATGTCAATCTTTATGTTCTAACCATTATTTTACTGAAATAAAAATAAGGCCCATAATGGTTAGAAACGTAGAAGAAATGACCAGCTCTTCATAAATGTATCTCTCTGTCTCCAAGATCAGGTTGGGGAAGGGGAATGAGCACAGGATCAATGTCCATGTTTATTTTATTTTGTATTAATTAGAGATTCTGACCGATATAACAATAGGGCTAACAAAACAGGTATCAAACTTTGCACCCCACAAAAAAAATTGAGCTCTTTTCCGAATGGTTAAAGAGCATTTGTGAGATATGACCATTTATCATACCACAATGAAAATTTCAAACCCCACAAAATGGGAAAATTTGTATTTCTCTTTGACCACAGTGTCAAAAAGATAAAAATGATTATCGACCAGAAAAGTTCAAAACCCTGAAAATTTTTTAATTCTCTCCCACACAACCCTGGGTTCAAAGGTGAGACTGAAACTGTGAAAATAACTTAACAATTAAAGTAGAAGGAAATGTTTTTAAAATAATCAACAAAATACTCCTAAGTAAAAAGAAATTAAATCACAGAAGAAAAATTAGCTAGAAAGCAAGCAAAAGTATTGTTTATAATAGATAAATAATAAATCTGATAAATACATCCAAGAGGACCCTTAAGCAAACCGCTCAAGGCAGACAAAGTTCTTCTGCTCAAAAATTCACCAGGCCCAGGTCATTTCCCAGGCCAGTGTCTCCAGACACCCGTCACTTCTCATGCCACTCAGACAACTCCAAAGTGCTGGAAAAGGATGAAAAGCTTTAATTTCAAATCCTTTAATTTTCAAATCCTTTAGAAATCTAGCAGAACCCTGGTATCAAACTTGACAAAGCATAAGAGAAGAAAAACAGCTGCCATTACAGTGAAACCTGTGAGGGCTGAAACTTGATTGAGACTGCCTTGTTTTTCCAGGTCTTGCAAGTTTTCTGCCTTTGACAGGGTTGCAGTCTTACCACTTTTCTATTGCTCCTTTTAGTTGAAAATATTTGAGTTTTCCTTCTCCGACAGGTTTCTACCTTACACAGTGTAAAATCTAGATAGTAACAGTAGTATCATAAGAACCTAGCTTCAGGTGGGATAAAGCGAACTAAGATCAACTCAAGGCTGATCCTTATGAGGGGGAGGTCACACATATCTCTACCACTCTCCAATATTTTACCAACTCTGACACCAGCCGTCCTTCTCTGGGCCCTCTCTACTTCTCTGCTGGGTTCAATTATCCAATGTGATAGCCACAGAGAACCTACAGACCACATTTGCAGTTAACTGGTTTACTAAAGAACAAGGCACAACTCAAGATCAGGAAGCATGCAGGCAAAGTCTCCCTTCTTCAGTGCAGAACAGCTCTTTCAGCTCCTCTTGGCCATGCAGATTCCTCTCGGCACCCCCAGGACAGGCTCCTCTCAGCACCCCCAGGACAGGCTCCTCTCAGCCCACTCACCACAGGCTCCTCTTGGCCTTGTCACCACCAGCTCTGCCACTGGGCCCCTTCTGGGCCTCTCACTGTCTTCAGTGTTACAGCCCTTGACCTGTTTTACAAGTCTTAGGAGGTTCCTTGCCTCCTCTCTTTCTCTCTCTGCTGCTTCTCTCTTCTTTCTTCCTTCTGCTTCTTCCTGCTGCTTCTCTTCTTTCTGTCTCAAAAGCCTCTGTGAGGCTGGCTGCATATACACACAATATCCACTTCAATATCAAGGCATGGCCCTCCCAACAGTGCCCCAAACTGACTGATCCATCCCCTCTCAGTAGGCCACAGACACTTCACTGCATAGTAGGGCTACAACTCACCTCATTTGCACAGTATACTGACCACTCCCTGGCAAGGTGCATACCAATCACACAGAAGGTTACAGCATAGGGTCACACAAAATTATCAACACCAAGTTATTTATAGCTTACTCAGAATTTGTCAATCAACTTGGACAAAAGTAACAAACCCTCTGGGGTAGAAAACTAGGACAAAGGTAACTAACTCCTCAAGGCTCAGGGGGAAAACCTCTCAAGCTATTTCTCCAAAGAACCAAGGCAAGGGCCACATAAAGGAACTCATTTCACCACACTCAACTTCCAGCTTTCACAGGTTTTACTGTATAACTCACACAAAAAGGCAGAGAAAGGAAAAACTATATGAATCAACAGAAACCAAAAGGCATTTGCTGTTTTCCTGTGTACATTCTTAATGACAACAACAAAATAAATAACTATTTTTAAAAAAAGGCATTTGCTAAAACTCAACATTAATTTTTAAAAACTGTTAGCTCATTAGATAGAGAAGAAAAAAATCCTCAATAACCAACGAGATACTTAACCTGGAAAACCCATTATGGCCAAGAACAGAAGAAAGTCTGAAATGACCACCATTATGTAAGACTGTTTTGCAAGTTCTAACTAACGGAATAAGAAAAAGATTTTCTTATTCTTATGGGAAATGGAAGGCAAAACAATTATTTTACAGGTGATAGGTCTGTGTACCCAGAAAACAAGTTAAACGCTAGAATTAATAAGATTACTCAGAAAGGGAGCCAGTTACAAAATGAACATACAAAAAATATCATATACACTAGCATTAACTCATGTAATCTCTCTCTTTTGAAAGTACTGTAAATGGTAATCTCTGTAAAATAGGATGATAGTTGTTTCTTCTTTGTGTTTAGTAACTCCCTCCCTGCCCCCAGCCATTGTAATAGGAGGAAAAATTAGGAGTAGCTCAAGCCTTGATACCTATGTAAGGCTACTAAATTCAGGAGAGAAAATAAGGCAAAAAAAAAAAAAAAAAGCAAACTACAGGGCTAAGCTTGGACAAATAAATACAGAAAAAAGTTTAATTCTGCAGAAATAATCTTACATTTGAAAATATCTAATTCGATTAATGTAATCTGCTATGTGTTTTGCTTTTAAGGATGAGATCTAAAAAATAAATATATGAAACCTTACATATTTGGTGATTATTTTTTTCTGCCTTTCTAAAATATTATATATTGATATTTCAGTGCCCCTATTGGAAAACTTTTTCTTTTTTTTTTTTATTGTAAAACTGAGGCCCTGGTGGTACAGTGGTTAATAGCACGGCTGCTAACTAAAAGGTCGGCAGTTCGAATCCTCCAGCCACTCCTTGGAAACCCTATGGGGCAGTTCTACTCTGTCCTATAGAGTCACTGTGTGTCGGAATCAACTCAATAGCAATGGGTTTGTTTTACTGTAAAACTAGGAGCCCTGGTGGTGCGACGGTTAAGCGCTCGGCTGCTAACCGAAAAGCCTGGGTTGAACCCATCAACTGGTCCACAGAAAAGACCTGGCCCAATCTGCTCCCATAAAGATTAGAAACCCTGGTGGCATAACCCATAAAGATTACAGCCTGGGAAACCTCATGGGGCAGTTCTACTGTCCTATACTGTCCCTGAGTCAGAATCAACTCAATGACATACAAATGTAGTAAAACAGCAAAAGTAACAGGGTTATCGGCTGGACAAAAACTACTCTGATTTTTGTAGTAAAACAATATGAAAAAAAAATATAGAAACACTGAAAATAAATGCCTTAACTAACAGCACCCTCTAGTGTTATAAGATTTATCAGCACTTGGTAACAACACAAAATTTTAAAAACTAATTTGGAAAATTTCATATACACATAGAAGCAGGTAAAATGAAAACCCATTCTACTTTCATATCAAACTTACTTCCGATCATTCACTGTTTTGTTTCACGTGGCAACTTCTATATTTCATCAGCAGAAGGGTCACAGACCACCAGATGTCTCTAAGAACGCTTCTCTCTCATTCCATTAATAATTTAATGAGTCAAACCCTTGATTTTAAACTGGACATACAACCAACTAAATTATAGCAATATTTCCCAGTCTCCCTGATAGCTAGATGTGGTCGCGTGACTAATTTTTGGCCAGTGGGATGTGAGTGGAGGTGAGCTTGCCCACTCCTTCTCTTCCACCTCCCTCTGGCTGCAGGAGCCATCTTGGATCCTGCCAATGATTCAATGGTGAAAGGTGAAACAGTTTAAGATAAAAGACCCAAATTAAATGAGAAGAAGTTTCAATTTTTGTTATTTTGGATGTGTCAAAGCAGTAAAAACTATACCCTAAAAAAACATGTGTATGGAGAGAAAATCTGAAATGAGCGCTAGCAAGACAACAGATTTGAAACAACCCCATGACTAAGTGTTCAAAAGGAAATGGATCAGTACACATTTCAAACCTGATGGGGGAGAAGCTGCATGTTATTTTCCTTCGGAAGGACCAAATGAAAGGGCCATGATGAAGGGTAAACATCTGGGGGACAGGAATGAATTCACTGTTCACCCGGGCTATCAAGGACTTATTAAGTTGGCTTCACTGGCAGTCATTTAAAGACTGGCCACTCAGCCATAATCTCTAAGCCCAACTCGGAATGTGTGCTGGCTGCACATGCCAGGATTCCAGCAATGTAAGTAAAAAGCTTATCCAGCTCTCAAAGTGGATCCATCGTGAGGACTGCATTCTTGGAACTTAAGATTCCCCTTACGGTATGACCTGGTCAGAACCAAAAAGGACAACACAAGGGTTAGTGGGCCAACAGCACTGCACTGGGAGTCTGGACACCCAGAAACTTAACCCACGCTCACAGATGTAACAGTCATTAACTACTGGGCCTCAAATGTCTTGCTCTATAAAATAAGGATGTTGGCCTACATCTGTGGCTTCTACACTTCTGTTTTTAGTAATGGAACAAGCATCCCCAAATTAAATCCTATTCAAAACCTGGCGGGGGAAAAATCACACAAGTAGGTGGATGGTGCCATTAAAGTGAGGACTCAACACTGTTCGCTGTAAACTTTTAATATGTATTTTCCAGAAATAAAACAAACCAAAAACTTTAACTAGTAAGCCGAAGATTCCCTAACACAATGATTTACCTCCAGCAAGAAAATACATTTATCAAATTTTATAGCAGTACCCTGCAAATGGCATGCTGTACTATATCACTTCTTTATTATTATTTAGTTACTGTAATAAAATGCTCTGATTTTGAATTAAAGAGAAATCATACAAAACCAAGGAGGGCAGCAGCCATCTAAGTAAGATACAACTATTGGTCTCTACTTGAACAAAAAAGAAGGAAACCAAAGACTCAGAGAAGAAAGTAGTCTAGAGGACTAATAGTCTACACAAACCGCAGCCTCATCTACCCTGAGACCAGAATTAGATGGTGCCTGGCTACCACTACCAACCACACTGATCAGGGCCACAACAGATGGATCCTTACAGAATAGAAAAAATGTGAACAGAACTCAAATTCTTAAGAAGTTCAGACTTACTGGGCTGGTTGAAGCTAGAGGACTCTCTGAGACAATTACCCTGAGATACTCTTTCAACCTTCAACCAAAATTATCCCTGAAGTCACCTTTTAGCTAAATAACAGATTGGCTCATAAAATAAAGAACATCACCCATGAGCAACGAGCTCCTTTTAAAAATCATCTATATGAGGCCAAATGGTCAACAATTACTCCAAAGCAAAGATGAGAAGGTAAGGGGTCAGGGAAACCAGAGAACTGCAAATGGTACAACCAGAATGGAACAAATGAGAAGGATGACACACTGTGAAAAATGTAGCCATCATCACTGAATAATTTGTGTATTAATTGTTAAATGGGAACCTAATTTGCTTCATAAACTTTCACTATAAACACAATAAAATATTTTTAAAGGTGGGGGGGAACCAAAGAGGGCAAAATTAATTCTTTAAATCCTTTAAAAATATAATTCTGTTTTGTTTTGTTTTTGCTGTGTATATTCTTAACAACAAAATAAAATTTAAAAAAAGAAGAAAAAATATATAATCTGATTTTTAGATTTAATTCTATGGATAGAATTAAAAATAAGTACACTTTTCAAACCTGATGGGGGGAGAAGCTGGATGTTATTTTCCTTCAGAAGGACGATGATGAAGGGTACACATCTGGCAGAGATAAATGAATTCACTGTTCACCTGGACTATCAAGGACTTATTAAACTGACTCCTTTGGCAGTCATTTAAAGGCTGGCCACTCAGCCATAAGCTCAAAGCCCAACTCAGAACGTGTTTTATAAAAATGTTATTTCTTTAAGAAAATAAACCTATGAAGGGTCGATGGCAATGGGTTTTTACGAAGGGTAGGGCTGCACAGCTGAGGACTTAAGTGCTGTCAGTAAGTTGTACACCTGGAAAAAGTTGTGTGATAGACATATTTACAACCAAACCAAAAACCATATTTACAACAGAGACAGAAAAAAAAAAAAGTAGCTGTTAAGGCAGCTTATGTACAAATTAACACCTCATGGGTATTTGGTTCTTTGGTTTAGAGGTTTAGGGTCCTGGCTTCATGGGATAGCCCTGTAAATTGCCCTAATAACGTGTTCAGCACTTCTGTTCTACCTCCTAGTTCACTGTGTAGTACCTGGACTCTTAAAAGCTTGCAAGCAGCCACCTGAGGCACAACTGACCCCTATTTACCTGCAACAACAAAGGAAGAAGGAGAGTCAGGAATAAGAAGTGGATATGGAATGTGTGGCTAATGGCCTCCGTGAAATTGTCTCCTTTGCCGTGTCACTAGAAGAACTGGACGGTGCCTGGCTACCATTACTGAACATTTTGATCAACTATTCTAGAGAAGAATCCTGATCAAAACAGAGAAAATGCAGAACAGAATTTCAATGTCTCAGGAAATTCAGACTTTCTGGAACCATGGAGGCTGGATGGAGCCCTGAAACTACTGCCCTGAGATAATCTTTAAACCTTACACCAAAAATATCCCCTACAGTCTTAAAACCAAACAATACTTTAGCTTAACCAGTAAAAGTCTGCCTTGAACATTATGCCCTTTTGAGACCTATTTATATGGGATCAAATCAACAACAACAACCCGAAGATTAGATAGGAACTTTAGAAGACAGAGTTTATGATAACGAGGGAGGAACAACTCAGAAAAGGAAGGCAAAAGTGGACGCACAACTCAGAGACCGTAATTGGCATAACTGAATTGTATGTGTAGAAACTGTTGAATTGGTGTATGTTTTGCTTTGTAGATTCTCAACAGCAACAAATTTTTTTTTTTTTTTTTTTCAATTTAAATCTATGGCAGACCTATTAGAATGACTAAAAGGAAAACTGTAAGACAATACCAAGCATTAACAAGCTCACAGAGCAGCTGAAACTCTCAGGCATTCCTGGTAGATAAGTAAAATGGCACAACCTCTTTAGAAAACAGTTTGGCCATTTCTTATCAAGTTCAGCATACACTTACTGTAAGACTCGGTAGGTAATACTGCTCCTGGGTATCTATCCAGAGAAAGCATAACTCATGGTCAGGCCAAAACCTGTACATAAATGTTACAGTGGTTTTATTTATAATATCCCAAAACTGGAAACAACACTCACCTTCAACTAGTGAATGGATAAACAAATGGTGGCACACCCTTGTTAAAATGAGGTATCATTTCACACCTATCAAATAGGGCAGAATCAAGTGTTGGCAAGGCTGTGGATGAACAGGAATTCTCCTACTCTATTGCCAGAAATGTGAACTGGCTCAAGCACTTGGAAAGACAATTTGGTAACATCTAGTAGGTTGAAGAAGTGTGTGCAATATGATCTAGCAACACCACTTCTCAACATATTCCACCCTAGGGAAACACACCCAGTTGAGAATATTCATTCTGTTCATTATGGTTCATTAACAGGAAGCAACCAACACATCAATAGGGTATATAAATGATATTTTTTCATTCCATAAACAGTGGAATGAAAAACGGCAGTCAAAATGAATGAACTCTAGCCACACGAGTCAACATAGCTAAATCATGAACACATATTCCTGAGTCAAAGTAGGATACAGGACACAAACCATACAAGATAGCTTATGTAAGGTTTTAAATCATACAATCACTATTGTATATTGATTTATGAATATACACCTCCTAACCCTCACTATCTCATTATCTGACATTTCACATTTACAATAATAGTAAAAAATCTACTATCCAACTATTTTGTGCGTTATTTATGCACATCTGGCAGTAACGAACACCAAGGTGAGATGGGAGAGTAACGCTGGCTGTGACGGTTACGGTCATGTGTCAACCTGACTGGGCCATGATTTTAAGTGGTTTGGATGTTATATAATGATGTAGTCACCTTCCACTTTATGATATGATGTCACTCTCCATTTTTGCATAATGCCAATTTTCGCATGACGACCTGGTCTTCGGAACCTAACCCTATCAGTAAGTGAGGACAGACTGCGTATTCATGTAAAAACTTAAACTAGAAAGTTACCTCTGGGAGGGAGAGCTAGGAGATTAAGAAAGGGTACCTCCAGATAAAAAGGTACCTGATACAGAACTCAAATTCTAGTAAAAACACCAAACTTAACGGTCTGACTGGGACTGGAGGGACTCCAAGGGACACAGTCCCCGGACTCTCTGTTAGCCCAAAACTAAAACCATTCCTGAAGCCAAACTCTTCAGATGGACAGGGGGAACACAGAGTGGCGAGGAGGAGTGTGCTGTCACATTACAGGGAGAGCAACTAGGGTCACTTAACAATGTGTGTATAAGGTTTTGTATGAGAAGCTGACTTGAATTGTAAACTTTCATTTAAACCACAATTTAAAAGAAAGGGTATTTGAAATGCTTTATATTAAAAAAAAAAAAAAACTGAAGCAGATGCTTAGCTTTATTAACTCTAGGTATGGTATTCATTCTTTGATTTTCTTTATATTTGGAATTTGCCAATTAAAAACAAACTTTTAATCAAAGAATATCTCTAGACGGGCACACAAAAACTAGTAAAAATGGTTGCTTCAAGGGAGGAAAGCTGGGGTCAGACAGAAGGGAGACTGACTTTCCGCACCTGGTATCACCTGTACCTTTTGGCTTTTGTATCATGTACCTAACTACATGCATTAACTATTTTTCACATTACAAACAAATCTGATTCCCTCTTCACCTCCAACTCCACCTTCCCCTGGGAAGAGGGAGACCTAGGTATAGTGTTTTTATTTAAGGTAAGACTACAGAGGACACAATTAAGATTCCAGCCCTGTGTCCTGAATGAACTCTACTATCTTGAGAAGTGAATCAACCTACCCCTCTCCAAGGGCCACACCACTTCCAAAATCCTACCTTCTAAGAAAACATAAACACATCCCCAGTAAACCAGGGATAAGGAGTTCTAATTACGCCACAAGGAGCAGTCATAGCTTCTCGGGTAACTCTGGGAGGAAAACTTTTAGGATTGGTTACAACAGGTCCATAAAGATCATCTGTAGTGATTGCCTCATATTCTCTGTGGAACAAAGTGGGTAGAGATGTACAAAGATAGCTACCAGTACTATTACTCAATACGCGGTGAGGTAGGGGGGCAGGAAGCTGAGGGAGGAATACTTATCTGATGACTCTTATTTTCTTAATGAACTAAGAGGCAGAGGTCATGGTTGAGGGTAAAGAGGCCAAGGATGAGACTGGATTAAAGCTGCTCTGGGTGAAGGGAAAGGATGAATAAACAGATTTGTATTTAAAAAAAAAAAAAAAATTCAAGGGTCCAGCTGAGCACAAAAATGCGTAGTGGAGAAAGTCTCCTTGCTACCTGGTTCTCTCCAGCAGAGTTCGACAGACAAGGAACAGGCACGAAAAAACAAAACAGTGGGACTGAGCCAGCGAGGGACCTTGGCAAGTTATGGGAACAGCACAAAGAGTAAGGAAATCAAGATGTGTGTAAGATCACAACTGCACCAATTATCCGTGGAGTCCACACCAGGTAAAAAGGGCCAGGAAGGCAGGGAGAAGCCAGAGAACACCGCAGAGTCCAAGGGAACTAGGGCCACTGGAGAAGAATTAGACCTATGAAGGTTAGGTCTTCATAGAAGACTCTTCAAGCCTAAAAACCCAAAACATTCTGGGAGATTACCGGGCCCAAGAGAGGTGAAGTGAACAGGAGTAGAAGTCCCTGGACAAGATAAGGTGCAAGGGACAGTGAGGTTTGGAGGCTGGATGAGCCAACAAATTAGAGGCCATCCAACACGATATGAGAAGACAGAGGGAAAGACAAGTAGCAAGCCAGGAGCCAGCACTCTCAAGGAACATAAACAGTGACCAGGAAGCTGGTATGTAATGGTGAAAAGGGTGAAGGGAGGGCGGAATCACAGACTGGTGTGGATTTAAGAACTAAAAAAGCAAGCCAGCTGCAGGCTAGTGGATTCCAGCTCACGGTGACCGCATGTGTGTCGGAGTGTCCTGCTCCACAGGGTCTTCAACGGCTGTTATCTGTTGGAAGTAGATCACCAAAGCTTTCTTCTGAGGTGCCTCTGGGTAGACTTGAACCTCCCGCCTTTCTGGTTAGTAGCCAAGCACTTAACCCTTGTACCACCCACGGACTCCTCAAAACCAATAGCTGATGCTAACTAAAGGCTGGGGAACACATCCTGCTATTCTCTCTATCTGGAATGCTGCAACACCTGGAAAATTCCTATTCGTATTTCGGATCTCAGTTTAAGTATCACGTCCTCAGCAAATCCTATCTCGAGCCTTCAAAACAAATTGCTCACTGCACCCCCTGCAGTTCCTCCCGAGCAATGATCACAACTCGCACCAAGTATCCTTCCTCATCCAAGTCTATGCTCTTCCTGAGTTTGTATGGCAAACTGCTTTGTATAGCAAGGGATCCATGATTTCTGAATCCACTTGGTACCTAAGTTTTGGCAGGCAAAAGAATAAGATTTGAAGAGTGAATGATGTACCTAAAAATTTATCCAGCAACCCACCAGGTCAAGCAGGCAGGTTCTTGGGCATACTGGCTTCATTATAACATAGCCAAACACCCTTAAAAACAGTCCACTTGGCTACAGGAGGAAACTCTGGCGGTGCAGTGGTTAAGAGCTACGTCTGTTAACTGGAAGGTCGGCAGTTCAAATCCACCAGGAGCTCCTTGGAAACTCTATGGGGCACTTCTACTCTGTCCTATAGGGTTGCTATGAGTAGGAATCAACTCGACGGCAATAGGTTTTGGCTACAGGACTTTCTACTACTGTCACGATTCCTTTTTTAAATCTTAATATGATTCTCAATACATGGCTGATGGGAGTATAATCACATATAAGCTTTCTTGTAGAACATGTGAAAAATCCAAAAGAACAGAAATAAAATTGAAATGTATCATTTGTAATTCACTCAAGTCATAAAATTATAAAATAATATTTTTACTGACCCATCAGTAGGCAGACACTTTGAGATACTGCTTAGTCAGAGTTATAATTGGCATAACATTTCCAAATGGTAATTTAGCAATCAAAAATTCTAAAAATACGCATATCCTTTAATCCAGCAATTCTAAAAGAATTTATCCTAAGAAAATAATTAAAGTAGGCTCAAGTTTTTCATTATGAGAGTGTTCAATAAAATAGGTTTCAGAGTAATCTAAAACTGGGGAGAAAAGCCTTAAATGTCTAAAAATAGGAGACTGGTTGATTCCAATATGAGTACGTTCTTATAATAGAATCTCGTGGGGATTCAAAAATTGGCAATAAAAGTACAGGTAGTCCCCAACTTACAACGGGATTCTGTCTGACCACTCTGGAACAAGTAGATTTTGAAGTAAGTCAAATCCCTCTTCTTTTTTTTTTTTTTAGTTTTCATTATTACTGCCTTTCATTATCAGTATCCTTATAAATCCAATCTTCGTCTCTGGGGTTAGGAAACATTACATCTGAGAATGATAACATGAGCAAATCACTCACTGAAATACTGTATGTACTACACACTGCTAACAATAAAACATACACAAAAATTTTTTTTTAAAAAAGGACAGTCATAACTCGAATACGTTGTTTATGTCAGGGACTACCAGTACTCACTGACATAGAAATCTGTCCTGTATGCATCACTGAGTGAGAGGAAATGCAGGTTACAGAACATATATTATACACCCATTTTAGAGTGTCTACCTGTGTTTTACTGACTACACATGGCATTCGATGGTGGATCATAACAAATTGTGCATAACATTGTGAAGAATGAGAATTCCAGAGCACTAAATTGTGCTCACGCAGCACCTGTACATACACCGAGAGGCAGTCCTTTCAACAGAACAATGGGATTGTCATTGTTGTTAGGTGCACACGAGTTGGTTCCAACTCATAGTGACCCTATGTACAATGGAATGAAACACTGCATGGTCCTGTTCCATTCTCATAATCGCTGTTATGTTTGACTCCTTATTATGACTACTGTAACAATCCACCTCACTGAGGGTCTTCTTCTCTTTCTTGACACTCTACCAAGCATGATGCCCTCCAGGGAATGGTCCTTCCTGATAACTTGTCCAAAGTATGTGAGATGAACTCTCGTCATCCTCACTTCTGAGGAGCATCCTGGCTGTACTTCTTCCAAGACAGATTTGTTCATTCTTCTGGCAATCCATGGTATGTTCGATATTCTTCGCCAACACTATTATTCAAAAGCATCAATTCTTCTTCAGCCATCCTTATTTACTGTCCAGCTTTCACATGCATATGAGACAACTGAAAACACCACAGCTTGATCAGGCACACCTTAGTCCTCAAGATGACATCTTTGCTTTTTAATATCTGAAAGACATCTTTTGCAGCAGATTGGCCCAATGCAATATGTCATTTCATTTCTTGACCGCTGCTTTAATGGGCATTGATTGCGGATCCCAGTAAAATGAAATCCTTGACAATTTCAACAATTTCTCCATTTTTCATGATACTGCTTATTGGTACATATGTGAAGATATTGTTTTTTTATGTTAAGGTATAATCCATACTTAAGGCTGTAGTCTTTGATCTTCATGAGGAAGTGCTTCAAGTCATCTTCACTTTCAGCAGGGAAGGTTGTGTCATCTGCATATGGCAGGTTGTTAACGACTCTTCCTCCAGTCCTGACCCTGTGCTCTTCTTCATTTAGTCAAGCTTCTCAGATTATCTGCTCTGCACAGAGATTAATAAGTACGGTGAAAGGAAACAACCCTGATGCACACTCTTCCTAACTTTAAACCATGAAGTATCCCCGTATTCTGTTCAAAAGACTGCCTCTTGGTCTATGTACAGGTTCCACATTAGCACAATGAAGTGTTCTGGAATTCCCATTCTTCTTAATGTTATCCATAATTTGTTATGATCCACAAAGTTGAATGCCTTTGCATAGTCAATGAAACACAGGTAAACACCTTTCTGGTATTCTCTGCTTTCAGTCAAGTCTATCTGACATCAGCAATGATATTCCTCGTTCCACGTCCTCTACTGAATCTGGCTTGAATTTCTCAGCAATTCCCTGTCGATGTACTACTGCAACCATTTTTTAATTATCTTCAGCATCATTTCACTTGTATGTGACATTGACGATATTGTTCAATAATCTCTGCATTCATTGGAGCACCATTCTTTGGAATGGGCATGAATATGGATCTCTTTGAGCGGGTTAACCAGGTAGTTGCTTCCAAATTTCTTGACATAGACAGTTGAGTGCTTCCAGCACAGCATCTGTCTGTTGAAACATTTCAATTGCTATTCCGTCAAGTCCTGGACCCTTGTTCTTCACCAAGGCCTTCAGTGCACCTCGGACTTCCTCCTTCAGTCCCATCAGTTTGTGATCATGTTACCTCTTGAAATAGCTAAATATCAACCAATTCTTTTTGGTATGGTGACTCTGTATTCCCTCCATTTCCGTTAGATGTTTCCAGCATCCCTCAATTTTTTTTGCCCATAGAATCCTTCAACACTGCAGCTCGAGGCTTGAATTTTTTCTTCAGTTCTTTCAGCTTGAGAAATGCCAAGTGTGTTCTTCCCTTTTGGTTTTCTTACTCCAGGGCTTTGCACATATCATTATATAATACTGTACTCTGTCTTCTTAAGCTGCTCTTTGCAATCTTCTGTTCAGCTCTTTTACTTCATCATTTCTTCCTTTCACTTCAGCTACTCTACGATCAAAGGCAAGTTTCAGAGTCTCTTCTGACATTCGTTTTGCTCTTTTCTTTCTTAATTGACTTTTTAATGACCTTTTGCTTTCTTCATGTATGATATCCTCGTCTGGTATTCAGTCATCAGTGTCCAATGCGTCAAATCTACTCTTAAGATAGTCTCAAAATGCAGGAAGAATATACTCAAGGGTTGTACTTTGGTTCTCATGGGCTTGTTTTATTTTTCTTCAGATTCAACTTGAACTCGCATATGAGCAATTGATGGGCTGTTCTGCGGTTAGCCCCTGGCCTTGTTCTAACGGACAATGTTGAGCTTCTCCATCATCTATTTCCATAGATGTACTGTGTTTTCATGCTATTAATCTGCGCCTCCTATGTTTGCTTGCCAATCACTCCCTCCCCATGAGGTATTTTCGTTAGCACCACTGTGCCAATTTTTATCACATTTCTATTAAAAAAAAAAAAATTAGCCTAGCACACTTACGAAAAAACATCATGGGGGAAGGGAGCAGTTGGCAAACAAGTGTAAAGGCGTGCATTATTTCTGTAAAAATACCCTAGTCAATTTGATTCCTGTGTACTTCATTCGGTGAGATCCACGTGCATAAACAAAAACTAAACCTGCTGCCATCGAGTCAATTTTGACTCATGGCGACCCTACAGGACAAAGTAAAACTGCCCCATAGGGTTTCCAACGAGCAGCTGGTGGATCCGAACTGCTGACCTTTTTTTGGTTAGTGTGTGGATATTATGCTATCACTGACAGTGTTGTACTTCAGAATAGATCTTTAAAGGTTCTTTTTGACTTTGAATGCAACACCATTCCTCTTTAATTTGTCCTTCCCACATAGTAGACCATACGACTGTCCAATTCAAAACGGCCAATACCAGTGCATTTCAGCTCACTAATTCCTAGGATGTCAATCTTTGTTTTTTTAATCGAACTTTAGATGAAGGTTTACAGAACAAACTAGATTCTCATGAAACAATTAGTACACATACTATTTTATGACATCGGTTACCAACCCCACGACCTGTCAACACTCTCCATTCTCGACCTTCGGTTTCCTATTACCAGCTTTCCTGTCTCTTCCTGCCTTCTAGTGCTTGTCCCTGGGCTGGTGTGCCTCTTTAGTCTTGTTTTGTTTTATGGGCCTGTCTAATCTTTGGCTGAAGGGTGAAACTCAGGAGTGACTTCATTACTGAGCTAAAAGGGTATCCAGGGGCCACACTCTTAGGGTTTCTCCAGGCTCTGTCAGGCAAGTAAGTCTGGTCTTTTTTTTGTGAGTTAGAATTTTGTTCTACATTTTTCTCCAGCTCTGTCTGGGACCCTCTATTGTGATCCCTGTCAAAGTAGTCACTGGTGGTAGCCAGGCACCATCTAGCTGTGCTGGACTCAGCCTGGTGGAGGCTGTGGTAGTTATAGTCCATTATTCCTTTGGACTAATCTTTCCCTTTTGTCTTTGGTTTTCTTCGTTTTCCCTTGCTCCCAACAGCATGTGACCAATGGAGTATCTTAGATGGCTGCTCACAAGCTTGTAAGACCCCAAACGCTGCTCAGCAAAGTAGAATGTAGAGCGTTTTCTTTATGAACTATGTTATACCGATTGAGCTAGATGTTCCCCACAGCCCTGAGCCCAGTAATTCCGTCTCTCAGGAAGTCTGGATGTGTCTGTAGGGTTTCCATGACCTTGCCTTGGACAAGTTGTGCTGGTTTCCCCAGTATCGTGTACTGCCTTACCCTTCCCCAAAGGATATCAATCTTTATACATTCCGTTTCATTTTTGATGACTTGCAATTTTCCTCGATTTATACTTCTTGGTACATTTCACGTTCCAATTACTAATGGATATTTGCAGCTGTTTCTTCTCATTTTGAGCTATGCCACATCAGTAAATGAGGGTCCTGAAAGCTTAACTCCACCCATGTCATTAAGATCGACTCTACTTCTGAGGAGGCAGCTCTTCTCCCAGTTGTATTTGAAGTCTCTTCCAACCTAAGGGGCTCATCTTCTGGCACTGTATCAGACAATGTTCCACTGCTATCCATGACGTTTTCATTGGCCAGTTTTTCCAGAATTAGAACACCAGGTCCTTCTGCTCAGTTTGTCTTAGTCTGGAAGGTCTGCTGAAACCTGTCCACCATGGGTGACTCTGCTAGTATTTGAAATATCAGTGGCATCACTTCCAGCATCCCAGCAACACGTGAATAGTACAACAGACAGACGAGTGGTGGCGATGCTGCATGACTTAATGTCCGAAAAGGTATGTGTCAGGGTAGTAGCCTTTCACTGTGCTTACTCAATCTCTATGCTGAGCAAATAATCCAAAAAGCTGGACTATATGAAGAACAGGGCATCAGGATTGAAGGAAGACTCATTAACAACCTGTGATAGATGACACAACCTCGCTTGCTGAAAGTGAAAAGGAATGAAGCACTTAAGATGAAGATCAAAGACTACAGCCATTAGTATGGATTACACCTCAACATAAAGAAAACAAAAATCCTTACAAATGAACCAATAAGTTACATTATGATAAACAGACAAAAGACAGGAGTTGTCAAGGATTTCATTTTACTTGAATCCACAATCAATGCCCCTGGAGGCAGTAGTCAAGAAATCAAACAACGTATTGCATTGGGCAAATCTGCTGCAAAAGAGCTCTTTTAAATGTGAAAAAGCAAAGATGTCACCTTGAGGACTAAGGTGCATCTGTGTCCTCAATCGCCCTATATACATGGGAAAGACGGACTATGAATAAGGAAGAATGAAGAAGAAATGATGCATTTAAACTACGGTGTTGGCGAAGAATATTGACTCTACCATCGACTGCTGGCAGAGGAACAAACAAATCTGTCTTGGAAGAAGGACAGCCAGAATGCTCCTTAGAAGCGAGGATGGCGAGACTTCATCTCACATACCCTGGACGTGTTATCAGGAGGGATCAGTCCCTACAGAAGGACATCAAGCTTGGTAAAGCAGAGGGTCAGCAAAAAAGAGGTAAACAGTCCATGAGACAGACTTCACAGTGGCTGCAAAGATGTGCTCTAACATATCAACAATTGTGAGGATGGTGCAGCATTGGACAGTGTTTTGTTCAGCTGTATATGGGGTCACTATGAATCAGAACCAACTCAATGGCACCTAACAACAGCAACAAAAGCATACATACACAGAGACAAAATGAAGGATAAACACTAAAAGAGTAAATTTTTACCTCCAGATAGGATTTTAAGTGATTCAGGGTTCTTATTTTTCTACAATGTATATGTATCACTTGTATAATTTTAAAAACCTCAAGTCATTGTCTAGTGGCAGTGCTAAATACGCAGGAAAAACCTAAACTGCAAAAGAGAAACTTAGGTATTCAAAACTAGTGCCGATATGGTTATCCATATTGATATGGTTAATGTGTTCCCCCAAACAGCAGCAGGGCATCTCAGTGTTTCTCTTGTAACTAGACCCATAACCCCCTCATTTCTAAGGAACCGCTAAGGGCACCTGAGTAACTAAGAAAACCAAAGAGTAGTCAGAGGGTCGGCATTCTAACGTTCCGTAAACCCACAGCTGGGAAATTCCTGACTTTCCCATATTTGCTCAAACCCTTCTACTCTCAAATGTCAACTCTTGCAAAGGTCATTTTTATCTCACATCGGTTCCTGTTCTTCACATTCCCCAAGGTCATCAATTCTGTATTTTACAAGAAATGAAAAACATTCATTGGACCCTGAATTTTAACTTGTCTCTAAAGTTATAAGCTGTGGAAAATATTTGTGATTCTAGAGTAAAAGAGAAAATTGATTTATTTATATATACATGTATATACATATATATATAAATTTTCTCTTTTACTCTAGAATCGCTGGTGGCCCAGTGGTTCAAGAGCTTGGCTGCAAACCAGGTCAGCAGTTCGAATCCACCAGTTGCTGCTTAGAAACCCTGCAGGGCAGTTCTTCTCTGTCCTATCGGGTTGCTGTGAGTCAGAGTCAACTGGACAGGAATGGGTTTGGTTTTGATTTTTTTGTTTTATATATACACTGCATGTGCATATGTACATATATAGTAATTTATAACTGTCAGGAGTGTATGTGTATACACAGTAATTTATAAATGTCAAGAATTTTCCCGTTACTTGAACCAGGGAATAAATGAATTAACAGCAACACTGCTTATCAATCCAACTGACGTTTAAACTGGTTCGGAAGCATTTTCCAGGCAATGGGAAATCTCTAAATTTAATAGGAAAAAAAACCGAAAGGGGAAGGTGCCAGAAACATCATTCAACTATGAGTATGTGTTATCACAGGGTCCCTGAAATGGAAGTGGCTTACATTATGAAATACAAAAAAATAAATAAATAAAAATACACACAACTTATGTTAATGAGGAAGTAACTACTCCGAGACAGAGGGTGAGAATGGTTGCTCAACTCGCAGAATGGAATCAATGTCACCAAACCGTACACGTAGAAACTGTTGAATTGGTGTATGTTTTACTGTGTATATTTATTCTCAATGACAACACCAAAATGAATAAAATTTAGAAGGAAAAACTACATGTTACTGAGTGGCAGATAAAGCAGTGTGGGGCTAGGCTGGTGCCATCTAAGCAGGAGCCACCAGCCCTGTGTGCCAACCAAGCACTTGAAATGTGGCAAATCCAAACAGGATGTGCTGCAGGTATAAAACACACACCAGACCTCAAAGAATTACTACATGTCTTAGGCTGGGTTCTCTAGAGGAGCAAATCCAGTGAGGCGTGTATCTATACACAAATAGAGAGAGAAATTTCAAGGAAACAGCTCACGCAATTGTGGAGGCTGGCAAGTCCCCAATCCACCAGTCAGGCATCAGGCTGCCTGACTCATGTGGTTGCAGGGACTGACAAACCCAAAATCAGCAGGTCAGACAGCAGGCTGCTGGTTCACGGGGCTAAGGGAGCTGGCGAATCTCAAGGAACGCAGATCAGATGACGACCAGTCGGATGCGGGATTCAGAGAGAGAGCTTTGCCAGAACGCCCATACGTACTGGATGGATGCAGACCACATCTCCAAGGAAACTTCCCTTACATCAGATCACAAAATGGAGGATAATTACATAACACTGAGAATCACTGCCTAGCCAAGCTGACACATAACATTAACCATCACTCCACGAAACAAAAGAACGCAAAACAGTTCATTAATAATTTTTATATTGATTACACGTTGAAATGATAATTTTCTTCCATATAGGTTTATAAACTATATTATGAAAATTAATTTCACCTGTCTTATTTTACATTTTTTTAATGTGGCAAGTGGCTCTCATCATAATTCTATGGGTCAGCACCGGCCTAAAGAAAAAAGATGCTGGGGAGAGAGAAAAGTAAGCATCACCTCAGAGCACAACCACGGTGATCAAGACCAGACTCCATCCGAAGAGCATAAAAGCCTCTGGTGCTTTGATTTCACAAACACACACACACAGAGGCATGGCCTTCTGGCTTAGTCCAAACATCAGAACAAACCCTATATTAACACCCCACACAATCAGCTCTGCAGCCTGCACGGTAATGGAGGGGAACGGTAATGGAGGGGAACGGTAATGGAGGGAAACTGAGTGCCTCATCCTAGTTTCTCTCACTCACAGCAGAAGGAGGAGGAGGGAGGGAGCCAGATATAAGAAATGATGGAGCAGAAATCCACGTGCTAACAACAAGCACAAGCTGAAAGGTCAACAGGCGAGTTGGGGGCTCTGAAAGCCCAGAACCAGGACAAAAAAAAACTAAACAAAACACAGGACCCATCCCACAGTAAACACTACTCAAATCCAGAAAGGCTTTGTAACCACGGAATTAAAGGTTCTGATTTCGTAAGCCAAACCTAAATTTAAATGTTATCTATTATTTCAAAAGAATATCATTAGAAGTAATGGGACAAATGGACTGATAAGATTTTTTTTCATGCTGAACAGAAAGTCAGAAAACAATTCAGACGATTTTACAAATAGCTGTTCTTAGTCTAACACTAACAAGTTGATTTTTAAAAATGTCTGACTGAAAAGGCTAGAGTTCTAATCTGCTTGGGACCTCTTTCATAGTAACTGCTCCACTACTATCTTCCCTCCGAACCTTCTTATGTAAGCTCAGTAATCACCACCAGTGTTTACATAGGTTTTTGAAACTGTCTAATTTCTCCAGTAAATATTTAACTCTCTTGTTTCTACTGACCTAACTACAAACAGCCACATTTTTATATAATGTGTATGGTAATGAGAAAGCAAAACACTGATGTCAATAGCACAGAGTCCATAAACCAAAAAACACCAGAATTACCAGACACAGAGAGGCCTCTCAGAAATCAACTGCCAATAAAATAGAAATTTCTCCTCTCTGCTCAAAGTTGTTGATCCAGTTTATACCTGAGTCCCTCAGTGTCTACTGCATTTCCATCGAACTGCTAAAGCGCACCTGAATCAGAACCCAGCATCCCGTCTGCAGGCTTTAGACACCAAGGACAGCTGGTACTCCCAGCTATGAAAGCCCAGGCAGTGAACTATGACCTGCATATTCTTGATGACAAAGACAAAAGGTACTAAAAACCTCTCTCTTTTCTCAGTGTAATAAGATTATACTATTTAAGGTCTTTACCAAGTCTCAAAGAAAATAAAATAGGGTAACCGTTCCACTAATCTCCTGAATCGCTAAAATGCTCTGAGCCAACCAAAAAAAAAAAATCAACTGCCATCAAGTCAGCTCCGACTAATGGTGATCCCACGCGTGTCAGAGTAGAACTGTGTTCCACAGGGTTTTCAACGGCTGATTCTTCAGAACTAGATCATCAGGCCTTTCTTCCAAGGTGCCATGGGTAGGCTCGAAGCCTCGAGCTTTCAGTTAGTAGCCAAGCGTGTTAATCGTATGCATCACCCAGGGACTCTGAGCACCAAGACAGAAATGAAACTGGAGAGGCTGGAACAACCAGTGAACGAGAGAAGAAACACGTAATTACCAAACTATCAATCCTAAAGACCAAGAGAGCTCAGAGAAACAGAAACTCAATAAGGCTTGAGATGGTCAGAAATGGCTTTTGGAAAGTAGGGCCTGGGATGGGCCTTGGAAGACGGAGAGGGTCCAGAGAGACAGGGCGTCACAGATGTCCAGAGGTAGGCACCAGTGTGATGAGTCTCTAAAACCAAAAAAAAAAAAAAACCAAACCCAGTGCCACTGAGTCGATTCCAACTCATAGCGACCCTACAGGACAGAGCAGAACTGCCCCATAGAGTTTCCAAGGAGCGCCTGGCGGATTCAAACTGCCAACCCTTTGGTTAGCAGCTGTAACACTTAACCACTACGCCACCAGGGTTTCCGATGAGTCTCTAGGGCACCGAAAACACCAGCCTAACCACAGCACACTCTGTGAAGTGGAGCAAAGAAACCTCTTACATAAGGGTCAAGAGAGCCTCAGAAGTCAAATGTAAATATGAAACACTGAGTTGCTAAGCAGGTAATGAAAGTAGAAATAGTCTACCCCAGGATGAATCTCAAGATGGAAGATCAGAAGTTACAGTGTTAATAATCCAAATATAAGGGTCTAGCAACTAGGTCAATGGAAGTGACAACGAGAAAAAGAAATGAATAGAGGGAGCAATCTCAAAGAAAAAATTGAAGACTTGGTGTCAAAGATGACCTCTAGGAGGAGAACGAGAGCATCCCTTTCAGAAGCAATTAAGGAAATAGGCTTGCCAAAGCAAAATAATGAAACAGGCTCGACATGCTGAATGTGAAATAATGGTGGCATGTACGTTTGACATCATGGTATCATCAGAATATGTTCTTCTTCCTAATTTTTGGAATTTCCCGAGTTTTTTTTTTTTTTATACATATAACAGTATAAGAATGGACTGCTTTTATTAGAGAATTAAGATATTTTTCAAAAAGGAATGATTCCCTCTACGCATCTGTAAAAACTCTTAGGACTGTACACCTAAACTAAAAATAAATAAAAATCACGATACATTTTACACCAATGATACTGGATACACTAAGTCTGACAATACAAAGTACTTGAGAAAATGTATCAAAAGGAGTATAAATTTTTGTAGCCTCTGCAGGACAATCTGCAATACCTAACAAAATTTTAAAATGAAAAAAAAATTATGTACTTCGCCCAGCAATTTACCTCTAGCAAATTTACCTATGGCTATTCTCCCAAAAATATGTACAAGAAATTTAACTGCAGTATTGTTTATTATAGCAAAAAATAAAAGTAACCAAAATGCCCCTCAAGAGGATATATTAGCTTTGAGATGAGAGAAGGTAGGAGGAAAGAAGGGCTGGGGGTGGGGGAAATGTTTCTTAATAAATGTATATGTGTTTAGTCTCACTAATTAAATTATAGGATGCTTGAATAAGGTGAAGGAGCAGGTCTGAAGTCTCTCTAGCCTCAGGCCCATGATCCTGACTAAGGGCCATAACAGCAGTCAGCACTCAACAAGTGCTTGCTGATGGAAAAAAAAAAAGACAACTCAATGGAAAGAAAAACTAAAATATTTACCTCCTACCTTGTAATTATAAATGGCAAGACTGTGCCTGTTTATTTTCTGGTTTTATCTACTTACGCAGATTTAGCCTAAACAGAAGTCCATTACCTTATCATTAGCATTAGCCCAACAAGTCATTCCCAGGACTGTGCACTGAGACCCTTCCAGACATGTGCAAAGGGCGAAAGGTCAAGTAAAAAAAAGTTCCAGCACCATCAAGAGCTGTCAGAGCAATTCTATGGTGAAGCCCAGGACTAGACAGGTTTTGTTTGACGCACCTAAATGGCGTGGCGTAGGCCTGTCCATACGCTTCCGTTACAAGTCGCTGATCTACATTTCCTTGCGCTGCGTGAGGTCCCAGCTCAAGGCCAAGTGGGGAGTCCCGGTTAGTGGCGTCAAGACAGCTAGAGAAAAACAAATTGTAAATTAAAATAAAAAGTAGTAATAAGTCTAGCAGGAGGCAGTCTACGTCTATCTTCACTCGGCCAAACCCAATCCTTGAGCTTGTTCTAGCACTTCCTTTACTCTTAAATACTGCCTTGGAGGCCCAGCCCACCCCCGAACAGGGTCACAAACCAAACTCTCAGTCTCTTAAAAAACCAACTCTCCACTTGCACAAGATATTTCAGAAAAAAGTATTTTAGAACACCTGTAAAAAGCGATTTTGCACTCAGCTGGGCTTTCTTCATTGACAATTTTTTAACTCTGTATTCCCTAGCACAGGACCTTGATTTAAAAAAATAAGATTTTTTTTTTTTCTCACTATGTGCTAGGCACTGCACTAAGCATCATACAAATGTAATTTAATCTTGCCGTCAACCCTCGGGACCAGGAACCAACTTAGTCCACGCTTTACAGGTAAGAAAACTCAAGAGGGGTGAAGTGTCCCCGTCAAGATTACAGAGCTCACAAGAGACGTCAGGGGGCAGGGGTTGGAACCCAGGTCTGTGACAGCAGACAGAAAAAAACCCACAGCTCTCCTTTAATTACGACTCTGTTGTTATCTGAGTGGGCCCTGACCAATGGCAACCCCAAGAACAGAACAAAATGCTCTCCATTCCTCTGCCACCCCCATGATCAGCTGGGGGTCGGACCATTGTGATCCATAGGGTTTTCACTGGCTCATTTTTAAAAGTTGATTCCCAGGCCTTTCTTCCTGGTCTTAGTCTAGACGCTCCACTGAAACCTGTTCAGCATCACAGCAACACACAAGCCTCTTCTGACAGACAGGTGGTGGCTACACATGAGGTGTACCGGCCAGGAATCAAACCCAGGTCTCTCACATGTAAGGCAAGAACTCTACCACTGAACCAGTGATGACCTCCATATATTACCACACTACATTGCCTTAAATACAGCCATTAAAATAAACCGAAATTACTATAGTAAAACCTGTGAATGCCGGAACCTGTGTAAGGCAGAAACCTATCAGAGAAGGAAAACACAAATATTTTCCACTAAGAGAAAGTAACAGAGAAGCGGCAAGACCGCATCCTGTCAACGGCAAAAAATGCAAGACCCGGAAAAGCAAGGCAGTCTTGCCAAGTTCTAGCTTCCACAGGTTTCTCTGTATATTTGTCAGGGGATTAAGATGATTTAATTATTCAAAAACCACCATCTTGTAAAGCCTCTTAAAAATGTATTAATGCACTGGGAGGGTGCTTCTCAAAAACTGAGTCACGTTCTATTTTCTAAGTTAGGTTACTGACAGGTACATGGGTGTTCATTTTATTAAGCATTGAATGAGCATGTTTTATACACTCGTACCTCTGAACATATTTTACAACAACAACAAAAAAAAAAACCCACAGAGCCTGACTCAGGTGGCTGCCTCAGAGCCGCCAGTGTTGCCCCAGCCACGAGCCTGGTGCTCCATAAAGAAAACGCACAAAGCAACCGACAGTTCAGCAGGACACACTGACAAGTTCCTTGTTGGAAAATACTTGTTCTGAGAATCCTGCAGCTCTATCGCTTGTTCTAGGGTGAGCTAGTGTCCATACATGAACGGCCCCACAGTAAATACGCACATAACTGGTATACCAGACAAGCCTTCATCGAGCCTTTAGTGTCCCTGTATTTCTTATGTCAAATTTCAGAAACTAAACATTGGCCTTTTGTTCTTTGGGACAAAAAAGTATTACTCATTTTAAGTGATGAGAATATGAATAGAGAAACTGACGTTCTTCCCTTCCTAAAACATACTTTACTTACAAGGCAAAAAAAAAAAAAAGGGTACTTTAGTTCCACAAATAAAATCTTCAAAGCCATATTAAACTATGTTTATTAAAAGTTTACAAAGTAAAAAAAAAAAAAAAACTCTTAGAGTGAAGTGACAGAATCACTGATTATTTCTATCTTTTTCGTTTGTTTATCAGCATTTTCTGTACTTCCTACAGTTATTTTTTATTTCTTCTAATAATAAAAGTGATAAAAAAAAAAAATGTTTACAAAGTCAGAAGGGCGTCGGGAAGGCAGCATCCATCCATGAGGAGGAGCTGAGAAGGGGAATAATGGGAAGAACACGAAAACAAGTAACAAAAGAAGCTTTTAAAGAATTGCTTGTTTTAGGTTAAATAGAGAGTTTAATCACGTATATTCTCTGAAAAATGCAGGTTACCTAATAGGTATAGCACAATCCTGCTTTTATTAAGGATATAATTATATAGTCCGTATCTGCGCGCACACGAAAGGAGCCAAGAGGATAAACGTCAAGCCGTTTGGAAGTGCGGGGGACGGAGGGGAAGGTATTAAGAGGTTGTGTAACTTTCATAATTTGCTTTATACAATTTCCAACATGTACATTCTTCTTTTGTAAATCCTTTAAAAAAAAAAAAACTAATGATATTAATTTAAAAGAAAAGTTTCCATGAGAGGAAAGATGCAAATTAACAGAATGCCATTTTAGGTACAAATCATAGAAAAAAGCTGAAAGGGCAAGTGAAAGTCCTATAACCCCAGGAAGACTTATTTTCGGCAAGTGTTTTTTTTTTTTTTTTCTTTTTTTTTTTAAGCTGATTGGTAAGATAAGTGTTTGGAAGGCCTGGCTCTCTACTCCACTGGACAAACGTCTCAGATAAAAATACAGAATCGGGTCGGAAGTTTAATACCGGAAAAACGCAAATGCATTTCCGAGTCTTGGAGAAGGAACTGCTCGGATGAATAAAAACGCTGCAGAGTTATCGGCGAGCATCCTTGAACCTCTGTCAGCGTCAGCCAACACCCTCCCCCATCAGGAAGCATGAAAAGGTACCTTCAGACACAGGCTACAGGAGTGAAATCAGAGACAAAGCACATGCGTGCAAGTGACAGGAAACATCACCTCTGGGCACAATTACAGGCACCTGACTCTCCCCGACGAAGGCCACTTGGAACTTGCAAAAAAAAAAAAAGAAACAAAAACCGTTCACAGATTTCTGCTGTTTTCAGTGGGGGCTTATAAAAGTAACATATGCTGTGATTTCATAAAGAGAAAAAGATTTATCAAAAATTTGAGGGGGAAATAATACAGAATTGACACCTCTGTATTTTACCCTGTTATTTAATATCTACCACCAACTTGCCTCATTATTTCCTTAAAAAAGGATGTTAGGACTTCAAAAGCAGGAAGGATATAACCCCAGGGCCAAACCATCCACAGGCCAGAAACTTTGAGGAGCTAAATCGTAATGTCAATCCAGTATATGCCAAGAAGGCTGACAAAACACCTGATTTTAAGGGAAAAAAAAAGGATACTTCCTGAATATGACAAAGGCTATCTTCAGGGAACAGGAGCAAACACAAAACACTGTACACTTCATCCTTTTACACTTGCTTTGTATCTTTAAGGATTTACATGTGTTGGAAAATCCTGAAGAAATAGGCAATTTTTTTTAGCAAGTAATTTGTAGAAAACCCAAACAAGTAACAATGAAAGAATGGAGAAAATGACGAAAATCAAAGAGTCATCCTCAAAACAGGTGTTAAGCTCAGACAAATTCGCAGGTTGGTCATTTATCGGCCTCCACGTTAAGAGATGGGAAATGGGAAAGTTTCCCAACTCCCTTTCGGAAAATATGACAAAGCCCAAGAGAATAAAACTGTATGTTAACCTCAGTAGCTATTCCTCAATTTTTTTTATTTTTATATGCAAAAAATGACATCTGGGTTCAATCTTCATTTCTTTGATCCATGTGTCTATCGTTCTTTTACACACTATAAAGGCCTTTTGCCCATTTTTTTCACTAGATTTTTTTTTTAATTCATCTGCAACATAATTTAAGGACATTAAGCCTCCTTTGTCACATTGCAAACATTTTTCCCAGAAAAAACAAATGACTGTTTTTCCATTTCGTTTATACTGCTTAAAATAAAGGGCTTTTTTTCCCCCTCTGACATCAGATCTAGTATCTCTACAATTTCTTCTATCGTTTTCATGCTTAGGAAGTCCCTTCCCATTCCAAGGTCAGAGAAATATTCGCCATGATTTGCAGCAATGCGTTTTTGGTCAAATTCATTTTAAAACGTGTAACACCCAATCCTTTATCCAGGGACAGATTAACCAGTAAGCAAAGTATGTATGGGCTTACTTGCGCTTACTTACTAATCTGTAGTGCACAATGTCACCAATTTTTTACATATGAAATTGTACACTACAGATTAGAAAGTAAGCACAAGTAAGCCTGTACATACCTTGCTTATTGGGTAAGCCATCCCTGCCTTTTATATGACAAAATCAGTGTGCTAGGAAAATAACCAGATGAGTATAATTACGCTCATTTTAGTTGTAGGACAAGTGAATCTCCAATTTTTAAAACCCGTTGCCGTCTAATTGAATTCTGACTCATCCCACCATACAGGACAGAGAACTGCCTAGGGTTTCCAGGGCTGTAATCTTTACAGAAGTGGACTGTCACATCTTTCTTCTGTGAAGTAGCTGGTGAGTTCAAACCACCAACCTTTCAGTTCACACCCGCGTGCTTAACCACTGCACCAAAACATCTAGGAGTGATCAATCACAATTACGTAATAATTAGATGAGGTGACTCTGGTTAGAATTTGAACACAGAACCAGGGAAAACCTGGAGTTGGTCATACCCAGGTCCCGGACAGGCTGCTTGGTACTGTGTTCCCAAAATGTCAAACCCCACACCCTGCCCAGAGGTGGTGCGCACTGAACTGGGGGAACGAATGAGCAGACTGGGCTTAGAAATCCGCAGTCCCATCCTCCATTGGCAGTGGAGGGCACCGCTGTGAAGCCAACTCAACAGGCCTCTCACACCCCTTTGGTGGAGGCAGCACCAGAACTAGAACCCAGATGGGTCTCATTTCTCATCAGAAGCCGTGCAGGGTTGTACAGACTAGGACAT
This sequence comes from Elephas maximus indicus, assembly GCF_024166365.1. Taxonomy (NCBI): domain Eukaryota; kingdom Metazoa; phylum Chordata; class Mammalia; order Proboscidea; family Elephantidae; genus Elephas; species Elephas maximus. The sequence goes on from NC_064843.1 coordinate 43,554,466, forward strand.
GCACACAGGGCACTTGGTCCAGCATGTTGGTGCCCACCCTATGCTGCCAGTCGCTGACAAACTAGAAACATTACTAAAGTTCCCTTCCACAACCTCCAGGAGTTAGTTAATAGGATTAAAGAGCCTTTAAGAGCCAGTTGGAGCCCTAGCGGTGCAGTGGTTAAGAGCATGGCTGCTAACCAAAAGGTCAGCAATTCGAATCCATTAACCACTCCTGGGAAACCCTATGGGGCAGTTCTGCTCTGTCCTACAGGGTCACTGTGAGTCGCGATCAACTCAACGGCAATAGGTTTCTGGTTTTATGTGCCAGAAGGACCCTGGTGGTGCAGTGGTTAAGGTACTTGGCTACTAACCAAAAGATCAGCAGTTGCAACTCACCAGCCGCTCTGCCAGACTTCTGTAAACACAGCCTTGGAAACCCTGTGGGGCAGTTCTACTCTGTCCAATAGGGTCGCTATGAGTCGGAATCAATTCAGCCGCAATGAGTTTAGTAAGAGCTAGTTAGGACTAGTGTTTACAGAGACCTGAATACAAAGAGAAGCCCATTTTTTAAATAAAAAGCCTAAAAGATATACTGTAAGTAGAGTTACAAAGGCTGTTACGGAAGTATGATGTAAAAGTCCCAATTTTGCTTTTTAATACTATTGCAATAAAATGAAAGAATTAAGGCAAAAGAGCTCCATCAGGTCAAAATAGACATCGTATGTGGTTAAAGGGCCAGGTACTAAATCCTGGAAGTGCCCAAATTTAACATGTGAAACCCTGTATGGTTGCCTCCCATCCCTTTCTGGCTGTTAGGAATGAAGCCTCCAGCCCCCAGGCCACAAGTTTATTACAACAATGATTTTGAAAAAATCTTCAAACACACATTTTACTTTTTCTTTTTTAAAGGTGGAAGCCTTCAAAGTGAAAAAAAAAAAAAAGTAACCTGTCACTCAATCTTCGAAAACTGCCTGAAATAAAGCTGAATAAACTATCTTTGTACAAAACAGTACTTTAAACAGGGTAATTTTCTGCAATATGTTTCCAACCCTCTTGAGTTAATATAAAAACAAGTTGTTTTTCAAAGGTGGTAGCTTATTATGCCAAAAATATTTGAGTAGACAAATTTGAAATCCAGAAATATTTTAAACAAAATCACATTCTGGTAGATTTTTATTCTTCTTTAAGAAAAATGCTTCCTTCAAAACTTTAAAGTCTGAAAAATCAGATTTTTTTAATTTGAAAACTAAACTAATGGAAAAATGATCTACAAGTAAAATTTACTTCAATATTATCACAAAACAAAATTAAAATACAGAATGGGAAAAATTCATATAACATCTATTAAAGTACTAATATTCTTGATATAAAAAGAACTGCTATAAATCAATAGAAAAAAGACAAATACCAGCCTAGAAAAACCGGTAAAGGAAACGAATAAGCCAAATAAAATACAAACAGCCAAAAAAAAAAAAAAAAGGCGTCCAAACTCGCTCATTATCAAAGAAAAGCAAAATAGACATGGTAATTCTATTCTTAACCCAAATCAGCAAAAAAAGTTTAAATTTAGTAATAACTCCCAGTGTTAACCTGTACGCAGGAGGTATCTGACATGTATGTTTTGAGTGCATCAAAGCCACAAAAACAAAAAATGTGCCTTCCAAAAACTAAGCCTAAGGAAATACTCAGAAAAATGCACATAGATTAATTTACAAGGCTCTTTAACATGGCACTGTGTTCACCACTGCAAAAACAGGCTCATAAGCTAAACGCACAACAATAGAAGGATTTGTCTAACAAAACATGCAGCATTCAGCACAATGAGCTGTTAAAATGCTGTTTTAAAGGACTATTTAATGACTTAGTCATACGCCTAAGATATGCTGCGAAGTAAAAACCAGGCTAAAAAGCCCCATACAATCTATATTTGAAACAAATACATACATGTGTATACCCAAACAACCAAACCAAACCCACCGCCCTCAAGTCGATTCCAACTCATAGTGACCCTATAGGACAGAGTAGAACTGCCCCATAGGGTTTCCAAGGCTGTAATCCGTATGGAAGCAGCCACATCTTGCTCCCGCAGAGTGGCTGGTGGGTTTGAACCTCCGACCTTTAGGTTAACAGCCAAGCACTTCAACCACTGTGCCACCAATTCTAATATTTCTTACAATCTTTAAAACAGGACACCAGTTCCACTTCCAAATATTTTTGCAGTAATCCTGATCTTAACCAACAACTTCAATGTTCTCTATAACAACAGTTCATAAAATAGCTGTGAATTTCCTGCATATTCTTCTCAAATCATTCTATTTTCTATGTGGAAAAGCAAAGGGCACAAAAATTCCGGAGAAATAACACTCTCCGGAATTCTGCTCTACAGCTTGGTCTCTATGCAGACTAGGGACAGTCATACACTATGCCCACTGGGAAGTTGTCTTAGGCTGAGTTCTCTAGAGAAGCAAAACCAGTGAAATGCATCTAGATAGAGAGATTTATCGCACGGAAAACGGCTCACAGGCTCACACGGTTGTAGAGGCTGGCAAGTCCCAAGTCCGTGGGCCAGGTATCAGGCTAGAGGCTTTTCCTGACACACTCAGCTGCAGGGGTGGACAGATCAGCTGGTAAGAAGGCAGGCTGCTGACTCACAGGCTGGAGGCCAGTGAATCCCAAGATCAGCAGACAATATGGTAGGCCACTGGCTCAAGCCCAAAGAACCGGAGGACAGATGATGATGACAAGCCGGATGCAGGGTCCAGAGCATGCAAACGCCAGAGAGCTTTGCCAGGAAATCCATACATATACTGGATGCAGGCCACACATCCGAGGGAACTCCCCTTACAACTGATTGGCTGATCCCATCAGATCACATCATGGAGGTAATTACATTCTATCACAAACTGGAGGATAACTATATCATTACATAACTACCAAACTTCATCATTACATAACTGCCAAACTTCATCATTACATACTGCCAAAGCGCTGAGAATCATGGCCCACCCAGTCACGCTGACACACAACCTTAACCATCGCAGAAGTCAACAGCAAATCATTTTCTATCTTGGGAGAACATCAAGATCATATTAAGAGAAAACACACAAACAGACCTCTCTAATATGTACACTCTTCAGCAAAATGACCCAATGCTTCCACCCACCTGAGGCTCTATGAAGTATGTACATTTCCATCCCACAGTATGTTCAGTCAACTATGCTAAGGCTTTGAAAGAGGTAAAAAATCTCAGTTTTTTAGTTCATATAATTTATAGCAGCAGTTCTCAACCCCACCAGTACACTGGAATCACCCAACACCCAGGATGCACTCCTGATCAACTGTATTCCAGTCTTTGGGGAGGGGACCAGGCATCAGACATTTTTTAAAGTTCCCCAGATGATTTCCAATTTGCAGTTGACACTGAAGACTACTGATCTGAGGCATGTTTTACAAACAATAGATTGTGATCAATGAGAGAGAGAAGAAAAATCAACTTAGTAGGCTAGGGTCAGCAACTTTTTTTAACTAAAAAAATGGAGAAAATGAAGAGTAGATTAGACTAGAAGAAAACATCACCATGCATTGCTCCTAGTGGGGATAAACATTGTCTCATAAAATTTTTCAGTTAAAACCATACGTTATTCATGGCATTAATACTCAACCTGATTTACCAATCCAACAAAAACTCTACCAAAATCCCATCTGCCTTTTTGGCAGAAATTGACAAGCTGATCTTAAAATTCATATGGAAACGCAAAGGATCAAGAATAGTCAAAATAATCTTGAAAAACAAAATTGAAGGATTTACACTTTTCTATGTCAAAACTAAGGTGAAAGAATACAACCCTGACGCACTCCTTCCCTGACTTTAAACCCATCAGTATCCCCTTGTTCTGTCCGAACAACTGCCTCTTGATCTATGTAAAGCTTCCTCATAAGCACAATTAAGTGTTTTGGAATTCCCATTCTTCGCAATATTATCCATAGTCTTATATGATCCACAGAGTCGAATGCCTTTGAATAGTCAATAAAACACAGGCAAACATCCTTCTGGTATTCTCTGCTTTCAGCCAGGATCCATCTGACATCAGCAATATCCCTGGTTCCATGTCCTCTTCTGAAACCAGCTTGAATTTCTGGCAGTTCCCTGTCGATATACTGCTGAAGCCGTTTTTGAACGATCTTCAGCAGAATTTTGCTTGCGTGTGATATTAATGATATTGTTATATAATTTCCACATTCGGTTGGATCACCTTTCTCGGGAATAGACATAAATATGGATCTCTTCCAGTCAGTTGGCCAGGAAGCTGTCTTCAATATTTTTTGACATAGATGAATGAGCACCTCCAGCGCTGCATCTGTTTGTTGAAACATCTCAATTGATATTCCATCGATTCCTGGAGCCTTGTTTTTTGCCAGTGCCTTCAGAGCAGCTTGGACTTCTTCCTTCAGTACCATCGGTTCCTGATCATATGCCACCTCTTGAAATGGCTGAACATTGACTAGTTCTTTTTCGTATAATGACTCTGTGTGTTCCTTACATCTTCTTTTGATGCTTCCTGCATCGTTTAATATTTTCCCCATAGAATCCTTCACTATTGCAACTTAAGGCTTGAATTTTTTCTTCAGTTCTTTCAGCTTGAAAAACGCCGAGCGTGTTCTTCGCTTTTGGTTTTCCATCTCCAGCTCTTTGCATATGTTATTATAATACTTTACTTTGTCTTCTCGAGAGGCCCTTTGAAATCTTCCCTTCAATTCTTTTACTTCATCAATTCTTCCTTTTGCTTTAGCTGCTCAAAGCTCAAGAGCAAGTTTCAGAGTCTCCTCTGACATCCATCTTGGTCTTTTCTTTCTTTCCTGTCTTTTCAGTGACCTCTTGCTTTCTTCATGGATGATGTCCTTGATGTCATTCCACAACTCGTCTGGTCTTTGGTCACTAGTGTTCAATGTGTCAAATCTATTCTTGAGATGGTCTCTAAATTCAAGTGGGATATACTCAAGGTCATATTTTGGCTCTCATAGACTTGCTCTGATTTTCTTCAGTTTCAGCTTGAACTTGCATATGAGCAATTGATGGTCTGTTCCACAGTCGGCTGCTGGCCTTGTCCTGACTGATGATATTGAGCTTCTCCATCGTCTCTTTCCACAGATGTAGTCAATTTGATTTCTGTGTGTTCCATCTGGCAAGGTCCATGTGTATACTCGCTGTTTATGTTGGTGAAAGAAGGTATCTTCAATGAAGAAGTTGTTGCTCTTGCAAAATTCTATCATTCGACCTCCGGCATTGTATCTATCACCAAGGCTGTAATTTCCAACTACTGATCCTTCTTCTTTGTTTCCAACTTTCGCATTCCAATCGCCAGTAACTATCAATGCATCTGCATGCTGAGCAAATAATACAAGAAGCTGGACTATATGAAGAAGAATGGGGCATCAGGATTGGAGGAAGACTCATTAACAGCCTGCGTTATGCAGATGACACAACCTTGCTTGCTGAAAGTGAAGAGGACTTGAAGCACTTACTAATGAAGATCAAAGACCACACCCTTCAGTATGGATTGCACCTCAACATAAAGAAAACAAAAATCCTCACAACTGGACCAATGAGCAACATCATGATAGACGGAGAAAAGATTGAAGTTGTCAAGGATTTCATTTACTTGGATCCACAATCAACAGCCATGGAAGCAGCAGTCAAGAAATCAAAAGACGCACTACACTGGGTAAATCTGCTGCAGAGGACCTCTTCAAAGTGTTGAAGAGCAAAGGTGTCACCCTGAAGGCTAAGGTGCACCTGACCCAAGCCATGGTATTTTCAATCACATCATATGCATGTGAAAGCTGGACAATGAATAAGGAAGACCGAAGAAGAGTTGACACCTTTGAATTGTGTTGTTGATGAAGAATATTGAATATGCCATGGACTGCCAAAAGAAGGAACAAATCTGTCTTGGAAGAAGTACAACCAGAATGCTCCTTAGTGGCAAGGATGGCGAGAATGCGCCTTACATACTTTGGACATGTTGTCAGGAGGGATCAGTCCCTGGAGAAGGAAATCATGCTTGGCAGAGTACAGGATCAGTGGAAAAGAGGAAGACCCTCAACGAGGTGGACTGACACAGTGGCTGCAACAATGAGCTAAAATATAACAATGATTGTAAGGATGGCACAGGACTGGGCAGTGTTCCGTTGTCACGCATAAGGTCGCTATGAGTCGGAACTGACTCGACAGCACCTAGCAGCAACAAGGTCAAAACTATAGTAATCAAGACAGTGTGGTACTGGCATAAGGACAGACATATAGATCAATGGAAGAGAATATGAAGTCCAGAAACAAACCCTACCATTTATGGTCAAATGACTTTCAACAAAGGTAATGAGATAACTGAAAATCCACATGTAAAAGAATGAAGTTTAATCCCTACCTCACACCATATACAAAAATTAATTCAACATGGATCACAGACTTATATCTAGAAGGAAACACAGAGGTAAATATTCATGACCTTGTTAGGTAATGGCTTCTTATATGACAGCAAAAACAGAAGCAAAAATAGAAAAAAATAGCTAAATGGGATTTTATAAAAAGGCAACCCAATTAAAAAGTGGGCAAAGAGAATCCAAACTTTCTGAAGCCATAACAGATGGATGAACCCCTGAATCCACTGCTCTGATATAATCTTTAAACCTTAAACCAAAAATATCCTTTGAAGTCTTCTTAAAACCAAACAACAATTTAGCTTAACTAGTAAAAATATCTGCCTTGAGCATTATGCTCTTTTAAGGTTTATCTATGTAGGATCAAACTGACAAAAGCAACTCAAAAGATGAGACAGGAAACTTAGGGGACACTGAGTTTATGTTAACAGGAGGAACAACTCAGAAAAAAGATGAGAATAATTTTATAACTCAAAGAATATAATCATTGTTACTGAACTGTACATGTAGAAATTGTTGAACTGGTGTTACGTTCTGCTGTGTATAGTCTCAACGAACAGAAATAAATTATTTTTTTTTAATGGGCAAAGAATCTGAGTAGACATTTCTCCAAAGAAGACATACAAAGTGGCCAGTAAGTCCAAGAACAGATGCTCAGGATCATTAGTCATTAGGAAAATGTAAATCAAAGCCACAATGAGATACCACCTCAGACCCATTAGAATGGCTAGAATCAAAAGGACAATTACAAGTGTTGGTGAGAATGTGAAGAAATTGGTCCATACATTGCTGGTACACCCAATTTGGAAAACGGTTTTTGGGCAGTTCCTCAAAATGTTAAACACAGAATTACCATGTGACCCAGTAATTCTACTCCTAGGTGAAGCGAAAGCGTATGTTCACACGAAAACTTACACACAAATGTTCACAGCAGCATCATTCATAACAGCCAAAAAGGAGACACAACCCGAATGTCCATCAACCGACAAATGGATAAACAAATGTAATATACCCATACAATGGAATATCACTCAGTAATAGAAAGGAATGAAGTCCTGATACATGCTACTACATGGATGAACCTTGAAAAGATCATGCTAAGTAAAAGAAGCTAGTCACTAAAGACCACACACTCGATGACTCCAATCATGTGAAATGTCCAGAAAAGCCAAGTCCACAGGAACAGAGTGTAGATAGTACTATCCAGGGGTTGCGGAGACGGAGAAAATGAGGAGGTGACTGCTAATGGGTACGAGCTTCTTTTGGGGATGGTGAAAATGTTCTGAAATTATACAGCATTATGTTGTACGACTCTGTAAACACACTAAAAGCAACGGAATTATATAATTTTAAAGGGTGAATCTCATGGTATGTCAATTTATCCAAAAAGGCTTTTTTCTTTTTTTTTTTAATGTTATTCTGAGTGTCAGGAGCCCCTCCCTGCCATTCCCAAAGAAGGAAAGTAGTTCCTTGACCACTCGCTGAATGAATAAATTAAAGCATTCTATCTCAAAGGCCCTACTTCTCAGAGCCACACATGTCATGCCAAGATCACAAAATCAGTTTAGGGGTAAGGGCCACTGAGATCAGAAGAACTAAACGGTGCCTGGCTGTAACTGATGACTGCCCTGACAGGGAACAGAACAAAGAACCCCTGGAGCAGGAGAGCAGTGGGATGCAGACCTCAAATTCTCATAAAAAGACCAGACTTACTGGGCTGACTGAAATTAGAAGGACCCTGGTGGTCATGGCCCCCAGACCTTCTGTTGGCCCAGGACAGGAACCATTCCCAAAGTCAATTCGTCAGACATGGATTGGACTCGACGATGGGTTGGAGAGGGATGCTGGTGAGGCGTGAGCTACTTGCATCAGGTGAACACTTGACACTATGTTGGCATCTCCTGCCTGGAGGGTAGAGGTCTGGCTTAGAAGCTGGCAAAATGGACACGAAAAGAGAGAGTGGAAGGCGGGAGCGGGCTATCTCACGGTGGGGGCGGGGGGAGTAATCAGGAATATGCAGCAAGGTGCATGTAAGTTTTTATGTGAGAGACTGACTTGATTGGTAAACTTTCACTTAAAGCACAATAAAAATTATTTTAAAAAAAAAAATCAGTTTAGGGGCTATAACCAAGTTTTGTTTTTTGCTTTTTTTCCGTGAAATCAAAATAGAAAATATCAGAATACACAGCATTAAGGTCAACTGCCATTTTGTGGAACTTTTAAGATACATACACACACACGCACACACTGCTCCACAGAGAGAGAGCCCTGGTGGCATAGCGGTTACGGGCTCAGCTGCTAACCAAAAGGTCAGCAGTTCAAATCCACCTGCTACTCCTTAGGAACCCTATGAGCAGTTCTACTCTGACCTATAGGGTAGCTATGAGTCAGACTTAACTGAACAGCAACAGGTTTGAGTTGTTATATATATGCTTATGCATATATATATATACACACACATACACATACATATGAAAATTCTATCTACTACGGAATTGACTCGACGGCGCTGGGTTTTTTTTTTATGGTCGGTCAAAACAAAAATTCTGGAAAATATGTATTTAGGAACTGATTGACACTGATTCAAGAAATAAAAAAATAAGTGGGAGATCCCTAAGTCAAAAAACAGAAACTGAAAAAAAAGTTGAAGCCACTCAGGAGCAGTGCCCTAAGCACTGAACTAAACACTAGAAAAAGTGAATCTGACTTGATGTTTTCACTGGCCAAAGGAAGTGATAAAAGAGATTCTTTCTCCCACTGACCACCCAGGCTTCCGAGAAGGGTTCAGAGGAGATTCCTGAACCACCTAAATTCAGGGCCCTGCCAGGGGGTCTACAGCAGCTCCAACAGGGAAATCGGAAAGCATGGCTACCAACGCCCCACTCTGTGTCAAGCTTTAGAAAAAGCAGTTGCTGCAGAGTTGATTCCGACTCACGGCGACGTTCTGTGTATGGAGTAGAACTGTGCTCCAAGGGGTTTTCAGGGGCTGATTTTTTGGGAGTCAACTGCCAGGCCTTTCTTCCAAGGCAACTCTGGATAGACTTGAACCTCCAACCTTTCGGTTAGCAGCCCAGCTCATTAACCGTTTGCAATACCCAGAGATTCCAATCATTAGAAACCAGTAGGAAAATGCAAGGCCCGAACTCACACTGGGTGTTAAAAAGCAGGTGCAGTAGAACAAAATTCAAATTCACAAAGACCAGACTTACTGGTCTGACAGAGAGTGGAGGAACCCCACAGACTATGGCCCTAGGACACTCTGCTAACTCAGAACTGAAGCCACTCCGGACGTCCACCTTTCAGCCAAAGATTAGCCAGGCCTATAAAACGAACAATAACATGCATGAGGAATGTGCTTCTTAGTTCAATCAAGTATATGAGACCAAACAGGCAACATCTGCCCAAAAGCAAAGACGAAAAGGCAGGAAGGGACAGGAGACCTGGACGAATGGATGCTGAGAACCCAGGGTGCAAAGGGAAAGGGGGAGAGTGCTGACACATTGTGGGAATTGGAACCAATGTCACAAAACAATCTGTGTATAAATTTTTGAATGAAAAACTAATTTGCACTGTAAACTTTCACCTAAAACACAAGAAATATTTTTTTATTGTGCTTTAAGTGAAAGTTTACAAGTCAAGTCAGTCTCTCATACAAAATTTATATATACCCCTTGCTACATGCTCCTAGCTGCTCTCCCCCTAATGAGATAGCACACTCCTCCTCTCCACCCTGTATTCCCCATGTCCATTCAACCAGCTTCTGCCCCCTCTACCGTGTCACCTCGATTCCAAACAGGAGCTGCCCACATAGTCTCACATGTCTACCTGAGCGAAGAAGCTCACTCCTCACCAGTATCATTTTCTGTCTTATAGCCCAGTCCAATCCCTGTCTGAAGAGTTGACTTTGGGAATGGTTCCTGTCTTGGGCTAACAGAAGCTCTGGGGACCACGACCTCTGGGGTCCCACTAGTCTCAGTCAGACCATTAACTCTGGACTTTTTAATAGAAGTTGAGGTCTGCATCCCACAGCTCTCCTGCTCCCTCGGGGATTCTCTGTTGTGTTCCCTGTCAGGGCAGCCATCAGTTGTAGCCAGGGACCATCTAGTTCTTCTCGTCTCAGGCTAACGTAGTCTCTGATTTATGTGGCCCTTTCTGTCTCTTGGAAAACCCTGGTGGCATAGTGCTACGGCTGCTAATCAAAAGGTCAGCAATTTGAGTCCACCAGGCGCTCCTTGGAAACTCTATGGGGGCAGTTCTACCCTGTCCTATAGGGTCGCTATGAATCCGAATTGACTCAACAGCAATGGGTTTGGTTTGGTTTGGTTCTGTCTCTTGGGCTTATATTTACCTGTGTCTTTGGTGCTCTTCATTCTCCTTTGCTCCAGGTGGGTTGAGTAAAACACAATAAAATTAAAAAAAAAAAAAAAAACAGAAGAACTTAGGCCCTGGTGGTACAATGGTTTAAGTGCTCAGCAGTGCGAACCTACCCAGTGGCTCTGCGGGAGAAAGACCCGGCAATCTGCTCCCATAAAGATTACAGCCAAGAAAATCCTATAAAGTCATTCTACTCTGTCACATGTGGTTGCTATGAGTCAAAACTGACTCAACAGCACCCACCAACAAACACCATTCAGGCTGGTGGGTAGGAGGACTGAAGGAAGGAAGAGCCAAGTCGCTACTGCCAGCACATCCGGTTCATCCTCAGAGAGGCTGAAGAGTAAAGAGAAACAAAAACCCAGTGAACTTCTTTGACAGAAAGCATTTTCAAAGGAAGTCCACAGGTAAGGCTCACTCACACAAAAGACACACGCAGCTGCACAATTTGACGGCATGGTCTATAAAACAGAAACCCCTGGGACGAACCCCAAGGAACGGGCTCAAATCCTTGTGGCAAGAATTTGGGGTCATCCTCAAATCAAGAGGGAAACTGAGCTTATTTGGAGAATCACCACAATAAAAGGGCCATATTCTACCAAAAATGTGGCGATTCCAGGGTCAAAGCCAAGCTAATAAGTTTTGTTCATTACAAAACACTACATAGGGCCACAACAGATGGGCCCTGACAGAATGGGAGAAAAATGTGAAACAGAACCTCAAATTCCAAAAAAACAAAAACAGACTTACTGGAATGGTTGAGACTGGAGGACTCCCCAGGACGACTGCCCTGCTATTGAGATACTCTTCATACTAACGCCTGAGGTCACCTTGTAGCTAAATAAGACTGACTAACAAAACAATATCACTTGTAACAGAAAAAAAAAAAATCACCTATATGAGACAGAAACCATCAACAATTACTTTAAAACAAAAATGAGAATGTAAGCGGGGGGCAAGGAAACTAGATTAATGGAAACAGAGCATCCAGAAGGAAAAAACAATGAGAACATTCATGCATTATGAAGAATGTAACCAATGTCACTGAACAATCAGTGTAGAAATTATTTAATGGGAACTTAACTGCTGTGTAAACCTTCACCAAAAATACAATAAAGCATTTAAAGGAAAAAAAAAATCTTCTATGTAGAATATTGTCATTTAGTGAAAAAAGCGACTGAGAAGAAGATATTTCTTTAATACCATGAAAGATTATATGCTTCCAATAAAAGTCAAGAAGAAAAGAATGACTACTAGCCTACCATTTAAACCTGTTTTGGGAGTACTCTACAATTCATTTCGAAAAAGAAACTTAAATCTCTGTTTTGGAAGTACTCTGCAATTCACTACGAAAAAGAAACTTAAAACTAAAGGAAAGTAAAATAAAAACATTTGCAGCTGTTATGACTAACCAGTTGCCAACGAACAGACCCCAACTCACGGCAACTCCAGGTGTGTCAGAGTAAAACAGTGCTCCATAAGGGTTCAATGGCCGATTTTTTTAGAAGTAGATCACCGGGCGTCTGGAAAAGACTGGAACCACCAACCTTTCTGTTAGCAGCATATCACTTAACTACTTCCACCACACAGGAATTCCTACTATGAATGAAATTTCTATTGAATGAAAAGCTAATTTGCGCTGTAAACATTCACCTAAAACACAAGAAATTTTTTGTCTGTGTGCTTTAAGTGAAAGTTTACAAATCAAGTCAGCCTCTCATCCAGTCTTGGGCTAACAGAAGGTCTGGGGACCATGGCCTCTGGGGTCCTTCTAGTCTCAGTCAGACCAGTAAGTCTTGTCTTTTTACAAGAATTTGAGGTCTGCATCCCACTGCTCAAGACAATCAACTGAAAAATAAGAACAACAGGATTCAGACAGGTACTACAGCAGACTCAAAGCTATTTCCCTCATGAGGACACAGAAAGAGCCCATTTCCCAGCCCCCTTGCATCTAGGCTAGAACCAACAGACAATGGGAAAAAAAAATACTACTTCCAAGCTTTGCCCGTAAAAAAAAATCTTCTATGCATGATATTCCACGGCAACCTTGGAAGCCACAACTTGAAGTCAGTTGTGTGATCACACAGAAGGAGGCTAGATCCCCAAGTCACCACATAGGGGAGAAAAACAACCTAGAAAAACACGAGCAAGAAATTCAAACCTCCTGATAATAGAGTCAAAAGACCTTTATACTCTGTAAGACCTGCCTCCCCTCCCCACACTCCCAGCCTCCAGCTATCCTGATGCACTCAATCACTGCCCTCTCAATGCCTCTCCGCCTCTGTTCATGCTGTTCCCTGTCTGGAATGCGGCTCCCACCTTTTCCCGCCCAACCCTACTGTCAATCCTAAATCCTCGAAAAGCATCTTGGATCACAGTGAGGCACAGCTCAATCGCAGTCTAACTTCAAACCTTGCAATCAGACCAGCTCAGGGCCAAACCCTGACTCTGCCACTTGGCAGCACTATGACCCTGGTCGAGGAGGTTGCCTCCCACCAAAGCTCAGCAGCCACAGCTGTAAAATGAAAATAATAATGGCTATCCCACAAGACTGCTGTGAGTAAATGGCATTAGTGAACACACAAAAGTGCCGGCAGAGCACCTGGCACTCAACTGAGGCTGCCTTCTCTACTGTCTCCTATGGTAACAGGAACTTAGGAACTCAGACCTTTAGGCAAGATACAGGAATAGCATTCAGTCATGGAAAGGCTGCATGGTTTAGTGGAGCACTAAGACCAGAATTCAAGTCCCAGGGGTTAACTTGTAGACGTTCCCTGAGCTCCAGTTCCTTCACTGATAAAACACAGTCCAGAAGCACCTTGCCTAGTGGTTGTTAGGACTAGAGAAAATGACCTCATGTGCCCCGCACACAGGCAATGGCCAACAACACTATCATTACTGCATCAGCCCCATCACATGAGGCTGCCTTACGTGGGCCCCCTCTATTGCTTGCAGAGGCTCCTAGAGAGGAGAAGCACGTCTTATCACACCTGCACCCTCACATTCAACTTAGAAGATGGAAGGATACAACTCTGTAAGAGTCACGCTCATACAATAGAGAAAGGGGTAACTCGGTAAGATGCCCAAGGACAATGGACGCAAGGAAGGCTGAATGATCAGCTGCTGTTGGCAAAACCTATGGAACGAACACATCAGTGAAGAAGGTTTTCCTGACCACTAACCATGGTTTGGGGCAGCCAAGTATAGTGGATGCCAAGGCAACCTTGACCTCGTCATTGAAGTACAAACCTGATGAATTAATTGAGGCTGCAGAGAATCAACGACTAAGAACTAGTCAAGAGGATGACCAACAAGAAGTGGCTGCAAGCTGTAATCTAAAGTTGCTGAAAAGTTCACAGCAGTGAGAACACTGGATCTGAGTCCTGAATGTGATCCTCTATGAAATTACACACTGTTCACTACTGTATTTGCTACATACTTGAATACTTAAGACATTTCTGTATAGGGTGCATATGCAAAACATGTCTACCACACCTTCTGGGATTAAAGAAATTTTCATGGGTCATTTTTGACAAATGCAGAGTTTTGCCTCCTGTACTGTCTTTAGGTCCCTGGGTGGAGCAAATGGTTTGCACTGAGCTACTAACCGAAAGGTTGGCAATTCAAACCCACCCAATGGCACCACAGAAGAAAGGCCTGGTGGTCTGCTTCCATAAAGATAACAGCCATGAAAACTCCGTGGAGCTCAAGTCTACCCTGTAACACATGGGGTCGCCATGAGTCAGAATCAACTCAATGACAACAGGTTTGGTGTTTTATGTGTGTGTGTGTGTGTGTGTATACTGTCTTTAGACTCCAGGCCTATGTAAGATGCAACCCCACTGAAGTAGCGCAAGAAAAAAAATGGTTAATAAATGAGTGTATGAAACTCTCCTGCGTGGAGGGCTGTAGAGGCCACCTAGACCTGAGAACATGGCCTTGCCTGAGGTCTAGAGGAGAGAATTAACACAGAGGACAATGAAAAGTTCCCAAGAAGATTTATATCTCCAGCAAGGACCTACTCACAAATGTCCACCAACTGCTTTTCTGCTCCATTTGCGTGTGTCAAGAGGGCATCACAACTAAACATGTCCTAAAACAACTTCTCTGGTACGTCAGTCAATGGCTGCTTTCTTTCTAGGTGCTCAGGCCAGAGACACTGAAGTCCCCTTGACTCCCTCTCTCACCTCCCACATCTAATCCATGAGCCAATCTCCTCAGCCCCACCTCAGAATCCAACCGCCTCACGCTGCTGTGACCCCCACCACTCTGGTCTGACCCCACCGTCTGTCCCGCACCAGCTTTCTGGCTGACCTCCCTTGTTGCTCTGCCCGGCCCTTCCAAGCTTCCACCTATTCTCACACAGCAACAGCCAGAGTGTCCCTGTTAAAAAGTCAGTCCAAAGATCTTCCACGTTCATGGAATGGAAGACTTAATATCGTTAAACTGTCAGTACTATGTAAAATGATCTATAGAGTCCATGCAATCCCGACCAAAATCCCAACAGCCTTCTTTACAGAACTAGAAAAACCAATCCTCAACTTTATAAGGAATGAGCAAGAGGCCGAATAGCTAAAGCAATGTTGAAAGAGAAGAACAAAGTAGGAGGACTCACATTTCCTGGTTTTAAAACATTGAGTACAGCCACAGTAATCAAAATGGCCTAGTACTGGTATAACAACAGAAACAGAGACCACAGGAATAGAACTGAGAGTTCAGAAATAAACTCACATATGTGTGGTGAACCAATTCTTGACAAGGGTGCTAAGTCCATTTGATGGAAAAAGAACAGTGTCTTCAATAAATGGTGCTGGGAACACTGAATTGCCACATGCAGAAAAACGAACCAGGATTCATGTCTCATACCATACACAAAAACAAATACAAAATGAATTAAGGACCTAAATATACAACTTAAAACAATAAAATTCTTGGACGAAAAAAGCAGGGGCAACAGTATCAGGCCTAGCTTTCAACAATGGATTAATCTAATATGATAACAAAAGCACAAATAGCAAAGGCAAAATAAATAAATGGGACCTCATAAAAATTTAAAACTTTTGTTCATCAAAAGGCTTTACCCAAAAAGTGAAGAGACGTTACTGACTGGGAAAATATCTTCAAAACCATATACCTGACAAGAATTTAATAACCAAAACATACACAAAACTTGAACAACAAAAAGACAACGTAATCAAAAAACGGGCAATGGACTTGAATAGAAATTTCACCGAAGAGGACATTCAAATGGCCACCAAATACATGAAAAAGATGTTCAGTGTCATTAGCCATCAGAGAGATGCAAATTAAACCACAATGAGATACCATATTTCACTCCCACTAAACCAAACCCATTGCCTTTGAGTCAATTCCAACTCATAGCAACCCTACAGGACAGAGTAGAACCGCCCCATAGGGTTTCCAAGGAGTGCCTGGTGGATTCAAACTACCAACCTTTTGGTTGGCAGCTGAGCTCTTAATCACTACCACCAGGTTTCCTTACTCCCGCTAGGATGGCTATTACCTGCGAGAAATTCAGGCTGGATTCAGAAGAGGACGTAGATTCAGGGAGGTATCACTGCTGATGTCAGACGGATCTTGGCTGAAAGCAGAGAATACCAAAAAGATGTTTACCTGTGTAAGGTACTGGACTGTGTGGATCATAACAAATTATGGGTAACAGTGCAAAGAATGGGAATTCCAGAAAACTTGATTGTGCTCACATGAAACTTGTACGTACAGCAAGAGGCAGTTGTTCAAACAGAACAAGGGGATACTGTGTGGTTTAAAATCAGGAAAGGTGTGTGTCAGGGTTGTATCCTTTCATCATCCTTATTCAATCTGTGAGCTAAGCAAATAATCCAAGAAGCTGGACTGTATGAAGAAGAACTGGGCATCAGGATTGGAGGAAGACTCATCAACAACCTGTGATAGGCAGATGACACAACCTTGCTTGCTGAAAGAGAAGAAGACTTGAAGCACTTACTGATGAAGATCAAAGACTACACCCTTCAGTATGGATTGCACCTCAAAGAAATGTGAAAACTAAAAATACAGAAAACTAAAATCCTCACAACTGGACCAATAAGCAACATCATGATAAACAAAGAGTTTGAAGTTGTCAAGGATTTCATTTTACTTGGACCCACAATCAATGCCCACGGAAGCAGCAGTCAAGAAATCAAACAGCGTGTTGCACTGGACAAGTCTGCTGCAACGGACAAAAGTATTAAAAAGCAAATATATCATTTTGAGAACTAAGGTGCGCCTGACCGAAGCTTTGGTATTTTCAATCACCTCATATGCATGTGAAAGCTGGACAATGAATAAGGAAGATCAAAGAAGAATTGACGCCTTAGAATTAAGGGGTTGGCAAAAAATACTGACTATACCATGGACTGCCAGAAGAACCAACAAATCTGTCTTGAAGTACAGCCAGAACGCTCCTTAGAAGCAAAGATGGTGAGACTTTGTCTCACATACCTTGGACACGTTATCAGGAGGGACTAGTCCCTGGAGAAGGACATGAAGCTTGGTAAAGTAGAGGGTCAGCAAAAAAGAGGAAGACCCCATACAAGATGGATTGACACAGTGGCTGCAACAATGGGCTCAAACAGCACAATCGTGAGGGTGGTACAGGACCGGGCACTGGTTCGTTCTGCTCGAGGTCACTGTGAGTCAGAACTGACTCAACAGCACCTAACAACAGGATGGCTAAGATTAAAAAAGATAACAACAAATTGGGACCCTTATTCATTGCTGGTGAGGATGCAAAGCAGTACAGCCACTGTGGAAAACAGTGTAGCAGTTCCTCAAAAAACTAAAAATAGAGCTACCACAAAGAAAAAAAAAACAAACAAATCCATTACTGTTAAGTTGAGTCTGACTCATAGCAACCCTATCTATAGAACAGAGTAGAGCTGCCCCATAGGGTTTCCAAGGAGCGACTGGTGGATTCAAACTGCCAACCTTCCAGTTAGCAGCCAAGCTCTTAACCACTGTGCCACAAATGCTCCAGAACCATAAAACCAAAACACCAAACCCACTGCCGACGAGTCAATTCCGACTCATATCGGCCCTACAGGACGGAGTAAAACTGCCCCATAGAATTCCCAAGGAGCACCTGGTAGATTCGAACTGCTGACCTCTTGGTTAGCAGCCATAGCACTTAACCACTAAGCCACCAGGGTTTCCAGAACCATATGACCCAGCAATTCCACTCCTAGGTATATGCTCAAAAGACTTGAAAACAGACACTCAAACACCGACTTGTACACAAATGTTCACTGCAGCACTATCCACAATAGCCAAAAGGTAGCAACAACCTATCGACAGATGAATGGATAAACATACATACATACATACAACACATACACATACATACAATGGAATACTATTCAGCCAGTAGGAGAAATGAAGTCTCGATACATGCTACCATAAGCATAGAGCTGGAAGACATTATGCTGAGTGAAACAAGTCAATCGCAAAAGGACAAATATCGTATGGCCTCACTTACGTAAAAAGTTAAGAAAAACCAAATATATAGAGGCCGAAATTTATTAGTGGTTATCAGAGGCAGGGGAGCACAGAGGCAAAGGAAGGGTTAACGGTGGTGGAAAAATTGTACTGAATAATGGTAGGGTTGCACAGTTGATCACTATAAATTGCTTTCAATAAGTTGTATGCCTGTAAAAAGTTGAACTGGCAAAAAATGTGACAGATATATTTACAACAATGCCAAAAAAAAAAGTCAGTCCACATCTCTCCTCTGCTCAAAACTCTCCAATGGCCCCCTCCCCAGTCAGAGTAAAATTCACAGGCCTTACTATGTCCCAGAAACCCCGGTGGCGCAGCGGTTAAGTGCTATGGCTGCTAACCAACCAAAGGGTTGGCAGTTCGAATCCGCCAGGCGCTCCTTGGAAACTCTATGGGGCAGTTCTACTCTGTCCTATAGGGTCGCTATGAGTCGGAATCAACTCGACGGCACTGGGTTTGGTTATTTTTTGGGTTTTACTATGTCCCACACGGCCTGATATGATCAGGCCCCCATTGTCTCTCTGACCTCAAACCCAAATTCTTTTGTCCTCCTGCCTCAGGACCTTTGCACCGGTTTTTCACTCCACTGGAATATTCTTTCCCAAGATGTCCACACAGTTCGCTTCCTTCACATTTTTACTCGAAGATGATTCAAGCCCTCCCCATCTATCCTTCCTAAAATTTCAGCTCCCACCCCAACAGTTAACACCCCCAATCCTGCTTTCTTCTTCTTCACAGCACTAGTGTCGCTGTCTGCCTTCCCACTGGACTGTGAGCTCCCTGTGGACAGAGGGTCTCTCTGCAGCATCCTCAGTACCAAGGACAATGGCTGACACACAGTAGGTGTTGAATAAATGTGTTAAATGTGTGAAAAGCCTATGAAAAGCATAAGCTGCAAGTAGACCTCAATTATGGGAGAGCCAACAACCTGGGACCTGCGATAGAATAACAGGCTAGAAACAGCAAAGCCAAGGAAGCAAGAAGAGGAAGGCACCAAGGGCTCGCCTACACCCGGCAGCAGTAACCCACAGCCTAACCTGGAGCAGGAACGTTCTCTAATGAAAGAATAAAAGAGAAGCCAGACACCAGTTCTCTCAGGAGAGAATAACTGGAAGAACAGCAGGGCATGAAAATGAATTAACGAGGTTATCGGGCTTCTGGAACTGACTGCCGTGTGAGAGTTTTACAGGCAAGGCCTGGAAACAAGTCAGGGAAGGGCTGTAAAATGCTTACATTAAAAAAGCCTAAGAGGATTAAATAAAAAAAAGTTCTCAAAAATCTTTCACTTATAAGTATGAGGCACCATATAACTGCAAATTCTTACTGCTGACTTCTAATTCCTTTGACCAACATGGCAAAATTCCTCAAGCTACCAGCAGTACCAGAAAGTGGTCCCCAGATCCATCCCAGGTTTGTCATTGGAGCCACTGAAGAAGACGTGCAACAGTCAACTCAGGATTTCTCACAAACTAGACATCAGGCTCCTGGAGGGCAAGAACTGGGTTTTATTCACCAGTGATGCGTGCAACACCAGTGACTAGTGCCAAATGCATGAACGGATGGACAGACGGATGATGGTTGGATAGATGGACAACTACCTGGGCATGCTCCTGAGACGCATAACCTAAGGCCACAAATGAAATGGGCAGTTAGCGTGAAACACAGAAACATTTTTCCACTTAATTGACTGTGTCACAGTCAGAAAATACAACTGCCAAGCAACCATATGTGGAAAAAAAACTGTCAAAACAAAAAGTTCTTGATAAACCTATATTCATGAAAAGCACTCCGCCCTCGCCCCTACCCCCCACCCATCCCCACCCCCCAGCCAAGAAACCAAAAGAGAAATGTCCTCCTAGTCAGAGAGCAGTTGGTCGCCATTTTGGCAAAGGAAATAGTCTAGAAAGCAGATGCCTCATGGTCAGGTTGTCAGGTGGAAAAGGTAGCCGCCAGGACACGGCCACAGCTTCCTTTTAACTAAAAGGTGTGCCAAAAGGGCTTTACAGAACACTCCTTTTAAAAGGCCGGGGCGGGGCAGAAGCTATTAAATTTTGGATGAGTAAAAAGAGAACAGTAGTGATAAGTTCACAAACGACCTTAAAAGAGTCAACCACAACCCTGTACAAAAGTCAGAATGTTTAAGCTGAAAGAGCTTTTTTATAAATCTCCCAGGGTCAAACACCTTCAGGGGCCAGGCAGGCAAAGTCATGTTCAAAGAAGAAAAGGCAGTTAGTCGCAAAGGCAGGAGTAGATAACTGGAAATTGTGAGGCTTGAGGCCCTAGCCCCCAAAAAACCAAACCCGTTGCCTAGAGTCGATGCCGGCTCACAGCGACCCTTAGGACTGAGCAGAACTGCCCCATAGGGTTTCCAAGGAGCAGCTAGTGGATTCCAACTGCCAATCTTTTGGTTAGCAGCCGAGCTCTTAACCAGCCCAACAGCATTCAAACACAAAAAGATAAAAACAGAAATGCCCCAGCCGCTTCAGATTCTAGCCTCTCATCTCAGGAAGAAACTGGGCTGACACAGGTCACATGGCCAATTAATGACAGTTCAACCCAGACAGTCTCGGGACTCCTGGTCCCACGTCCTCGTGCATCCCCAGCCTTCCCCCGCCACTGATGACCCAAATGTCAGCAGGGGCGGCATCTTCCTCCTCCCATCTCCCAGCACTGCAAGAATAAAAGAAGTAACAGCTACTGCAAATGCCCTTATGGATGACTTTCTTCCACCTGCTCGCTCTCATTTACCCATTAGTCCTGCTTGAAACCCCAGCCTGTAGGCCAAGATCCTATCAGACACCCATCCAAGGGAACATCTAGGGCCAAAGGGAAGGCGAAAGTCTACGCCCTTAAAGTAGTCACACAGGAAAACGTCAATTTCTCTTTCCAGAAAGGTGGCAACATGGGGGAACCGTGACCCCCGGAGGGCAGGACATAGAGAAAGGCCCCGGGGTAAGAGAAGCCGCTTCTAAAATTAGTTGGTACAGCCTTTGTAAGAGGCAAGAAGGCAAGAATGTAAAAGACACCCCCTCCCTCGCCGCCCCTTTTGATGGCCCTGAATTCCGGGGGCACAGGGATGCCCGCGCGCACCTCCTGAGGAGAGGCAAGGGGAAAGCGACCCCATGAGCCGCGGGCGGAGAGGCCGGAGGTGGCGGCGGCGGCCACCAGGTCCCGGGGGGACCCCACTTGCCTCCCCGTGGCGCGGCCTGAGGGCCCGGGCGTGCTTCGGCCCCCACGGCGGGCAGCGATGGGCGTCCCCAGGATCCGGCCGGTCCCGAGGGGCAGCAGGGGCCGGGGAGCCGCCACGCATCCACGGGCCCCCGGGCCAGCCTGGCCCGCGGGCGCGGGACCCGGGGCGCGGTGGGGGGCGCAGGCCGCGCCGCGGGGCTGGTGACAGCGCGCGGGGGCCGTGCCAGGCCGACCTCGTGGGCGCGGCAGGCACCTCGCGGCCCGCCGGGCAGGTGCTGCCCGCGGCCCGGCCGGGGAACGCGGCGGCCCGGGTCTCACCTGGCTGCAGCTCGCCGGCCTCCCGTCCTGCCCCCGCTCCTCGGCGCCGCAGTGCCCGCCGCCGCCGCCGCCTCCGGTCCCCGCGACAGCCGCCTGCAAAATGGCGCCTCGGAGGGGCGGGCCGGGGGCGGGGAGCCGCGGAGCCGCCCGCCCCCGCGCCGGCCGCGGGCCCACCTCCCTCTCCGCCCCCGACCCCGGCCCTCGTGCCTCCCCGCTGGGGAAAGGCTGGCCCCTCTCTCCCGGGGACACTCCACGCGGGTGCCCCCGACCGCGGCATCGCTCTCTGAGGCCCCCCACCCTGTTCCTTTTATTTCTCTGGCCCCTCCTGGCCCCTTCCGTCACACCTGCTCCTGGGGACCCACCTGGGATGCAGAGCGCTCGCCTCCGAATCTCCCTCAGGATGCCCCCTTTTTATTCCCTACTTGACACTTATCGCTCCACTATGATAAGCAAGCTGTTGGCACTCACTGCATAGGGATTAATGGGTTGGACGTTAAACAGTTCCAGCATATCGCCAGTGAGGCGGTCAGGTTTTTGAACTTGCAAGAGAAGAGGTCCTTGTTGATTTAGGCAGGCACGAAGTGTGGACCGAGGCTTCTCAGACTCGAATCCCCTGGGTGTCGTGTTTAAATGCGGGTCCTGAATCAATGGGTCTGGGCTGTAGCCCGAGATTCTGCCTTCCTAGTTTTTTTTTTAATAAGCCCCCGGGATCCCTCGGCGGCACAGTGCTAACCAAGAGGTCGGCAGTTTGAATCCACCAGCCGTTCCTTGGAAACCCTAACGCGCGGTAGTTCTACTCTGTCCTATAGGGTCGCTATGTTTCGGAACCCAGTCGATAGCAACCGCGTTTGTTTGTTTGTTTGGGGCAGGGAGGTGCTTAATAAGCCCCCAGGTGATGCTTGTGCTATGCCTCAGGCCGCACTGAGAGCGCCAAGACTATGTGTAAATCAATGGAATCAGCCTTTAGAGCACAGCAACACCTCCTGGTGGGCTTCGTTAAGACACAGCTTGCTGGGTCCCACCCCAGGGTTGCTGAGTCAGGAGATTTGAGATGAAGCCTGATAATATGCATTTCTGCCAAGTTCCCAGGTGGCGCTGATGCTGCTGATCTGGGGACCACAGTTTGAGAACCACTGCTGAAGACTAAATGCGTGGTTTACAACAAAAAAAATTCAATAGAGCTTTCTGTTAAAAAAAAAAAAAACTGTTGCCTTAGAGTCCATTCTTACTCATGGTGACTCCGTGTGTTACATAGTAGAACTGAGCTCCGTAGGATTTTCTTGGCTGTCATCTTTACAGAAGCAGACCACCAGGCCTTTCTTCCCCAGTGCCTTTTGGTGGGTTCAAGCCACAAACCCTTCTGTTAGCCCTGAGCAAATTGTTTGCACCACCTAAGGGCCTTAGCACCTTTCCCTTTTGAAACCACTATCATGGTTGCTCTTACTAACCAAATGATAACTGAATAATTCCCTAACTCTTGAGAGAGGTAAAGAATTGTGCATTGGTTTGGGGACCGTGGTTTCAGGGGACATCTAGGTCAATCGGCATAATGAAATCTATTAAGAAAACATTCTGCATCCCACTTTGGAGAGTGGCATCTGAGATCTTAAATGCTAGCAAGAGGCCATCTAAGATACATCAATTGGCCTCAACCCACCTGGAGCAAAGGAGAATAAAAAACACCAAAGACACAAGGTAATTATGAGCCCAAGAGACAGAAAGCCCAGAACCCAGTGCCGTCGAGTGGATTCCGACTCATAGCGACCCTATGGGACAGAGTAGAACTGCCCCATAGAGACAGAAAGGGGCACATAAATCGGAGACTGCATCAGCCTGAGACCAGAAGAACTAGATGGTGCCCAGCTACCACCTATGACTGCGTTGACAGGGAACACGACAGAGAATCCCTGATGGAGCAGGGGAGTAGTGGGATGCAGACCTCAAATTCTTGTAAAAATACCAGACTTAATGGTCTGACTGAGACTAGAATGACCCCGGAGGTCATGGTCCCCAGACCTTCTGTTAGCACAAGATAGGAACCATTCCCAAAGCCAACTCTTTGGACAGGGATTGGGCTGAACTATAAGATAGAAACTTATACTGGTCAGGAGTGAGGTTCTTAGATCAAGTAGACACACAAGACTATGTGGTCAGCTCCTGTCTGGAGGGGAGATTAGAAAGTAGGAGGGGGACAGAAGCTGGCTGAATGGACACAGAAATACAGGGTGGAGAGGAATGTGCGGTCTCACTCCAGGGAGAGCAACTAGGAGTACATAAACCCAAAAAAACCAAACCCACTGCCATCGAGTGGATTCCAACTCATACCGACTCTATAGCAAGGTGTATATAAATTTTTGTACGACAGACTGACTTGATTTGTAAACTTTCACTTAAAGCACAATAAAATTTTTTTTTAAAAAAAGGAATTGTGCATAGGGTCTGACGTCACATAGTAAGGAGCAGATTTTATAATAGGAATTTTGTGTGTGTGCCGAACCATTTCGGGGACTCAGTGTTGTAGGTATCACACAATCAATGGCAGAGGGATGAAAACAACAACTGTGAAGATTTTATAAAATATGGAGATGTGGTCTATGTCTTTGAGAACTAAAAATGCACCACCCGTTCATTTCTTTAATAACTTGTATTTTTAAAAAGTAAAAGTCGGCTTGTAAAATTTGGCACTGATGGGAGGCTAGGTGTTTTAATCCCCATTGAAGATGGAGAAAATTAAGGGAGGAAGATTCTGTGACCGGCACCCAGAGGAAGATTTACCCTGCCTTGTACATTCCCACCATCCTTCTACATCAGTGAGAAGATTTTCAATCCAGCTTTTTTTTTCTTTTATCCTGCTACCTCCCTGGTTGGTGCAAGCAATTTGCGACTGACTGCTGACCTAAAGATTGGTAGTTCGAACCCACCCAGAGGCCCTGTGAAAGAAAGCCCTGGTGATTACGGCCAAGAAAACCCTGTGGAGAAGTTTTACTCCAGAACACATGGGGTCGCCATGTGTCAGAATCCACTCTACGGCAACAAGTTTGTTTTGTTTTTTAATGGTGGCTGCTAACCAAAAAGTCCACAGTTCGAATCCACCAGCCACTCTTTGGAAACTCTATGGGGCAGTTCTACTCTGTCTGATAGGGTTGCTAGGAGTCCTAACGGCTGGACATCAACAGGTTTGGTTTTTTGGTTTCTTCAGGGATAGATGTGTAGTCTTCTGGGATAGAAGAAGGGGAGTTTCAAGGACAAGACTCCTCAAACTTCTTAATCAAAAACTATCCCTCCCCATTTTTATTCCATTAATTGTGGCATTTTCAGTGTGTGTGTCTCTCTCTTTCTCCCTAGACATTTACACGTTTTCTCTAACCTAAAAAAATCTTCCACTGTGCCAGCCTCCCCACCTCCACCTCCCACCCGCCCCTTTCTTCCTTTCCCCGTCCATCATTACTCAGGTGCTGTCACTCCCAGCTTTCTCAGACGTCACCAATGACCTTCTGATTGTCAAATCCAATTGCATATTTACAGTCCTTTTCTTTCTTGATGGCTCTGTAACATTTCATTGACTGCTCTGTCCTTGAAACTCTTTTCTTGTGATAATGCTACTAGGTCTTGCTAAGGGCCCTACACTTCCCCTCTCATCCTTCTCAAATTCAGAAATGTCAGTTTTCCCTAAAATCTCCTTTCTCCCCTACTCTTCCTGTTCTCTCCTGCTCCAACCTCCTCTGAAGGTGATTAGTCTCCTCCCAGTTCCCAAATTTGTCCCTCCAGACCAGACAGTCGATTTTCTGAATTTCTAGATTCACATTTTCAATTGCTTTTTGACAACATTCCACAAAATTATAAATACTACAACCTCTCCACTACTCATTATTCTCCTCCCACAAACTTGTTTCTCTGGGGGAGTTTTTGTTTGGAGACATTGAGTTTATATTAAGGAGTATTTTGGAAAAGGATGCCAATAATGGTGGCACAACACGAAAAATGTAATCAATGTCCTTGAATTGTAAATGTGGAAGTTGTTGTGTTGGCCAATGTTTTGGCGTATATATGTTCACACAATAAAAATTAAAACAGAAACTTGTTTCTCATATAGGGTCTCTCATTTCACCAACGGAAACTTTGAAGTCATCTTTGACTCATTATCCCTCAGCCCCCGTGTCCGGTCTGCCAGCTATGGTCAATTAGAGCAGGGAAGCGTTTCTGGAATTCTCTTCTCCCCAAGTCCAGTCCACCATCCCAGCACAGGAAGGGGCCCTCACTTTCTCTTACTTGGACTGTTGACAAAGCTTCTCTCTGGCCTCTTGACCTCAGGAGTTAGCTCCCAAAGCCATCCCTGTTATCATCTCAAAACACAGAACTGACCGCCTCACATTCCTCCAGAAAATCCTTCAGGGCCTTCCAGTCTACAAAACAACCTGGTAAAAAGCAGAATATAGGCAATTTCCCTCATAGCCTCTCAGGTCCTTCACCATCTAGCCTCAACTTTTTTTCTGGACAAAGTACTACTTTTAACTGCCAGCAGGCTGGAATTGGTGTCAGGAGATAATGAATTCAGCCTTGCAGGAGATAATGGATGGAAAGTGCTTAGTCAGTGTTTGGGTACAGTAGGTGTTCAGTAAATGTCATTATTTTTATACACTTATTTTTGTCCTTATCAATTCAAAAAGCACGTTAACATTTTCTTATTCATTTCCTTTGAGATTACAGCTGAAACAGGGTTTTTTCTTCACCCCTAAACTAAATTAGTAGACTATCTCAAGAACGTTTCATGACCTGGTTACTAATTTGATTAAAATTTCCGTCATTTCCAGGCTATGTTATTTTGAGAGGTAATTGTAGCTGGGGGCTATTCCATCTTCTACAGTGCTTCTTTTTACAATATTTATTTCCAACATCTTTCTAGGGGATTGGCAAACTGTTTCAGTAACAGGCCAGATAGTAAATAGACAGTTTTCGGGCAAAGAGGCAAAATTGAGGATATTGTATAGGTGCTTATATAACAAGAGAGAAAAAAATTTTCCACAAAATTTTTATTGATGAAATTATAATAAGTATAATCTCTCTGTGATGGAGGTCTACTAATAAGAAGAATGAAGTTTTTTGTTTTTTTTTTTTTTTTTGAGAGGAGGACTAACATTTGGCTTACTGTAATTGGGATTTCAAAATTAGGTTTATCTGTCATCAAATCAATTGCAAATGTTCATCTGTAAAAACCGTTTTTAGCTTGTGGACAATACAGAAACATGGTGAGCTGTAGTTTCCTGAGCCTGGTCATGACCACAGCTCCCCTCACTTCGAGTTGTGTATTCGGAGTAATAAAGGACCAATACAATTTCTAATAGGTATTCAATGTTAAAGGAAAGGAAAACAGGGTTTCTCAAGGTCCCATCTCATAGCTCTGAGCAAGTGCTGGGAGTAGAAGGTAGGCACTCCTCACCACCCCTTGGTGTCAGAGAGACCGACACTTTCTACCTCAGTTTCCTACTGGGGCGTGCCCAGGTACAGAGAGTATGGGAGAGTTCAAAATCTGAAATGACATCTTTATTTTTTTCTTTTTTGCACATTCAATAATATGTATTGCAGCAGTGCTTCAAATAACAAAAAATTGAAAACAATTCAAATATCCATCAATTGGAGAACGGCTGAATGAACTAAGGTGGAATCAAACCCAAACCAAATTGTTGCCATCAAGTCCACTCCAACTCATAGTGACCCTATAGAACAGAGTAGAACTTCCCCAGAGGGTTTCCAAGGAGCAGCTGGTGGATTTGAACCTCTGACCTTTATAGTTAGCAGCCAAGCTCTTAACCACTGTGTCACCAGGCCTCTGAGGTAAAACCAGTGTATGGAATACCAGTTAGCCCTCTCCCTGCCTGCTATTCTTTTTTTTTTTTTCTTTTCTTGAGCTCTAATTCACATACCATGATATTCATCCTTTTAAAGTATATAATTTAGTGACTTCCAATATATTCACAAAGTGCCGCAACCATCACCACTAACCCCAGAACATTTTCATCACCCCAGAAAGAAACTCCTGTACCCATTAAGCAGCCATTCCCTATTCCAGCTTTCCCCCCACTCCTAGCAACTGCTGTTCTTTTTGTCTGTATGTGTTTACCTCTTCCAAACACTTCATAAGGAGCCCTCGTGGCACAGTGGTTAAGCACTTGTCTGCTAACCGAGAGGTTGGCAGTTTGAACCCATCAGCCACTCCAAGGGAGAAAAATGTGGCAGTCTGCCTCTGTAAAGATTACAGCCTTGGAAACTCTCTGGGGTCTCTATGAGTCAGATCTGACCTTATACCAGTGGGTTTGGCTTGGGATCACATAAACTGTGGTCTTTTGTGACTGGCTTCTTTCACTCAGCATAACGTTCTCAAGGTTCATCCATGTTGTAGCATGTATCAGGACTTCATTCCTTTTATCACTGAATAAAATGTCACTGTCTGGTTATGCCATGAAATGACATCTTGACCACCAGACTAGGCGCCAGCAGAGACCCAAATGTGGGTGCCAACAGTCAGGAAGCCGTGTACTCAGGGGACCAGCATTGGCTAGGAGTGTGGGTGAGAATCTGCGTGAAGGAGCCACCACACACGAGGTAAGGAGGGAAGGGCACAGGGGTCCAGGCTATAAGCAAATGGGGACGAGTTGGCCTTAAGCCAGGAGGGACTTAGCACTCAGGGGTTGATCACTACAAAGACAAGCCCTGGGACCACTCTGAGGGCTGAGGGCTCTATCCTCCCCCAAAAGGAACAAAATTGTGGTCATCAATACATCATTTTCCACCTATCAGGTTGGCAAAGTTAATAATATCCATGGTTGGTGAAGGTGAAGTGAAATGGATCCTCTCAGAATTGGGAGGGAGTCTAAATTTCTCTGCCTTTTTGGAATATGATTTGGCAATATCTATCAAAGTTTCAAAGGAGCTCCACTATCACACTGGTTAAAAGTGCTTCATTGCTAACTGAAAGATCAGCAGTTTGAACCTACCGGCTTCTCCTCTGGAGAACGATGTGGCAGTCTGCTTCCATAAAGATTTACAGCCTTGGAAAACCTGTGGGGCAATTCTACCCAGTCCTATAGGGTCACTATGAGTTGGAATCAACTCAATGACAACAGGATCAAAGTTTTAGGTGCACATACCCTTGACTCAGCAATACCAGTTCTGGGAATCTGTCTGGCACAAAACGAGTCCCTGGGTGGTACCAGTGTTAAGCACTGGACTACTACTAACCAAAAGGTTGGTGGTTTAAACGCACCCAGAAGCACCTCGGAAGTAAGGCCAGGAGATTTGCTTACAAGAGGTCACAGCCTTGAAAACCCTATGGGGCAGCTCTATTCTGCACACATGGGGTCACCACGAGTTGGAATCGACTTGACGACAACCAACAACAACATCTGTCACAAAAATGCACTGGAGGGTACAGGGATGTGTGCACAGGGGGCTCACCAGAGCATTGCTTCCTGACCCTTCAGCTTCCTCTGCCACCCCCCACTTTCCCTTGCCAGCCCCTCCTGGCCCCACATCCCTCCCTTTTGCCCTTCCTCCCCAGTCCTCTTTCTACCACTCTATCCAACCACCACACCTAGAACCTGTGCCATGACCATGCGGGGTCTCCCACCTGGGCAGGCCTAGCCCTTCATTTTTCCTTCAGCAGTGACGTTTCTACTCTCAAATACCCTGCCTAATCTTGCTTCCTGCTTCCAGAGACAGTTCATGAGACCTGCATACCCTCACCCCTACCTCCCATTGTCTACAACCCTGCCCGCCCTTGAAGGTCTCTGTTCCTAGCTCCTTGGACTGAAGATCCCTCCTAGTGCTGCCTCCCATGGGTCTCCCTCTTCTCTGCAGCTCAGCTCTGACCACGCTTTGCTAACACCTGCACTCTCCCAGTACCTGCACCTCTCTGTCCTTCCTCGTGCTTCTGGGAACAGCCAGCTCTTCTCCCCTTCCCTTTCTCTTCACTCCTGGGCAATCTGGCTTCTGTCCCCATATTCCTCTAAAACTGCCCAGGCAAATTAGCTGTTTCCTCTGAATTGCACAATCTAAGAGATCTTTTCTGTCTACATCTTTACTGGAAATTTCTGGAGGCATTTGGCACAGCTGGTGCTGAGTTTTCTCAGCAAAACCTGTCCTCTTTTGGCTTTGTGGCTGCTGATCCTACTGGCTCTTCTCCGACTTCTCTGACTGGGCTTTTTCTGTCTCCTCAGACTCCTCTTCCTCCCCAGCGTTGGGGTAGTGTGTCTGTGTCCATTTCTGTTTTTCCCTCAAAAGCCTTCAGGGGTGTACCTGTTTCTTCCACCTAGATCACCTTAACCCCTCTTCTGTAGGTCACTTGGGTTCATTCTTCAAGTCCCACTTTATCCCCTCCTGGAAGCCTCCCCCTGAGTCCCTAGGCTGATATAAGCACACCCCCATGTACTTCAGAGCATTTAGGATGAAATCATATGGGAATGATTTGTTTTGGGTCTCCCTCCTCCTCACTAATCATGAGCTCCTGCAGGGCAGAGATCTGGGTTTATGTAGCCCTGTATCTTGTTCTTCACATACTGCCTATCACATAGTAGGTACTCAGTAAGCATTCAATAATTTCAGCTGTCGAACTGAACTTACTGGACCTGATCACTGACGGAAGGCATCTTAGTGCTGCTATAACAGAAATACTACAAGTGGATGGCTTTAAAAAACAGATATTTATTCTCTCACAGTCTAGTAAGCTAGAAGTCCAAATTCGGAGCACCAGCTCCAGGGGAAGACTTTCTCTCTGTGTTTGACGCTGGAGGAAGGTCCTTGTCATCAATTTTCCCGTGGTCTAGGAGCTTCTCAGGAGCAGGAACCCCTGGGTCTGAAGGACGTGTTCTGCTCCCAGAACTGCTTTCCTGATGGTCTGAGGTTACCATATCTCTCTGCTCCCTTCTCTTTTATATCTCAAAGAAGATTGGCTCAAAACACAATGCAATCTTGTAGATTGAGTCCTGCCTCATTAACATAACTGCCCCTAATCCCATCTCGTTAACATCATACAGATAGGGTTTACAACGCATGGGAAAATCACATCAGGTGACAAAGTGGTGGACAATCACAAAATATGGGAATCATGGCCTGGCCAAATTGACATATATTTTGGGGGGACATAATTCAATCCCTGACAGAAGGTGAAGGCTGGAAAGAGCAAAGGACTCAGGGCTAAGTTGCAGGGTCCTGGAGAACTGGAAGGCAAGACTGAAACGTAGGTTGAAGGCAGAACATGGAAGGCCTCAAAAGCCAGGATAAAGAAACTGGGCTTTGTTCAACAAGGGAGTCATTTGAACCTTTGAACCTAGACTCTCATGGACAATCTTTAGGGGAGGAAAAAACGGAAAAAGAACAAAATCCACCAGCGGTTACGTAAAGTACAAAAGAGGCAAAATGAACCTAAGCTGTTGGAATTCAGGATGGTATTACCCTATGGGGGATAGTGACTAAGCAGAGGCTCAAGGGGGGCTTCTGAAGGGCTGAGCATGTTGTTTGTGTTGGTCTAGGTGCTAGGCACCTCGGTGTATCCACTTTGTGGGATCTCACTGAGCTGCACACTTGTAATAGGTCCATTTTTCTATATGTATATTATAACAGGAGTCCCTGGGTAATACAAACCATTAACACACTTGGCTGCTAAACTAACAGTTGGAGGTTTTATGGGTTGGATACTTGAGTTTGCCCAGAGGTACCTTAGAAGAAAGGTCTGGCAATCTACCTCTAAAACATCAGCCACTGAAAACCTTATGGAACACAGTTCTACTCTGACACACAAGGGGCCACCATGGGTCAGAGTCAACTTGGCAGCAACAGGTTTTTATACCATAACAGGTTTTTATTAAGTAAATTCAATAAGCAGACTTGAAGAAAGAAAAGGAAAAAAAAAGCCTGGTTTATGTTCAATAAATTGGGTGTCTCCCATTTTTAAATAATATGGTATATCTCCAGAAGAGAACAGGGGCACAGCTCCTGTCCAGGGTGGGCCCTAGGGCAAAAGGTCAGGCCCAGAGAAAAGAAATGGTCCACTCTATTTTCTCCAGGTTTGTGTGCTTTAGTGAACAGGAATGTGAAGGTTTGAATTTGAATATTCCTCTGACTCCAAGATAAAATCATGCAGCCTTGGAGAGAAAGGCACAGGGTCCCTGCCTCTCCTCTGCTTTGCTGGGTGACCCTGGGGAAATCATTTAACCATTCTACGTGTAGGTTTCCTGCTATGCAAACTTGAGATGATTGAGATAATTTTGTCTGTCCCCATTTACCACCTACTTGGTGTTCAGATTAAATGAGATAACCAGTGTGAATGTGCTTTCTGCAAATGCTTTGTATAATCCTCTACAAACATAAGACACTAATATTAGTATAAGAGGCCTAATCTCATGATAGAACTGAGCCCACACTGATTTTGAATGATAATATCACATATTCAGTCTATGTTTGCACTCTATCTACATTAAACTTCATTCTCTTTGCTTTCGATAAGTTCTCCAAGTATGTAAGGTCACTTGGAATTCAGCAACTCTGTGCCCAGGTTGTTAATTGTACCACTCACTTTGGTATAAGTTAGTAGAGCCCCTCTGC
This sequence comes from Elephas maximus indicus, assembly GCF_024166365.1. NCBI lineage: Eukaryota > Metazoa > Chordata > Mammalia > Proboscidea > Elephantidae > Elephas > Elephas maximus. The sequence continues at coordinate 43,586,899 of NC_064843.1, forward strand.
GTTGGTCACGTGCTACCTGCCAGGCACTGGACTAGACTCTATTGATAAAATGATGACTAAGAAACTCATCTGCCCCCAGTGAGCCTGCATGCTGGAATGCCTGGGAGCACAAAAGAGAAATCACAGCATTCTCAGCATATGGCTGGGCTCCTGGTACTCAGTAGACTGGTATGCTAAGACATAAGATAGGAACCAAAATAATAATGATAATAATGTTTATGGCATGTGCTTAGAAGGAATAATAAAAGGGGCTGGCTATGATCAAGGTTGGGGGACCACTTTAGATAAGGTGGTAAACAAAGACTAAGGAAGGGACATGATTGCTGAGACTTCAAGAAGCCACTTATGCAAACAGCTGGGGAAAGAATATTCCAGGAAGAGAGAATAGCAAGTCCAAACGTCCCGAGGCAGGAAAAAAATGTGTCATATTTGAAGAACTGAAAAGAGGTCAGTGTGATTGAAGCAGAGGAGGGAAGAGGGAGAATGCGTTGAAATGAGGTTGAAGAAGAGCTGTGTAACAAGGAGGCAGATTGAGCAGGGCTTCTAAGTATGATGGGAGTCACTAGAAGATTTGAGCAGAGGAATAACGTGATCTCGTTTCTGCTTTAAGATCACTCCGACTGTTGTGTGGAGAATGGGTTGGAGCGGCCAAGCGTAAAACAAATAGAACAGGTAGAGTGGGGCAGGTGGAAGATGATTGGTTGAACTGGGATGAGAGCAGTGGAGATGGAGATAAGTGAAATAAGGGGGCAGGTTCAAAATAAACTTTGAAGATAAAACGGATGGAACTTTGTAAAAATGGCATGGGGGATGGTGTCTAACCTCCTGTAACTTCACAAGGGGGAAGGAGAATCAAAATCAACAGCCCAAGGTTGATTCCTATGAGGCATGTCTGTCAGATATGCCTCCTCTCTCCACCATCTTTACCAATTCTGGCACCAACCATCCTTCCCATGGCACTCTCTTACTTCTCTGCTAAGTTTGAGAATTCATTGCTATAGCCACAAAGAACTCACAGACTATACTCATGATTATGGCGTTTATTAGGGAAGTAACAGGTTACAGTTCAGGTTCAGGAGCACTCAGGATACAATTCTTCCATCAGGACAGCCTCTTCTCAGCCATGCACACAGGCACAGCTGTCTCTGACACCTTGGCCTCTGCCCTGCTTGGGCAAGTGTTACAAAGCTCTTTTAGCTCTGCCAGTTAAGTGCCTAGAGGCACCCCACTCAGCCAGTAAGCCTCGACCCAAAGGCGCTCAGCTTTAGCTCTGAGGGTCAGCAAACCTAGCTCCACCAAGTGCCTGGAGGCACCCTCCTCCTCCAGCAAGCCTCCTGCCCAAGGGCACTCAGCTTTTTTACTTCATGGACTGGGAAGCTCTGTGCACCATCTTCTGCCAGTTTCTCCTGCCGCTGTTTCTCTGCCGCTGCTTCTCGCTGTCCTCAGTGTTACAGTGTTCTCTCTCTCTTTCCCTCTCGGTACCTGGTTCCAGGATCTTCTCAGAGCAGGGGTCCTGGGTCCAAAGGAAGCACGCACTCTGCTCTTGGCTCTTCGTCCTTGGTGGTCGTGAGATCCTCTCCTTCCTACCGACCTCTGGGATGGCTCATTTTAAGCCTAGTGGGATGACAAAACTAATCAATTCCTTTGTTAGGGTTCCATAGACCTTATTTACATGGTTCTGCCCCCACATGGGTGCCATGAACTTTATTTGCATTATTAGCAAGCTATCCAGTCCCCTTGGTGGGCTACAATTATCCTGTTTGTATATTCTCAGCAAATCACTTGGGTGGGAGTTTACAAGACCATGGTGAAAAAAGCCATACAAAAGTGATCCATCACGCAGAAGACTTGCTAATAATGGGCTGTATGTGGAGACTGAAGGAAAGGGAGGAACTACAGATGGCTTCTCTGTTGGGAGCTTGGGCAGCCAGGTGAATGAGGTGCCATTCCAGAGACCAGGAGTCGGGGTACTAAAGAAGGAAAGTTGGCTTCGGTGGGGTGGAGGGGAAACTAGAAGACTCTGTCTGAGACACCTCAGAGAAAATGTCCAGAAGGCAGTTGAATACCTCAGTCCAGATTCATTTATGCAGGCTCTGGGAGGAGGCTTAGGCTGGGGTTATACGCTCGGGAATCTTCGACACTACATGCTATTTAAAGCCTAAGGATTCCATAGGATATCTAGAGAGAAGGTGTAGTCAATGGAAAGGCTTAAGTTCCCAGGAATGAGCTCTAGGGTCTCCTCCAGCAGGAGACTGAGGTTCAAGGAAACTTGGGCACAGTGGCACGGAAGCAGAGAGAAAAAGCAGCGGGTGAACCAGGGCAATGAATGCTGCAGAACGTCATCTCAGTAATTGACAGGGACCCTTCAGCAAATACACATCCCAGAGAAATCAGTACTTATGGAGGAGAGAGGAAAATCGTGGTGTGAAAATGGGCTCATGCACAAAATTGACCAGGAAAGAACCAGAGATCCTGGTCTGGAGGGGAGGTGGTGATAGAAAAAATAATTACATACCCTCTCCCCTTTTTTTAATTAAGGTATAACATACTTACAATAAAGCGTAAGACCCAGTAAGACCCAGATCAAGATACAGCCTATTCTCAGTGTCCTAGAAAATTCCCTTATGCCCCTTCCCAGTCGTTATCCACCTCTCCCATGGAAACCACTATTTTATCACCTTCAGTTGGTTTTACCTATTTTTTAACTTCATATCACAGAATCATGATAAATGGAGAAAAGATTGAAGTTGTCAAGGATTTCATTTTACTTGGATCCACAATCAACAGTCATGGAAGCAACAATCAAGGAATCAAAAGACGCATTGCATTGGGCAAATCTGCTGCAAAGGACCTCTTCAAAGTGTTGAAGAGCAAAGATGTCACCCTGAAGACTAAGGTGCGCCTGACCCAAGCCATGGTATTTTCAATCACATCATATGCACTTGAAAGCTGGACAATGAATAAGGAAGACCAAAGAAGAGTTGACGCCTTTGAATTGTGGTGTTGGTGAAGAATATTGAATATGCCATGGACTGCCAAAAGAATGAACAAATCTGTCTTGGAGGAAGTACGGCCAGAATGCTCCCTAGAGGCAAGGATGGCGAGAGTCCATCTTACATACTTTGGACATGCTGTCAGGAGGAATCAGTCCCTGGAGAAGGACATCATGCTTGGCAGAGTACAAGGTCAGCGGAAAAGAGGGAGACACTCAACGAGGTGCATTGACACAGTGGCTGCAACAATGAGCTCAAGCATAACAACGATTGTAAGGATAGCTCAGGACCGGGCAGTGTTTCGTTCTGTTGTCCATAGGGTCACTATGAGTCGGAACCGACTTGACAGCACCTAATAACAACAACAGCAACAACACAGAATCATTCAGCATGTACTTTATTGTGTCTGGCTTCTTTCACTCAGCATTGTGTCTGTGAGATTCATCCATGTTGTTGCAAGTAGCAGTAATCCATTCATTTTCACTCCTGTGTAGGGTTCCACTGCAGGAAGACTACCATTTATTTATCTATTCCTTTATTGATGAGTACTTAGGCTGCTTACAGTTTGAGACTATCATATCCTATAAGCATTCTTGGACAAGTCTTTAGTAAACAGGTTGCATTTTGTTTTCATTTGTTTCCAAGAACAATCTCAGAGTACAAGACAATATTGTTAAAGTCAAAGAGAGAAAAAGAACCCATTAGTAGGATCCTGCCACCATTCCCAGATAGGGTTGCCAGATAAAATACAGGATGCCCAGTTGCATTTGAATTCATATAAACAAATACTTTCTTGTCGTTAAAAAAACCAACCCATAGCCATAGAGTCAATTTAGCATTAAAGAAACAAAAAAAGTCCTAGAGTCAATTCCAATCCATAGTGACCCTATAGGACAGAGTAGAACTACCCCATAGGGTTTCCAAGGCTGTAATCTTTTTTTTTTTTTTTAATAATTTTTATTGTGCTTTAAGTGAAAGTTTACAAAGCAAGTCAGTCTGTCACATATAAGCTTATATACACCTTACTACATACTCCCATTTACTCTCCCCCTAATGAGTCTTCCAGTCTCTCCTTTCGTGACCGTCTTGCCAGTTTCTAACCCTCTCTACCCTCTCATCTCACCTCCAGACAGGAGATGCCAATACTGTCTCAAGTGTCCACCTGATACAAGTAGCTCACTCTTCATCAGCATCTCTCTCCAGCCCATTGTCCAGTCCCTTCCATGTCTGATGAGTAGTCTTCGGGAATGGTTCCTGTCCTGGGCCAACAGAAGGTTTGGGGGCCATGACTGCCAGGATTCTTCTAGTCTCAGTCAGACCATTAAGTCTGGTCTTTTTTTGAGAATTTGGGGTCTGCATCCCACTGTTCTCCTGCTCCCTCAGGAGTTCTCTGTTGTGTTCCCCGTCAGGGCAGCCATCAGTTGTGGCCGGGCACCATCTAGTTCTTCTGGTCTCAGGATGATGTAAGTTTCTAGTTCATGTGGCCCTTTCTGTCTCGGGCTCATAGTTATCGTGTGACCTTGGTGTTCTTCATTCCCCTTTGATCCAGATGGGTTGAGACCAATTGATGCATCTTAGATGGCCACTTGTTGGCATTTAAGACCCCAGATGCCACTCTTCAAAGTGGGATGCAGAATGTTTTCATAATAGAGTTTATTATGCCAATTGACTTAGAAGTCCCCTTAAGCCATAGTCCCCAAACCCCCGCCCTTGCTCCACTGACCTTCGAAGCATTCAGTTTATCCTGGAAACTTCTTTGCTTTTGGTCCAGTCCAGTTGAGCTGACCCTCCCTGTATTGAGTATTGTCCTTCCCTTCACCTAAAGTAGTTCTTATCTACTAACTAATAAGTACATAACCCTCTCCCACCCTCCCTCTCTCCTGCCTCTCGTAACCACAAAAGAATGTGTTCTTCTCAGTTTATACTATTTCTCAAGAACTTATAATAGTGGTCTTATACAGTGTTTGTCCTTTTGCATCTGACTAATTTCACTCCAAGGCTGTAATCTTTATGGAAGCAGACTGCCACATGGATCGGCTGATGGGTTCCAACTGCCGACCTTTTAGTTAGCAGCCGAGCGCTTAATCACTGTGCCACCAGGGCTCCCTTTTTTTTTTTTAAGCAAAAGTATGTTCCAAATCATTCATCATTTAACTGAAATTCAAATTCAACTGGGTATCCTGTACTTTTATTTGCTAAATCTGGCAACCCTATCAGAGCTGGCCCCGCTCTTGCAGACGGTGGCCTTTTAGTAATGTATTTTTGAATACGTGAGAATGCACCTGGATATACTGCTTCTCCCTCAGCTCATGCCACATAGGTGGTCAGCGGAGAAAAGCCTCCCGAGGCATTGCATGTGGCATTCTTCATCCCCCAACCAAGTGGGTAGTGCCTCCCCTGTGAACCCGAGTTAACCATTTTCTGTCACTGGTTGCTGTCAGTCAATCTATATTTATATATTTGTTCTGAAATCTTTTTCCTTCATTTGTTTTATTGTGGTAAATATATATATAAGAAAACATTTGCCAACTCAACATGTTTTACATGTACAATTCAGTCCCATTGATTATGTTCATCACGGGGCAACCATCACCCCATCTGTTTCCAAGATTTTCCAGCACCCTTAACCAAACTCAGTACCCCACAAGCAGACTCCCCTTTTCCACTGTTTTTTGTTTTTTTTAAAATAATGAATTTATTCTAGAATCTAGATTCAACAGATAAAACCCGTTGCCATACAGTCAATTCCGACTCATAGCTACCCTACAGGACAGAGTAGAACTGCCCCATAGGGTTTCCAAGGAGCGTCTGGTGGATTAGAACTGCCGACCTTTTGGTTAGCACCTGTAGCTCTTAACCACTACACCACCAGGGTTTCCAATGAATCAGTTAGTCAGTGCATAAAAACTGTCCACAACTAGATTTTTTAAATACAGTTTTAAAGTACTCTAGAAAGTTAAAGTTAAAAAAATTTTTTGATACTTAACTTTTATCACAACAAATATTGGTCATAAGAAAATGTAAATTGAAACAAAATTCTAAAAGCATAATACCCAATGTTGGTGAAGATGTGAGGAGATGGAAAGTCTCCTGTATTCTTAGTGGGAGTGTTAAAGTGCTAGGCTTTTAACCAAGAGGTTGGCAGTTCAAATCCGCCAGGCGCTCCTTGGAAACTCTGTGGGGCAGTTCTACTCTGTCCTATAGGGTCGCTATGATCGGAATCGACTCGACGGCAGTGGGGGTGGGTTTTCTGGAAAACGTAGTAATACATATCATAAAACTTTAAAAAGTTCTTACCTTCTAATCTAACAAGTCTACTTCTAGAATTCATCCTAAGGAAAGCATTATGGGCGTGCTCAAAGATTTATGAACATGGATATTTAATATATAATAATTTGTAATAATAAAAAATTGGAAATCTCCTAAATGTCTAGTAACAGGGAGTTGTTAAATAAACTTCAGCGTATTCATAAGCTAAAGCATTATGAACTCATTTTATTTGGTGATGAGGAAAAATATCAAATGATGTGGAAAGGTATTCATGAAATGTAAGTCAAAACAGATTATGAAGTACTTAGATTACTTTTGGCTAAATTTAACGAAGAAACCTGAATCAACTAGCATAAATAAAGAAAATGTATTCTCTCTGTTAATAAGACTCCCAGAGATAAGGTGCATCCAGATTTGGTTAATAGCTTCATGACATCTTCAAAGGCCCAAGCCCTTTTCATTTTTCGATTTTCCCCTCAGTGTTGCAAGATGGATGCCATGGTTCCAGGTGTAACGTGCCTTGACAGCAATGCCCAACTGAAGAAGAGGTACTATTTTTCCTACGCATCTCTTCTCGTGAGCAAGGAAACCTTTTCCAGCGCCCTCATCAGGAACTTGCCGCTCAGCTCTGTTGACCAGAAAGGGCTCCTGTACCCACCCTAAACCAATCACTGACAAGGTGTGTTTCTGCTATGAACGGTTTACAATGTGTCAAGATATTGATTCCCGCAGTCCTCAGGTAGGCTGAGTGGGCTTCGAGCCTGTCACTCCTGGGCAGGACCATCCATTTGCCCAGGTGAGGCAGGATGTGAAAAAGGTGAGAAAGCAATGACTTAGACCAGTTGCATCAACATCAACTGGGAGCTTTTTTTTTTTTTTCGTTGTGCTTTACGTGAAAGTTTACAGCTCAAGTTAGTTTCTCATACAAAAATTCATACATACATTGTTATGTGATCCTAGTTGCTCTCCCTATAATGCGGCCTCACATTCTTCCCCCCTCCCCCCCGCCCCGGATTTCCCGTGTCCATTCACAAGCTCCTATTCCATCCTGCCTTTTCATCTCGCCTCCGGACAGAAGCTGCCCATTTAGTCTCGTGTATCTACTTAAAGGAAACCCTTGTGGCGTAGTGGTTAGGTGCCACGGCTGCTAACCTAAAGGTCTGCAGTTCAAATTCACCAGGCGCTCCTTGGAAACTTAATGGGGCAGTTCTACTCTGTCCTATACGGTCGCTATGAGTCGGAATCGACTGGACAGCAACAGGTTTGGTTTTTTGGTTTTATCTACTTGAACTAAGAAGCACACTCTTCACATGTATCATTTTATGGCTTATAGTCTATTCTTTGAAGAGTTGCCTTCAGAAATTGTTTTAGTTCAGGGTTAACAAAGAGTCCAGGGGCCATGTGTTCCGGGCTTCCTCCAGTCTCAGTCACACCGTTAAATCTGGTATTTTTACTAGAACTTGAGTTCTGCACCCGATTTTTTTCCTGCACTGTCAGGAACTATCTGTTGCGTTCCCTGTCAGGGCCATCATTGGTGGTGGCCAAGCACCATCCAGCTCTTCTAGTCTCAGGCTGTTGGAGTCTCTGGTTTACGTGGCCCCTTTTGTCTTGGGCTAATATTTTCCTTGTGCCTTTGATGCTCTTTATTCTTCTTTGCTCCGGGTGGGTTGGGACCAATTGATGCATCTTAGATGGCTACTCACTAGCTTTTAAGACCCCAGACGTCAACTGGGAACTTTTTAAAAGGTAAATTCTTGGATCCTACCCCAGACTTCCTAAATCGAAGATTCTGAGTGTGGGGCCCAGGGATCTGAGTTTTAAAAACTCTCCAGATAGGGGAGATGAGAGGGTAGAGGGGGTTAGAAGCTGGCAAAATGGACACAAAAAGAGAGAGTGGAGGAAGGGAGCGGGCTGTCTCGTTAGGGGGAGAGTAATTGGGAGTATGTAGCAAGGTGTATATAAGTTTTTGTGTGAGAGACTGACTTGATTTGTAAACTTTCACTTAAAGCACAATAAAAATTATATTAAAAAAATCTCCAGGTGATTATGATGTTTAAGATGTACTTATTGACTTAGACTATTCAGGACTCGCCCTTATATTGGGAATACCTGAAAAGGTGACCTTAGCACATGAATAGAGGGAAGGTGGAGGACAGTTATGGTTGATACTGGGGTTAGTCTTCTAGCATGTCTTCCTGGACTGCAGGGGCTGGAAGCTAAAACTGCATTTCCACCCATCAAAACACTCATGGGAGCTCATGAATGAAAGCGAAATCTCATGGAGGATGTGACGGAACATAGGCCTGCTAGTGTGAACACAGCGAAGGGATTGAGGTTCTGGAGGTTGTAGCTGTGGCAACAGCTTCCTCATTTACAACATCCTGATTGCAGTGGAGGCAACAGTGGCCCTGGCATTCCCGTTTTACTGTGTGGTTTGTGGAGTCATCCTGTGCCTTGTTATTAAAGGGCCAGGTAGTAAATATTTTAGGCTCTTTGGGCTCTGTCACAATTACTTTACTCTGCATTGTAGTGTGAAAGCAACTGTAGACAATATGTAAATGTTTGGACAAGGCTGTGCTCCAGTAAAACTTTATTTATAAAACCTGGTGACAAGCCTGCAGGTTGTGGTTTTCCCCATGGCATAAACTGTGTTTCTTCAGCCCTCCTGATGATTCTGTGAGCAATAGACATCCCTTTCTGCTTTGACCAGCTATAGTAGATGGTGTTGTCTGCAAATAAGAATTTTTATGTTAATTAGACCATACCCATGAAGACGGGAACAATATAAAATCTGAACAGAATTGGCACTCTGTTAAGAAAAAAGAGGAAATTGCAGTTGGGTAAGCAACCAACATTATTTTCTACACAGCCTGTACAGTAAAAGAGAGAAAGAGAAAGCAAGAGAGGCCATCGGGAAAGGGTTGTGACAGCCAGCCTCCGGGATGGATCCTGTGATATTTCACTTCCTGGCATTCTTGCCCTTGTGCACTTCTCTCCCACAATGAACAGGGCTGACCTGTTATGACCAAAGAATATTGCAGAAATGACAGTGTGCAATTTCTGAGGTTAAAATAGAAGAGATTACAGCTTTTAGCTTGCTGTCTCTTGGATGTCTCACTTAGGTGGAAGCTATCTGCCATGTCCTGACGACACTCGAGCAGCCCTATGGAGAGGTTCATATGGCAAGAAACCAAGGCCTCCTACCGAGAGCCATGTGAGCTACCTTGGAAGAGCATCCTCCAATCTTAGTCAAGCCTCTAGATGACTGTAGACCCAACCAATATCTTAAACTGCAACCTCATGAGACCTCAAGCCTGAAGTACCCAGTTAAGCTGCTCCTTCATTCCTGACCCACAGAAACTACCATGTTTTTATGCAAATAACACATTCCCTCCGGTTTGTTTGCTGGCCACTCCCGCCCTCACAAGGCACCCTCACAAGCGCTGCCATGTCAGTCCTCTTCCACATGTTACTGTAAAAAAAAAAATAGCATAGCTGCTTACGAAAATACCTTGTGAGGGGAAGGCATAGCTGGCAAACGAACTCAGAAGGGGTGTAAAATATAGTATGTAAGAAATCAATGCTTATTGTTGTAGGCTGCTAAGTTTTTTAATAATAGATAACTAATAGGGATACATAGTTGTTTTTTTTTAATAGGGATACAGTAAAATATTAGTAACAGCAATGGCAATTACCTATGGATGGTAGGATTATAAGTGACTATTAGTCACTTCGTTGTATTTTGCTGTATCATTATATTTGGCTATTTTTTATTTTGCTGTGTCTTAGTTACCTAGTGATGTTGTAACACAAATACCACAAGTAGGTGGCTTTAAAGAACAGAAGTTCGTTTTCTCACAGTTCTGGAGGCTAAAGTCCAAATCAGGGTCTTAACTGTGTCACTTTCTCCCTTATCAGTAGCTCCGGGTGTTTCCTTGGCGATCCTCACCTGGTGTCTGTCTTTTCCTGTGTGTGTGTGTGTGTGTGTGTGTGTGTGTGTGTGTACCTCTGAGTCTGTTGTCATTGTTGTTACTTGCTGTTAAGTCCATTCTGACTAATAGTGACCCCAAGTATTCAAAGAAAAACTGCTCCATAGGGTTTTCAAGGCTGCGAGCTTTCAGAGGCAGATCACCAAGCCTTATTTCCAAGGCTTCTCTGGGTGGATTTGAACCGCCAACCTTTCGGTTAGTAGTCCAAAACTTAACAATTTATGTCACCCAGGGACTTTCCCTCTGTATCTAATCTACTCTTTTTATAACTCAGGAGTGATTAGATTTAGAACCCACACTTCTTAGGCATGATCTAATTAACATGACAAAAAACCCTATTTCCAAACAGGATTACATTCACAGGTATAGGGGTTAGGATTCCAATACATATTTTGGGGGGATACAATTTAATCCATAACACCGTATTTTGCTGAAGTGTGAACACGTACTAGAATTTTCACAGTACCCTTTTCTCTCTGGGCATTTCTTACCACCCACATTTCCACAACACTCAGCAGAGTCCTTTGCACCTTGGCTGGCATACACTGTAATGTCTCATTTAGTAGTCAAATCCCTCTTCTCCCATAATCCATAAGGCTAATACATACATAGGTCATTCACAGAAGCCAAGCACCATGAAACCCAAGAGAGGGGCTAGACCAGACTGCTGAGAGCCTTGTATATCATTCAAGAATATTCTAAGACCATGTATGTTAGATTGAGTTTCCCAGAAGCAGATCCTGAGACAAGGATTTCTTTGCAAGTGATATATGCAGGAAAAGCTCCCCAGGGGAAACTAGTAGGGAAATGGAGAAAGCAAAATAGGAAGGAGCGACCTAACCAAGGGGGGTGATTTCAGGAAGGTGCCACCCTCAGCCCTATCCCACAGGGAAGTTCTGGAGGATAATTTTATCTCCAAGTTTGTTTCTACTCAAGGCAAGGGAGCTGGGTGCTCATGGTTCTGCAGTTGTCAGTCAAACCTTAACCTCCTAGGCTCTCAGAGCTTCTAGGAGAGCAGTTCCAGTAGGCCAAGGACGGTTCTCTAAAGAGAGTCATAGGGATAGACCACTGGGAGCAAAAGCATACAGAAGGCCAGATTTACTGGTCTGAAAGAAACTGAAGGAACTGCCAAGACTGTAGCTCTTAGGTGCCCTTCTAACTTGGAACTGAAGCCATTCCTGGAAAGCATCTTTCAGCCAAATAATAGATAGGCCTATAAATAAACAGTAACACACATGAGGAAACTGCTCCTTAGAAGAATCATCTACTTGAGACCAAAAGGGCAACATCTGCCCAAAAGCAAAGATGAGAAGGCAGGGAAAAAAATCCGATGAACAGAAATGAAGAACTCAGGATGGTAATGGGGAGAGGGCTGACATACTGTGGGGTGTGCAACCTATGTCATCGAACAATTTGTGTACAAACTATTGAATGGAAAACTAATTTGCTCTGTGAATCTTCACCTAAACACAATTAAACGCACACACATACACAAAAAATGAAACAAACAAAACATAGAGAAGGCACAGGAGGACCTACAGAAATGGTAAAAGAGTCATTGGACATCTGGGTGGAGCACCGACAGTGTCTGCTAACACCCCACGTAGGTGTTTAGGATGTTTCTTGGGAAGCTAGCTGTCAGTGAGTGTGGGGAATGGCGTGATCTGAGACCAATGGAAAGATAACTACTTAGAAGGTGATTGTTATGGATTGAATTGTGACTCCCCCAAATATGGGTTGGAATCCTAACCCCTATACCTGTGGATGTATTTCTGTTTGTGAATGTTGGTGTTCCCTCACCTTTGTTGGCCCTTCCCTTTGCCAAATATGATGTCCTCCTCCAGCAATTGATCTTTCCTGATGACGTGTTCAAAGCAAACCAAGTCAGTCAATGTTCTGTTGTGCTCCAGAAGGTTTTCACTGGCCAATTTTCAGAAGCAGATCACCAGGGCTTTCTTCCTGGTTTGTCTTAGTTTGGAAGGTCTGCTGAAGCCTGTCCATCATGTGTGACCCTGCTGGTATTTGAAATACCAGTGACATAGCTTCCAGCACCATAAGCAATGTGCAACCCAAAACATTAGAACAAACTGACAGATGGTTGGTGGCCTTGCTCTTTAGGAATTTGTAATTTAAATGTAGTCTCTAACAAATCAACAAATAACAAGGAAGAGCTTATTTCCAGACCTTTACTTATGAATTGAATGAAGCAGAATGAGGGTGAGAAGTGGTGGGCGCCATATTAGACAAGGCATTCAGAGAAGGCCTCTGGAGGAGACATGTTGGCCCTGGGACCAAGAGAAGACAGGGGTGTGAAGAACAGAGCAGAAGTATAAGCCCAAAACCCTAAAGGCTTAATTAAGTACAAGGTTCCCAGCCCAGTGCTGGGGCTTTCCACACAACTCTTCCTTCGGGTAAGTTCCTTTCCTTCAAGCAAGTTCCTTCCTTTCTATGACTCAAAATTTCCTTTAAATCTTGGCTCTTCCCTCCACCTGTAAGTGAAATACCATTGAATAGCTGCCCCAGCCCCAGAAGGCCAGTCCTAACCTGTCTCTAAAAGTAGAACACCATCTTCTTTTGAGCGTTGATACATCTAGACAGAGGGTATGTGGATGTTAGGCCATCAGGGAGAAGAAGGTGCCTGAGGACCAAAGCCTCCTGTTGAGGAATAATTTACATGTAGTGAAGTGTACACATCTTAAGTATTCCTCTGAATGAGTTTTTACTCCTGAGTACATCCATGTAACCAACACCCAGTTCAAGGTATGGAATGTTTCCATCACCCCAGAAAGTTTCCCTCATCCTTCTTCTCAGTTAGTTGTTGTTAGCTGCTGTCCAGTCTGCCCAGCTCATGGTGACCCACGCACAGAATGATACACTGTCTAGTCCCAAGCCATCCTCACGATTGGTTGTGGATTGCATTTTTGTAATCCATAGGATTTTCATTGGCTAATTTTCAGAAGTAGATGGCCAGTTAGTGCCCTCCCACTTTTTCTAACCACTTTTTGGTTTTTTTGTTTTGTTTTGTTTTTACCATCAAATAGTTTTGCCATGTAAATGAAATCATACAGCATATGAGTGGTATAAATGCTCTTCTGTGCCTGGCTTATTTCAGTCAGCATACTGTTTTTGAGGCTTACAAGTTGTCACATGTATGAATAGTTCATTTTTTATTATAACAGAGAGGTGTTCCACTGTGTGTCCAATCTTGAGTTAAGGCCCATTTGGGGTTATTTTTTAGTTTTTGGCTCTTCTGACTAAGACTACGAATAACACTCATGTGCAAGTCTTTTTATGGGTATGTCTTTTCCTTTCTCATTTCCTTTCTCCAGTACCCAGTGTTTCAGGTTAGGTGTATGTTTAGTTATATCAGCAACTGCCAAACAGCTCTCCAAAGTGGCTGCAGAGTTTTACACTCCCACCAGCAGTGTGTGGGGTCCAGCTGCTTCGCAACATCCCCAACATTAGGTATTGCCAGGCTTTTGAATTCAGCCGTTCTGGTAGGTGTAATGTGATATCTCATTAACTTGTACTTTCCTGATGACAATGATGTGTGTGCTTGTTGGCCACTTGGATATGTTCTTTTGGGAAGTGTTGATATCTTTTGCCCATTTTTCATTATTTATCTAATTTTATTAATTTATAAAAGTACAACATGGATTAACCTTGAAAACATCATGCTAAGTGAAATAACTCAGTCACAAAAGGATAAATATTCTACAATCCCACTTAAATATCTAAAATAGACAAATGCATAGAGACCAAAGTTTATTAGTCTCTATGGGGTGCGAGAGAGGGGGAGAGGCGGAGTCCTTGCTTAAGGGGTTCTGAGCCTACTGTTAAGGATGATGGAAGAATTGGAAATGGATAGTGGCGATGGATACACAACAATGATGAAAGTAATTAATGCCATTTAATTGTTTAAGTAAAAAATGTTGAGATGGCAAATGTTTTACGTATATGTATATGAATAGATAGATACACAGGTAGATAGCAATCACACACACACACACAAAAAAGCCAAGTTATCATATTGTCATGAATTGCATTGTGTCCCCAAAAATATACGTCAACTTGGTTAGGCCATGATTCCCAGTATTATGTGGTTGTCCTCCGTTTTGTGATTGATGTAGTTTTCCTGTGTTGTAAATCCTAATCTCCACCTAAGGTTAATGGGGCAAGATTAGATTATGTTAAAGAGGATTAGGGTGGGATGTAACATCCTTACTGAGGTCACATCCCTCATCCAATGTAAAGGAAGTTTCGCTGGGGTGTGGCCTAGACCACCTTTTATCTTCCAAGAGATAAAAGGAAAGAGAAGCTAGCAGAAAGTTGGGGCTCTCGTACCACTAAGAAAGAAGAGGAGAAGCACACATCCTTTGGACCCAGGGTCCCTGCACAGAGAAGCTCCTCGAACAGGGGAAGATCGATGACAAGGGCCTTCCTCCAGAACCTTCAGAGAGAGAAAGTCTTCCCCTGGAGCCGATGCCCTGAATTTGGACTTGTAGTCTACTAGACTATGAGAGAATAAACTTCTCTTTTTCAAAGCCGTCCACTTGTGGTATTTCTGTCAGAGCAGTACAAGATGACTAAGACGCATACTTCCCGTGCAAAACCCCAGGGCCCTAAGCACAAGTACAAGTAGTACAACAGGTTTCAAATAAAAACTTAAACAGAACGCAACAAAAATAAGTAAATTATATGCATGTGAAGTAATCAGAACAGTACGTGCTCAATAAATGTTAGTTCTTACTTGTTAGTTCACAGATTGCATTAGATAACCCACGTAGAGCTTTTGTAACCCACAAGACCTGTTACAAAATTAATGTTTAATAATTTCACCATTATTATGTTTTCTACTAATCATCTTAGGAGTTTCTGTTAGAACTAAAAATAATTCAGTTTCCAATTAAAATGATATGCTCTTATTCAATAAATAAATATTTAAAGGATAAAGATGTTAATTTTAAAAAAGTAAAATAACCAACAGGTAATTTAATACATGAAACTTTGTACTCTGGGCCTACAGACAAGTAATAAGTACTTTTAAATTATATTCAACAGCGTTTTATCATAAAAAAAAAAGAGAGCCCATATATTCTTAATAGTCTGAATACTGAATCTTTTGTAGATATATTGTATTATATATGTATTGCAAGCGCTGCCCTAAGGCAAAAATGTGAAATCGAAGTTCAAGTTTACATGTATGTCTACCAGATTCCAGGTGCTCCATGCACAGTATCTCCCTTACCCTCACACTGTAGGGAGGGCATTATTTCCTCCATTTTTACTCTGAGATAATTGAGCCCAAAGAGGTTCATTAACTTGTCAATGCTGCACAGCTTTAAAGTGAAGAGTTTCGATTCAGGGATCTCTCTAAATTCTGCTGCTTGAAGAAAAGCACACTTACATTGGTGGCCTCCCACTCCCCCTTTTCCCCACTTCTGAAATCCTCATCTCCCCTAACCCTCAGCTAGCTTGTCTTGCTCCCCATTTCCCAGGTTAATGTCCTCAGAGGAGTCTTCCCTGGCTGCTTCCCTCCACCAGTTCAGGTTAAGGGGCCCTTCCAAATCATATCACACCACTTCCTTGTTTGTCTTCCAGACTGGACTCTGGACTGTGTGAGGCAAGAGAACCACATCAGTGTTGCTCATTTTTGTATCCTGGGAATAGATTCTAAACACCTACTGGTGTAATGAGGTAGGTATGGAATCACTTTGCAGAAAGCAATCTGGCCTTTGCTCTCTGTTCCTCAAGCCATACCAACACCTGAGGCTAATGAATGGAAGTTGACTAAACCAAGAGGGACCACCTGGGGCCCTGATGCTGACTAAGCCTTGGGAAGTATGATGTATGGTAATCTATCACAGACATTTGGTGAGGTTGATAAAGGTTCTGAGCCCTAAGGCTCAGAGGAGATTCCTGGTTGGTGACCACACATGGGAGAGGGTCGCCTGTCCCTCTTTGGGACCTGGAAGCTCCATACTGTGACCACTCCCAGACCTTACCCTATGTGTTTCTTCATTCGTATCCTTTGTGGTTGTAATATTTGGTTGTGGTTGTAATAAATCTGTGGTAAGTACGGTATGCTGTCTGTGAATCATTCCAGTGAATTAACAAACCCACAGGAGCAGTGAGAGCCAGCAGGGGCTGGTGTCTGTGTGGCAGTCTAAAAGAAGGCGCCCTGACCTACCTCTGGGCAGCTGGAGCTAAGAGAGAGAGATTTGCATGAGCAGCTGGTGACAAAAATGGAGAAGTGGGAAGGTGAGGACTGAATCCATTTCCACACTTTGGGAACTGGATTCATGCTGATCCTTACCAAGCAGTTAGCATTGAAGATGGGATTTGGCCACTGTGCCCCTGGTTTAGAACAGTGTATTTAGTGGGAGGCTTAAACATGTAAAACAATGTTTCTCTTTTGGTGGACTGTTAGGTACTGTGGTGGGAGTGGCAGAGATGTTTTTGAGCAGAAGATCCCTCTCACAAACCAAGACTGAAAATCACACGCTTGGATTTCTTTCCTTGACTCTGCATCTCTACCAGTCAGCCCACAGGCCTCCTTCTCCTCCCAGGCCTGCCCCTTGGTAGGCCAGGAGCCTGGCCCGTATCTGCCTGCTCCACTGTAGTGCCAAGTGGGTCTGGCCTTTCTGCTCACCTCTGCTCCCTTCTAGAAAACTAAGAGGCAAGGCACTCATCCTCTTGAGCCCACAGCTTCCAGATTTGTATCTCCATAGTGGTTTTCACCTACTGGGACAGTTCCTTTTTAACCTCCGACTTTGGTTCTATTTTGTTTTTCATCCCCAACTTCTTATTTTGAAAATGTCAAACCCTCAAGGAAAGTTGCAAAAGTGGGACAATGAGCACCCATAAAACCTTCACCAAGATTTTTTAATTGTGTGCTCTCTCTCTCTCTTGCTCCTTTTTTTTTTTTTTTTTTTGCTGAAGCATTTGGGAATTATTGAAGACACTGTGAATTTTACTTCTAAACACTTCACCATAAGTTTCTCAAGAACAAAGACGTTCTCCTACACAGCCACAATATTACACTTGGGAAATTCAACACTGTCGTAATACTTGAATATTCAATCTACATTAAACTTCCCTAATTCTCCCAAAAACGTCCTTTGTAGATTTTTTTCTTTTTGATCCTGGATCCAATCAAGGATCACATGTTGGAGTTAGTTGTCAGGCCCCTTTAATCTCTTTAATCTGGAGAAGTTCCTTTGCCTTGCTTTGTCTTTTATGATATTGATGTTTTTGAAGCATCCAAGTCACTTGTTTTGCAGGATGTTCTTTAATTCGGGTTTGTCTGATATTTCCTCAGTATTCTATTTAGGTTAAATTTTTTTTGGCCCAAATCACAGATGTGATTGTGTGTCCTTCTGTGTTTCACGTCAGAATGTATTGTTGTAGTTTCGTCTCATTATTGATGGTGCAGGGCAGTTACTTTTTTAAATAAGACTCTTGGTGACTCCATTACACATGCTAGGAAGTTAACGGTTAATGCTTACACATGGTAGGAAGAATGTTGGCTGCTGTTGGGCTGCCCTTAAATCCCAGCTCATGTGTTGTTGGCTTTACACTCTTTACCAAAAAGTAGAATGCATAGTCTGACAAAGATAAAAGCATTAAATTCCATTTAACTACACTGTGTTAGTTATCTAGTGCGGCTATAACAGAAATACCGTAAGTGGATGGCTTTCACAAAAAGTTTATTCTCTTACAGTCCAGTAGACTAGAAGTCCGAATTCAGGGCACTGGCTCCAGGGGAAGGCTTTCTCTCTCTGTCAGCTCTGGAGGAAGGTCCTTGTGATGCATCAGTCTTCCCTTGGTCTGGGAGTATCTCAGCGCAGGAACCTCAGGTCCAAGGGGCGCACTCTGCTCCCAGCACTGCTTTCTTGGTGGTGTGAAGTTCCCATGTCCCTCTGCTTGCTTCTCTCTTTTATATCTCAAAAGAGATTGGCTTAAGACACTATCTAATTTTCAGACCTCATCAATATAACTGCCTCTAATTGACCTTATTACATCATAGTGACAGGATTTACAACATATAAGGAAATCACATCAGATGTTAAAATGGTAGACGGTCATACAAAGGAATCATGAACTAACCAAGGTGACAGATATTTTGGGGGAACACAATTCAATCCATGACATACACATTTATTTTATTAAAATGTATAAAACAGCGTGGAATCAGAAATCTGAGCGGTCTGTCCCTGTATACACACATCACTTTGGTCCATACAAGCACCTGCCTCACCTGCCTTTCTGCTAACTATTCTCCATCTCTCCTGACCCACCTCCTGCCTCCTTTCCTTGCATTCAGGTGCCACAAGCAAGTAACTTATAATCTGTTTTATCCTTTTCTCTTTCTTCAGGTCACTTTTTAAAACTATCTGTTTTAATTGTATTTATCCATTTTTTAACTTATTTTTAGAAATACATTCTCCTTGTTCAAAATCAAAAGGTAAGTCTCAAATACTTTGGACATGTTATCAGGAGGCGCCAGTCCCTGGAGAAGGACATCATGCTTGGTAAAATGGGGAGGCGGGGGAAGCATTGCCATCGAGTTGATTCTGACTCATAGTGACCCTATAGGACAGAGTAGAACTGCCCCATAGGGCTTCCAAGGAGCACCTGGTGAATTTGAACTGCCGACCTTTGGGTTAGCAGCCTTAGCTCTTACCCACTAGGCCACCAGGGTTTCCTGATAAAGTAGAGGGTCAGTGAAAAAGAGGAGGACCCTCAACGAGATGGATTGACACAGTGGCTTCAACAATGGACTCAAGCCTAGCAATGATTGTGAGGATGGCACAGGACCAGGCAGTGTTTTGTTCTGTTGTACACAGGGTCACTAGGAGTCAGAAGCAACTTGACAGCACCTAACAACAACAGTTCAAAATTCAAAAGGTAAGTCTCCATGGCACCCCTGTTCCTCCACCCAGTTCCCCTCCCCAGCAGCAACCATTCTTACTGCTTGTGTTTTCCTCCAGACACATGTGCACACACATACACACACATATATACCACACAAACACCACACATATACACCACACATACCCCACACACAGCACACCACACACATACATACACAATCATCAGTATTCACGGATTCTGTATTTGTGAATCCATCTACTCCCTAAAATGTAGTTGTAACTCCGAAATCAATACTTGCAGGGCTTTCGTGTTCATTCATGGACATGTACTGAAGTGGCAAGAAATTTGAGTCACCTGACAGCCACATTCCCAGCTGAGGCCAAACCAGGTGGAGCTCTAGCCTCTTGTCTCAGCTCTTGTACTATAAATGTGTCCTCTTTGTGGTCTAGTTAGTGCCACGTTTTTGGCATTTCTGTGCTTTTGTTGGTTATTTCTCTGTTTAAGAAGGCTCCTAAGGCACTGAACTTCTGTTAAGGGTGATAAAAAAATTTAGAAACAGATAGTGGTGATGGTCACACAACATGATGGAAGCAATTGATGTCACTGAATTGTACACGTAAAAAATGTTGAGATGGAAAATGTTTTGTTATGTGTCTATATATACTTACCACAATTTACAAAACGGCCCCCAAGCGTAGTGCTGACATGCTGTCTAGCGTTCCTAAGTTTGAAAGGCTGTGATGTGCTTTTTTGGAGAAAAGTATTTTAGATAAGCTTTGTTTAGGGATGAGTTAGAGGGCTATTGGTCACAGGTTCAATGTTAATGAATCAACAATATATATTAAATAAGTTATATTTAAACAGAATCACCCATAAAACAACTTTATGTACAGTACTGATCAGTTGACAAAAAAGTTGTGACCAGAGGCTCATAGGAACCTAACCCTGTGCCTGTATTTCCCCTAGGGGCAATGGTTCAGTGTTTGTTAATTCAGTGTGGTTCACAGTAACTTTACAGAACATAACTACTGTGGATAGCTAGGGTTGACGGTACACACACACACATTCTATGCACAGGCAAATGAAAAGAACTCCCTCACACAAGCTGCTGTGCAGCAGGCGCTATCAGTGCCCTGCCTCATCCGTGCGTCTCAGCTTTTCAGAGGGCCCCTACATATAGCCTTTTACCTGCGAATGACGGCATTTCTCTGCCTGAGGGAAAGCTGCTGGCAGAACTTACAGCAGGCTGTGCATGCAGGGGAATTACAACCACCCAGGAGCTGCACCACCCAAGATTCTCAGGAGCTGTCATTAACATCCCAGCTCTCTTGCCCATCTCTCTGATGCGACGCAAGCTCTGCACTGCACCCTTGAGCTTCTAGGCAGGGTGGGCTCCAGCTGTCCACAATAGTGATTTGTTGGATAACCCACACATTACTGGCTGCATTCCCTTCCCTGTCTCACTTCCCCACTCCTTCCCTAGTGTTTCCCGAGCTCATTTCCCAGATTAACTACTTGCACTCAAACTCCTATGTTCGAGTTCACTTTGGAGGGAACCCCAAGTAAGACCAACATTCTACCACATACACTGCTTCATACCCTGCTTTGTTACTTCATATAATGTCTCACCACACTAAATGCTTCTTCATTCCGAGGACAACACAGTATCCCCTTTCACAGATGTGGAGCCAGACAACCTATAAGTCATTCATTGTGCCTAAAATCGAACTAGCCCACTTTCCGCAGAGGCCTGCTCTCCCTCCAACCTTCCCTACTTCTGTGATCACCCAGGAAGTCCATCCTGAAATCTGGATGGCATCCTGGGAAATTTGTAAGAAATGCAGAATTTCAAGCCCATCTCAAACCTGTGGAATTAGAATCTGCATTTCGTACAAGCTTCTAGGTGATGCTGATATTGCTGGTCTACAGACCACACCTTGAGTGGCCAGGCACAGCCCTGGTGGCGTGATGGTCAAGAGGTCCTCTGGTAGAGAGAGCGGATGGAGAGAGCGGGCTGTCTCATTAGGGGAGAGCAATGGGGAGTGTGTAGCCAGGTGTATAGAAGTTTTTGTGTGAGAGACTGACTTGATTTGTAAACTTTCACTTAAACCACAATAAAAAATTATTAAAAAAAAAAAAAAAAGGAGTTCCTCTGCTAGAAGAGAATATCCTTTGATGGTTATGAGAGGGGGGAGGGAGGCAGAGAGGGAGAGGGGTTCTCACTAATTAGAGAGTAAACCAAAACCAAAAACCAAACCCAGTGCCGTTGAGTCAATTCCGACTCATAGCGACCGTATAGGACAGAGTAGAACTACCCCATAGAAGTTTCCAAGGAGCGCCTAGTAGATTCGAACTGCCGACCCTTTGGTTAGCAGCCATAGCACTTAACCACTACACCACCAGGGTTTCCAATTAGATAGTAGATAAGAACTATCTTAGGTGAAGGGAAAGACAACACACAATACAGGAGAGGTCAGCACAACTGGACTAAACCAAAAGCAAAGAAGTTTCCTAAATAAACTGAACACTTTGAAGGCCACCGCAGCAGGGGCGGGGGTTTCGGGACCATGGTTTCACGGGACATCTAAGTCAATTGGCGTAATAAAATCTATTAAGAAAACATTCTGCATCCCACTTTGAGAGTGGCGTCTGGGGTCTTAAACGCTAGCAAGTGGCCATCTAAGATGCATCAATTGATCTCAACCCACCTGGAGCAAAGGAGAATGAAGAACACCAAAGACACAAGGTAATTATGAGCCCAAGAGACAGAAAGGGCCACATAAACCAGAGACTACATCAGCCCGAGACCAGAAGAACTGGATGGTGCCCAGCTACAACAGATGACTGCCCTTACAGGGAACAGGAGAAGGAGAGCAGTGGGATGCAGACCCCAAATTCTTGTAAAAAACACTAGGCTAAATAGTTTGACTGAGACTAGAATGACCTCGGAGGTCATGGTCCCCAGACCTGTTAGCCCAAGACAGGAACCATTCCTAAAGCTAACTCTTCAGTCAGGGATTGGACAAGACTATGGGATAGACAATGATACTGGTAAAGAATGAAATTCTTGGATCAAGTAGACACGAGACTATGTTGACATTTCCTGTCTAAAGGGGAGATGAGAGGGTAGAGAGGGTCAGAAGCTGGCCGAACTGTCTCAAAAAGAAATAGAGGAGGGAAGGAGTGTGCTGCCTCATTGGGGGAGAGCAGTTAGGAGTATATAGCAAGGTCTTTATAAATTTTTGTATGAGAGTCTGACTTGATTTGTAAACTTTAACTTAAAGCACAATAAAAATTAAAAACAAACAAACAAACAGTTCCTCTGCTAACCAAAAGTCAGCAGTTCAAATCCACCTTGCAGTCGCTCTTTGGAAACCCTATGGGTTAGTTCTACTCTGTCTTATAGGGTCGCTATAAGCCGGAATTGACTATATGGCAATGCCTTCAGGTTCAGCCTCTCCCCTGCCCAATCTGTTTTGTGAATTTATTGCTCTAGAGTGCTTTGTTTACTGTTTTAAAAATCCCAGTGGTTGTCAAATATCCATGGCAGATACTCTTTACTATTTAATTTTTTAAACCACAGCATTTTTGGTTTCCCAAACACAGATGGTATTGCTCAGAACCCCAGAGTGCAGTACACAAAGGAGATATAACAGGGGAGGTGCTAAGATTGAAGAGGGGACCTTGGGATCCTGAGGTTCCCCCCACCCCTCCGATACCCAGGTTCCTTTGGCCAAGCCACGGGAATGTAAAACTACATGGAATTCAGTTGAAAACCAAAGACCTCATGCTGGTATCCCAAGGCTCTGGGGGTTAAGTAACTCGCCCAAGGTCATCCAAACTACAAAGCTCTAGATCTCCTAATCCCCCAGTACATTCTTGTCCCAAGGCCACAATCGCACACTTCATTCCAAGCCTAGCCCAAAGCCTCCACTTTATTGCTGGCTTTTTGTGCTGTTCTTACCTGAGAACCAACACCTCGAGGGTTATTCTTAACTCCTAGCATTCCTCCCCTACCTCCTTATCCTCATCACTCCTTCACATCAAGCCATCTTTTAAGACAAGGCTTAAAAGTAGTAAGAAAAGGAGGTTTGTGTCCTTTTTCCTCTCCTGCCCCTGCAATTATCTCCAAAATGGTGCATTTGGCAAAAGGCTGAAGACCAGGTGACTACAATATAAAGCTCTACCTTCTTGACTTGGCCTCTGGACCTCCATCATGTGGCCATGGCCGCTGTGCCAGGTGGCCTCCTTGCCTTTTCTCCTGTACGTGCCCCAGCAAAGTCACAACCAAGTTGGTGCTCACCTTCTCCTGAAATCACCTATTGCTTTCCTGCCTGGCTTGTGGATCCCCAGAATGTCCTCTGTTAATTAATCAGATTTTTAAAGTTAGGGCGAAAAGTCTTCAATGAGTGTACTTGGGAGTAGTGAGAAATTAATTAATTCTTCCCCATTTCTTTTTGTGGTTGTAGCTCATCAGAGATGAATAAAAGTATCTTTTTTTTCTTTGCCTCCTTTCCTTGTTCTCCCAACTACGGCAAGGAAGATCTGAACACTGTATCTTAAGCTGTACATGTAAAAAATTAGATAAAGTGGATAAGTATCTGGAAAAACATGTTACCAAGCCCTGGCGGTCTCATGGCATTCTTATAAACTTCAAGGAGCAGAAAACCTCCATAATAGTCAAACCTAAGAAACAAGATTCAACAACTTTTATATAGATACAATTATGAGTAAAACATGAGCTAACCAAATGCATCAATGTGTAAAACATATATTACAACG
This sequence comes from Elephas maximus indicus, assembly GCF_024166365.1. NCBI lineage: Eukaryota > Metazoa > Chordata > Mammalia > Proboscidea > Elephantidae > Elephas > Elephas maximus. The sequence goes on from NC_064843.1 coordinate 43,610,810, forward strand.
TGTCATAGATTGAACTGTGTCCCCCCAAAATGTGTGTCAACTTGGTTAACCCATGATTCCCAGTATTTTGTGATTGTCCTCCATTTTGTGATTGTAATTTTCCTATCTGTTGTAAATCCTAATCTCTGCCTATGTTTAATGAGGCAAGATTAGATTATGTTAAAGAGGATGGGATGTGACACCCTTACTTAGGTCACCTCCCTTATCCAATGTAAAGGGAGTTTCCCTGGGGTGTGGCCTGCATCACCTTTTACCTTACAAGAGATAAAAGGAAAAGGAAATGAGCAGAGACTGGGGGGACATCACACCACCAAGAAAGCAGCACCAGGAGCAGAGTGCATCCTTTGGACCTGGGTTCCTGCAGGGAGAAGCTCCTAGTCCAGGGGAAGCTTAATGGCAAGACATTCTCCAGAGCCCACAGAGAAAGCCTTCCCCTGGAGCTAATGCTCTGAATTTGGACTTCTAGCCTATTAGCCTGTGAGAAAATAAATTTCCCTTTGTTAAAGCCATTCATTTGTGGTATTTCTGTTATAGCAACACTAGATGACTGAGACACAATGCAACAATTATGAGTAACCTCAACAATTATGAGTAACCACAGAACGCATATTAAAGCATGATAAGATACCATTTTACATCCTTCACATTGGCAAAAATTAAAAAGCCTGGCTGCATTAGTTAGGAATGCATTTGGCTACAAGTAACAGAATATCTAACTAACAATAATTCAGAAAAATAAGAGGTTATTTTTTCACAAAGTCCCTGGGTGGTGCAAATGGTTAACACGCTCCAATGCTAACCAAAAGGTTGGAGGTGTGAGTCTCCCCAGAGGTGCCTCAGAAGAAAAGCCTGGCAATCTACTTCTGGGACATAAGCGGCTGAAAACCCTGTGAATTTTGGGGATGGGAAAAGTAGCACCCTGAGATTCTCTTTAAACTTTGAATTGAAACTATCTCCTGAGGTCACCTTTTAACAAAATAACAGATTGGCACAGAAAATAAAGGATATGACCTGTGAGTATGGTGTCCTGTTACAAAACCATCTATATGAGACCAAAAGGTCAACAATTACTCTAAAGCAAAGAGTAGCAGATAAAGGGGTAGGGAAACTAGAGCACCGGAAACAGAGCAACCAGAACGCAATTAAACAGAATGTTGACACATCGTGAAAATCATAACTAATGTCACTGAACAATTTGTATAGAAATTGTCAAGTGAGAACCTAATCTGCTGTGTAAACTTTTACCAAAAACATAATACAATATTATTAAAAAAAAAAAAAAACCCCTATGGAGCACAGTTCTACTCTGACACAGGGGGTCGCCATGAGATGGAGTTGGCTCAGTGGTAACTGGAGCTAGGTTTTCTCGTGTAACAAGAAGCCTGGAGGTAAGTGACTGTGGGTGTTGGTTCATAGGCACAATGCTCTTGATTGCAAGGTAGCTGGTCTGCCCCCATGCACCTCGCCTGGATTTAAGGCCAGAATGAGAGAAGAAAGGGTTGAACTAATGACATGGATCCTCCTTTTATCAGATAAGCAAATGTTTTAAAAGCATTCCAGCTGACTTCTGCTATATGAAGTATTTTGAACATCAAGAAAAGTGCAGAAAGAGTAACATAACCAACACTTATGTATCTACGAGCGAGTCTTTACAAGTGTTGAAATTTTGCCAATTTTGTTTCTGATTTTTTTTCTGTAATAAACCACGTGAACTCTTATCTCACACCATATATAAATATTAACTCAAAATGGTTTAAAGTCCTAAATGTAAGAGCTAAAACAGAGGGGTAAATCTTCATGACCTTGGATTTAATAAAGGATTCTTAGATATGACACAAAAAGCTCAAGCAATGAAAGAAAAAATGATAAACTGGATATCATCAAAATTAAAAACTCTTGTTCCTCAAAAAGGATACCATAAAGTGAAAAGACAACCCACAGAATGGGACGAAATATTCACAGATCAGATATCTGATAAGGGACTTGTATTCAGAAAAATTAAAAAAAAAAAATTTTTTTTTTTTTTTTTTTACTATTCAGCAATAAAAAGGCAACACAATTTAAAAACGGGCAGAGAATCTGAACAGACATGTACAACATCTTTAGTCATCAGGGAAATGCAAATCAACACGAAAACAAGATACCACTTCACAACCACTAACCCTTTGCCTTCAAGCTGATTCTGACTCATAGCAACCCTATAGGACAGAGGACAACTGCCCCACAGGGTTTCTAAGGAACGCCTGGTAGATTGGAACTGCCAACCTTTTGGTTAGCAGATGAGCTCTTAACTACTGTGCCACCAGGGCTGCTCACAGCCACTGGGGTGGCTAGAATCAGCCACTTTGGAAAGCCGCTTTTGGAAAGTCCGGCAGTTCCTCAAACGAGTAAACATAGTTACCATGCAACTCAGCAATTCCACTCCTAGGTAAAGCCTGAAAACATCTGTCCACACAAAAAACTTGTATACAAATGTTTATAGCAGCATTATTCATAATAGCTAAAAAGTGTAAACAACACAAATGTCCATCGATGAATAAATGAATATACAAAATGTGGTACATCCATACAGTGGAATATTACTCAGCGATAAAAAGGAATGAAGGCTGATATATGTTAAAACTTGGATGAACCTTGAAAACATTATACTAAATGAAAGAAGCCAGTCACAAAAACCAACATATGATATGACTCCATTCACATGAAAAGTCCAGAATAGAGAAATTTTTAGAGACAGAAAATAGAATAGTTGCTTAGGGCTGAGTGATGGTGGTGGCAATGGTGGAATGTAGGATAAAGGACCTAATTTGACCCTAAGTAAGGTGGCCTTTCTCCTTGGCTCCAGAAAAATAATCCTTGCAGTCACTGGGGTGCCTTGTTCTGGGATATCCAGGCCGTACATGAGGATGTGCTGGGGACTGGAGACTGGCTAGACTAGAAAACACTTACCCAGGAGGCTTTTATCAACTAGCCTCGGGAGGCATGATTTATTCTATCATGCAGGACTGACCAATAAAATCCTGGAACATTAAGGCTGGAGAGCTTCCTGGTTGGTGAAGGGAGGGTGACATGCCCTCTTTGAGACACAGCAGCTCCACACTGGGAACCTTCCCAGACCTCGCCCATGCATCCTTCCTTATGACAATCCTGGTTTATATCCTTTTAGTACAACAAAACTGGTAGTTGTGAGTTGATTTAGTAAATAATATTAGAGTCATTATTTATTCCCTGTCCTTGAGCATAGAGAATATGACCCAGCTGGAGCTTGGCTCACAAAGACTCACAAGGACACATCAACTAGGCCATGAGGTATAAAGACAATAGATGGGACAATCTTGGAAAATATCTTTTGGGGAACGTTTCACATAAGGCAGAACACAAAAGACTTTCCACTCCTATCTTTTTCTATTAACATTTAGTGAACAGAAATTTGTTGGACCAACGAAGACTCTCCTGACTCTCATTACTGAAACCTGTACCAATGATCATTAAGAAAGGCAATTCAAAATGTAAGATCACAGTTTCTAGCCAATCTATGAAAAGGTAAAGCTTTCAGTGGTTTTGCCCATTTGTAATGTTAATATATACTGGTGACTCTGTAACCTTCCTTGGACTCAGGCAGACATGGCTGTGGCAGCAAGCTTGTCCTTTTTCCCACTTTTGTCTATTCTGTAACGTTCCTTGGACTCGGGCAGACCTTGCTTTGAAACGTGCTTGTCCATTTTCCCATTCTTGCTTACTCTGTAATATTTCCTTGGATTCGGGCAGACATGGCTTTAGTAGCATGCCTGTCCACTTCTCACTTTTGTCTTTTTGAATATATGCCGAATAAAACTTTCTTTTTGCTTTGCTAAACTTTGTGATGTTTTTCCTCTACAACAGAGTATAATATCTTCTGTGAGTTCTTCGAGTCACTCCAGTGAATTAACTAACCCAAGAATGGTGTTCTCTTAACTGGTAAGGTCTGACCTGGGTGGCTACAGTCAGAGAGAGAGTATGCCATGTGGGTGGCTGGTGTCAGAAATGATAGAGAAGCGGAAAGGCAGGGATACAACTGATCTCCCACCTTCCGGGAATTGATTCTGATCTATGAAGCTATTGACATAGTGAGTCATAGCTAAAAGGCATGGGATTTTTTTTTTGAGGTGACGAAAATACTCTCAAATTGACTGTGGTGATGGATGGTTGCCCATAAGAGTCAATATACTAAAAACCATTGAATTGTAGACTTTAAATGAGTGAATTGTATAATATGCAAATTACATCTTAATAAAGTTATTAAAAAAATAAAATGTGAGGGATACAGTGTCCAAAACTCTGTTACATGGGCACCCCAGATGAAAAGGAGATAAAAATTTAGCTTTCTATACTAGTTTTCTATACTAGCTACAGGCAAGGCAGAAAGGGTTAGACAAGACAGGGTGTTAGGTTAGCCAGCTCACAGTGTCTAAAACACCAATGAAGTCAAATGTTGGTGAGACTTTGAATATAAAGGAATGCTCACACATGGCTGACAGACGTATAAATTGGTTCAACCCCTTTGGAGAGTAATTTGACAATATCCAATAAAATATAAAGATCTAAATACGGGCTAACTCAGAAAATCATCTTCTGCATTTGCAGTTGTGAAGCTCTTGTCAAGTGTGCACAAAGACAGCTGAAAATCTTAATTTCAGCTTTTTAAAATTTTTTTATAATAGCAAAAAATTGGAAGCAACTTAAATGTCCCTGTCATGGATTGTATTGTATCCCAAAAAAATATGTGTCAACTTGGCTAAGCCATGATTCTCATTATTGTGCGGTTGTCCACCGTTTTGGCATCTGATGTGATTTTCCTGTGGGTTGTAAATCCTACCTCTATATGATGTTAATGAGGCAGGAGCAGAGGCAGTTATGTTAACGACGCAGGACTCAGTCTACAAGATTGGGTTGTATCTTGAGTCAATCTCTTTTGACATATAAAAGAGAAGTGAGCAGAGAGACCTGGGGACCCGTACCACCAAGAATGCAGCACTGAGAGCAGAGTCCGTCCTTTGGACCTGGGGTCCCTGCACCTGAGAAGCTCCTAAACCAGGGGAAGATTGATGACAAGGACCTTCCTCCAGAGCTGACAGAGAGAAACCCTTCCCCTGGAGCTGGCCCCCTGAATTTGGACTTCTAGCCTACTAGACTGTGAGAGAATAAGCTTCTGTTATAGCAGCACTAGGTAACCAAGCAGATCCCCAGCCCTTTGGGTGGGTTTGAACTGCCAACATTTAGGTTGGTAGCTGATTGCAAACCACCTGAACCACCCAGAGACTGTAAGTAAAATGCAGGGAAGGAAACACGCTAACTCACAGAGGCAGCTATCTTCAGAGAGAGAAAGAGAAAAATGTGATGGTGAGAGGGGGGCTATATGCTAACATTTTAATAAGAAAAAAAATACATAGATCAGAAGCAATTCTCAAACTTCAATGTACAGGAATCACCTGGGGGTCTTGTTGAAAATCAGCTGCTGGTCTCGCGAGTCTGGGATTGCGTCTGAGAGTCTGCATTTCTAACACGCTTGGGCGACGTGATGCTGCTGGCTCATGTATCTCATTTTGAGAAGCAGCATTCTGGAAAGCTCTGCCCAGGCCTCCTGAGTGGAAGGAAAGGGCCTCAGCCCAGAGGACCACACGTGGGACCCAGAGGGCTGGCTGCAGATCAGGTGCCTGCCTGCCACTTTCCTGCCTATTTTAGGACACGCAAAAAGCTTGGAGTGTCCTAAAAACCCTCTTTCAGCTTCTCCCTGACTGCCTCTAGCAAGTTGTTTTTTTTTCAATAACCTATGGTTTTTTAGGTAAGGAGCCCTGGTGGCACAATGGTTAACTGCTTGGCTACTAACCAAAAGGTCCGCGATTGGAACCCACCCAGCAGTTCCCTGGGAGAAAGACCCAGCTATCTGCTCCCATAAAGATGACAGCCTAGAAAATCCTATGAGGCAGTTCTACTCGGTCATATGGCGTGGCTATGAGTTGGAATCAACTCACTGGCACCCAACAACAACAACAGCCTTTTTAGGAGTCCCTGAGTGGTGCAGTGGTTCCCCTGATAACTGGAAGGTTGGAGGTTCCAGTCCACCCAGAGGCACCTTGGAAGAAAAGCCTGGCAATCTACCTCTGCAAAATCAGTCACCGAAAACCCTATGGGTTACGGTTCTACTCTGACACATATGGGGTCACCATGAGTCTGAGTTGACCCACTGGCAACATTTTAAAACTTTTATCTTTTTAAGCTCCTCACTGATTAAATTTTTATTCATAACTTTTTTTTTATTGTGCTTTAAGTGAATACAAATCAAGTCAGTCTCTCACACAAAAACTTGTATACACCTTGCTACGTACTCCCAACTGCTCTCCGCCTAATGAGACAGCCCGCTCCCTCCCTCCACTCTCTCTTTTCATGTCCATTTCACCAGCTTCTAACCCCCTCTACCCTCTCATCTCCCCTCCAGGGAGGAAATCCCAACATAGTCTCAAGTGTCCACCTGATCCAAGGAGCTTACTCCTTACCAGTATCATTTTCTGTCTTATAGTCCAGTCCAATCCCTGCCTGAAGAGTTGACTTTGGGAATGGTTCCTGTCCTGGGCCAACAGAAGGTCTGGGGGCCATGACCACTGGGGTCCTTCTAGTCTCGATCAGACCATTGAGTCTGGTCTTTTTGCGAGAATTTGGGGTCTGCATCCCACTGTTGTTCGTAACTTTTTATCACATGGGTTTGGCTTCAGTTTATATCTTTAAAATCTTTGTAAAGATTTCCTTCATTGTCCTTTAGTTTTGTGCTTCATCCTTTATGGTTCTTTTTAAAACTCTTCACTGTTCTTTGGGGAATGTTAAGCTATAATCTTATCCTGCCTTTTTTCTTCTCTTGCCTGCTATAGCTCCAATTTTAAATCATTACCGTTTTATTGATTTATCTTATGCCTTTACTTTCACTGGCTTTTTTCACCTCACCCTACCTACCCCTGGACTTTTTTTTTTTTTTTACCCTGTTCTACTTTTAAATTTCCCTATCTTCTTCCTAACTCATTTGATTTCTTCTGCATTGTTTTAATTCTCATTGATTTAGTGCTTCACTGAGGCAGTGGGTTGTCCTGAGTGACAGCAGGACTTTGGTATCAGGTCACCTGAGTCAAATTCTGTCTCCACCTCTACCGGCTGGGGAGGCTTGGGCTAGTTGTTGGACTTTTCTGTGCCTCAGTTTCTTCATCCATAAAATAAGAATAAGAACAGTACCTAATTCATAGGGTTGTTGTTAGCACTGTTGAGTCTACTCCAACTCGTAATAACCTTAGGTACAATAGAACAAAATGTTGCCGGGTCCTGCTTCACCTTCACAATTGCCCAGCATGTTCGAGTCCATTGTTGTAGTTACTGTGCCAGTCTGTTACTGGAATAAGGTTCTTGCCTCTCACTGGTCAAGAACGAAGAGGTAAGGCACGCAGAATTTTCCACATGAGCAAAGCTTTATTGAAGAGGCTTGCAAGCGGAGACGAGGAGGGCCTAAAGCAACGCATACCCCCATCTCACAGAACAAAAGACGAGCCTGGGTTTTTAAAAGTTCTAGGGCTCGAAAAGATTCATGTTTATTTATAGGCACAGGCGGGGATATGTTAACTAAGGTGCACACACAGTAGCTTTCCAAGAGGGCTCCTGTCCCTGAGGCCTCTGGGATTCATAGCACTACTTACTACAGGATGTCGCTCCTGCACAGTCTCCCAGCTGCTGCTGCAGGCCCTCACTGCCCCTGGTGGAAGGTCACACAGTGGTCACAGGTGGATGTTCTGTGCACATCCATGGGGCTGGTTTTCTCCAGCTGCTTCTGAAAGACAACTTTAAAGAAGTTTGCAAGCTATTTTCTGATACCCTACCCCATTGTTCTGGGGAATGGCTTTGTTTCTGCACCCTGACCCATATCTTGTTACTTTGTTTGCAGATTTGGGGGCTCCTCTGATCCCTGTCTTAAATCCACCTCACTGAGTTTCTCCCATGCTTTTCTTGGCCCTCTGCTTTATCAAACATGATGTCTTTCTCTAGGGATTGATCTCTCCTGATGAAATATCCAAAGCAAGGGAGTCAAACAATGTTCTGTTGTGATCCATAGCGTTTTCATTGGCTAGTCTTTGGAAGTAGATCGCCAGGCCTTTCTTCCTAGTTTGTCTCAGTCTGGAAGTTCTGCTGAAACCTATCCACCATGGGTGACCCTGCTGGTACTTGAAATACCAGTGGCATAGCTTCTCCAGCATTTCAGCAACATGGAAGCTATCACTGTACGAGAAACTGACAGGTGGTAGCATGATGTTACAGGGAGAATTAAAGGTATGAGCATATGAGGACAGTGCTTGCTCAAAGTAAGCACTACTCATCTTGGTATTTTTATTTATGTAGGGTGGTATTGAGTCTCCAAGTAGGACCCCAGAGATCCTCACCTCCTGGTATTCACCTCTGTGGAGTCCTCTCTCATGTGGAATGGGGAAGCATGACTTGTGTAACGAATAGGACATTGGCAGGAATGATGGTGAGTGCTTTTGGGACTTGTGTCACCTTGGACACTCTCTGGAGGAAGCCAGCTGCCATGTCATAGGAACTGAGACCTTGTGCCAATAGCAATGTGAGTCAGCCATCTTGGACGGGAATCCTCCAGTCCCATCAAGGCTTCAGACGACGGCAGCCCCGATGGACATCTCGACTGCAACCTCATGAAAGACTGAGGCAGAACTGCCCAGCTAGTCTGCCTCCGAATTCCTGCCCCACCCACAGAAACTGTGTGAGGTAATAAATGTTTCCTATAGTGTTAAGCTGCTAAATTTTGAGTTAATGTATTACGCATTTATAGATAACTAAAACATACAGCTTTTTAAGTTTCTTTCACTGGACTTGTTTTTTAATAAAAATAATCATTTTCTGAACTCACATTTTACTTATTTAGGCCTTCTTTTTTTTTTTTTTAAACTTCTTCCACTTTCATTGTGATTTCTACCCCCTTTTCCTTTTAGAAATCCTTGGGTGGTAGATGTACGTGGCTGCTAACCAAAAGGTTGGAGGTTTGAGTCCACCCAAACATGCCTCAGAAGAAAGGCCTGGTTATCTGGTTCTGAAAAATCAGCCACTGAAAACCCAATCGAGCACAGTTCTACTCTGACGCACATGGGGTAGCCATGAGTTGAGAACAACTCCAAGAAAACTGATTCCTTTTAGGCTTATTTTCTTAACAGCAGGGCAAGGTACTGGGGAAAGAAACTTTCATTCCCAGCTTCCCTCTGGCTCCCCAGGACTCCTCAGCTAGGGTGAGGATGACTCCTACATATCTCCCAGCAGACTGAGAAAACTTCCTGCTTCAATTTGCCACGGGACCACAGGCCTGAGCCAGTACATTGGATTGGGTTGGATTGGGTTGGGTTGGGTTGGGTTGGGTCGGGTTGGGTTGGGTTGGGTTGGGTCGGGTTGGGTTGGATTGGGTTGGGTTGGGTTGGGTCGACATCTTCCACCCACGAGCCTCAGGTAAGGACCTACACGCTGTGAAACCCTCACACGTTTTGGATTGGGAGGGAGCCAATAGTGACGAGAATCAGAAGGGGCTGGAGAAGAATCAGGTGGCCTGCAGTCAGCTCAGATGTCTCTGGTAGGCAGGTGAATCAGGGTTTGTGGTTAGTCTCAGGAGGGTCTATGAAGGAGTCGTTTCCTTCTTGGTGAGTCTTTTGTGTCCATCAATTCCACCTCTGGCACCAGGCAGACTAGTTGGGGTGGAGATGCTCCTGCCCTTTCAGATTATCTTTCCTCCTCAGGGGCATCAGGGGGCAGGAATTGGCTGCAATCCTTGGCAGCACAGCATTACAACTCTGAAGTTCAAGTAGAGAACTGTGTAACCTTGGTGCGTACTTAACTTCTTTATGCCTCAGTGGCCCCTCTGTGTATAGGAAAACAACAGCCCTATACATAACCTTATTGAGAGGTTTAAAGGGGCAAACAAGTGGATTAGGCCCTGGCACAGGGTAAGCTCTCAATAAACATCAGCTCTTCCAGGGCAAAGTCATAGAAGCCTCACAGACAAATCCAAACACCCTGAGAGATCAATTACTGGTCTGAGGGCTGGGGTTCATGGTCTTGGAGGACATCTAGCTCAATTGGCATAACATAGTCTATAAAGAAATTGTTCTACAGCTGACTGTGCTGAGTAGCATCTGGGATCTTAAAAGCCTGCAAGCGGCCATCTGAGCCACATCTACTGGTCCCATCCCATCTGGAACAAAGGAAAATGAAGAAGACCAAAGACACAGGGAAGAGATTAGTCCAAAGAACTAATGGACCACAACTACCATAACCTCCACCAGACTGAGCCCAGAACAACTAGATGGTGCCCAGTTACTGCCACCGACTGCTCTGACAGGGATCACAATAGAGGGTCCCAAGCAGAGCGGGAGAAAAATACAGGAAAAAATTCAAAACACTTCCACCCCCCAAAAAATACCAAGCTTACTGATCTGACAGAGACTAGAGAAACACCCAAAATATGGCCCCCAGACATCTTTTTAACTCAGTACTGAAGTCACTCCTGAGGTTCACCCCTCAGCCAAAGATGAGACAGGTCTATACGGCCATCAATAACACATGTGAGAAACAGGCTTCATAGTTCAATTTATGCATAGGAGACTAATGGATATACCAACCCAAAAGCAAAGGCTAGAAGGCAAGAGGGAACAGGAAAACTGGACAAAATGGAAACAGGGAACCCAGGGTGAAGAAGGAGAGAGTGCTGACACATCGCCAGGTTGGCAACTAATGTCACAAAACAATTTATATATTAACTGTTTAATGAGAAACTAATTTGCTTGGTAAACTTTCACCTAAATCACAATTTTAAAAAAAAGCAAAGGAAAAAAAAAAAAGGCAAAGAGATTTGGATTGTCAGCATTTACTGACTCAGCCTTGGCTGCACATTGGAAGTACTTGTGTATGTTTTAAAAATCCTCAGGTGAGCTTCTGCTAAGGGTGATGGAAGAATTGGGGAACAGTCAATGGTAATGGGTGAAAAACATATGAACATAATTAATGCCATTGAACTACACAAATGAAGATTGTAGAAACAGCAAATGTTCTGATATCCGTATAAGACAAAAGTTCCTAGCTGTGGAAAATTCCACTGCCTCAAGCAGCTTGCTTGGCATAACCCATAGCTTTACATTAATATCCCAGTTCCTTTGTTTGACACACCCCATAGCTTTACATTAAATTTCTGGTTCCCCTCTCCTTAACTGCTGCCCAAAACTAGAGGAAATTGGTAGAAACCGGTTTAGGTGCCATGTTGACGTTCAGGATAACCTTTTAAACCTCATACATGGTAACTTTCTTGCCTCTGGGTGGAGTTTAACTGCCATTTTCTGAACATGTGATGTATGAAGTTATATGTAAACCCCATTGTGCCTGTGTTGTATGATTAAGAATGTTGCTGATGTAACTCGTATGAACTTCCTACTTCTAAACCCCTTAAAAGTAACCTTCAGCATTGCCTTTGCTGAGTAGTATTGGTGGCAGCAGCCCCAACTGTTTCCTTTCCTTGCGCAATGAAATAAAGGTAGCTTTCCACTCTCCCACCTCAGTCTCTCATTTATTGGCTAAGATGAGTTGTGCTGAGCAGAACCTGGGGTTTCCGCAGGACAACGTATATACTTTGCACAATAATAATCATAATAAATCCCTAAGACTGGGCTGGACCTAAGATCACTTCGCTCAGAACCTCTGAAGGTGGAGCCCAGGCTTCAGTGTGTTTTTAAAGCTCCCCCAGGAGATTCCACCGTGGCGCTAGGGCTGAGAACCATTGCCTTAGGGGGACAGGTGCCAGCCATCCCTCAAGGCCTGGTTCACACCAGGATTTTCCTGACTCAATAGAATTTTTCCTTCCAAGTCTCTGTAGGGCCCCTGAAGGGGAGCTTTTTGCCTTGAGGGTGTCTGAACCATCTCCTCCCCTCTCTCTAGCCCCCCTTCAGATCGCAAACCCTACCCAGCTTCAGGAGAAAATAGCTTCCTGAATTTTGTGCTGATAGAGGAAAAGTTCTCACTGACTCACCCCTGCTTTCTCCCCCACTCCCTCCTCAGTGGAGGCCCCTTCCTGGGTGAAGTTCCTGAAAAATCCTCCTTTGATGTTTCTCTGGGAACTCAACTCTTAAAGGCAGTGACAACAATGTATGAATTCACTTATTCCTAGGGACTGGTTATGATGTATGATATAAAATTATTTCAAACAAGGAACCATAACTCAATATTATTTATCCTAAACATGGTTTAAAAAAAAAAACTATAGGGTCGCTATGAGTTGGAATTGACTCGATGGCACTGGGTTTTTGGATTTTTAAACATGGTTTAATAGCTGGGAATTTATTCATATTATACCTTTTTCCTAAACGCGTGGAGAGGTAAAAGGCCTAATACTGAGTATGGGTGGAGAGATGAATGCTTTAAAATCAGCCCTAGAGAGAACATATATTAAAAATTGACTTTTTGTGAATAATGTAAAAGGAGAAATTAAATATTTTTCTCCCCCAATTACTGGTCAATTACCCTAATACGATTTATTGAGTAGTCCTTCCCTGTTTTTTTGTGTTGTTTTGTTAACATTGTATTCCCTTAAACTTAAAAAAAAATTATTTGAATCTGTGGATTCCATTATAATTCCCTAAATCCTACAAAAAAAAAAAATTTTTAATTCTAATAATTCCTAAAATCTTGGAAATTCATATGTTCATTCCTGAATGAAAGACTTGTCAGAGACTTGTTCATTTTACTGATCTTTTTAAAGAATGAATTTTTTAAAATGTTTATGTAGCAAAGTTTCATGATTTATTTTTAAAAATAAGAAGAGTCTGGCTTGAACAGAGCTTCTAGCCCTAATTCAGGCTACAGTGTGAGGTAAGGGATACTAATTAGGTGTATCTAGGTGACCTTGGGTCATATCACTGTTGCCAGAGCCCCTAAAAAGTTATAATACCATCATAATAAATATTATTCAACTGGGGCAAAGTGTGATTTTTCCTTAAAAAAATAAAAGAAGTGTATTTAGTCTTTTACCAATTTATTGGTTGATGCTTTTATCTGATTTCTTCTATTTATGTTTCCTGGATTCATCTCATTGCTATTTTCTCAACTTCTGAGTTGGATAATTAGTTATTGTACTTTAATTTGATAAACTGTTTTAATTCTCCTGGAATCTAGATTTCTGGCTTCCATGGACACTGGTGTAACCCACATAGGTCATTGCCCTTAGGTATCCTTTTGAACCTTGAGCCTTGAAAAAAATTGGTTTCTAAAAGCCACCATTGAGTCAAACAATGGTCTAAGTAAACTAACAAGACCGTATGCCTTGGGCATTGCCTTATTTGAAGAACTCAGTTTTGGAAAACAGACTCCAAGGGTCAGACTGGGAGGTATGTTTAGGGTAAATTGTTAGTTAATTGCTCTTCAAGACAATTCTGTATGAAAATCTTTCCTGACCACAAATTGTTTATCAATTCAGTTCAGACCCTTTTTTCCTTGGCAATGCTGATAATATTTGGTATAAGTATTTTGAAGTTCTCTCATCTTCCAAATATTTTACATATTCTATTTGAAATGTTACCCTTATTTACAAATCATATATTCAATAAACTTCAGTTTCTATTATTGGCTTAATACATTTTTTGTTTTAACACATTGTATATTGTTAAACTGAAAACTTTTTAAGCTATGAATTCTCCTCTCAAGTACAGTTTTGGTCCACTGCATAAATTTTGATATATAATTTGTCATTTTTATTTTCTGAAGAGTTGTGGTTTTGATTTTTTTTTTTTTCGTCTTTATCTCAAATGTTATTTAGAAGGGTAATTTTTTAAGTTTCCAAGTAGTTAATTTTTATTTTTAAATCTCATTTAACTAATTACTTTTGTTAATTATTAAGATTCTCTGTCATGTTATTTATGTGTCTTCCCTGATAGGTCGATACTTAGTGATATTGAATTAAATCTTTTTGATGACTATGTTTTACTTAGTTTCTCTTAAGATTTCAAACAGTTTTTTGTTTTAAATATTTTAATGTAATACAATTCATTGCAAAAGGAACACGTAAATCTTTAGTGTGAATTTTATTAATGTGACAAGGCCTTGAATTCTACCTGACTGGTTGTAATCTACTACCTTGATTTCTTTTTATTTCTACTTCCCTGGTATCATTTTTACTTTTCTTAAATTTTTAACTTTTTTGGTTACTTCATTATACATGTAGCTTGTGAATAGCATACGGTTATGATTTTGTGTCCTAATCTGCAGTGTTGTCTTTTAATAATAGTTTAATCACCTTACACTTATCATTACAATTGATATAGTTCTTACATACGCATTTAGTTTTTTGTTTTTTCTTTATTTTCTAACTTTTGCTATATGGGCTGCATTTTCTATACCTTTATAATCTCCAGTAATGTAGAATGTATGCATCCTATTTTTAACCATACTGGTGATTGGCTTTAAAATTTTTCCCAAAAACATTCTTTAATCTATGATTCTTTTTCAGAACTAACAGCAAAACTCTCTTTGGAGCTATCCTGAAATTGATAATATAATCCAAGATTTTAGATCAACATTATTATTAATAAATTACATTATAAAGTAAATTACTAATTATTACTAAACTATTATATTTGATATTGCATGTATTCTTTCAAGAATCATTTTTTTCCCCAATGTTATTGAAATCTGCTCTACAATAATTACGAGGATTTTCTACTTTCAACTGTATATTCCAACCCACTCTTATACCACACCCCCATGTGTCCATCAGTTTGTCGTACTGTGGGGGCTTGTGTGTTGCTGTGACGCTGGAAGCTATGCCATCGGTATTCAGATACCAGCAGGATGACTCAGGTTTCAGCTGAGCTTCCAGACTAAGACAGACTAGGAAGAAGGACTTGGCAGTCTACTTCTGAAAAGCATTAGCCAGTGAAAACCTTATGAATAGCAGCGGAACATTGTCTGATATAGTGCAGGAAGATGAGCCCTCCAGGTTGGAAGGCACTCAAAAGATGACTGGGGAAGAGCTGCCTTCTCAAAGTAGAGTCAACCTTAATGACGTGGGTGGAGTAAAGCTTTCAGGACCTTCATCTGCTGATGTGGCACGACTCAAAACGAGAAGAAACAGCTGCAAACATCCATTAGTAATTGGAACCTGGAATGTATGAAGTACGAATCTAGGAAAATTGGAAATCGTCCAAAATGAAATGGAACACATAAACATCGATATCCTAGGCATCAGTGAGCTGAAATGGACTGGTATTGGCCATTTTGAATCGGATAATCATATAGTCTACTATGCTGGGAATGACAACTCAAGGAGGAATGGTGTTGCATTCATCGTCAAAAAGAACGTTTCAAGATCTATCCCAAAGTACAATGCTGTCAGTAATAGGATAATATCCATTCGCCTACAAGGAAGACCAGTTAATACGACTATTATTCAAATTTACGCACCAACCACTAGGGCCAAAGATGAAGAAATAGAAGATTTTTATCAGCTGCTGCAGTCTGAAATTGATCGAACATGCAATCAAGATGCATTGATAATTACTGGTGATTGGAATGCAAAAGTTGGAAACAAAGAAGAAGGATCAGTAGTTGGAAAATATGGCCTTGGTGATAGTAACAATGCCGGACATTGAATGATAGAATTTTGCAAGACCAACAACTTCTTCATCGAAAATACCTTCTTTCACCAACATAAACGGCAACTATACAAATCAAATTGACTACATCTGTGGAAAGAGACAGTGGAAAAGCTCAATATCATCAGTCGGAACAAGGCCAGGGGCCGACTGGAACAGACCATCCATTGCTCATATGCAAGTTCAAGCTGAAACTGAAGAAAATCAGAGCAAGTCCACAAGAGCCAAAATATGACCTTGAGTATATCCCACCTGAATTTAGAGACCATCTCAAGAATAGATTTGATGCATTGAACACTAGTGACCGAAGACCATGGGAGTTGTGGAATGATATCAAGGACATCATCCATGAAGAAAGCAAGAGGTCACTGAAAAGACAGGAAAGAAAGAAAAGACCAAGATGGATGTCAGAGGACTCAAACCTGCTCTTGAGCGTCGAGCAGCTACAGCAAAAGGAAGAATTGATGAAGTAAAAGAACTGAACAGAAGATTTCAAAGGGCCTCTCGAGAAGACAAAGTATTATAATAACATGTGCAAAGAGCTGGAGATAGAAAACCAAAAGGGAAGAACATGCTCAGCGTTTCTCAAGCTGAAAGAACTGAAGAAAAAATTCAAGCCTTGAGTTGCAATAGTGAAGGATTCCATGGGGAAAATGTTAAATGACCCAGGAAGCATCAAAAGAAGATGGAAAGAACACACAGAGTCATTATACCAAAAAGAATTAGTCGATGTTCAACCATTTCAAGAGGTAGCATAGGATCAGGAACCGATGGTACTGAAGGAAGAAGTCCAAGCTGCTCTGAAGGCATTGGCGAAAAACAAGGCTCCAGGAATTGATGCAATATCAATTGAGATGTTTCAACAAACAGATGCAGCGCTGGAGGTGCTCACTCGCCTATGCCAAGAAATATGGAAGACAGCTTCCTGGCCAACTGACTGGAAGAGATCCATATTTATGTCTATTCCCAAGAAAGGTGATCCAACCAAATGTGGAAATTATAGAACAATATCATTAATATCACATGCAAGCAAAATTTTGCTGAAGATCATTCAAAAACGGCTTCAGCAGTATATTGACAGGGAACTGCCAGACATTCAGGCCAGTTTCAGAAGAGGATGTGGAACCAGGGATATCATTGCTGATGTCAGATGGATCCTGGCTGAAAGCAGAGAATGCCAGAAGGATGTTTACCTGTGTTTTATTGACTATGCAAAGGCACTCAACTGTGTGGATCATAACAAACTATGGATAACACTGTAAAGAATGGGAATTCCAAAACACTTAATTGTGCTCATGAGGAACCTTTACATAGATCAAGAGGCAGTTGTTTGGACAGAACAAGGGGATACTGATGGGTTTAAAGTCAGGAAAGGTGTGCATCAGGGTTGTATTCTTTCACCATACCTATTTAATCTGTATGCTGAACAAATAATATGAGAAGCTGGATTATATGAAGAAGAACGCGGCATCAGGATTGGAGGAAGACTCATTAACAACCTGCGTTATGCAGATGACACAACCTTGCTTGCTGAAAGTGAAGAGGACTTGAAGCACTCACTAATAAAGATCAAAAACCACAGCCTTCAGTATGGATTGCACCTCAACATGAAGAAAACAAAAATCCTCACAACAGGACCAATGAGCAACATCATGATAAATGGAGAAAAGACTGAGGTTGTCAAGGATTTCATTTTACTTGGATCCACAATCAACAGCCATGGAAGCAGCAGTCAAAAAATCAAAAGATGCGTTGCATTGGGTAAATCTGCTGCAAAGGGCCTCTTCAAAGTATTGAAGAGCAAAGATGTCACCCTGAAGACTAAGGTGCGCCTGACCCAAGCCATGGTATTTTCAATTGCATCATATCCACTTGAAAGCTGGACAATGAATAAGGAAGACCGAAGAAGAGTTGATGCCTTTGAATTGTGGTGTTGGCAAAGAATATTGAATATACCATGGACTGCCAAAAGAATGAACAAACCTGTCTTAGAAGAAGTGCAGCCAGAATGCTCCTTAGAGGCAAGGATGGCGAGACTGCATTTTACATACTTGGGAAATGTTGTCAGGAGGGATCAGTCCCTGGAGAAGGACATGATGCTTGGCAGAGTACAGGGTCAGCGGAAAAGAGGGAGACCCTCAACGAGGTGGATTGACACAGTGGCTGCAACAATGAGCTCAAGCATAACAACGATTGTAAGGATGGCGCAGGACGGGGCAGTGTTTCGTTCTGTTTTTCATAGGGTCGCTATGAGTCGGAGCCGACTCGAGGACAGCTAACAACAACAACATCTTATACCACAACTTCTGCGTTCCCGGGGTTTGAATTTTGCTTTCTTCTTCTGCCAGCTGGTATATATCTTTAAAGTACTAAAGCAGATGTTAAATACATATGTAAGGTGAAGCAATTTGGCCTTTTGTTCTTGGTCCTGAGAGCCAGACCACCTGGGGATCTGATATTGGCAGCCTCAAGAGCATGATGTAATTTTCCTTTATATGTGATTTTTTTTTTTTTTTATGTGATTAGGCCATGTGATAAAGGCTTTGAAGATGGGCGTTTAGTGGAGCTTCTGGTTTGGAAAGAGTGAACATTCTGATCTTGGGAGAATGTGTTCCCTGGGGGCATGGAAGTTCTGCTCTGGGGCCCTCCCCCACCTCACTCTATGTGTCTCTTCATTTATATCCTTTCTGGTTATAATAAATCGGTATTGTACTCTCCATGAACTCTGTGAGTCGTCCCAGGGAATTATGGAAACCCACAGGAGCACGGAAAGCCAGCAGGAGCTGGGTCTGCCTATTGGCAGCGTGAAGGACTTTGTCCTTTAACTTGTGTCCCCTGGCCTAGCCCTTGGTGATTAGATGAGAGAGAGAAAGCATTGGCTGGTCTAAAATGAAGGGAACCATGTGGTTTTCTGAGCTTGTGGCAGGTGCCCCCTGGCCTACCCGTGGATGGGCAAGAACGAAAGAGAGTGCCCCTTGGGGCAGCTGGTGATGAGGATAGAGAAGTGGAAAGATATGGACTGGATCCATTTTCAGGTATGTATTGGAGTCCTGCTGATCTTTACCATGCAGTTATCAGTGAAGGTGGGGTTTGCCCACAACGACCCTTGTTTAGAGCGGTTAGTGCAACATAGTATGTCCCTCTCTCTCTATTTCTCTCTCTCTTTATATATATACATATTACCAGTTTGCTTTGGTAAAGATTTACAGCCTTGGTAAGCCTTCACGGGTTAGTTCTACTCTGTCCTACAGGGTTGCTGTGAGTTGGACTCAACTTGACAGCAATGGGTTTTTGTTTTTCTTTATATATATTGTATATTATTTTTAGGTTTAAAATACAGTATTTTAAGTTTAAATTTTTGAATGGGTAGTACTGTCACATGATTCAAAAACCAAACCAAAGCATGTGAAAAATTACTCATTCTCTTCCCCTGTCTTCTCAGTATAACTTCCTCTAACAACCATTAGCCACAGTTTCTAGTTTCTCATGTTTCCCTTCATGTCTTTGCGAATAAACAAGCCAACACTAATTTAGATTCTCATATTTCCTACATGTTAATCCTTAAGGTAGAATATTACACACACTGGTCTGTAACTTGCTTCTTTCATGTAACAATTTATCTTGGTGATCTTTCCACAAAACTACATAAAAAGCTTCCATGTTCTTTTTTTTAAATAACTGCATGGTATTTTATTGTATGTTAGGTAGGATATATTTTTTTGAGATCTTGCATGTCTGAAAACGTTCTTATTTCTCCCTCACACATAAAAGACACACTGGTTGTGAAATCCTTGGGTCACAGCATTGTTCCCCTTAAAACTCTGTGGGGGTTGCTATTAAAGCCAGCCTGATTTTTGCTCCTTTGTTATCCTTTTTCTACCTGGATCCCACCTTTTTTACTCAAAGTTTAGATGCTTTGCTGAGATATCTTTAAATGTTATTAGATGTAGATCTTTTCATTGATTTTATTCAGGAGACAATATGCTTCTTCAATCTGCATATTTCTCCATCTCAGGATAATTTTATTCTCTTATAGATTCAATGTTTAGGTCTACCCATTTGTTCTGGTCTCTTCCTGAGGAACACTAATTATATGTATGCTAGCACATCAATTAAGGATTTTGAGTTCATCTTTATGTTTCAGAAAACCCAGATATCGGTATCTTAAACAAAATAGGGATTTATTTTGATCATATAATGGAATGTCCAGGGATACGCAATTTCTGGTCTCAGTCAAATGGTCTAAGGATATTTGAGCCCAGGGCCCCGATTCCGTTGGCTTTTCCCCCTCATGGTCAAAATACGGCTGCTCCAGCAGCAGCTATCACATCTATGATCCAAGGAGAAGGAAGAGGCCAGAGGGAGGAAGGGTTGGCACCTATATCAGGAAGCGATGCTATTCCAGCAATACCCACTAAACTTCAGTTTATGTCTCGTTGGGAAGAAATATGCCACATGTTCACACTTGGCTGCAAGGGAGATGGTAAAATGTTTTTAATGCCATCTCCAACAAAACTAGGATTATGTCAGTAAGGCAAACAGAGAATGGGTATTTCCACTGTGTCTCTGACACAGTTATGTGTTCTCTGTATTCCATAATCCTTTAGAACTATCAACTTCTCTGTTCTTTTTCTCTGCATTTAAGGAGAACTTTTAAAGGTCATCATGCAAAATGAATTTTAATTCTATTCTTGAGGTTTAGTTTTCTTGCAGTATCTTTTTTTTTTTTTTTGCTTCAAATCTTTTTTTTTAATAAAATAGAATTACAAATAAAGTCTTCAGTGTCCATGTCCCTGATCCCATTCCCCCCCTCCCATTGGTAGAAATGATCCTTACCTTGGACTTGCCCATTCCCAAGCACATTTTTCTACTTTTACTCTATGTAATAAATGTAAAACGTTATTGTTTTTGCAATGTCTTCAGATTTTATCTGTCCTTGGCTTTCTAACTTACCCTATTGTCTTTCCATCCCAACCATATCTTTCTACATGGTTTTTTGCTCACTTTTCAAAGAAGCCATAGCTGCTTCTTGTATACTGAGTGTGTCACAGTAGACATTTTTGGAATGTCCCCTCGACCCATTGCACACTCCTTTTCTCTAATAGCCTCCTTGGCTTTGGGGGAAGACTTGAATTCTATGTGATCTTGCCTTCTTGGCTATAGGCGACTGAACCAAAGTCAGCCAATTGACTCAAGACAGAAGATTGGATTATCTCCACTGGAAATTTGGAATTAGAATTTAAAGACAATGTGTTACCCTGATTGGAAATTGGCGACAAGTTATTTAGGGAATGTTAGACAGCACTAGTGTGCTGCTAGATGTTTATTAATCAACTCTCCAGGAAAAATATATGTGCTGTCTTTCTTTAAAAAATATGGGTGAAAAAGTGTGGGGCCAGTACTCCCTGAAGGTATGGTTTTCAGTTTTCTCTCTGGTCCAGTCTTTGGGTCTCTAAACTTTTTACTATGAAAAATTTCAATCATACACACAAGCAGAAAAAGTACAATGAACCCCCGTGCACCTGTCACTCAGCTTCAACAATTATCAACTCTCAACCAATCTTGTTTTATCTCAACCGCACCTACCTTCTCCTGCCCCTCCCTCCATCATTAGATTAACTTAAAGCAATTCCCAGGCAAATAATTTCATCCATAAATACTTCAGCAGGTATATAAAAAAGGACTTGTTTTTTAATAATCCCTCCTTCATGGATTGAATTGTGCCCCCCAAAATACGTGTCAATTTGGTTAGGATGATTTCCAGTATTCTGCGGTTGTCCTCCATTTTGTGATTGATATAATTTTCCTATATGTTGTAAATCCTAATCTCTGTCTGTGGTTAATGAGGCAAGATTAGATAATGTTAAAGAGGATTAGAGTAGAATGTAAACCCTTGCTCAGGTCACATCCCTGATCAAATGTAAAGGGAGTTTGGCTGCATCACCTTTTATCTTACGAGAGATAAAAAGAAAAGGAAGGGAGCGGAGAGTGGGGGGCGCTCAAACCACCAAGAAACAAGAGCCAGGAAACAATAGCCCATCCTTTGAACCTGGGGCCCCTGCACTGAGAAGCTCCTCAACCAGAGGAAGATTGATAACAAGGACCTTCCTCCAGAGCCAAGAGAGAGAGAAAGACTTCCCCTAGAACTAATATCCTGAATTTGGACTTGTAGCTCCTAGACTATGAGAGAATAAATTTCTGCTTGTTAAAGCCATCCACTTGTGGTATTTCTGTTACAGCAGCACTAGATAACTATGATGCCCTCAAAATCACCATCACACTTCAAAATTAGCAATAATTCCTAAATATCAAATATTTAGTTCAAATTGCCCAGTTGTCTCATAAATGTTTAAAAAAAAATTTTTTTTTACTCATAAATGTTTATGTGTGTGTCAAATATATCTGTACCAAAATATTTGCCATTTCAACATTCTTCCTGTGTACAGTTCAGTGACATTAACTTACGTTCATCATGTTATTCAATCATCACCCTTATCTGTTCCCCAATTGTTCCATCATCATAAATGTTTTTAACGCCAGAATTAGGTCTACACATTACATTTGGTTGCTTAAGTTTCTTTTAATCTATTGGTTCTTCCCTTCCACCTTTTCATTGCCACATACATGTTTGAGAAACTCAGTCCTTTGCCCTGTGTAATTTCCTACAGTCTACATTTCCCTCATTGCACCCCATGTTGTTGTTTAAGATGTTGCGTTCCTCTTTTCCCAGTGTGTCCTGTAAACTCAGAGTTACATCAAGTCTCAGTCAGGCTAAATTTTTGTAAAGAATATCTTGAATGTAGCACTGTATACTCCTTATTGCATCTTACAATTTTCTTTTTTTTATTGTGCTTTAAGTGAAAGTTTACAAATCAAGTCAATCTCTCATACAAAAACTTATACACACCTTGCTATGTTCTCCTAGCTGCTCTCCCCCTAATGAGACAGCACACTCCTCTTCACCCTGTATTTCCCATGTCCATTCAACCAACTCCTGTCCTCCTCTGGCTTTTCATCTCGCCTCCAGACAGGAGCTGCCCACATAGTCTCATGTGTCTACTTGAGCCAAGAGGCTCACTCCTCATCAGTATCATTTTCTGTCTTATAGTCCAGTCCAATCCCTGTCTGAAGGGTTGGCTTTGGGAATGGTTCCAGTCTTGGGCTAAGAGAGGGTCCAGGGACCATGACCTCTGGGATCCGTCTAGTCTCAGTCAGACCATTAAGTCTGGTCTTTTTATAAGAATTTGAGATCTGCATCCCACTGTTCTCCTGCTCCATCAGGGATTTACTACTGTGTCCCTTTCAGGGCAGTCATCAGCTGTAGCCAGGCACCGTCTAGTTCTTTCCGGTCTCAGGCTGATATAGTCTCTGGTTTATGCGGCCCTTTCTGTCTCTTGGGCTCATAATTACCTTTTGTCTTTGGTGTTCTTCATTCTCCTTTGCTCCTGGTGAGTTGAGACCAATTGATGCATCTCAGATGGCCACTTGCTAGCATTGAAGACCCCAGACGCCACTCACCAAGGTGGGATGCAGAACATTTTCTTAATACATTTTCTTATGCCAATTGACCTAGATGTCCCTTAACGCCGTGGTCCCCACACCATGATCCCTGCTACTCTGGCCTTCGAAGTGTTCAGTTGTACTCAGGAAACTTCTTTGCTTTTGGTTTAGTCCAGTTGTGCTGACTTATCCTGTATCATGTGTTGTCTTTCCCTTCATCTAAAATAGTTCTTGTCTACTATCTAATAATTTTCTTTCTTTTTTAAAGGCAGTATCTGTTTTTCTTGAAGTGACATTTAGGTATGTTATGCAGTAAATCTTGAGTCCAGCCTCTTTCCCTCTCTTACTTTATTCTTCCTTTCCATCTTCCTTCTTTCCACTTCCATTCACTCTCCTCTTTTTTTTCTTTATTTAAATTTTTTGTGTTTTTGGTGAAAGTTTACAATGCAAATGGGTTTCTCATTAAAAAAATTATACACAAAGTGTTTTGTGACATTGGTTGAAATCCCCACAATGTGTCAGCACTCTCCCCCTTTACCTTTACACCCGGTTCCCCATGTCCATTAGTTCAATTTTCCTGTCCTTCCTGCCTTCTCGTCTTTGCTTTTTGGTCTCATACACTTGACTGAACTAAGAAGCACATTCCTCACATGTGTTATTATTTATTTTATAGGCCTGTCTAGTCTTTGGCTGAAAGATGGACTTTGGAAGTGGCTTCAGTTCTGAGTTAGTAGGACATCCGGGGGCCATAGTCTCGGGGGTTCCTTCAGTCTCTGTCAGACCAGTAAGTCTGGTCTTTTTTTGTGTGAATTTTAATTTTGTTCTACATTTTTCTCCCTCTATGTCCAGGACCCTCTATTGTGATCCCTGTCAGAGCTGTCGATAGTGGTAGCCAGGAACCATCTAGTTCTTCTGGACTCAGGCTGGTGGAGATTGTAGTTCATGTGGCTAATATTTCCCTTGTGTCTTTGGTTTTCTTCATTTTCCTTTTTTTTTTCCAGGTGGGATGAGACCAATAAATGTATCTTAGATGACTGCTCGCAAGCTTTTAAGACCCCAAGCTACTCCCTGAAGTAAGACGAAGAACATTTTCTTTATGAACTATGTTATGCCAATTGACCAAGATGTCCCCCAAGACCATAGTCCCCAGCTATCAACCCCAGGTAACTCAGTCCCTCAAAATGTTTGGCTATGTCTAGGAAGCTTCTATGACTTTGCCCTTCATCAAGTTGTGCTGACTTCCCCTGTATTGTGTGTTGTCTTTCCCTTCACCAAAGTTAGCACTAGATAGTTAATGATTTCTCCTCCCTACCCCTCCCCTCTCTTGTAACCATCAATGATTGTTTTTTTCTGTGTGTAAACCTTTTTTTGGGTTTTTGTAACAGTGGTCTCATACAATATTTTGCCATTTGTGATTGACTTATTTCACTTAGGATGATGCCCTCCACATCTATCCATGTTGTGAGATGGTTCACGGATTTATCATCATTCTTTACTGTTGTGTAGTATTCTATTGTGTGTATGTACCATAATTTGTTATCCATTCATCTGTTGATGGGCACTTAGGTTCTTTTCATCTTTTTGCTATTGTGAATAATGTTGCAATAAACATGGGTATGCATACGTCCATTCGTGTGATGCCTCCTATTTCTTTAAGATATGTACCTAGGAGTGGGATTGCTGGATCATATGGTATTTCTACTTCTAGCTTTTTAAGGAAGCAGCATATTGTTTTCCATAGTGGTTGTACCATTTTACATTCCTACCTGCAGTGTATAAGAGTTCCAATCTCCCCATAACCTCTCCAACATTTCTTTTCTTTTTTATTAATGCCAGTAAAGTTGGGGTTAGATGGTATCTCATTGTCATTTTGATTTGTATTTCTGTAATGGCTTATGATCACAGGCATTTCCTATGTGTCTGTTAGCCACCGGAATGTTATCTGGTGAAATGTCTCTTAATGTTTTTGCCTATTTTTAAAATGGATTGTCTTTTTGTTGTTGAGGTGTTGAAGTATTCTATAGATTTGAGAGAGTAGATCCTTGTCGGATATGTTGTAGCCAAAAATTTTTCCCAGTCTATAGGTTCTGTCTTTACTCTTTTGGTGAAATCTTTTGATGAGCATAAGTGTTTAATTTTTAGGATCTCCCAGTTATCTAGTTTATCTTCTGGTGTTTGTGCACTGTTAGTTACGGTTTGCATTGCATTTATGCCATGTATTAGGACCCTCTTTCTTTTCTTTCTAAATAAAACCAGTTGCCATTGAATCAATCCTGACTCATGGAGACCCCACGTGTTACAGAGCAGAACTACTTCATAGGGTTTTCTTGGCTGTAGTTTTAAAGGAAGCAGATTACCAGGCCTTTTTTCTGCCATGCTACTGAATGGGCTCAAACTGCCAATCTTTAGGTTACTAGCTAAGTCGTCTAGTGCTGGCATAGAGGAAATACTACAAGTGGATGCCTTTAACAAAGAGAAATTTATTCTCTCACAATCTAGGAGGATAGAAGTCTGAATTCAGGGTGCTAGCTCCAGGGGAAGGTTTTCTCTCTGTCAGCTCTGGGGAAGGTCCTGTCATAAACCTTCCCCTGGTCCAGAAACTTCTCAGTGCAGGAACCCTGGGTCCAAAGGACATGCTATTCTCATGGCTCTTATTTCTTGGTGGTATGAGGTTCTCAACTCTCTGTTTGCTTCCCTTTCCTTTTATCTCTTGTAAGATAAAAGATGATAACAGGCCACACCCCAGGGAAACTCCCTTTACATTGGAT
Organism: Elephas maximus indicus; assembly: GCF_024166365.1. Taxonomy (NCBI): domain Eukaryota; kingdom Metazoa; phylum Chordata; class Mammalia; order Proboscidea; family Elephantidae; genus Elephas; species Elephas maximus. Next base: position 43,636,779 of record NC_064843.1, read on the forward strand.
CCGGGATATGACCTGAGTAAGGGTGTTACATCCCACCTTAATCATCTTAAACATAATCTAACCTTGCCTCATTAGCCACTGGCAGAGGTTAGGGTTTTCAACGCATGGGAAAATTACATCAATCACAAAATAAAGGACAACCACACAATACCGGGAGTCATGGCCTAACCAAGTTGACACATATTTTTGGAGGGCACAATTCAAATCATGACAGTAGTTGGGCACAAACCATTTGCACCACCTAGGGAACTGCTGTTTCTAAATGCTGTTATTGTTAGCTGTTATCATAGAGAGCTGCAAAAGAGAATATTTTTTAAAAAGAGCAATACCTCCCTGCCCAGATACTTCTTGGTGATGCGCATATTTTTAATGTATTAGACACATAAGATGGGCTTGATGGTATGGAGGTCTCCACCTTTCATTCTACCCATCCAAGTCATGCGTTCCTTCTAGTTGGCAAAAAGGAAAACAATTTCCACACAGAAGATCAGATGGGTTTGAGGGCCCAAAATCCCCAGAAGGGGGCTTGATTCAATTCCTGAGTCCATAAGTTACGTGTTTGCCCCCAGCCAGTCATTCATGAGCCATTATTTCCTGTGCTCATATTTCCATAGATGTAAGAATACATTTAAAGTATTAAAAAGCAAAGATGTCACTTTAAGGACTAAGATGCACCTGACCCAAGTCATGGCATTTTCAGTCACCTCATAGGCATGTGAAAGCTGGACAATGAAGGAAAACCAAAGAAGAATTGATGCCTTTCAGTTATGGTGTTGGCAGAGAATATTGACTATACCATGGACTGTCAGCAGAACGAACAAATCTGTCTTGTAAGAAGTACAGCCAGAGTGCCCCTTGGAAGTGAGAATAGCGAGAGATTTCTTCTCACATGATTTGGACATGCTATCAGGAAGAACCAGTCCCTGGAGGACATCACGCTTGGTAAAGTAGAGGGTCAGCAAAAGAGAGGGAGACCCTCATTGAGATGAACTGACACAGTGGCTGCAACAACGGCCTCAAACATAGCAACAGTGGTGAGGGTGGCGCACGATCAGGTGGTATTTCATTCTATTATACACGGGGTCACTGTGAGTCAGAGCTGACTTGACACAGCACCTAGCAACAACAACCAAGAATACAGATTAAAGTGTTTCCCAGACTGGCCTGATTATAAAAATCCTGAGAGCTTTTTAAAAAGATTCCTAGGCCTCTGCCCAGGAGATTCTGATTTATTAGGTTCAGGATAAGTCTGTATTTTTAATAATCATCTGAGTAATTCTTACCAAGGTCCCAGGGTGGTGCAAACAGTTTGTGCTCAACTACTAACCTAAGGGTTTGTGGTTCAAACCCACCCAGTGGCATCAGGGAAGAAAGTCCTGTCAACCTGCGTCAGTAAAGATCACAGCCAAGAAAACCCTACGGAGCTCAGTTCTACTCTGAAGCATACGGGGTTGCCATGAGGGAGAAGCAACTCAATGGCGATGGATAATTCTTACCAACTGATAAGTCTGAAAAATACTGAGTTGGGAGATCATTAGGTCTCTGAGCCACAGAAATGGACCTCACCCAGCCTTCTGAAGAACTCTCAAGGTTCTCTCTCTCACACCCTACGTCTAGTCCATCAGCAAATTGTCTTGGCTACATCTTCAAAATGTATTCAGGATCTGATCCTTTTTTCACCCTCTCCACTGCGACCACCCTAGTCAAGCCCCATGCTCTCTCTTCTGGATTATTGCAGGAGCCTCCTAATGGGCTCACTCTTCCACCCTTGCTTCCTTGCTTGCCCATTGTCCATACAACAGCCAGAGTGGTCCTTTAAAAAAAAAAAGTCAGATGCCCTCTCCGTCCTGCTCAAAACCTTCCAGTGGCCCCCCATCTAACTCAGTGAAAAAAAACACCAAAATTCTTACTCAAACCTACAAAGTCCCAATTGATAAACTTACCAGACTTGGTATCTATCTGCTCCTTAAAAGTGCTTAAACTGCTTCATCAGATTAGGAAATTGAAGATTTGCCATTGTTTCATGGAAACTGGATCAACAAAGCTACTGTTGCAACAGGAGAAAACTAGCGTTGGAAGGAAAATTACCCATCCATAAATATTAACCATAATGATTGTCACGTAAATTAAAATTGCAGAAAGTCTAGCCAACTCTGCGTCTTTACCTTTCTGATCTGCCCTTTGATGGAAAGCTTGGAAACAATTCTTAAACTCTTTGCATAGTGGGCAGGACCACACAAATCCCCTTCGTCATCAGAACTGAGTATAGATGGCAGGTTAAGGGTGGAAATACGGAACACATCCAATTACCTGATGGTTTATTGCTCCCTTCAACCAAAGGGCCATAAATCTGTAGCCTGGTTGCGCTGGTACCATTGAGAAACTGCTGAAAGGAGGTTGGGAAGGCTGGCTGGGGGCAGGCAGCTGTGGAAAAATGCTCTAAAGGCCCCTGATATGCCAGCCAGGAAGCTAGTTGGTTCTTATAATAAATGCTGTAGCTCCCATTGAAGGAAGGGCAAGTCAGTTTGAAATGAACTGTTTTTGGGGAAGTGGGGGAAGGAAAGGAGAGTCGGTTGGAGTGAAGAGCATGAATGAGGATGGATTGGTTGCTGCTGGTGCCCTCCAGATTCTGCTTGCCTTTCGGATACGTCCCTTCCCCAAGTGCCATGAATGTTGGCTGCTAATGATGTTGCTGTTAGTTGCCGTTAAGTTGATTCTGACTCATGGCAACCTCATGTGTGCAGAGTAGAACTGCTCCATAGCGGTTCCTCCCACCCCATAGGGTTTTCAAGGCTGGGGACAAGCCTGTTTTCCAGGCAGCGTTTGAGTGTGTTCGAACTGCCAACCTTTTGGCTAGTAGTTGAACGCTTAACCGCTTTCACCACTCAGAAACTCCTGATGACTCGTAGCTGCCCCTTTCTCTAGAGAATCTTTCTTGGCCAACCAGAATTCCTTGTCTGAGAGGTTATCCACCCCCAGCAGCCTGCAGTAATGACTGTGACGTGTTGTGTAAAAGCCTGGCTCTCTTGTCCCAAGGTGAGGCCAACCTTGTGGCGCTAGTCATGCTCCAGAGCTCCATTTGGGATGACACTAAGGCTAGGTTCTGGATGAAACCATACCTCTGGTTAACTTCGTCCTCCGATCTCCCTGCACCCTTCATTCCCCTTCTCCTGGGAGCTCTCCCTCATTAAATCTTGCACACCTATATCCCCGTCTCAGGCTCTGCTTTTAGGGAACCTCAAATATAAGTGTTATCTTGGAAGGTGTTTAGGATTATTCAGTTTTTCCCCCTAGAATCTAGGGAAGGAAGATGGAAAGTTATTGTCACCAAATTTATCTCCCTCAATTTTGAAATGGCCTTGGAATCTGTCCCCTCCTTTCCATTCCTACAGTCACCATCCTAATTCAAGGCATCATCAGCCCTTGCCCGGGCAGTAGTTCACAGAAGGTCTGTCTGCCTCAGTTTCTCCACATTTTCTCCAGAGCGCTTTTTACTGAAATTGTTAGGGTCACACTTAAGTCTGACTTTAAGCCTTTTGACACCTCCCCAGCTTGCTCCCAATCCCACTCTCTGCCTGCAGGAGGTAGTCCAAATTCCTTAGCATGGCCTTCAAGGCCCTTCCCAGGCTGGCTCTACCCCACCTTTCCAGTCTTCGGGCTCATCAAATTGGGCATTGATTTGCGTTGCCCACCCTCTCCACCTGCAATGAGTTTCCTTCTATCCTTGCACCTCCAATTCACTTGGAAGAACCTCGCTTTTTCTCCAAAGCCCCAACACCTAGACTGTGGCCCTCTGCCATCCTTGTCTGCACCTACCCCGCACTATCACAGTAGGCCGTTCATACTAGGAACATTGACCTCATTATTAGTGGTATGTGAGTTTGCCTTCCCTGCTGGGATGTGGGCTTTTGTTTTTGCAATATGTTAAGCAATTATGTTTTGCTTATCCTCGAACTTCCTAATTCTTACACAAAGTAAGTGCTCGCTAAATTTCCGATAAACTGAATGAATATGGTTTTAGGGGCAAAAAGAGCCAGTTTTTCCCACTGCACCTGGGATTTTACATGATTTAAGGAAAGATCTTCAGGCCAGAAAAACTGCTGGGACATTTCTTTCTAAGTACGACTAAAGCAGAGCTTGTCTCTAACCTACCTTTCCTTTCTTTCTGCAGCAATGTTCTCTATCAGATATTCAATTCAACTATATTCATTAATGCCATGAGCTCAATGACTCCTGTATTATTCATTGTTGTGTAACAAATAATCTGAAATTTAGGGCTTAAAGCAATAATAAACATTATCTCTCATAGGTCAGGAATTTGGTAGTGGCTTGTCTGGGTGGCCCTGGCTCAGGGCTCATGAGGTTACAGTCAGATGTCAGTGGTGGCTGCAGTCCTCGGAAGGCTTTATCAAGTGTCGCTCATAAGGATGGTAAGTTGGTGTTGACAGGTTGGCCGCTCTCTGTATGGATTTCTCTATGAAACTCTGAGTGGCCATACAGCATGAAAGCTAACTCCCTCCGCTTTTCCCAGTGAGCAACTCAAGAGGACAAGGCAGAAGATGCAATGCCTTTTACCACCTATTTTCGAAAGACATACACCATCACTCCTGCCATATTCTATTAATTCACAAGGCAGACTTGTTTGAACATAGGAGGGGACTGCACAAGGTCATGAATACCAGGAGGTGACAATCATGGAAACCATCTTGAACACCGATAACCACACCTAAATAGTTAAGATGTAACTTTTTTATAACCACATAGTAAAAGAGAGATAAAATACAAGAACACAATTAACCAAATGATTAGTAAGTCTTATATAATACCTACCATCCCTAGAGCCCTGAGGGTTGGAAAAATCTCATTCATGTCTAAAAGGAGGAGAGAGAGTTTCAGGACTATCATCAAAAATGATGTAGCTTAATAAATAATTTATTATTTATTTAAAAAAATACGTCAGTACACTCATGAATTTCAAAGGTACAAGAGCACAGCCTTATATAACATACCTTGGGACAAGCTAAACCCTAACACTCTTGTGTGGTAGTAAGCTATCAAATTTGAGACACCCTTGTACATATAGGAAACCCTGGTGGCGTAGTGGTTAAGAGCTCTGGCTGCTAACCAAAAGGTCAGCAGTTTAAGTCCACCAGGGGCTCCTTGGAAACTCTATGGGACAGTTCTACTCTGTCCTATAGGGTCACCAAGAGTCGGAATCAACTTGAAGGCAGTGGGTTTTTTTGTTTGTACACATAATCAAGAAATTACATGGATTCTTTGCTTAAGAAATCTTACTTCCACATTCTTTAAAAGTGTCTCGTGGCCAAATAATTGTTTAGCTTAACTAATAAAGAATGTCTACCTTGAGCATTGTGCTTTTTCAAGATCTAGCTATATGGAATCAAACTGACAACAGCAACTCAAAAGATTAGATAGAAAACTTAGGGGGCAGTGAGTTTATGTCAATGGGGTAGAAATAACTCAGAAAAGGAGGGTGAGAATGGTTGTACAACTCGAAGAATGTAATCAATGTCACTGAATTGTACACGTAGAAACCATTGAATTTGGTGTATGCTTTGCTGTGTATATTCTTGACAACTACAAAATAAGTAAAATTAAATTTTTAAAAAAGTGCCTCATGGGTTGCAGTGGCATTCACAATAGCTAAAAGGTAGAAACAGCCTAAACGCCCATCAACAAATGAATGGATAAATAAAATGTGGTATATACATACATGCATACAGTGGAATATTACTCTGCCATAGAGAAAATGAAGTCCTGATACATGCTACAACATGGACAAACCTTGAAAACATGCTAAGTGAAATAAGTCAGAAATAAAAGAACAAATATTGTCTGATTCCGCTTATATGAAAAAACTAAAATAGGCAAGTATATAGAGACCGAAGCTTATTTGGGGTTACCAGGGGTGGGCTGGAAGAAGGGGAAAGGAGGACCCATTGCTTAGAGGACACTGAGTTTCTGTTAAGGATGATGGGAAATTTTGGGAACAGATAAGGGTGATGGCTGACCATCACGATAAATGTAATGTCACTGAACTGTACATGTGTGAAGAAAGTCAAAATGGCAAATGTTTTATTATGTATACATTGACCACAATAAAAAAAAAATGCCCCATGGGAATCTATTCTTGGCCCTGTCCTATTCAACATGTTTATCAGTGATTTGAAATGAGAAAATGGAAGAAATGCTTATCAAATTGTAAATGACCCAAAACTTGAAGGAATAGTTCATTAGATAAGACCTGGTTTTTACGCAATCCCCAGGGGCTGGAATGTTGGACTGAACAAGTAAAATAAAATTTAACAGGAATACGTGAAAAGGACATATTCAAGTTCATTTAATCAATAAATCTTTAAGTCTCCAACCCACACCTCCCTTCTTTTAGAAAGCATGCACTGTCCAGCCACTCTTGAGAAATGCCTCTTTGTCTCTATTTCTGTTGATAATTCATTCTGACAGTGTAAGGTGACTAACTTCAGGGGGGTAATGAGAATCAGCATCAGCCCAAGGCTGATTCCTATGAGGTGGAGGTCAGACTCTCCAACCTTTTTACTGATTCTGACACCAGTCATCCCTCCCATGGCACCCTCTCTGTTGTATTTGGTAATTTGTTGCAATGGCCACACAGAGCTCACAGACCATACTCACAATTATGTGGTTTATTGGGGAAGTAACAGGTTACAATTTGGGATCAGGACCAACTTGGAAGTAACAAGAACAATTTAGGAGAAAGGATATAGTTTGTCAATCAGGTTGGCTTTCAGCCAAGATAGCCCTCAGCTCTGCTGCCACCAGGCCCTTCCACACAGGCCCTATGCTGCCAGGCCCTTCACTTGGGACTACTGCCCTGCTTGGGCAAGTGTTAAAACTCTTTAGCTCCACCAAGAAGTGCCCAGAGGCACCGCGCTCCACCAGCAAGACTCCTGTCCAAAGGCGGTCAGCTCTCTCACTCCATGGGTCAGTGACCACTCTAGCCACACTGCACCATGGGCTGGGAAGCCCAAAGCAGCTTTCTTATGCTGGTCTCCTGGTTCTCATTGCTCGTGACATCTTGTGCTATCTCATGCCATCTACAGTGTTACAGCTCTCTCTGTCTCCTGGGTCTAGGAAATTCTCAGCACAGGGGTCCTGGCTCCAAAGGGCACACTCCACTCCCGGCTTTTCTTCTTGATGGTAGTGAGGTCTTCTTCAGCTTCTGTAGGATTGGCTCTTTTAAGCCTACCGGGATGGCAAAACTGACCAATGCTCTTGGTAGACCATAGGCACCTTATTTGCATGGTTGTCGTCCAATCCCTCAAGAGCTTTATACACCTTATTTGTATAGTCCCAGCCAATCATTTTGTGGGAGTTAAGAGACCATGGCTATACAGGCCATATAACAGTAATTCACTGCACCACAGACAGTTACGCCCTCCTCCAGGTTCTGCATCCTTCTCCATGGCCAGTCTAGGGAGGTGTTCAGGATTCTGGGGAAGGTCATACAGAGAGACTAGATAAGAAACATCCCTTCGCGCCTGAGTAGTGCTCATCAGTATCCTTTGTCCTAATCCTCACCCTCTTCCTTCTCACAAGGAATCACACTACTCCTTCCCTAAGAGTTCGCATATGGTGAAATGTCTCAGACAGCCTTCCCCTGTAGACAACCCTCATTTTGAATATTCCTTTAAACTTTAGAGGAATCTGACTTCCATCCTTTGGGCACCTAAAGACTCACCAGCATCACGCATGGTCATTTATCTTTTCCTAGAAGGAATAAGTATAAAGGTAGGTATATAACTATGGTCATCAAAGGAAAAATAAACTTGGAGCTCAAGTTCTCATGAAACTGTGATTGGGAAAACAAAAGTTCTGTTTTACTCAGTGTAAGTTAAGTAATGCTTCAATAAAAAACTCCAAGATCTAAGTGGCTCAAAACTGTGTAAGTTTATTTTTCACTCATATTACGTGTACATTGCAGTATAGCAGCCCAGGCTAACAGGGGCTTCACCACCTAAAACACCACTGGTCACCACCACAGGGGAAAGGAAAATAGAGAACAGGCACTGGCCATTAATCGCTTCTCTCCAGATGTGACACATGTCACTTCTGCTCACATTTCATGGGCTAGAGCAAGTCACACGACCATGCCTAACTTCACAGAGACAGAGAACTGGAATCCTCCCCTACACCCAGATTTGAGGGGAAACAGATACTGAGTAATGCCTGCCACGGACTCTGTGTATAAATAGGATGATGCCATTGGAGTCCCTAGGAAGTGCAAACAGGTAACCCTTGGCTACTAACCGAAAGGTTGGCGGTTCAAACTCACCCAGTGGTCCCTCTGGCAGAAAGGCCTGGCAATCTGCTGCAAATGGTCACAGCCATGAAAATCCTATGGAGCGCAGTTCTACTCTGAAACACATGGGGTCTTCTTAAGTTGGAATCCACTTGGCAGCTGATCTTTTTTTTTTTTTTTTTGGTTATTGTTTATTTGTGGAACTGGGGGAGGGGCAGGTGATGAAAGAGATTTTTTTTTTTTTAATTAACTATCTTTAATAGAAAAAGCAGCTGGTAAAAACATTCAAACTAAATCAAAGAGATGAAATGAAAAGTGACTCTTGTGACGTCTCGATACATCAACCTCCAGTTCTCTTCTGTGGAGATAATCACAATCACCTGTTTCCTGGGCTTCCTTCTCTACAACAACCACGTATGTTTATATACATATAAGCTTGTCGTACATAGCATATGCTGTATATAGCATATAGAAAACTGAAAAAAAAAACTTCTTTGTAGAGTTTAATGAATAACTCACCAACACTCAGATGAAGGAATAGAAACTAGAAACTCTCTCTGTGTGTCCCCTGTGTGCCCCTCCCTGCTCATAACTATTTCATCTCTATGTTGATGTTGTCGTCGTTAGGTGCTGTTGAGTCAGCGCCGGCTCATAATGACCTTATGAATAAGAGAACAAAATTTTCCCCAGTCCTGTGCCATCCTCATAATCGCTGCTACGTTTGAACTTGTTGTGGCAGCCACCGTGAAAAATCCATCTCATTGAGGGTCTTCCTCTTTGTCTCTGACCCTCTACCAAGCATGATATCCTTCTCCAGGCACTGATCCCTCCTGATAACATGTCAAAAGTAAGCCACACGAAGAAGTCTCGCCCTTCTCGCTTCTAAGGAGCATCCTGGCTGTACCTCTTCCAAGGCAAATTTGTTCGTTCTTCTGTCCACAGTATATTCAGTATTCTTCACCAACACCATAGTTCATATATGTTAATATTTATTCTGTCTTCATTAATCATTGTCCAGCTTTAACATGCATGTGAGGCAATTGAAAATACAATGGCTTGGGTCAGTCACAACTTAGTCATCAAAGTGATAACTTTGCTTTTTAAGATTTTAAAGAGGTCTTTTGCAGTAGATTTGCCTGATGCAATACTTTGTTTGATTTCCTGATTGCTGCTTCCATGGGCGTTGATTGAAGATCCAAGTACAATGAAATCTTTGACAACTTTAATCTTTTCTCTGTTTATCATGATGTCAGTCATTGGTCCAGTTGTGAGGATTTTTGTTTTCTTTAAGGTATAATCCATTCTGAAGGCTGTGATCTTCATCAATAAGTGCTTCAAGTCCTCTTCGTTTTCAGCAAGCAAGGTTGTGTCATCTGCCTATCTCAGGCTGTTAATCAGTCTTCCCCTGATCCTGATCCAGCTTCTCAGATTATTTGCTCAACATTCAGACTGAGTAAGTATGGTGAAAGGATACAACCCTGATGCATACATTTTCTGAAGACACCCTGGTAGCACAGCGGTTAAACCAAACCCCTTGCAATCGAGTCAATTCCAACTCATTACGAGGCTGTAATCTTTATAGAAGCTGACTGCCACATCTTTCTCCTGCAGAGGCTGATGGGGTCGAACACCAATTTTTTGGTTAGCAGCCTTGTGCTTTAATTACTTCACTGCCAGGACTCCTCATCTGTAAAGACTACAGCCTTGGAAACCCTATGGGGCAGTTCTACTCTAATCTATAGGGTTGCATGAGTCAGAATAGACTCGGCCGCATTGAGTTTGGGTTCGGTCGTATCCCCTTGTTCTGTTCAAGCGACTGCCTTCTCAACACGGTGCTCCAGTGCTTTGCTACTCAGGCTGTGGACTTAAGACCTGCAGTGTCAGCATCACCTGGGAGCTTGTTAGAAATGCAAAATCTCAGACACAACCCAACCCACTGACTCAGGTTCTGCATTTTAGCAATGTCTCCAGGTGATTCGCCTGCACAAGGAAGTCTGAGAAGCACTGTTCTAGGCTGCTCCTACCGATCAATCAAATCATTCCATGGATGAGGCACACTGCAAGGCTCTGTCTTTGGTCTTGTCCCTTTCTAAACAATTAGGTGCACGTGCACTGCATGCGCACACAGGTGGTGTGCTGATCTGGTCTGCCAACAGGGAGAAGCCCATTGGATTCTAGAAACACTGGCTTGTAGAATCAGGATACATACACACTGAGAGGGTTGGGAAGGACTGATTCTAATCCTCAGACTAAAAAAATTTGATCAAGGCAAACCAAAGTCTTAGTGGGGATACATTTGAAAATAGGGTCTTGAACAACACGGCACATGTGTCTGTTCTAGAATGTTACCTGTGTTCCATAAAAGGGTTCCATTGCAGATTTGCTTGGGAGAAACTACCAGACTTTTTCCTCCTCATAGAAAGTCAATTTACACTTTAGAAAATACAGAGGCTCTGAGTGTCCAAGGTAAAGAAGTCCATTTTCTCCTTGTTTAACTCAGCAGTCCCCAAAGAGAACCTTTCTGTACATCACCTATTACTAGCTACAGAACTGGTGCTCTGTGGAACACAGTGTGGAGAACCCTGATTTGGGGCTCTAGTTTATGGGCTGGGCTATAAAAAAGGCAAAGCTAGAAGCAGGTTTAGACAAGTACAGACTCCAGAGCTGAGGGGAGGTGCTCCACTGCCTTCTGCTCCCTGAGCACTGGGTGTTGACCTGAAAGGCTTATTAAGGAGGGACATTGAAAGACTTGGACATCTCCAGAGATGAACCCCAAGACAGTGAGATCCTGCCACATCTGTCCTACTGTGAATGTCTAACTTAGCAGTTTTCTCTTTCCTGTCTGTGATGACAGGTATGGAGAGTGGGGCATCTGGGTAATTTAAGAAGCCCCACAGGATGGGATTGTCTCCGGCTGAGGACTGGACTTCTCTCCCTTCCCTTTAACTGTTGCTGCCGCAGGGATTGCTAAATAACTGCTATCAAATATTTAAGGGAGCAACCTGTGAAAGAAAATGAAAATTTCTTTGACGGGGACCAGAGCACAGACCTGAGATAGGTGGATTAAAGTTAGAGAAAAGTGAAAAATCATACAGGGTGTATTATCACCCCACAACACAATAGAATTGTTTTCTTAAATGTAGCCCCAAATCTGTTAACTTGGAAATTTTTATAAAAGCTGTCTAGATGATTCTTGGTTTCAAAAGAAAGTGAAAAATAAATTACAAACCATTCAGAAACAAACAATAATTAGCGAGCTACATATCAACATCTTGGAGATGTTGTCAAAGCAAATGCTCAGAGGAAAATGCACTCCTACAAGTGCATTTAGTGAAAAAAACAGACCGACATTAGGTGAATTAAGTTTTCAACCAAAGAAACAAATGAACAGCAAGATAAATCCAAAGGAAGTACAAGCAGAGATTCAAAAAAAAAAAAAAATAGAGATGATAAAAGCAGAAATCAAAAAGTAAAAATTAATAAAACCCATTAATAAATTTGATCAGCCAAGCCAAATGCTAATTTCATTGAGATAAAACAGTTTTTGAAAAGTGTGATCAAAGAAAGGAGAAAACAAAAATAAAATTTGCTATAAGGAAGAAGATCAAGGTACAGATATTCAAACATATAAAAAATACTATACACGGCTTTATGGCAATAAGTTGGAAAATCTTGACAAAAAGGTGTAATTTTTTTGTGAGTGAAATGCAAATGTCCAAGAAAAAGGTGAAAAATTATACGAAAGCAGGTTTGGTGTGATTATAAAGAATAGTTTCCTAATAAGTCAGAGTAATCCATAAATGTCATGAGCCATGTCACTAGGAAGGCAATATGACATCTCCAGATACTGGTGAAGAAGTAGCACCACTGGGAGGAGCAGGGGGTTAGTGGTTTTACAGGGATCAGAACAGAGAATTCTCTGTTTCTATCGTTTCCTGACCCGCCTCCCTTAGCTGTTTGTTGTTTTCACCAATGACCCTTGTTGTTATGGGCAGCAAAGTTGCTCTGACAAGCTCTTAGAGACCAGCAAGCAGGGAAGAGTCTGTGAGCACGGCCTGTTTTCCTGGTGCCTGGAGGAGGCCAGGAGGACAGAGCGGAGGCACCTGCCCACTCCTCAGCCACCACCTTCCTGGGCGCCCTGGACACATGTGAGAATGATTCTGGAGTAATTGGGTTAAAATCAGGGCCTGTCTGAAAGGAGATTTGTGGTTACCAGGGGCTGAGGGGAAAGAAGAATAGGGAGCTATGGCTTAATGGGTAGAGTTTCTGTTTTGGATGATGAAAACAGTTTGGAAATAAATAGTGGCGATGGGGATACAACATCGTGAATTTAATTACTGACACTGAGTCATATGCTTAAGAGTGATTAAAATGGTAAACCTTATGTTATATATATTTTGCCACAGTAAAAAAAAAGATCAGGGCCTGTCTAATGAGTAGGCTCAGGAGGAGGGGCCCGGCCCTGGGGCAGCATGAAGGACAGGAAGTGATCAGCCCATAGACCGACCTGCTGGTTGTGTGGTATACAGATCACAACCCTGCCATGCCAAATCCCACAACAGGTCAGATTGGACCTGCCCTGGGCACAGGCAGTACCATGATGGGGATGGGCTGCCCTTGAGAACCTCCATCCCAGGGAGGACCAGAAAAGCAGTTGACCTGGGAAAGGGTGGAGTAGTGCTGCCAGATGGTGGAAGGAGGCCACAAGCTTCCCCATCCTTGGCCTCTGTAAGGCCCTGACTTGCCACCCACCCGCAGTTCCCTCTGTCCATACACCAATACTGGCCCAGACTGGGAAACTTCATAGCCTTGCTCAGTCACGGTCAGGTCCGGCTGACAGTAAACCAAGTCAATGACGCATCATTGCCACACTGGCATGGCTCCTTCTGGACTGGGCTGGGACCCGCCAGCCAAGTCCTGGGCCTGGCCATGGGCCACTCCACTGGCCAGTAAGCCTGAGTCACTCTTCTTTGGAGGACACTGCTTTCCCCTGATGAAGGGTCTGAAGTGCTTCTTTGTCCTCTTAGAGTTCCAGAACATTCCAGAAGAGCATTTCTTTAAAAATAAAAATGTTAAGACCCCAAACATACCAGAGGAGCCTTCTTCAGGGACTACTTTGCACCTGTGCTTTGCTCAGTTTACATCTGGAATGTCAGACAGACCATCGCTGACTTGCTCAGCTCTTGTCAACCCTCATAGAGACCCGTGTACCAGCTCCCCCTGACCTCTGAGTTTCCAACCTCCTGCCCTCGCCTCTAAGGTCCCCAGCTGCCAATCCACACTCATCTGAGTAGCCCCTGTTTAAAGCTTCAAGCGTTCCCATTAATTCCAAAGGACGCTAATATTCTAGCCTGTCTTAGTTTGGGTTCCCACAAAAGTAGATTCTGGATAGAGGTAGTTTGTTTGGAAATGATTCCAGGAGGAAGTGGGGACTTGAAAGGGAGGGAAGCCAAAAAAGGTGTGGTTAAAGAACAGGTTACTACTGTGGGCAAAGGGCTCAGTCCTGCTGGGGACCCTCTGAAGAGTCATGAAAAAAGTGCTTCAGAACTGTCCAGGGAGAGGTGGAAAAGCTGAGGCATTTAACCCAATTCTTTGCACCACTGGTTCAGAATTGACCCTGGGGTACTAAAGCCCCAGCATGTCCAGACGGCCACTGTATAGAGGTTGTGCAAGCTTCCATGGTGCTGGAGAAAGCCCCACAGTTTATTGAAGTGGGAAGCTGTTAAGTGTACTAGAACTTTCCACCATGACCGCAAGTGAACGTACAACAATGTCAACAATGATTAGGCTCCTATCTTTTTTGCTCTACCATCCATCAAGATTTCTTCATGGCCAATGGACCATATGAATCACAACCTACATGACCCCAAGAGCACAAGTACTACAGGTACCCGGCTACCACTACCAACCGCTCTGACTGGGATCACAACAGAGGGTCCTGGACAGAGCAGGAAAAAATTGTAGAACAAAAAAATCAAATTCACAAAAAAGACTGGAGAAACCCTCAAGACTATGGCTCTAAGACATCCTTCTGACCTGGAAATGAGGCCATTCCCAGAGACCACCTCCCAGCCAAACAATAGACAAACACATAAGATAAATAAAAACACCTGAGAGGGACAGACTCCTTAGAACAGTCAATTACACGAGATCAAAAGGGCAAAAGCAAAGATGAGAAGCAGGAAGGGGTAGAAAATCAGGGCAAAAGAAAGTGGGGAACCCAGGGCGGAAATGGGGAGAGTGCTAACACATTGTGGGAAATGAAACCAAGGTCATGAAACACTTTATGAACAAACTATTGAATGGGAAACTAACGTGCTCTGTAAACTTTCACCTAATAAACAATTGAAAAAAAAGATTTGTTGTCATGGTTGCACGGTACACACTGCAGCTCCAGCCACGTCTTGGTTCCAGGCAAGAGGAAGCAGAGAAGGGTCAGAGAGTGTCTTACAGCTGAAACCTCCCCCCTTTTTTAAATTGTGCTTTAGGTGAAAGTTTACAGTTCAAGTTAGTTTCTCATTCAAAAATTCATACACATACTGTTTTGTAACAACGGTTGCAATCCCCACAATGTGTCAGCACTCTCCCCATTTCCTCCCCAGGTTCCGTGTCCCTTCGTTCAGTTCTTGTCCCTTCCTGCCTTTTCCTCTTTGCTTTTGGGCAGGAGTTGTCCATTTGGTCTCATATGTTTGATTGAACTAACAAGCACGTTCCTCACATGTGTTATTGTTTGTTTTACAGACTTGTCTCATCTTTGTCTGACAAGTGGGCTTTGGCAGTGATTTCAGTTCTGAGTTAGCAGAGTGTCCGGGGGCCATAGTTTCAGGGGTTCCTCCAGTCTCTGTCAGACCAATAAGTCTGTTCTTTTTACATGAATTGAATTCTGTTCTACATTTTTCTCCCTTCTGTCTGGGACTTCTTTGTTGTGATCCCTGTCAGAGTGGTTGGTGGTTGTAGCCAGGCACCATCCAGTTCTTCTGCGCTCAGGCTGGTGAAGGCTGTGGTTCATGTGGTCCTTTAGTCCTTCGGGCTAATATTTTCCTTGTGTCTTTGGTTTTCTTTATTCTCCTTTGATATGGATGGGATGGGACCAACAGATGCATCTTAGATTGCTGCTCGCAAGCTTTTAAGACCCCAGACACTACTCACCAAAGTGGGCTGTAGAGCCCTTCCTTTGTGAACTGTGTTATGCCAGTTGACATAGATGTCCCCCAAGACTGTGGTTCCCACCCCTCAGCCCCAGCAACTCGGTCCCTCAAGGTGTTTGGATGTGTCTAGGAAACTTCTATGCCTTTGCTTTGGTCAGGTTGTGCCGACTCCCTCCATATTGTGTGTTGCCTTTCCCTTCACCAAAGTTGACACTTGTCTACTCTCTAGTTAGTGATTTCCCCTTCCCCTCCCTCCCCATCCTTGTAACCACCAAAGAATGTTTTTTTCTATGTGTAAACCTTTCCTTGAATTCTTATAATAGTGGTCTTATACAATATTTGTCCTTTTGTGACTTACTTATTTCACTCAGCTTAATGCCCTCCAGATTCATCCATGTTGTGAAATGTTTCATGGATTCAGTATTCTTTATCATTGTGTGGGTACCACAGTTTGTTTATCCATTCATCTGTTGATGGGTACTTAGGTTGTTTTCATCTTTTTGCTATTGTGAATAGTGCTGCAATGAACATGGGTATGCATATGTCTATTCATGTAATGGCTTTTATTTCTCCAGGACATATACCTGGGAGTGGGATTGCTGGATCCTATGGTATTTCTATTTCTAGCTTTTTAAGGAAGCACCATATCATTTTCCAAAGTGGTTGTACCATTTTACTTTCCCACCAACAGTGCATAAGAGTTCTAATATCCCATAGCCTCTCCAACATTTGTTATTTTCTGTTGTTGTTATTTTTTCTTAATTAGTGCCAGTATTTCAGGGTGAGATGGTATCTCATTGTGTGACAAATCCTCCTTTTTAAGGAAATTTCCAGAAGGCTGACCCAACAACTTCCACCTACTTTTCCTTGACTAGAGCTTAGTCACATGATAATCCCTATATGCAAACGAAGGTAGGAAATGTCTTTTTAAAAAACAAACAAACCTGACCACAAGCTGTTCCTCCATAAAAAAGAAAGAAAATCATAGGAAGGAAGAAGGGAGAATGGAAATTGTACAGGCACTAAAAGTTTGTCACAGCCTGTGTATTAATTTTTTCCTTTAAAAAAAATTTTTCCAATTTTTAATTACAAAAATGTCCATTTAGAAACCTGAAAGAATATCTTATTGAATACCTATCTAATTTCTACCAAAATTCAGTATTTGTTAACATTTTTCCACATTTTGCTTTAGCTCTCTTTTTCAAACAATTTTTTTGTAAGTAAGTTTTATACCTCACTAAAGCATGTACCTCCTAAGAACAAGGACAGTCTCCTACTTAACCACAATACCATAAAGTTGGCTAGTATCCACTCCATATTCAAATTTCTGTGCAGTCATTTTAAACTATTCTCTTTTTTGTATTTCCCTTGCATTGTTTTTAAACTTTCAATAAAGACTTTTTAAAAGACAGCCTGGAGGGGGTCTGATGGTCAGGGGGAAAGGACAGTCTTGGGAGGCTATTGGAACAGGTGGCAGGCAAAGGTGACAAGAGCATCTTCAGGAGTAGCTCACCTGGAAACATTTGGATGTACTTGGGGGACCCACTGAATAGAAGATTTCTGGCCATAAAGATGGTGGAAACTCATACCTTCGTAATTCGGTTTATATGGACTAACTGATTGATTGGTTCATCCAACCCATATTTCATTCAAAAAATATTCATGACATGCCTGCTTCATACCAGTCCCTGGGCACGTGATTACAAAGTTGCTCCTTTATTTATCATACATGGTGTTTACCCTCCCAATGTTATGCTTCTTGTCAGAGCAATACCTAGAATAAAGATGCAGAGATACTTTTCAAGAGTTGATTGCTTGTTGCTCACCTAACCCTGGAGAGAAATGCATCTAATTGCAAAGTCCTGAATTATCCATGCTCAAACATAATTAACACAGTATTTTATGAAGACGTTTAACTAGTGGCCAATGATAATAGGCAAACTCATTAGCTCTGTGCATCAGTTAGAATTAAGTTTGGCTTCCTGTAACAACAATAAGAACAATAAAATAACACAGCCTTAAACAAGATAGAAATGTATTTCTTTTTCTCATATTGAAGTCTAGATGTTGGCAGCCCAGAACTGGTGTGGTGTCTCAATCACCCCAAAGATCCAGGTATCTTCTAACTCTTTACTCCACCACCCTCGAGGTCACCTCATGGTCTAATATAGTTACTTGAATGCCAGCCATCATGTCCATATTTTAGCCCTCAGGAAGAAGAAAAAGTAAGAAGGGCATGTCCTTCCCTTTAAAAACCATTTGGATATTGATACAAAAATTCTACTTAACTCTCATCAGTCCAAACTTAGTTACATAGCCATGCTTAGCCACAGGAATACTGTGAAATACACTTTTTACATTAATGGTCATATATGCAGCTAAGATTCAGTGGTTCTATTACTAAGGAGGAAGGGGAAAATAGATGTTGGGCTGGGCCACCAGTCATCTGTGTCACAGTGCAATCCCTTCTTGAAAATAAAAGCATCCCAGCCTCTGCAACATCACTCCCAATACCATAGGTGATGAGGAGAAGGGAGTCCTCCTGCCTGAAGGAACCAGGAGGCTTGTGCAATATCCCTACCATTCCAAGGAGTAGAAACTTAGGGGATGGGGAGACAACTGGCAATTCCCTTTGCCTGTTCTTCTCTCAGACATCTGTAGCCTTCCTTAAGCAGAGGAAGTTCTCTGCTCCATGTTACAATCAGGGTCATCTTCATACTCCAATACTTCTTCCTGGGACATTTTTGGTCTAGACTTTTTTTCATACTTTTTCCAAATTGGAGGTACCAACCTGAGTCAGGTGATGCTTTCTTTCCTCTTCTGAAAGCCTTGAGCTGTGTCTTCTTTTGGGATTCCTTCCCCTGGATGTGTCTCATCATGCACACTGTGTTCACTGGACCCTGGTAGGTGTCTGTGATCAGGTTTGTATTGTTTCTGTCATAGTTATCTAGTGCTGTTATAACAGAAATAACATAAGTGAGTGGCTTTAAGAAACAGAAATTTATATTCTCAGTTTAGGAAGCTAGAAGTCCGAATTCACAGCACCGGCTTTAGGGGAGGCTCTTTCTTTCCCTAAAGAAGATTCCTGTCTCTTCAACTTTTGTTTCCTGATTCTTTGGCAATCTGCATGTATATTGGCATCTATCTCACCCCATGTTTGCTTCTTGCTTGCATATTTAATCTCTTTTACATCTCAAAAGAGATTAACTCAAGACATACCTTACACTAATCCTATCTAATTAATATAACAAAGACAACACATTCCCAAATGGGATTATAAACACACACACACACAAAAAAAAAACCCACAGGCATACCAAAAACCAAACCCATTGCCATCAAGTAGATTCTAATTCATAGGGACCCTATAGTACAGGTAGAACTGCCCTATAGGGTTTCAAAGGAGTGCCTGGTGGATTCAAAGGAGTGCCTTTGGTTAGCAGCCATACCTCTTAACCACTACGCCACCAGAGTTTCCAAATAGAGGTTAAGATTTACAATACATAATTTTGAGGGACACGATTCAATGCATAACAGTTCCTATGAGGTGGCTTTGAGACCTTGATAGACACTCCCACTCAATTCCACCATAAGGTTTGCCTGAATCACTCTCACCTCTTCAATCCACAAGGAATCCTACTTGTCAAGAAACTACGTCTTATGCATCCTGGTACCACCACAACACCTCCCAAAAGCCCTCTATAAGGCTGGAGCTCAAGATTCACTTGTTCATGACTGTCATGAATTGAATTACGTCCTCCCAAAAATGTGCCTAACAACTGGGCTGGGCCATGATTCCTAGTATTGTGTGATCTTCCTACATATTGTAAATCCTGCCTCTATGATGTTAATGAGGGAGGATGGGCAACAGTTGTGTTAGTGAGGCAGGACTCAACCTACAGGATTAGATTGTGTCTTGAGGCAATCTCTTTTGAGATATAAAAGAGAGAAGCAAGCCTCATACCACCAAGAAAGCAGCATCAGGAGCAGAGCGTGTCCTTTGTACCTGAGATCCCTGTGCCTGAGAAGCTCCTTGCCCAGGGGAATATTGAGGTCAAGGACCTTCCTCCAGAGCCAACAGAGAGAGAAAGACTTCCTCTGGAGCCAAAGCCCTGAATTTGGACTTATAACCTACTAGACTGTGAGAAAATAAATTTCTCTTTGTTAAAGCCATCCACTTGTGGTGTTTCTATTATGGCAGCACTAGATGACTAACACAATGGCCTAATGTAAGTTATCTCTCAAGATAGCCACCAATATTTCCTTCCCTCCCAATATGTGAATGTTGCAATTCACATCAAGAGGTAAAGTCTAATTCCCCTTTCTTTGAATCTGGGCTGGCCTTAGTGACTTACAGTGGAATGGACAGTTTGGGACTTCTGGGCTCAGTCTTGCAGCTCTCACCTGGCTCTCTTGGAACGTTTGTTCTTGAGATGCTCCCTCTCAAACCCCAGTCACCATGCTATAAGGAAGTCCAAGACACATGGAAAGGCTATGTGTAGGCACTCCAGTTGACAGCTCCAGCTAAGCTCACAGCAGACAACTAGTACTAACTACTGGCCATGTACTTCAGTCATCTTGAATTTGGACTCAGTTGAGTCCTCAGATGACTGCAGTCCTAACCAGTATCTGACTGCAACTGCACGAGAGACCCCAAGTGAGAATCAACAAGCTAAGCCCAGTCAACCCATAGAACCATAGGACACAAAATAAATTGTTTTAGCCACTAAGTTTTAGTATTTTGTTTGTAATGCAGAAATAGACAAGCAGAAGAGTGACCAAACCAGGGACAGAACCTGGAAGAAGTTGTCATGATCAACTGGGGACAAACCTTAGCCCAGCTCACCTACTCTGCCATACTCCTGTTCCAGGCGAGTTAAGAGCTGTGGCAGGCGGCAGCTGGCACTTTTCTGCCACAGTGGTTCTACTCATCCAGGAATAAACGGAAAGCAGTATTTGATTGTGGAGTGGGAAAATATTCAACCAAATATTTGCATAAAAGATTTTTTGTTCACCCTTGTGCAAATAACACTATAGGTTTTTTTGTTGTTGTTGCCCTGGAGCAAGTGTGGCAGAAGATGTGTGAGTCTTCTTTTTTTTTTCATTTTTTCACTTTTCTTTCTTAACCAGGAGCTGAGACTGCCCCATTTCTAGGTAAATGGCAATACAGTGGTTGTCAAGAGGTACTTGAAAGTTTAGTTGCCCCAGAAATCATGGTAAAACTTGGAAAATTTGAGAGTTGGAGCTCATTTGACTTGTCACTAGTGAATGTCTCAGGTCAGGAAGTGTGCATCACTGGGCTATACACTCAGTTCAAAAGTACACAAACAAACGAACAGATGCAGAAATGGATGTGGAGATGGGGAGACGTGGAGTGGAAGAAAGACAAGGACATGTATATATAGAAGGATATACAGATGTTTTGCCTCTTTTCTTATGTAACATATTCTGTTTTTTCTATAAAGAACTTACATCATTTGTCCAGTTAAAAAAAAGTTATTTTTCTTAAGATTCATCACCACTAAAGATTCATCACCACTACCACCAATTGCCATCGAGTGGACTCTGACTCATGGTGACAGCGCATGTGTCAGAGTAGAACTGTGCTCAGCAAGGTTATCAATGGCTGATTTTTTGGAAATAGCCCAGGCCTTTCTTCTAAGGCGCCTCTGGATGGGCCTGAACTTCCAACCTTTGAATAGTAGCCAAGTGAGTTAAGTTTGTACCACTCAGGGGCTCCAAAGAAAGACTAAGGTTAAAAAGTATAAAAATCAGTTTGTAGAAATGACCTTAGACTGACTAACACAATAAGTTATCTCCCGTTTAGTTAGGGTGTCAAGGCAAGCAGAGGGCTTCTGGCATCAGGAAAAAGGGCAACTGGGTACTTGTGAGAAATTTTAAGTTATGCCCATGGCCCCAAACAGCTAATAATGTATTTAGATATATTTTATTTCTGTGAAATTGCTTACTGCTGAAAAATGGGTCTATGACGAAAATCCAGTCTTCAACCAAGCTGATTTCAGAAGTATAATAGTGATTCTTTGTGAGTATCCCTGACCTGAAAAGGCTTTTTTCATATACACAGCTTTCAGAAACCTTGGCACAGTCTTGAAATAAATGATAATACCCAAATAAGACCACCATTAAATTGACTGACCTCATTATAAGCAACTTTCATTCTTTGAGGGAGGATTTGAAATATAAAGCATCAGAAGTTATTGCTAATTATATATGAAGAATAAAATAGTTCAGAAGAGGCATTGTATAATTATCTGTTGCTCCATAACAAATTACAACAAATTTAACAGCTTAAAACAACACCCATTTATTACCTTAAGGTTCTGTAGGTCAGAAGTCTGGGTAGGCTCGACTGGGTCCTCTGTTCAAGGCTGAAATCAAGGTGTGGGTAGGGCTGCATTCCTTTCTGGAGGTTCTCTGGGGGAAGAATCCACTTCCAAGCTCATTCAAGTGTTGGCAGAATGCAATTCCTTGGAGGTCTCTATTCCTTGCTGGCTGTTGGCAGAGGCCTCAGTCAACTCCTCGTGGATGTCCATAATTATTCTCATGTGACCCCCACCATCTTCAAACCAGGAATGCCATGTCGAGTCCTTTTCACTCTTTAAATCTCTCTGACTTCCCCTTCTGCCTTTTAAAGAACTCACATGATTTGATCAGACTGGTAAACAAGTCATAGAACTCACAGAAAGTGCTACTTACAATTACAAGTTTAATATAAAGGATACAAATCAGGTTTGGCACAAAGAAGTGACACATAGAGGGAGGTTTGGGAGGGTTCCAATGGGAAGGGTCCATGTCCCAAAGAGGGTATATCACCTGCAAGAGCAGAAGTCTTTCACCAATCAAGAAGCTCACGAAGATTCAGTGTTCACAGCTTTTATTAGAGCCCTCACTATATAATTAAAACTCCAGCCCCTCTCCCAGGAGGTCACATGATATCAGGAAGCTGACATCACAAGAGGGACGTCAGGAAGTCTACATCAGTGGGTCTTTCTGGCATAGTCACCCCCCACCCAATTGGAGTCATAAACCCTCAGGTGTGGTCTGGAGTCCTCATCAAAGACCTTTCGATCACTGGAAAATGTCCAAGGTTTTAGAGTTTATCTCTCAGAAACCAAGGATAAAGGCCAAATCCTTTAGATAAAGTTAAATTATACTCAAGACCCACCTAGATAATCTCTGTATTTTAAGGTCAACTGACTTTGGACTCTTTATAATTACAAAATCTCTTCTCATAAGTACCTAGATTAGTTCTGATTGAATAACTAGGAGATGGGAATCTTGAGGGAGGAGGGAAGTCCTCTTGCAATGTAAGGAAATATCTAAATGCACGAGGGATAAGAATCAGGATTAACACAAAGCTAGTTCCTATGAGGCAAAGGTCAGACATACCTCCACTTTCCAATTTCTTCACCATTTCTGACACCAGCCATTCCCACCACAGCACTCTCTACTTCTCTGCTGGGTTTGGGTTTGTGGCCATTGCAATGGCCACACAGAACTCACAGATCATACTCACAATTATGTGTTATTAAGTAACAGGCTACAACTCCAGATCAGGATCAACTTGGAAGCAACAGAAACAACTCGCAATCAGGATCAGGAAGCACATGGGCACGGGAAGGCTCTCCAGAAGCGAAGAGCATATCCCTCCCTTCTTCAGTGTGGGACAGGTTCTAATCAGAACAGCTGTCTCAACTGCTTTGCTACTAGCAGGCCTCCCTACCATTCAAGCAAGCCTCTCCGCTGTACAAGCAGACCTCTCTGTCATGCTAGCCAGCCTTTGTGCCATGCAAGCAAGCCTCTCTCTTGTGCTAGTAGGACTCTCTGCTGTGCTAACGGGCCTCTCTGCCTTCAGCATCTCTACTGTCAGCCTTTCCGCTGCTAAGTGACCCAGCTCATAGCCAGTACAGCAGATTGCTCAGTTGTTGCTCTCCTAGCAGTACCTTTCTACTGTCACCAGACCCCTCCTGGGCTACTCTGCCATCAAGCCCCTACCTTGCCTCTGACCGTCTTAAGTGTTGCAGCCCTTGACCCTTATTACGGCTCTTTTAGGAGGTTCTCCTTGCAGAAACCCCAGGTCCAAACTGCTCCACTCTACCCTCTTCTTGGTTTTGAGGTTCCCTCCTCACCTCTTCTCTTTAAAAACCTCTCTGGGGTTGACCACAGTTTGCTTATATAAGCAAACTCCTTGTTAATTTCAATGCATGGCCCTTCCAGTAGGACCATGAACCAACCAATCCCCTCAGTGGATTGAAAATCACTCCATCCTATTGGGTGGTTTTACACACCACCTTTCCAACCAGTAAACCAATCAATCCCTGTAAACCGAGTAAAACAGACCAATCACAGGGCATCTGCAGCCCAACCAATCATTTCTGACAGAATTACAAACCCAGGGTCAGAAAAATCATATATGAGAGAAACCAACTGCACTTCAGAAGACCATCTTTAGAATTCCACCTACCACAGACATGGAATATTCAGCTCAGGATAGAGCAAATGCTCTACCTG
Source organism: Elephas maximus indicus (assembly GCF_024166365.1). NCBI lineage: Eukaryota > Metazoa > Chordata > Mammalia > Proboscidea > Elephantidae > Elephas > Elephas maximus. The sequence continues at coordinate 43,660,758 of NC_064843.1, forward strand.
AAAAATAACTTGAAGTGTTATTTTCAGCATACAGAAAAAAAAACACTTAAATGATTTTAAGTAATATTAACATTTTAAGTAATTAAAATAATTTTAATATTTTTTTCTATTTGTTGTTACTTTAGCAGAGAAATTATTGATATTATTAAAATATTGGGTGCTTTTATTCAAGAACAAGGTGTTTCATTTATTTACCTATGTTTTGTTTCTCTCATGAGAGTTTAAATTTTTTTGCCCTATAGATTCTGCACATTTTTTAAAATAATTTTTATTGTGCTTTAAGTGAAAGTTTACAAATCAAGTCAGTCTCTCACACAAAAACCCATATACACCTTGCTACACACTCCCAATTACTCTCCCCCTAATAAGACAGCCCTCTCTCTCCCTCCACTCTCTCTTTTCGTGTCCATTTTGCCAGCTTCTAACCCCCTCCACTCTCTCATCTCCCCTGCAGGCAGGAGATGCCAACATAGTCTCAAGTGTCCACCTGATCCAAGAAGCTCACTCCTCACCAGAATCCCCCTCCAACCCATTGTCCAGTCCAATCCATGTCTGAAGAGTTGGCTTCGGGAAAGGTTCCTGTCCTGGGGCAACAGAAGGTCTGGGGGCCATGACCACCAGGGTCCTTCCAGTCTCAGTCAGACCAATAAGTCTGGTCTGATGAGAATTTAGGGTCTGCATCCCACTGCTGTCCTGCTCCCTCAGGGGTTCTCTACTGTGTTACCTGTCAGGGCAGTCATCGGTTGTAGCCAGGCACCATCTAGTTCTTCTGGTCTCAGGATGATGTAGTCGCTGGTTCATGTGGCCCTTTCTGTCTCTTGGGCTCGTAATCATCTTGTGTCCTTGGTGTTCTTCATTCTCCTTCGATCCAGGTGGGTTGAGACCAATTGATGCATCTTAGATGGCTGCTCGCTAGCATTTAAGACCCCAGAAGTCACTCTTCAAAGTGGGATGCAGAATGTTTTCTTAATAGATTTTATTATGCCAATTGACTTAGATGTCCCCTGAAACCATGCTCGCCAGACCCCTGCCCCTGCTACACTGGCCTTCAAAGCATTCAGTTTATTCAGGAAACTGCTTTGCTTTTGGTTTAGTCCAATTGTGCTGACCTCCCCTGTATTGTGTGCTGTCTTTCCCTTCACCTAGTTTTTATCTACTATCTAATTAGTGAATGCCCCTCTCCCACCCTCCCTCCCTCCCCCCTCTCGTAACCACAAAAGAATGTTTTCTTCTCAGTTTAAACTATTTCTCAAGATCTTATAATACTGGTCTTATACAATATTCGTCCTTTTGCAACTGACTAATTTCACTCAGCATGATGCCTTCCAGGTTCCTCCATGCCATGAAATGTTCCACAGATTCCTCACTGTTCTTTTTCAATGAGTAGTATTCCATTGTATGAATATACCATAATTTATTTATCCTTTCATCCGTTGATTGGCACTTTGGTTGCTTCCATCTTTTTGCTACTGTAAACAGTGCTGCAATAAGCATGGGTGTGCATATATCTCTTCGTGTAAAGGCTCTTATTTCTCTAGGATATATTCTAAGGAGTGAGATTGCTGGATTGTATGGTAGTTCTATTTCTAGCCTTTTAAGGAAGCGCCAAATCGATTTCCAAAGTGGTTGTACCATTTGACATTCCCACCAGCAGTGTATAAGAGTTCCAATCTCTCCACAGCCTCTCCAACATTTATTATTTTGTGTTTTTTGGATTACTGCCAGCCTTGTCGGAGTGAGACGAAATCTCATTGTAGTTTTGATCTGCATTTCTCTAATGGCTAATGATCATGAACATTTCCTCATATATCTGTTAGCTACCTGAATGTCTTCTTTAGTGAAGTGTCTATTCATATCTTTTGCCCATTTTTTAATTGGATTATTTGTCTTTTTGCAGTTGAGTTTTTGCAGTACCACGTAGATTTTAGAGATCAGGTGCTGATCAGAAATATCATAGCTAAAAACTTTTTCCCAGTCTGTAGGTAGTCTTTTTACTCTTTTTTTTTTTTTTTTGGATGAGCATAGGTGTTTGATTTTTAGGAGCTCCCAGTTATCTAGTTTTTCTTCGACATTCTTTATAATGTTTTGTATACTGTTTATGCCATGTATTGGGGCTCCTAACGTTGTCCCTATTTTTTCTTCCATGATCTTTATCGTTTCAGATTTTATATTTAGGTCTTTGATCCATTTTGAGTTAGTTTTTGCTGCACATTTTTATTAAGCTTATACCTTGGTAATTTCTCATTTTATTCCTATTGTGAATGAAATCTTTTCTACTAATTTATATTTTCTACTAATAATGGTTTACTCTTCAGAAAACTATTGATTTATATATATACATTTTAATAACAAGGTCCATGGCTGAATTCTCTTATTGGTTCTAAAAGTTTTTCAGTCAAGCTACTTGAGTTTTTCTAGGAGTATAATTAAATCATCTGCAAATAATAATAATTTTGGCTCCTTCCTCCCCATAAATATACCTCATTTCATTTTTTAATTTAATTGCATTGGCTACTATTTCCAGAAAAATGTTAAGAAAATAAACAAAATTAATTACTAAATTTAATGAAAATCCATCTACTGTTTCACCATTAAACATTAACTATTGTTTTATCATCTTTTGGTTTGAGAAAATATATTTTTAATCATATCAAAAAAGAATCCATATGTTAGTAGTTGTTGTGGATTGAATTGTGTCCCCCAAAATATCTGTCAACTTGACTCGGTCATGATTCCCTTGTGTGATTGTCTACCATTTTATCTTCTGATGTGATTTCCCTATATGTTGTAAGGTCTATCACTATGATGTAATAAGATGGATTAGGGGCAGTTACATTGATGAGGTCCACAAGATTAGGTAGTGTCTTAAGCCAATCTCTTTCGAGATATAAAAGAGAGAAGCGAGCGGAGAAACATGGGAAATTTGTACCACCAAGAAAACAGCACCAGGAGCAGAGCGCATCCTTTGGACCTGAGGTTCCTGCTCTGAGATGCTCCTAGACCAAGGGAAGACTGATGACAAGGACCTTCCTCCAGAGCTGAAAGAGAGAAAGCCTTCTCCTGAAGCTGACACCCTGAATTTGGGCTTGTAGCCTACTAGATAGTGAGAGAATAAATTTCTCCTTGTTAAAGCTAGTAGAATTTCTGTTGTAGCAGCACTAGATGAATAAGACAGTAGTTTACTAATGTTTTTAAAACATGGAGAAAATTTTTTGATCTATTAACAGAATAGATTTTGTACTATTGTATTTTTAATTCCTGCATTCCTGAGGTGAATGGTAGTTAGTCAGAATGTATTGTTCTTTTAAAGTACTGCTAAATTCTCTTTGCTAATAATATTTCAGTTAAAATCTTTGCATGTTAATAGACAACCATGGCCTTTAGCCTTCTTTTTCTGTCTTATAACTTTTTCCATAGATAACAGGTTTGTCTCCTTTTTTTCTGTCCTGGCTCTGTGGAACAAGTTTGCTTCCTTACAGATCCCATTTCAATGGCCTGAGCTTTGAATTGAAAGGAAATACCACAGCTCCTGGGTGACACAGTATTGTTACCTGCAGTCACACACTCCCGCAGAGTTCACTGAGTACACGTAGTCCCCAACTTAGAACGTAGTGGAGTTACAGCAAACCGCACCTACCACTGTCTCTTTGTTTGCTTTTTTGGGTACATCTTTTTTTTTTTTATCCTTAGTCTTAGGTACTACATACAATGTCACACCGCATAATTTGCTGATGTTATCTTTCTCAGATGTTCACTCACAGATGCTCAAAGTTTGGATTTATAAAGATACTGATAATAAAAGGCAATAATAATGAAAGCTGGAAAAAAAAAGAGATATGGGACTTATGTCAGAACCGACTTATGGCACAACATCAGAACGGAGCCCTGTCCTAAGTCTGGGACTACCTGTACTCAGTAACGGAGCTACTCAATGAATGTTTATGGGGAAAGGGAAGAAACAAAAAGACTTACATAATCTGCTCTCTGCTTTCAAGGAGATTACCATCTAACGGCTAAAAAAAAATGATAAATCAGAGGACTTTTAATTGAATTCCTGATATGGGAAACCCTGGTGGCGTAGTAGTTAAGTGCTACTGTGGCTGCTAACCAAGAGGTCGGCAGTTCAAATCCACCAGGCACTCCTTGGAAACTCTAAGGTGCGTTCTACTCTGTCCTATAGGGTTGCTACGAGTCGGAATCAACTCTACAACAGCGGGTTTTTTTTATGGTTGCAGTTATTGTTCTTAAAAAGCATTCATCCGTGTAGACATAAGGACAGTTCTGAGTCTTCACCACTATTATGGATTGAATTCTGTCCCCGCAAGATATGTATTGAAATCCTGGCAACTATACCTGTAAATGGAGCCCTGGTGGCGCAGTGGTTAAATGTTAAGCTGCTAACCAAGAGGTCAGCAGTTCCAATTTACCAGCCGTTCCTTGGAAACCCTTTGGAGCAGTTGGAATTGACTGGATAGCAATGTTTTTGTTTGTTTGTTTGTTTAGTTATACCTGTAAATATGACCTTTTTAGAAATAGGGTTTTCTTTGTTATGTTCATTAGGTCACACCTAAGTAAGGTGGGTCCTAAATCTAATGACTTCTATGGACACAGTAACACACACAGGGAGAAGAGAAAGACAGGTCACGTAGACAGATGCACCTACAAGAATTGCTGGCGGCTACTAACCCAACCCATTGCGGTTAAGTTGATTCTGACTCCTGGCAACCCTGTAGGACAGAGTAGAAAGAACTGCTTCATGTGGCTTCCAAGGAGCTGTTGGTGGGTCTGAACTCCCGACCTTTTGGTTAGCAGCCCAACACTTAATCACTGTGCCACCAGAAGCTGAAATAAGGAAGGACCTCCCCTAGGGTCATGCCCTGTGAGAAAATAAATTTCTGTTCTCTAAAGGCACTCGTGAGTGGTATTTGTGTTAAGGCAGCGCTAAATAACTAAGATAACCATGACACCACTTTCCCCTATTCCAAATAAGTGATTCCCAGCTGAAAGCATCTTTGTAGAGGCTTTCAATCAGGGATACATATCTGAAACACATTAGGGAGGATTCTTAAAAAATATGCAGTGCAGATTCCCACCCTAGTGCAACAAGATCAAAATCTCCAAGAGTAGAATCCAAAACATTTATTTTTTAAAAAATCTTCTCAAGTGACGCTGCAGCACACCCATGGATAAGGATCACTGCATTACTGGACATGTCACGTAGTATAAGGATAAAGATCTCCTACCTCCAGCAAGAGGAGACATTGGAACACTCAAACAGGATAGTGACAATATACATTTTTACTACTGGAAACATTAGGAAAGGCAAAAATATTTCCGTATTATTGATTCCAGTTGCCCCATTAGTGGGCGTTTTTTTTTCCTGCGGGCTTAACACAACAGAGCTATATGCACAAAGAAGTTTTTTTATTGTGTTAACCATAAAAGTAAAAACCTAAAATCAAATATTTGGCATTAGACAAATGGTTTAATAAATTTATCATTTACAAATTATAGTACATAAATGCAATGGAATATTATATGGCTATTAAAAATTGTAATTCTGAGGACTGTCGTTTCAGAAAGTACTTACAATTGCATTCATAAAAACTGATGTAAAACTGAGACCCAAAATGCAAAGATAATTCATCTCCCTGCTTTGCCACTTCTCTACCTCGGACACCAGCTGTCCACGTGACACTTTCTCTCTCTGACCTTTACCACTCAGAATTAGGTCAGACCTCATCCCTGGCCACCCTGAGCTAGGTCAAAACACACAAGTTAAGATCCTGTCCTTCAGACCACCCAACAGGCAGATGATAGCCTCTGCTGGTGCTCCCTGCCCCGGAGGATTCCATAATTCCATAGAACAACTCAAGAACTCACAGAGCACCCTCTATACTGTCAAAGACAGAAACTGATAGCAGGTATCTTGCTCTGATTTTGGGGTTTTCTTACCCACAAAACAAAACGTTCACTTTAAAGAAATTCCTGACCAAAATTAATCCACCAGCAGCTTTTCCCTCACCCAAAATTGTAAAACTTTTCTTTCCTTTTCCAAACCTGGTGTACTAAATTTGAATCTCAAAAGATATGGCTGGGTGGAGGGACAGAGGCTGTCTTGTGAATTGATGTCCCTTGATCTCAGCAAACTTTCTGCCCGGTGGCGTAGTGGTTAAGTGCTATGGCTGCTAACCAAAAGGTCAGCAGTTCCAATCCGCGAGGCATTCCTTGAAAACTCTATGGGGCAGTTCTACTTTGTCCTATAGAGTCACTGTGAGTTAGAATAGACTTGATGGCAGTGGGTTTGGTTTTGGAAACTCTGGTGGTGTAGTTAAGAGCTACGGGTGCTAAACAAAAGGTTGGCAGTTCGAATCCACCAGGCGCTCCTTGGAAACTCTATGGGGCAGTTCTACTCTGTCCTATAGGGCTGCTATGAGTCTGACTTGCAACAGGATTGGGTTTTTTTTTTTGGATCTCAGTAAAAGGGGGAGTGCAGGGCTCAGTCAATCATGTTAAGATTAGCCAATAGTTGATTTTTTATATTTCTCCCTCCTCTTCGCTTTATAAGCTCCACTGTACCTAAACCCACTAACCCACTGCCATCACTGTACCTAGCTTCTTCAAATCATTTGCATTTTCTGGAATCAAAATGGTCTCCCTGTCTTCATACAGAATAATTGCTGAGGATAAACCTTACGTTCAAATTTTGGTGACTTTTGATTATTTTTAACATTACTATAACAACTTTACCAAGACCACAAAAGAATGCAAAGGAAGGGATTCAGACAGGAGAATTCCATTGTCCCCAGGGACATGCCACATCTCTCGCCAATCCAGGAAGCTCACCTGCTTCCCTATTCAGGGTTGTTCATAACAGTTATTGGGGCCTCAATGCAGATGCATGGTTGGTACCTCATTGCGTATGCATGATCAATTAATCAGTGAGTATACATGACTGATTATATCATCTCCCGCCCCTTCCTTATTTGCCAGGTGTGGTCTTTGGGGCTTCTACTACATTTGTACATGTGTAAGTGTTGCTGGCTATTTTGGAAAACAAAGGCACCTTGATTGCTGTCAAATTCCGAGGGTTATTTTCGGGAACCAGAGACAAAAGGCCAAATGGAGTTCTTTGTCCCACACACAACTTTAATGGGAAAATAACATAGGCTCCATGAGTACAGCTATATAGAAATACATGTATACAGGAAGGGCAAAGAAAAGAAACTAACATTTGTTGAAAGTCTGTTATGACCAAACACGTGCCAGATATTTTATGTATATTTTCTCATTTATTCTTCACTACAAACTTGACATCAAGGACATCATCCATGAAGAAAGCAAGAGGTCACTGAAAAGACAGGAAAGAAAGAAAAGACCAAGATGGATGTCAGAGGAGACTCTGAAACTTGCTCTTGAATGTCAAGCAGCTAAAGCAAAAGGAAGAATTGATGAAGTAAAAGAACTGAACAGAAGATTTCAAAGGGCAGCTCGAGAAGACAAAGTATTATAATGACATGTGCAAAGAGCTGGAAAACCAAAATGCAAGAACATGCTCAGCATTTCTCAAGCTGAAAGAACTGAAGAAACAATTCAAGCCTCAAGTTGCAATAGTGAAGGATTCTATGGGGAAAATATTAAATGACCCAGGAAGCATCAAAAGAAGACGGAAGGAATACACAGAGTCATTATACCAAAAAGAATTAGTCAACATTCAACCATTTCACAAGGTGGCATATGATCAGGAACTGATGGTACTGAAGGAAGAAGTCCAAGCTGCTCTGAAGGCATTGGTAAAAAACAAGGCTCCAGGAATTGATGGAATATCAGTTGAGATGTTTCAACAAACAGATGCAGTGCTGGAGGTGCTCACTCGTCTATGCCAAGAAATATTGAAGACAGCTTCCTGGCCAGCTGACTGGAAGAGATCCATATTTATCCTTATTCCCAAGAAAGGTGATCCAACCAAATGTGGAAATTATAGAACAATATCACATGCATGCAAAATTTTGCTGAAGATCATTCAAAAACGGCTGCAGCAGTATATTGACAGGGAACTCCCAGAAATTCAGGCTGGTTTCAGAAGAGGATGTGGAACCAGGGATATCATTGCTGATGTCAGATGGATCCTGGCTGAAAGCAGAGAATACCAGAAGGATGTTTACCTGTGTTTTATTGACTATGCAAAGGCATTCGACTGTGTGGATCATAACAAATTACGGATGACATTGCGAAGAATGGGAGTTCCAGAACACTTAATTGTGCTCATGAGGAACCTTTACATAGATCAAGAGGCAGTTGTTTGGACAGAACAAGGGGATGCTGATTGGTTTAAAGTCAGAAAAGATGTGCATCAGGGTTGTATTCTTTTACCATACCTATTCAATCTGTATGCTGAGCAAATAATCCGAGAAGCTGGACTATATGAAGAAGAATGGGGAATCAGGTTTGGAAGAAGACTCATTAACAACCTGCGTTATGCAAATGACACAACCTTGCTTGCTGAAAGTGGGGAGGACTTGAAGCACTTGCTAATGAAGATCAAAGACCACAGCCTTCGGTATGGATTGCACCTCAACCTAAAGAAAACAAAAATCCTCACAACTGGACCAATGAGCAACATCATGATAAATGGAGAAAATATTGAAGCTGTCAAGGATTTCATTTTACTTGGATCCACAATCAACAGCCATGGAAGCAGCAGTCAAGAAATCAAAAGACGCACTGCATTGGGCAAATCTGCTGCAAAGGACCTCTTTAAAGTATTGAAGAGCAAAGATGTTACCCTGAAGACTAAGGTGTGCCTGACCCAAAAAAAAAAAAAATTTCATGGTATTTTCAATCACATCATGTGCATGTGAGAGCTGGACAATGAATAAGGAAGACCAAAGAAGAACTGATGCCTTTGAATTGTGGTGTTGGTGAAGAATATTGAACATACCATGGACTGCCAAAAGAACGAACAAATCTGTCTTAGAAGACGTACAACCAGAATGCTCCTCAGAAGCAAGGACGGCGAGACTACGTCTTACATACTTTGGACATGTTGTCAGGAGGGATCAGTCCCTGCAGAAGGACATCATGCTTGGCAGAGCACAGGGTCAGCGGAAAAGAGGAAGATCCCGACAACGTGGACTGATAAAGTGACTGCAACAATGAGCTCAAGCATAACAACAATTGTGAGGATGGCTCAGGACCGGGCAGTGTTTCGTTCTGTTGTGCATAGGGTCTCTATGAGTCGGAACTGACTCGACAGCACCTGAGAACAACAACAACGACACAACCCTGAAGCCATGGTTTTATGCCAGTTTTAGTTATGATACTAAGTAATTTCTATACATTCACACAAAGATTTAAGAGTGTCAAAAACCTAAATGCTTAGACAAAAAAAAAAAAACAAAAACATTGCAGTCCAGTCGATTTCGACTCATAGCAACCCTATAGGACAGAGAACTGCCCCGTATGTTTTCCAAGGATTCGAACTGGTGGATTCAAACTGCTGTCCTTTTGGTTAGCAGCTGTAGCTCTTAACCACTATACCACCAGGGTTTCCAAATGCTTAGAGAAACATCAAAATTTAGTGTAACCAGAATGTATTTATTATGAGTAGATAAGATGTGAATTGGGCAGGGTCACTTGAACCTGTTGTGAAGGTGCTCCAAAGGGGGAACAGTGAAAGCCAGTTATACAGGTCATTGTTAGTTAACTTCTCGAGAGGTAACATCAAAGCACAGGGCAAGTTAAGGAAACAGCCACTGAGGACATGCCATACATCCTAAAACACCCTCTAGTTAGACCCCAGAGTTCCTGCTGGCTCCACATAGGTGGTTTTCCAAAAAAGCTAATGCCTTAGGCCAACCATCTCTGCTAAATTATTGTTTGGCTTAAAGGTGACTCCAGGAAACCAGTTCCTTCAAGGTTCAAAACAATACCTAAGGGTGGATGGCCTGGGTGGGTCACTCCAATTCTAACCATCCAGAAACCTAGATTTTGGGAAAATCAAAGCAATTTGAGCCCTGGACTATCTGATCCTAAAACACAAAGTCTAGGGCCTCATGAGACAAGACTGCGTTAGAATGGTGTGAGGGAAGGTAATTTTAAACCATTTTTTAAAGTTTTTTTTTTTTACTGTTGTCTTTTCATTACAAATTATGGTTATAAAAACTGTAACCAAACCAAAACCAAACTCATTGCCGTCAAGTCGATTCCAACCCATAGCAACCCTATAGGACAGACTAGAACTGTCCCATAGGTTTTCCAAGGCTGTAATCTTTAGGGAAGCAGACTGCCATATCTTTCTCTTGCGAAGTGATGGTGGGTTCAAACCACCAACCTTTTGGTTAGCAGCCAAGTGCTTTAACCACTGCCCACCAGCGGTCCTTGAAAACTGTAAAGCAACCTGGAAATATTCCTAATTCACACAAGTTTGAAAATTAGAATACAGAGCAGTGTGTGCACTATGACTAAAATTATGTACAAAAATGTGTTCAAAAGACAAAGACTGGAATGAAAATATGTGAAAAATGCAAAGATTGTGTTGAGCGAGTGAGGTTGTGGATGATTATTTTTATATACAAATGTTTAATGTTTTCGCATTATCTTTCAATAAGTGCAATTAAAAAAAATAAAAGTTGGGGAGAAAAGAAGGGAAATTAAGCATCAGAATTTTAAATGTTGGCTCACCCAAGCAGGGACAGTGGCCTGCCTTGATACTGTCTCTGGTTGTCTCGAGACCCAGGAGACACTGGGCTTGGCATCGAGTTCACAGAGCAGGGTCGAGAACCATGATAAGAAGACTCTGGGTACATGGAGGTTTTCTGAGTCCTTCTACAGGAAGCCAGGCCAGCAATTAAAAGAAAACATTGACTTCTCCTACATCTCGGCTACAAAAAGACAAAACCCAGTAGAAAAATGAGCTAAGAACTCAAATAGACATTTCTCCAAAGAAGATATACAAATAGCCAATTAAAAAAAAAAAAAAAAACCCATTGCTGTCAAGTGGATTCCAACTTATAGCGACCCAAGAGCATAGAGTAAAACTACCCCATAGGGTTTCTAAGGAGTGGCTGCTGGATTTTAACTGCTACCTTTTGGTTAACAGCCGAGCTCTTAACCACTGCATCACCAGGGCTCCAAACAGCCAATACCCATTAAGCCAAACCCATCGCCATCGAGTTAATTCCAACTCATAGTGACCCTATAGGACAGAGTAGAACTGCTCCTAGGGTTTCCAAGGAGTGGCTGGTGGATTCAAACCGCCAACATTTTGGTTAACTGACGAGCTCTTACCCATTGTGCCACCAGGGCTTCCTCATTAGTCATTAACGAGATGCAAATCAAAACCACAATCAAATACTACTTCATTTTCACTAGGATGGCTGTCATCAAAAAAAAAAAAAAAACTGGAAAATAACCAAGTGTTGATGAGAATGTGGAGAAACTGGAATCTTGATGCACTGCTGGTGGGAATGTAAAATGGTGCAGCACCTACTGACAACAGTTTGGTGGTTCTTCAAAAAGTTAAACATAGAATTAGAATATGACCCAGCCATTCCACTCCTAGGTATATATCCAAGAGATGTGAAGCAGGGACTCAGATACTTGTACATTAATACTCATTAAGCATTATTCACAAAAGGTGGAAACAACCCAAGTGTCCATCAACACGAACGGATAAACAAAATGTAGTATATCCATACAACGGAATACCATTTAGCCATAAAGAGGAGTGAAGTCCTGACACATGCTACAACATGGATGGACCTTTAAAACGTGCTGCATGAAATATGTCAGACACAAAAGGACAAATACTTCATTATCCCTCTTATATGAAGTATCCAGAATAGGCAAATGCTAGTGACCAAAGTTTATTAATGGTTCCCAGGGGTGGGTGGGAAAGAGGAGAAAAGGAGGACTCATAGCTTAGGGGACACTGAGTTTCTGTTAGGGTTGATGGAAAGGTTTAGACACACATAATGGTGATGGTTGAACAACATGATGAATGTAGTGAATGTCATTGAATTGTAAATGTGAGAAATGTTAAAATGGCACATGATTTTGAGGTGCAATGGGCTTCTCTTTACATATGGCCCTTCTGGCCTCTGGTTTATAATTTTGCCAAAATAATTGGCTGGACCACAATCTTGCAAGGGATTTGTTAGTTTACTGTGCAAATAAGGTACATAAGACCCTTTGGGAGATTGGTCGATTAGTATGCAAAGTGGGTGACTTTTGGTCTAGTGAGGGGATTGGCTAGTTTGTGGTCTTGCTGGGGTGGGGGAAGACACACCTCAAAATTGATAATAAGCTTGCTATATAAGCAGCTTACCCAACAGAAGTTTTTAGAGAGAGACACGGAGAGAGAAGGAACTTGTAACACTGAAGACGGCAAGAAACGATGCAAGACAGCAAGAAATGACATGAGGCAGCAAGAAGCAGCAGAGAGATGGCAGGGCCTGGCTGCAGTAGGTCTGAGCCATGGGGCCTGGCGGCAGTTGGTCAGAGCAAAGGGCCTACCTGCCGGCACCACCAAGAAGGAGCTAAGTGCTCTCTTGGTTGGAAGTGGTCTTGATTGATGAACTGTATCCCGTCTCCCAAGCAGTTCCTGTTACTTTCAAGTTGATCCTGATCCTGAGTTGTAACCTGTTACTTCCCCAGTAAACCACTTAACTGTAAGTACAGTTTGTGAGTTTTGTGAGACGCTGCAAAGATGATGGGAGGGAGAATACTGAGGGGAGGGGAAGTAGGTGATGTTAGAAATGCTGGAGTGGTACGGCAGCTTGGAGAAGTTGGACTGTGGGACATCTTTAACCTCTGCCTCATAGCAACCAGCTTTGTGCCGATTCTTATCAAAGACATCATTCATTTAGTTTTGTTACAAATGTATTTAGCACAATATAAAAAAAGGTAAAATGTAGTAAGATCCCACTTGTACGAAATAGCTAAAACCAAAAACCCTTTGCTGTTGAGTTGACTCCGACTCATAGTGACCCTATAGGAAAGAATAGAACTGCCCCATAGAGTTTCCAAGGCATGCCTCGTGGATTCAAACTGCTGGCCTTTTGGTTAGCAGCCATAGCACTTAACCACTATGCCACCAGGGTTTCAAAAATAGCTGGAATAGGCAAATGCATGGAGACAGAAAGTGCATTAATAGTTAGCAGAGGCGTTGGGAGGGGGAGCGGGAATTATTGCTTAATGGGTACAGAGGTTCTGTTTGGGGTGGTGAAAAAGTTTTGGAAATAACATGGTGATGATGGTTGCACGACATTGTGAATGTAATTAATGCCATTGAATTGCACACCTAAAAATGGTTATATTTTACCACAATAAAAAAAAGGAACAAAAAAAGAAAGAAGTAACTCACTCATGCTCCCGCTCCCACAATTAAGGATGCCTGCTAGCCCCACGCTCAAAGTAAGAACTCAGTGGCAGGGAAAAAAAGAGCTGCATTCAGCCATAGGAGTGAGATCTAGGCTGCCCAAAGCCAACAGGCCCTGACTCTCTATTCATCTGTGTTGAGACCATCCACTTGCCCAGAATAGCCCTTGGACGCTGATATGATTCCCTGTATGGGAGGTAGAGGTAAAATGGAAACCATGAATGTTCCCCAGGGTGCCACAAAAGCAGCGGTGAAATGTCAAACCACAGACTGACTCAAGATTTGTCTCACCTGCTTTGCTGACATGTCCTTCATGGCAACATGTGAAAAGTTGACATTGCAGAAACATTGAGGCTGATGGACCATATTCTTAGATTAGGCCCCAGACCCACCATCACTTGGATCTTGCTTATTCCAGGCTTTGCAAGAATGAACTGGTTTCCCTTGGCTTCCCTTGATCCCCATGTAGCTATGTGATATTCTAGAAGGTAGCTTAACCTCTCCCACGGTACAGGAATCAGGATAAGGGATGCCGGTAATCAAGGGGTACTCCAACTAGATTATTATTTTTGGCCTCTGAGACAGGGCTATGAATTGGAACTGAGGCTAAGGACTGTGGGAGAAAAAGTACTGAGATGTACGAGGCTGCAGAGACTCTGGGGATTCATCTTGATACCAGAAGACAGAAGTCTGTCTGAGGACTTTTCTAAAGGGCTGTGACTCTACCTCTGGCTAGAACTGCCATCTGTCTTCAGGGGCCCTTCTAGCACCAACGGTTAATACCTGCTAAAGGTGAAGAGAAACATCTCGCTTGGCTACTGAGTTGACTCTCTTTGAATTTATACGTTCTCTCCCCATCTCCATTTTGTCATACATCATCATACAATAATTGTGCTAAAATAATAAACTCATTTTCCTACTCAAAAGCCTTCAAGGACTCACTGGTGCCTGCTGGATAGTCAAATTTCTTATCTCACTCCCTCACCATCTGACACAAACTAACTTCCTAGCTTTTTGGTTCCCATCAAGGCCATCTAGCCAGCGCCCCCGTAGGTGGTTGGTACCTCCCTTCCTGTGAGATCGTGTGTAGACAGCCCCCCTCCATCTCTCCAAAGCTGACTCAGCTTGGGACCTACAACAAAAATTTCCATAGAAATGAACTGAAAAATGATGAAATATATAGCAGAGACCTTTGCAAATGTAGAGATGCAATGGGAAAAACACCATTGAAAGAGATGGAGAAGACAACACTTGTTGAAGAGGATATTTTCCAGCTAGTTTTCTGAAAACACTCCTCCCAGAGGTGTTAGTTCTTGTGGATGCAGTCTGTTTCCTCTCTAGAGGAGTCAGCATGTATACCAGCATGCTTACCATTCTGAGGAGACCTATGACTTTAAAAAAAAAAAAATCAGCCTTGCATTTAACCCAGCATTTCATAAATGGACTTGATCATGGGACCCTGATTTCCTGCCACACCTATTAGCATCCCTTGGAAAAAGCGTTCTGTAGGACTTGACTAGGGAATATTATTTTTAGTTGTTCTTTTTTGACTCTGGCCCACCAACAAATGTCAATTGCCTTCTTCTGTCCCCCTTCCTCCACCACACTGCCTGGAATGCAGTGAGGTGGGGAGCCATATGAAATCATGCAGTTAAAAGCAACACCCTAGGCAGGGCCAAGCAAACAGAGAGAAGGAGCTGGAGCTTCTGGTAACATCACAGAACTGAGCGGCTACAACAGGTTGGACCTTTAAGCCAGTATTATTTTGGTCTCTGTCACATGTGGCTGAACCTATGTTCTCACGAGTACCAAAAAAAAAAAAAAAAAAAAAAACCAAGCCCGTTGCCATTCCGTCGATTCCAATTCATAGTGACCCTACAGGACAGAGTAGAACTGCCCCATGGTTTCCAAAGAACGCTAGGCAGATTTGAACTGCAGACCCTTTGGCTAGCAGCCATAGCACTTAGCCACTACACCACCAGGTTTCCTCCCACAAGTACAGTCGTCACTTATTGTTTTGTCTGACCAGTACCCTTTTCATTTGGAAAATGCTTCCCAGCTTTCAAATTGTGTGCTTTTTAGGGCATTTGCAGGACTTCATTCCACAGGGAGGTTCCAGAGAAGGACACATGATCCATTTGGCCAAGCAGAACTCTCCTTGGGATTTTTTTTTACCTGAAGCTGGCAGCAAAGAGCCTTTTGACTGAGAGAAGAGCTGGCTACAGGGATATAAAAAGATGAGGTTGGAGCTTCCTGAGGATATAGTTCTAGCTTCCTTGTAGGGACTGATGGCCTGAGATAACACACGCCAACCAGCATAGCAACTTATGTCAGATTTCCCAGAAACAGACCCTGAAATGAGGATTCATGTTGAAGAGATGATTAAGGAAGGGCTTAAGATGGTGCCAGGCTCAGCAATGTTTTCTTTTGTTACATATAAGGTCTCCATGAGTTGGAGCCAATTCGAAGCAACTAACAACAAATCTAGGGGGAAACAGTAAAAGGGTTGAGCAAGCAGGACAGGGAAGGGGAAGGAGCAGAGCTAGGGAGCCATTTCAGGTGAAGTTCCAGCCTCAGCCTGGTCCCTTGGGATTCTCTGGAGTGTCAATTATGCCTCAGGATTATCCCTTGAGAAACCGTTTTAATTCTCCTGAAATTCAGATTTCTGGGTCCTTGGAGTTAGGATGACCCACTGTCATGGACTGAATTATGTCCCCCCAAAAAATGTGTGTATCAACTTGGTTAGGCCATGATTCCCAGAATTGTGTGGTTGTCCTCCATTTTGCGATTGTAATTTTATGTTAAGAGGATTAGAGTGGGATTGTAACACCACCCTCACTCAGGTCACCTCCCTAGGTAAAGGAAGTTTCCCTGGGGTGATAAAAGGAAAGGAAAGAGAAGTAAGCAGAGAGTTGGGGACCTCATACCACCAAGAATGCAGCACTGGGAGCAGAGCGCACCCTTTGGGCATGGGGTCCCTGTGCCTGAGAAGCTCGTCAACCAGAGAAAGATTGAAGACAAGGACCTTCCTCCAGAGCCGACAGGGAAAGAAAGCCTTCCCCCGGAGCCAATGCCCTGAATTTGGACTTGTAACCTACTAGACTGTGAGAAAATAAATTTTGTTAAAGCCATCCACTTGTGGTGTTTCTGTTTTGGTAGCACTAGATGACTAAGATAGAAATTGGTACCAAGAGTTGGGTGCTGCACTAACGGATACCAAAAATGTGGAAGCGCTTTTAAAACTGTGAATGGATAGAGTTGCGACAGCAGCAGAGGACCAGTGCAGCAGAGAACCTGCAGCGACAAAATCAGGAGACCAGAGCAATATGGCGCTGAAGCCAACCCAGAGAGTGAGAGAGCTGAGTGCCTGTGGGCAGAAGGCTTCCTGGCGGAGTGGGCTGCATCTAGTGAGCTGCATCTAGGCACTTATCAGTGGCTACTGAGCTTTGGAACACTTGCCCCAGCAGGGCAGATGCAGACATGAGGACCGAGGAGCCGAGAGGCCAAGAAACCAGGAAAAGAAACTGAAGAGACAAAAAATACCAGAAGCCAAGCTGCCTTGGTCTCAAAAGGTATGGCCTCTGGTGTTTCTAAGGGTGGAGTTGCCACTCAGATGGACTAGGAGAATGGTGGCCTAAAGCTGAGGGAGCACAGTTGCTGTCCCAGCGGGTGTGGAAGGCAGAGCTGAAGCCCAGGGCCGAGGGTCCTCCACTCAGAATCTGGAGAGTGTGGCCAATACCTAGAGTATGGAAGGCAGAGTTACTGTGTAAACTGTCTCAGAAAACAAAGGATTATTTTCAAAGCTTTGAGGGCCAATGCAATGTGTTCTGCTAAATTGCTTGGTGCTGTTATGCCTTCTTTCCCTCCATTTTCTCCCATTTGTAATGGAAATGTCTAGCTTGTGCCTTTTCTGCCTTTGTACCTTTGGAAGCAGATAACTTGTGTTCTAGATTTCACAGATGAAGAGGAATTTTTGAATTTTGGACTTGGACTTGATTTAAGACTTTTGCTATGCTATGATGGGATGAACATGTTTTGCACATTGCAAGAATGTGATTTGGGGGGGGGGCCAAAGGGTAGAATATCATTGATTGAATTATGACCCCCCAAAATGTGTGTAACAACTTGGTTAGACCATGATTCCCAGTATTGTATGGTTGTCCTGCATTTTGTGATTATAATTTTATGTTGAGAGGATTAGAGTGGGATTGTAACGCCGCCCTCACTCAGGTCATCTCCCGGATCCAAGGTAAAGGGAGTTTCCCTGGGGTGTGTCCTGCGCCACCTTTCATCTCTCAAGAAATAAAACGAAAGGAAAGCAAGCAGAGAGTGCAGCACCAGGAGCAGGGTGCATCCTTTGGACTCAAGGTCCCTGCGTCTAAGAAGCTCCTCTACCAGGGAAGATTGAAGAGAAGGACTTTCCTCCAGAGCCAAAACAGAGAGAAAGCCTTCCCCTGGAGCCTACACCCTGACTTTGGACTTGTAACCTACTAGGCTGTGAGAAAATAAATTTCTCTTTGTTAAAGCCATTCACTTGTGGTATTTCTGTTTTAGCAACACTAGATGACTAAGACACCTACCCAGGCCATTTTCCTTAGGTATCCTTTTGAACCTTGAGCCTCGAAACAAAAAGTCACTTTTGAGTCCAACAATGAACTAGATAAACTAGTAAGACCATTTTGACTTGGGCATTGTGCTCTTTTGAAGAAGTCAGTCAGTTTCAGGAATCCGAGACTCCAAAGGTCAGACTGGAAGCTATGTTTTAGGGTAAATCAGTAATTATTTTAGTTGTTCTTCAAGACAATGCTGTATGAAATTCTTCTGTCCACAAACTTGTTTATCAGTTCTGTTCCGATCCTTTTTTCCAAGGTGATGTCGATAAGATTTGGTCTAAGAGTGTTTTGAGGTGCTCTTATCTTCGGAACATTTTTTACCCTCTAGTTGAATTGTTACCCCAGTTTGTAAATCATATATTCAATAAACTTCAATTTCAATAACTGGCTTAATATGATTTTTGTTTTAACACCTGCTTCAAGCATGAACCTTCCTGCTTCCATACCGTCATTCATGGATTAGGGCTGCCCTGGGGGGTGTATATTCCAGTGCTTACAGAACAGCTCCGGGGCAGCCCTCTCAGGAAATGCATTATAGGAAAGAATTGTTGGGGCGAGCTCCAAGGCTGGGCACAGACCCAGTGAGAGGGCTACCAGAGGATGTGGGCCTAGCTGACAGAGTCACCACCTCACAAAGACAAGCAGAGAGCCCAAGGCAGAGCCAGCCTGTGGCTCGGTGTCTCTTACCCTGGGGATGTGGCTTTGGTGCCTCAAGCCTACCGATCATACTGCCTGGGTTCATGCCCAGGTGGGGCTCAGAGTCGCTCCTGAAGGGGCAGAACTGGAGCACGGTCAGGCGAGGTCTGGCACCAGTGGCCGTGCTGGGGACAGCCCTGAGCTGGATGAAGACGGGCACAGCTGAGCTCAGGCTTGCGGCTGCCACCTCAGAGTGGACAAGCCCAGGTGAGCAAGACAGGGACTGGAAAAGGGCTTCCTCTGTCTCCCCCACTCTTGGATTGTCCCCCTCAATGGCACATTTTGGCTCTCCTCCTTTCCCATCCCTCATTCTTCAAGGCCATAGGTCTGTGTTCCTTGTGGCACACCTGCAGCTTACCCCTTGGGCACAAGAGCCTCAGAGACTGCTTGGAGAGCTGGAAGTGTCTGGGAATTTAAAGTTCCCCCTTCCCCCAGGGCCAGTAGCCAAAGACTCCTGTGGGAGTACAATAGCCTTGTTCCTTTGCCTGCAGGTGTAAATTACACCCCAGAGCTGCCAGGGATCGGGTTGAGGCTGGAACCTGGCCTAAATGAACCCTGGCTGGGCTTTCTTCCCTGTCCCACCCACTCACTTAATAGGTCACTTGCACAGAATCCTTGATTCGGACATAGCCCGATCCACACCGCAAAGGCCCATCCAGATGCTGAATTTGCAACTGGATCTCACTGACTACTGGATGATTGGCTGATATTAAGACAGGGAGCAAAGGCCCTGAGATCAGAGGGTACCTGTTTGAAGAATAGCAAAGAGACTGGTGTGGTTAGAGGGGAAGCAAGTTAAGAGAGATAAGCTATACTTTCAGGGAGGTAATAGGGAGTTGGCTGTGGAACCTAGGGACTTATTAAGACAACAAGAAATGGGCCAGGGCGCAGAAACAAAGCCACTCCCCAGAACAATGGGGCAGGGTATCAGAAAATAGCCTGCAAACTTCTTTAAAGTTGTTTTTCAGAAGCAGCTGGAGAAAACCAGCCCCAGGGACAGGCACAGAACATCCACCTGTGACCACTGTGTGACCTTCCACCAGGGACAGTGAGGGGCTGCAGCAGCAGCCGGGAGGCTGTGCAGGCACGACACCCCATAATCAGTCATGCTATGAATCCCAGAGGCCTCCCGGACAGGAGCCCTCTTGGAAAGCTGCTGCGGCTGCACAGTAATTAACATATCCCCACCTGTGCCTGTGAATAAACATGAATCTTTTCCTGCACAAGAACTTTTAAAAACCCAGGCCCAACTTTTGTTCTGAGACTGGAGTATGCGTTGCTCTAGGCCCTCCTCGTCTCCGTTTGCAAGCCTCTTCAATAAAGCTTTGCTCTTGTGGAAAACTCTACATGTCTTACCTGTTCATTCCCGACAAGTGAGAGGCAAGAACCTTATTCCGGAGACAATACCACTACAGAAAACACGTGTTGTTGCGTTCGCTGCTGTCCAGTTGGCTCCGACTCACGGTGACCATATATAACAAAATAAAACATTGCTCGATCCTATATCATCGTTGGTATGCCTGAGCCCACTGAGTGCCTTCCAACCTAGGGGGCTCATCCTCTAGCGTTATATCAGACAATGTTCTGTTGTGATCCATGAGGTTTGCAATGACTAATTTTCAGAGGTAGATTGCCAGGCCTTTCTTCCTAGTCTGTCTTAATCTGGAAACTCTACTGAAACCTGTCCACCAGGGGTGACCTCAGAGGCTTACTGAGGGGGAAGTATAGGGGACCACTTGCCCCCGGTGCAACTCCAAGGGGATTTCAGACTAAAAATGACATTTCAAGGTGCCACAAATATGAAAGATGCGTGACTGAGGTAGCTGAACAAGAGAGGTGTCTTGGTCATCTAGTGCTGCTATAACAGAAATACTACAAGTGGATGGCTTTAACAAAGAGAAATTTATTTCTTCACAGTCAAGTAGGCTAAAAGTCCAAATTCAGGGTGTCAGCTCCAGGGGAAGGTTTTCTCTCTCTGCTGGCCTTCTCATCAGTCTTCGCCTAGACTAGGAGCTTCTCTGCGCAGGGACCTGGAGTCCAAAGGACATGCTCTGCTCCTGGCACTGTCTTCTTGGTGTATGAGGTCCCCCTGTTTCTCTACTGGCTTCTCTCTTTTATATCTCAGGAGATTGCCTCAAGACACAATCCAATCTTGTAGATTGAGTCCTGCCTCACTAACACAACTGCCACCCATCCTCCCTCATTAGCATCATAGAGGCAGGATTTACAACATACAGGAAAATCACACAATACTGGGAATCATGGCCCAGCCAAACTGATACACACATTTTTGGGGGGACATAATTCAATCCATGACAAGAGGGGAAGGTGTTTCTGCTGAGGCGATGCCACTATCAACGTATATTCATCTTGAAACTCGGGGGGCGGGGGGGGTGGCAAAACTTAGAAATTGCCCCTGGGTGCTCATTACCCTACATACAGCCCTGGGTGACACTGATGGCATTTGAAATACCTGTGACATAGCTTCCAGCATCATAGCAACACACAAGCCACCACAGTACAGAAATCTGACAGATGGGTGGTGGTATAAAATACATCCAGTTGCCATTGAGTCAGCTCCGACTTATGGCGACTCCATGTGTGCCAGAGTGGAACTGCGCCCCATAAGGTTTCATTGGCTGATTTTTCAGAAGTAGATTGCCAGGCCTTCCTTCTGAGGTGCCTCTGGGCAGACTCGAAACACCAATCTTTTGGTTAGCAGTAGAGCCTATTAACTGCACCACCCAGGGACTCACAAAATACATCACAATGGTGATATCATGATGTCCCCCATCACCACTTCCCTCTTCTACCCCCTGCAACCAGCTTTCATTGGTGAATTCATCGTTTCCCCATTCTCAGCTATGCAGCAGCTGGGGGAGATGGACCCCTACCCAACTCCCCCATTCCCTGGTGGTTTCAGACATCAGCGGACTCCATTCTCCGAGTCCAGTGATCAGTCCCACCATGGGCAGGAAACCAGAGAGATCCAGCAAGACATGAGAAGGCATTTGCTTGAGTTTCCAGGAAGGAAAAGCCTCCTTCTTAGAAACCCCAGGAAGAGGGGTGTGAATGAGGAAGGTGGTAACCGGTAACCACTGTGCTGCCCCCAGCCTGCCTGGTAAGGGAGATAGTACCCTGAGACACTGCTGAGACAGGAAGAAGGAGAAACTGGGCCACACATCGCTCGACCCTGAATAGTAAAATTTTCTTTTACTATTTAGCCAATTTGAGTTGGGGTTTTGTTTTGTTTTGTTTTGATCCTTAAGAATATTGAACGATTCGTTGCCTTTTTGGAAATGCCCTATTTTGACATTATCTTGAGTTCTTTAAGCTTCCTGAATGTTCTACTTACAAGGGCGAATCAAAAAGAAGCTCTTCCCTCCAGGGCTCAGCCTCAGGACATCCTGTGAGATCAGCACATTTCACAACCACTGGTCAGGATTACCGAGCCCTATAGGGTTGCTGTGCGTCGGAATCCACTTGATGGCACTGGGTTGGGTGGCTCAGTTAAGAGATTGGTTGCTAACCAAAAGGTCGGCAGTTCCAATCCAGCAGCCGCTCCTTGGAAACCTTATGGGGCACTTCTACTCTGTCCTGTAGGGTGGCCGTGAGTCAGAATAGGCTCCACGGCAAGGGGTTTAATTTTGGGGTTTTGTCAGGATTTCAAGTAATGGCCCATTCCCCAGACCCCTTCACTGGACACACGGTGTCCTAGGGGTGGACACCGTGCTGGCCATATCAAACCCTCGGGAGATAACAGGATGCAGGAACTTGAAAAGCAACCCAACCGTTAAGGACTGTTGAATGAATGGACCCGTCATTTAATTCACAGATGCCTGTTACATATTCCCTAATTGATATGCCTTAAATTTGTTTACTCATTCTTTCAACAAGTATTTATTGAGTAGCAGCTCTATGACAGACACTGTCCTAGGTGCTGAGGATACAACAGTGACCAAAACAGACAAAAATCCCTGCCCTCGTGGATTACCCTTTAGTAGGGGAGATATACAGAAACGAGTCAAATCTATAATATGTTTTAGCTGCCACAGAGTTGGCCCACGACTCATGGCTGCCCCATGCACAACAAAACGGCCCGCTGACCAGTCCTGTGCTATACCCATGACCGACTGCAGACAGGACCGTTAGGACGCACAGGGTTTTCGTCAGCTGATGTTCAGAAATAGATCGCCAGGCCTTTCTTCCTAGTCCACCCTAGTCTGGAATCTCCGCCAAAACCTGTTCAGCATCATAACAACACACAAGTCTCCACAATAGACACAGTGGCTGGGCACGAGGTACATAGGCTGGGAATCAGACCTGAATCTCCAGCATGGGAGATGAGACTTCCACCACTGGACCACCAATGCCCCATAATATATTAGATAGCGGTAAGGATTAAGGAGAAAAAGAGGTGATAAGGAGCACGAGAGGTAGGGGTGGAGGGTGAACAAAAACAAAAAAACAACAAACCTGTTGCCATGGAGTCAATTCTGACTCATAGCGACCCTATAGAGCAGAGCAGAACTGCCCCATAGGGTATCCAAGGAGCGGCTGGTGGATTGGAACTGCAAATATTTCGGTTAGCAGTCGTAGATCTTAACCACTGTGCCACCAGGGCTCCAGAGGGTTAATAGAGGGTTATATCTGAGTAAAGAACACATGAATGAATCATCCACACCAACCTCATTGCCCTGTAGAAGTACAATCTGAAGCAGAGAAATAAGGAAGCTGCCCCAGGAGAAGGGAAGATGCAGCCTTATCAATTACATGCAGCCAGGGCCAGCTTCCTGAGTGTGCCATCTGTGTAGTCCCACAGGGACCCATATTTAGAAGGGCCCAGGCTGGGTTTGATGCTCTGCTGTCTCCATTTTGAAATTCATAATAAGTTTTGAACAAGAAGCCCACATTTTCACTCTGCATATCACACCTTATTCTTTTGGATAAGCAATGCCTTCTGCCTAACATCCTCTTTGAAAGCACAGATACTCCAAGAAGACCTTAGTGATTCATGTTTCTAACACAGTGGTGGGAACTGTTCTTCCTCTGGTAGGTGTGAAATACGAGATGGAGAACGGACCAGGCAGGGTAGGCTGGGTTATGCTGCCTGGAGCCCCCAGGAAGAGAGGGCTGTGAATGAGAAAGGATGAAACCCATAGCCACTATTGCTGCTCCCAGCCTGCCTGGGACAGAAGACAGTATCCGGAGACGGGGCTGAGACCCGGAAAAAGAGAAACTGGGCCCTGGGCACATCACTGAAGCCTTGGATAGAGGACTGTTCTGTTACACGCATACATACATACCTGTTGCCAAGAATTGCGCAGGGTAAAACTGTGCTATGTAGGCTTTTCTTTTTTAATAATTGATTTTATTTTTTTGTTATTTTTGAGAACATAAACAGCAAAAATATACATTGATTCAAGTCTCTACATGTACAATTTGGTGACGTTGGTTACATCCTTCGAGCGGTGCAACCATTCTCACCCTCCTTCTCTGAGTTGTTCCTCCCCTATTAACATAAACTTACTGCCCCCTAAAAAAAAAAAAAAAAAGGTTCCTATTAAATCTTTCAAGTTGCTGTTGTCACTTTGATCCCTATAGGTAGCTCTTAAACAAGCTTAATGCTCAAGGCAGACATTCTTTACTAGTTAAGCTAAACTATTGTTTGGTTTTAAGAAGACTTTAGGGGATATTTTTGGTTTAGGGTTTAAAGATTATCTCAGGGCAATAGTTTCAGGGGTTCATCTAGCCTTCATGGCTCCAGAAATTCTGAAGTCAATGAAAACTTTAAATTCTGTTCTGTGCTTTTCCCCCTTTGATCAAGATTCTTCTATGAATATTTGATCAAAATGTTCAGCAGTGGCAGCCTGGCACCATCTAGTCCTTCTGGTCTCATGGCAAATTGGGCACTTGTTCATGGAGGCAATCAGCTGCAGGGGCTAACAAACCCAAGTTTGGCAGGTGAGATGGCAGACTTCTGGCTCATAGGCTGCAGAGTCTGACAAATCCCAAGATCAGCAGACAATAGGGTAGGTCACAGTCTCAAGTCCCAAGAGCCGGAGGCCTGATGATGATGAGCTGGATATAGGATCCAGAGCAAGCAAAAGCCAGAAGTTTGTGAGAACGTCCATAGGCTTTGGATGCAGGCTCACTCCCGAGGAAACTCCACTTACAACTGAATGGCTAATGACAACAGATCACATCGTGGAGGTGATTACATTCTATCACAAAATGGAGACTAATGACATCATTACATAACTGCCAAATTACATCTTTATGTAATTGCCAAACTACATCATTACATAACTGTCAAACTACTGAGAATCATGGTCCAACCAAGTTGAAACACAACCTTAACTGTCACACATGAGAAAACAGGACAATGAATAAGGAAGACCGAAGAAGAACCGATGCACTCTTATTATGGAGTTGGCAAGGAATACTGACTATACCTTGGACTGCTAGAAGAATGAACAAATGTGTCTTGGAGGAGGTACAGCCAGAATGCTGCTTAGAAGCAAGGATGGTGAGACTTTGTCTCACATACTCTGAACATGTTATCAGGAGGGACCAGTCCTTGGAGAAGGACATCATGCTTGGTAAAGTAGAGAGTCAGCAAAAAAGAGGAAGACCCTCAACGAGATGGACTGACACAGTAGCTGCAACAATGTGCTCAAACATAGCAACAATTGTGAGGAAGGTGCAGGACCAGGTAGTGTTTCATTCTGTTGTACGCAGGGTCCCTATGAGTTGGAACCCACTCAAGGGCACCTAACAACAACAATATCAAAGGTGGTAAGTGCTCGCACATTATTCTCCTTTAAAATTTTTTCTGGCTATTGTTAGTTCATTAGTTGTTGAGTCAGCTCCAGCTCATGATGACCCCATGTACAACAGAACAAAGTGTTGTCTGGTCCTGTGCCATCTTCACCATCTTTGGTATGTTTGAGTCCATTGTTGCAGCCACGGTGTATTTTAAGTGCTTTCCGAACTAGGGGGCTCATCTTCTAGGAATATATTAGACAATATTCTGTTGTGATCCATAGGGTTTTCATTGGCTAATTTTCAGATGTAGATTGCCAGGCCTTTCTTCCTGGCCTTAGCCTGGAAGCTCCTCTGAAACCTGCCCACCAAGGGCAACTCTGCTGGTATTTGAAATACCAGTGACATAGTTTCCAGCATCATAGCAACACACAAACCACCATAGTACAACAAACTGAGAGACAGGCGGTATTTGCTGGTTATTATCATACCTTTATGTTTTAGATAGATTTGAGAATCACTTTGTCAGGTCCCCACACCGCTCGTGAATTTGATTAGAATGGAATTATGTTTGTAGACAAATTTACATCTTGACAATATTGAGAGTTACTAGTTAATAAAGTCTTCTTTAAGTATCTCATTATGGTTTTATCATTGTCTTCAAATATATTCAGTAACTTCCTAATAATTTAATCCTCGGGTATTTTGTTTTATGGTTCTTATGAATAAGACTCTAATTTTGTTTTCAAAATGACATTCTAATATAGCAGAAGGGCTCTTGATTCTAATTTTCTTTGTAACCGTCTCCTCTGCTGAACTCTTACCAGTGCTAATAGCTTTTCATTAAATTCCCTCGGTATTTATAAGCTGCAATCAATTTATTCACGAATTGCGATCTGTTTCTCTCTCTGTCTTTTTACTGATTTTATACTGCTCATTTCTGTAGCAAGAGCGGAACTTACGGTGTTACCCAATGCAATTTGCATTTCCACTCTTTTCTGTGACCCCATGACCACGTCTCTTCAGCCCGGCTGCAGCCAGGGTGTCTATGTCTACTGGCTCAGGGAAGAGATGACACAGCAGAATGCAGGACAAGGAAGCCAAGTTCTTAGAATTTTCAGGGTATAAATGATGGATCCGGGATGGCAGATGAGAAGGCCACCCAGCCACGCTACCGAATGTGGTCCACGAGCTGTTTGTTACTGGTCTATGATGATAGAAGTACAGAAATTGAGAGCAGGCATTTAGACACTTTTATAGCAATTTGAAGGAGCCCTGGTGTCACAGTGGTTAAGCACCCAGCTGTTACCCACCAGCCCCTCCATGGGAGAAAGATGTGGCAGTCTGCTTTCATAAAGATTACAGCCGAGGAAACCCTATGGGATAGTTCTACTCTGTCCTATAGGTCGCTATGAGTTGGCATTGACTCGAGGGCAGTGGGCTTGGGGTTTGCACAGCAATTTGTTGTTGCCACAACATCCAAGGGCATGATCTGCAGACTCATCTCTTTGAACAAGTGTATAAAAAAAAGTATATAGGCCACAAATATTAATCCATGACAACTAGAAATAAAAAACAGGTCCTTCATCACAGATAGTGCTTCTTAAGAAACTAGAAGTCTGTGGATTCAGGGAGAGGAGAAAAGAAAGAGGGAAACAAATGAGTTAGAAACTGCTATGTGTTCCTGCCCCGTGCCCCCGCCCCCAGAAGCCCAAGCATTGCCATAGTGGTGGGTGGGTGCCATGATGGGAGAGCTGCCAGTAGGAGAACAAAAGATATCTGGAATCCGAAGGGACTCATGCCCTCTTTCTAAATAGAGCCTAGTAAGCAGCAAGAGTCTATGATTTCTTTGAGAAATGAAAAGGCTGTGTGCAGAGCTTAGCAGCTGGGCCTGAGACGGCCCACACAGTTCCCACGCGCCCCACCACAGGGCCGGGAGCAGCAGAATAATTTGACATGAGTCCAGAAGGAGCCCAAAGGCAGTGAAGAAACTTGGACTCCCCCACCAGTGGCACAAAGGCTTCCAGCCACTCTCACATGCCCAAACGGAGTGCAGAAAGAGCTGAGAAGGCAGACCTGGGGAAAAGTCAGAGCTGAGAACTAGGGACGACGTAGCAGCTGCCTGTATGGACTGACACCCAAGTTTCAGACAAGACTAAGTACACCCTCCTGCCCTCCCCCCAACTCCTCCCGTCATCCCTCAGACGATAAACCTGGCAGGAGGGGGAAACTCCAATCACAACCAAGATGAAATTTCTATCATTTAGCAGAATAGTGACTCATGACTCATTTTCAATTGGATTATAAAAAAAAGAAGCAGAAACAAATGGGGAGGTCTTATTTCTTGCAACTATCAGTCTATGGACTGAGACACATGGCTGCTTTTGCTATGTTTAACCAGAATGATGTTAGAGGGCACCTTTACCTTCTGATTTTAACTGGAATGCATCTGGTATTTGACTGTTGGGATGGTATTTGATATTGGGCTTTCATATTCTTTGTTTCATATTCGTTATGATGTTTTTGGAAGTAAATAGCCAGGCCTTTCTTCTGAGGTGCCTCTGGGTATACTCAAACTTGTAAACTTTCAGTTAGCTGTGGATCGTGTTAGCTATTTCCACCACCCAGGGACTTCAAATTGCTAATACTAATTCAATATTTTATTTCAATTCCTAAACCCACTTATAGGGTGGAAAGTACTTTTGCTGTCGTGGATAATCTAAAGGCTGATGCCATGTTTGAAACTGACTAGAGTTTTTGTTGTCTTATTAAATCAAAAATTGATGCTGAATTTTATTGAATGCGGTTTTGGCATCTATCAAGAGGGTCACATGATTTTTCTCCTTTAATTTATTAAGATATTGAAGTATACAGCAGAGTTCTGAACATCTGTTGTGGATTAAATGGTGTCTCCCCAGAGTTTGTGTTAGAATCCTAACCCCAATACCTGTGGGTGTAATTCTGTCTGGAAATAGGGCTCTCTTTATCGTATTAATTAGGTCAGACTCGAGTAGGGTGAGTCTTCAGTCTAATCACTTCTGAGTTAAAAAAAGAACAGATTAGACACAGAAATACGCACTCACATAAGACAGATATCACGTGAGGATTATCTATAAGCAAAGGAAACCCAACGATAGCTGCCAGACACGGGAAACAAGCAGAGACACTCAGAGAAGGCAATTGACACACTTGAGGCCCTGGCTGGGACGTTTAGCCTCCAGAATTGTGAGGGTAAAAAAAATTCTGTTCTGTTCTCCCGCATCTTCTCCCAAGGCCCCTTCTATTGCAGCCCGGAAGAAGTCAGATGGCTCTCAGGCCAGGTCGGAGGTGCTGCCTCTTGCCAAGCCCCGGTGCTGCTCTGTCTGCCTGGGAGGCCCACGTTGTGTTTCCGTGACTTGGGTGTGCTCAAGTTTTCACAATTATTTAAGCTATACATATTTATGTTTTGTGTTCTTCTCTATATATGTTATATTTCACTATGAACAGGGTTTAAAAGTCTCTCTCTCTCTCTCTCTCTCTCTCTGTGTGTATTCAAACCAAAACCAAAACTGTTGCTGTCAAGTCGATTCTGACTCATAGTGAACCTGTAGGACAGAGTAGAACTGCCCCATAGGGTTTCCAGGAGTGCCTGGTGGATTAGAACTGCTGACCTTTTGGTTAGCAGCTGTGGCACTTAACCACTACACCACCACAGTTTCCATGTGTGCCAATATATGTGTATATATATATACCCATTGCTGTGGAGTTGATTCCGACTCATAGCGGCCCTGTAGGACAGAGTAGAACTCTGCTATAGGGTTTCCAAGGAGTGGCTGGTAGATCTGAACTGCCAATCTTTTGGTTAGCAGCCAAGCTCTTTAACCACTGTGCCACCAGGTCTCCATATATGTGTGTGTGTATATATATATATATATAGTGTATTCAAAGTAAAATATAAAATACACACACATATATATATATTCAAAAACCAAACCAGTTGCCGTTGAGTCAATTCCAACTCATAGTGACCTTGTAGGACAGAGTAGAACTGCCCCATAGGGTTTGCAAGGAGCACCTGGTGGATTTGAACTGCCTCTTAGTTAGCGCCATGGCTCTTAACCACTATGCCACCAGGGTTTCCACAAACATATTAGATATATATAAAATATATATAAAGATTCTGAAAACCCGGTCCTCTGCTTTATTTCTAGAGAAGGGTATAAGGAGAAGAGAAAGTATTCACTTAAATTTGAGGGGCAGCTAAATTGGAAGCAATAGTAGCAATGATTTCAGGCTTCTAAGGTTCCTCTGTACCAAAAGGGAATGCTGTCTGTACATATTTTTATAGATGCATTTTTCCTCCAGAAAAATTCAATGGAAAACTGTTAATGGGAGGTCTTCAGTCTTTTACTTAATACAGTTGTGTATTAAAATAGTTATTTTTGAAAGCCTGGATAATGACACAGGTAGCAGGAAAACCCAGGACTGACCCCAGATGACCAGAGACACACCAACACCTGGGCTGTGTCCAGAGAGATTGCAACACATAACTGTCTCCTTCCTGGATAACAACCATGCCTTTGACCTGCTGCCTGCTACCCTCACTCCAGACTGTCAATTACTCACAGGGTTTTAACCTCAGGACCTAGTCTTTGACAGGTTTGGCTGTGCACACCCCAGGGGTTTTCTAAGGATCTCAGGAAGTGACAGAAAATTCCTGCAGCAAGTGGAATGACACCATTCACAAAGCCAAGTCCATCTGAATGTTAGTGGTAGGAACTCAGCAGAACTCCAGGCCATTGGAGGGCTTGGGGTGAGAAGGGAAATTCCCCTGGGAGGGCTTGGGGTGAGAAGCGAATTTGGGTAGCAGCGATGAGATCCTGGTGGAGTTCACAAAGGAGGGGAGGGAGGGATAAGAAAATGGGGTTGAAACACAAGAACTGCATAAGTCAGGAAGAACAAGGTCAGGGCTCAGATACTGGAACTATGACATATTTTTCTTCCCCTTCCTGGCACAGAAATCAAAAAGTGCTTGTGTGTTGCTTTGCTGTCACGTTGACAATGTCACCTGGGATCCTTTAGTCCCAGGGCCAGTACAGACCTTCCAGAGGACCTTGGAGAGCCTTCCAAGAGAGTGCATCTGTTCGGTGCCAAGTACACTGGGAAGAGCCTCCCACTGTGACCTTACTCCCTGATCACTAAAGATGAACCCTAAGAGCAGGGAAGAAAGCCGATAAGCAACATGATTTTACAATACAGAACTCAGGAACTAGTCAGGCCAGGTATCTCTAAGAGTGGCTGAAAGTCTGTTTAAGAATTAGACCTTATGTGTTTATGAAAATTCATCCAACCTAGTTGAAGGGAAAGACAGCACACAATACAGGGGAGGTCAGCACAATTGGACTAAACCAAAAGCAAAGAAGTTTCCTGAATAAACTGAATGCTTTGAAGGCCAGTGTAGCAGGGGCGGGGGTCTGGGGATCATGGTTTCAGGGAACATCTAAGTCAATTGGCATAATAAAATCTATTAGGAAAACATTCTGCAACCCACTTTGAAGAGTGGAGTCTGGGGTCTTAAAGGCTAGCAAGCAGCCATCTAAGATGCATCAATTGGTCTCAACCCACCTGGGTCAAGTCAAAGAAGAATGAAGAACACCAAGGACACAAGGTGATTACGAACCCAAGAGACAGAAAGGGCCACATGAGCCAGCGACTACATCATCCTGAGACCAGAAGAACTAGACGGTGCCTGGCTACAACCGATGACTGTCCTGACAGGGAACACAACAGAGAACCCCTGAGGGAGCAGGAGAGCAGTGGGATGCAGACCCCAAATTCTCATAAGACCAGACTTAATGGTCTGACTGAGACTGGAAGGACCCTGGTGGTCATGACCCCCAGACCTTCTGTTGCCCCAGGACAGGAACCATTCCCAAAGCCAATTCTTCAGACATGGATTGGACTGGACAATGGGTTGGAGAGGGATACTGATGAGGAGTGAGCTTCTTGGATCAGGTGGACACTTGAGACTATGTTGGCATCTCCTGCCTGGAGGGGAGATGAGAGAGTGGAAGGGATTAGAAGCTGGCGAAAAGGACATGAAGAGAGAGAGTGGAGGGAGACAGCAGGCTGTCTCATTAAAAAAAGTGAGCTTCTTGGATCAGGTGGACACTTGAGACTATGTTGGCATCTCCTGCCTGGAGGGGAGATGAGAGAGTGGAAGGGATTAGAAGCTGGCGAAAAGGACATGAAGAGAGAGAGTGGAGGGAGACAGCAGGCTGTCTCATTAAAAAAAGTGTATAGTAAGGTGTATATGGGTTTTTATGTGAGAGACTGACTTGATTTGTAAACTTTCACTTAAAGCACAACAAAAATCATTTTAAAAAATTCATCAAACCTTTGATTTATGCACTTCTCTGTATGTATATTATACTTTAATAAAAAAAAAAAAAATGTTAGACCCTACCTCTTCTCCCCAGCTCTGAGCAGCAGGGAAATAATCTTTCCCAGCCCTGGCAGAAGACTGGAAGTTTCTCCAGATCCCACCTCTCACTGGGTCTGTAGGTCTCTGGACAGAACGGAACTGAGGGTTTTTGACCTAAGTATGTTGCAGACTTCTGGGCGTGGGAATGGTGAACCACTCCTTTTCGATGCCTGGCCAAGGCTAGGTCCATAGTAGGTGCCCAAGAAATATTTCACAAATAAATTTAAAGGTAGGATTCAAGGTGAATTAAGGGGCAAATATAAATCCAAGTCTGGAGATTAGACCAAGGTTAGATTAAAGCTGTGACTGATAATATTTAAGAGATGAGGAGGACTTAATTATATCAAGATAGAGCGATTTTCAAAGCTCTGAGGTCTACTCTTTTAGTTAATGTTTAAATTGAGTTGTTTTAATAAAGAGATATTTTTGCCTCCAAAGTACTTTCAAGTTTCAGTGACTCAGGACTTCGTAAGTAAAGGCGGCCCACCCTGCCAAAACCCTCCATATTGACTTGACAAATTTTGTGCCTGCCTCCTTTGTTTTTCTAGATTGTAAAATCCTAATCTTTAAAAAAAAAAAAAAATCCTAATCTTTGCCACTTGAGAGGTTAACTACTTTTTACAGCCAATCCGGTCAGATAAGACCAGCCCCTTGCTGGGGGAGGGGAGATGGACACACCAGGGAATGCAACACAGTGGGAGTTCATCTTGAACTCATGCTCTGAAGGAGCAGGAGTCCTTGATCTTGGGCCAGCATCCTTCCCTGGATCTTTTGGTTGGGCTGTAATGTCACTTCCCCATTAAATGAGGAAATTATCTGGCATTTTCTGAATCCCTGTTGTTGTTGTTAGCTGCTATTGAGTAGGCGTTTGAACCCCATGAGCAACGGAGTGAAATGCCGCCTGGTCCTGTGCCATACTCATGATCGGCTGGATGGATTGGACCATTGTGATCCAGTTTTCACTGGCTGATTTTCAGAAGTAACTTAGTCTGGAAGCCTCCGCAGACAGATGGGTGGTGGCTGCACATGAGGTCCACTGGAGGGGAATCTAACCCAGGTCTCCTACCACTGCCCTCTCTGGCATCCCTAGGATGGGGAAACTTGGAGTTCCCAGCAAGTGCCCTCTCAGTAAGCTTCTAAGTCTTAAAATTTTCAGGGCATGGCCATAGGAACAGACAACCTGACTCACCCCCAGGCTCCTCAGGGTTGCTCCTCTCTTCCAATCCATTTCCTTGCCCCTGCATGATCCTGGGCATTACCCCCGCCTCCACCAGGTCACAACCCTCCTAGGCTGTGTCAGTAGGTCTGCTGCCATCTTATTTTAGGCTCAACTGTGATGGGACACTGGAAACGTGGGTGGTGGTCTCAGGGCAAACCCAGCAGGTTTATTAATCCTAGAAGAAACCCTCTTGAAGATTAGCATCTTGGCCAAGAAACTTTATCCCTCAGACTGGAATTTTCTAGTTGACTCTTCTCAAGTTAGAGAGAAAAGAGAGAATGGAAGCATCAGAGGCCCTCAGAGACATGGAGGAAGGCCAGAGCTCCCAGTGTTCAGGGTAGACTCCTGAGCCACCAGGCCTGCCTCCCACGGAACTCTGAGAAAACACACCCCGCCTCTCACTGGGTCATAAATTACACACTGTTCCTCTCCCCTGGCCTTCAGAGCACCAAACTGTGCTTCCAAGGACCTTCCCCATCTGTGGGCTTTCTGTTTTCTTTTTTTTTAAGATAATTTTATTTATCATTGTATTTTACATGAAGGTTTACAGAACTAGCTTCGAGTACACATTATTTTGTGACATTGGTTACCAACCCTACAGCATGTCAAGTCTCTCCTTCTTGACCTTGGGTTCCCAATTACCAGCTTTCCTGTCCCTTCCTACCTTCTTGTCCTTGCCCCTAGACTGGTGTGCCCATTTAGCCTTGTTTTACAGGCTTGTCTAATCTTTGACTGAAGGGTGAACCTCATGAATGACTTCATTACTGAGCTAAAAGTCTGTCCGGGGGTCACACTCTTGGGCTTTCTCCAGTCTCTGCCAAACTAGTAAGTCTTTTTTTTTTTTTTTTTGAGTTAGGATTTTGTTCTACATTTTTCTCAAGCTATGTTCAGGATGCTCTGTTGTGATCCCTGTCGAAGCAGTCAGTGGTGGTAGCCAGGCACCATCTAGTTGTGCTGGACTGTCTAGTGGAGGCCACGGTAGATGTGGTCCATCTCCTATTTTCTCAATGCTCACAACATGCATCTTCACAAAGACTTGCTGCCTGAGACCCTGGAGTTACGTGTTTTGGCCAGAAAATAATGGTGGAGCAAGGAGGGTATATACGTTCTGGGTGACCCCGGCCCCCCAGACACACCCATTGGTGTTGTCCTTTGGGCTCTATGAGGACATCCAGCCCCAAAGCACAGAAATGAGCCAGGAGCAGGTGTTGCAGACTAGCCTTCTCACTGAAGTGCCAACAACACCCCCAGGGGCCTTTTAAAATGCAAGTTCTGATTTAGCAGGTCTGGGATGGGCCCCAGATTCTGCATTTCTTAACAAGCTCCCAGGTGCTGCTGCTGCTCCTCCACAAACCACACCTTGAGTAACCTGAGGGGAAGGGCAGAGGGAGAAGCAAACCTGGGGACCGTGGGGAGAAAGCTGGAAAAGTCTGATGATGTCCCAGCTGCACCACCTCTTCAGGGACTTCTGGGCCAGTGGCCTCTCTGGCCCACCTGATGGCTACAAGGGAGTGCTTTGGTCCTTCCTTCACCCCTTCCCTTCCCGTCTGGTTTCAGAGAACTGGAGCACAGCCTCCCAGACCCAGCTGCTTAGAAGAATCGAATCGGGCCAGGGACAGGAGGCTGGCTCAGGATAGAGTCCCACCCATGAGGCAGCAGGTCCCTCAGGAGGGCGCCAGGGATAACAGATGGCTTCTCTCCCTGCCTCCCCTGCTTCACCCAGGAATCACTCCCTTAAGCCAATGGAGTGATCTTCACTTTCTCATACAACAGCCTCCATTCACTGGGTGCTATGTGCGCGCCTCTGTGCGAAACATTCTCCCCAATTGTATTTAATCTTATGAAGGATAAGGAAACTGAGGCTCCAAGAAGTAATTTGCCCAATATCTTGTAGCCAATAAGCCTGTGCCCTTCCCTTCTCACCCCTGGCACTAAATCTTGACTAACCACACACCTGTGAGGTCAATCCTGGCAGTGAGCAGAAGCCTTTAGGATGGAAGCCAGGAGAGAAGCCTCACGATAGGAATTTAGATGACATATCAAGGCAACTCAGGTGGCTTGATTTGTCACATGCCCTTTCAAAAAAGGTCACATCCCTCCACTTGGCTCCCTCACCACATACCAGTACCAGGTGCCCCCTGTGCCGGCTGGCAGGGATGATGGAAGACCCCAGAGAAGGAAGGGACTTGCAGGCAGCTGTCACCTGGGCTCACTGCCCCAAGCAGAGAGGATGCTAGGCGGAGGCGTGACTCACCAGGTAGCACCAACTCTGCTGAAGAGCAGCTGGCCTGCCAGGCAGCTGATAAAACACCACGTCTCACTGGGGGTGGAAAGGCACTCTGTTTTGTGGTTCTTCATTCAACAAATATCAAGTGGCCAAAAGCACTGTGGGAGACTTTGTGGGCTGGTGAGCCACTCTTGGCCCTTAATGAGGTACATTAAACACGCTGTGTAAAAAGCAACCAGGGTGGCAGGGCCTGTGGTGATCTGCAGACTCGTGCTCAGCTCAAGCTGGCCACTACCTTGATGCAGCTGGTTGTACCCTCTCAGTAACAAAGTCACAACTTCCCAAGAAAAACAAAAAATGAAGATCACATGATCCTTTTCATCTGTAAAAACAAAATGCGAGTCAACTTCTGTGACTAGTTTGCAACTTCTGCGCCTTACCGACCAAGCCACATCTTTTCCTGTGTAGCGCCAGGACCTAGAAGAAGCCCTGACATAAAGGAAATCGTCTGTATACATCTGGCCAGGGGAAGTGCATCCAAAGGAGGCCCACCAGAGTGGCAAGAGATCTGGAACCACCAACCCACAAACAGGTGAAGCACCTTGGGAGAATTTTTAGCTTTGGAAACTACTGAAGAAAATTCTTATAAAGCTATGGCACATGGTTTGGCTAACACTTAAGAAAAGGGGAGGGGACTGCTTTTAGGTAAAATATACATTTCATAATTGCCCATGCCCCCCCAACCCCATTATTTTTACTTGTCCAGATTCTAAAGACCTTTGGCTTTCACACCTGGCAAGGGAAATCCAAGCTTTGCCCGAATTTGAATCCCAAATACTCCCCTTCTATTAGCTAAGAATCTTACCTAACTCAGGATTTTTCCAAGGATTAAATGAAATAGAATAGGTAATGAAAACACCTGGCATGCTGTCTTGGCCAAGGGTTCAGAAACGCTCACCATTATTATGGAGGTTTAGATCTTTTCTATAGCACCAGAGGATACAATTATGGTCAACACATAAAGGTTACAGGGAGTAAATTTTAATAAAAGATGGTTTCATAACAATCCCAACTGGAATGAGCACTGAATGTTCAAACAGAACAGCAAGGGCCATTTCTCAGGAACACCTGAGAAGGAATTCCTGCTCTAGGTAGAAGTTAGCTGGAATCTGACTCCTGTGGCCTCTTCTCTTAGGATCCTGTGATTGTGTACACAAAATGGAAAACTATAATGCACCAATCACAGGGTCCTAAAAGAATATAAATTATACTGTACACTAAAAAGAATGTGGCTGATGCCCGTGAGTGGACACGGAAAGATGTACAAAATAGAGCTAAGTGGGGGAAAAAAAAAATGATATATATGTTAACGTGCTTAGAGCATTTCTGGAAGGGTACACTGTACAAGAAACTTAATTGGACAACATTGGGGAATGGGGCTGGAGATGTTTTCACATTATAGCCTTCTGGTCTATTTTTCTTACCAGCAGCGTCATGACCATATAAAAAGGACCAAATAATCTGGTTTGACCAAAACCTTCCAGTCTGAGCTTTGCAAACAATGCCCAAAATTAAGTTTTATACATCTCCTCACACCTTCACTGTCATGGCCCAAGGGCTTTAGAAGACTGGACTCCCATTACCCAATGTGCCCAAGCTTGGAAGCTACCTCAGGTCACCCTTTCCTTGTCCCTCATTTCTTGAGTGCTCTTCTTGTCTCCATGTACACTCACTCCCTTGGTGATCTCATCCAGTCCCATGGCTTTTAGGTACTGTCCAAACAGGGACTCCCAAGTTTCTGTCTCCAGCCCAGACTCCTTCCTGAACTCCAGATGCGTACATCGGAGCTGCTACTCGACAGCTCCACCTGGTTGTCAAATAGGCACCTTAAATTTAAGACGTCCAAAATTGGACTCATCTTCCCCCCGATACTTGCTCTCCCCACAGACCTCTAAGTCTCAGTTACTGGCACTGCCCAGTCTTCTACTTGTCCAGGCTGAAAACCCTGGAGTAAAGGAATGACTGAGATGCAGTCTGACCGACGGTGCCGGTTACCTAAGAGCCACAGGGGTCTTGAGTACTGGAATCAGAGATACCACAGCATCATTCTGAGCTTTTCTGAAACATGTTTAAAGTCAACTCATTTTAAGACTGGGCTTTGGATTCTGACATTTTAATTGTTTGGAATATGTCACTTTTGCAAGCTAGGAAACAGAATCGAACTAAACTGTTTAGTTCTCTAGTGATCCAGGCCATCTTTGGAGGTTCAGTAAAACGATGTAATACAAGGTGCTAATGACGAGACTGCACAAATCTAGATAATTACCACTTATTTACATTTTCCATTAGGGAACAGCCAAGAATCCAGTCCTTACAGGCATGATATAAGGAACCCCTTGATCTGCGAAGGGCAGAACAATCCCAGTTACATGCCGGCCAACCTTTCAGTGAACCAGATTAGAACTGACCAAAGACTGGTGAATGAAGAAAATTTTTACGTTTTGAAAACCTGCTCTGAGGTTTCAAAAAGTTCTGGGTGCCGTCATAGGCAAGTAAAAAAATATTACAGATGTGGTCACGCTGATACCTGATTTTTACCAATCACTGGGTTCCGCCAGAAGGCAAAGTCAGAGATTAAGTGTAGGGGATAAGATACTTAGATATCTATTTTCGAAATAAATTAGTTTAAAAAAAAAAAAAAAAGAATAAGAATTAGACATACTGCATTTTTCCATTTGCCACAAGAACAAATTAGCAACGAAGCCTGTTTAAAAGAGATGTTCAACTCTAAAAAGTGTGGTGGTGCAACACTTCCCACTACAGAGGAACTTCCTGTTTCCCCATGCAATCAGCATCACTATTCTTCTATGATACGGCCTCGTGGAAAAACTCATCACAAGTTTTCGCCAGGCCCAGGAGATGAAAAACAAAGCATGTCCTAATTAGCCACTTGTAAGCTCAGTTAACATCTTTGGGATAGACCCACAAAATCTGGCCACAGTTTTGTTAAACATCTGCAAACTACAGAATTCCTTGGCCCTTAGCTATAGCTCCTGCCCAGTGTCTTAAACAGGGGTCTGTCCCATCGATGACTCTTCTTCTCTGCCATGAGGTGGGTGCTAGTCATCAAAGTCTGGGATGTCATCATAGGAGTATCCCCGGTAGCCTTTGGACGCATAGTAGGCGATGCGCAGGTGGTAGAATCCTGGCAGAAACACCAGGATGCCAATGATCAAGACGGGAACAGCTCGGTCTGCCCCCTGGTGGCAAAAGGAGGCAAACACATTAGTTCCATTAAAAAAAAAAAAAAAAACAAACCCAGCTGCCAGTGTAGTGGACTGACTGAGGGTGACTCCATGTGCACCAGAGCAAAACTGTGCTCCCTAAGTTTTCAAGGGCTGATTTTTGGAAGCAGATCACCAGGCCTTTCTTCCAGTGTACCTCTGGATGGATCTGAATCTCCAACCTTTCGGTCGGGCACATTAACCCTCTGCATCATCCAGGGACTCCATACACGCTTTAAATTTTAAAACAAAGCCACAGGCCCAATCAGTTGATCAGTACCTTATGCTTTTCAAAGCATTTTTCTTTGGGCAGTACACTTCCAAGGGAGAAGGTTTACAGCTTTTCCCCCTCCTGATTATAACTGTAGAAACATAGCAAAGCACTAAAAATTGTAAGGAAGAAAAACCATCCATTCTAGTTAGCTTATTTCTTTCTGCTCCTTCCTCTTGAGTTTTTTATTTGTGAACGCACCAAATTCTGTATCCTTTTTTTTTTTTTTTTGCCTCTTAGTAAAACAAGCAACTGAGTGATATTATTAAAAGCTGTTCACATATTTCAACCATAACGAATGTTGTCAAAAATTTTACTTACCTACCCTTCCTCCCCACTGCTGGCACTTTAGTTGTTTCCTACTCTTTTCTTAGTGTGGATTCAAATAAACATTCACAGGTCAGGGGGAGGAACCATGTTCAGGCTCTTTATCAACAGGGCTTCAAATTTTGTGGGAGTTCTTTGAGGACAGGGACTTGGTTCATCCTTCTATCTTCAGCTGTGCCCAGCATGTAATAAATGTTCAAAAACACATGCTAAATAGATTCAGCGTCATAAAATTGTTCTGTCTGCTTCGTTTTTCCTTAGGTGCAGTTTTAAATGTCTGCACAGTTTATTTTATCCCCCCACTGTTTTTAAGCTTAGGAAGACTTCCCTCATCTAAAGATCTAAGCCCAGTATAAAAATCTCCTTTTAACAGGGATAATAGACTGATCAGGTTATTGACACAGTTTTGAATGCCTCACCCACCAACAGAAATAAACAGTATTTGCCTGACACAGTTCCTGTGAAAAGTAAATGAAGTAAAATCCAAACAAGTCGCCCCACCTGGCACAAAAGGACTCAGTAAATGTAACGTTAAGGCGGATGGTAGAGAATATGCAGATCCCGCTCTCTATTCATTTTAGCTCAGGCCAAAGATAGGACAATCTGAGCATTAAAAAGAATGAAGACGGCAGCCGTCACAATTGAGTATTTGGTACCATTTCTGTTAACTTATTTTACATTTTCTGTTTTTCTGCTTCTTTTAACTTGTGTAGTGACTTTGGCTGTACATCCCTAATGACATATATCCTAAGGATAAAAAGAATTACAAAGAAAGCTTATACTTTGAAGTTATTTGCGTAATATAGTATGAGGCAAGTAATTACTCAGTATTATTAGTAGAGATATACGCATACAAAATTAAAGAAATTAAGTTCAAACCCTATAACCCTGAACTTGTACTACAAATAGCAACATGAGATCATTTTTCCCATTTTCTAAAAGATAATCTATTTCCTGATTCTGTCACTGAAAAGGCCCAGGAATAATTAATTACAACCCAATAGCAATGAGCACCATCAATGCCCAGACTGTGATCTTTAATTCTCACTAAAGAAACCAGGGCTCCAAGAGACAGAAAGGGCCACATGAACCAGCGACTACATCAGCCTGAGACCAGAAGAACTAGATGGTACCTGGCTACAACCAGTGACTGCCCTGACAGGGAACACAACAGAGAACCCCTGAGGGAGCAGGAGAGCAGCGGGACGCAGATCCCAAATTCTCGTAAAAAGACCAGACTTAATGGTCTGACTGAAACTAGAAGGACCCTGGTGGCCATGGCCCCCAGACCTTCTGTTGCCCCAGGACAGGAACAATTCCCAAAGCCAACTCTTCAGATAGGGATTAGACTGGACAATGGGTTGGAGAGGGATGCTGGTAAGGAGTGAGCTTCTTAGATCAGGTGGACACTTGAGACTATGTTGGCATCTCACGCCTGGAGGGGAGATGAGAGGGTAGAGGGGGTTAGAAGCTAGCGAAATGGACATGAAAAGAGAGAGTTGAGGGAGGGAACGGGTTGTCTCATTAGGGGGAGAGCAACTGGGAGTATGCAGCAAGGTGTATATAAGTTTTTGTGTGAGAGACTGACTTGATTTGTAAACTTTCACTTAAAGCACAATAAAAATTAAAAAAGAGTAAGAAAAGAAACCAGGGCTTCTTGAAGAACTGGCTGTTTACAGGTAGGGGGCAGGAAATGCATCAGATGGGCCTGGAATAACTCCCTGCACAAGAAAACAAGGAATCTATTAAAGGCTACTAAGATCAGGTGTAAAAGACGCTGGAGTAATTTGGTGGGGCTCCTACTGACCAGATATGGGATAATTTATATGTGAAAAAGAATAAAGACTGCCAACAGCCTGCAACACAAATATGTACATATGATGTGTTCACAGTACCAACAATTCTTTGGTCACCTCTGGAGGTTGCTAGGTGTAGTTTTATAAAAATTGATAAAAGAGAAATAAACAAGCATCTTTCCTACCTACACTATATATATTATTTCAGGGCAATCAAACGGCAGATTTGAAAAATTTCTTCTTTGTAGAATTTCAGCTAATAAACACAGAGAGGAATGATAGAACTGAATTCATTAGGGAAAAGGTGATGGGGAAGCTTATAATATGCACGTGTATTAAGCTGGTGACATGTGGACCCAGCGATCGATCTTAGTATTACTAAAAACTAGGACATTCATTACACGTGCCTCCTAGTGTGATGGGACCCTGAGTAGTGCAAACAGTTAATGAGCTCAGCTGCGAAACCGAAAGGCTGGAGCTTCAAGTCCACCTGAGGTGCCTTAGAAGAAAGGCCTGGCAATCTACTTTGGATCAGTCAGTCACTGAAAACCCTAGGGAACATAGCTCTACTCTAATGCGCAAGGGGTCACCATGAGTCAACAGACTTGAAGGCAACTGGTTTAATGTGACAGGACAGCAATGGTTCTCAGAACGTGGCCCTTGGACCATCAGCATTGCCTGGGAACTTGTTAGAAATGCAAATCATCAAGCCCCCCCCCCGCCCCCGGCAGATCTACTGAATGGGACTCTCTGGGGGTGGGGGCAAGTCAACTTGTGGCTTAACAAGTCCCAAAGGTGATGCTAATTAGCACTGAAGTTTGAGAACCAACGTGCTATAACAAATATATAGCACCTCTTATGAAATATTCTACCTAAAATGAAACGGAACTAAATGTGAATGTAAACAAGCCCCTAAATCTAACAAACTATTTGTAAGAAATATGAGGAATAGAGGAACAATAAAGTAAATGATATGAAGAAGACAGTGGCTCTAGGGTTACACAGAAACTAGCAGAGACACATACTGAAGACCCATGCCAGAATTTGCCAGAAGCCAGCATAACCCTGATACCAAAACTAGGTAAAGACATCACAAAAAAAGAAAATTACAGACGAATATCCTTCATGAACACAGACACAAAAATCCGCAACAAAATTATAGCCAGTAGAATTCAACAACACATCAAAAAAATAATTCACTGTGACCAAGTGGGATGGTATGCAGGGATGGTTCAACATTAGAAAAATAATTAATGTAATCCATCGTATAAATAAAAGAACCACATGACCTTATCAATGGATGCAGAAAAGACACATGACAAAGTCCAACGCCCATTCATGATAAAAGCTCTCAGCAAAATAAGAATAGAAGGGAAACTCCTCAACATAAGAAAGGGCATTTATACAAAGCCAACAGCCAACATCACTCTAAATGGAAAGAGCCTATTTCCTATTTTTCTGTTTCTTTTAACTTTTGTAGTGACTTTGGCTGTACATCCCTAATGACATACCCTAAGGATAAAAAGAATTACAAAGAAAGCTTATACTTAGCCATAATGCTGCCATTACATTTTGAGAACAGGAACCAGAAAAGAATGCCCTTTATCACATTGTGCTGGAGGTCCTAGCCAGAGCAATTAGGCTAGATAAAGAAACAAAAGGCATCGAAATTGGTAAAGAAGAAGCAAAAGTATCTATATTTGCAGCTAATATGATCTTATACAGAGAAAACCCCAAAGAATCCATGAGAAAACTACTGGAACTAATAGAAGAGATCAGCAGAGTATCAGGATACAAGGTAAACACACAAAAATCAGTTGCATTCCTCTACACGAACAAAGAGAACTTCCAAGAGGAAATCACTGAATCAATACCATTTACAGTAGCCCCCAAGAAGATAAAATACGTAGGAATAAATCTAACCAGAGATGTAAAAGACCCATACAAAGAAAACTACAAGACACTGCTGCAAGAAACAAAGAGACCCACATAAGTGGAAAAACACACCTTGCTCGTGGATGGGAAGACTCAGCATTGTGAAAATGTCAGTTCTACACAAAGTGATCTACACGTACAATGCAATTCTGATCCAAATTCCACACGCGTTTTTTAATGAGATGGAGAAACAAATCACCAACTTCACATGGAAAGGGAAGAGGCCCTGGATAAGTAAAGCATTAGTGAAGAAGAACAACAAAGTGGGTCGCCTCACACTACCGGATTTTAGAACCTATTATACTGCCATGGTGGTCAAAACCGCCCGGTACTGGTACAACAGATACATAGACCAATGGAACAGAATTGAGAATCGAGACGTAAATTCATCCACCTATGACCAGCTGATATTTGACAGAGACCCAAGGTCTGTTCATTAAGGAAAAGACGGTCTCTTTAACAAATGGTGCTGGCATAACTGGATATCCATTTGCAAAAAAAAAAAAAACAAAGACGACACATACCTCACACCATGCACAAAAAGTAACTCAAAATGGATCAAAGACCTAAATAGAAAATCTAAAACGATAAAGATCATGGGAGAGAAAAATAGGGACAACACTAGGAGCCCTAATACATGGCATAAACAGGATACAAAACACTATTAACAACACACAAATACCAGAAGAGAAACTAGGTAACTGGGAGCACCTAAAACACAAACACTTATGCTCGTCCAAAGACCTCACCAAAGGAGTAAAAAGACAACCTACAGACTGGGAAAAAAATTTTGGCCAGACAAATCCAATCAGGGTCTAATTTCTAAAATCTACAAGATACCGCAAAAGCTCAACAATGAAAACACAAATAACCTATTTAGAAAAATGGGCAAAGGACATGAACAGGCACTTCACCAGAGAAGACATTCAGGTGGCTAACAGATACATGGGGAAATGCTCACAATCATTAGCCATTAAAAAACCCAGTACCCAGTGCCGTCGAGTCGATTCTGACTCATTAGCCATTAGAGAAATGCAAATCAAAACTACAATGAGATACCAACTCACACCACCAAGGCTGGCATTAATCCAAAAAACACAAAATAATAAATGTTTGGAGAGACTAGAACACTTATACACTGCTGGTGGGAATGTAAAATGGTACAACCACTTCAGAAGTTGATTTGGCGCTTCCTTATAAAGCTAGAAATAGAAGTACCATTCAATTCAGCAATTCCACTCCTTGGAATATATCCTAGAGAAATAAGAGCCTTTACATGAACAGATATATGCACACCCATGTTCACTGCAGCACTGTTCACGATAGGAAAACGACGGAAACAAACTAGGTGCCCATCAGCGGACAATGGATAAACAAATTGTGGTATATTCACACAATGGAATACTACGCAACCATAAAAAATGATGAATCCATGAAGCATCTTATAACATGGATGTATCTGGAATGCATTATACTGAGTGAAATTATTCAGTCACAAAAGGACAAATATTGTATGAGACCACTATTTTAAGAACTCAAGAAAAGGTTTAAACACAGAAGAAAACATTCTTTGATGGTTACAAGGGTGGGGAGGGAAGGAGAGGGGTATTTATTAACCAGATAAAACCAAACCCAGTGCCCTAGAGTCGATTCTGACTCACAGCGACCCTACA
Organism: Elephas maximus indicus; assembly: GCF_024166365.1. Taxonomy (NCBI): domain Eukaryota; kingdom Metazoa; phylum Chordata; class Mammalia; order Proboscidea; family Elephantidae; genus Elephas; species Elephas maximus. The sequence goes on from NC_064843.1 coordinate 43,705,408, forward strand.
GGACAGAGTAGAACTGCCCCATAGTTTCCAAGGAGTGCCTGGCGAATTCGAACTGCCGACCCTTTGGTTAGCAGCTGTAGCACTTAACCACTATGCCACCAGGGTTTCCATTAACTAGACAGTAGACAAGAAATTATCTTAGGTGAACGGAAGGACAACACATACTACAGGGGAAGTCAGAGCAACTGGACCAAACCAAAAGCTAAAGTTTCCTGAATAAAATGAAACACTTTAAGGGACAGAGTAGCAGGGGCACGGGTCTGGGGACCATGGTTTCAGGGGACATCTAGGTCAACTGGCATAACGAAGTTTATCAAGAAAACGTTCTGCATCTCACTTTGGTGAGTGGTGCCTGGGATCTTAAAAGCCGGTAAACAGCCATCTAAGATGGATCAATTGGTTCCAACCCACCTGGAACAAAGGAGAATGAAGAACACCAAAGACAAAAGGAAAATATTAGCCCAAGAGACAGAAAGCACCACAATAAACCAGAGACTGCATCAGCCTGAGACCGGAAGAACTAGATGGTGCCCAGCTACCACCAATGACCGCCCTGACAAAGAACACAACAGAGATTCCTGGATGGAGGAGAATAGTGGGGTGCAGAACTCAAATTCCAGTAAAAGACCAGACTTAACGGACTGAGACTGGAGGGACTCCGGAAGACATGGACTCCGGACTCTCTGTTAGCCCAAAACTAAAACCATTCCCAAAGCCAACTCTTCAGACAAAGATTAGACTGGACTATAAAACTTAAAAGGATACTCGTGAATAGTGTGTTTCTTAGTTCAAATAGACACATGAGACTAAATGGGCAGCTCCTGTCCCAGGGTGAGATGAGAAGGCAGAAAGGGACAGGAGATCGTTGAATGGACACAGGAAATCTGGGGTGGAAAGGAGAAGTGTGCGGTCACATTACAGGGACAGCAGCTAGGGTCACATAATGATGTGTGTATATATCTTTGTATGAGAAACTAACTTGAACTGTAAACTTTCACTTAAAGCACATACACAAAAGTTAAAAAAAAAATTTTATCAGAAAAATGGATATATTTGGTATTTGCTCTAATTTACAGAAAAAAGTAGGGGAGACAGACAAAACAAGATTGGCAAAAAGTTGATAACTGCCGATGCTGGGTGGTGGATCCATGGGGGCTCACTATGGCACTTGCTCTATTTTTGGCATGTTTGAAATTTCTGCCACAGAAAGTGAAAGAGAGATCCAGTAGCGATTTTAATTTCTTAAACACCTCCATCCTTATTTATAGTCTTTTATAAACCACATAAGGTGAACTGGTATTTGTTTCATGTATATTTCACCTCCACTTTCTATTTTTATATCATTAATAGACTCCTTACTACACTCTGGGGGTTAACATACTGCATGCTGCAAGTGAACTTAGCTGAACACGCAGTCCTGAAGTTACCTGTTCAAATTTAGCTTGCACCAGGGAAGCCTCGGGTGGCGGTATCATAGTTTTCACCAGCTAAGAATCTACAGCAAATAGAAACCCTTCTTAAAAGCCACACATAGCCACTTTATCTATGAACTACTCTCAATTCCAATGGTAACACCCAGTTTCAGATTTAGCTGTGATCCTTCTGGAGTCACGTGACTATCATCCTCTGGCCTGGTCTATGTTGAAGAACCAATGTGAATTATGGTCAAAATCAGCTCAGAGCCACTTAGACTCCGTGCATATAGACAGCCCAAAGAACCACCAAACATCACATTATGCTTCTAAGGTCTATTGATGTTGAACAGGAACTCCAACTAATCCCAAAGAAGGGTCTGATTCCTGAACCAAAAGTCCTGGCCTCGGTCAGTGGCCTCAGACTTTTTACCAGGCTTACTGCTTCTCCCCTAACACTGACCAGGATGTCTGTGACATCACAAAGCTACAATGACAACATGCTACTCCAGCTATAGCCCTTTCCCAGTCGGGAGTCCTGGACGCAAGGCTCAGCTCTGCTGTTCCAAACTATGACAGTGGGCAAGCTGCCTAACATCTCAAGAGGCTGAGTTTGCCCACCTGCTACCACCTACCACAGAGGAACTCCAGAAGAAGTCTGTTGTTGCTCTAAAGGAAGAAACACGTTTTGCTATCAGAGAACAAAATCTAACAGAGAGTCCTCTCTTCTTTCTGCTGAAATCTGCTGTACCAGTTTTGGAAATAAAAACAATAGAGCCCGACTCACATTTGAAGACTTCCCAGGACAAGCCCACAAACTTACCCCTTTGCTGATGTAGCCCGCCAGCAGGAGGGAGCCTATGATAATGAGAAAGGCGCCAATCAAAAACAGCACAGTGGCAAGTGCAATGGCCTTATAAGGGATCTTAGGAGGGCTTTTCTTAAACTGGAAAAGAAACAGGGGAACAAAAAAAAAAAAAAAATGATGTTATAAAAATACTAGGGCTCAGGCACTTAGAGCAGGGAGGATACTAAGAGCCAAACTAGATGCTTCATGTCTTGAAGCATGTCCTACCACCCAGTTGCAGCTCTGAGAGAGAAAGGAAAGGGACAGACAGGAGGTGAAGCTCCAGTTATTGCTCTGGCAGTCACTCAAAGGAGTCCCAGTGGAATGGCATCCTTTTTGGTTCTAATCTCATTCCATACACCATTCATTGTACCATAAGAAACTATTTTCTTACAAACACAGAATCCACTTTATGGTCACTCATTCATTATTGTTGCTGTTAGGTGTCGTGGAATCAACTTTCAATTCATAGCAAACCATGTGACAGAGTAGAGCTGCCCTGGAGGATTTTCTTGGCAGTTATCTTTCAGGGGGAAGCCCTGGTGGCATAGTGGTTAAGCGCTACAGCTGCTAACCGGGAGGTAAGCAGTTCAAATCCGCCAGACGCTCCTTGGAAACTCTATGGGGCAGTTCTACTCTGTCCTATAGAGTCGCTATGAGTCGGAATCAACTCGAAGGCAGTGAGTTTTTTGGTTTTAATCTTTCAGGGAGCACACAGTCAGGTCTTTCTTGCACAGTGCCTCCCACGAGCCTGGCACTGTATTAATCTATGGATTAAAGAGTGAGCACCATGCTGTGGAGAAGGAAAGTGATTTCTGGCGCTCAAAGTTAACTCTGCAAATAGTCCAGGGTTTTAGAAACATACAGATTCAACTTTTTCTAAAGTATTAGTTACCTGCCCCAAAGAACAAGTTATCTTATGGGCAAGATCTAGAAACAAACTTTAAGGTTTTCGCTCCTGGTTGTACCTGATCCAACTGGTTTGAAGTCTCCCAGATCTACTTTTAAAAAAATCTCTTCTTTTAGTGCAGGTTCAGAGTACAAAAAATAATTAACCCATTTCTGTTAAAAGGATAAGTTCCTGCTACTTCCTACTTGGCCTTATGTCCACCTAGGATATTCTATTCTAAGAGGAAGTGGACAAAAGGAGATGCTACACTATTTCCTATTTCATAAACAATGATCAGGATAGAATACAAGTTTAATAAATATTCTCTGCTTTACTTACTGTTTGCCACAAAAGATACCTTTAATAAACTGGATCTCATGACATCAGGGAAGAAGGAAGTTGCCCACCATCTGCTGCCTTCAGTAGCTAGTTTCTCCCTTAAAAAACGAACTGGCTTTGACTGAAGTGTACAAAAACTGGTAACAGTCTTTAAAAAAATCTACTTAACAAATACAATCTGATCATTTTCCAAATAAACTAAAAAAAAAAAAAAAAACCTTGCAATTAATGAGCTTTGACAGACTATAATTCTATGAGAGATAACTAGAAAGTCTTAGAAATGGACAATGTTTACATTGGTTTGAAACTACCCTGCCAAGATGTTTCCTTCTGCAGGCTATGGCTGAAAGGGTCTTAGGTGAGTTTCCTTCCTGTCACTCCCTATAACCCCCAGGGACAGCTAGCAAAACCTCCACATGGAAGACCTTCTTACCAACTCGGTAGAAACATAGCCAGCTAGTCTTGCCAGCTCCCTTCTGCATTTACCTGAAGATCAATGTAGCCATCATCTGTGCTAGCAAGCCTTGAGTATTTCACTTTACTACTGGGGATCCCAGTAGCCAGATTGGTACGAGACGACATCATAACACGCTGACACGGCTACAGCCTGAAAACAAAGAAAATCTTACTGTCGAAGGTGGGAATGAGTTCAGTACTCTCCGATGCTGCATACTGGAGTTCTGGGTAGGAATGTCATACTTACAACTGGCAATTTAGGCTCCACTGCTTAGAACCAGAGGTCTCTTCGTCAAAGTGAAAAAGACATTCACATATATATCTTGCAAAAACATTCCCTGCTTCCTAATTTTTCCAAAGTCACAAAGAGAATAGGTGGAAGAACGGTGACTCAAATCCAGGGGCCGTGTGACACCACAGTCCACACTTCCTACCACTCTGCTACAGTACTGGTTGCCCCCTCCCCCTGCTAAAGGTAGAAAGCAAAAGTAGCCCATGCTCATGAGATTCTTGTTTGCCAGGGAGGAAGGAGAGAAGGTGGGGATCATTTTGCCTCCTTTCCCTGATGGATATCATTTTTTTTAATGCAAATGATCTGGAAAGCTTCCTGTTGTAAATGTGGAAAAGCTACTATACCAATCGGTATCAATACTATACCAAGTCCTTCTGATACACCTGCCTCTCCACCCCTCCCCAAGCAATGAAACTAGTGGTTTCATTTCCCAGCTTACATCCGTACCTGCATAAGGAAATGGAATAAAAGTCTGATTTGTTGTTCAAAATAAAGCAGACTTTAGTGATGAAACCATGGCTACTTTGTCACTCTTTAGGAGGTAACAGATATGATGAAAGACAATGACATTTAAATTAAAAATAGATGTAACTTGTATACTTTTGCTTCCTCCATAAGCAAAGTTATGCAAACAAAACAAGTCAATCTATTTTGAACACAAAGCTATTTGAATTCTAAATGTAAAACGTATCTTTTAGAAAAAGAAAATTAAGTACAGATAGTCCCCAATTTACCACATATTCTAGTTAGCACAAAGAACATTTACCACCGTCTTCTTTTTTTTTTTTTCTGTACACCTTGTATAGGGTCGCGTGAGTCGAAATCGACTCAACGGCAACGGGTTTTTGGTTTTGTTAGTAATGTAACTACATACAATGGCACAGCATATAACTGGCTGACGTCAACGTATCGATAAGTTTATATGTACTGTTTTCAAACCCCAAAGACAAAAATATAGGTCAGATTTATAAAGATACTGATAAGACAATACTAGTAATAACTAAAAAAAAAAAAAGTTATTCGACTTACATCAGTATTTCAATAACACCAAACCAAACCCATTGCCGTCAAGTCGATTCCAACTCATAGCAACCCTACAGGACAGAGCAGAACTGCCCCATAGCGTTTCCAAGGAGTGCCTGGTGGATTCCAACTGCAGACGTTTTGGTTAAGAGGCGTAGCACTTAACCACTATGCAACCAAGGTTTCCGTAAACGCAACATAAAGAAGAAAAAACTATGTTAAGACTGGGTTTTCTGTAATCATAATGGCAGTTAGTACTCATCTAGTGATAGGTGCCCGGGCACTGTTATATGTACTTAATTGGCAACATTAAAGCGCTTTCAACCAACCTAAAATAACTGGCATTAGGAGGGAATCGGTGCTAAATGCTCACGTCCTTTTCTGGTTATTAAATAAAGAAACCGAGTATTGAAAAAATACTAATAATGCTAATTTATATGCTTTTCTAGGAGGGCTGGATGAAACTGCGTCAAATACTAGGTTCTTGAAAGTGTCGCCATCCCGATTACACAATCAACTGACTTCCACAAAACTTGAAAAGTTCAAACTCCCAATAAGTGGGGTTTTTTGAGAACATTTAATCACATCTGATCTGTATAATTTTTTTTTAATTTCGCAATCTCCATTAATTATTCATACACCTGCATCAAAACAAAACAAAAAAAGTGGAGGGGGTAGAGGAAGGCGAATGCTTAGGAGTAAAACTCCTAAAAGAGGAAAAAGAGAAAAACGTAAATACAGTATTCTCAAAGTACCAGTCCAAGTTCCCAAAAGGCTTTTTATCAACTTCATCGCAACTCCCAAATTCCCTCAGCATCCAAAGGTTCAAGATTTTTAAAACGTAACGCGCTTTTAACGCGCTTAGCAGTGCCTGACACTATGCGCCTCTACAAACACTACTTTCCTGCCCGTCTCCAGACCTTGCCAGGAAGAGAAATGAGAATTCATGCGAATTCAGACATTAACAAAACCGGTTCCCGGAAAAAATCCAACCGTGTCCCGGGCGGCAGAACGCCCCACACGGAAGCCCCGGGGCTGGATCCTGCGGGGAGCGCAGACCCGGCCGTGACGGAGCCCGGGGAGGACGCTCCTGTTCCCGGCCCGCGGCACGCACGCCTTACCGGAGCGCCGCGCCAGGCCGGCCGCGCGCGGAGAACTTGTCCACGGTTGGCTGCTGCTCCGCCCGAGACCGCATGGCACGCGCGCCCTAACTGCCACCCTTCTCCCCCGCCCCGGCCCGGACCAGGGCGGCGCCGGAAGTGGCGTGTCGGAGGGCGGCGCTCCGGAAGTGATGTCACCTGGGCGACGTTCTCGCACCCTGCTGCCGGGCGCACATCCGGGTTCAGACCGCAGCCTAGTGCGGAAGGTCTGCGGGGGTCTTTAGGCCTCTCGGTCCGAGCGCCGCCCCTTCAGGTTTCAGGAGGCACAGCGGCTTCGGTGCGCCATCGGCTACCTCTGCTGGGGCAGGCGGGTGCCTTGGGTCCCCGCCCACCTGCGTCATAGTCAGCCTAGGGCAAGCCAGCTACGTGGTTCCTTCCCCGACCCATCAGAGCCGAGAAAGGGACCACAGGGGTGCCCTCGGGAGACGGAGGCCAAGGCCCAGGAGCGTCCGAACCAACGACGGGATCTACCAGGTTCGGGATCCCAGGCCCACACAAATAGCCCCAGGGTTATCCGCTTCAGTAGTCCCGCCGTCTTGTGCTTATTTCCTACGCTAGTCGTCAGGCCTTGCCCAGGTAAGGGGCCCGCCCTCAAGAAATATTACGCCACACGTTAAACTCGAGGACTTAATCTTTTAGGAATTGTTTTTTAAAAGTCAGATTTATTAAGATTTAACTTACATATAATAAAGCACAGTTGGATGTTTTAATAAATGCGTGCAGTCCTGGAACAATCAGCACAATCTAGATATATTTCCATTACTCCCAAGAAGTTCCTTCAGGCCCGTTTGCAGCCGATCCACCCCACACCAGGCACACAGTAATGAATAATGAGCAAAATTTTAGTTACCTACGTGATAGTGAGTTTTAACAACATCCAGTGACAACTCAGTGCAAGTACAACAAACCATTATTAAACCCACCAAACACAAAATTCACTTGAAAAAAGGTCAATGATAAAGGACTTTTTAATACACGGCATGCCAGTGTGTGACCTTGCAGCACAGCAACTGAAAATGTTTTACTGGTCTTTCTTCACAATTGCTGAGCCTTCCCACTTTCTTGATTGGGCCAGTCATGGAATTTAAGTCATCTTCACCCCTCAAGGGACTGAGTCCCAAGCAAGTATACTCATTCAAACACTAAAATTATCTCGTCATAAAAAGGTTGGGGTTTGGTCCCTATCACAGATGTACCAAAACTTCCAGGACTCGTGTGAAAGGTTCCCTAGGCTGAATGAAGAAACACTGCCCCATAACACAGCTAGTCTTAAAAGTCACACAACTTTGGGTACATCAAGTTTCTAAACTATTAATTTTTGCCAACTAAAATGATAAAATATGTAGGATTTGTTCTATTGTCCCCCAGTCATTACTTGAGCTCAAGTTAGAATATCAGAACAAGTTTGGCATATGAATCCCCCAAAATATCTAGTTACCAGAGATTTATATCCTACTATATTTGGAAGACTTTTGATTGCTATCTCCATAATATATTTGTATTAGACTGCTCTAGATAGAAAACATAAACCCATTTACATGGCAGGGTAGCTTTAGCTGAACATTCCCTGGGATACCTGCAACCATGGTGGTCCAAATGAAGGCACTGTCTAGTGACACTTGAAACTCAGATAACTTTATTTAAATTGAAAACACATTCTTAAAACTGTATTTAGACTTAAGACCCTTTTGTTATAAAAAGCATTAAGAGTATTTCTAGGTAAGGCAGAAGTATTTCTAGGTTAACAAGTGCAGAGTTGACTTTGGACTTTATTCTTTAAACAAATTTGAAAGAGTGGAGAAAAAATAGGTTATTTACAGAAAACAGTATCTACATTATGTACTCAGAGGTACACGTTTGGTGACAGAAAGACTTAAGTACATGCTGGTGTCTCAAAAGCAGTTCTCAAACAACTTTATTTTCTTGGATTTTAAGTGTGCCTAAGATGCTTCTTCATCCTCGATCTTGGGAGCCAAATAGTACTTTAAGTGTCCCATATCAGCAATTTTATACTCTACAACTGAAAGAAGACAGGAATATAGTTAATTATTGAGGAGTATCACAAACACTACCTAAAAAACAAGATGTGACAGCTTTATTATCTTACCAAGGGGCACATCTGAAGACATACTGAGTGTTACGGTAGAAGAGAGTGGAGTGGCTTTTGTAAAGAAGTTCAGGTACCTAAGTGCAAAAGTTAGCTGAACTGGCTCATTCATCTCTATGGTAACCTAAGAGAGAAAAAATTCACCATCTTGAAATACATCAAAAAAGTTGCAACTCTTTAGTTCATAATATACTTTATGAACGCTTACTGGTCACTTTTGAAGGATGCTATGAAACTAATTTTGAAGATTGACTTAATGGATATAAACAACCATCATTGTGGCTGTTAACGTCTCAAAAAGACATTTGGGCATCACCTGCCCCCTAGAGGTATATACCACCACAAATAATGTTCGTGCTCCCCTCCCCCCAAAACAAAGAAGACATCCTGAATGTCATCAAGTCTTTAGACTTGTAACTACCAGTTTATGAGAAATATGGGGGTAGGGGGACATATTAACTGATGCACAAGGATGCTATCGGCAAAATCCAGACTCTGGGAAGCTCTGTGACGGATGACCTGTTTCTACAACAAATAAATCACAGCAGAGGAAATAGAGAAAATGAAGAGGTAACCAATGGATTGAAAGAAATTCAAGGGGCCTATCAACTAACTGGAAATCCTGGTGGTTAAGAGCTATGGCTGCTAACCAAAAGATCAGCAGTTTGAATCCACCTGGTGCTCTTTGGAAACTCTATGGGGCAGTTCTACTCTGTCTTATAGGGTGCTATGAGTTGGAATCAGTTTTGAGGGCTTGGCTTCTGTTTTTTTATCAACTAATTGCAGTGTACAGACTTTATGAAAATCTTGATTCAGACTTTTTTTAAAGTAACCAGGGAAATCTGAACACTGAAAAATTCCTTAAGTCTAATAATTTTCTTAGATGTGGTAAATTTTAATGTTTTTACTCTAGATACATACTAAAACATTTATGGATGAAATGTTTGAGAATTGGTTTTTAAAAAAAAAAAATTGAGGTTGCCAGGGAAGCGGAAACCTAACTTAGGGAAGATAAATCAAGATTGGCCATCAGTTGAGAAGTGACGGCCAATTGGGGACCATCCTTATATTGTTTTCTCAATTTTTTTTATGTGTATAAAGTTAAATAACAAAAATAAAAAAGTATAAGAATCCAGAAAGTCTTCATTTATTTGCCACATGGCTACAATCCAAATATCCCTTACTCAGGGGAACCAAGAAGCAATTTTATTAATTGTACATGTAAAAATGTGTCAGCTTTCAAATCTATTAAGCTTAAAAAAAAAAAAAAGATTAGCCCCTGCCTTTTCTATTAGATTTATCAGTCAAATTATTTTTTAAAATCGTCATTTAAACTGAATCTTTTCTTTGTTTAGAAGGTTGACTACTCATGCAAGGGAGAAGAAAATAATATCCAATATTTACTGTAAATTTATAATATGGTAGACACTAATCCTCCTAATTCTATTATAAAGTTAGGACTTTTAATTAGTCCCAGTTTACGAAGAGTTAACTGAAGCTAGAAGGCCAGCAAGTGAAGTTTAACTGAGGGCTCTTTAGGCACTCTTTTAAATTTAAATAAAAAAAATGTTTGGGGCATTAACATGATAGTATTATAACATTTGGTACAATTCACTCCAGTTGTATGGAATCTACTTTCTAGTCTTAGTGAAGAGATGCCCTCCTGTTTAACCTACTGCCTTTTTTTTTTTTTGGTTTAGTCACTTAAACTTGTTTAGCTTGCTTCCCTACCTTTAAAATGGGATGACAGTTGTACCTACCATATCAAGTTAACATAAAGATTACAAGAGCTCAACAACAGTGACAAAGTTTTAGCCCTAACCAGATCTTTCTGTTAAGGTGCTGTCCTAGGCTCAACTATTTGGTAAAAGCAGAGTAAATACCACCCCCAGCTCTACTGAAAGCTGTAAGTCAGATACCTAGCTTCCCACTCCTATTTTTGGAATGAACATATGTAGGTTTGATTAACAAACCCACTGTTCTGTGGTTTGTTAAGAGCACTGAATTTGCATACCTGTTTTCACAGATTTAATTATAAATTGGATGGCACTTAAAAATCACTTGTGGCCTTCAACAGTATCTTTCAAGTCTCACAGTTAGTTACTTGGAAATGCAATTTTGTCTGCTTTTCCTTAATTTCAGCAACTAACCTAATATTAAGCAGTATTACAATTTTCTTCAAAATATATTTTTTATTAAAAACTACTTACAGCCTCTTCCTCCTTATCGACATTACTTGTTTGTGACAATTTAATGTTTCCATTCCCAAGTTCTCCACTTGCAGAAAATTTCACTCCATCTTTTGCACAGGAAATGACAACAGCATCTCCAATATGACTTAGATCTCGGCATATACGTGCAAATTCACCAGAAGGCATCTTTACTACACAGCTATACTCCTGTTCCTATAAAACAAACAAATTTAAAGGTTAATTGCTCAAAATTAAAAACTTGGCACTTTCACTTAAGAGGCAACATCTAAACAAATTTTCTCTAAAATATCACTGTGTAATTCCATAATATACTCCAACCACTCAAAAAAATAAATGCAGATGTAAACCAAATATGCTATCAGAATATTTGTATTAAGAAACATCAGAGCATAAACCTTTAACAGTAAATGCACTATCCACGGACAAGAGCCTCCTGCTAGCTAATCATCCATCCGGGCTAAATCAAGAGGACGTTAGGGTATGGCATAGAAACCATACCTAATTCCTTCTGCAAGAAAATAAGAGAATATGGTACTAAGCATTTTAAACACCAAAACTCCTTTTTTCTCTCCTCAGATGTTGATAAACCCTAACCAATTTCTGTTCACACAACTTTAAAATCCACTCTTAATAAAAACCAAGCATTAGAGAATTTAAAACAACAGAGATGCACGCAGATTAATTTGAACATGCATGCTTGGCAGCAATGATTTCTGCTAAAGATTTTAGACTACTGTGGTTTAATAAAATGATATGTCAGTCCAGATACTAAGCCCACTTTGGAATATGCACAGCAGAAATATTTCTAGAAAAAGTTCTGTGGATAAGTAGACTTTGACTATGTAAGTTGATTACAACTAATGTTGATTACAACTAATGTTGATTACACTAACGCTTGTGTAATTAGCATGTGTATGGTCTACTCAACAATCAGAAACTTGGATACTCACTGGAATTCCAAGTTGTTCAACGTCTAAATCCATTAGCTTCATTTCATAGTCTGAAACTTTTTCTTGGTCTACCAAAAAACAAAAACCAACAAACATTGTTGAAAAGCATCCAAGCTTGTAAGTATAACACTGCCTTTTAATTTTCTCTGGCATAATTCAGTAAAGAGTATGACTTACTTGGCGCTTCAAATACGAGTGCCAAGGTATCCGCATTATCTTCAGCCCTTAGTGTAATGATATCTTCATTGCCAGCACATTTTAGTATTTTGGACATGCTAGAAAACAAGACACAGGGTTTAAAACCAATACCATCTTCTCAAAAGGGTAAGATTTCTAATGTAATTAAAATAAATAAGGAATTACCATTTTCACCCGTTAGGTTGTCTGATGAATTGGGAGAACAAACAAACTAGTGGAGAATATGTAAACTGGTCCAGCCATTTTGGAGTGCAATCTGGCAGTATCTAAACATAACTGAATTAAAACCGCACACACCCTATGACCAGCAATTCCATTTCTTCGTATACGTAAATAAGCAGTATTTTCTAATTGCAAACCCCTTTAATTAGTGCTGAAGTTAGTGGGCCATAACGATCAGGAAAAATTATCTAATAAACCTGTTAGATGTACGCACCGCATGTAGTATGGTAAATATTTCTCACAAGCTTTTATTTTAAAAATGTGAATATACGTTAAGTACTAGATACCCAAACAAGAGATCCATTGCCATGGAGTCGATTCTGACGTACAGCGACCCCACAAGGGAGTGGAACTGTCCCGACAGGGTTTCCAAAGCTGTAATCTTTACGGAAGCAGACTGCCGTATCTTTCTCCCTCAGAGCGGCTGGTGGGTTCCAACCACCGACTTTGGTTGGCAGCCGAGCGCTTAACCACTGCACCACCAGGACTCTAAGTACTATAACCCACCCACTGGCATCGAGTGATGCCGACTCAGCGAAGCCATAGGGTTTTCAAGGCTATAAATCTCTACAGAAGCAGACCTTTCAGTTAGCAGTCAATCACTTTAACCACTGCGCCACCGGGGCTCCTTCCAAGTACTACAGCAGCATAAAATGTCTTCCGGTGGGTAGCGTTCAATGAAGTTGAAAGCAACTGCCCTGGAGAAATTTTTCCACAAACCCAGCATCTTAAGATGCTTACTACGGCCTTATTAAACAATAAAGGACCAGGAATCATCGGGGTAACAGAGAGATACATTCTCAGTAGGGCGCGCTACAGGGTGGTTAAAAGTCGACCACGACCAACGTTTCCTAGCCAAGACGGCCAGCATTTAACGAGCAGGGAGCTCGGGAACAGCCTTTTCCCGGCATCGCAGAGAAGCCGGTCATTTTCCCGCCACCACCCAGCTTTGTGACTTTGGCGCGGAAACACCCGGTTCCCGCGGCCCTCCGCGCGGGCTTTCCCGAACCGCGCGCCCCGCCGCGCCCCGCCCCCCGGCGCCGCCGGCCAATGAGAGGGCGAGGACGACCCACGCCAGCCAGTCAGGGCCCGGCTCAGAGACTCCCGCCAAGGGTCCGGGGAGGAGGGGGCGAAGGCCCGGCTCCTCACCACCCCTCGGCTCACCTGGTGAGATTCACGCCCATGGCCAAGTTGCGGTCACAGCGGTAGGTGTCGAAGCCCTCGGAGCGCAGGGTGAGCTGCACCAAGGAGACGTGGGACGAGTCCATACTCTGCAGGTTCACTCCGCTCGAGCTGATGTCCCAGCAGGCCTCGTTGATGAGGTCCTTGAGCGCCTCCAGCACCTTCTTCAGGATGGAGCCCTGGACCAAGCGCGCCTCGAACATGGTGGCGGAGTCACAGCGACACGGCTACAGGCGGGTGGATGTAGGACGATCAGAGCGACCTCCGGAAGCTTGAAACCTAGGAGGACCACAACCAACCCGCCGGCGCTGCAACCGTTTAATACCGCCGAGTCAGAGAGCGCGCACTCTCCGCCCCTGCGCCCCGCGCCGAGACGTCACCACGCTGCCCCGCCCACCGTCAGGTGGAGCGACTCCAGGGCCAATCGTTTCCCTGCTCCCTGAGAGGCCCGCCCACCTGGGCGTTTATTGGAGGTGCAGGCCAGGGGGCGGGGACAGCATCCCGCGCCTCGGCAGGGGGCGGGGCGACGTGTTTCCCCTTGGTTTTTCGGTGATTCTGACCCTAGGCGCGGGTTGAGTTGGGGCGTCAGGGGCTCCCAGGCCTGGGCTGGGGGTCGTGAAGCCCCAGATTTGTGGTCACTAGAGAGTCGCCGTGTCTCCTCAGCTTCCCGCTTCAGGGTGGAAAGTTACCAGCCAAGAAAGTGAAAGCGAAACCCAAATCTCGCCTACAAGGAAGGAAGAGCTGACTTGTAGTCGGAAGAGTGTATCAAAAAAAAAACACCTAAACCTATTGCCGTCAAGACAGTTCTGACTCATAGCGACTCTATAGGACCGAGTAGAACTGCCTCAAGGTTTAGAGGGAGCGGCTAGTGGATTCGAGCTACCAACCTTTTGGTTAGCAGCCGAGCTTTTAACCACTGCGCCACCTTATAGAAGTGACGTGCTCCTAAGGGTCAAGCGATATAAGTGTACAACCTTACGTTTAAAAAAAAAAGTTATTTCAGTTCCCCGGCACATCTCTTAAACCACCTTTCCACGCATAGCAAGGGCAAATAAATTCTCAATTATGTACTAGACTTTTTTTTCTTGTGTATTTTCCTCCTGGTTTGTTCTTTGTTGTTTTGCTTATGGCCTTTCTCTTAAGTTGCTTTTAAGTTTTATCCTGGTATATAGCGTTCTTCAGTTTTTCTACCACGTATCTAGGGGTGGATTTCGATTTATTTATCTTGTTGAGGATATTTTGTGCTTCCAGAGTCAGAAGATTCGTCGCGGTCATCAAGTCTAAAATCTTCTCATCCATAATGGCTTTAAACATTGCCTTTCCCTACTCTGTTCTCTTCGTCTGGCATTTCTATTAGACATATCTATTTTACTGAATTTAAGATACCCTCAGTTATTTTTTTCAGTTGTTAGATGTACTGTTATTTTATGCAGTACAAGAAAGGAAAAGAAATGCTGTCAAACTATCATACAAGCTTTATCACTTAGAAGTTCTACTTTCTAATTATTGAAAGAGCTTTTAGACTTTCAAAAACATTTTATTCATATTATCAACTTTGTGCATACATAACAAAGAAACTATAAGCAAAATAAATTAGTTAGGGCATGGATAACTTCTTTCCACTGTCAGAATTTTCCCATTTAGTTGTTGATACAATAAGTCCCAGAATTAAGAATGTCAATTTATAGACTAGTAGTTAAGAACAGACTGCCATAAAGCCTATTGTATTAAAAATTTGAGTTATATACAATGGTTCATAATAATGAACACATGTACTACTTTGTGATGCTCAGGAAAACATTGCTGGGCTGAGCCGATGGGGGCTGGAGGAAG
Source organism: Elephas maximus indicus (assembly GCF_024166365.1). Lineage (NCBI taxonomy): Eukaryota > Metazoa > Chordata > Mammalia > Proboscidea > Elephantidae > Elephas > Elephas maximus. The sequence continues at coordinate 43,720,531 of NC_064843.1, forward strand.
GAGAAAGAGCACGTTGCCTACACTGTTGAGCGTGTAACTTGATATTATGGCTTAAATTTTCTTCTTAATTTACCCTTGTTACCATGCTTCCAAAGTGTAAAACCAATACAAGTGCTGGGGATGCATCAAAGAAAAGGTAAACCATCACAACTGAAAATGAAGTGGAAATAATAAAGCGATTGGAAAGAGCTGAAATGCCATTGGTCGCTGGAAAAGCGTTAGGCTACAGTCGGTCAACGATGGGAACAATTTTAAAGGCTAAAGTGAGACTGATGGAGCACGCGAAAGGCTCTGTCTTCCCCAATGAAAGCTACAATTACAACAAATTACTGTTGATAATTTGGTGAGATGATCAAAATGAGCGTAATATGCCTATTAGCCTTATTTTAGTGCCTAAAAAGGCTCAAAGGTTTTTTTAATGATTTGAAAGCTGCACGAGCAGCATGTGAAGGTGATTGTGATGAAGAACTCCTGGTGAGTAGGGTTTGATTCTAGAGTCCCATGAGTCAGAATTGACTTGACACAATGGGTTTGGTTTGGTTCCATTATTTCAAACTGAGGGCAAATTTACATAACATTAAGGTGCAAGGTGAAGCAGTGTGTGCCGATGTAAGTACTGTGAGTGATTTTCCTGAAACATTTGAAAAAATTATTGAGGAGGGAAGTTATTTGCCAGACCAAATATTTAATGTAGACAAGACTGGCTTGTTTTGGAAAAAAATGCCTGAAAGGACCTAATTTCAAAAGAGGGACAAAATGTACCACAGCAGCAGATGTTAACCTCTGAGGAAGAAGACCAGGACCTAAAAACTCCAAAACCGGAAAAGTTTTTCACAAAAGAGTTAGCTGAAGCCTTTCATCTCATCGAAGCAGGGATGGCAAGGTCAGAGGAGCAAGATCCTAATACAGAGAGGTTCACCAAAGTTTACCATACAGTTACCTAGGGCCTCAACTGCCACAAGGCCATTTATGACGAGAAAAAGAAAAGCTATATACAAACCACCCTTGATGTCTACTTCAAGAAGTTGTCTCTAGTAGTAAACCTCCACCCTCCAGGTGCAGAGTGAAACCCTGACTCTCCAGCACCAGGCCCGTCCTTTCCAACACCAGGCCTACCCTCTTCAACAGTAGCCATTTCTCCATCATCTTTTCCTGCATCATCCAATTATTAACGTTATCATAATGTTACCTTGTGAATGCCCCTTCCGGTATGCAAGACATTGATGGAATGAGAGTATTAACCTTTTATCATGATCTTTTTTCTATCTAAACTCTTGTAAGAACTGTTTGTTCTTATTTTTTTACAGTACCGTATACCTGTACACATACACACACACAGATTCTCTCTTCACTGTAGTACCGTATGTAGTTACTTCTATTATTACTGTATTACTATCAGAATTATAATGTTTAAGATGTTTTAGTGTATTTGGAACTGTTTCTTAAGTATTTTATATACATAAAACAAAACAAACCCATTGCCTTTGAGTCAATTCTGACTCATAGTAACCCTATAGGACAGAGTAGAACTACCTCAGGGCTTCCAAGGAGCGCCTGGCAGATCTAAACTGCCAACCTTCTGGTTAGCAGTCGTAACACTTAACCACTACGCCACCAGGGTTTTCTTTATACACATAAAAAAAAACATAGAAAGGTAAAATATATACTGTTTACTATGACAAAAATTTGACTAACTGATGCTAAACAAGAATGGTATGTACCTGTTCTAACTTACCTACAAATTTGACTTAAAGACAGATGTAGGAACGGATCTTGTTCATAATCCAGAAACTGTCTGTACTGTTGTTTTTCCGTTTAATATATTCTGTATGGTCAAGGGTGGTGATGATGAAGCATTTTTCAAAAGACTGCCCCTCAATAGACATAGGCACACCTATGTCGATTACTGCGTTATACACAATAGTAAAAGATGGAAACAACCTAAGTGCCCATCAACGGATGAATGGATAAACAAATTGTGGTAAATACATACAATGGAATACTATGCAACAATAAAGAATAATGAGGAGTCCACAAAACATAACATGCCTGAACCTGGAGGACACTATGCTGAGTGAAATAAGTCAATCACAAAATGACAAATATCGGATGGTCCCACTATTATGAAAAGTCAAGAATAGATATACACACAGAAAGCAACATTTTTTGACGGTTACCAGGGGCAGGAGGGGGGAAGGAGAGGGAATCACTTTCTAGATATTAGACACTTGTTATTTTTGGCGATGGGAGAGACAATACCCAATATGCATGAAGTCTGCACAGCTTGACCAGTATAAATGAAAACACTAAGAAGTATACAAGAAAAAGAGATAATTTCAGTAAATGCTATAATATACAATTTTGCAATAACAGTAATAACAACCAAAATATGTGTGGTTTCATAGGTAGATATGTATGTATATATGTGTATAGGAAGACATGAGAGTAAGTACAAGCATGTTCATGTATAGGTGTATCTGTAGGTATATGTATATACATGTTTGTGTGCTGCGTATGTATCCATATATATTATAAAACACATAGGGGGCACAGTTATAGAGACCTACTAGAAATAACCAAATACATCGCAGGATTGGGTTACTGGATTAAAAGGCTTAGGACCATAGTCCTGTGGGACAACTTAGTCAACTGGCATAACATGGTTCATAAAGGAGGTAATGTTCTACACTTAGTTTGGTGAGTAACATCAGGGGCCTTAAGAGCTTATTAGTGATAATCTATTGGTCTCTACTCATCTGGAGCAAAACAGAATTAAGGGAAACTAGAGACTCAAAGAAGAAACTTGGCCATAGGACTAGTAGCCCACACGAACCACAGCCTCTTCTAATCTGAAACCAGAAGAACTAGGTGGTGCCTGGCTAACACTACCAACTGTTCTGATCAGGGACACAACATAAGGTCCCAGACAGGATGGGAAAAAATGTAGAACCAAATTCAAATTGCTAAAAAAGAACAGACCTACTGGACCTGTAGAGACTAGAGGAACCCTCAAGACTATTCCCCTAAGATACCCTTTGAGCTTGGCACTGAAGCTACTCCTGGAGGTCACTTTTCAGCCAAATAATAGAATGGCTATAAAATAAACAGTACCACCCATGAGTAATGTGCTCCCTTAAACTATGGACTGTATGAGACCAAATGGTCAACATTTACCCAAAAGCAAAGATGACAAGGCAAGGAGGGGGAGGGAAGCTAAATCAGTAGAAGCAAAATGAACAGAACAGAAACAGTGGGAATGTTGACACATTTTGAAAATTGTAACCAATGTCATGGAACAATTTGCATAAAAATTGTTAAATGGGAACCTAATTTGCTGTATAAACTTTCACCTAAAACACACACACACACACACACAGAGTGTGCATCTATTGTCTGTGGAGTCCCTGAGTGGTGCAAACCATTAACTCATTTAGCTGCTAACTGACAGGGGGGAGGTTTGAGTTCACCCAGAGGAGTCTCTCAAGAAAGGCCTGGCAATCTACTTGTGAAAAATCCACCACTAAAAACTCTATGGAACACAGTTCTACTCTGACGTGCCTGGAGTCGCCACGAGTTGGAATCAACTTGAGGGCAACAGGAGTTTCTTCTAAGTCTCTGCCACCCATTTGTAAGTTTTGATGCAGGCATTTTGTTGCTTGGCATGTAAGAAACTGTCTTTTTGCATAAATCTCAAGATCAAAACGTGACATAGGTTCATCTACTTGTATTTTCCTTTCTTAGGTCCCTTAAATTGTTGCTTTGCAAAATGTGGAATGCATTCATTCCTACAACGAGGAACAGTTGGCTCACTGATAACAACTGTATGCTTTGCTACTCTGTTTCAATGCTTTCTGCTTACCTAATTGCATTTTGTTTTAAGGCTGAATCAGAATGTAAGCCCCAACCATGTGGTGCCCACAATGCACAGGAATCAGTTGAACTGAGGACACAGGAATGACTATGGCCTGTGGTCAGAGGAGGCTTTCCAAGGAGGTAGCATTTAATGCCAAGAAGACAGCTGTTTGGAGAGTGGAAGGAAGAGCCTTCTAGGCTGAGAGAATAATAGCATGTTTTAAAAGAACAGCATGCTAGGTGTTCAGGTAGGAAGGAGTTTGTTGTGGAACTCAGAGATTGCTGTGTCAGGTGAACACTGAACAATAGAGAGAGTGCTGCACGCTGAGGTTGCAAAAAAAGACAGGGGTACTATCCTATAGGACTTTGTAAGCCCTCTACAAAGATGGGCCACCACCTGTCAGTTAGTTTGTCGCACTGTGTGTTGTACAGTTTATCAGTCTGTTGTACTGTGGTGGCTTTTGTGTTGCTATGATGCTGAAAGCTAGGTCACTGGTATTTCAGTTGCCAGCACTTGGCACCCATGGTGGACAGGTTTTAGCGGAGCTTCCAGAGTAAGACAGACTAGGAAGAAAGGCCTGGTGACCTACTTCCAAATATTAGCCAATGAAAACCTTATGGATCACAACGGAATATTGTCTGATATACTGCCCGAAGATGAGTGCCCCAGGTTGGAAGGCACTCAAAATCCAATGGCTGCTACAATGGATTTGAGCACACCAACAACAGTGAAGATGGTGCAGGAATCCACAACTTGAACAACACATTGTTCTGTTTTACACAGGATCGTCGTTGAGTCAGTGCTAACTCAATGGCATTGAGTCAGCGCTAACTCAATGGCAACTAAAAACAACAGCAATAACAGCAAAAACCAAACTCATTGGCATCAAGTCAATTCTGACTCATAGCCATCCTGTAGAGTAGAGCTGCCCCACAGGGTTCCCAAGGCTGTAATCTTTACCGAAGCAGACTGCCACACCTTCCTCCCAAGGAGCGGCTGGGGGGTTTGAACCGCAGACCTTCTGGTTAGCAGTTGAGTGCTTAATCACTGCACTACCAGGGCTCCAAAACAACAGGTCCTCTATCAGTGCAAGGGAAAGTTATCAAAAAGGGCTTTGACATGATCAATTTGTATTTTAAGAGGCTCAATTTAAGATCTAATAAAGGTGCCATTCCAATCAATGGGAGAAAGAATAAATTGAGCAACTTTTGATCAAACAATTGGTTAAAACTTTAGAAAAGTATAAAGCTATAGATTCTTACTAACTATTCATCAAAATTAATTCCAGATTGATTAAAAGGTTAAAATTCAAGTAAATGTAAACTTAATAAGAAATGGAAAAAAAAATTGGTAAATAGTTAATGAGATCTTTCTGTGGGCTTCTAAGAATAAAGACAAAGGAAAAAACTCTAAAAGACAACAAATGACTGACAAAGTTTTTAGGCACGCTTTAAACGAAAAAACGAAACCCGTTGCTGCCAAGTCCATTCCGACACACAGCGACCCCATAGTTGCCTAAAAGCGCTGTATTAGTGCATTTTAGGTTTCCAGTGACAGAGACCCCATCTCAAAGTGACTTAAGAGAAAAGGAGAATTTGCTCAACAAGTGAAAAGCCAGAGAAGTATCTGGCATCCAATGTCCCAGGCCCAGTCATAGTAAATATGTGGAAAAATGGCTAGCCACACTAATGACAGCACTGGGCCACACTAATATGCAAAAAAATGTAAATGAAAAGAAGATAGAATTTTAACCTACAAAATTGGTAACAATTGTGTTAACACCCAGTGTTAGGAAGGGATTCAAGGAAACGGGCAAGTTCATCCATCGCAGGTGTGGATACAAATTGGTCTATTTTTTCTTGTGGAAATTTGGAAATGTGTATCAAAAGCCTTAGAATTTTATTTATTCTTTGACTTAGAAGTTCAGTCTTTAGGGCCTTTTCCTAAGGAAATGGTCAGAGGTGCTTACTAGGATAAGTGTGTTTATGAACATTTCCTACAGAATTATTAATAATTCCTCTCAAGTTGGAAATAACCTTAAAGCCTAAGAATATGGTCTTTGGTAGGTAAATGATGGTAAATCCATAAGACAAAATACTATACAACTTTTAAAATACCATCCTCAAAGAATATTTAAAGATAAAGAGAAAAGTCAGGCTATGAAATAGTATAAATAGTATTTGAATTTTCAAAGATTGGTATATCTAGGTATATGTGCACAGAGCATAGAATGAGAAGGGAAGAATGTGAAATGTTAACAGTAATTATTTGTGGCTGACGGTCATTATACTTTTTTACAATTTCCACTCTTTCTTCAACAAGCATGGTTTGTTTGGAAAATGTTAACAAATGTTGGGAGAAAAAAGCTATAAACTATACTGTTTCCAGCAAATACAAGGTGAGAATGTGCAATATATCTGAGTGATTCTCAACCCTAGCTGCACATTAGACTCATCTGGGCACATTAGACTCATCTGGGGTGCTTAGGGGGGAAAAAAAGCCTATTTCCCCAAGGCCCCGTCTCCAGTGATTCTTATTTAGTTGATCTTGGGACTTTTTTAGAAGCTTCCCAGGTAATTCTAATGAATGACTAGGATTAAGAAGCTCTGTTCCAACAATGTATGATCAATAGATGAATATTTGTGCTCAAAGCCACCTGTTTCCCCATGTAGACTATTGGTTTGAAAAACTAAGACCTACGGTTTTTGTCAGAGAGGAGACTGACATACAGCTTAGATGGAACGTCTAGTCTAATAGGTTTGTAAGTTTGTGGGAGTGCAGGATTCTTTTTTTGAGGCTTTAAGAAGTTTAACACTTCTGCATAGCCTCTTCTTGAATCCATTTTGCACATCATCTCATTAAATTGAAGAGTTTTAGCTACCTGAGAACACTTGCCAAACTAAGAGCCAGAAAGGGAATGTGAAAAACAAGATAAAGAACAGAAAAGGCCTATTTCATTTATTGATAGAAGTGCTGGTAGCACAGTGGTTAAGTGCTCGGCTGCTAACCAAGAGGTTGGCAGTTTGAACCCACCAGCAGCTCCACAGGAGAAAGATGTGGCAGTCTGCTTCTCTAAGGATTACAGCCTTGAAACCCTGTGGGGCAGTTCTACTTTGCCCCATAGAGACGCTATGAGTTGGAATCAACGCAGTGGCAAAAGATTTAGTTTTTGGTCAGTTTATTGATAATCCTTTGGTAAGAGAAGCGGAAACCACTCATTCAGGAAACTAAAGAATGTTTATGTCATTTGTACCATTTCAGTTTTCAAACTTGGAGATGAGGGGAGGTGTTTTTATTTATTATAAAATGATGATAGCTATTTTTTTATAGCAATAGCTGCCACTTACACTCAGCTCACAATCAATCAGCCTGCACGTTCCATGCTTGTTGTTAGGTGCCCATGTTTAAGCCCGTTGTTGCAGCCACTGTGTCAATCCATTTCCTCAAAGGTCTCCCTTTTTTTTCTCTGACCCTCTGCTTTACCAAGCGTGATACCCTTCTCCAGGGACTGTTCTCTCCTGATAACATGTCCGAAGTATGTGAAACGAAGTCTTGCCATCCTTGCTTCTAAGAAGCATTCTGGCTGTACTTCTTCCATGCTAGTTACCTCTATTAATCAACATTCTAAAAACAAATAAACTCGTTGCTGTCCAGTCAATTCTGACTCATAGCAGCCGTATAGGGCAGAGTAGAACTGCCCCACAGGGTTTCCAAGGAGCAGCTGGCAGATTTGAATTGTTGACCTTTTGGTTAGCAGCCAAGCTCTTAACCACCGGGGGTCTATTAATCAACACAGCATCTAAAAATAGTGGAACTAATCATGGAGTGCAATGAAAAGAAACCACTGCATACCATATATGCCCCAAGCCTGGAAGAAATGGCCTCAGAAGAAAGAGCTAATACAAGGAACGGAAAAGAAAATCTGGGTTAGAGGAGATAATGCAAGGTAATGTAAAGGAATCAAATTCTTTTTTCGTAGTGAGACTGGTCTATGTAGTGTCTAGAGTTATACATTAGTAAGTAGAACTATAAGCAAATTACTTAGCATTATGGTGGCAATCACCATTACAAAACTCAAATCTTTAAAGCCTTTATCTCAAGGGAATGGAACCCAGCAGGGCTGGGTGTGAAGATTTTTTACTTTGAATTTCTTTCTACAATTGAGGGATAGGCGCTAAAGCTGGCTGGCTTAAAGGCCTCTTAACATGACTTCCAGACACGTCTGAGTACCTGATCCTTGTTCTCCACAACACTGACTTCAGGAATGTACTTGACTTGAGCCTGGTTAGACTGAGAAGGCTGAACGTGATGGATGAGAAATTTGTTTAGGCCAAATTGTAATGGATTCTCTATCCTATCAATGATATTAAAAACAAAACAGTTGCTGTGAAGTTAATCCTGACTCATGGCAACCCCACGTGTTGCAGAGTACAGCTGTGCTCCATACGGTTTTCAAGGCTGGGACTTTGTGTAAGCGGATTGCTAGGTCTTTCTTCTGAGATGAGTCTGGATAGGTACGAAGCACTGACAGTTGGCAGTTGAGCGCTTAACTGTTTGTGCCACCCAAAGCCAAAACCATAGCAATTCCAACTCATAGCAACCCCATGAGGTTTCCAAGGCTGTAAATCCCTACTGAAGTAGACTGCCACATCTTTCTCCTGTGGAGCCCCTCATGGTTTCAAACTGCCGACCTTTCGATTAGCAGTTGATTGGTTTAACCCCCGTGCCACTAGAGCTCCTTGTGCCACTCAAGGACCCCTGCAATCATGCTGTACAGGCTATAATTCTGACCCAGGTGCATTGGTTCTCCAGCCTCCTTTACATCAGGCTGGGTTTGAAACAGCTGAGCTTCGGAAAGGACTGATGTGATGCTCTCATTCAGATGTGACATTTCAAAATTTGTGTCCCCACAGGTGAGGGTGTGGATACTAACACCTCCACGAGTCTCAGAGGATGACCTTGCTCTGTGTCGACATCCTTTGAGGCCCTTACATAATAAACCTGGCTCAATTTACCTAAGAGATGTCCCGTCTTTAGATCGAGAGGCAACCACTGACAGTGGTCAACCTGGTCCCACTAACTTCAACAGAGTAAAAATCTTAAAATTACCACTAGCATGTTATTTACTTTTATAAATAAAATACCAAAAGTCAAAATAAAACAAAAATCAAAGCCTTTTCTAAATAAATTATGCCCTGAAGGGAGTGGGCTCTTTTTCCAAAAAACAAGTATTTGTGCAATGCTGTTATTAAATAGGAAACAAAACATACCCTGAGTTCAGTGCTCCTCCGAACTTATTTTACTGTCACTTCGAAGCAGTTACAGGAACACAGAAATATACTGATATAAAATCAGGAGAATAGGATGCCCATCTCAGAATCCTCACTACTTCTCCGAGTACACATAGCTCAGGCCAATACGAACTCCATATACTTGCAAGTTTCCCACCTTGTTAAGATTATGATATGCTTTTTTTTTTTTTTTTTTTAAGGGCAGAGACCCCATTTTACACCTGTTTTAGATCTTTTGTTACAAGGCAGCGAATGAACTGAAAGCAAAGCTGGAGCAACACAGGCGTAACAGTGAATTCTGGGAGACGGTACAGTACAGTGGTTTCAGTGTGTGGGCTTCGGTAAACAACAGATGGATGTCGTAATTCTTCTCAGGTACCTTCTAGACCTTGGCTAAATCATTTAACTTTAGGAAAATTTAAATAAACCATTCAAGTACTTAAGATGTGTTAGGTACATAGAGGACTTGGCAGTGAACAAAGTAGACAGCATTCCTGTCCAAAAGCCTTCGATCCAGAAGACAGACAAGAAATTTGATATACCGTGGAAGTTTGTCATTAAAATAAAAATAGCATAAAGCACAATAAAAATTAAAAAATAAAATAAAAATGGTATCCATTTCCATGCGTTGTGTGGATTAAATGAGATAAACCACGTAAAGCCTTCGCTCAGCTCAGTGCCTAGCACATAATTAGCCTCCCTCCTCTTGGAAACCCTGGTGGCGTCGTGGTTAAGGTTGGCAGTTCAAATCCACCAGGCGCTCCTTGGAAACTCTATGGGGCAGTTCTACTCTGTTCTATGAGGTCGCTAGGAGTCGGAATCGACTCGACAGCAGTGGGTTTGGCCTCTTCCGAAAGCTCAGCCCACCTGGCCCCTCCACCCAGGGCCTACCAAGCGCCTGCCTGGGTATGTGTGATGAAAGAGCCCCGGCCAGGAAGGCCGTGCCGGGCTACCGGCCAACACGAAGCCCAGGGCAGCAAGCACCCGCCGGGCTGGAGCCCCTGGGAAGCCCCCGCTTGCTCTCGGTAACCCATTACTGCTAGGACCCAAGGCGCCAACGCCGGCCAGCCCCCGTCAGGCCTGATCTGCCATTGACAAATCTCCCTCGGAAACTCAGGCTTTTCCCCGCCCTCTCACGCTGTTGCCCAATGAGCGCCTCGCGGCTTCGCCCCGCCCCGCCGCCCCGCCTCCCCGTCGGATTCGCGCCATTGGAATCTCCGGGGTCGTGATGGCGGCGGTGCGCTTGCGCGCTCGCTGCAGGGCCCTCCTCCCCGGGGGAGGAGCAAGCGGGCGGGGGCTCCGGGAGACCGCACGCACTCGGCCGGGTCGAAGGCAGGCGGTGGCGGCGGCGCTGGGCGTGGCCGGGCTCCAGGGCGGGTGGCGGGGCGGCAGCGGGCCTGCGAGCCGCTGAGGAGTTGCGCACCGCTGGGGCTGGGCGAGGCGGGGCCGGCCGAGCGGAGTTCGCGCGCGCCCGCGCACAGCTGCCCGCTCCGGGGGCTGCGCTGCTCGGCCGCGAGAACGTCGCGCCCGGGTCTCCAGCATGACGGAGCTGAGGCAGAGGGCGGCCCGCGAGCCGGACGCACCGCTCGAGGACAAGGTAGAGGCGGTGTCCCGGTGGGCGCGGCTCGGGGCCGCGGCGCCCCCCAGAGGCGCGCGGGGGGCACGCGCAGAGGGGTCGTCACACTCACCCCGGAGCCTTTGTGGCGGCCGACAGCGGCCCTGGGCCTGGGCAGCACCGAGGGTCCTCGGGGGTGGGACCCCGCGGAGCGCGCGTCGGGCACAGCAGATCGCGGAGCTCGGATCCCAGACTCGGCTTGGGGTCCTTTTGCGGAGTGGTATTACCCGGGCGCAGGAAGGAGAGCGCGGGGCTGCGCATGGCCGCTGGCCGGGCGACTATTGGGGGTTCCCTTCCCCACTTCCCCGAAGCCTTCCTGGATGTGAAGATGTCGCGATCCGGCAAAGCTTTCTCTAGGAGGCAGCTCCTCTGAGCGCAACTTAGACTCTTCACTGTCTTTTAAAATTTGTTATTTTTTTTTGGGGGGGGGTGTCAAGACAAAGCCATAGGGTTTACCTCCTAGGAGATTTAAATCCCTTCTTGAAAGTTAAACTCATTAGCAGAAAAGTCTCTTGACTCACGCAGTGAACCAGCTCTTTAGCCAGTAGATTTTGGAAGGTGCGTTCCGAAATGATGGGCTTGTTGCCTGCTCCAAGCCTGGGCATTGGTGGGGCAGAGGAAGAGGGTAAAAAGGAGGCCATCTTGGCAGGGACACAGCTGGTTGGGGGCGAAGAGGAGAGTAAGCTCCTTTGGTTGAAATCAAAGGTTTGTTTAGAGGAGTTCAGGAATCTGGAGCATGGTTGTGTTTGGAGGACGTTGAGTGACAGGGTTGGGACTTCGTGGTTAGTTTTAGTGCTTTTCGAGTAAGCGGTGGTCAGGAGCAGTGTATCTGGAAAAATCATCTGACAGTGATGTGTAGAATGGATTGGAGGGGGTCTGGACCAGAATGAGAGATACAGTTTAACTCAGGGATTGCCAAAAGGTGACCTACACATGTTTTATTTGGCCCACGTTGCTGTAAACATTAGAAGATTTCCTCTACCCATCTGAATCTCTTGCTTATCTTGGGTAATGGGAAAATCAGCCATCACTCCCCACTTGATTGATGATTGCCTGGAGCCTTGCACCAGGCCCGCAGCACCTGCTATGGAGCCTGTAGTTTTCGATTACTAGAGGAAAGAGGCATTAGCCCTTAGGAGGGAGGAAAGCACAAGACAGGCTGTCTGTCAGTGGAACAGTTATGCTCAGAGGAATGTTGACAGGAGTAGGGAAATGTGTGGGTGCACTGGCAGGGGCTTGTTTGAGGTTAAAGATAACGGGGTTGTAACAATTTAGTTGTTGCTGTTAACAGTGGGCCATCTAAGGAGACCTGCGCATATTGATTCTTAGAATTATAGAGGATTTTGGACCGGGGATGAGGATTTAGGAGTCACCTGCAGACACTAGATTGGTCTGTGTAGCTCAGTTTAAGATTTTGGGTGAGAGATCATACTTAATGTTAACGGAACTTTGTGGGCCTAAACCCATTGCTGTCGATAGCAACACTATAGGACAGAGAACTGCCCCATAGGGTTTCCAAGGAACGGCTGGTGGATTCGAACTGCCAAGCTTTTGGTTAGCAGCTGAATGCTTAACCACAGTGCCACCAGGGCTTCTTGTGGGCCTAAAACAAAAAAAAACCAAACCCAGTGCCGTTGAGTTGATTCCGACTCATAGCGACCCTATAGGACAGAGTAGAATCGCCCCCTAGAGTTTCCAAGGAGCGCCTGGTGGATTCAAACTGCCGACCCGTTGGCTAGCAGCCGTAGCACTTAACCGCTAGGCCACCAGGGTTTCCCTCTTGTGGGCCTAGAGGGTGTGAAACCTCCCCCCGCAAAAAAAAAAATCCAGACCTGTTGCTGTGCTGTCCATTCTGACTCATGGCAACCCCATGTGTTAAAGAGCAGAACTGTTCCATAGGGTTTCCTTGGCTGAAGTCTTTAAGGAAGCAGATGTAGTTAAACACAGACTGTGCCACCCAGGGACATAAAAACTACACTTACTAATGGTTAAAAAAGAAAACCATGGGGGGTACTCCTTGGATCCTTCTACAGATATAAACTGCCAGTTAATTATTAAATACTTTATCACCCTATGTTTTAGGTACAGAAGATTTGAGGAGCTCTGCTTGTTACAACTGCACTTACCCCACTTACACAATGCAGAATGCCTGGGGCCGTGAGGTTCATTAGTTCAATGTGGTTTCCTGAAACACAGCAGCTACTGCGTTTTATTAAAACCCTAATGTAGTCCATTAGCCCAAAACAAGGCAGTCACCCTGCCTACCCATCACTCAGCATTTCTAAATTATCATGGATAAATTTTAATAAGGACACATTTTAAGAACTGTGAAGTGGAGTATTCACCTTTGACATGTATAGAGAAGACTTTTTCAAAATCCTGATTTATTCTGTTTTGTAGTTTGGAGAAAAACTTACTTCCATGATTCTGGCTTGTAGTAGGATCCAAAGAAATTAGCAATAATAAAACAAGGCTGTCTTCTCAGGGAAGTGAATTGTGGAATGGGACTGACTTTTTTATTTCAGAGCGAAGGAATTCAGAGGACAATTTCAGGTCAGTTCTTTAAAAGAACTGGAACAAATTAGAAAGATTCATTAAAATGTTACAGTTGCTTAACTGCCGTGGCTAACTTGTCTGGTAAATAAAGCAGACAATTATTAGTTTCAAAATAATCCACAGAATGTTTATTATAAAAGTCCAAGTATTTTATTATATTTAGCATCTTAGAATGGAATTTTCAAAGCCAATTGCTAATAAAGGAAATGTTGTCCTCTGGGAACAGTGCTTATAATTTTAGAGTCCCAAAGCAGCATAGTTGCCAAACTAAGAAATTTGAAATTTCAGCATTGGGAATGGTTCCGCCCAACCATGATTTTTCTGATGGAGATTAGGAAGGAAAAGGCTGAGACCGGGGCCTAGAGGTTGGCATCTTAAACCCTACTGTTGGGTTTCTCTTTCAGGAGACTTTGTTTTGGAGGTGAGAGTGAAGGTTCCAGGGTTTTCTGCTTTCCTTAGGTGCCGAAGTGCTATTTAAATTAGAGCGTTACATGTTTCAGACATCCTTTCTAGATAGAAGAAACAGAATAAAGAGGAAGCAGTGACATCTTTTAGAAAGGTGAGTTTACATTTTAACTGAAGAGTGGTTAAGAACAGGGGCTTTAAAAGTCAGCTAGATCCATCTTTAACCTGGGCCTTGCCACTTAATGACCTCTTTGAGCAAATCGCTTAGTACTTGTATAAGCCTCAGTTTGCCCATCCATAAAATGATGGAGAGAAAACAGCATCTGCTTCGTAGAATATTTGTGTGAATTCAATGAGTATGTTTATTATGGGCTTTGCACATTGTAATGATTCAAATGTAAGATTCTGGCATTACAGATTAAAATGTATTTTTATGTGAAAAAAATTTTGATGTTCACCTTTCACTCTTTTTTTTTAAATCAGAAAAATATTGTGTTTTTGTGAAAGTTTACCTAGCAAATTAGGTTCTCATTTAACAATTTCTATACATACTGTTTGGTGCCATTGGGTATGTTTTCCATAATATATTAGCTTTCTCATTATTTCCATTCTGGTTGTTCTGTTTCCCTTAATCTAGCTTCAGTGTCCCCTCTTACCTTCTCATCTTTGGTCTAGGGGAAATGTTTACTGTTTGGTGTCATATGGATGATTAGAGGAGCACAGTACTCACAGGTGATTTTATTTATGAGTCCATTTGTCCTTTGGCTGAAAGGTGACCTCTGGGAGTGGTTTGAGTTCCAAGTTCAAAGAGTATTTTGGGACAATAGTCTCGGAGTTTCTCTAGCCTCTGCCAGTCCAGTAAGTCTGGCCTTTTTTAGGAACTTGAGTTTTTTTTTTTTTTTAATTGTACTTTAGATGAAGGTTTACAGAGGAAACTAGTTTCTCATTTAACAGTTAATACATATATTGTTTTGTGACATTGGTTCCCAACCTCATGACATGTCAACACTCTCCCTTTCTTGACCTTGGGTCCCCCCATTGTCAGCTTTCCTGCCCCCTCCTGCCTTCTCATCTTTGCCCCTGAACTGGTGTGCCTGTTTAGTCTTGCTTTGTTTTATGGGCCTGTCTTATCTTTGGCTGAAGGGTGAAACTGAGGAGTGACTTCATTACTGAACCAAAATGGTGTCCAGGGGCCATACTCTCGGGGTTTCTCCAGCTTCTGTCAGACCAGTAAGTCTGGTCATTTGTGTGTGTGTGTGTGTGTATGTCAGTTAGAATTTTGTTCTGCATTTTTCTCTGTCTCTGTCTGGAACCCTCTATTGTGATCCCTGTCAGAGCAGTTGGTGGTAGTAGCCAGGCACCATCTAGTTGTGCTGGACTCAGTCTGGTGGAGGCTGTGGTAGTTGTGGTCCATTAGTCCTTTGGACTAATCTTTCCATTGTGTCTTTGGTTTTCTTCATTCTCCTTTGCTCCCGACAGGGTGAGACCAGTAGAGTATATTATATGGTCGCTCCCAAGTTTTTACAATCCCAGATGCCACTCACCAAAGTAGAATGTAGAACATTTTCTTTATAAACTGTGTTAAGTCTATTGAGCTAGACATTTCCTGATACTGTGGTTCCCAGAGCCCTCAGCTCAGTAATTTGGTCCCTCAGGGAGTTTGGATTAGGAATTTGAGTTTTGTTCTACATTTTTCTCCCATTCCATCCAGGCCCATCTGTTGAGTCCCTGGTCGGAATGGTTGGTAGTAGTACCTGGGCACCATCTAGTTCTTTTGGTCTCAAGGTAGGTAAGGCTGTGACTCATATGAGCTATTAGTTCTGTGGGCTAGTTTCTTCTCTGAGTCTTTGGTTTCTCTCATTCTCTTTTGCTCTGGAGGAGTGGAGATCAATAGTTATATCTTAGGTGGTTGCTCACAAGCTTTTAAGACCCTAGATGCTGCTCACCAACCTAGGATGTAGTACATTATCTTTATGACGTATGTTATGCTGGTTGACCGAATTGCCCCATGGGACTATGGTCCCAAGATTTCAAATCCAGTAATCCAGGCCTGTGAGGTGTTTGCTTATGTCTAGGAAGTATCTGTAATTGTGCTCCCTGTGTGGTTTATTGGAAACCCTGGTGGCGTAGTGGTTAAGTGCTATAGCTGCTAACCAAAGGGTTGGCAGTTCAAATCCACCAGGTGCTCCTTGGAAACTCTATGGGGCAGTTCTACTCTGTCTTATAGGGTCGCTATGAGTTGGAATCGACTCGACGGCTCTCGGTTTGGTTTGGTATTTATGGGATTTATTACGTATATAAATATATACAGAGCACGCATAAACATGTATATACATGTGCCTGTAGATACACCGGAAACCCTGGTGTCCTAGTGGTTGAGTGCTATGGCTGCTAACCAAAGGGTCGGCAGTTCTAATCCGCTAGATGCTCCTTGGAAACTCTATGGGGCGGTTCTGTTCTGTCCTATAGGGTTGCTATGAGTCGGAGTCGACTTGATGGCACTGGGTTTGGGTATAGATACACCTGTACATGCACACCCATATACTCATATGTGCCTTCCCATGTACATATATGCATACATACCTACCTGTGTAACCCCACAGATATTCATGTCACATGCTTTGTACGTGTTATCAGTAGGGACCAGTCCCTGGAGAAGGACATCATGCTTGGTAAAGTAGAGGGTTAGTGAAAAAGAGGAAGTCTCTCAACAAGATGGATTGACATGGTGGCAGCAACAGTGGGCCCAACAGTGGGCCCAAACATAGCAATGATTATGAAGATGGTGCCGGACCAGGTAGGGTTTTGTTCTGTCGTACATAGGGTCACTATGAGTCGGCACTGACTCGACAGCACTTAACAACAGCAACAGTTGTCGTGGTAAAATTGTACAGCATTTACAAAATTGTCCCTCATTCTTGCGTACTTTTTAGCGTCTTAATTTACATTGGACGGTTTGTGCGGGCTTCACCCATATTGCGTATTGCCTTTCCCATCACCGAAAATAGCAAGTGTCTACTGTGTTTTTTTTTTGTGTGTGTGTAGAAAGTGATTCCCCCTACCACCTCCTCCCATCCCTGGTAACCATCAAAGGACATTGCTGTGTGTATGTGTATTATTGACTTTTTATAAAAGTGAGACTGTACAATATTTGTCCTTTTGTGATTGACTTATTTCACTCAGTGTAATGTTCTCCAGATTTTTCTGTGTAATAGATGTTTTACAGACTCCTTATTATCCTTTACAGTTGCGTAGTATTCCATTGTACGTATGTACCACAGCCTGTTTATCCATTCATCCGTTGATGGGCACTTAGGTTGTTTCCATCTTTTTGCTGTTGTGAATAATGCTACAGTGAAGGTAGGTGTGCATGTGTGTATTCATGTTACTGCTCTTATATCTGCAGGATACATACCTAGGAGTGGGATTGCTGGATCATATGGCATTTCTATTTCTAGCTTTTTGAGGAAACGCCATACTGTTTCCATAGTGGTTGTACCATCTTACAGTCCCACCAGCAACGTATAAGAGTTTTAAAGCCCCCACAACCTCGCCAGCCTTTGTCGTTTTGTTTTTTTTTTAATCATTGCCGCTTTTGCAGGTGTGAGATGGTATGTCATTGTAGTTTCGATTTGCATCTCTCTAATGGCTAATGATGGAGAGCATCTTTTCATGTATGTATTTGGAAGACTGAGTGTCCTCTTTGATGAAGTGCCTATTTATGTCCTTTGCCCATTTTTTGATTTGATTGCTTGTCTTTTTGTGTTGAGTAGTTGAAGTTTTCTGTATATTTTAGAGATTAGGCCCTTATCAGATAATGTCCTTGCCAAAGATTTTGTCCCAGTTGTTAAGTTCTGTTTTTGCTTTCTTGGTAATGTCTTGCGATAAGCATACATATTTAATTTTTAGGAGGTCCCAGTTATTAATTTATCTTCTGTTGCTTGTGCATTTTTAGTTTTGTTTGAAAGACTATGCGGAAAATTAGGTCGCCCAGTTTTGATCCTGTGTTGTCTTCCAGGAATTTTATAGTTTTAGCTTTTAACATTTAGGTCTTTGATCCATTCTGAGTTAGTTTCGTGCATAGTGTGAGGTATGGGTCCTGTTTCATTTTTCTGCATGTGGGTATGCAGTTTTGCCAGCACCATTTGTTAAAGAGACTTGTTTCTTCCCTCGTTGAATGGACTCTGATCCTTTGTCGAAGATCAGCTGCCCATAGATGGATGGATTTACTTCTGGGTTCTCAATTGCATTCCATTGGTCTGTGTGTCTGTCATTGAACCAGTACCAGGTTATTTTGATTACCGTAGCTTTATAGTAAGTTTTGAGATCGGGATGGTCTTCTCCTTCAATATTGCTTTAGATATTTGGGGCTTCCTTCCTTTCCATATAAAACTGGGGGTTAGTTTTTCTATTTCATTAAAGACTGTTGTTGCGATTTGGTAGTATCGACGTTTTCACAGTGTTAGGACTTCCAGTCCATGAGCATGGAATGTTTTTTCATTTTTGTAGATCTCTTAGTTTCTTGCAGTAGTGTTTTATAGTTGTCCTTATATAAATCTTTTATGTTCCTGTTTAGGTTTATTCCTAGGTTTTTTTTCCTTTCGAGGGCTATTGTAAATGGTATTGATTTCTTGATTTCCTTTTCAGAATCCTCCTTGTTAGTGTAGAGAAACCCAACTGATTTTCGTGTGTTGATCTTGTACCGCGCCACTTTGCTGAATCCTTCTATTAGTTCCAGTAACTTTCTGGTGGAGTCTCTGGGATTTTCTATGAATAGGAAGGATGATGTCACCTGCGAATAAGGATAGTTTTATTTCTTTCCAGTTTGGATGCCTCTTATTCCCCTTTCTTGCCTTATTGCTCTGGCTAGGACTTCTAGTACGATATTGAGTAATAGTGGTGATAAAGGACATCCTTGTCTTGTTCCCATTCTTAAGGAGGATGCTCTCAGTCTCTCCACTGAGAATAATGTTGCCTGTTGGTTATATATATACATATACCCTTACTTATGTTGAGGAGTTTCCCTTCTCTTTCTAGTTGGCTGAGAGTTTTTATTAGGAAGCGGTTCTGAATTTTATCCAGTGCCTTGTCTGTGTCAATTGAAGTGATAATGTGTTTTTTTTTTCCCTTCGTTTCATTTATGTGGTGAATTACAGTGATTGATTTTCTGAACCATCCTTGCATCCTGGGAATAAATCTCACTTGATCGTGTTGTATTATTTTTTTGACATGCTGTTGAATTCTGTTTGCTGGAATTTTGTTGAGAATTTTTGCATTTATATTCATGAGGGATATTGGTCTGTAATTTTCTTCTTTAGCAGTGTCTTTGCTCAACTTTGGTATCAAGATTATGCTGGCTTCATAGAATGAATTAGGGGTGTTCCTTCCTTTTCTATGTTCTGGAATAGTTTGAGTAGAATTGATGTCATCTCTTCCCCCTGAATGTTTGGTAGATCTCTCCTGTGAAGCCATCTGGGCATGGGCTTTTTTTTTTTTTTTTTTTTAAAAACAGTTCAATTTCTTCTTTGGTTATTGTTCTGTTCAAATTTTCTACCTGTATTTGTATTAGTTTAGGTAGGTAGTGTGCTTTCTAGAAATTTGTCCATTTCTTCTAGGTTTTCAAATTTGCAGGGTACAATTTTTCATAATACTGTAATTATGATCCTTTTTATCTCAGTTGGTTTTGTTGTAATGTCACCCATCTCATCTTATTTTGATTATTTGCATCTTATTTTTTTCCTTTGTCAATTTGGCCAGTGGTTTGTCAGTTTTTTTTTTTTTAATTGTGCTTTAGGTGAAAGCTTATATAGCAAATTAGTTTCCATTTGATAGTTTGTATATAAAGTGTTTCATGACCTTAGTTTCGTTCCCCACTATGTGTCTGCACTCTTGCTATTCTCCATTTTCTTTTGTCCTGGTTTTCTACCCTATCCTGCCTTCTCATCTTTGCTTTTGGGTAGATAATGCTGTTTTGATCTTGTGTAATTGATTGTTCCAAGGAGTACGACCGTCTTGGGTATTATTGTTTATCTTATGTACTTGTGTATTTTTTTAGCTGAGAGGTTGTCTCCGGGAATGGGTTCATTTCCAGGTCAGAAGGATGTCTTAGGGCCATAGTCTTGGGGGTTCCTACTGTCTCTGTCAGACCAGCAAGTTTGGTCTTTTTTGAGAATTTGCTTTTTTTTTTTTTTTCCTACAATTTTCTCCCACTCTGTCCAGGACCCTCTAGTGTGGTCTTAGTCAGAGCAGTTGGTAGTGGTAGCCGGGCACCATCTAGTACTTCTGGTCTCAGGGTTGTGTAGGCTGTGGTTCATGTGGTCCATTAGTCCTTTGGACTAATTGCTCCTTTGAGCCTTTGATCTCCTTCACTCTCTCTTGCTCTGGATGGAAAGAGACCAATAGTTGTATCATGGATGGCTGCTTGCAAACTTTTAAGACCCCAGATGCTACCAAAGTAGGATACAGAGCGTTGTCTTTATGTACTATGTTGTGCCAATTGACATAGATGTCACCTGAGTCTGTGGTCTTTTGTCTTCTAGCCTGGGAACTTCATCCCGCAAGGTATTTGATTATGTCTAAGAGTTTCCCTGACTATACCCCTTGTGTGCTTTATATGAGCTGCACCTACAGTCCTGTATGTAGAAATATCCACCACCAAATGTATATTTGCCAGTGAGCGTATTCCCTTATATCCTTACGTACCTGTTGGTGTATCTAGCTATTTGTCTATTCATAAATTATTGTTTAATATTATTGCTGCAGGATTGTCTGTGTTATAGTAAAAAATAGTTACCTTAAAATTACTCTTTATTCTTACATTCCTTTCAGCATCCTCTCTTGCCTATATAATGTATTGCCTTTCCTCTCACTAGTATTAACTTGTGTGTGTTCTGTCTAATTGGTGATTCTTCCTCCCTCCCCCAGTAACCATCAAAGAATCTTTTTTCTTTTCCTGTGTGTAAACCGTATTTATTTTTTATTGTGCTTTAAGGGAAAGTTTACAAATCAAGTCAGTCTCTCATACGAAAACTTAAACACACCTTGCTATGTACTCGTAGCTGCCCTCCTCCTAATGAGACAGCACACTCCTCTCCAGCCTGTATTGCCTGTGTCCATTCAACCAGTTCCTATCCTCCTCTGCATTCTTATCCCACCTCCAAACAGGAGTTGCCTACATAGTCTCATGTGTCTACTTGAGCCAAGAAGCTCACTCCTCACCAGTATCATTTTCTGTCTTATAGTCCAGTCCAATCCCTGTCTGAAGGGTTGGCTTTGGAAATGGTTCCAGTCTTGGGCTAACAAAGGGTCCAGGGACCATGACCTCCGGAGTCCCTCTAGTCTCAGTCAGAATATTAAGCCTGGTCTTTTTATGAGAATTTGAGGTCTGCATCCCACTGTTCTCCAGCTCCATTAGGGGTTCTCTGCCTGTGTATAAACCTTTTGTTGTTACTTTATAGTAGTGGTCTCATACAATATTTGTCCTTTTGTGACTGACTTATTTCAGTCAGCATAGTATCCTCCAAAATCATGTTGTGAGGTGTTCTAGGATTTGTCATTATTTTTTATCGTTGTGTAGTATCCCATTGTGTGTATTTACCACAGTTTGTTAATCTGTTCATCTGTTGATGGGCATTTAGGTTGTTTCCATCTCTCTTAGTTATCTAGTGCTGCTGTAACAGAAATACCACGAGTGGATGGCTTCAGCAAACAGAAGTTTATTTTCTTACAGTAGTAGGCTGGAAGTCTGAATTCAGGGTGCCAGCTCCAGGAAAAGGTTCTCTCTCTCTGTCGGCTCTGGAGGAAGGTCCTTGTCATCAATTTTCCTCTGGTTTAGGAGTTTCTTGGCACAGAAACCTGGGGTCTAAAGGATGTGGTGTGCTCCTGGTGCTGCTTTCTTGGTTGTATGAGGTCCCCTTGTCTCTCTGCTCCCTTCTCTCTTTTACATCTCAAAAGAGATTAGTTTAAGACACAGTCTAATTTTATAGATTGAGTCCTGCCTTCTTAACATAACTACCACTAATCCCATCTCACTAACATCATAGACATAGGATTTACAACACATGGGAAAATCACATCATATGACAAAATGATGGACAGCCACACAATACTGGGAATCACACCCTAGCCAAATTGATACACATATTTTTGGGGTACACAATTCAATCCATGACACCATCTTTTTGCTATTGTGAGTAACACTACAATGAGCATGGGCGTGCGTATGTCTATTGGTATTATGGGTCTTACTTCTTTAGGGTATATACCAAGGAGTGGAATTGTTGGATCATATGATATTTCTATTTCTAGCTTTTTGAGGAAGCACCATACCGTTTTCCAAAGTGGTTGTACCAACAGTATAAGAGTTCCAGTCTCCCCACAACCTTATCAACATTTGTTGTTTTCTGGTTAGTGCCAGTAATGTCAGGGTGAGATGGTATCTCACTGTAGTTTTGATTTGCCTGTCTCTAGTAGCTAATGATTGCGAGCATTTTTTCAAATGTATGTTAGCTACCTGAATATCTTTGGTGAAGCGTCTGTTCGTATCCGTTGCCTGTTACTTAGTTGGATTGTTTCTTTTTATTGTGGAGGTGTTGAAGTTTTATATAAATTTTAGAGATAGTCCCTTGTCGGATATTGTCATAGCCAATTTTTTTTTTGTAGCCAATTTTTTTCCCCCAGTCTGCAGTTTCTCTTTTGACTCTTTCGGAGAAGTCTTTTGTTGAGCATAAGTTTTTAATTTTTAGGAGGCCCATTTATCTAGTTCATCTTGTGCTGCGTGTGCATTTTTAGTCGTGTTTCGTATACTATGTCGTATATTAGGGCCCCCAGCATTGTCCCTGTTTTTTCCTCCATGATCTTGATAGTGTTAGGTTTTATATTTAGGTCTGTGATCCAGTTTGAGTTAGTATTCGTTTACGGTGTGAGGTAAGGGTCCTGTTTTTTTTTTTTTTACAGGTGGACATCCAGTTTTGCCCGCACGGCTTATTAAAGAGACTGTCTCTTCCCCCATTTAATGGTCTTTGGCCCTTTGTTGATCCAGCCCACAAAAACCCAGTGCTGTCAGCTAACCATAAAAAAGCCCACAAAAACAAACCTGGTGCCTTCGAGTTGATTCTGACTCAGCAACTCTATAGGGCAGAGTAGAACTGACCCATAGAGTTTCCAAGGAGTGCTTGGTTGATTTGAACTGCCAACCTTTTGGTTAGCAAACGTAGCTCTTAACCACAACACCACCAGGGTTTCCAGTTGACCATAGGTGGATGGATTTATGTCTGGGTTCTCAATTCTGTTTCATTGGTCTGTGTGTCTGTTGTACTAGTACCAGGCTGTTGTGACTACTGTGGCTGTATAGTGTGTCCTGGGAGCAGATGTTGTGAGGCTGCATGGGGATGGCCTGGGGTAGGCATAAGCCTCTGGTTGCACGTCTGACAGTGCAGGAGTGTGTACTGCGGATCATGGGTGTGGGGGTGGAAGGGCTCACCCCTGGTCACTGGGTGGGTGGGGGGAGGAGGGAATGTGCTTCCCTAGTCTCTGCTGTGGTGCTGTTGCACTCCCTGCAGAGTGCAGCCAACGATCAGGACCTGACCCTGACCAAATGCGAGGAGTGGGGGGCTGTATAGAGTCTCGTTGAGTGGGGGATCTATAGCCACCACTCCAAGGATCCTCCACTCTGCCTGCGCCACCCACCCAAATGATCAGGGACTGCTGCTGGTGAGTAATTCTGTCCCTGTTTTCTGGCTCCCTCCCTGCTTTTGGTCCCTGGGATCCCTAGGGCTCTTGCCTGCCTTCCTGCACTTTTCCTCCTCAGATCCGGTGCATGTTCTCACCTTGCTTTGCTCCGGTTTGTTTACAGAGTATCTCTGTCTCCTGTTGGGGATTCCAGAGGGAAAGTTGCCTTCCTGTGGTCCTTGCCTGAGAAAGCTGCTTGCTTTCTTTCAAGATGGCCGCGCTGAGCTGAGTCAGCTGGGTGCTTACAGTCGCTAAGTCTCCTTGTTTACAGTTTTCATTCAGTTTCTCCATTCTTCGGTGTTCAGTCTAGTCCTTCATCTTTCCGTTTGCTGTTCTGGGTACCCAAATTGTCAACTGTATCTGTTTTACTTGGTTTCTCAGTTCTTTGCTGCAGGGGGATGGCAAGATATGTGTGATTAAGCTGCCATTTTGGGCTGTCATAATTTAAAGAGTTACCTTTTAAATATCTTTTAAAGAGTTATTTAATCTCATTGGAGCTTAAACCCGTTGCCACCTAGTGGATTCTGACTCATAGTGACTCTATAGGACAGAGTAGAACTGCCCCATAGTGTTTTCAGGGAACGCCTGGTAGATTCGAACTGCTGACCTTTTGGTTAGCAGCTGTAGCTCTTAACGACTACACCACCAGGGTTTCCCACTGGAGCTTAGAGGTGGCTATTTGATAGAAGAGGATACCCAGAGAGTTTAAGTTATTTGCTGAAGGTCACACAACTGGTTAGTTGCAGAATGGTTAATAGTATGAAGGCCTTCTAATTTCTGTGTTTTGCTCATTATGTTACACAATGCTGTGTTCAAGGGTACGGAATTAAAGACTTTAATAACTTTACATTGATTAATTTCAGTAGAAAAAATGACCAAATATCACTCTTAGTTGTCTAGGGCTGCTGTAACAGAAATATCATAAGTGAGTGGCTTGCTTTAACAAACAGACATTTATTTTCTCACACTTTAAGAGACTAGAAGTCTGAATTCAGGGTGCTGGCTCTGGGGAAGGCTTTCTGTCTCGTTCAGCTCTGACTATGGTTTACTTAGTTTGAAGCCCATTTCTGAGAGAGTGGCTGCTCGACATCCTTGAAAGGAACTCTCAGCTTGGTGCTGGGAGACCAGAAGTCTCCTTCCTTCCAACAGCATTTCAGGCTGCTCTGAATAAATGCCTTCCAGCTGGTGATTCTGAGTATTGGAACCGTTTGTTCTGGCAATAATCATTTGGTATTCAGCACTCCTTCTCCTTAGAACACTCAGTGAGTGAGTCCGTGGTCTGCTGTGTACAGGCCCCGCAGCTCAGAGGGAGTTCCAGGTGTCTGTGCTCAACAGGAGAACGTTAAGGATTTTATGATACCAATTTTGGCATCAAATAATCCATTCTTTCTTCACTGATTTGAAGAAACAGAGTTTTGAATACATCTGGCAAATTCCTAAAATGAATCCTGCAACTGATTTTACAGTGTAAATAATCACTTTAAACTGTTGGAAACAATTAGAACATCAACATATCAGATTTTCCAACTCTTCAGTCTTTATTCCACATAGGTGGAGTATATTAAATTTGTTACCATTCCAGTAGGCTTGCCAGATATGTACAGATCCGTCCTGTAACTCCTACTCACACACAGCTTGTTTACCTACCCCCAGTGCTGGTACAGCCTCCCAGGCCTTGCTGACTGGCTGCCAGCCACTGTTGGGGGAGAGAAAGCACAGCCGTTGGTGCATAATACCGCTGTGGTTTGGAAAAGAGAGGTGCACACACACTGACCCTTGGCTATTAGTTTTGCTGGGGTCTCGTTGAAAGAAATCGTGTTCCTGGCATTGGGCAGAGTACTTTGCCTTCCAAGTCTTGTCACATGGTGGTTACTTGGTTGAAGCAGTAGCAAGTGTCCGTTTCCCTACCCCACCCCACATCTGCGAAGGCAGACCTGATTCCCATTAGCCAGCTCTCCGTGTCAGTCACTGATCTTTGTTCTCATGTTGTTTGTCCCAACAGTAGGGATGGCATAGGGCCTGCCAAGTTGAATAACCTTTTAAAGAAAGTTAAACTCTTCTGGGTTATTTGACTGGGCAGCACAGTGGCTCAAAATGTGAAAGAACTAAGAGGTCAGGAAGAACTTCCCTTCCCTCCTACCCAGCTCTCCCAGGGGCAGCCCCCCAGGCCAGGCTGTGGTACACATGCCAGCCTGTTGCCCAGTGGAAGAACCTGGCCCATTCTTCCAAAAACCAGCCATCCTTTTGATTTGCTGTCCATCCACAGCAGGTCATTGCTATTAGAATCACTGTGGGGCCAACCTGGGACTTCTCTGTGAAGACTGCAGAGTTTCAAAAAGAGCCCTCGCAACCGGGGATTTGCTGGCAACACTTTCTGCTCTTGGGTCTCTGGCGGTGAGAGGGTTTTTCTTGTCGACACCAGACCCCTCAGTGAGTGACTTGTTCAGAGCCACATCCTCACAGGACATTCCCAGGGCATGCCCCTCAGTCAGCCAAACTTACTTTGTCTCACATCTGACTCCTCACTGTCTGCACTGACCTTCCTCCTCCACTAGTAGAGTCACGGATCTCTGTTACCCCGACTTGAAATTCAGCAGTCCTGTGTCTCTCCTCCCGCCTCCTCACTCAGTCCAGGCAACAGGTTGTAACCAGTGTTACCGGGATCCCTTACGTGTTGTTCTTGCGGGTCTCAGACTTTACCAGTTCAGGACTGATGCCTGCACTGTTGTTGTTGCCAGTTGCCATCGAGTTGGCTCCAACTCCTGGCGACCCCATGCACAAGGGCATAAAACGCTGCCCGATTCCCCACTACCCCGTGATCATTAGTAGGCTGGAGTCCACTGTTGTGGCCACTCTGTATTCTGAGCACCTTCCAACCTCGGGGGTTCGCCTTCCAGCACTGTACTGGACAGTGTTCTCTTGTGATCCATGGGGTTCTCATTGGCCGGTTTGCAGAAGTAGATCGACAAGCCTTTCTTCCTTGTCTGTCTGCATCGGAAACTCTGCTGAAGCCTGCCCACTGTGGGGGACCCTGCTGGTCGTTGAAATACTCAGGGCAGAGCTTCCAGCATCACAACAGCATGCAAGCTGCCCAGTACAGCAGCCTGACAGAGGGAGCAGTGGAACACTATTGTAAGTCATTCTCACTGAGCTCCCTCCTGCGGGGGCCCTCAGCCGCTTCTACTCCATCTGTCCTTTGTATCTTCCAGCAGTTCTGGTTTATTTGCTGTGAAATCATCTTATGAATTATAGAAAAAACTTGATCAATTCCAGCCCCTTTTTCAGATCTCTTAAACGGGGTCCTTTACAGCATTCTCTCTTACCCAGCCCCTCCCCCTGCTTGGTGCCCCTGTGCCCTCATTCTCGGCTCTTGCTATTTCCAGCCCCTGAAGTGTGCTCTTTCTCTGTCATCCCTCCCTCCTCTCTACCTATATGAGTCTTCTTCTCCTAAAATCCCTTTCAGAGTTTGCCCAGCTGGAAGTGACCCAGGCGTGTATTTGTTGTAGGAATCACAGAAATGTGTACGTGTTAAGAATGAAATTCACCTTCAGTCTCATCATCCAGATAAACAGCCACTGTGTAAGTATCGATGTGTCTGTCCTATGCGTGGTGCTACCTGTGGCTGTCTGTAGTAGCAACCATGCAGAGTCTGATAGTTGGCCTTTTTATGCTGTCAGAAGCATTTGCCTGTGCCAGTAAAGTTCTTCGTGGACATTAGTTCAGACTTTTCAAAATTATGTAAATAACAGATGAAAATATCAGGTACTCACTGTAGAAGCGCCAAAAAGAAATCACCTTAATCCTGCCCCTCAGGTAATCCCTGCTAACGTTTGGATGTGTATCCTTTTTACACATACCACGCATCCCTGCAGTGTGCAGACTACTGTTTATAATCTGTGGTTTTTTGCCTTACGGATATGTCCTAAACAGTTCTCAGATCTTTAAACATTCTAACCCAGTGTCATTTTTCATGGTCGTGTGTTCCTTCCTTGCATGGCTATACTTGAGCTTGTTGAACTAATCAGGCATTTCCACTGTTGTAACTTTTTGCTGTTGTAAGCAATGCTGCAGGAAATACCTGGTAAAAAAACTTTTCCTGCATGCCTGTGATATCCTTAAATAAGCTCCTAGTGTAGAACTGCTGATTTAGGAAGGGGGGTGTGCATTGTTCAGATTTTCGATACAGATACTATCTTTCCTTCCCACAGTAAGTTTGTAGCTACCATAACTGTATGAGAGTGTCTGTCCTTGGGGCTCCTTCCCCCTCAAAGTAATACTGAATATTCGAGTTTCTTGATCTAGGAGAGGCATTATAGCCTAGTGGTTACGAGCACAGACTCTGGAATTGGGCTGGCTGGTTCACCGCTCATTCGCCTCGTTTTCCTCATCTGAACATTGGGACTGATAATAGTGTCCACCTCCGAGGGTTGTTCTGACGGCATTTATCATGTCTTTTCTAAAGGAACTGTGTTTTAGAGTAACCAAATAGTTGGGGGAAGTTTCTCTTTATAGAAATAAATGGTGACGGGGTGATAGAATATTAATATTTTATAACCCCCAATGAATTAATAAAACAAGGCTATAATCGTCAATGCTGCTAACGTAACAGAGACAACCAGATATTGTGTATCTCCTGATGGACGTGTACAACCCTACCTGTGACAGAGTAGCTCTGTCAAACCACAGCCAAGCCTGACAAAGACTTCAGTCTAAGTACCAGTTTACAGGAAATCCAAAGGACAGAGGAACACACTGAAAAAGATGAAAAGATCACAGGGCAAATTGAGGCGGCGGGGAGGGAGAGAGAAAGGGGGAGAGAGAGAGGCAGAGGGAGAGAGGTGGAGGGGAAAGCCTATCAATTAAAAGACTTAAAGCACCTTAATGCTTTCTAGGCCTTATTTGGATGCTAATTCAATCAAATTGCTATAAAGAGAAAAAAATGGAAATTACTGGGTAAATTTGAGTACAGTGTATTTAATATAAAGGGGTTGTGAATTTTTCAGGTGTGTGATAATGTGTAAAACCAAATCCAAACCATTGCTTTCCAGTTGACTCCAACTCACAGTGACCTTATAGGACTGAGTAGAATCTTTACAGGAGCAGACTGTCACATCTTTCTTCCACAGAGCACCTGATGGGCTCAAACTGCCAACCTTTCAGTTACCAGCTGAGTGCTTAACCATTGTGCCACCAGCGCTTCCTGATAATGGTAGAGGAGTATTTAAAAGTCCCTATACAAAACCCGGAAACCCTGGTGGTTAAGAGCCACTGCTGTTAACCAAAAAGTCAGCAGTTCAGATCCACCAGGCACCCTTGAAAACCCTGTGGGGCAGTTGTACTTTGTCCTATAGGTTTGTTATGAGTCAGAATTGACTCGATGGAAACAGTTTTTTTTTTTTTTAAATACAAGACCTACCAGCCACTCTAGTCTTGGAAACCCCATATGACATTTCTGTTATATTGTATAGGGTTGCTATGAGTTGCAATTGACTTGATGGCAGTGGGTTTGGTTTTTGTTTTTTTGGTTTATAGAAAAAGCAAGGGAAAAAGTTGATAAATTGAGTTATATTAAAATTAAGAACTGCTGTTACCAAACTGCTATTAAGAGAGTGGAACGGAGGGCCACAGACAGCAAGAAGATATTTACAAATTATATATATACATATATATATATATGATATGTATAAAAAGATAATATATGAATCATATCTAGAATCTATAAAGAATTTATACAAAATATACAAAAAAAGACAACTCAGTAGAAAAATGGGCACTTCAGATCATCAATAAACATATGAGAAGGTGCCTGCCATCATTAGTCGTCAGGGAAATGCAAATTAAAATCCACAAGAAGATACCATCATTCATCCACCAGAGTGGCTAAAATTAAAAAACTGAAAATACTAAAGGTTGGCAAGGATGTGGAGAAACGAAACTTTCATATACTGCTTGTAGGAGTATAAATTGGTACAATCACTGTGGAAAACTCTTGACAGTATTTACTGAAGCTAAATATATACAAAACCTTGTCATCTGGTAGTTCCATTCCTGGGTAATTACCCAATAGAATTCTGTATATATGTTTATGAAAAGATATGTTCTAGAGTGTTCAGAGTAGTGTTCTTTGTAGTAGCCCCAAACTATAAACGACCCAAGTGTTTATCAACAGTAGAATAGATAAAAGTGTGTAATATTCCTACATTGGAATTCTATACAGCAGTAAAAAGGAATGAATTATTGCCACATGCAGTAATCTTTGATGAATCTCACAAACATACATTGTACAAAAGAAGTCAGGCAGGAGAGTACATACGCGTGATTCCATTTATATGAAGTTCAAGAGCTGGAAAAACGAACCTATGGTGTTATAAGTTGGGACAATTGTTTACTTTGAAAATGGGGTGGGAATTGGGGGGCTTCTGGAGTACTGGTAATGTTCTTTATTTGGGAACTGGTTATTTGTGAAGATGCATGGTGGCTGAAAACTTAAGATATGTGCACTTTTGTGTGTGTGTATATATTATACCTCAGTAAAAAGTTTATTAAAACAAAGGGTCCATGTCTTTTAGAGATACATTCTGAAATATTTATAGATGAAATAGTATGATGTCTGGGATTTGCTTCAATTAACTGGGGTGGTGGAAGTGGGTGGAGTATAAGGGAAATGTGACTGAGTTAAAAAAAAAATTTTTGTTGTTGTTGGGAATATACACAGCAAAACACACACCAATTCAGCACTTTCTATATGTACAATTCAGTGACAGTGATTACATTTTTCGAGTTGTGCAACAGTTCTCACCCTCCTTTTCTGAGTTGTTCCTCACCCATTAACATAAACTCATTGCCCCGTAAGGTTTCTGTCTAATCTCTCACGTTGCTGTTGTCAATTTGACCTCATGTAGATAAATCTTAAAAGAGCTCAGTGCTAAGGCAGGTGCATTTTACTAAACCCAACCCACTGCCATCGAGTCGATTCCGACGCATAGTGACCCTATAGGACAGAGGAGAGCTGCACCAGAGTTTCCAAGGAGTGCCTGGCAGATTCGAACTGCTGACCTCTTGGTTAGCAGCCGTAGCCCTTAACCACTATGCTACCAGGGTTTCCTTTTTACTAATTAAGCTAAACTATTGTTTGGTTTTGAAGAAAACTTCAGGAGTTTTTTTTTTTTTTTTTTTTAAACAAACCAAAGTTTATTAGTGGTCACCAGGGGCGGGAGGGAGGTGGGAAGGAGGACCAACCGCAATGGAAAAATCGCATTGATCAAGGGTAGGGCTGCACAGCCAACCGCTGCGATTGATGTCAACAAGTTGTACACCTGCAAAAAGCCAAATTGGCAAAAGTTGCATGACAGACACACTCACAACAACAACCAAAAAAGAAAAAAAAAGGGAGCTGCTGAGACTGCCCATGCACAACCATAAACCTCATGAGACTTGGTTGCCTAGACTGGAGGTCCAGGGCCATTGCCTCATAACACAGCCCAGTCAGCTGGCCTAACAAGTCTGATGCCTCTGCTCTACCTCCTAGTTCGTTGCATAGTGCCTGGGATCCTAAAAAGTCTGCAAGTGGCCATCCAAGGGATGACCAAAACAAAACAAAAAAACCCTATTGCTGTGGAGTGGATTCTGATTCACAGCGACCCTGTAGGACAGAGTAGAACTGCCTCATAGAATTTCCAAGGCCGTAATCTTTATGGAAGCAGGCTGCCACATCTTCCTCCCATGGAGTGGCTGGTGAGTTCAAAATGCTGACGTTTTGGTTAGCAGTGGAGCGCTTAACTGTGCCATCAGGGCTCCTTTGAGGCATGACAGTTCGTGTCTGTTTTCTTCATGAGGGGACACTGGGTTAGTTGCATTGAAGCTTTCTTCAACATCAGGAAGCCCAGCATAGATATTAAAATACTTTAAATACATCACTTTTAACCTTTTCATTAACTTTCATTACCTTTTTTGTCTCTACGTTAGTTAAATGAATCTTTGTTGTTCCTGCAAGGCTTTCACTTTTAAAAATGCTTGAAGCAGCCTCTGTTTTTCCTCCACAGTCGGGATCAGAGCAACAAGCTGCTCTGGAGTCAGATCCCTAAACTGCTCTGCTAGCACGTCCATCCTGCCAGTGCTGCTTATGGGAGAAAAGGGCAACAGACAGAATCCTCACACCTGTCTTTGCTGCCCCAGGCAAACTGCTGGAGGATGTTTTTGATTTAAGGTTTAAAAATTATCTTAGGGCAACAGTTATAGTGGTCATCCAACCTCCATGGCTCTGGAAAGTCTAGAGTCCCTGAGAATCTGAAGTTCTGCTCTACATTTTCCCTCTTTTGATTAGGGTTCTTCTATAGAATCTTTGATCAAAACGTTCAGTAATGGTAGCTGGGCACCGTCTTCAGGTATCACGGCCAAGGAGGCAGTGTTCGTGGAGGCCACTAGCCACACATTCCATTTGACTATGAGTTAATCATTATTGAAGCTAGGTTACTGGGCACATAAGGGTTAATTATACTAATTGTTCTACTTTTGCGTATTTTTCATAACAAAAAGCTAAAACAATTCCCCCCGCACCCCCAGAGGTCTAATTTGCCTATTTATTTCATCCTCAGGAGAGACAGCACAGCCCTATCTAGTCAGTCACTGCACTGGCTCACAGTCCAGCATCGAATGGTGGGTTCCAGCAGTCTCATCGGTCTGGTGGCTGTGAACTAAAGGGAGGTTACTTGTCATCCCTCTCAGAGATGGAGGCAGTATAATCAAAGTAACCTTTCCCATTCAGACAAAGGAATGATAGGAAAGACACAGCAGGATTTTGACCCTTCTCTCTCCTTTGTGGGAATTTGAGACCTCCTGTGGCCTTTGATGGAGCTGTGCCCTGATAGGTTTCACTTTAGGCTGGGCGGGTGGGGAACATAATGAGAGTGCCATTCTAGGGGCCAGTATTTACATTGGAAGCTTAAATTAACTCAGAGGGTCTATTTGTTTTATTTAAATATACACCTTCTAGTGTGTTTAGTGTGTAGACTGGTGTATGGCCAGGCTGACTGTGGATGGGCCCAGGAGTGGAGTGCAGACCTTTAGTTTCCCTTGTAATCCCTAGATCTTGCTCTCACCCACCATCCCATATGTCAAGTCTCAGCCCATAACTTCTCCAGGGTCTCAGAGAGCAGAGGGCTCCCACTTCCCCTAGAGTTGGGTATATTTCTTCTGTTTTGTTTCATTCATTTTAGTTCTTCAATCCACTTTGTCCTCCAGGAATTCGTTGAAATCTGAGATGCATTGATGATCCCTGTCCCTGCCTTTTCTAAGACCATGGTTTTGTCCCTTATTGTACATGTTGACATTCATTTCAGTGGGATGTTGGAGTCAAAGACATGGGCTCCTCCTGCTTTTTTCAATGGGAGGTTTTGAGTTTTGAGAGACTGAGCTGGTATTACAACACAGAAGCAATAGTTGCAACACTTGTGCTTTGCCTGTCTGTGGTGAAGGAATAAAAATAGTACCTCTTGGTTGGCTGTGGGCCCTCGGTCTGACAGAGCTGTTCGTCCTGTGTTGAGATGCTTCAAAGCTTTATTAAAAATGTTTGGATCACCACGAAGCCCTGCTACACCCAAGTTTACCAGGAGATTTGGGTTGGAGTGGGTTTGATGGGTTTCATCGTTTATAAGGTCAAGAGTACTGATAAAAGAAGCAAAATTTTGAAAACCTTGAGTCCTGTACCTGTCCACGGTCACCACTGAAAACTTCCGAGTCCTGTACCTGTCCACGGTCACCATTAAGTAGCTTCACTTGGAGTGCCCATTAGATGAGACATCAGTTTGGCTCTAAATTTAGGCAAGCAATGTTAGGGACAGGGAACATGGCTGTCCACTCGCACTGTTTACTTGGTGGCATGAATAAATGTGCGTGAGATTGGGGGAAGAATGGTTCTTTTTGATTAGTTGATGACGGTAAAAATGGCACCGACTAAAAATGGCATGGTGGCAGCGTCAGACCTCCTCTCACTTCACGAGGGGGAGAGAGAATCGCCATCAGCATCAGCCCAAGGCTGATTTCCTGTGAAGTGGAGGTCAGACATACCTCATCTCCAACCTTTTTACCAGTTCTGACACTGGCTGTCCCTCCCACTGCACTCTCTACTTCTCTGCTGGGTTCCATAGTTCCTTGAAATGGCCACACACAACTCACAGACCATACTTAAAATTATCAGTTTATTAGGGAGGTAACAGGTTACAATTCAGGATCAGGAATGACTCAGGATACAATTCTTTGGTCAGGACAACTTCTTGGATGTGCCCACAGGCAGGCCTGTCCCTGGCCCTCAGCCTCTTGGCCCTTTGGGCTTTTTGGGCCTCTTGGGCCAGCCCGACCTCTGCCCTACTCATGTGTTAGTTACAAAGCTCTTTACCGATAAGTGCTCAGAGGCATCCCACTCTACCAGTAAGCCTTAGCTCAAAGGTGCTCAGCTCTTTAGCTCCATGGGCCAGCTAGCCTAGCTCTGCCAAGTGCTTGGAGGCCCCCCACTTCACCAGGAAGCCTACTGCCCTAAGGCAGTCAGCTTTCTCGCTCCATGGAAGCCCACTCTGCCATTTTCTGCTGGTCACCTGGTTCTCCTGCCTATGCTGCTTCTCTTTCTTGGCCACTGCTTCTACCCAGCCCTCACTGTCTCTGATGTTACAGCTCTTTCTCTGTCTCGGGGGTCTAGAAGGTTCTCAGCACTGGGATTCTGGGTCCAAAGGATGTGCTTTACTCCTGGCTCTTCTTTTTTGGTAGTGAGTCCCCTCCCCTCCCACCCCTAGTTTTTGGGATGGCTTGTTTTAAGCCTAACTGGATGGCAAAACTGATGGATTCCCACATTAGGGTTCCATACACTTTATTTGCGTGGTCCCACCCCCACAAGGGTGCCAGGCACCATATTTACATTCTTAACAAGCTATCTAAATCCCTCTAGTGGGCCATAAGCACGTCATTTGCGTAGTTCCTCCCAGCCATTTGGTGGGAATTGCAAGATCATGGCAAGAAAGACCATATAAAAGCAATTTCTTGTACCACGGTTACACTGACTGATTCTAGGCCCCTGCTCTTGGCATTCAGAAGGATAGGGGCTGATGAGTGACCCTGCGTTTGATTGGAGATGGGCGATCGGGGAGAGAGTAATCAAGGTAGAAGACCAGTAAAAGATCCAAGAGAGTGTTGTGTGCTACGATAATATGTAACAGGCAAGTTTTGAGAAGGAAGAAGTCAGTGTCAAATGCTGTGGAGATGTCAGGTAGGATAAGTAGTAGACTTGGTTTACGCTATCTACATGTACCAGTGTTTTCCCCAGTGGTCCAATAATTATTATGGAAGAGATTATGTTCTCAGGTGATGGGACCTACATTTTTTTGAACAGTGAGCCTTTATACATATGTTTGCCGTTTTATGGACTTCTCTGAGCTTTTATTTTTTAGCCTCTATTTATGAAAAAAAAAACTAGCACTATGTGTTTATAACTTGTTTCTTTAAACATTACAGCAAAATGTCAGGTTTCTATACCAGAGTAATTTCTGCCCTGCTTCAGCTGCAAGTGACTGAAAACCAAAAATAATAGTGACTTAAACAAGATAGCAGTACATTTCTGTCTCATGTAAAAGAAGTCTGGAGATTGGCATTTCAGAGGCTTCACAGTGTTAAGGATTCAAGTTCTTTCTATCTTGCTGTTCACCATCCTGAAAATGTGGCTTCCATTTCTGGTCCAGGATGGCTGCTGAAATTCCAGCCATTACATCCGGATTTCAGTCAGCAGGAAGGAAGAAAGGAAAAAAGAAGAGGTCTGCTTCCTGTCTTTAAGGACACGTTCCTAGAAAACATACTATTTCTGCTTACATCCCATTGGCCAAAATTCAGTTACTTATCCTTGCCTAGCTGCAAGAGAAGCTGGGAAATGTCTTTTCTGGTTGGCCATGTGCCTGGCTGAGCATTGGGGTTCCTTATTACACTGGAGGAAAAGGAGAATAGATGCTGGGGGACAAGCAGCAGTCTCTGAGAATTTCCAAAGACCTGAAGATACCATGGAAACAATTGACAGGACAGCTAAAAAACAATAAGGAAACGCTGGAGAAGAGAAGGGTGAGAGTAGCCAAGGTCACTCATGGTTGCCAGGGTCTTCGCTAGTGATGGAAGCAACTGGTTCCTTGACAGCGAGACAGAAAGAAAAGGGGAACTGTTTTGCAAGTTTGGGGATGGGAAAGGGGGCCGGGTGCAGGCACAGGCAGCTGTCTGGCTCCTGCATGGTGGAGCCCCGAGAGTACAGGCCTGAGGGTCTTTTAATATATGGTACATTGTACTTTCACAGATGTTTGGTAAACAAAGGAATAGCTATGTAGAAAACCATCCCAGTAGCTCCCAAGTATGTCCAGCCCCACTTTTCTAAAAGTAGAGGAAAAACCAGGTTCCTCAGCTTCAGGTCCCTCATCATCTGATTTGTTTATCTTGATCTCTCTCTCTTTTGGTCTTTGACAGAGTAGTAATTGTTATCTAAGATGGTAATTTTGAATTCTTATGAAATGGTGTGGAAATGCCCTGTTGAAGATAGCCAGAAATGGTGCTGCTTTTAACAAGATTACTTTGAATACAAGTTATCATTGCACATGCATATTGCCCCAGAAATGTATGTTTCCTAAACATTGAAAAAGTAACTTGCTAAAGGCGCACAGGTAACTGGCAGGGCCTGGACTGAAACCCAGGCATCCTGCAGCCTGTACAACCTAAGGAGGTTAGGCTTTTCTCTCTCCATGTGACAGTTCTTTCTCGGGAAATGAACCAGTTATTAATAAATACAGTTTGGTAACCATCGCTGTTGAGTTGATTCCAACTCATAGCAACCCAATAGGGCAGAGTAGAACTGCGCCACAGGGTTTCCAAGGAGCGCCTGGTGGATTCGAACTGCCGACCTTTTGGTTAACACCTGAACTCAGCCACTGCGCCACCAGGGCTCCTCATAGTTTGGAAGGCTCTTCAAAATAAGGGGTTTTTGGTGGAAAAATGTTGAAATGCAGGTCTAGACCAGCCCCATTTTGTTATACATGGAAACTGAGGCCCAAGGAGACTGGCTCGCTGACAGTTTTGATTGCGCCTGGTCCTTTTTTTCCATGGACTGAACTCCAAAGACATAGATCATGTGTTTTCTCCATTTCCTCTGACTGTTGGTTTATAGTGTCCCCATCCTGCTTCAAGTATGAGGATAGCTCATAGATGTCCAGGGAACCCCCTTCCCTGCTGATCTTTTTACTACTTTGAATAGAATCTTCTCTTCCTGTCTGGTCTGTGCCATGCTTGGGCTGACATCTCTCCCTGCCTATATTTAGGAGAGCAAGAACCATGTGAGCTTTGTTTTCTCACAGGGATGTCAGCCAAGTGCTGAGATTTTTCTAGAATCGTTGCCACTTCTACCTCTTATCTTTCCACCGAATTCACTGTACAGAGAATTTTC
Organism: Elephas maximus indicus; assembly: GCF_024166365.1. Classification (NCBI taxonomy): domain Eukaryota; kingdom Metazoa; phylum Chordata; class Mammalia; order Proboscidea; family Elephantidae; genus Elephas; species Elephas maximus. The sequence continues at coordinate 43,757,436 of NC_064843.1, forward strand.
AATTTGCACCTGGTGGTCCCTTAGAAATTTCCCACTTGCGTAGCTATTTTGAGATCTTCTGACCAAGAATCATTTCTTGCAGTAATAGCAGCCTCTCCTAGGGACTTTTCATCAGACAAGTGTCAGTGTCATAGTGTTGTTCAGGAGGGTCCTGCGTGAGGCCAGGGAGCAGTAGTTAGACACAGCTTGTTTCCTGGACGTCTAGGAAGAGTTATCTCGATTAATGGATTTGGGGTTCTAACACAAGACCCGTACGTTTCTTATTGGTCTTAAAATATCCAAAACACTAATACGAGTCAGTGTTTGAGAATTGAAGAAACAAAGACTTTATGTCCGAGGGATCAAAAAAAAAAGGATTGAAAACCATGGTTATTTAAGCATCCTTCAGGGCCCAGGATGTCCAGCCTTCATTTGATCACTAATCCCTCTTTAGCTTTGATAAGGTGTGTGGTTGTGGAAGACACCCTGGCCTTGTACATCTCATGTTCCCTCATACATTCATTTGTGTGTGATTTTAGGGCTCACTCATCCTGAGGTTTTCAGGATTGGAGGAAGACTCATTGACAACCTGTGATATGCAGATGACCCAGTCTTGCTGAAAGTGAAGAGGACTTGAAGCACTTATTGATGAAGATCAAAGACTACAGCCTTCAGTAGGAATTAAACCTTAACATAAAACAAAAATCCTCACAACTGGACCAATAAACAACGTCATGATAAGGGAAAAAAATATTGAAGTTGTCAAGGATTTCATTTTACTTGGATCCATGGTCAATGACCACAGATGTAGCAGTTGAGAAATCAAATGATGTACTGCATTGGACAAATCTGCTGCAAAAGACCTCTTTAAAATCTTAGAAAGCAAAGATGTTAGTTTGAGGACTAAGGTTTCACTGACCCAAGCCATGGTATTTTCAGTTGCCTCATATGCATGCAAAAACTGGACAATGAATAAGGAAGACTGAAGAAGAATTGATGTCTTTGAATTATGGTGTTGGGGAAGAATATTGAATATACCATGAACTGCCAGAAGAACGAACAAATTTGTCTTGGAAGAAGTACAGCTAGAATGCTCCCTAGAAGCATGGCAGAATCCTCTATTGTACATATAGGTTGTTTCCAGTTTCTTGTAATAAACAAAGCTGTGATGAACATCCGCATATGAATTATGTGTTTCTCTGGATATTCACTTAGGGTAGTTTTCTGGACATAGAACGATTAGATCTGAGGAGGTGAATCATTTATAAGCTCTTAATATATGTTTTGAAGGAGCCCTGGTGGCACAATGGTTAAATGCTCAGCTGCTAACCGAAACGTTGAAGATACGAACCCACCATCCGTGGGAGAAAAGACCTGGTGACCTGTTCCCACAAAGATTTCAGCTAGGAATTCCTGTGGGACACTTTTACTCTGTTCTGTAGGGTCAGAATGAGTCAGAACTGGCTTGACAGCATACAACAACAAGACGTATTTTCAAATTGACTTTCATAAGGTGGTGGCACTAGTTTACATTTCCACCAGTACTGTATGAGCGTGTTGGTTTTTTCCAACTCGGGTCAACAGTGAATATTATTTTTTCCTCTATTCTTCAGTCTGATTTGAGACAAATGGTTTCTCATGCAGTGTTATTTTAATGTCATTGACTGTTCGTGGGGTTAAGTGCACAGGTCGTTTGTATTTGGTAATTTGTTTCTGTCTTTTGCTGATTTTTCTATTGGCATGTTCATGTTCTTCTTCCTGATTTATGAGTTTTTTACAGCCGAAGAAGTTGACCTTTTTGCCATATGCTGCAAATCTTTCTCAGTTTGTCATTTTTAGTGTTTTTCCTTTTGAGGAAGTTGTAAGTTATTTTGTAGTTAAACCTATCAGTCTTCTGTGGCTTCTGTTTTTGATGTCATGTTTACAGCTTAGTTCCTCTGAGCCCCTCCTCCCCATTGTATATTTTCTTGTAGTAGTTTTATGGTTTGCTTTTGACATTGAAGTCTTTAATCCATCTGTATATAGTTTAATGAATGGTGTGAGGCAGACATCTAAACTGAGGTATTGTTCTTAATGGATTTTTTTTTAGTGATCATGCATTTTTCAGTCATGCCACTATGTTAGCCGAGCAGGGAGCTGGGGGCAGGTTATGGCTTTGTGTTGGTGGGATGCTTGTCAGGGGTGTGACGTTATTACAGGTCCTAACAATGTAGTGACCAGCTGGCCACTTGTATACACATGTAGAAGAAGCAGGATCACTGGAATATCAGAAGTGTTAGCTGCTACTTTATAGCGATGAGTAAACAGGCCTGAAGTTCAGTAACTTGATGGAGTTAGAATTTGAACCCAGGTGGTTTCATGGATCCTAATCTTAGTTCTGTGCTCTTTCCCTTGGACCTGCCTCTCTGTCCTCCTAGTCTTCCGTCATTATTCCTCCATGGTTAGCTCAAAGAGTCCCTAAAACTGGAGGACCTGCATTCTTCTCAGGGCTAGCCAGCAGTGCCCTGGGGGGTGGAGGAGCCCTTGCTTCTCTCTGCACCCAGTCTTGGACAGAAGAGCAGTGACAGTGGCCACTGAGTCCCTTGGGCCTTCAGGCTGGAGGAAGCAAAGGCAGTCTGGGAACCGGCCTGAAGGCTGTAAGCAGGCAGTGGGCAGCACCAGTGCAAGGTCCGTGTGGCTCTGAACCCTCATCCCCTCATCAGCCCCAGCCTCTTCTGTGGAACCCACTTGACTCCCGCACCCCATTTCTTCAGCTCCCGCTCTTCTCCAGGCTTCTGTGGCATTTAGCTGTCTAAACCCTCATTAGGTGCTGTCTCCTGTTTTCTCAGTAGATGAAGTCTTCGGAGTCAGGCTCCTTATCTTGGATTTCTGTGGCTCCCACAATATTCAGAAAAAACGTGTTGATTCATCGTGGGGGTCCTGGCTAGGTAGCAAAACTGACTGTCCAAGGGGGAACACACAGGCCCAGCTATCCTGCAGAGTTGGTCATAAACTCTTGGTTGCTAGTCAAGCTTGGCTGTTCCCTGGCACATAAGGTTGTCAGGGGATTTAGTGGTGGTAAATCAGCCGTAAAGATTAGCAGCTGGGCAGGCAGCGAGAGGTGGGTCTTTGGTTTCATGAGAAATTTGGTGGTACTTGGCAATTACAGTTGTGGAACAAAAAGAAGACATTGACCTGTCAATGTTTATTTTAGTATGGAAATAACTACATTAGCACTCACAGTGCTCTAAGTATCAATCCCAGTATTTTATTAAAAGAGTTTAGAATTTATGAAACTAAAAAGATGGTAAAACTTAAATGATTCAAGTGCACAAAGATTGAACACACTTAAAGATCAAGTAAAAACCTAAATTCATAAGATGAATTTCAGTGCTAAACAGAAATTAACTGTTCCTTATGTAGGCTAGTAGATAAAATAAATAAAATTTAGATTTTATTTAAAATAAAATTTAGTATGTTAACTACATTTACTAAATTCAAAATTAAAATTTGCTCAAATTTAAAATGCAGTGATCTTTTTTTTTTTTTTCAATTGTGGTGAAAATATATACAACAAAACATTTGTCAATTCAACAGTTTCTACCTGTACTGTTCAGTGACATTGGTTACAGTCATGCAGTTAAAGTGTGCCGTCCCTGGTGACATTGATCCAGGCATACTTTTGTGCAAAATTTCCCATGTGCTGAAAAATTAACTCCATGAGTTAGGGAATAAGACCACTGATCTCCTTCTCTTTGCCTCTTCATCTTTCACCTCCAAATAATTGCACACCTGTTTTTTTCATAACTTTGAAGAAATATTTTTTAAATAATATTTCATTTTTGATGAAAATATATACAGCAAAAACACTCCCATTCAACAATTTCTACACACAGTGTTCAGTGACATTGGTTAGATTCTTCACATTGTGTCAGCATTCTTATTATTTCTGTTCTAGTTTTTTACTCCCCTTGACTTAGTCTCACTGCCGCCAAACTTCTCACCTATGCTTTATAGTAACTGTTTTCCATTTGGCCTCATATAGATAATTTTTTAAAAGAGCACAGAGTACTCAAGGTGACATTCTTTACTTTTTTTTTTTTTTTTTTAATATTGTGTTTATGGTGAAGATTTTCACAGCAGTTTAGGCTCTCATTCAACAATTTCTGTACAGATTGTTCAGTGACATTGGTTACAGTCTTCACAATGTGTGAACATTCTCATTATTTCTGTTCTGGTTGTTCCATTTCCATTAATCTAGTTTCCCTGTCCCCTTACATCCTCATCTTTGTTTTAAAGTAATTACTGACCGACCGTTTGGTCTCCCATAGGTATTTTTTTTTAAAGGAGTACAGTACTTATGGGTGATATTCTTTATTTTGTGAGCCACGAGGAAGTCTTTTTGATTCTTTTTTGGGGAGAGGGCAGAAACTGCAGCCTTTTTATTGATACCATGCGCTGTGGCTCTTGTTAAAGAGGGCATTTCCTGTTTGTCTTGGTGTTCTGTAGTTGCATCATTAGTTTAGAAAGTCTTCGAAGTGGAGTATGAGTTAGTCTTCAAGCAGAAGGTTTGCTTTATTGGTTGATTTTCTTCCCCTTGTTGAGGATTATGGAGGGATGAAAGAAGCTTCTAAATTAGCATATTTTGGTGTGATGCAGAATTTTAATACAGCATCGCAAAAGTCTCAAAACGTAAATGGAGTAACAGGAAAACATGCCATGTAGAGTGTGTTTACACCGTGTAGGTGCTAGGTTTTTCAGCTCATAGTTCTAGTTTGTCATCTACAAAAGGGCAACAATGCTGTGTCTCATCTCCCCACTTCCCCTCCATTCTCTTATAAAATCAGCATTTGTATGGTGTTTTAGTTTATAGTATTTGCATTGCCTCAGGCAGGGCCTTTCAGCTTTTAATGATCTTGATACTCAGGAATAAATACGTTTTTACGCTGTGACCGAATGCAAGCTTGCATGTGTATATTGCTCTAAAACACAGGTTTCATGAGATAGTGCTTACTCTTACTACCTGTGATACATGCAGAAGGTTTCTGTTTTCACTTTATTCAGTTTACTTTTTATTCAAGTCTAATGTATTTGCAGAAATGTGCACATATCCTTGTTATACAGTGGGATGACTTTTTTCAAAGTGAGCACGCCCCTGTAACCAGCACCCAGGTCAAGAAATGGAGTGTCACCAGGTCCCAGAAAGGCTCCCTCGAGCTCTCTTCAGTCACTGACCTCTCTCAAGGGTAGCCACTAGCCTGATGTCTGCCACCATAATTTATTTTTTGCTAGTGTGACCCATTGAATTGATTTCAAGACCCGGTAGGTCTCTACCCAGGGTTTGGAAAACATGGCCTCATCTTATTTTATCTTCCCAGTAGCCATTGAGATAGGAATTGTTTCTCTTTTACAGATGAAAAAGCTGAGACCCAGAAGGTGACATGAGTTCTCCCAAGACCACACGGCTAGTACCGGTCCCCCTTCTGAGCATTTGAGGTACACTTCTCCCTGAGATAAGGAGTGACTTGCTTCTTTGGAAAGTCAGCTATAGCCTTTTTGTTTTTATATCTACTTTATCACTTCCTCTTTTGTTTACAGGATTGAGATTCATTATTAATTAGCTTTAGTGAATTCCCGACATTGCCATTCTTAAATACCGAAAATCCTTTTTGTTTGTATGCTTTTATGAATATGAGTTGTATATATCTGCCCATGGTTAAGAGCCCAGTTGCTAATCAAAAGATTGGTGCTTTGAACCCACCCAGTCACTCTGGGAGAAAGACCTGGCGATCTGCTTCCGTAAAGATTACGGCCAAGAAAACCCGAAGTTCTACTTTGTCACAGAGGTCACTGTGAGTCAGAACCAACTTGACAGCACCCAACAACAGCAACAACATACCTGCTCGTTGCTTTGGAGACTTTGGGCTTTGAGGGCTTCATGGCGTTCATCCTCTGGCTTCCCCCTAATAGAATGAGTGGAAACTCTGCAGGGGTGTAGATGGCCCGCAGGTGTGATGAACGACTTGGGTGGGGCGTGCACAGCTCCCTTCCCCTACTGTGTGGATAACTGAAGTGTTAGAGTGTATTCTATTTATCAGACTTAACCCTCAGCCGAGACCAAGTTGGGCAGAGGCAATAGCTGGCCTGTTCACAGTAGTGAAGATTAGGTGGGAGTCACAGTTGCATTTGTGCCTGCTCGGGTCATCTCTCTGTGTTTGCTGGGAGCAGCAACCAACTTGGCGAGGTGCTCAGCTCTGGAAGCCCAAGCTGCAAAAGGCAGACATTTCCTTTTTTGCAAGAATGCTGGAGGAGAGGAGTCAGCAGCTGCTTGAGATTTCCTTCTCATTCTACTACCCACCCCTGTTCTCCTGGATGTTTAATGGTTCATCCTATGACATTCTTCTTTTTAGAGTTTCAGATTCCTTCCACTTACCAGTCAGCAAATCATGTAAACATGGTCAGTGAGATGGGGACATTTTGAGCAAAATGGTTAGCTATGTGATGTCACTTGTTAGTTGCCGTTGAGTTGGCTCCAGCTTGTGGCGATCCCATGTATAACAGGATTAAATGTACTCCTGCCATTTTAACCTACAAACTCAAAAGTGGGTGACTTCTTAGTTATTCCTTAACCTGTCTTCTTCCCTCCCTCCTTCCCTCTCTTCCATTTACTGAGAAGTAAGATACAATTACTGAGGGCCTCTTATGTGCCAGGCAGTGTCGTAGGCTGTAGAGACATAGCAGTGAATAAACAATGTCCCTTCCACCATGGAGTTCATGTTCCACTGGGGAAGACAGACAGACGAATGTGCAGTAATTTCAGGTGGTAATGATGTTATGGGAGCCCTGATGGCGCAGTGGTGAAGAGCTCGGCAGCTGTCCAAAAGGTTGGCCGTTTGAATCCACCAGCTGCTCCTTGGAAACCCTGTGGGGCAGTTCTGCTGTGTCATATAGGGTCGCTGTGAGTTGGAATCAACTTGATGGCAACAGGTTTTTTATTTTTTATTATTAAATAATGTCATGAAGAATAAAGCAGGGTGTTTCTTAATATGAGGATAGCATTTTTGAAGTGTTAGTATTGGAAGGTGCCTTCCAGTATATAGTCCAGTTAGCTCCATGCAGAGATGTGTTCTGACTCTGCCTGGAACGTTTTCCATTATTCAGGGGAAACTAGTAGAAATGTACAGGACCTATACGTTCTGTAAGGCAGAGTTGAACCAAGGATGCTAAAAGGTTTCACTCTCTCTGCTTATTCATTCATTAACCCTGGCAACACATTAGCTGCTGGCAGGAAATACAGCTCATTACCACCTTGATATTATGGGTGTCCCTAGGGGCTTTTTTCTGAATCCATTTTTACTGTTTGGAAGGGTTGAAATTGCAGCGGTGCTTTTAGTCATTAGTTGCATTTGCATAACAATAGATCCAGGATCACCATGAGTCAGAGCCCACTGGTAGGGTTGCCTCCCCTGAACAGATGCTGGCAAACCGGTATACTAGCTTTGTAGGAAAAAAAAAAAAAATAAAAAAAAATTTTTTTTTTTTTAAAGGTTGATAAATCTGATTAATTTTGAAAAATACTCATTGAGCTTTTACCAGATTCCAGGCCTTGAGCTGTCAAGGTAAACAAAGATGAGTTGGGCAGTCCCTACTTTAGATGAGCTTGCAATCTAAATTAGGTTATGGGAAATGCCCTCTTAACATGAATGTAAACCCTAATAAATGGTATGAGGAAGTAGATGTAACATGCTGTGGGAACTTTATCAGGAGAGGGATAAAGTTGGTGAGAAGGATGGGAATCAGGAAATACTTTTCTGGAAGAGTCTTAGTGGCTTATTAGGTGGGACTTGAAGGATGAGCAGAGAGAAGAAGGGGCTGGGAGCAAATGGAAGAGGAGTGAGGGGTGGGATGTAATCAGGAACAAAGAGAAGTTGCATTTGGCTAGAGCAGGTGGTGTGTGCATGTGAGGGATAGATTGGCATGAATTGTGGAGGACCCTGGATGGGAGGCAGTTTGTTTTTAATCCACTAGGAAAAGAAGAGTGGAGGAATGGTATAATTAGCACTTTGTGTTCTGAAGATTAATCTGGTAGTATGTGGAGAATAAGCTACAGAAGGGAGGAGTTAGGGGAGAAACCAATTAGGAGACCAGTGTAGTAGGGAAAGGTTGAAACAGACTCCAGCAAGGCTACCAACACTGAGAATGGAAAGAAGAGTTTGGTAAGGAAAGACCTTGTAGTGACAGGCTCCGCCCAGTGTGAGAACTGATGAGGTGGATTTGGGGACAGTGATGAAGATCAGTGTTTTTCATGGAGTACAGTTCTACCTCAGATACATTGGGGTCTTAAAGAAAAGCAGGAGGAAGAGTTAGTTTGAGTGGGAAAGAAGGTGATTGGTACCTTTTTGGACCTATTGAGTTTGAGGTCCTCGTTGGACATTGATGTGTCTTGCTGGCAGGTTGAAATGTAGGTCAGGTGGCTGGGGGAGAGAACATGACTAGTGTGTGGAAGATACGACCATACAAGAGGTTGGATGGCATTGGATCAGCTCACTGAGGGTCCAGTGTTGCAATACAACCTTGGCAAGTACTGACATTTAGGAAATGTGAGGAGGAAGAACAGAGAAAAAATATGAATGGAGAGAAAGAAAACTAAGATTGTTTTGGTTTTAAATGCAGGAAGTCACTCAAACTTGCTTAAAATGAAAAAGCGAGTTCATTGACTCATGCAACTTAAAAGACCAAGGGAATTCCTGGGTTTGGAACTGGTTTAATTCAGGGGCTCAGATGTCACCAAGCCTTGGCCTCTCTCCATCTCTTGGCGCTCTTTCACGTTGGCTTCGTTTCTAGGCTTCAAATGGTAGCAAGCAGGTGAAAGTCCAGATGTCTGCCAGCAGGTAAAAGGCCACTAGAAGATCATTTCTCCTTCTGGTGGCTGCAGAAGTACAGAGAATCTCCCTGATTGGGTCCTGTGACAAGGGAGCTCTACTAACCAGGTCTAAATTATGTGCTAATACCTGGAGTAGGGGAGGGGTGGTGATCCAAAGGCAAAAGTAGGGACTGTTATCACAAAAGGGGAAACGAAACTGGGTAGAAAAAGCTCTGTAACATTCTTTTTTTTTAAATTGTGCTTTAAGTAAGAGTTTACAATTCAAGTCAGTTTCTCATACAAAAACTTATACACACATTGTTATGTGACCCTGATTGGCCTCCCTACAATGTGACAGCACACCCCTTCTTTCTACTCTGTATTTCTGGTGTTCACTCAGCCAGCTCCTGTCCCCTCTGCTTTTTCATCTCGCCTCCAGGCAGGAGCTGCCCACATAGTCTCATGTGTCTACTTGAGCTAAGCAGCACACTCCTCACCAGTATTGTTTTACGTCTTATAGTCCAGTCTAATCTTTGTCTGAAGAGTTAGCTTCAAGAATGGTTTTAGTTTTGGTTAACAGAGAGTCCAGGGGCCATGACCTCTGAGGTCCCTCTAGTCTCAGTCAGACCATTAAGCCTGGTCTTTTTACTAGAATCTGAGGTCTGCATCCCACTTTTCTCCTGTTCCATCAGGGATTCTCTGTTGTGTTCCCTGTCAGGCCAGTCATTGGTGGTAGCTGGGCACCATCTAGTTCTTCTGGTCTCGGGCTGATGGAGCCTCTGGTTTATGTGGCCTTTTCTTTCTCTTGGGCGCTCCAACATTCTTGATAAATTCATTCGAAGCGAGATCATGTTAAGTTTTTACAATTCAATAATTTAAAAGTATAACTATTGTTTTTTTCTCTTTGCTTTTTTTGTATGATGTTCATGTAGGCATGTATAAGAAATCTTCCTTTGTGAAACGCATAAACAGCAGAAAACTACTTCAGTGGTCTGATTTACAGACTGTTGGTAAGCTGCCAGAGGAAAAGTGATGCTAATGCACATGGTTTCTAGTTTTAGTTTCTTTTTTAATACATCTCAGTAATCTTTTATGGATGTGACATCTTTCATCTCTCTGAGGATAATGCCTTTTTTCTTAACTTTTTTTCTCCCTGCATAAACTATTTTCTCCAAGCAGTATTTTGCTTTTATCTGTCTGCTTTTGTCTCTTCTATGTTAGGGGGTATTCTGAGAGATCTGGTACTCCTTGGTTGTCTGCTCAGGATTAGAAGTCAAAGACTGAAAAGTCCTTCCCTCTTGGGTGATATAGGCTAGACCGCTTTAGGGAGCACCAGCTAGCTTTCAGTCTTTCCTCTGGGGCTTGTCAGATTCCCTTGAGAAGAGCCTTCCAGTTTTCTGCCTAGGGGACTCAGACACAGCCTCCAGGGTTCTGGGTGTTGTGTGGGAGAAGAGGGCTAGGGTCTTGGCATTCTTTATGGATTGAATTGTATCCCCCCAAAATGCATGTCAACATGACTAGGCCATGATTCCAAGTACTGTGTGGTTGTCCACCATTTTGTGATCTGATGTGATTATCCTATGTGTTGTAAATCCTAACTTATGATGCTAATGAGGCAGGATTAGAGACAGTTATGTTAATGAGGCAGGACTCAATCTACAGGGTCAGTTATGTTTTGAGTCAGTCTCTTTTGAGAAATGAAAGAGAGAATCGAGCAGAGAGGAGAGAGACCTCATTACCACCAAGCAAGAAGAGCCAGGAGCATGTGCACCCTTTGGGCCTGGGGTCCCTGCGCTGAGAAACTCCTGGACCAGGGGAAGATTGATGACAAGGGCGTTTCCCCAGAGCTGACAGAGAGAGAAAGGCTTCCCCTGGAGCTGGCACCCTGAATTTAGACTTCTAGCCTCCTAAACTGTCAGAATAAACTTGTGTTTTTGAAAGCCATCCACTTGTGGTATTTCTGTTACAGCAGCACTGGGTAACTAAGACAGCATTCACATGCATAAACCCACTTAATCTCTGTTTTCAATATGGAAGCTTTGCCTTCAGCTCTGCTTGGTGTCTTCCAATACAGAGACCTTTCCAGAGAATGAACCTGTGGTCCGTTTTTTGTTCTGTTGAGGTAAAGTTTAGCATAGAATTCACCGTGTCAGCCATTTTTAAAGTGTACAGCTCAGTGCCTTTCAGTGCATTCTCAGTGTTGTGCAGCTGTCACCACTGTCTAATTCTAGACCATGTCAGTACGCAAGGAAGAAACACCTACCCGTGAAGCAGTCACTCGCCATTCCTCCTACCCAGTCTGCTTTCTGTCTCTCTAGGTTTCCTATTTGGACATTTCATGTAAATGGAAACGTAAAATATGTTGTCCTTTGTGTCTGGCTTCTTTCACTTAGCATGTTGTCAAAGTTCATCCATGTTGTAGCGCGTGTCAGTTCGTTATTCCTTTCTTATGACCCGATCACATTCCATTGTAGGGCTATGCCACGTTCCATTGTAGGGATATGCCACGTTCCATTGTAGGGATATGCCACGTTCCATTGTAGGGATATGCCACGTTCCATTGTAGGGATATGCCACGTTCCATTGTAGGGATATGCCACGTTCCATTGTAGGGATATGCCACGTTCCATTGTAGGGATATGCCACGTTCCATTGTAGGGATATGCCACATTTCGTTTACCCATTCATTAGTTGGTGGATGTTTGGGCTGTTTCTGTTTTTTGGCTAATGTGAATAATGCTACTGTGTACACAGGTGTGCAGGTTTTCGGGTGAACATATATTTTTTTTTTAATTCTCTTGAGTATATACCTAGGAATGGAAAACTTTCTTTACAGGGGTGAAAAGAAAAGGGAATATATACCAGCCACTCTGACCAGGACCGCAATAGTAGGTCATGGACAGAGTGGGAGAGAAATGTAGAACAAAATCCAAACTCATAAATAAGACCAGACTTACTGGTCTGACAGAAACTGGTGGAACCCCCGGGACTATAGCCCTTAGACACGCTTCAAACTTGGAACTGAAATCACTCCTGGAGATCATATTATAGCTGTACAATAGACAGGCCTATGAAATGGACAATAATAACACCACTGAGGAATGTATACCTCAGAACAGTCAACTATACAAGACCGAAAGGGCAGCATTTGCCCCAAAGCAAAGTTCAGAAGGCCCATGGGGGCAGGAAACCTAGGGAAATGGACATGGGAATCCAAGGAGAGTGCTGACACATGCAGGGGTTTGCAACCAGTGTCACAAAACAAGCTGTGTATAAATTGTCAAATGGGAAACTAAGTTGCTCTGAAACTTTTCACCTTAACAAAACAAAACAAAACAAAATCAAGGGGCCTGACTGCTTATCAAACAGTTTTCACTCAATCCTTTATTTTACTGCCAGTTCCAGAGTCTTTGGAAAATTCAAATTTGGTCCTCAATTTCCCCATCCTTGGCTTACGGTTCAGCTTTCTCTGATCAATTTCCATTTAACCATCTATTTTCCAGCTTCCTAAAAAAAAATTGTTGCTATTCTTGTTCTCCCCATCTTTTATTTTTATTATGCTTTAAGTGAAAGTGTACAAATCGAGTCTTTCATACAAAACCTTATATACACCTTGCTATATACTCCTAGTTGCTCTCCCCTTAATGAGACAGCACACTCCTTCTCTCCACTCTGTATTTGTGTCCGTTCAGCCAGCCTCTGGCCCCCTTGGCCTTCACATCTTGCTTCCAGACAGGAGCTGCACACATAGTCTCACGTGTCTACTTGATCCAGGAAGCCCACTCCTCACTAGTATTGTTCTCCCCATCTTTGAGGGTTTATGAATTTAACATTACTAAAGAAAACCCCCATTTCCAAACAGGGTCATATTTATAGGTATAAAACCCAAACACATTGCCATCAAGTCAATTCCGACTCATAGTGACCTTACAGGACAGAGTAGAACCGCCCCATAGGGTTTCCAAGGAGTAACTAGTGGATTTGAACTGCCAGTTTTTTGGTTAGCAGCCAAGCCCTTAACCACTGTGTCACCAGGGCTCCTTGTGTCTTGATGGTGGGTGATAAATTTGAACTTAAATAAGATCTTTTACTAGTAAAATTCATTATATATTAACAAAATATTGCTTTTATTTGCTTTATATGTTGGGGTTACATGGAGATAGCAGTTGATGTCAGGGTTCCACTGTCAAACTAGGAAGCAGAAGATGGTTTGTGGCTTGCGTCCTGGACACTGTTCAGAAGGCCTTCGACAAACTATTTGCCCTTTGGGAGCCTTGATTTTTACTTCTGCAGCATGGGCACAATGTTGTCTATGCTGGCAGATGTGTTTCATCCAGGGTGCCGTGAGTCTCAGGTGCTGAGGAAGTGTGTAGGTGTTTCTGCTTCTCCCTGCTTGTCTTAGAGCTGCCTATGAGCAGTGAGGTTGGAGGCCTCCCTTTTCCAAAGCATGTGCCAAGTGGTTCTAGTCCCCACTTCACACATGTGGAGGAACAAGAGCTCTGGGGCACTTGAACTTTTTTCTCCCCAGCTGTTGGTTGAGGTAGGTGCAACTGCTATACTTGCTGCGCTGTCCACTGTGGTAGCCACTAGCCATCTGTGGCAATTTAGTTTAAATTTAATTAAAAGTAAATAAAATAAAAATTCAGTTCCTTAGTCTCCTTAGCCACATTTTCATTGTTCAGTAGCTACATGTAGCTACTGCTGTTGTTGGATGCTGTTGATTTCAGCTCAAAACAACCCCCCATGTGACAGAGCAGAACTTCCCCAAAAGGTTTTCTAGGCTGTACTTTTTATGGGAATGAATTGGCAGGCCTTTGTCCTGCAGATCCACTGAGTGGGTTCAAACTGCTAATCTTTCAGTGAGCAGCCGGGCGCTTAACCGTTTCACCATCAGGGCTCCTTGTAGCTAGTGACTCCCATATGGCACAGTGCAGACATAGAACATTTCCGCTTTTGCAGAAAGTTCAACACTGACAAAGCCTAGAGGTGGAATGGGCCTGGGTGATCTAAGCCCAGCGGTGTCATCAAGGATCCTGTCTAAGAGGCAATAGATAGGTAACTGACACATATGTCAACTGTTTTCTTGCTTTATGTAGCTAAAACCTAGTATAGACATAGTTTTATATTCTGCTTTTTTTGTGTAGCTACATGGTGTTTATAGTTATCTTGTTTATAGCTGCAAAGCAAGTTGATTTACCGTAATTTGCCTAATACTTTTCCCTGGTTAGGGATAGAAAGCATGTTTCCATTTCTTTAGCACCATGGTGAGGTTTGTTCTTTCCCCAAATGTCTCAGACTCAGCCTCTCTGGTTTCTTCCTGTTTCTGTTATGGTGGTATTCTGTCTGCGTCTCCTTACTGTTTAAACCTCTATTGAACATGTTTGGCCCCTGGGTAAGGCCTGACCAGCGCTAGAGCAGTACTATTCTTGTGTTAATACAGTTTAAGGTTACACTTGCCTTTTTTGTCATTTGAACTGTGAACTCTGTGTATCTTGTCAACTAAAATCCTTAAGTCTTTGTGTGAATATGTTACTACTAAGCTATAGCTGCCTTAAGTTGTGCTTCTGCACTGGCACTTAAAACCTTGTGTTAATTGCTGTCTCATGTTTGTAGAGTTGGCCCATCTTTCTAGCACACTGACATTTTTAAGTGTTTTTTTTTTTTCTTATTTCTGGTGTATTTACCTTTCTAAGTTTTGTGTCACTTGCATGTTTTGTCATTGTTTCATGTAAGCCATTGATGAGCAAGGTTAATAGAAAGCAAAGCAGGAACTGGGTGTAAAATGTGATTACAAATATGTTATCGCCTTGCCCTGAGAGAGGGGAAACTACACATTGGGAAAAAGGCTAGAATGAAATGTACAGAATGTTAATTATTTTGGGTAATCGAATAGTGGGATGCATATCCAAGTTTTCTTTAAGGACAAGTATTACTTAAAGAAAAATGTTTACCAAGACCAGATGAGGGTGGAGTCCGGCCATTCCCCTAGCGCCCTCCTTCAAGGTTGATATTGATAATAAATTTTAGGTAATGGCAAGCACTATAAAGAAACGAAAACATTTTAAGGGGATAATGATAGAAGTGGCGTTGGGCCATTATTTTAAATAGAGTGTTCAGAAAAGCCTTGAGGAGGGGCCATTTGGCCAGAGATGGAGTGATGCGACTAATTGAGCCAAGAGAAGATTTGGGAGTAAGTGCAGAGGCCAAGTCAGGAGTGAGCTCAGTGTGTTGAGAGACAGCAGGAAACCATCATGGCTGAAGTTCTGTCGTCTCTGGAGGTCACTAGTGTGTAGGGAAGAGGAGGGAAAAATAGGCTGCAATCTGATAATTCATCCTTAGCCAGCGAGAGGTCGTTAAAGGGTTTTAAATGGGGGCGATTCGTGTACCGGTATACATGTCAGAAGATCACTGGCTATTTGTGAGGAGAGCAAGTGGAGTGGAGAGGAGTGGAGGTGGGCTCCTGTAGACGAGAGGTGATGGTGGCTGGATGAGCCTAGTGATAACGTGATAGAAAGGACAGATGTCTGAGACATGTCTTGGCTGAAGACCCAACAGGATTTGGATTGATTGTTTTTCAGTTGGAAGTAATAATAATAGTTCATTCAACTCTTTGGCTTAACCCTTTAAAGGATGAATTATTATTTTTTTGGAATTTTTTTTGTGATGCCAGGTTATTTTTTTAACTAATGGAATGGATGCTGAATCATTGTTGGTAGTTTTTTATTATTTGAAAAAACAGGATGTCAATTGCAAGCAGGCCATATCAATCCCATGTTTCATGAAAGTACATCACACACACATGGTACATATCAGTCCGGTACATATCAGTCCCATGGCCCAAGAAGTGTATCACAAACTATTTTCAGGGAGGCAAGCACTTCATAAAAGATGCCATCAGGGAGGCGAGCACTTTATGAAAGATGTCATTGGGGAGGTGACTAATGCAAGCAGGCTATATTGGTCCCATGTTCGTGAAACATCACACACGTGGTACATATCAGTACCATGGCCTAGGAAGTGCATCACAAACTTTTCACCCCAAAAATAACTCATTTACTTGACTATTTCTGAATGCTGGTAACTGTACCTTCCCAGTAACACAAAGGGAATAGTAAACATACTTGCAAGCCTTATCTTGCTGTACAGAAGCCAAAAGTCATAAAAGTTTAATACAGTCACTCCTCCAGAAAGCATCCCCTCATACAAATGGCTCTCAACACTCAAAAGTGGCACCGACCAACTTCCTTGTTTTTTAGGCGGTTGCACCAGTATCCGCCATGATGCCAGAATGTACTAAAGTGGCTCAAATACCTGCCAGTGAACCTCCAGGGGCAGAAAATGTACGTGGAACAGATACATGCCATCGTCTGTTACAGGTCAAACCAGGCTCTGTTGTCACTCCTCTCTGCCTTCCAGGTGTCGGTAGAGTTACAGGCCAGTACAAGCACCTGGAGCTACCCTGCCCCATCCGTTCCCTCTTTCTCTCAGCCTGATGAGGGGAGAGAGCAGGTTGTTGTCCCTACAGCCATCTAACAAGATTCTAGTGCTCTAATGTGATTGTACCATTTAGGTCAAGTGCCAGCTCCAACGCAGTCAAGGTGCCTGCTGGCTTAGGCTGGGTTTAAATACCTCTTCCAGACGGAGCCAGTCACTATGGCAAAGGGAATGGAATTAAAATAACCTGTATAGGCTGTTAACACACCATGAAAGAGAAGTGGAATGGATTTTGGGAGGGAGCCAACTGCAGAATCCAGTACCCGGAGGAAGATGGGGTGAGAAAAATTAAGTGTGATTCCAGGTTTCTGTCTTATGTGACATACAGAGATAGAGATTGTGGTCCTATTAGCTAGGCAAGACTTCAAGATCAACAGTTTTGGGGACAATGTCAGAAGTTCTCTTAGTATACATTCAAGATGCCTTTTTTGAAGACCTTCTGGTGGAGATGTCACTAAGTAGTTGGATATATGGGTCTGGTGCTAGGGGAGACACTGGAGGAGAGGTTGGGGTTGGAGGTATAAATGTTGGGACTTTGGTGTGGAATTGGTGATTAAAGCGAAGGGACTGACTGGGTGATAATACAGTTGTCTGATGATAATGCTTAGGGAGAGAGTGTATTGGTCCAGAATTGAACCCAGAGCCAGTTCAACATTTAAAGGTTAGGTAGAAGGAAAATAGAGTGCACAGGAGTCTGAGAGAGAGCAGACAGGTAGAACGAGAACCTCAAAAGTGTGGTACCCTGGAAGCTGAGAGAAGAATGTTTCAAGTAGGAAACAGTTAACTAGGTCTGATATTGCCAAGAGATGTGGTAAGATGGTGACCATCCCATTTGTCATCATTATGGAGGTGTAATTTACTAAATGTATTTGAAATTTTAGATTGAGTTTAGGTCCCAGGACCTGGGACATCACACTGAAGCCACATTGACTTTTCTCTCCTGAAATACTGGCATCTGAAAGTCACTTGCTACTCAGCTGACCACACACTGCTGCCCAGTCGCTTCTCACTCATAGGGTTTCCTGGGCTGTAAAGGAGACTGCCACATCTTTCTCCAGCCAGGCATTTCTTTATCTGTTGGAGAGAAAGACTTTGATAAACTCCAAGGACAAGAATTGAAAACTGTTCCTTTTCATTCTGTGGCAGCTACATTCTTTGCTCTCCTGAGGGCACTTGATTTGAAAGAAATTCTTTTTTTTTTTAAAACTTTTTATTAAAGGAACTTTCAAACACAAAGTAGAATAATTTAACATTATTGTAGCTATTGTAAGGAAAGGTATGGTAAACACTTGCTGTTCACCTTTATCAGTTCTCAAAAATTGATTTGGTTGCCTAGCAGCCTCCAAAGGTGGCCCCTGTGGTTTTTTACAGTTATCATTGTGAACTTACAGGTTTTCATATATTTGTGTTTAAGTTAGTTTTAGTATATTTTTTACTGCTCAAATTGCCCCATATTTGGTCATTAAAGCCAAGCCAAACCAGTCGCTGTCAAGTCGATTCCAACTCACGGGCACCCCATGTGTGTCAGAGTAGGAACTGTGCTCCGTACAGTTTTCAGTGGCTGGCTGTGAACTTTAGGAAGTAGATTGCCAAGTCTTTCTTCTGAGTGACCTCCGTGTGGACTCGAACCACCAACCTTTTGGTTACCAGCCAAGTACTTAACCATTCTCTCCACCCAGGAACTGCGTTTCTTAGCTGGCTTTCTCATTTTTTTGTATTTCATCTTTTCCTAGGGAGTTTCTGTGATTTATCAACAAAGGAAAACTATTTCGAGTTGTTTCCGTAAGTTTCTTCTGCAGCTAATATGACAATTTTGTGATTGAGAACACTGCTAATTTCATTTTTTTCAAGGGAAGAATGTTAAATTCCATTTGATTGGCTGTTGTTTCCATGACTATCAGTTACAAACCAGGCATACCAAAAAGGTGTCAATATAATATTCCAAATGCAGGGTAGGAGAGGCTGGGGCATGAAACACTGGGGACATAGGCTCTTGTGTCCACTTAACCTTGTCTAGTGATCTTGGTAGTAAGCACTGCTGTGAGATAGGTGATGCTGGGGCAGGTAATGGATGGTGATTTATGATTTACAGGCTCATCAGATGTGGAGCTCCACAGCAGAGGTCTAGGGAGCACATCTGAGCCCAGTTTCGAGATTGCAGATAAGCTTTTCTTTTCCATCTCCTTAGATCTTTTGGCAATATTTGGCATACTCTCTTCCTTGAAAGAGCCTTATTCTAATAAAGGGGAAACTAAACACATTCACTTCTTCCCTTGGTAAGGCTGAAGACTCATTTTCCCTTAAATGCTAAGCAGAGATGCCTCACTAGGGAACTGATGATAAGACTTGCTGTACTCCAGCAGGGCTTCTGATTTTCGGTGGCTTTTTCCTAACCCTGGAAAAACATGTGATGTCATCAGAACAGAACTGTGGGAGGAGCCTTCCCAGGGCCTGGGATGATTTTTCCTCCTCTGTAGTCTGAGTCCTGAGTTAAATAGTGGCTTGCGATGATGGTTGATACTCCCTGCAACTGTTTCAGATTATAGTTGTACGCTTTGTTCTTTTAGCAAACGGATGCTTTTACTTCATAGGGAGGCTTTGATGCGGAAGGTGGGAGAGAGTGTTGGGAGAAAGAAAGATGCCTGTTTATACCTTGTCAAATTCTTCGCTTAACGTGTAAGGTCTGCAGTTGTGTGGAGGTCGTACCCAGTACAGTGGTATCTGTTTGAAATAGAAATCTAGCCTGGCATTCCTAAAAGCTGAGCTTCAGGCAGGCTTCCTCTTTCTTTTCTGGTTTTTCTCAGCCATACCTCTGCCACGAAGCCTGTACTTTTTTGAATCCCTTTGTATTAATTAGGACACGTGTGGCCCCAAGTGGCAAGAAACCCAGAATAGCCGCAGTGGCTTACCAAGATAGAAACTTTTTTCTCTTTCATGTAGTAAGCAGATCTATACTCCTTTTCTGTTGCTGCTTGGTCGTCCTCTGTAGATAATTTGGAGCTCATGGTCTACTTCTTTTATCTTGTTGTTTGGTCATTCTTAATAGATGGCTTTCACCTCATGGTCTGAGGTGGTTGCTGGAGCTCCAACTAGCCTGTCCATATTTGAGGAATCATAAAGGAAGAATGGTAGAATTGCATGTACCACTTCTGTTAACGTCTCATTGACCAGAATTAGAAAATACAGTCTTTATTCTAATCTCAGCTAAAAATCAGAGCCTTATAATTACAGTGTCTAAGAAAGGAGTATGGATATTGGAACAATTGGCCACAACCCTATAATGCCTCATATAGTGCTAGTAAGAGCGCAAAAAATGTTGAGTTGCTGAACTAAGCTTTGCATAGACAGCTGTGATCTGGATCTGTTAATCTAAGTAAAGCCTGGTTTCTTTCTGGATGGCTGGCTGTGGCTGCTTACGCAGATACAGTGAGACTTATTTACTGTCTTTTCTACACTGTAGGTAGGTGCCGTGCCGGGTGCTGGGGATACAGTGGTGAGGAAGTCAACATGGCTCCTGTCCTCACAGATTATGGACTAGAGGGGAGCAGTGCTGGAGAAGGATGAGCACCACTGGGACATACAGGCAGTTGAGGAAGTCTTGGAGAGACAGGTATCTCTTTGCAGGGAGCTGAAGGATAAATTAGAATTAGCCAGAGGAGAGGCGGATTTCAGGGAAGAGACTTCTAGGCATGAACAGCGTGAGCAAAATCCTAAAGGTGAGAAAGTACATCCTGTTTAGTGTGGTTACGAGAAACAAGGCTGGAAGCTTAGATAAGACCCACATCCCAAAGGGGCTTGTTAGCCATTTTAGTGTCCCCGTGGACATTGGGGAGCCATGGCAGGGGTTCAGGATGGGAAGTGACACGATCAGATTTTCTTTCTGGGGAAGTTCCTGTTGATGTACTGGGGATGGACTCAAAGCTGGAAGCAAAGTAGCCAGGTCGGCTATGGTGGTTACCCAGAGAATGGATGATGTTGGCCGGAATCGAGGGAGTTACAGAGATGACGGGAACGAGTGGATGGTGCTGAAAGCTGTTTTGGAGGTAGCATTAAAAGACTGGGTGATGGCTAGGCCTAGGGGTTGAGGGAGGAGTAACCAGGGGTGATGGCCCTGTTTCTCACTTGCTCAGACAATTGAACTTGTCAAATGGGGTTAGCATTAGAAAGAGCTAGACATGCTTTTATTTTCTTTTTAATTCCAAACGCTATATATATATAATATCGTTGTTAGGTGCCGTTAAGTTAGCACCTAACAACAACGTACCTCATGTATAACAGAAGAAGACATTGCCAGGACTTGCACCATTTTCACAATCATTGCTGTGTTTGAACCCATTGTTGCAGCCACTGTGTCAGTCCATAATATATGTGTGTATTTATTTATCTGATGAAATGATGAAAACCTACTTGTCTTTTTCAGTGAGAGGAACACGGGAGTCCCTGGCGCTCTTATTAAAGATAAACCTGTCTCCGGTAGCTTCACTCTAGGGGACGAGTCTGTAAGTGGAGGAGTTGATTGTCCTGGCAGCTTCCACGGGGCTTGATTGAGAAGATGGTGGGCACGGTATTTAGTAGAAAGGCCAGGCTTTCCTCCAGAAGAAGGCTTGTAATTTGCATATAAAACAGTGCAGAAAATAATTTGTATAAATTACACAGCCACTCAGTAAGTGAAACTTAAAGAATTTCAATGTAATGTCTAAATTTCTAGTGCCAGTGGCAAGGACAGAGTTTTCGGAGATGTAACCAGCCATTGCATTGATCACTACCTTTTAAAAGTTTTCCTTTAAGACAGGAACCATCCCCGAAGACAAATCATCAGGCATGAAAAGGACTGGTCAGAGGGGGGGAGAGAGATGCTGATGAAGAGTGAGCTAATTAAATCAGGTGGACACTGGAGAGTGTGTTGGCAACTCTTGACTGGAGGGGGGATGCGAAGATAGAGAGAGAGGGAAGATGGCAAAATTGGCATGAAACGAGAGACTGAAAGGGCTGACTCAATAGGGGGAGAGCAAGTGGGAGAAGGGAGTAAGATGTATGTAAACCTACATGTGACAGACTGATTGGAATGGTAAATGTTCACTTGAAGCTTAATAAAAATTAATTAAAAAAAAAAAAGTTTTCCTTTAAGAAGAAAGACTAGTGGGATGGCACCACTTACTTCCATTCCCAAGTTTTTACCCCCTCTTAGGCAAACACAAACAGATTATTAGTATATTTTCTTTAGCAGGGTACAAACCTGAGTTGGCATCTGATTAAAAAATAGGGTGTAGGGTGGGGTAGCTCCCATATTCCTGGAACCCAGGCTTCCCAGGTGGGTTGGCACACTGCCATGGGCTCTGTCCAGCTCTGGCTCCAGCCATACTTTTTTTGGTTAAGCTCTGACCATCACCACTTGTGGGTGTCACCACGGAGTCTTGAGAAATTTTGAAGTAGAAGGGTGGGCCCCTGGGACCAACTGATGACTGAAAGGGAGTCTCAGAAGGTTGTTGCCCAGTACGCTTTTTAAAGCCAAGGAAATCCTGAGAATTAAGAGGAAGCGGAGAGCATAGGGTAGGAGCCAAACAACAGAGTTTTCCAAGTGGAGAATAAGGGTGAAAATTAGTTCTACAAATGCTAGAACCCTTTCTGGGAAAAGCCAAATCTTGACCACAAGGACCCCCGTCTGCCTGCGGCTGCCTCTGCCCCTCCCTTGCTGTCCTTTCCTGCTTCTGCTGAGGGAAGGCTCTGCCCTCTCCTGCTTCTGCTGAGGGAAGTCCCCCCTGAAAGCAGCACTGTTGTTTCCTGTTCTTACCAGCACCACAACCCCATGGGAAATGGCTGTGGGAGGATAAGTGTTGCTTTAGGTAGACTCTGAGAGGGCCTGCTCTGCTCAGCTTCTGTTGTGGAAGGAAGAGGGTCACTGAAATTTGGGGTGTGGCTGCAGCAGGGAAATGTTTCTCCAGCACCTGTTATTATGCAGTCACTTTACAGTTTTCTTAGCTGTTCATTGATGTGGCAGTTGATCACCCCAGTTACCTCCAAGACCGGCAGTTCTTTCCCCCTGTGAAGACCAGGGAATGGAGCTGGGACCAGGGCACTGCTTTCCTTGGCTGGCTGCTGCCGCCTTCTGCAGAAAGCTTTCCTTGACACCTGCCTTGCCTGCCATCCCCCAACGAGCAAACCAGTGAACATGCTTGGTGCCTCCAGGGCTTGGTCCAGCATATACCTCTTTTCTTCTGGGCGAGAACTTGGGCTCCAAGTCCTGGCCTCCTTCTGAGTCCATTATGAAGCTGCTGCTGGCACTCAGCTTCCCTTACCTAACCAACCGTAAGAAGCCATTCCTCCCGTGAGGTGGGGAGGAGCCAGAAAACTCCAGCCTGTTTCCTTGGCCTGGTCTTTTGAGACATCTACCCCTGGGGGGCTGGGTACCAGAGAGCTGGCTGACTTGTCAGCCCTCTCGGGGCTATGCCCTTTCCCTTCTCACAGGGATTTGCCCTGTCAGCCTCGTTTGGCCCTGTTTTAGCTTGTGGGAGAGTGGTCGTCTGTGTAGGTTGTCTCCTGTTCAGAGAGTGCCTCCAGGTACAGGGCTCCATGTACGGGGCTCTAAGGTGCGTATTCAGTGGGCCTGGGGTGAAGCCTAGGGACCCTGAAGTTACTTGAGATAAAACCTCCAAAGTTCATCTCTTCCAGGCTTGTTTCCTCAGGATTTTTGCTTTCTTTCTTAGTTGTTCATCATCCCAGCTGATCTGTTGTCTTGGTAATAACAACTCACAATGTCTTTATAACAATTCTTCACCTCCTTTTACTACTTTCTGCCTCAGTGTACCTCCCTTCACTTCACCTCCTTCCTAGCAAGGAGGAAGAGAAGCCCGATATGATGGTATTTGCAGGGCACAGTACCAGCAAATGGTTCATAAAAGGGTCTGGAAGGTCCACAGAACCTCCCGGTAAAGAGCTGGAGCTCCTTGCCCCCTGCCTGCAGGAACTCTCCCCCGCTCAGTACCGGCGTTTGCCCTGCCTGGGGGAGTCTGCAGCCTCTGAGAATCTCCTTGACCACAGGAAGGATCAGTTAAAAATAACCTTATTGTACGCACTTGTGTGCCTGCATGCCTTCTCACCTGCTTCTGCTCCAGCCCAGTCCCCGTGGCTCCTACATCCTCCCGCAGAGCATCTGGGGGCAGCCTGGTGGGGGTCCAGATGCTTGCATTTGAAGCACCACAGTTTAGGGGTCGGAGCTAGATAGATAGTCACGCAGCATCATTACCTCATCTTTTTAAAAATAATATTCTATTATGTTTTTGGTGTAGGTTTACACAGTGCTTTAGGTTTCCATTCAACAATTTCTATACAAATTTGAATGGAAAATTGTTGGGTGACATTGATGATGTTCTCTTTCCGTTAATCTAGTTTCTCTGCCCCCTTACATTCTTATCTTTGTTTTAAGTTAATTGTTGACCATTTGGTCTCATATAGGTGATTTTTTTTTTTTTAAAGGAGCATAGTATTCATGGGTGATATTCTTTATCTTTTGAGCCAGTCTGTTATTTAGCTAAAAGATGACCTCAAGGGCTAGTTTCAAGGTTTCAGGAGTATCTCAGGACAGTTGTCTCAGGGAGTCCTCTAATCTCAACCCCATTGCCTCATCTTGCTGATGGTTGTGATGGGGTGTGGGTGTAAAGTTAACAGAAAATGCAAACGTGTTCTTAATGCCTTGGTCTTAATTCCATCTACCTGGGGAGGAGTGATCCTTGAGGCGTTGCCTGTTTCAGAACCTTTGGGTTGGTGGACTAGGACGCAGCCAGGGGTGATATTAAGTGTTGGTGGAGAGGGGTTTTCACGAGATGGATGGGCCTTCCTGGTTGCCCACAGCCAAATCCATGTAGGAAGTAAACCTGGGGGCACCTGCACCAAGGCCAGAGTCAGGAATGCGGGCCCGGTGAAATCCAGGCACAGTCTCCTTCAGTCTTTGGATACAAAGAGCACAATTCTCTGTCCTCTGGACCTATCCCTTCCCCACACCCATGTAAGACAAGGGGATTGTTAATGCGGGAGACTGTCCCTCCATGCAGGTAAACACCTCTGTTCCAGGAGATGCAGCCACCTTGGCACATGTCAGAGCAGTGTTAGGATTGGTGCTGCTCCAATCTGTTCCTGTGGCCTGACTTTGCTGGGGTCCTCAGGCCTTTTGTGGTCTTTCCCCACAGATCTCTCATGACAGGCATACACTCCTCAATATTCTACTCAGCATTTCTGAACTTCCCTTTTCTGTGTGTCTGCCATGTAGGAGTTGGAGTCTGAAGCAAAGGTTGATGGAGAGACTGCGTCGGACAGTGAGAGTCGAGTGGAACCTGCTCCCCTGCCAACCTCTGCAGATGATACCCCGGAGGTCCTCAACAGGGCCCTTTCCAACTTGTCTTCAAGGTAGCCTAGCTTAATGACGCAGTTGCTTTTTGGGGCCTCACATCACATCCTAGTGCCGTGGAGGCCCCAAAGCCCTCATAGAGCTACTTCTGTTGAAGTGTGTAGGAAAGGCTGGCCCACTTGCCTTGACCTTGGTCTCCCCTGCCTCTGCCCAGGGCCTACTTTTTGTGGAGCACTGGGGCAGAATTGAGTGTGATCCAGTGCTCAACATGACAATGAGTGCAGGGGGCGACCAGGAGGAGAGGAGCCACCCAGCCTGGAGGGATCTAGCCCTTGAAGGATGCTCTAGGTCTGGGGGTACAATCCAAAAAGGAGGAAAAGCATGGACAAGGGTGGGGGTGGGGGGTAGTGGCTGACACAGCACGTCCTCGGAGTTTGTAACTAACGAGTAGGCTTCTTGTCACTGTGGAGCCCACAATTCTGGTTCCAAGTTTAATTTCCCCTCTCCTACACTTATCCATTGTGAACAATTCCTTAAATTCTCCAGGAAGAAATTGAAAAAATCTCAACTTCAGTGAATCTAGGATTAAAACTTTTGACCCTTCAGAATCTCATCCTTCAAACACCAGCTATGTGGGTAGATTAAAAACACCAATAATAAGACCCAAAACATTATCTAAAAGTGTTAATATGTGTGCTGCCCAGTTATCCCATTGGAAGGCTGTATTGTGCAGTGGTTAAGGGCATGGATTCTGGAACCAGACCCCTGGATTCAAATTCCAGCTGTAGGACCTGTCTGCCTCGATTTCCTCATCCGTAAAAGCTAGTTATTCTAAGGATTGAATGAATTGGTGTGTGTAAAGTCCTTCTTAAAAGTTGCTGACACAAATTTGGGCTAGCTGTTTTTTATTATTATATAATTTAATATCATCACCCCAACAATGCAGGAGCAGTGCAATGTAGGATTCTGCTGCAGAGAAAATATTCATAGTGTTTTCTTCAGATAGAGATGGCAGTAGAAGCCATGCAAATGGATACAGAAGCAGAGGGCACCCGTTCGCCATGAGTGCTTTGCCTGATCCCTTCATTAAGATGGAAGCTGGATGTATTTTTCTACAGGCCTCAGGGCATCTGCTGAGTTTGGTTGTGGGTGAGGTGATGGCATTAGTGGCCCCGCTCCTGCCAGCATATGGCTAGTCCCTCTGTCAAGGCAAAGGAGGTGCTTCTGGAAAGAATTGAACTTCAGGGCTCTCTAATTCCAGGAAGAGCCACCCCTCTAGGGCTTGTGCTTTGTTTCTTTCTGCACTCCTAACTGGTGTTTTCTCCTTTCCCTACTCTCTAACCTAGATGGAAGAACTGGTGGGTAAGAGGCATCCTGACTTTGGCCATGATTGCATTTTTCTTCATCATCATTTACCTGGGACCAATGGTTTTAATGATGATTGTAAGTGCCATTTGCATGCTACTTTAGTTTTACTTCCATGTTTTCCTGCAGGACTGGTTTTAAATGCCAGGTGTCGTATTCTGCAATCAATGGGGAGTCTAGGCTTCTTAAAACATTTCTGCCTTAGAACATATGAGGCTTCTCATCTCTCAGCAGCAGCCCAGTGTTATTACTCTAACTGTTTGATTAAACTGTGACCCCAGGTTATGTCGTTAGGTGACTCTTGGTTTTGTTTCTTATTTTCCTGGGTCCTCACAAATGGGCTTAGGGTTTTCATTAAGAAATCCCAGTCCACAATGCTTCTCCCTCAGCCTTCCCACCATCATGGGCAGGGTCAGATGACTAACAGCTGAGTGCTGAGCAAAGCAGTTGGATTTTTTCCTAGAATTTATATTCAAAGTCAAAAGGGAAAGGGATTGGTTGAGTTCTAGGAGATTATAGAATAAAAAGTTGATTAAAATAACAGGGCATGTATTTATTGTGGGAAATTGGCTCTACTCCTGTGACATAAAGGGCTGCCTTGCCATGTGGGATAGCATGACAGAGAGAGGAAGAGGAGAGCAGAATCATTGCAGGACTGAAAGTTTTCTTAAAGAAAATGATTTTTGTTGAAGGCCCATGTCTTAGTTTTCTAGTGCTGTCCTAACAAAATACCACAAATAGGTGGCTTTAAGGAACAGAAGTTTATTTTCTCATAGTTCTGGAGGCTGGAAGCCCAAATTAGGGTATTGGCTGTGTCGATTGCTTCTGAAGGGTTTGAGAGAGGAATTACTGTGTGGCTCTGTCCTAGTTTGTGATAACCAAGAGTCACCCTAGTTTGTGATAACTGAGAGAGAGCCATAGAAGTCCTTGGTGTTCCTTTGCATCCGCCTCCATTGTCACATAGCCTCTCCCTTCCCCCTACGTGACTCTCTTTGTGTCTCTTCATCCCTTTTATAAGACACCACTCAGAAAGGATTAGGACTAAGACCCACCGTACTGCAGTATGACTTAACTGATAATGTCTTTAAAGAAAGATCTTATACCTGCAAACAAGGTCACATTCACGGATTACCAGGGATCCTGACTTCAACATATCTTTTTGGGTGATGTAATTCAATCCATAACAGCCCATGACCTGTTGGTTTTGTTTCCAAAGATTATAAGGATCTAATTTTTCTAATTTTTCTGTGTCCCACAGGTGATGTGTGTTCAGATTAAGTGTTTCCATGAGATAATCACTATTGGCTACAATGTCTACCACTCCTATGACCTACCCTGGTTCAGGACCCTCAGCTGGTAAGCTCGCTAGCCCCACAGGGATCCGTAGCAGATTTGGTTAAGTGCTTTGTGGTAGCTATTTACAGTGATGGTGGGTAGGAGGCAGGAGTGATGGCTACAGACTTGCACAGAACCTTTAAGCCTGGGGTGTTTCATGGGCCAGATTGTGCGGCTAAGCTTTGAGGAGTCTTTAGTAGTTACCAGAGCCTTGGTGGCGCAGTGGTTAAAGAGCTTGGCTGCTAACCAAAATGTTGGCAGTTCAAATTCACCACCTGCTCCTTGGAAACCCTGTGGGCAATTCTGCTCTGCCCTGTAGGTCACTATGAGTCAGAATCAACTCGACGGCAACTGGTTTGGTTTTTTGGTTTTAGTAGTTACCAGGTAGGTGTCTGGAATCTTCCAGAAGAAACTAAGACCAGCTACCTCTATGGGCACGTTTACCTTGGTATTTGGGCCCCTCAGGTGCTTCATCATGGCCCCCTTTTCTAGACCAATGTATTTCCCATGCTGTAGCATCCCAGCATTTCACCAGTGTTGTCTGCAAGTTGGACGGTTTTGGTGCTACCATTTCTGGAACTTGGTTTCCTCACCTCTAAAGCAGGTGGTTGAGACTTTGTAGTTTTCAAACTGTGGTTTTGGAGCCCTAGTGCCTAGGAGGTGCCTTGGGAGCCAGAGGGCAGGAGCAAGACTGAGCATACAGGATCTGGCCTCCTCCAGAGAAACTTTCTCTGCCTTTCCTAGGAAAGGGCTCTGCTACCCTAAAGCAAAAACAACGGAAAAACCTGTAGAGCAGATGGTATCTGAGACCCTTCCTGATCTGAAGTTCCCTGCTTTACCAGCTATACTATGCTAAGGAGCCCTGGTGGTGCAGTGGTTATGCACTTGGCTGCTAACTGCAAGATTGGTAATTCGAACCCACCCAGCTGCTTTGGAGGGGAAAAGACCTGGCAATCTGCTCCCATAAAGATTACAGCCTAGGAAACCCTGTGGGGCAGTTCTACTCTGTCATATAGCGTTACTGTGAGTTGCAGTCTATTCAGTGGCACACAACAACAGATTGGTGACATTTGACCAGAACATTGCATGATGCTGAGAAGTCTTGTGCAAATACAAGCCCTTCTCATCGCATTATGCTGGAACACAGGGTTTGATTTCTGTGGTTTAGCCAGGCTAGAGAGTAGTGTTTTGGCCCCAACAGTTTGGTCCCGGCCAAGGGAGCCGATGTGTGCAGACTAGGCTGGGTATTCCCCTCCCAGGGGTGCTTTCCCACCATTCAACAGGGCGGGCTGCCTCCCAGCCTCCAGATGGACCCGTGATGGCCATCTGGGTTAAGATGTGGCTGTTTTGTGGCTGGAAAGCAGTGTCTGGAATTTTGTTAACACACTCAGGAGGTCTGACCTCTGGCCTGTGGTCACTTACCAAAGGAAGTTTTTGGGTGTGTGGAACAGAAAATAAATCTAAGATGGGGAGTTCCTGAACTTCAACAACTTTAAAAAAACAATGGTAAAGGGAAACTCTCCACCCTTTCCCAATCTCAGAATCCTTGACCAGTGCTCGCAGTGGTGGCTGCGTGGCTATTAAAGTCCCAGGGAGGTATAAGAGCTATGGCTTCTCCCTCCGAGGAGCTCCAGTTGAGGAGAGCGGATATAGAAAAGTGAAAGTTAACATTAGAGATGGTTGACCATCGGAGCCAGGCTTGCGGGGAGGGGTGGTACTCTGAGATGATGGGCCGTAGTTCATTGTCTAGTGAAATGAGCAACTACTGCTCGCTCTGGAAATGCAGGGGAGACAGATATGTGAAGTTTTACAAAGAAAACGGTCTGAGCAATGAGTGAACAGTGGGTAAGTGGAGGGGATGTTCCAAGCAGGGAAAAGGCAGGAGCAAAGCAGGCAGCTGGGAACGGCAGCGTAAACTGTTTTGACAAGAGTGGAGGCATCTTCTTGGGAAGAGTGGAAATAAGTCCAGGGAAAAAGGATGGGGGCACATTTTGGAGGGTCTTACGGTTTGAGTGTTCTTAGGGTTAGGTTTGGAAGCTCCGCAGAAGGCGTAAAAAGAGTCCCAAGTTTGTGGTAAGTGAAGAGAGCTGCCACAATTGTTTCCAGAGAAACCTCTCACCAGCAGTGTTACCAGAGAACAAGTTCTGCTTGTTCTTTGTGACTCACGTGGAGGTCTTGTGGCAGGGAGGAGTGCGGCGGGGAGGACCGCAGAGAGGCAGCGCGGGTTCCCTGTGCAGTGCAGTGACCTGTCTCTGTCTACAGGTACTTCCTACTGTGTGTAAATTATTTCTTCTATGGTGAAACAGTAACGGATTACTTCTTCACTCTGGTCCAGAGAGAGGAGCCTTTGCGGATTCTCAGCAAATACCACCGATTCATTTCCTTTACTCTGTATCTAACAGGTACACAGTAAGTGGGTCGTGGGTTCTTGTGTCTGTATGGTTTTCCTATGGGTGTTGAGTGGGAGTTAGGGAGTCTCTTGGTTCATGGGATGTTTGGATGACATTAACTTGGACTGTGCAGGGGAGCGAGCTGACGGCACAGTCGGGTGTTTGCTATGGCAGCTCTTTTCTGATAAGAGAAATGGAGACCGAGGAGGGTTTGTGGCTTGGAGAAGGGGGCTACAGTGTTGTGCCACCTGTCCTGTGTTCTGGCCTCTTCTGGAAGGCAGCATACCATGGTCTGTCCTGACTGCTGTTATCGGAGTCTGTGGTGTGACCAAAACAAAAATCCAGGAGCTTGCATGTAAAACCAAGTGACCATTTACTTCAGAGTAGTATCTTAGGAGACCGCCTCTATGGACCTTGCAGCGTGGTGGAAATTTTCCTGGGTTTCCATTTAAAAAGAGTCCGTGACCTTAGGGGGCCAAGGACTTCATCTTTCTGAGTCTGAGTTAGCTCTTCTGTAATCTGGAGCTAAAACTGCAGGGTTACTGTGAGGATTAAATCAGATATATTAAAACTTGGTAAACATTAACTGCTATTTAACATAAACTCAGTTAAGACTGTACACATATTCTAATAAGGTTTGTTCATTTCTGAGTTGCCTTCAAAGCTAGTTTATGAGGCACACAAGAAATTGGTTATCATTAATTTTAGTCTGATCTTACTTTTGATCAAGGTGGTAGCAATACTTTGGCTCTGTGAAAGGTACCTGGCCATTCACATATAAAATCCACCGCCGGGGGGTCTGCTGTCATCGAGGATATTCAGAAGAACACCCTCAGATCCTGAAAGCAGCCCCTACCATGGGGAGCTCAGGGCAGTGGAACAGCCACACACTTGCTGGGATAAGTCAGAGGCGTCTGGGCAGACCTGCTTTCAAGGCCTCAGCACACTTGTGCGTAAAAATCCCTTTTTGTTGCTGGAAAAAGGGGGTAGGCTGCAGACGCTCTGCCACCATCTGGGTCAGAGTGAGAGAAACGCTGGGCTGGTCTGGGCCCTGTTCCAGGAGGACCTTGCTCTACCCCCATTCTTTAGGACCGAAAAAACAAAACTAAATCCATTGCTGCTGAGTCGATTTTGGCTCATAGTGACCCCACAGGACAGAGTAAAACTGCCCTACAGGGTTGCCTAGGCTGTAATCTTTATGGAAACAGACTGCCCCATCTTTTTTCCATAGGGCAGGTGATAGGTTCGAACTGCTGACCTTTCAGTTAGCAGCAAGCGCTTAACCACTGCGCCACCAGGGTTCCTTTCTTTAGACAGAGGCTGGCAAATTTTTTTTTTAAAAGTCCAGTTAGTAATTATTTTAGGCTTTGGGGGCACATGGTCTCTATCCCAACTACTGGATTCTGCCATTATGGCTGAAAGCAGCTGTAGACAATATGTAAGTGAATTGGAATGGCTGTGTTCCAGTAAAACTGTATTTAGAAAAACAAGCAATTGGCTTGGCTGCTGTTTGCTGCAGGGCTTTGAACCGGTTCGGAATGGTTCAGTAATTGCCAACCAGTAGGTGCGTTTATAGGAACCAAATCTGTTGCCAGTTGAATTTTGACCCTAGTAGGAAATGGCGCAGTTTTACCCTGTCATATAGGGTCGCTATGAGTCGGAATCGACTTGACGGCAGTGGGTTTAGGAAATAGACGGAGCCCTGGTGGCGTAGTGGTTAAGTGCTATGGCTGCTAACCAAAGGGTCGGCAGTTCGAATCCGCCAGGCGCTCCTTGGAAACTCTATGGGGCAGTTCTACTCTGTCCTGTAGGGTCCCTATGGGTCAGAATCTACTTGACAGCAATGGGTTTGGTTTACTTTTTGGTCAGGGAACAGACAGCAATGCCCTGCTCAAAGATGGCAGCAGAACCACGCCACTTTGAACGTGTGTCACTCTCCAGAGTTCCGCCAATAATCCAGTCTTCTATATCAGGCTCTGTGAAACTTTCGGGATCTGTGCAGGAGACTGGATTACTGGCAGGACTGTGGAGAGCCACACACATTCAAAGTGGTGCAGTCGGCTGCCATCCTTGAGTGAGGCACCACTGTTTTTGTTTTCCTACTCAGGTCAAAATCCTACAGGCAACAGATGTGGTTGCTGTGCTGCCCTCATTTATGCTGGCAACTGCTGAACTGTTCTGAACTGGTTCAAAGCCCTGGTTTGCTGACCCCTGTTCTAGGAACAAAACATGCCTACTAGACAAACAGTGTCCTAAATTGAGTGCGGTCTACAAGATTTAAAATACTGCCTTCAACATGTTGATTGTCTTGAAGGAGTCATTTTCTCCTCCTGACTGCTTCTCCGGATAACTAGCTTGTTCTTCCCCCAGGGCTTTGGAATTGTGCACTGGCTAACTGCTGCTAAGAATTAGCCAAGGGACCCTTAGCACAGTTGAAAGAAATGACCAGGGCAAAGATGAACACAGGATGTGATTCATTCTGTCCTTTCTCTTTCTCCCTCCTCACACTAGGCTTCTGCATGTTTGTGCTGAGTCTGGTCAAGAAGCACTATCGACTGCAGTTCTACATGGTAAGGAGGGGTGTGTGTGCGTGCCAGGATTCTTGGTTTCTGTGAAGTTCTGTCCAGAAACTCAGCAGGCCGTCCATTCTTTCTGTGATAAAACCGGAACTCTGGCACTCAGTCAGTTCTGTATGCATCTAGAACCTGGGGCATGAACCTGTTTAGTTTGGCAGCTTGCTGTCCCCCTAGGCCCAATCTCTGTTAGTTATACCCTAAGTAACCTCTCTACTAGGGCCCTGACAGTGAGCTCCAGGTGAGGCTCAGGTGAAGCTTCACAAATATCCTGCCTCGTACATTGCTTGTGTATCAGTCAGGGTTCTCCAGCGGAACAGCCAGTAGGAGGTATGTATGTGTGTGTGTGTGTGTGTGCGCGTGTGTGCGTGCGTGCGCGCACGCGGGCATATATTGCTAGTTTTTTTCGGAGTTGCCTTCAACTCGTGGGGGTGGTGGAGTATATGTATGTATATATGTGTGTGTGTGTATATATATTCCAACCGGTAGTCTGGAAACTGAGGCAAAATTTCTGTTATAGTCTTGAGATGGAATTTCTTCTTCTTTGGGAAACCTCAGTTTCTGCTCTTAAGATCTTCAACTAATTGGAGGAGGCCCATCCACATTGTTGAGGATAATCTCTCTTAAAGTCATCTGATTGTAAACGTTAATCGTATCTACAAAATACCTTCTCAGCAACATCTAGATTAGTGTTTGACCAGACAACTGGGCATCATGGCCTAGCCAAATTGACGCATGAAATTAACCATCACAACTTGGTGCTGATGATTCTCTCCCTCAATTTGAGAATGTCTGCTCTCTGAGTGCCTCAAAAAACTTGTTGCCATTGAGTCGATTCGGACTCACAGCGACCCTGTAGGACAGAGTAGAACTGCCCCATGGTGTTTCAGAGGAGCAGCTGGTGGCTTCAAACTGTGAGCCTTTTTGGTTAGCAGCCAAACTCTTTAACCACCACACTACCAGAGCCCCTCAGTGCCCCAAGTACTCAATAAATACTTGTTAAGAAAACAGAAAGTACTCAGGCTTTCAGAGCACAGGAAGATCACTTAGGAATATGCTCTGCTGTCCTTGGCTGAGTGTGGGGGTACTTGAGATGGGGAGTGTAGCTGGGGGACAAAGTGTTAACTCTCAGAGACCAAATCTGGTCCCTTTTTACTTCCAAAAAGACTGGCTTAGAAGCAGGTATTTTGTCTGCCAGTTTCTTTGCAATTTTCTATTTGGTGTTGACTGTTCTTTGGAGTTATCATCAGGGTAAATTGTAGGTAGAGCTTACTGTGTGTCTTCTGCAGTTTGGCTGGACCCACGTAACCTTGCTGATTGTTGTGACCCAGTCGCACCTCGTTATTCACAACCTGTTTGAAGGAATGATCTGGTGAGTGAGGGCGGTGGGGACTCTTCTTTATTCAGCAGCTGTTTCTCCTGTGCAGAGGGGGCTGCCTTAGCCTCCCAGCTTGGGGTTCTCATACCTGAGCTGCATCAGAGCCCCCTGCAGGGCTGGTTACAACTCAGATTGCGGCACTCTACGTCTAAATTTCTGCTTCAGGAAGTCTGGTGCGGGGCCTGAGAATTGGCATTTCTAACATGTCTTCATGTGCTGCTGTTACTGCTCTTCAGGGCCCACACTTGGAGAACCACTGGGGTAGGCTGCTGGGAACAGGGACATTTAAAGAATCAAAAACAGTGCAATTGTATGGCAACAGATTTGAAAACCTAGAGGAAGTTTGTGTGATATCCTGGAAAAATGTAAATGACTAAATTTTAAGGAGAAAACTTGAATAGATCAGAAACTATACAAGAGTTTGAAAAATTGATTAAGAATCCACACCTGGGAGAGGAACCAGGATCAAGTGGGCCAACAGCTGAGTCTTATCTAACCCTTGATACCAAAACCGGCAAGCATAGGGAGGGGAGAACAAGCATGATAAACTGATTTCTCTTATGTTTATAGGTAAACCATTCTAAATTAAATATTAGCAAATTGAATGTGGCAATTTGTCAAAAGAATAGCATATTCTACTGAGTAGACTATTCCAGAAATCAAGGGCAGATTCAACAGGAAATCTGTGAGCATTGATAGAAATCAGCAGGGTGACTCAGGAAGCTGGAAAATCTTTTATGTAAAGAAAAGGTGAGGGCATATCCTGGTGTCTGTGGGAGAGGCACTTGAAACGGGGAGGCACTTGACTGTTGTGTTTAAGATCCTAGATTGTGCCTCTTCCCCATCTTAGAATGGGGTTATTATGATACCAGCCTTGTAAGGAATACGTTAGTAAATAGATGTAAAGTGCCTAGAACAAAGACTAGCTCCTATGGATGTCAGCTTTAGGCATTATTATATTTAAAACAATTATAATAGCTTGGGGAGACATGTAAATCTTTCCCTTGCTCTCAGAGTTTTTGTTAGGTATTTCTTAAGAGCGGTGTGTGCTGAGTCTTTACGGCCAAACATGTCACTTGACGGTGGATAATATTAAAAACTCTATAGTTATTGTATCTATATGGGGTCAAATTGAGTACAGCAACTGGAAAGATTAGATAGGACACTTAGGGAGCAGTGAGGAATAATTTGGAAAAGGGAAGTGAGACTGGTCGCACAACTTGAAGAATGTAATCAGTGCTCCTGAATTGAACACGTAAAAGTTGTTGAACTGGTGTGTGTTGTGCTCTGTATAGTCTCAGTAAACAAACAAAACAACTCTAGTTATTACTGGTTTTCAGAATCTAACTAGAAGACGTAATAATAGCCAAGGAAATGTGTTAGAAGCTTTGACAAAGTAAAATAATGTTACAGGGGGCTGGGAGGCGAGTGGAGTAAGGAGAGTACAGATGCCCTGAACCCCTCCCTTAAACAGGAAGTCAGAAAATCCTGCCTGAGGTAGAGGGGCCAGGAAACCGAGATTAACATAGATTACGTTAAGCTCTAATGCTGTTGTTAGGTGCTGTTGAACTGGTACTGACTCATAAAGACCTTACGTATAACAGAAAGAGCTTAAAAAAAGAAAGGGACTGTCAGAGTGCAGAGAGAGGAGAGAAAGAGATGTGCAACCGTGGAAATGCCCTGTTTCCGCCCCCTTGCAGCGAGGATGACCAGATCAGCAGGGGAGCAGAGATGGAAATCCAGCTGTGTTGTGGTGGTGTTCTCAGTGCGGTCCTTGGGAAAAGTAGGACTCAAAGGAGCTAGTGATAAACAAACAAAAAAACGAAATAAATCATGAAATAATTGGGAAATGTTATTAGGTAGAACTGTAGAGGTAACTACGGGAAGAAAAATCAGAAATGCGTAAAAGTGGTTATTTTTGAGAATGGAGATGGGGTGGAGAAAAGAAGGAAAACTTATTTTTTTTCCTTTACTGTTTGAATTTGTAATATCATTTCCCTATATCACTTTATAATGAAAAAGAGCAAATGACACTGTATAGACGTCAGCTCCATTTCTTAGTAGTCATTCGGTAATACATGTCAGGTCCTAGGTGCTGGGTTTGGCTTATTTGGTATTTTATTTCTTTTTCAGTTATTCCTGAATGGGTTACAGGTACTTAATGGGTTATTTTGATAGTGAGACCCACATATAGCATTGTTTCGTGGACTTGCAAGGTACGAGGTCTTGATACAGTTGATCTCAACTTTGCTTTATTTCCTAGGTTCATCGTCCCCATTTCCTGTGTCATCTGTAATGACATCATGGCCTATATGTTTGGCTTTTTCTTTGGTCGAACCCCGCTCATCAAGGTAAGTGGATTACCCTAATACGAAATATCCTGGTGAGGGGAGGGTGGAGCTTTCAGTGCCAGCAGATCAGCCTGAGAGGCAGAGAAGAGATCTAGCTGGTGTGTATTGTGGCCATGTCGTTATGTTTTCCTGGGGAAGGCTGGCCCACAAGAGCTGATCATAAATTAATTTTAAGAGAAAACATTGACAACCGCTCAGGAGAAAAAAAAAAAGCTAATAAGGAAAATATTTTTATCAGACTATATAGGCACACTTTTGAGGCTTTGATATGGATTTAAGTGTTGTCGTTTAATTAATGTACTGCTTTTTAATGTATTTAAAATATCCGAATGACCGATTGAAACATAAAGGAAACTGGGGGGGATTAGAGAGGGAACAAGGAAACCAAGGCTGGGGAAATTTAGAAGATGAGGGGGTTAAGAGAATGGGGTTTTTTATAATAGAGAGGTGTTTGTAAGTAATTATAGTTTCCAAAGCCTGAGTTATCAAACCCCTTTGCTAAGAACTTGCTTTCTGTCCACAGCTCTCCCCGAAGAAGACCTGGGAAGGCTTCATTGGGGGCTTCTTTGCCACTGTGGTGTTTGGACTCCTGGTAGGTGGTGGCGCCCGGTAGGGTGGGGGAGCGGACGGAGGCCTCACACCCACCATCCAAGGTCTATCCAGGGCTAGAGAGTGTGTTTCCCAAGCTTAGGAAGTCTGTCCTGCTGAATCGGTGACCTTGTGCTGAAGAGGGGCCAAGCATGGTACACCATCACCACCAGGGACAGTGCTGGCTGTCCTTCCCCAGCCACCTTTCATATAAGGGCCTGGTGGTGGAGAAGCAGTGGCCGTGCACACCTTGCCCTCCCTCATGCCTCAGTGGGGCATGGTGACACCCAGCTGGCAGCATCTTGTCCAGACGTGTGATATTTCAGGGGCAGAGAAGGAGTAAGGGGTGATGTGCCACACAAACCCAGGTTCCCCCATGTGTGCCCTGCCTGGAGGTGGGTGATCTTGCAGCCCTCCTGGGAACATGGTGCCCTGCTTCTGATCCCCAGGCCAGTCTCTCCATTCTCAGAGCTGTCTAGCTTAGTGCCGACCTCCCTACCTTTATAACTCTTCAGCCTCTTTCCTCCTGGCTGTCTGCCCCCGACTGTCCCGCTCCACCCTCCATTTATCATTAGGTTACGAGATCTTGAGGGATACGGACTGTAGCTCCACTCCCCCAAAATGGTGAAGCTGCTTTTGGTGCTTTGCCTAAATTCCTTCAGGTCTTTCCTGAATTATTTTAGGACCTGGGGGTTTGGGCAAGTATGTGTGTATTTATCACCTGTGGGACCTCAGTGGGCTGTGAATGTCGATTTTTATTTATTTTTAAATGGAGGTAAAATATACACATAGTGAAACATGGGCCTCTGATTTAGCACACAGCTGGCAGTTAGGTGGTTGGCACTGTGAGGAACATCTCAAATGCCGTGTCTGGTGGCCAGGCTGGATGGCTAGAACTTGCTCATCTTTCCTTCATCCTCAGTTGTCCTATGTGATGTCTGGGTACCGATACTTCGTCTGCCCTGTGGAGTACAACAACGACACCAACAGCTTCACCGTGGACTGTCAGCCCTCAGACCTGTTTCGCCTGCAGGAGTACAACATTCCCGGGGTGATCCAGTCGGTCATTGGCTGGGTATGTGGATGGGATGGATGAATGGCCTCAGGTCCTCCTCGATTGGATAGTGACTACAGAGCGAGAGGCCCCCTCCCATAAACAAAAACAAAAACACCCCAAAGCCTTGAGACCTAGGATGAAGGATAGTTGCTCAGGCCAGTTCAGGGTGAGGGCAGCAAGAGACCCTTCCTTCCACCTCATATCGTTCAGACCAGTGGTTCTCATTGTGTGCTTTATTTGTGGGTACTCAAGGGACCCTGAGATCCTTTCTAGGGGTCTGCAGAGACAGTATTTTCATACTAATCCTGTAACATTATTTGTCTTTTTCCCTTTGTTGGCATTTGCCATGGTGGTGCAAAAGCTGTGGTGGGTAGTGCTGTTGGGCCCCAGAGTACGAATCAAGGCTGCAACACCAGATTGTGCTAGAAGTCACTGGATTCTTCACGCCTCACGCTTGCAGGAAAAAAAGCCCTTTTCACTGAAGAATGTCTTTGATGAAATAGTAAAGTTAATTTTATTGAAGTGTTGACCTTGAGTACACATCTTTTTAATATTCTGTGTAACAAAATGGAAAGCATACATAAGGCGAAATGGCAAGTATGCTGCCTCCAAGCACAAGGCTTGCCTAAAGGAAAGGCACGAGGGTGGTGGTTTGAATTGTGAGCTGAACTGGCTCTTTTTTTCTAGAAACATAATTTTTACTTGAAAAGAAGTGACAAACTATAGCTGTTCAGACCCGGGTATTTGCCAGACATTTTCTTGAAAGTGAACAGAGTGAGCCTGTCACTTTAAGGGAACAACTGACAGTCATTGTTATCAGGTATAAATTTGGCTTTCAAGTGAAAATTAGAATTTTAAAAACTTGGATCTGCTGCTGTGAGCTTGACAGCTCCCTAATACTTAGACTTTCCTACTGAGGTTTGCGAGGATGAGATGATTTTTGGGGGTATTATGTAGTCAAATGTGTCTGCATTTGGGAGACTTACATAACTCTGAACTAGCATAGTGTTATCCAGCCGCGCGTGAGTGAGAGATCCGTTCCCAGTGCTTAACAGTCCACAGGAGGCGCATGGAGCAGGGCACGAAAAGTTCATCGGTAGGGTTTCAGGTTCCACCCTGCAGCTAACTTTCGGCAACTACCACTTGTCAAGTTCTGGTGTAATGTCAAAGAAGGAGATCCACAATTATCTGAACAGACTATCAAAATACCCTTGCGTTTTCAATGACGTAGTCTGTTAGTCTGTGTGAGGCTGGCTTTTCTTTAACCAAAGCAGCATTTTACACAGCAGATTGAATGCAGAACACCTTAATGTCTTCAGTTAAGCCAGACATTAGGGATGCAAAAATGAAAAAGAAACAAAAATCCAGTCTTCTCACTATTGTGTGTGTGTGTGTGTGAAATTTTAGTTTCGTAAGTGATGGATGCTAAAAGGAATACGGCTGGGCTTGTGGCCATCTAACTTTTGTACATTGTGTTCTCTCAGAAAACGGTCTGGATGTACCCCTTCCAGAGTCACAGCGTTGCCCTGTCCACCTTTGCCTCGCTCATCGGCCCCTTTGGAGGGTTCTTTGCAAGTGGATTCAAACGAGCCTTTAAAATCAAAGTAGGAAAACCCTCCTGTCGGTGTTTCTCCTTGTCTCCCAGCCAGGCTCCTCCCGTCTCACTCTCTCCCCCATCTTCGCCCATCTTCTGCCTTTTTCCACTGGCTCTACCCTGTCAACCACCACTCTCTTCAAGATACCAGGCTATTAGTGTGTGTTCTTCTTGGTCCATACATTGAATTTCGGTAGATTAAATAAAAATGTGTTGTCTCCAAGAAAATTCAGTAGTTGGATTTCCAGTTATTTGTTAGCGTAGCTTTCTTTAAAAGAACATTTGGTAATTTAACAAGATTGTGTCCTATGATAGCCTCAGCATTTGAGTCGATATTTAATTCTCCCTTTTTGTTGACCTCAGCTACTCAGGACACAAACAGGACATGGGGTGGGACTGTTAGGCTGGGGTTTGGTCACTGGCTGAGTCCAGGCTCATCGACCCTTCGCTCACCTCTAACAGGACTTTGCCAATACCATTCCCGGCCACGGAGGCATCATGGATCGTTTTGACTGCCAGTATCTGATGGCCACCTTTGTCAACGTCTACATCGCCAGTTTTATCAGGTACAGTGCTTTCCCACCTGGACCGAGTGAGCGGAGTTGTAAGTATGGTGAAATTGAAGAGTGTCAGCTACCTCCAGACTCGCGGGAAAAGCCTCCCAAGTGTGAATGTAGTTTTCAGTGTGACTCCTATGGATTCCCTTTAGCCCCACTGCCCTCCGTTAGTCCAGATAATCCCGTGGTCGGAGCAGCCACTCCTTAATCGGGCCCTAGAAAGAGCCAGGCCCCAGCTCAGTGCTGCTCCTTCCCCTCCTGTTCCAGGGGCCCTAACCCGAGCAAGCTGATCCAGCAGTTCCTGACCCTGCGGCCTGAGCAGCAGCTCCACATCTTTAACACGCTCAAGTCTCACCTGACTGACAAGGGGATGCTGACAGCCGCCGCGGATGAGTAGGGGCCGCCGTGCTGAGAGAGCAGGACTGAGCAAGGGGCGGTCTCAGGCAAGCCCAGCTGATGTGTGACTTAGACAAGGACAAGGCTTCAACTCACTTTTTTTTTCCCTTTTTTTGGTAGAATTTTTTTTTGTTGTTAAAAATATCTGTATATAGAGTCTGTGTGTTTATGATTGGGATTGTGAGCGAACTACAGCTTCGAGTCAGAAAGAAGTCACAGCGTAAACCCACTTGGGGTTTTTAAACAAAATATTTAACAATCTGGAAGACAGTGTTGCCCAGCATGTGAGCATCTACTTGGTGGTCCTAGCCCCCCGTCGATTGCAGCATTTCTGGGCTTGATCAGAGAGCAGTGAGCATCTGCGTCTGACAGGCAGGGCAGAGGCGCGGCTCGGGTGTCTTTGCTGTGCTGGCAAGCTTTCACCTGAGTGCTCCCTGGTAACCTCTGCCTTGGAGCTCTGAGAAGAGGGTTGCCTTCTGCTGGGCCGAAGGGACACAGGCTTATTCACCACACAAGCATTCTATCTACACAGAATCCTGCCGAGCCTAAGCTCTGCTTTACGATGCAGTTTCCCCTTACTTCATCACAGGCTGAAAGAAGCTTTCAGTTTTTAATTTTTTAAGAAAGCACGAAAAATTATAATCATCTGGAAAATACCACACTGTCATATTTCAGATGTCTGCAGTAGAATGTACTGTAACTGAGCCCTTTCCTGCAGGTTTTAGGCTCGAGTGTCTTCTATGGGCAGTCCGGCTAGCTGTCTTTTCAGGGACGTGGCTGTACACGTGTGTGCTGTAGACCTGCTGCTGCTGAATCATCCTTCCTGGGGCTTTCTCATTAGTCAGGGAGCAGAGGGAATGAGCTTCTAGTTATTCATGCGTCCTTTGCCCTACCACCCACGTAGCTGCTGTGTTGTGTATAGACT
This sequence comes from Elephas maximus indicus, assembly GCF_024166365.1. Taxonomy (NCBI): domain Eukaryota; kingdom Metazoa; phylum Chordata; class Mammalia; order Proboscidea; family Elephantidae; genus Elephas; species Elephas maximus. The sequence goes on from NC_064843.1 coordinate 43,798,601, forward strand.
ACTTCTGAGGTGAGTGCCCGCGCGCGTGTTTTACAAATCCCTTATTTCTCAGTGATTTCAGTCATGCCATGACTTCACTGAAAACTATGGAAAACCTAACCCGATTAGAGGTTTGACTGTACTCAAGATTAAATGCGTACTTTTAATATAACGTGACCAGTTTAAGTGTAGTTTGTATCTTACTGGGGGACCTCTTTTTTTTTTTTTTTTAAACTGTGATTTATTTTTTTCCTTCCTAAATACGGGAGTATGATTGACTTTGGGAAGACACGTTCTTTGTCAAGACAACAAGCAATGGAGTGTAGTTGAGGGAACTTGGGGCCCAGATACGTTAATGCCATGCCACGGTTGTTTTCATTGCCTGTTGAGGGTGTAATGATTTGTGTCAGCACCTTGCCTATTGGCTGTGTTATTTTCTTAAATCAGCCTTCTGGCTCCCTGCAAGCTCAGAGCCCAGGTCGCTGAAGTGCACCAGTGATGTTGAGCTCACAGCTCGCTGTGTGAACACCCACATGCATGCAGGATTGAAGCAGCTCCTTTCTCTCAACTTTTACTTCTATTTCAGCTGAGTGGCTTTTCTTTTTCAGGCCCATGGTCCCCTTAAAAACAAAACATGCTTTCAGGAGGGGTTTCAGTCCTAGCTCTGTGGCCCTGGGCAGGACACATTCCTCCCTGGGTCCTTCTTTTCTGAGCTGTCTGGGACCTTCCGCTTTTCCGTGATGCTGGCTGAGCAGGTTCTTGTTGCTGGAGGCGGCTTTGGGTATTGAACCTGTCCTGGACATGGAAGAGACAAGTGGTTTTAGGCCTTTCCTCTAAATACTTGTCTTTAAGGTGAGTCAGTCCTGCAGCAACAAATCCTAAATAGAAAAGGTGATTAGTAACAAAGCCGGAGTTTTCTAACTGGAGAAAGATCCCCAAACTGGATACAGAAGTAAGCCTCATTTGTCCTGTGTTGCTCCATGGGGACATTTGGTGGGGTCTTTGGGTTGAGAGCAGGGAGCATCAGGATGAGCCCAGCAGCCGAGACCTACTCTTGAGTGGGACTGCTTTGGGACCAGGGAGCCTGGCAGTAGCAGGTCGGGGAATCCCAGAGCCTGTGGGTGGGTGGGATCCTGCAAAACTGAAGCTAGAGACTCATCAGAGCTGCCAGCAGGAAGGCCAGCAGGAAGGCCAGTGGGTTAGCTTAGGTTTAATTTCTGCTGGTTTTCCCATGTGCTTTCTGGTGAAATATGAGAAATTTCCTAGTCTGGTAGCCAGGAGAACACTGCCCCCTTGTGTCTGTATAGCACAGTGTTGTTCTTTCTCCATTTACTTTAAATACATCCCTCTACAAGACTGAGAGACTATTTTAACAGACACCCGTGTCAGATCTTACTGGGTGGTATAATTTGCTTCAGATCCTTTTTTCCTCCCTAAATAAAATGGAACGGTTGAAGCTCTCTGTGTGTTCTCCCTTGCCGTGAACTCATTGTTTATCACTTCATGCGTGGTTTTATGTTTCTGCTAGTTTATGTATTTATAGATATTGTGTAGTCCTGGTTTAGAGACTTTGTTTGTTTTCCAACTTGTGTCCTGTACATTCTCACCACAGCCTCCTGAGCACCTCAGGCGTGCGTCGTCAGCTCTGTACCGTGAGGAATCTGGGCCAGTGGAGGGGGCAGAGGGAGCAGGCTTCCCAGCTCACGTGGCCGAGTCAGAACTCTGTCTGTTTTGGGCTCTGCCCACCAGGACGAGGACTAGGTTGTCTCCCAGCTCCACTGACCTTTGAGGAAGCAGTGTAAGTGAGCCTGAAAGTTTGCAGCATTCTTTCCCTCAAACTCAGGAGGCCTGACCTTACTTCACTCGTACGAGCTAAGAGCTTGAATTGTCTTTAGTGACGACAGCTGTGGGGGCTCCGAGCCCTCTCTGTGCGTGTGTGTGCCTCCCCTCAGCCTCTCCCAGCATCTGAAGGTGCGGATTTCTGTTTTATTCCTGAAATTGAAACCCTCTCAGGCAGCATGGGGCTTATTTATGCTTACTAATTTTTGTGTGTTTTATATTCTGAGTATTTTAGTAGCTACAGTGTGACTGTATTTAAAATATATTTACTCTTACCCAACCAAACCCACTGCTGTTGAGTTGATTCCGACTCCCAGGGACCCTGTAGAACAGAGTAGAACTGCCCTACAGGGTTTCCAAGGCTGTAATCTTTATGGAAGCTGACTGCCACATCGTTCTCCCTCGGAGCCGCTGGTGGGTTCAAACCACTGACCCTTGGTTTAGCAGCTGAGTGCTTAGCCACTGCGCCACCAGAGCTGCATTTACTGTTAGCGATGTACACTTCTGTAATGTGTGTTTGAAACTAATAATGTAAGGTGAGATGTAGCTTCACTTTACACAGGGAAACTTTGTAACCCTTTTTATGGTATTTATTTTTTCCCACTGGGCTTTTTTCCTATGACTTTAACCTAATTTATGTAAGAAAATTCCAGAAGTATATCCTAAGGGAGACCAAACAGCCCTGTGATTTGAATCTAACCTTGTTGCCGAGTTGGCTGGAGCCTGATTCTGATGGACCCTGGAATTCAGACCTTCAGAATGTCAGTGAGCTCGGGCGTGCTCAGGACCCCCTGCACTGTTGACAGAGGTCGGTGGGCGGCGGGGTGGGGGGGCGTGGTGCGGACAACGGACAGACGGACACGAATGACTCAGGGCAGAGGGTGCCACTGCTGAGAACATAGCGTGATGTGTGTGTCCAGCAGTGGCACTTTCCCTATGTAGCCAGCCCATGGTGGGCTCCCAAAATGCAGTCCCTCATTGCCCAAAACTCTTCCTGTCGTAGTAATGCCTAGACACCTCACCTCCTGAGTTCCAGCTGCAGGAATGGAGAGGAGAGCCCAAGGGGAAGATGTCCAGGTGACTGTCAGGGACACATCACAGGACACACTGTGGCAGACTCTCACTGTGCTTTCTGGCACATGGTATACAGCAGCTGAAACACAAACTGTCAGGTCCCCAAAGAACCTCATTATTTTGTCCTTTTCTTGGTTAAGACAAGCTTCCTTTTCCTCTTATCACCCTTCATACAGTTGCCCAGCTTGCAGTTTTTAAAAAGACCAAAAGCTCCCACTTCCTGACTCTGTTTCCCTGTTGGGTGGGTGCTGGGATTTGGACCCAGGGGTGATGAAGGAGCCTTACTTAAGAGCTCTTCTAGGCCCACTCCTCTTGGTCCCGGCCTCTCCTCACCTGCATTCCGCATAGAAACGGGCTCCGTTCTCAGTGAGGATCGCAGTTCCTGCTGCTGACCGTGCATGGTTTCCATTGAAAATGTCCTCATCATTTCCCCTCCCCTCAGCCAGTCAGGTAGACTCACTCAGACTCTTGGGGTTGGAGGCTGTTTGGGGGCTGCCTGCTTATTGAGTAAAGCTTTCACCTACTTGGATGGGGACCATGTTTTCTTAGGCAAAGAGATTTCACTGTGAGGCTATATGAGAGGTGTAGTTTGGACACTGAAGTGTTGGGGTTTTTTTAGGGCATGTAGATGATTTATGCAAATAGAGAGGCAGAAAATGTGAAGTCAAGGGCTTTTTGGCCAGCAATTTTCAAGTCTGTTGGATATTTTAAGACCCTGTCCCCTCTTCCACCAAATGCCTATCTGCTGAGGCTCCCCTATTTGTGAGTCAGTGCGATGCTAGCAATGTGTTTGTTAACAATTGCCATACTAGTAATAGTGCTTTGTATGTGCCAGGCACAGTGCGAAGAGCTAGTAGATACGTTACCCCTTTTAATCCAGAAAGCAGTCTTTGATTAAGTATTATTATCCCATTTTTTGGGCGAGAAACTGAAACATCTTGATTGAGGCCAAGAACGATGGTTAAGAAGATGGGCTTTGGGTCTAAATAGCCCTGGGTCTGAGTCCTGCCTTGGCGCTCACTAGCCATATGACCCCAGTGGGTTACTTGGTGGCTCTAAGCCTCTAACTCTGACTCAGATGGCTGTGATAATAGTGCCTTCTTTGTGGGATTGCTGTGAGGATTTAATGAGATAACGCATGTAAACGTTTAACCTAGTGCCTGGCACATAGTAAGTGCTCAATAAGTGGTAGTTATTTTTGTTGGATTCAGCTGGTAGTTAGAACCTGGACTGGTGGAATGGCAGGGCCTGAGCTCTCCTTCACCACACTGCCACCTGCCACGGCCTAGAAAGTGACCATACTGTCCTGAGGGAAGCCATCCAACCATCTACAGGGTCTCTGTGCTTTGTACTGCATTTAGAAGGTGAGCCTGATGAAAGGCCAGAAGGATATTCAGAGAACCTTTCCTCTTCCCGGTGGGAATGGTTTGTGTGAGAATCTTGCCCACTTCCTCCTGCCCCTGGTCTAGACCACCCGTGGGGAAGGAGACCCTCCCCTGTTGCCCGAGTGGTACCTCCACTTCCAGGACATTGAGGGCCTGTTGGTGACCCTCTCTGGACCCTACCTCCCCCTTGGCCAATGGCTGTACTCTGTGTGCACAGCTCAGGGCCTGCAGCACTTCCTGTGTGGGCAGACATTTCAGGGGCCAAGAAGAGTATGGGACATGGAACATGGACGCCTTCTCTGCAGCAGATACAGTACAAGCCCAGAGCCTAAACTCTGCCTGTACCTTCACAGCGGGATGGGCTGCGGCCTCGTACTTCATTCTTTCTTAAAGGCGCTAACTGGGTAGAAGCAGGTGACAACTGAGGACAGATATGTGGGGCATTCTGCTGGATTCTCGATTAGCAAAGGGTCAAATGCGGAGGGTTCATGAGTGAATGGAGGGCAGGGACTGGATAGAGTGAATAATGTTTTTATAATTTACTAGTTTTCTGAGTGGAGAACAAGGAGAGTTGGCGGGCAGGTGTGTGGGTGGGTGGGTGGGTGGTGGAGGAGTCTTCACTTTGAAGGAATGGTGTTGATTCACAGGACCCGTGAAATTCTCAAGTCAGTGGAAAAATAATAGCTTAGAACTACTGGCTTGGCTGTGGATTATTTCATGGGTTTTAGCGGGGAACGGTGACCAGACCCCAAAAGTTCATTGCTAGTATTTAAATAATGGTCTCTACTTCTCAGTTAGTAAGTGAAGTCATGATTATGGCTTGACTCAGGGAAGGATGGCCATGGAGATGTTTAATAAGCAGCCGCTGTGACAGGCTGGTCCTGCCTGGGCTTGCCCAGGAGAGTCTCTCGCCCCTGGCACTTCTCACCAGGCCTGGTGCTTGAGCCCTCCATGTTCCATCTAATGGACCTAGGCAACTCTCTATCCATAGAGAAAAAGGCTCCAAACTGGAGGCTCGGGTCCCTGGGCATCAGGCTGAGAATGCCTTGTCCAGTGGTCTCCTGGGGGACCTATCTCTTTGTAGCCCCAAAGAACTTTCCCTGTAAACAGCTCCCAGAGGCTGTAGCTGCCTGGTGATTCTGTCCCGAGGTAAATTGTGCTTGCTGATGCCACCCACATGGCTTTGTCTTTGGCTGCAGGAGTCGAGTTCATGTACTGGCTTTGCTGAAGGAATACCAGAATACAAGTGGGGTTAAGAGGATTTTTAGCAGGTAGAAGGTGAATACTTGTTCTCTTAAGGGCTTCTCTTGTATGCTGTTTCCGGGTGGTAGGGGGGGTTAGTATTAGTGGCGGGTTACTCAGTAAGCAAGGTAAGCACAGGCTTACTTATGCTTACTTACTGGCCTGTAGTGACCAATTTCACCTTGGTTTCCTGTGCTTACCTTACTTACTGGGTAATCTGTCCCTATCAGGGATTGTAAATTTGAAAAGCGGTTTTGCTCTTGTATGAAGGTGCTGTGGGTTTGGGAGAGAGACAAATGCCAGCCATAACTAGAAGCAGAATCTTTGATGTGGTAAAAAAATGTGAAACTGTTCAGTACAGATGAGCTGGTAAGCAAGGTAAGCACTGTGCTTCCCTTGCCTATTGGCTAATCCGCCCCTGGCTGTTATAGTCTGTTGCTTTACGTCACACTGGGTGGGCATCTGCAGGCTGATTACGTAGGGAAGAGCTGAGAGCCTTCTGGAATTGATGCTGATACCAAGCTTTAATTTTTATCGATGTTTAATACCTTACGAAATGAAAGGGGAAGACCAGAGTGCTAGGTGGGAGCAGCTCAGCAGGCCCTTCTGCAGAAGCGTCTTGGGAACCCAGGTGCTTTTGAGTGAGTCGGGGACAGCTGGAGACTTCCTTCTTAATTCTGCCCCTCTGAGGATCTCTTTAACCTGAAAGTTTCCCAAAACGTAGAGATGGCCTCCCCTCCCCTTCTGGGGAGAAGTTAGTGTTTTGAGTGCCAAGCAGTCTTGTGTACGCATCCCTGCCAAGGTCTGTGCTGCCAGAGGTCGGCCCTGTGTTGACCCTGCCCTGGCCCCTCTGTGATGGGGCAGATTCCCCCTCTCCATGAGTCAGCTTCTCTGCACCCTTTTTGTGTGGATGGACAATGTGGAATTTTGTTATCTTGCCCTGATAGGCTGGGTGTTAACGTTGTTTTCCTGCTGCCCTCAGACATGGGTGACCTTGAGGCAGCTCCTGGGTGTGTGGAGGTCCCTAGGGCCTCCCCGGATAGGTGTGTCCCTGTGTGCTGCTTCTGTACTCTTACCAGCTTAGTGCCCACTAATCAATGTTTCTGCCACGCCTGACCTTCCTCTGTGCCCTGTTTGATCCGTGTTGGACAATACATGTAGATTCTTTGTAAATGCAATGTCAGAACATGATATGCTGTATGTTGGAAAATACTTACCTTATTTATATACCTGAATGTTGCTACCATACAAATAAACATATATGAAATTCTAGAGTGTGTGTGGTTTTTGATGGGAAAGAATGCCTTTTGAAGGCCGAGGTGCAGAAGGGATGTGGCAACTTGGCAGGGGACGTGGGGGAGGAAGTCATTCTGTGGAACCAGTGTTCATTCTCAGCATGGTCATCATGTGGACCGCTCTCTGCCCCTGGGGACACCTTCACCCCTAGACCTTCACAGCACCCTGGCCTGGCTTTCCTCCTGCCTCTTTGGTTGCTCCTGCTCAGCTGCCTTTCTGGGCGTCTCACCTGTTTGTCCCTTAGATGATGGCATTCTCTCTGAGCACCCCCGCCCCCACCGCTTCTCTCCCCGGGGTGTTCTTATCTGTTCTCAGGGCTTGGATCACCGTTACTTGGATGACTCTTGAGTCTGTGTCCGCAGCCCAGGTAGGCTGTACGTTCAGCTGCCTGCCAGGCCTCTCTGCGTGGACATCTATGGCTGCTTCACACTTGACATGATAAAATCCAAACCCATGCCCTTTCCCTAAGCCTGCACCTAACCCAGTGTTCTTTAACTCCCCACCTGTTTGCTATGCAAGTCGGTACCTAGGAGTGACCTGATCAGTAACCAAGGCCTGCCTTCTAAACACCCTTAATGTTCATCCTCACTGTCAGCCCCTGGCCGAGGCCCATGCTCCTACCAGAATTTCTGTGGCACCCCTAGGCTGTCCCGTTGAGCTGGCCACCTCTTCTAGTGCATTTCTCACACTGCGGCTGGGTCAGCTTTCTGTGCTTGAGACCTCCACCGCCTTCCAGGGGCCTTAGGCGAAGTTCAGACTTCTTAATGATGTTATAAGGCCCTCTGTGAGCTGGCCAGCATCAGCCCCCACCGTCGGGGCCCTCCCCTCTCACAGCCACACTTGATATCTTCCTCATCCCAGGTATGCTCTCCTTTCCTGGCCTCAGCACGTGCTGTTTCCTCTGCCTGATTTCTTGCTTTTCCCTAGCTGCACCTCAGCCTGGCAAACTCTGACGTACCTTACAGGGCTCCTGTCAACAGCACTTTCTCAGGGAGGCCTCGTATGCCCCTTGCTCTGTGCTTCCTGCCCAGGACTCTGCGCTTGTGAGATCATGGGCCCTGGCGGGAGGGTGGAGGCTGTACTGTCTGAACTCCTGAGGGCCAACAGGCCAGCCTCACCTGGGCTAATGCTCCAGACCTGTGGGACCTCCAGATTATTTGCGTTTTGGACAGGGCCTCTGCCTGTCTTGCCTGCAGGGACCCTAGTGGTGGAACTTTCTGGAATGAATTGTTCCCAACACTTGAGGTGCAAACATGGTTACATTTATTTATTTTCCTAAGTCCAATAAAATATGACTCTGAGCTGCAGGTTTCCAAGGTTGATGAGAATCCCAACATTAGTCATTTTCCCCAGCTGGCCTGCCTCCTTCTTGCTGTACCCGGAGGTAAGGAGTGGTGGGAGGTCTCTAATCACAGCCCATCTGCTCAATATTCTCCTTGTCCAGGCCCGTGTGGTTCATTAGTAGGGGCTAGCTCTCCTGGCCAACCCATTTACTCTGAGGAGGCCCCAAGGTCAGTGGACCTGGGCCTAGCTGCTTGTACCTGGTGTCCTTCCACCTCAGCACCTCTGGCTACAGGCCTTGATCTCTATTCATCTAGTAAACATTGTGGAGCACCTGGTGCATGCTAGGCCCTGTCTAACAAAGTCTGTCCTTGTGGAGCGAATTTTAGGCAAGGGAGACCAGGGCTTCAAACCGGTTTGTTCCGGTTCTAACCCCTGCTGAGAATTTGCATTTGTACCCCAGGTATACTGAATGAGAATCTACATTTTAACAGGGTCCCCAGGTGATTCTTATGTATAATACATTCGGAGAACTACTGCTCTACTAGTGGTTCTCAGTACTGGTCGCTAACCAGCAGCATCAGCATTGCCTGGGAACTTGTTAGAGAAGCACGTTCTCGGCAGGGGTTTGAACCGGACTGAACTGGTCGGAAGCCCTGAGGGAGACAAACCAGTGAAAAATCTAGTTTGTTAGATGAAGAAAATTATAGCCCATCTGGTGGGGAGAGGTTGCAATATTAAGTAGGGTGATTAGGGAAGGCCTTGCTGCAAATGAGCGCACAGCTGGAGGATGTCAGTGTCTGGGGGGAGGGTGTTCCAAGCAGACGCACAGCGGGCACAGAGGCCCTGAGTTGAGGGCACACCTGTGTCCTCCAGTAACAGCAAGGAGGCCACTGTGGATGAAGCAGGGTGAAGAGAGTGGGGAGAGTGGCAGGAAATGAGGTCCCAGAGATAATAGGGGATTGAGATAATAGGGCCAAGACCATTGACCTTTACTCTGCGCAAAACGAGAGGCTTTTGGAGTTTGGAGCAGGGCTTCAAACTGGTTTGTTCTGGTTTAACCTCTGCTGAGAAGTTGCATTTCTAACAAGCTGCCAGGTGATGGTCATGCTGCTGGTTAGGCACCAGTTCTAAGAACCACTAGTAGAGCAGTTGTCCTCAAAATTCATTACATGTAAGAATCACCTGGGGGTCTTGCAAAAATGTGGATTCTGATTCAGTATATCTGGGGTGGAAATGCAAATTCTCAGGGTTTTGAATTGGAATAAACCAGAAGTGACTTAATCTGATGTTTATTTTCAGAGGATCACTCTGCTGCTATGTTAAGAATAAGCTGCAGAAAATGGGCAAAGGGTATGAACAGGAATGACGTTCAGGCAACTAACAGACACGTGAGGAAATGCTCCCTGTCACTAGCCATTAGAGAAATGCAGATCAAAGCTACAATGAGATATCATCTCACCCTGACATTGCTGGCACGAATCAAAACAGGAAATAACAACGTTGGAGAGGCTGCGGGGAGATTGGAACTCTTACACACTGCTGGTGGGAATGCAAAGTGGTACAACCATTTTGGAAAACAATATGGAGCTTCCTTAAAAAGCTAGACATAGAAATACCATATGGTCCAGCTATCCGTCCTAGGAATATATCCTAGAGAAATAAGAGCCTTGACACGAATAGACATATGCACACTCATGTTCATTGCAGCATTATTCACAACAGCAAAAAGAGAAAAAACCTAAGCGCCCATCAATAGATGAATGGATAAAAAAGCTATGGTACATATGCACAATGGAATACTACACAACAATAAAGAACAATGGTAAATTGTGAAACATCTCACAACATGGATGAATCTGGAGGGCATTATGCTGAGTAAAATAAGCCGATCACAAAAGGACAAATATTGTATGAGACCCCTATTATAAAACCTTATGAGAAGGTTTACACACACAAAAAAAATTTTTGATGGTCATGAAGGAGGGAAGGGAAAAATACGAAAAAAAAAATTTTTTTTTTTTTAAGTATTTTAGATAGTAGATAAGTGGTAATTTTGGTGAAGGGAAAGGCAACACATAATACAGGGGAAGTCAGTATAACTTGACCAAGGCAAAGCCATAGAAGCTTCCTAGACATATCCAGACACCTTGAGGGACCAAGCTACTGGGGCCAAGGGTTGAGGAACATGATGTTGGAGGACATCGAGCTCAGTTGGCATAGCATAGTGTATAAAGAAAATGTTCTACATCTTACTTTGGTGGGCAGCGTCTGGGGTCTTAAAAGCTTATGAGCGGCCATCTAAGATACTTCACTGGTCCCACCCCATTTGGAGCAACAGAGAATGAAGAAAACCAAAGACACAAGGGAAAGATTAGTCCAAAGGACTAATGGACCACAACTACCTTAGCCTCCACTAGACTGAGTCCAGCACTACTAGATGGTACCTGGTCACTACCACTGACTGCTCTGCCAGGGGTCGCAATAGGGTGTCCTGGACAGAGCTGGAGAAAAATATACAACAAAATTCATATTCACAAAAACAAAAACCAGGCTTGCTGGTCTGACAGAGACTAGAGAAACCCCGAGAGTATGGCCCTGAAACACCCTTTTAACTCAGTACTGCAGTCATTCCTGAGGTTCACACTTAAGCCAAAGATTGGACAGGTCTGCGGGGTCAACGATAACACGTAAGGAACGCACTTCCCAGTTCAATCAAGGCTAATGGGCTCACCAGCCCAAAAGCAAAGAGGAGAGGACAGGAAGGGATAGGAAAACTGGATGAATGGAAATGGAACCTGGGGGTGGGAGAAGGGGAGAGTGTTGACACATCACGGGGTTGGCAACCAATGTCACAAAACAATTTTTGTATTAACTGTTTAATGAGAAACTGCTCTGTAAACTTTCACATAAAGCACGATAAAAAAATTAAAAAACAAAATCGGTTGCAGAGGGGCAAGGGCAGAAGCGGGGACCAGTGAGGAGGGACAGTGACAGTCCAGGCAAGAGATGATGGTGGCTCTCAGCCCAGGATGATGCAGTGAGAAGTGGTAGTAGGTCCATTAGACAGATACAGAGTGTGAGCGAGGGAGAGGGCTGTGGATGTTACTCTACACAATGAGCCACGAGACTGGATGAGGTCATTAGTGGAGAAGAGGTGAGGCCCAAAGACGAGCCCCCACTGTTTTCGACTTGGGGGGTCCACTTTGGTTCAGGGCCTGTCATGGTAAATTCTGATCTTGAATTGACAGAGGCAGTTGGAGCTGTTATTCTCAGAGCAGGGTGGACTCTCTGATCTTGTCCACCTGGTCTTGATTTCTCTTCAATTCAAAGAGCCTTAGAGGTGTGCATCCTAAAGCAGTGATTCTCAAACATGGCTGTACACTGGAATCACCTGAGGAACTTAAAAAAAAAAAAAAAAAAAAACCCCAGTGTTCCAGCAGCATCTCAGACCAGTTAAATCCAATCTCTGAGGCTGGGACCCAGGCTTCAGTATTTTAAAGAAATTCCCCAGGCGATTTCATTGTACAGCCAAGGTTGAGTCCAGTGCTCTAAGCTCCACCTGGTGATTCCTGCCTTCTCAGGTGCCCCCCACAGCTCTGCCAGGACATCCCCAGGAGTGGTCTCAGGTGACCCTCTGGCGTAATCATTGGGAAGCCCTTCCTCACGTTGAACTGAATGACGTGTGTCTCCCGTCACTTCCACCCAGTCCTTATTCTGCGTTCTGGCATCTCAGTCTGATTCTTGCTTTGTATGCCTAGGGTGCTTCTCAGGTGCCCCACCCCTCCCCTCACCACACAGTCTTTGCTTTCCAAGTTCTCATCTCATTCTTCTCCTTAAAATGAATGACTTCCAGCCCTTTCGCTATGCTGACCAGTGTCTAGACATACACAAGCCTATCCTTTCTGGGGGCCCCCGTCATTGCCTGTAGCTGGGAAAGTGTGTGCACATTGGAGGGTGTGCTCATGGGGGCCTATGGGAACTGCAGGCCCCTGATAACCATCTTGGCCTCACCAGCCACTGCCCAAGAGGTAGGTTCTTCCCCCTGGTAGTCTCAAGGGTCCCTTCGCTCCCTGCCTATGCAGTCAGCCTCACCTCCCCTCCATGGCTATTGTTATTAAAAGAAGCAAGGGAGGGAGCCCCGTGGATAATAAAGCCGCAGCTTCACGGGGACATCATGGTTACCAGAGAACCCAGAAACGGAAAGCATGATTGGTGGCTTCCTGAAGGTGCATTGTTTAAATTTTTATTTGGAAAAAATTTCACAAGTTGTAAGCATAGTTGTAATTTCAAAAGTTGTGTGAGTTGTGTAATTTCCTACATCCTCACGTGAATTCCTTGGATATTAACATTTTACCACATTTATTTCTCTCTCTGTCTCTGCTGGCAGTTGGAATCCTCCAGGTGCTCCCTGGAAACTCTATCTGGCAATTCTACTCTGTCGTATAGTGTCACTCTGAATTGGAACCGACTTGACGGCAGTGGGTTTGGTTTTTTTTGGTTTGTCTCTGCTCTGTCTACACACACACACACACACACACTTGTTCCGAATCATTTGAAAGTTGTAGATATAGTGGCCCTTTACCTTTAAATAGCATTGATATCATACTGTTATTAACTTTGGAGCCCTGGTGGTGCAGTGGTTAAGCGCTCAGCTGCCAATGGAAAGGTTGGTGGTTTGAACCCACCAGCCACTCCGCAGGAGAAAGATGTGGCAGTCTACTTCTGTAAAGATTTACAGCCTTGGGGAGACCCTAGGGAGCAGTTTTACCCTGTCCTTATAACCAACAAGTTTGGTTAACAACTTTATTCAAATTTCACCAGTAGTTCCTTTATAGAAATGTCCTTTATAGAAATATATGTTGTTGTTGTTATTAGGTATTTTCCGAGTGGGTTCTGACTCAGTGACCCTATGTACAACAGAGTGAAACTGTATGTGTGTGTGTACGTATGTATATATATATATATATTTGGTACAATTTGAGGGCATGTGCGTCTGCAATGGCTTAGTGGACAGAGAAATCCCCTTCCTGCCTCCCCCACACCCTCACCCCACTCCTCATCTCATGGAAACGCTCAGCATAGCCGCTGCTCTAGAGGCCTGGGTAAAATGCGATGCCAGCACAGAGAGGCAGTGTGGCCATGGGCCCAGCAGAGGGCACTAGTGGGCCATGGGTGAGGCACAGGGCTTTGGGATGAGACACATTTGGGTTGGGATCCTGGTCCAGCATTTCTAGCTTTGGGAATTCGAATAAAACATTCAACCGCTCAGCTTCCTCGTCTATAAAATGCAGAGAATTAAGAAAATATGCAAAGCACTTACCAGCACCTGGCATATAGAAATCATTCAACAGAAACTTTAACTTGTAACATTACCACCTTGGACTGGGAAGTGAATTTCTGAGGGATGCAGGGGAAGGAGCTAGCAGCAATATTCCAGTGGAGGCAGGTTCAGGGCTGGAAGTTGAGGCCAGAGGCAGAGAGAGGGGAGGGAGTTCTTGTATGGCTGGGGGGGGCGATGGGGGGGCCGAAGTTACAATTGTGGCTGAGATCACCTACTCTGGGTACCCCAGAGGCTAGTCAAACTAAAATTCACAATGCAATGTTGGCTGAGCATTTCATAGCATTGTCCAGACTCCCACCTGGTGCTGAAATCAGTCCCCCTCTATAGCCAGCCTTAACCAAACCATGGAGGAGGAAGGCTTCGCGTTATTCCTCTTCTGTTTTTATTGGGACAGTGCCTGCATTTGAATTCTGGCTTTACTGCTTACTGGCTGTGTGACCTTCTGGCTTTGGGCAAGTTATTTAACCTTTCTGTGTTTCGGTTTTGTTATCTGTAAAATGGGCATAAGAATAGTATCCATCCCATGAAATGGTTATGAGGATTAAATTAGTTAATACTTGTACTTAGACTAGCTTTTGGCACATAGTGTTATTGTTAGCTGCTATCAAGTCGGCCCCCAAAGTCATGGCAACCTCACACACAATGGAAGGAACAGATGCCTGGTCTTGTACCATCCCCACAATTGGTTTCAGTTCAGATCCTTGTGATCCGTAGGGTTTTCATTGGCGAATTTTTGGAAGTAGAGTGCCAAACTTTTACTCTGAAAACTGCAAAACATTGTTGAAATAAAGAAGACCTAAATAAATGGAAAGACATCTCATGTTCATGGATCAAAAGACTTAATTTTGTTAAGATGACAACACTCCCCAAATTGATCTACAGATTCAATACAATCTCTATCAAAATCACAGATGCCTTTTGTTGCAGCAATTGACACGCTGATCCTAAAAATTCATATGGAAATGTCAGGGATGCAGAATAGAAACAATCTTGAAAAAGAAGAACAAAGTGGGAGGACTCACATCCCAATTTCATAACTTACTACAAAGCTAAGATAATCAAGAGAGTGTGGTACTAGCATAACGATGGACATAAAGATCAATGGAATAGAATTGAGAGTCTAGAAATAGTCCAGATAACCTCACATTTATGGTGAATTGATTTTTAACAATGGTGTCAAAACGATTCAATGGAGAAAGAATAGTCTTCTCAACAAAAGGTGCTGAGACAACCAGATATCCATATGGAAAAGAATGAAGTTGGATTCCTTCCTGATATCACACACAAAAATTAACTCTAAGTGGATCATAGACCTAAATGTCAAAGCTAAAATTTTAAAACTCCTTGAAGAAAGCATAGGTATAGGTCTTCATTACTTTGGACTAGGCAAAGTCTTCTTATATATATATAAAAATATATATATATATGACACCAAAAACACAAGCAACAAAAGAAAAATGAACTAAATTGTACTTCACTGAAATGAAAAATTTTGTGGTCTTCAAAGGACACCATCAAAGTGAAAAGACAGTCCACAGAATGGAAGAAATATTACAAATCATATATCTGATAAGGGACTTGTATCCATAATATATAAAGAGCTATTACAACTCAACAATAAAAAGACAAATAAACCAGTTAAGAAAATGGGCAAACGATCTGAACTGATGTTTCTCCAAAGAAGATATATGAATGGCCAATAAGCACATGAAAAGGTGTTGGACATCATAAAAAAAAAAAAAAAGTCATTAGAGAACTACAAATTAACACCACAGTGAGATACTACCTCACACCCAGTGTTGTTGTTGTTAGCTGCTGGGAAGTCAATCCTGATGCATGGCGACGCCATGTGTGCAAAGTAGAACTGCTCCCTAGGGTTTTCAAGGCTGTGACTTTTCAGAAGCAGATCACCAAGCCTGTCTTCCCTACCTCCTGGGTTCAAATTGCCAGACTTTAGGCTAGTAGTCAAGTGTTTAACCGTTTGCACGCACTGGGATGGCTGTAATCAAAAAGACAGAAATAACGAACGTGGTGGTTTGTGGAGAAACTGGAACTCTCGTACATTGCTGACGGGAGTGTAAAATGGTGCAGGTGCTTTGGAAAACGGTTTGGCAGTTCCTCAGAATGTTAAATGTAATATTATCCTACCAAAAATTATCATATGACCCAGCAATGTCACTCTTAGATATTTATTCAAGAGAAATAAAAACTGATGTCCACACAAAAACTTGTAGAGAAATGTTCATAGCAGCATTATTCATAATAGCCAAAAAAGAAAAACAAAAACAATCCCAACGTCCATCAACTGATGAGCAGATAAATGAATGTTGTCTATCCATGCAATGGAATATTATTTGTCAGTAAACAGGAATGAACAACACGAACGAACCCGGAAAATACACCAAGTGAAAGAAGTCTGTCACCAAAGACTACATGTTGCATGATTCCACTTACATGAAGTGTCCAAACCAAAAGCAACACCAAAACCAAACCCACTGCCATCGAGTCGATTCCGACTCACAGCGACCCTAGAGGAGAGAGTAGAACTGCCCCATAGAGTTTTCAAGAAGCGCCTAGTGGATTCAAACTGCCAACCTCTTGGTTAGCAGCCGTAGCACTTAACCACTATGCCACCAGAGTTTCCAGAACAGGCAAATCTATAGAGACAAAAAGCAGACTAGTAGTTGCCTAAGCCCGGGGAGCTTGGGGAAGTGAGAGGGTGGCTGCAAATGGGTACAGGGTTTCTTCTGGAGCGATGAAAGTGTTCTAAAATTAGATAGTGGTGGTCATTGCACAACTCTGCGAGCATACGATAGAAACGATTGAATGGGTGAACTTTAAATAGATGAATTTTATGAGATGTAGGTTCTCTCTCAAAAAAGCTGTTAAAAAAGAGTGAGTTATCCCTGTAGACAAAGGAACTAAGTCCTGGTCGGGACTTCTGAGAGACTGTGGAAAGTAGCATTGTCTCATAAAACTCGCTGTGATGGTGGGGATGCTCAGTGTCTGTGTTTTCCAATATGGTAGCTACTAGCATATGTGGTTGGTAATGCACTTAAAGCGGGACTAGTGGGATTGAAGAAATAAAGTTTTTATTTTATTTAATTGTAGTTAATTAAAATTAAATAGCCCTGCCTTACCCAGTGAGCAAGGAAGTGGGATATTTACTGGCTCTGGTTCATTATTGGTTGAAGGCTGCCTCTTGGGTCAGTTCCTCAGCAATTCTGACCTGCCGTGTGTGTAAGCCAGAGAAAGGTCTTGGAGTAAGAAGCTGCTAGTGGCCAGTATGGAGTTCCTGGGTATGCAAATGGTTAATGTGCTTGGCTGCTAACTGAAAAGTTACAGGGTCCAGCCTACCCAGAGGTGCCTTGGAAAAAAGGCCTGGTAATCTACCTCTGAAAAACCAGCTGCTGATGTCTGGGGTCTTAAAAGCTTGTGAGTGGCCATCTAAGATGCATCAATTGGTCCCAGCCCACCTGGAGCAAAGGAGAATGAAGGACAACAAAGACACAAGGAAAATATTAGCCCAAGAGACAAAAGGGCCACATAAACAGGAGACTTCATCAGCCTGAGACCAGAAGAATTAGATGGTGCCCAGCTACCACCAATGACTGCCCTGACAGGAAACGCGACAGAGAATCCCTGATGGAGCAGGAAGGAAGTGTGGTGCAGGACTCAAATTCATGTAAAAAGACCAGACTTAATGGTCTGAGTGAGACTGGAAGAACCCCAGAAGACATGGCCCCTGGAATCTCTGTTAACCCAGAACTAAAACCATTCCCAAAGCCAATGCTTCAGACAAAGATTAGACTGAACTATAAAACATAGAATAATACTGGCGAAAAGAGGTGTGCTTCTTAGTTCAGGTAGACTAAATGGGCAGCTCCTGTCCAGAGACAGGATGAGAAGGCAGAAAGGAATAGGAGCTGGTTGGATGGACATGGGAAATCCAGGGTGGAAAGGGGGTGTGTGTCATCACATTATTGGGATTGCAACTAGGGTCACATAACAATATGTGTATAAATTTTTGTATGAGAAATTAACTTGAGCTGTAAACTTTCACCTAAAGTGCGCATGCGCGCACACACACACAAGCCACCGAAAACCCCATGAAGAGGAGTTCTACTCTGATGCACGTGGAGTCGCCGTGACTCAAAGTCGACTCCATAAGACCTGAACTTTTTTTTTATATGGGAGGGCTGCTGAGAGCATCTGCCCCTGTTTTCTTATATGGCTGCCACTAGCCACCTGTGGCTATTGAGCACTTGAACTGTGGTTAGTCTGAGCTGTGAGCATAAAACACATCATAGATTTTAAAGACTTTGTATGCAAATAAAAAGAACATCAAAGATCTCAATAATTTTTAATATTGATTACATGTTGAAATAATAATAGTTTGGGTATAACATGTTAAAATCTTCAGATTAATTTCATCTGTTTCTTTCTACTTTTTTAATGTGGTTACTAGAACATTTAAAATGACATCTGTAGCCTGCATTTGTGGCTTGCCTGACATTTCTGTTGGTCAGCGTGTATTCCACCCTTACAGCAGCACTAGAAAGTTAGGCCTCAGTCAGTTAAAATCCCAGGATCTCCCAGCTGGTAAGAAGTGGAATCAAGATTTCAGCTGAGGCATGTCTGAGTCTGGCACTCATGTTCTGAACTGCTGTATGTACAAGGGACCAGGGGAGCATTCTGCCCCCATGTTCACTCGAAGACGCCTGGCCCAGGGCCTGCAGGCTCTGAGAACTCCGAACCACATTTGGCAGCTGTGTGGCCTTGGGGGGTGGTTGAAGAAGTGGAGGGGTGGGGCAGTCCATGAGCCGCCTGTCTGGCTGGTTAAGTTGTATGGACAGTAGGACATGGCACTGTTGAAGCACGTGTAGCCTGGGCACTGGCATCTCTGTCTGTAGGGTAGTCTTCTCTACCCAGATTAGAAAAGATGCCTGTGAAGCCCGAACGTGAGCTTATGTGATCCTGAGCACATTGGCCACAGGTAGGTTCAGTCGTTGGCCAACAGCCAGATTGGCCATGTTTCTTTCTGGTGCTTCTCACACCCACAACCCTTTGTCAGAGCCGTTTGTACAGTCCTTAGAGTCCTGAAATGTCTGTTTGTCTCCTTCTCATCAATAGTGACCTTCTAAATTCATTCCAGGCCACTGACCAGGTGCTTTCTCCACCCCTTTCCCACCAAGGCTTACCTATGATTAGGCCTTATACTTTATCACCCAATAAAGACACTTTTGGGAGTGATGCTGTTGTTAGCTGCCATCAATTCAGCCCGTGACTCATGGTGACCCCACGCACAACAGAATAAATCACTGCCTGTTTCCTGCACCATCCCCATGATCAGTTGTGGACCCCTCCATTGTGACAAATAGGGTTTTCATTGGCTGAGTTTTAGCAGTAGACTGCCAGGTCTTTCTTCCTAGTCCTTTGTAGTCTGCAAGCACCATTGAAACTTGTTCAGCATCATAGCAACATGCAAGCCTCCACTGACGGATGCGTGGTGGCTGCGCGTGTGGTGCATCGGCCAGGAACCGAACCTGAGTCTCCTGCATGGAACGTGAGAATTCTACGACTGACCACTACTGCTCCCTGTTTGGGAGTAATAGGGGGTTCTATTGCCAGCTGAAAGGCTGGTGGTTCACACTCACCCAGCAGCTCTGTGGGAGAAAAACCTGGCTATCTGATCCCGTGAAGATTACAGCCTAGGAAACCCTATGGAGCAGTTCTACTCTGTCAGATGGGATTACTAAGAGTCGACTTTGACTCAACAGCACCTAACATTACTATTTACACCACAACAGATACTGGGGAATTCCACAACCAGTATCATACTTCATACTTGTCATCCCAATAAGGACGCTTTGGGGAGCCATATTGTTAGCTGCCATTGAGTTGGTCCTCGGCTCATGGCAACTCCAGGCACAACCAAATGAAATGTTTCTTTACTGAGCTGTAAGCTTCCTCTGGGCAGGGATGGTGTTTCATTTTTATTTGTATCCCCAACACCCAGTGCCTCTCACACAGTGGGTGTCAGTCAGTCGAGTTGGTTATAATGTAAATGCTGTCGCTGTGCTATAGGAAAAACACACGGTGGCTGGGTACTAACCTCCTAGGGCTAGCCATATAACTTCTCTGAGCCTGTCCTGGACAAACAGGATCATCCGTCAATGATATACATGAAAAAAGACCAGACTTAATGGTCTGACTAAGACTGGGGGGCCCTGGAAGACATGGCCCCCGGACTCTCTGTTAGCCAGAACTGAAACCATTCCCGAAGCCAACTCTTCAGACAAAGATTAGACCGGGCTATAAGACATAAAATGATACTCATGAAGAGTGTGCTTCTTAGCTCGAGTAGATACCCAAGACTAAATGGGCAGCTCCTGTCAGGAGGTGAGACGGGAAGGCAAAAAGGGACAGGAGCTGGTTGAATGGACATGGCAAATCTGGAGTGGAAAGGAGGAGTGTGCTGACCATTACAGGGAGAACAACTAGGGTCACATAACAATGTATGTATAAATTTTTGTATGAGAAACTAACTTGAACTGTAAACGTTCACTTAAAGCACAATCAAAAAAAAATTATATACATACTTCTGCTGCAAACTGCTCTCAGCAGGCCATTAGAAAGGGGGGTGGGGATAAATGTGTTACAGTGTTAAGGGCTGATCCTAGGGACTGTGGAATAATTTAATATGACATTATATTCCGATATTTCCCCAAAGCCTTTTTTTGGCCTTTTCTACTGGTTGTCAGTAGATGTTTACAATATGCAGCCTCTGGTCAAAGAATTTTGAGCAGCTATTTTTTATGGGATAAGCAAGTGAACCAGTTTCTTTTACTACGGAACTTCTCAGAATTTTCCAAACAGGAAGTAGTATAGAGTGTTGCTCAAACATGTTTGGCCATAGAATCTCCTTCTTTTTTGGGAGATGAGGTTTGGCACAGGAAAAATCTTTCAGAACTAGTGTCTTGTGGAACCCACTTTGGGAACTGCCTTTTTAATCCAAAAGAATAAGTTTCTAGTCTGTATTTACAGCTGGTAGAAGAGGGGCTTAGAAGCAAAGTCTTCCCTGTATCTCCTCGATTCTATCCTCTTTTTCTTCTTGGTACATCAGGCCATGTACCAAGGAGTTGCTTGGGAGTGTGTCCTGGAATAAAGCCCTGATGTGAAGGGAGAGGGCAGGGAGAAAGGGGAGGATGGGAGTGAAAGGGAGCAGAAAAAGAATAGCTGGAGGAGAAAAGAGGAATTATAAACCCTACACTGGTGGGACCCAATAAATGCTACTGACAGATTGTTTTGTTTTTTCTTTTGAAATCATCAAGATTCTGGCATTTCTGTAACATGATGGAGAAGACATGCTGGCTTACCTCAGCAGGGAATAAATGTGCTCACCATGCCATGAAAATGACATCACGTGATGGGGTAAATTGCTCGTTACTTTAGCCAGAAGTAGGTTATATTACAGAGAATTAGGGATGTTTGCATTTTCACATCGTGGATTTCCCTCAAAGTACTTTCTAAGATTTCATAATTGATGTTCTTTCATAACACTGAGGCAAGCAATTGCTACTAAGTTCTACTGCATGAAAATTAGCCTTAAAAAGTATCTCCTCTTATTATTAGCCTGCTCTATTTTCCTTAAAGTTCTCGCTGATGGGCAGAAATGACATAACCCTTGTTTGGTGGTAGAGGCCAGGGATGCCATTGGGCTAAAGTCCCTCAAGGTGATTTTCAGTTTGGAGGTTCCATAGTCTGTCATGAGAAAAGGTAAGAGGCTGAGGGGCATAGCTAAGATAGGATGAGCTTAGAATTCAGTTTTTCAGGCCAGAATCTTCTAATTAAATAGTGCTAGTCAGTCAAGAGGCGAAATGGTCTATCTGGTCATTGAGACATTCGTGGCCCTCAAATTCTTTTCTAAAATTGATGGTTTATTAGTAAGCAATGTAAGACAATGGGAAGCACCATGAACTATGGTCAGATGATGTTAGTTCTAATCCTTATCCTTTCTGGGCTTTACTTCCAAAGTGAAATGTTTCATACATTTTATCAGTTAGGATTACATTTAGCTACTTATGAAAGAAAAGCTAAAATAACAGTGGCTTAAGCAAGACAGAATTTTATTTCTACCTTATGTAAAATAAAGTTCCAAAAGATTAGTCAAAGGACTAACGGACCACAACTACACAGCCTCCACCAGACTGAGTCTAGCACAACTAGATGGGGCCTGGCCACCACCATCGACTGTTCTGACAGAGATCACAATAGAAGGTTCCAGAGAGAGCTGAAGAAAAATGTAGAACAAAATTCTAACTTACACACACACACAAAAGACCAGACTTACTGGTCTGACAGAGACTGGAGGAACCCTGAGAATATGGCCCCTGGACACCCTTTAGCTCACTAATGAAGTCACTCCTGAGGGTTGCCCTTCAGCCAAAGATTAGACAGGCCCATAAAACAAAACAAGACTAAATGGGCACACCAGCCCGGGGGCAAGGACGAGAAGGCAGGAGGGGACAGGAAAGCCGATAATGGGAAAGCCAAGGTTGAGAATGGAGAGCGTTGACATGTTGTGGGATTGGCAACCAATGTCACAAAACAATATGTGTATTAATTGTTTATTGAGAAACTAACTTGCTCTGTAAACCTTTGTGTAAAGTACAATTAAAAAAAAATTCCAGGGTCGAGCTGGCGTGATGGTACAATGAAATTTTCAGGAGCCCAGGCTCCCTCCACCTTTCAGTTCTGCCAACCCTAGGGTGTGGCCTTTGTTTTTGTGTTCCCAGAGGGCTGCAGGAGCACCAATCATCACATCTACCTTCCAGCAGCAGGAGGAGGAAGGGAGGAGAAAAGGTATACTAAATCCCTTTTTATAATTCCTGGAAGTCCCATGGACCATTGGCCAGAATTTAGCCACATGGCCAAACCTAGAGCAAGGGTTGGGGATGGGGTATAGGAAAGTAGCCTTTCTTTGGCTAGCAATGTGCCAAAGTAAAAACTGAGCTCTGTTACTAAGGAAAAGAGGGAGAATGGCTATTGGGAGGCAGATAGTGCTTTCTTCCATGGTAATACTTCGCTGTGGAGAGACTGTCTTGTGAAAGCACAAATGGCACACACAGTAGGGGCTTGATAATGCTATGGACACATTTCCTCATTTAACTGACAGCATGAGATTTCAGTCTTCTTTAAATTGCCTTTCACCGGCAGAACAAATCATTGGTGTGTATGTGTGTGTGCCTGTGTGTCCACATGTGCACGTGTGTGCACATGTGTGCATACGTATGTGCGTGTGTGTATGCGTTTGCATGTGCGTGTATGAGAGAGACATTGTCTGACTCTCTAATTGTGTTCTTGAAGGCACGTGTATCTCATACTCTAGGCTTTGCCCTCCAGGTTCTATCCCTGAGAAGCCACAATGGGAATCAACTGGTGTTTCAGGGCTGTTGACTTGAGTCCTTACAGAAATCAACAGAACCAGTGAGCATGTAGTGACTTTTCTGCTGCAACATCTTCACTAAAGGCATCGTTGTTCATTAAAAAATAAAAGTTTAAGGTTCCTGGTCTTGTATATTAAATATGGCCATAACTGAAAGACTGAAATCATCCCCCAAGACAGGAGGCCCAAGGTGAGGTAGCCAAGAGTTTAGTTCAGTCCTTAAAAGAGGTAACTGTTGAACATCTTTCCTGTCTCTGTAGCTGCAGAGTGTCTATGAATATGTGTGGCTTACCAATAAGCTCTCTAGCCAGTGGGTCCAACCAACCAAACAGTTGCTATGGAGTTGACCCCTACTCCACGTGTGTCAGAGCAGAACCGTGCTCCATAGGGTTTTCAAGGCTAGCTTTTTGAAAGTCGATTTCCAGGCCTTTCTTCTGAGGTGCCTCTGGGTGGACTCAAACCTTCAGCATTTTGGTTAGCAGCCAAGTGCCCTAACTGTTTGCACCACCCAGGGACTTTGGTGGGTCCAAGGGGTGCTCAATTTGGAGATGAGAAATTAGGGAGAGGAACTGCCACAACCTTTCATTGAGCTGTGCATTTCTAACTTATTATGGATAGGGGGCCTTGAAAATAACCCAGCAGTTAGGAATTATCTCCCCTATTCTTCATGGATATCATTGCTAAGAATCTATGTGTGTCTGTGGGAGAAACGTGAGTTGTCTGGAAAATATGTAACAATGAAAAACGCATCCTTGCAACTTGTCCTGATGGGCGAACCTTGAAGGGACCTTGACCACACCCTCCCTGAACTGCCTGGCAGGACTCTGGTCATCTGTGCTCCCTCCTGCCAACCCTTCTCCAGCTTTGGAGTGACAAAGTCCCCGTGGAATGCCATGTAGATCCTCTAAGCTAGGGATGGACAGAGAAATGGGCGAGACCAAATCCTCTGGAATTCCCAGAAGGTGGGTGGAAATTCCCCAGCAGAGATTAGGAGGCGGCACTCTGACAGAAAGGTCAGGAAAGCAAGAGAAAGAACCAGGATTATGCAAGAAGGCCCCTCTGGAAAACATGTATTCTTGGAAATATTTTCCGATGTTTTTGGGAAAAGTGATAGGTATGTAGCTTTGTTCCCCTTTCTCGTTGTTAGCTGCTGCGGAGTTGACTCTGGTTCCTGGTGAGCCTATGTACAACTGAACAAAATGTTGTTCAGTTTTTCATCATCCTCACAATTGCCAGCATGTTCGAGTCCATTGTTTCAGCTATTGGGCCAAACCATCTCACCAACAGTTTCCTTTGCCCTCATGGGCCCTTTACTTCACCAAACATCATGTTGTCCTCTGGTGACTGATCCCTCCTCATGATGTGTCCAAAGCAAGCAAGTCAAATGGTGTCCTGTTGTGATCCATAAGGTTTTCACTGGCTGATTTTTGGAAGTAGATTGCCATGTCTTTCTTACTAATCTGTCTTAGTCTGGAAGCTCTGCTGAAACCTGTCCACCGTGGGTGACCCTGCTGGTATTTGAAATATCAGTGGTATAGCTTCCAGCATCACAGCAACAAACCAGCCACCACAGTGCAACAGACTGACAGAGGGTGGCTTCTCTCTCACAGGCATTGCTAAACATGTTCTTAAACATCTATGCAGGCAATCTTTGTAATTCCATTTTAGAGATTGAAATGGTAACAGTAAGGAGTTGGCCAGAGGTAACAAACTCTTCTAGCTAGTGCAAGCAGAAAGGGATTTATATAGGGAATTGAGTGCTTGCAAGGTCACTGGACAACTTAGAGGAGCAGACGCTAGGCTGGGTTCTGGGAATAATTTACAGG
Source organism: Elephas maximus indicus (assembly GCF_024166365.1). NCBI lineage: Eukaryota > Metazoa > Chordata > Mammalia > Proboscidea > Elephantidae > Elephas > Elephas maximus. The sequence continues at coordinate 43,823,315 of NC_064843.1, forward strand.
GCAATCGCAGAATCGGCCACCAAGAAAGCTGCCACCTCCTCCATGGTCAGCGAATTGCCACCCCTACTGCTGGCTCTGGGAACAGACATCCATGCTGAGGAGACCAGGGATTGTTGCCCAGCCTCTTAGCCCTCATGTAGTGGGGTCTGGGCAATGGGGCCTCAGTTTCCACTGCTGCACCATCATCAAGACCTCCATCATCATGTTTGTCTTCCAGTGAAAGCCAGATGGCATGAACCACAAACTGGGAAAGGTAGTCTTGAAATTGCATATAAGGAGACAAGGGTGGAAGCAGACATGGCCAGGTGAGAGGTACTGTAGTAATCCAGGTGGGGGTGCTGATGGTGGCTTGGACTGTGGTGGCCGTCCTGGAAAGGGAGAGGCACAGGGTCCCTTGGGATGAATTTTGAGGTAGAACTAGTGGAGCTTGCTGATGAATTGCATGTGGGGTGGTGAGGGAAAGAGGCATCAAGAATAAGTCTAGGTTTTAGCCTTGCCCAACAGGTGGATGGGGCGCCATTTTTCCCTTGTAACTGTCTCACTACTTAGTACAGAACAGAGATTGTTAGGAGTGGGAGTGAGAATCTAGCTGGGTGAAGTGGTGGACAATGATCTAGAGCAGATGCCCCTTGTCTCTCCTTCCCCCTCCCACTTTGGAGATTGGGGCTGCTCACAGCCCAGGAGTATTTACTCGCTTGGGGTTGATAACACTGGCCAGGGCCGATTGCTTTGCTGCTTTGTGTTTTTTTCCCTGTTATCTTTGTTTTGACAGCCTCTCTTTTGCTGGCATTTGGTGGGCGTGAGCATAATTAGGTTTGCAGCAGTAACAGTCGTTCTTACCCTGCCCACTGAGTGGGGTTTGAATGTCATTTGCATTTTTTAAGTTCCTCTGTGAAAATTGCTTCCTGTCTACACTGAAATCTAAAGAACTAGACTTGAACACTGAAAGGAAGAATCAATTTAAGAAATCCATTAAACAGCTGTTTTAGATGGGGTTTTTTTCCCAGGAGCTGACAGTGAGACAAGGATCTGAGTGCAAGCAGTTTACCTGGGAAGTGAGCACAGGACACACCAACAGCAGAGTGGAGAGGTGAGACAGAGAAGGAAGGAAGCCAGAAAAGTATGTGCTAATGAGCAGGTTGCTGCTAGGGTCAACTGGGGCTTAATCCCCCTGAGAGACTGGGGAGAGCAGGCCTCAGAGTTGTTCCTGCTGAGGCTGGGGATGTTTCTCCAACCTGCTTCTGTCATCGGCTGAGGAGAGCTTCTGGGGGGATAACCGCCCCCCCCAGCACATCCTACCCACTGTGCTGGTGGGCCAAGAACCTTCTGCAGTGAGTCACAGGTACTTGTCGTCACATGCAGGGGAATGGTGAGTGCCAAGGGGGTGGGGAGGGTACCGACCATGTCTGTACAATGGCTACTAGGGAAGACACAGGGGTCCTGGACCTGAGGCAATGAAGAGAGCACACAGACAGCAGCTCCCAAGCATGAAATTGTTGCCTGTGGCAGCTTCATGGTTTGAGATTCCCACAGCAACTTATAAACAATAGATAAAGAATTTCCACAATGGTTCTAGCTCCAAAATATTTCACAAATTCCTAATATTGCATTCAACAATTCTGTACTCTAAAATCAATAGTTAGTTTATGTGTCTTAGGGTTCACCGGAAAAACCGAACCAGTGGCATATATTTATATGTATATATACGTGTGTGTATATATACACATATACATATCAACACATGCATATACATATACATACCCATTGCCATGAAACACATTGCTGTTGAGTTGATTCTGACTCATAGCGACCCTATAGGACAGAGTAGAACTGCCCCGTATGGTTTCCAAAAGGGCACCTGGTGGATTCGAACTGCGACCTTCTGGTTAGCAGTTGTAGCTTTAACCACTATGCCATCGGGGTTTCCATACATATACATACACACACACACATGCATCTGAGAAGCTGGACTATATGAAGAAGAATGGGCATCAGGATTGGAGGAAGACTCATGAACAACCTGCGTTATGCAGATGACACAACCTTGCTTGTTGAAAGGGAAGAGGACTTGAAGCACTTGCTAATGAAAATCAAAGACCACACCCTTCATTATGGATTACACCTCAACATAAAGAAAACAAAAATCCTCACAACTGGACCAATGAGCAACATCATGATAAACGGAGAAAAGATTGAAGTTGTCAAGGATTTCATTTTACTTGGGTCCACAATCAACACCCGTGGAAGCAGCAGCCAAGAAATCGAAAGACACATTGCATTGGGCAAATCAGCTGCAAGAGATCTCTTTAAAGTGTTAAAAAAGCAAAGATGTTACCTTGAGGACTAAGTTGTGCCTGACCCAAGCCATGGTGTTTTTGATCGCCTCATGTGCACGTGAAAGCTGGGCAATGATAAGGAAGACCGAAGAATTGATGCCTTTGAATTGTGGTGCTGGAGAGGAATTTTGACTATACTGTGGACTGCCAAAAGAAAGAACAAATCTGTCTTGGAAGAAGTACAACCAGAAGCAAGGATGGTGAGACTTCATTTCACATACTTTGGACATGTTATCAGGAGGGATCAGTCCCTGGAGAAGGACATCATCCTTGGTAAAGCAGAGGGTGGGTGAAAAAGAAGACGACCCTCAATGAGATAGAGTGACACAGTGGCTGCAACAGTGGGCTCAAGCATAACAGCAGTTGTGAGGATGGCATAGGACCGGGCAGTGTTTTATTCTGTTGTACGTAGGGTCGTTATGAGTTGGAACTGACTCAATGGCACCTAAGAACAACACACATGCATATACATACACACACACACACATATGTATGTGTATATATATATAACCAAACCAAACCTGTTCCTGATGAGTTGGTTCTGACGCATAGTGACCCTATAGGACAGAGTAGAACTGCCCCACAGGGTTTTTGCCAACCTTTTGGTTATCAGCCAAGCTCTTAACCAATGTACCACCAGGGTTCCTGACCCCATACAATGATTCTTAAAAGAGCTTAATGCTCAAGCCAGACATTTGTTACCAGTTAAACTATTGTTTGGTTTTAAAAAGGGTTCAGGGGGTATTTTTGGTTTAAGGTTTCAAGATTATCTCAGGGCAATAGTTTCACGGGTTCATCCAGCCACCTTGGCTCTAGAAAGTCTGGAGTCTGCTAGAATTTTAAATTCTGCTCTGCATTCTCCACCTTTTGATCAGGGCTCTTCTATGGAATCTTTGATCAAAATGTTCAGTACATTTTGAACATTTAATCCTGAATAAAGCGATTTTGCTTTCTGTGGTTTCAGTTACCAGTGGTCAACCATGGTCTGAAAATGTTAAACGAGTAACATGATGAAATCTTGTGCCTTCTCGCTTCATCTCGTTTGGGGGCCACATTCACATAACTTTTATTACAGTATATTATTATAATTGTTCTATTTTATTATTAGTCATTGTTGTCAATCTCTTGCTGTACCTAATTTATAAATTAAACTTTATCACAGGTATGTATGTATAGGATAAAAACACAGGATTCTGTACTATTTACACTTTCAGGCATCTATGGGAGGTCTTGGAAGGTATTCTCCACAGATAAGGGGGGACTTCTGTAATGGTAGCCAGGCACCATCTAGTTCTAGTCTCATGGCAAAGGAGGCAGTTGTTCATACAGGAAAGTAGGCGTGCATCTCATATCTTCCTCCTATTCCTGACTCTCCTTCTGTTGCTCCAGATGAATGGAGACCAACTGTCATGCCTTGGATGGCCACTTGTAGGTTTTAAGACCCCAGACACTACAGAAGGAACTAGGAGGTAGAACAGAAATGCTAAACATGTTATTAGGCCATTTAACTGGGATGTCCCATATAACCACGACCCTAAACCTCCAAACCAAGACACCAAGTCCCATGAGGGTTTTTTTTTTTTAAGCAACCTCAGCAGACCAGCTACTCTTTTTTGGTTGTTGTTGTAAGTATAACTATTACAAAACTTTTGCCAATTCAACTTTTTACAGGTGTACAACTTATTGACACCAATTACAATAATTGGCTGTGCAACCCTACCCTTAATCAATGTGATTTTTCCATCACCGTTAACCCCATTTCCCCCTCCCTCCTGCCCCTGGTAACCACTAATAAACTTTGTTTCCTATGCATTTGCCTTTTCTTGTCTTTTAATATAAGTGAGGTCATACAATATTTGTTCTTTTGTGATCGACTTGTTTCACTCAGCATAATGTCTTCCAGCTCCATCCATATTGTAGCATGTATCAAGACTTCATGTCTCCTGCCTGCTGAATAGTATTTTATTGTATGTATGTACCACATTTTACTTATCCATTCGTCTGTTGGTGGGCACGTAAGTCATTTGCATCTTTCTGCTATTGTGACTATTGTGCTACAGTGAACATAGGTGTGCATGTGTCTGTTCATGTCACTTCTGTTAGATTCCTAGAGTATATACCTAAGAGTGGAATTGCTGGGTCCTATGGCAGCTCTACCACCAGACTTTTCCTCAATGATGGATCATTTTGCATTCCCACCAGCAATGGGTGAGGGTTCCAAGTTCGCCACATCTCCTCCAACACTTGTTATTTACCAATTTTTTTTTTTTTTTATCTTAGCCTTCTTAGTGGGAGTGAAATGGTATCTTATTATGGTTTTGAATTGCATTTCTCTGATGGCTAATGTTGTTGAGCATCTTTTCATGTGTTTGTTGGCCATTTGATTATCCTGTTTGGTGAAGTGTCTGGTCATGTCCTTTGCCCAGCTTTTGATTGCATTATTTCTCTTTTTGTTGTTAAGTTGTAGAAGCTTTCTATATATTTTAGATATTAGACCCTTATCAGTTATATTGTTCCCAAAGATTTTTTCCTAGTCTGTAAGTTATCTCTTTACTATTTTGATAAAGTCTTTTGATGAACATAGTATTTAATTTGATGAAGTTCCAGTTATCTACACCCACTCCTGACTTATCGACACGGTTATGCTCCAAAGACCAGGTGGTTATGCTAAAATTGGTGTTATGCAAAAATGAAGGGTGACCACATCAGATCACAAAATGGAAGATGAATACATCATTACATAACTGCCAAATTACATCATTACATAACTGCCAAACTACTGGGAATCATGGCTCAGCCAAGTTGACACATAACCTTAACCATCACAGCCTCATACCTCAGTATTCATTACTGCCAGATGTATGTTGTTAATGTGCAAAATAGCTGGAGAGTAGATTTTTTACTATTGTTGTAAATGTGAAATGTTAGATAACGAGGTAGTTGATAAGTTAGGAATAGGTGTATTTTGTTTTCTGTTGCTCGTGCATTTGTTGTTGTGTTTGATAATCTATCATTGAAAAATAGGTCTCAAAGCTTCGCCCCTATATTTTCTTCCACGAACTTTATGGTTTTGATTTACCATTTAGGTCCTTGATCTCTTTTGAATTAGTTTTTCTGTATGGCATGAGGTATGGATCTTGTTTCACTTTTCTGTATGAGGAAATCCAGTTTTGCCAGCACAATTTGTTGAAGAGTCTGCTCCTTCCCTATTGAATGGATTTGGCTCCCTTACTGAAAATCAGTTGACCGTAGATGTTTGGATTTATTTCTGGGTTTTCAGTTCTAGTACATTGTTCTATGTGTCTATCATTATGTCAGTACCAGGGTATTTTGATTACTACAGCTATGTAATATGTTTTGAACCCAGGAAGTGTGAGACATCTTATTTTGTTCTTCAGAATTCTTTTGGTTATATTTGTGTATTTTGAGTTGAGATAAAATGTAAATGCATCTTAACAAAAAAAGATCCTTTTCTTTAACAGCTTTTCTCTTAGCAGCAGAAGTTTCAGAACTTTTTAAAAGTTGTTAAGTATAGTTAGGTATATTTCCTCTTTGGGCTGGGCTTTCCCTTGGCAGCTAGAAGTTCACAGAGTATAGAAGCATCTATAGGTCAGCTCTAAGTTCAATACAGATAAAATGAAATGGAAAACATGCATCTGGTTGCTCGGGGACCCAGTATTTCAGATGGCCAAATGGAAGCCTGATATTGGCCCTAAGAACAGAAGCCCAGACACTAGCTCCAAGGAGTGATTGGGTCGTTCAATAGGCTAGTTCTGCTGAAGGTCTCAGGGGGCTTTTCAGAAGTCTGAACTGTCCTTCATGCACTCACATGCTTATAAAGCAAATCTAATTGTCTCTCAACACCACTAGCCCAGAGGAGGCCACTTACTCCTCTGTGCTCTTTGGAATCTGGCTTTGTTCAGTCGGTTTAACTTCAGCTCCCACAATTCCTCGCTGGAACCCTCTTTCCTGCCAGACTAGAATTCCTCTGAGCGGTGCTCACCTAGCCACCCTGCAAACAATTTACTACTGTTGTTTCTCCTGCTTAACATGCTTTCCTTCTTTTCCTATTCTCTGTGTAGCAATCACACCAAAACTTGGTGGCTTCAAACAATGACAATCATTTGTTCAGTTCATGAACCTTTGGTGGGGATGACTTGTCTGCTCTACATGATGCCTGGGGCCTCAGTGACTGGGGGCTGGAACAACTGGGGGTGGCTGAGTATTCCTCTGTCTTCGTGTAGTCTCAGGGACTCTCTATGAAGCTCCTCCATGTGGCCTCTCCAGCAAGAAGATCTCAGGGTATTCAGACTTCTTAAGGGTAGCTGGCTTTCTCCAGAGTGAGCATTTCAAGAGATCTGGGCAGAAGCTGCAAGCCTGTTTATAACTTACCCTCAGAAATCCTACAGCATCATTTCTGCTGCATTCTATTGGTAAAGTAAGTTACTAAGCCCAGCCCCAGTTCAAGGGAAGAAGAATTAAATTCCACCTCTCAATGGCTGGAATAGCAAAGAATTTGTAGCCATTTGTAATCAACCACACCTTCCTTCTCTTCACCTTTCTAAATACTATAACTAGGGGCCACCCCAAGTTCTTTTATCACACAAAATAATCTTTGATATCTACAAATAAAATCGGTCTCTGAAATATTGCATTTATTAGTTACCAGTCTACAATTTAAAACTTCATCATTCTTGTTCTATGTGTGTTTGAAAGCAAACGGTGTAGTTCCAGGTATAGACCAGGTACTTGGTAAGTGTTTTTGGAATGGATGGATGGTACAGTTAAAGGCAGGATAAAAGGTTGGAGCAGTTGGGTTTCGGTTGGGGAGGGCTTCTGAACTTCAACACTATTAACTTTTTGCTTCAGGTAATTCTTTTTTGTTGTGGAGAACTGTCCTGTGCATTGTAGTATGTTTAGCAGCATCCCTGGCCTCTACCCACTAGATGCCAGTAGCACCCCCTCCCCAGCTGTGACAACCAAAAATGTCTCTAGGTCAGATGTCCCCTAGGGAGCAAAATCACTCACAGATGAGAACCACTGAGTTAGAGAGAAGGTTCTGAGTAGCTGCAGGGGCTATAGCTGCGTAATGCTGAACAGTCGCCCAGATAGAGGATCTCATCCAAAGACCCAAGAACATGGCTGAGAAGTCAGGAAGACCATTGGGCCAACACTTCTGAGGCCAGAATGCCAGTATAACTGAGCCGCTGGCCCCAATTAAACCCTGAAGCTTTGGCTAGGGAGAGCTGATAACTGAAGGATCCAGTCTGTGATCTGCATCTCCCCTTTCTCTCCTGTCTGCTCTGGGGACAACCACCTCACCTCGTCATTGGTATTTCCACCAGTCAGTGGGCAGAGGAAATAAAAACCAAAGAAACTCCAGGGAGCCAACATTGTTACTAGCTTAAAGGCTCTGAGAAAAGGAGAGGGAAGGAGTTGAAATTGCCTGTGTGACAATTTCAGTCTTCTTAGCCCTATGCCCCCGTAAGGAAAAGATAATTAAGAATTAACTTTACTTCCATGAACAGTGACATCTCCCCAAACCTACAGCAGCCTTTCCCAAAAACCAACCCACTGCCAATAGTTTAGAAGAGGATGGTAAAATCCTAGCAATATATCTTTTCCCACACAACGTAACAGAAATCAATAGCTGTTTGAGTACTTTGCCATCGTAATCCAATCATTGATAGGTCTCTGGGTAAGATGGTGTTATTATAAAGCTTTTACCCACGAACGATGTGTTAATATCCCCCGGCACCATCACAGAACGAAGATGTTCTATAAACAGAAGACAATGAGCAGGCCTGGTCTAATAGCGTTTCTCTCCCACTATTATTCAAACCACCACTAATGCAGGAGCTCTGAAATTTATAATTCTTAGCAAAACAAAGCCTGCTTCCCGGCTACATAAACCACCCCCAGAAGAGTGTGGGAAACACTAATGAGATGCCTGAATGGTAGCAGTGCTACAACAGATGTAGACTGTTGGGTGAACTCATTTCTATTGGTGATCTCTGGACATTGGGAATAACGAAAACATGGCTAGTGTTTTCTAACAGGATCCCTTACCTCACCAGTTGTCATCCAGTCAACTACGACTAGTAGCGACCCCATGTGTATCAGACTAGAACTGTGTTCCATACGGCTTTCAATGGCTGAGTTTTTGAAGCAGATTGCCCAGCCTGTCTCCTGAAGTACCTCTGGGGGGACTTGAACCTCCAACTTTTCAGTTAGCAGCTGATTGGATCAACCATTTACACCACCCAGGGACCCCTCTAGCAGGGTTGTGGTTGTTATGGGCCGTCAAGTCAGTACCAACTCTGTAGCGGTTCTAGGTACAGTCCTGCACCATCCTCATAATACTTGCTCTGTTTTAAACTGTGGTTGCAACCACTGTGTCAGTCCGTCTCGTTGAAGGTCTTCGTCTTTGTTGCTGACCCTCTGTATTTCCAGGCTAATCAAATATCCTGGTCTTTGGTGAGCTAATCTATGTAGGGGACTATAGCCAGGCACACAATACTAACTGTAGAGGGTGCTATGGATGTCCCCCTCCAGCCCCCTTTATCAGCCAAGGTACCCATCTCTCAGCTGTTGTGACTGCTGGCTACCTGTGAGTCACAGTTGTCCCCTTCTCTGTGGAATTTTCCTAGTCTAAGAGCTTCCTTGCTTGAGAAGTTATGCACATCTTCCCCTGGTCACCCACAGCTAATGACTGACTGATATGGGGGTACAAATATCAACCCCCTGCCTTAATGTGTGACCAACTCAGGGGTGTAATTCACACTTCAGACCTTCCTGGGGGACCAGGGTGAGGTGAGACTCCTGCTAATACCACATTCTGCTCCAGCTCTTTCCCTGGCCCTGTCCTGCACCCCTCGCTCCTATTCCCCTGAGAATCTACCTTCAATAAGTCACATTTTTTTAAAAAAAGTTATTTTACATTTTTGGCAAAGTAAAATTTGTGTGTATATACCTTAGCTCAAAAATTCATAATACAATTCTTATATGGCATTTAATCTCAAGAGATTTGTTTTACAAATGTGCTTGATTTTTGTGAGGTCACTGCTTTAATTTATTCTTTTCTAAATTTTATTTATTTTGTTGTTGTTACTGAGAGTATATATGCACAGCCAAACATACACCAATTCAACAGTTTCTGCATGTGCAATTTAGTGACACTAGTTGCATTTTTTGAGTTGTGCAACCATTCTCACTTTTCCTTTCTGAGTTGTTCCTCCCCTATTAACATAAACTCACTGCCCCCTAAGTTTCCTATCTAATCTTTTGATGGCTATTGTCAATTCGATCCCATACAGATAGGGTCGCTATGAGTCGGAATCTACTTGATGGCACTGGGGTTTTTTTTTTTTTAGATAGTTTCTTAAGACCTTTTTTACTAGTTAAACTAAACTATTGTTTGGTTTTAAGATGACTTTAGGGAATATTTTTGGTTTAAGGTCTAAAGATTATCTCAGGGTTAACAGTTTCAGGGGTTCATCTACCCTCCATGGCTCCAGAAAGTCTAGAATCCATGAGAATTTTAAATTCTGTTCTGCATTTTCTCCTTTTTGATCAAGATTCTTCTATAGAAGCTTTGATCAAAATGTTCAATAATGGTAGCCAGGCACCATCCAGTTCTTCTAGTCTCATGGCAAAGGGATAGTTGTTCACGGAAGCAATTGGCCACATATTCCGTATTCTCCTATTCCTGACTTTCCTTCTTCCTCTGCTGCTCCAGGTGAAGAGAGACCAATTGTGCCTTGGATGGCTGCTTGTAAGCTTTTAAGACCCTAGGCACTACACAGTGAACTAGGAGGTAGAACAGAAGCACTAAATTAGGCCAGTTAACTGGGATGTCCCATGAAACCATGACCCCAAACCTCCAAACCAAGGAACCAAATCCAATGAGGTATTTGGTTGTACTTAAGCAGCATCAGCAGTGACGCTTTTTGTTGTTGTTGTAAATATACCTATCTCACAACCTTTGCCAATTCAACTTTTTACAGGTATACAACTTATTGACACCAATTATGATAATTGTGCATTACCCTTAATCAATCTGATTTTTCCAGTACTGTTAACCACCTTTTCCCCCTTCCCTCTCACCCCTGGTAACTACTAATAAACTTTGGTCTCTATACATTTGCCTTTTCTTGTCTTTTTTTATAATAAGTGATATCATACAATATTTGCTCTTTTGTGGTTGGCTTATTTTGCTCAGCATAATGTCTTTAAGCTCCATCCATATTGTATGTAGCATGTATCAAGTCTTCTTTTCTCCTCCTTGGCTGGGTAGTATTCCACTGAATGTATGTAACACATTTTGTTTATTCATTCATCTGTTAATGGGCATTTAGGTTGTTTCCACCTTTTGGGTATTGTGAATAGTGCTGCAATGAACATTGTCTACAAGTCTCTTTTTGCATCTCTGCTTTCAAGTCTTTTGGGTGTATATCTAGGAGTGAAATGGCTGGGTCATGTGGTAGTTCTATTTATAGTTTTTTGAGGAACCGCCACACTGTTTTCCACAATGGCTGTAACATTTTGTATTCCCATCAGCAATGGATTAGTGTTCCATTTCCTCACATCCTTGCCGACATTTGTTATTATTATTATTTTTTTTAATCTTAGCCATTCTAGTAGGAGTGAAATGGTATCTCATTGTGGTTTTGATTTGCATCTCTCTGATGGCTGATGACGCTGGGTATCATTTCATGTGTTATAAGCCCTCCATGGGGATCTCAAAGACAGAGGGGATACCCCCCACCATGGAGGGCTGCCTGGGCTTTATATGTGGTTGTGGTTTATGTGTGCCTACCAAGTTGATTTATGGGTTATACTCTCCAAATAGACGAATGGTTTAAGAAGACTGCTTCAAAGGATCCACAGTTAGGAGGTAATTCTAATGAGGCAAGTTAAGCAGACCAAGAGAATATGGGGGAGCTGACACTTCCCATCCCTACTGTGCATAAACTGTAAGGTTAAAAACAAACAATAGTCTAGTCAGACCCGATCAGGGTTTGGCAAAAAAAAAAAAATCAAAATTATTGAGAAAACTTTCTGAATTATGGATTCATATCCACTGTCACCATCTTTGAACCTTATTTTGAGTGTGTGTTTTTGAAAAATGAAGTAATGATAGTATTAGGCTATGAAACTGCCAATATGCAGCTCTATTTTGACCTAAAATTGCCAGTTTGATATGGCAATTTCATATCAATCTAACATAAAGGTATCATTATTAACAAGACTTTTTTTTTTAAAAAAAAAAGCATCCAGAAAATGACAAACCTCTATGCTTTTACATTGTTTTGTTTTTAAAGTCATGGGAAACCTGATTCAGCACCACAAAATTTCATTGAACTTAATAATAAATATTCAGAAAACCTCTTGTGATATTTCTTCTTTAAGAGTAAAAGATGGGAAGGCACACATTATTGTGTATAAAGTTGTTTCATCCTTCTGGAACAAAAATATTGAAAAAAAACCTGGAAACAATATGGGAGCAAATTAACATGCAGTCCTTGGACAGCAAATGTATGGAAGACACATGGAAAACATCACTGGAGATTTGGAAAATATTAAAACAAGTTATACAAGTGAGAAATTTGCAGTCTAGTTTGATAAAATTACAGACATCCTTAGCATGTCCCAGCTTATAAAGGAGCTTATAGTACTTGTTAAATTCTGTGTCAGTAACAAAATGCAAACAGTATTTTTTTATGATTCATGAAAGGAAAGATGAACTGGATAAGATATAGTCTCCACAGTAATGGCTTTTTGAGCAAAAACATTATTTGATGAGAAAAAGCCAACAGTAACTACGAAGAATTATCTACCTTAATTTGGAAAAGAAACACAAAAGACTTTGGGGTGAGAATATTGAGTTTTCCATAAAAATGCATCCATCGTTGTTCACAGGTCAGCTGTTGCAGTGAGGTGGAAGCAACAATGCTCCATTGATGTAGCTTGTTTTATAAAGATGAACACGAAATTCATTTGCCTGCACAAGATTTCACAGGTTATCTTGTGACAAAGTTCTTGAAAGAGCCTCCAGCTTAAAGATGAGTTACACACTTTTTTACAAGACAAATGTTTCAAATTTGCCAGTCTCTTCTGGGAAGACAGGTGACAATAGAATTGTCAATGACAGTAGAGGGCTCAGACTGGCAGACAGTCTAGAAAAAAACACTGATAGGTAAATCAATAAGATTCACTGATCCGATGGAGAAAGAAGGCATTTTTGAATGTTGGCACAGCCAGGAGTCACTGCAAAGACATTAGGAGCCTTGAGAAGGCCACACAGAGGTGCTAACTCGTGCACTAAATCTTTTCTCAGGGTGGGGTAACATGTGAACAGGTGAGGATTCCATCAAAATTCTGGAAGCCTAACTGTCTCTCCACTCCAGACATATAGGTAAGTTCTGTACTTGGGCCAGCAGCACCTCCTCACTCTCCCAGTTTATGATATACAGTATTATTACAGGTCCCAGTACTTTCAGGCATGAACACAGCCTTCTTTGTCCCCTCAGACTCTCCAGGCTAATGCAGCCAGCCAAATTCCTGAACTTACTGCTGCAGACAGAACAGGGGCCGGCTCCCAGTTGTTTTTGGATTAAAAGGGACTTGAGAGACCTAACAAGCAACTACCATGTGTGGTCCTGATGTGGATCTTGGCTTAAACAAACCAACTGCAGAAGACATTTCAGCAAAAATTGGGGAAACTTGAATATAGATTGGGTAATAGATGATATAAAGGAATTATTATTCATTTTGTTATTTGTGATAATGGTGTAGTGGTTAAATAAGAAAAAGTCCTTATTTTCAGAGGTGCACATGAAAGTATTTTGAGGGGAAATATCTTAATGTCTGAAATTTATTAATAACTCTCTAACAAAAGTTTGTTGTTGTTAGTTGTCATCAAATTAATTCTGACTCATGGTGGCCCCATGTATGCAGAGTAGAACTGCTCCATAGGGTTTTCAAGTCTGTGACCTTTTGGAAGCAGATCACCAGGACTGTCTTCTAAGGTGCCTCTGGGTGGGTTTGAGCTGCCAGCCTCTCAGGTCATAGTCAAGTACTTAACCATTTGCACCATCCAGGGACTTGGCAAAAAATTCAGATGAAGCAAATCTGGAAAATGTTAAGAATTGTTAAGTCTAAGTAATGGGTATCATTGTCTTTGAAGAAGTACAACCAGAATGCTCCTTAGAAGCCAGGATGGCAAGACTGCATCTTATATACTTTGGACATGTTGTCAGGAGGGATCAGTCTCTGGAGATGGACATCATGCCTGGTAAAGTACAGGGTCAGCAGAAAAGAGGAAGACCCTCAACGAGATGGTCTGACACAGTGGCTGCAACAATGGGCTCAAGCATAACAACGATTGTGAGCATGGTGCACGACTGGGCAGTGTTTCGTTCTGTGGTACATAGGGTCAATATGAGTTGGAACTGACTCGATGGCACCTAACAACAATGGGTATTATGGGAGATCATTTTCCACCTTTTCTATATGTTTGAAAATGCTTATCATAAAAATATTTATAATAATAGAAAAAACAATCTGCACTGCTGATCTGGCAGAGACTAGAGAAACCCAAAGAGTATGACCCCTGACGCCCTTTTAACTTGGTACTGAAGTCACTCCTGAGGTTGACCTTTCAGTGAAAGATTAGACATGTCTATAGGGCCAACAATAACATGTGAGGAATGTGCTTCGCAGCTCAGTCATGTATCTGAGACTAATGAGCTGACCAGCCCAAAACCCAAGATGAGAAGGCAGGAAGGGACAGGAGAACTGGACGAATGGAAATAGAGAACTTGGGGTGGAGAAGTGGAGAGTGTTGACACGTCACAGGGCTGGCAAACAACGTTGCAAAACAATTTGTGTCTTAACTGTTTAACGAGAAACTAATTTACTCTGTAAACTTTCACCTAAATTAAACAAACAAACAAAAATCTGTACCATCAAAGTGAAAATGATGTTTCAGTGGTGAGGGCAAAAATAAATATTTTCTTGGAATAAAATATACTGACAGAACATGTGAAATGTTTCCATGGTTTTATTATTTTATTAATGAAAGAAATATAAGTGGATGTCTTAGTTATCTAGTGCCGCTATAACAGAAATACCACAAATGGGTGGCTTTAACAAACAGAAATTTTCTCACAGTTACGAGGCTAGAAGTTGGAATTCAGGGTGCCAACTCTAAGGGAAAGCTTTCTCTCTCTATCTGCTCTGAAGGAAGGTGCTTGTCTCTTGAGCTCCTGTTCCTGTGTATTTTTCCTGTGGCTTGTCATCTCTCTTCCACCCATCTCTGCTCACTCACTTGCTTGCTTAATTTCTTTTATATCTCGAAAGAGATTGACTCAAGATACTACTTACACTAATCCTTCCTCATTACATACCAAACACAATCCATTCACAAATGGGATTATAACCACAGGCAGAGATTAGGATTTGCAATGTATTTTGGGGGACACAATTCAATCCACAACACTGGGTCATCTATAAACTCTTCTTCTGTGATATTTAAGAAAACTTGGAAATAGAATTGTTGAGCTGTTTGAAGAGCTTCCAAATGAAGTGTATCAGTAGGTTTTGAACTGAAATATTTTGTTAAAAATATGAAAATACGGTACCCTCTGATTAGTCTGCAAGAACATCAGGGAACATGGTGATTTACTAGCCAAGTGTCAACAAGAATCTTTGCATAATGGTGGTGAAAGAGACTGAAAAATAAATATAACAATTTAGGAGAATACGTGCAGCGATGTCCTTACTACTTTTACTTTTTTTTTTAAGCTATGACAATAATCAAAAGCAAGTGTTGAAAGCAACAGCCCTTCAAATCATTGTTTCCCATAGTGTTATGCTAATTAAAAAAAACTAGATTACACTGAATTCAAAATATTAATAGTAAGTGTATTCTAATGCCATCTTTCAGACATGTCTGTCAGTTTGTTGTGCTGTGGCAGCTTGCATGTTGCTGTGATGCTGGAATCTATGCCACCAGAATTTCAAATATCAGCAGGATCACCCATGATGGACAGGTTTCAGTGGAGCTTCCAGACTAAGACAGACTAAGAAGAAAGACCTGGCAGTCTGTATCTGAAAAAATTAGCCAGTGAAAACCTTATGGATAGTAACAGAACCTTGTCTGATACAGTACCAGAGGATGAGCCCCTCAGGTTGGAAGGCACTCAAAATACAACTGGGGAAGGGCTGCCTACTCAAAGTAGAAAGTAGAGTTGACCTTAATGACATGGATGGAGTCAAGATTCTGGGACCTTGATTTGCTGATGTGGCATGACTCAAAATGAGAAGAAAGAGCTGTAAATATCCACTAATAATCAGAACATGAAATGTACGAAGTATAAATCTAGGAAAATTGGAAGTCATCAAAAATGAAATGGAATGCATAAACATTAGTGAGCATAGGCATTAGTGAGCTGAAATGGACTGGTATTGGCCATTTTGATTCAGACAATCATATGGTCTACTGTGCTGGGAATGATAAATTGAAGAGGGATGGACTTGCATTCATTGTCAAAAAGAACATTTCAAGATTGATCCTGAAGTACGACACTGTCAATGACAGGATAATATTCATACTCCTCAAAGAAGACCAGTTAATACGATTATTATTCAAATTTATGCACCAACCTCTAAGGCCAAAGATGAGGAAATTGAAGATTTTTACCAACTTCTGCTGTCTGAAATTGACCAAACATGCAATCAAGATGCATTGATAATTACTGGTGATTGGAATGTGAAAGTTGGAAACGAAGAAGGAACACTAGTTGGAAAATATGGCCTTGGTGATAGAAATGATGCTGGAGATCACATGACAGAATTTTGCAAGTTCGACGACTTCTTCATTGCAAATGCCTTCTTTTCACCAACATAAACGGCAACTATACACATGGACCTTACCAGATGGAATATACAGGAATCGGATTGACTACATCTGTGGAAAAAAAGATGAAAACGCTCAATATCCTCATTCAGAACAAGGCCATGGGCTGATTGAGGAACAGACTGTCAATTGCTCATGTGCAAGTTTAAGTTGAAGCTGAAGAAAATTAGAACAAGTTCACAAGAGCCAAAGTATGAATTTTAGTATATTCCACCTGGATTTAGAGACCATCTCAATAATAGATTCGGCTCATTAAACACTAATGAGTGGGGAAGCGGGGCCAAGACGGCAGAATAGACCGATGCTTCCGGCGAGCCCTCTTACAAGAAAGATCTGAAAAAACAAGTGAAGCGAGTATATTTATGACAAGCTAGGAGCCCTGAACATCAAAGGCATGGTTAGAAAATGAACTGAGGGGCAGGGAGAGGAAGAGACGGTTCAGAAGTAGAGAGGAGTTATCGGACCTGAATCACAGGGAGCCCTCAGACACCATTCCCTGAGCCGTGGTGGCGGGCTGGTATACGAGCGTTCGATCACAGTTTCCTCAGGGAGAAACAGCCAGCCAAACAGCCTAATTACACCTCGGTAACCAGAGAAGAATGGCGCTCTCGGTGAAAGCTAAGTACCTGCGTATATTTTACTGCACCCCCACACCCTCAAGCCAGCTTCAGCGGCTGATTTCCCTGGGCATGAGATAGGCCCCGTTGAGCCCCTAGAGCATCCTCCTGGCCTTGGAGAAGGAATAAATTTGCAACTGGGGGAAAAGATAATTTGCCAGCTCCACTAACCAGGGGAGCTCAGGACAGAAGTGACTCCTGTCCAGGCATAAATGGTCCATGAACTTTGAGTACCTTTCCCCTCTGCATGGACCTGTGTGGGCCTATCTCAGGAGAATAGGCCCTTGTTGGCAGACTACAACTGTTACAGCTGTGCAGTGGAGAGGTGGGTGTTTGATGTTTGACACTGCTTTGCCTATTAAACAGGGTCCTCACCTACCCACATCAGGGACCTAAGGACTGGTGGCTCCACTCAGATCACCCAAACACCCGTGACAGGGGCCCAAAGATAACTGGTACCTCGCAGTCCTTACAACCAAAAATATTGGGTGCCTATGGTCCATCTGCAGAACCCACCCACCTGTACGCTCTAGGGAACAGGGACACGCTTTCCTCAGAGACACTTGGGGGATGATTCTCAGCCCCCTGCCTTGTTTAGAGCATGACACCCTGCTGCAAACAGATACTGGTACCTACGCCAATCGCCCCTGCCCCTGCCCCTCTAAGACTGTAGAAAAGAGCCTATACACACTCTTGATGATCAGCTACCTGGACACATAAGCTGAACTCATATAAGAAAAGTGAGTGGACTCCTAAACTGATATACCTGATAACAGCTCTAGCCATGTGGTGACAGGACGTCAGAGCTCCAAAGGTAAAAATAATTAAGCTAGCTCACTGAAGAAATCCATCTGGGCATATTAAAACAAAACAAAGCAAGAAGCTACAACACAGTAAGCAAACATAAAATAAACTAATACAATAACTTATAGATGGCTCGGAGACAACAGTCAATATCAAGTCACATAAAGAAACAGACCATGATCACCTCAACAAGCTCTCGAAACAAAGAATCAAGGGATTTTCTAGATGGAAGTGCCTTCCTGGAATTACTGGAGGCAGAATACAAAAGATTAACATACAGAACCCTTCAAGACATCAGAAAGAAAATCAGGCAATATGCAGAACAAGCCAAGGAACACACAGATAAAGCAGTTGAAGAAATTAAACACTAATGAGTGAAGACCAGATGAATTGTGGAATGACATCAAGGAGATCAGACATGAAGAAAGCAAGAGGTCATTAAAAAGACAGGAAAGAAAGAAGAGACCAAAATGGATGTCGAAAGAGACTTTGAAACTTGCTCTTGAATATAGAGGAGCTAAAGCATATGGAAGAAATGATGAAGTAAAAGAGCTGAACAGAAGATTTTAAGGGATGGCTCGAGAAGACAAAGTATAATAATGAAGTGTGCAAAAACCTGGAGTTAGAAAACAAAAAGGGAAGAAGACACTTGGCATTTCTCAAGCTGAAAAAACTGTATTGAAAATTCAAGCCTAGAGTTGCAATATTGAAGGATTCTACAGCAAAAATATTAACTGATACATGAAGCAACAAAAGAAGATGAAAGGAATACACAGTCACTCTACCAAGAAGAATTGGTCAACGTTCAGTCATTTCAGGTGGTAGCATATGATCAAGAACTGATGGTACTGAAGGAAGGAAGGAGTCCAAGTTGCACTGAAGACATTGGCATAAAACAAGGCTCCAGGAATTGAGGGAATACCATTTGAGATGTTTCAACAAATGGATGCAGCACTGGAAGTGCTCATTCATCTATGCCAAGAAATTTGGAAGACAGTTACCTGGCTAACTGACTGGAAGAGGTGCATATTTGTGCCCATTTCAAAGAGAGATGATCCTACAGAATGTGGAAATTGTCAAACAATATCATTAATACCACATGCAAGCAAAATTTTGCTGAAGATCTTTCAAAAGTGGTTGCAGCAGTACCTTGAGAGGGAACTGCCAGAAATTCAAGCCGGATTCAGTAGAGGACGTGGAAAGAGGGATATTATTGCTGATGTCAGATGGATCTTGGCTGAAAGCAAAGAATACCAGAAAGATATTTGCCTGTGTTTCATGGACTGTGCAAAAAGGCATTCGACTGTGTGGATCATAGCAAATTATGGACAACATTGGGAAGAATGTGAACTCCAGAACTCTTAATTGTGCTCCTGAGGAACTTGTACACAGACCAAGAGGCAGTCGTTCAAACAGAACAAGGGGATACTGCGTGTTTTAAAGTCAGGAAAGGTGTGAGTTAGGCTGCATCTTTCAACATACTTATCCAGTCTGTATGCTAAGCAAATAATCCAATCAGCTGGATTATAGGAAGAAGAACAGGGCATCAGGATTCGAGGTAGACTCATTAACAACCTGCGATATGCAGATGACACAACCTTGCTTGCTGAAACTGAAGAGAACTTGAAGTACTTATTGATGAGGAGCAAAGACTATAGCCTTCGGTATGGATTACAGCTCAACAGAAAACAAAAATCCTCACAACTGGACCAATAAGTAACATCATGATAAATGGAGAAAAGATTGAAGTTGTCAAGGATTTCATTTTACTTGGATTCACAATCAACACCCATGGAAGCAGCAGTCAAGAAATCAAAAGACACATTGCACTGGGCAAATCTGCTGCAAGAGATCTCTTTAAAGTGTTAAAAAGTAAAGATGTTACTTTCAGGACTGAGGCGTGCCTGACCCAAGCCTTGATATTTTCGGTCACCTCGTATGCGTGGGAAAGCTGGACATTGAATAAGGAAGACCGAAGAAGAATTGATGCCTCAGAATTATGGGGCTGGCGAAGAATATTGATTATACCATGGACTGCCAGAAGGATGAATAAATCTGTCTTGGAAGAAGTACAGCCAAAATACTCCTTAGAAGTAAGGATGGCAAGACATAGTCTCATGTACTTTGGACATGTTATCAGGAGGGACCAATCCCTGGAGAAGGATAGCATGCTTGGTAAAGTAGAGGGTCAGCAAAAAAGAGGAAGACCCTCCACGAGAAGAATTGACACTGTGACTACAACAATGGGCTGAAGTATAACAACAATTGTAAGGATGGTGCAAGACTGGACGGTGTTTCATTCTGTTTTACATGGGGTTGCTATGAGTTGGAGCTGACTCAATGGCGCCTGTCTAACAACAACAATGCTATCTTAATGAGAACTCTTCATTATAATAAACTATTGACCTATGCCTGATAAATTTATCATATGTTTATTTTCTATTTAATCCATCCTTTAAAAATGTTCTTTTTGTGTACGGTTGGTAATGTACATGTATATAATATATACATAAATACTGAGATTGTGGCTCAAGATTTTTTCATTGATGGGGTAAGCTATATAACAAATTTGGGATCATTGTTGTAAGAGTTAGGAGTTTCTTCACACTCAGAGACACTGGAGAATCCTGTTCAGTTTCTCCCAGAAATTCTGAAGCAGTTTTAAGAAGAAAAAGTAGTGGTAGAAAGGGGGTGAGATAGAGAAGATGGGAGCAGGGGAGAAGCTGGGGAGAAAAGAAAAAGACTTTTGTTTTCATATTATTTTCAAATTATTCCAATTATCAACAACACCACAATAGCACTTTCTTTTTAGAATGGGAAATTCTATATCTGCACAGTCTGATAAAGTAGCCACTGGCCACATGCGGTTAATGAGCAGCTGAACTATGTCTAGTGTGGCTGAGGAAATGAATTTTAGATGTTATTTAATTTAAATTAGTTCTAATTTAAATTTAAGTAGCTACATGTGACTAATGGTTACTGTATAGGACAGTTTAGGTCTAGAAGGAAACCACAGGCAAACGTGTAAAATGTCTGGTGACTGAAGGAAAAATATGAAATGTGTAAACCTAGCCATGGAGAACTGCACATGTGTCAACATGAAGAAATAAGTTGGTCCAGGTGACACAAAGTTGGCATGATGTGAACAAGGTAGGCAGCCAAGTTATACCAATGGTCTTAATTTTTTTTTTCTACCTTGACAGGAGATTTACAATTTTTATTTTGTTACAGAATGGAAATATGACAGGTTTTACAGTTTACTTACCTACAAAAGATATATAAGCAATATACTTTTTGTCAGTTTTATCATATTTCATGATTTCAAATTATTTTTCCTATGGGAAGTTGCAGGTTGGTTGGAAGATGCACCACTTATTCCTTTACTTGTTCTCTAGGTTTATTTCAGCAGTGCAACCTGGGAAGTTTCAGTCTCTTTCTTCTCAGGGCTGTACACTGCCACTTGATAGCCACTTTTCTCTTCTCTTTTGCTGATGCCCTTCCTCCAAAAAGTATCTCCTCAAATACTGACATAAAATTCCTTTAACAGCAGGCAAAGTCTTATGTTCCCCCAACTAGACATAAAAGGCTTATGACAGAAATACTAGCTGATGTAGTATAAGAAACTCACTCATACTAAGGAAAAACATCAACCAGTGATTTGAGGGGAACCTCAGCTCCTTTTGTTTTGACAGTTTGGGAGAGGATGATTGAGGAAGGGAAGTCATTGGTTCCATAAAGATGGGTGCAGATGATAAAAATTTTCTGGAAAGAATATTATGGGGATATAGGAAAACCAAAATTTTATCACTTTGAATGTTTCATCATCACTTTGCCTTGGGACAACTGGAAATGGCAAGTTGAAATCAGTGGCTGGAGTGTTTGAAACTGGAGGCTGTGGAATTGAAGCCCTGGTTACACAGTCGTTAAGACCAAAAGGTCAGCAGTTCGAATCCACAGACACTCCTTTGAAACTATGGGGCAGTTTTATTCTACCCTATAAGGTCGCTGTGAGTTGGAATCAACTCGAAGGCAACAGGGTTTTTTGTTGCTATTGTTGTTGATCAGTGGTGATTTGTCTGCACAGAGACATTGTAAATTTCAGGAGGACAGGGACTGATCACGAAGTACTTCCCATCACGAAGTACTTCCCACACTCTCCATGTGCAGGCACATGGAAAACAAGAGTCTGTTGAATAAGTGAAAGAACGTAGGTTTTGAAAACCCATCTAAAGTCTGGAGCACTGCCTAAGCCATGAGCATATCTTTTCCCTTTGAGCAAGTAGATGAGAAAATTAACTAGTTTTCCTCCCACCCTTTGGTCTCACTAATGAGAACTTAGACTGAGGAGCTCTTGTTGAAGTCCTATAGAAGCAACCACTGCTAACAGAAACCAGTGCCAGTGTTAACGAGATGAGCACATTGCAAATTAAGATAAAGAGCCTTTTCATGTGAACTCATAATTTTCACTTATATATGCAAGGCTTATTCTGGGAAAAAGGATAAAAAATATTGAATGATATTGAGAAATATCTAAGCAAATGGAGAGAAATACCATGTTTACGATTGGAAGACTCAATGCCATTAAGATGTCAATTTTCCCAAAACTGAGTGGTAAATTTAATGAAATTTCATTAAAAAATTCTAATGAGGTTATTCTGGAACCTGGCAAGCTGATTAGAGAATTTATAAGAAAGAGTAAAGAGCCAAGAATAGCCGAGACCCTGCAAGGTGTATGTGGGGGTGGAGAGTTGGGAAATCTCTATTTGATTTTAAGATTTATTAAAAGGTTGCAATCATTAAGGCAGTATGGTATTGGCACAAGGGTAGACAATTAGACTGATGGCACACAGATAGGCCAGAAACAGAAACATAGGGTTGTGGAAACTTAATACGTGACAGAGAGGCCATTGCAAAGAGGAGGAATAGATGGACCAGTCAATAAATGGTCCTGTGACCTCATAAAAGACCTTGTGCTCCATGCTTTCATTTCCATCCGCCCGTCGTTCCAGATGGTCATTGTTTTTTCCTCTTTCTGTCTCTCCCACAAAACTTGCCAGTGTTGAGAGTATCTTTTTCTTCCCTTTTGCATCACCCAACAGAGTGTCCAGCACAGAGTAGAACCTTCCCAAGATTCAGTTCCATCTTTTGTGAAAATTTTATATCTACTTCATAGGGTCACTGTGAGAATTAAAAGACGTCATTTAAGTGAATCGGCTAGGTCTGTGCTTACCGTAGAGTATGCACCCAAAAACGGCCATAGTTAGTGTTTACTTAGGAACTCTAATGTGCCAGACACCATGCTAAACTCTTCGTAGGAATCATCCCAATTTAATCCTTGCAGCAAACCCAGGAAGCACAGGGCAGCTGAGGCACTGAGAGGTTAGGCACTCTGTCCAAGGCCATATTCTAGAAGGTGGAAATTGAGGCTTTAAACCTAAGCAGCCTGGTTTCCATTAACTGGTACATTATACCATGCTTCATAATGATGCCTTCAAACCCATTGCCATCAAGTCGATTCCAACTCACAGTGACTCTATAGATGGGGTAGAACTGCCCCAAAGGGTTTCCAAAGCTGTGATATTTACAGAAGCAGACTGCAACATCTTTCTCCTGCTGAGCAGCTGGTGGGTGTGAACTGCCCACCTTTCAGGTGTTAACCATTGCACTACCAGGGCTCCTTTTTACACTGACCTCATGTGGGGTTTATTCCAGGGATACAAGGCTGGTTCGTTTGACATTAAAAAAAAATCAATCCATATTAACAGGCTGAAGAAGCACCTCCTCCCACTCTTAACTTGTTAATAACGTTCTATAGCAAAAATAGTCTATAGACAATGTTAACAGATAAATGATCGATTTGAAAAAAATAGTATAGATGACAGAGTTGATATCTTTAATATTCAAAGAGATTTTACAAATCCACAAGGAAGAAACCAATCACGTAACAGGAAAACAAAGTGAAAAACAAACCATGGCTAAGAGTTGATGAGATGATTCACAGAAAAGCAAATTCAAAGGTTCGACCTGTATATGAGAAGACACTCAAACTCACCAGCAGCCGGGGAAATGCACATTATAGTAACATAGTATCGCTTTATACCCTTCAAACTGTTCAAAAAATAAAAAATTGCTGGCAGGGATGTGAGGGCAAAAAGCACTTTCACTCACTACTGTGGAAATGTGAATTATAAACAGCTTGATTGGGAAGCAATCTGGCAGCTTCTATTACAATTAAACATGCATATAACCTTTAAAAATTTATGTGCTTTACTGTATGTAAGTTATACTAGCATAAAAAGCAAGCAAGAAAAAAAAATACGTCTACCCTAGCCTTTTAATACCCTCCTGGAAATCTGTTCCATGAAACAAAACCACCAGGCCATATATAACAGCTCTGGTAACCAGTTGCCATGGACTCGGTTCCAACTCATGGCGACCCCATGTGTCTCAGAGTGGAACTGTGCTCCATAGGATTTTCGATGGCCAATTTTTAGGAAATGTCTCACCAGGCCTTTTTTCTGAGGTACCTCTGGGTAGTCTTGAACCTCCAACCTTTCGGTTAGCAGCTGAGTGCATTAACTGTTTGCAATACCCAGGGACTCCTAAGGACTTTGGTATAGTGTTTATTATAACATTGTTTGCTGTGTGGAAAGAAATGGGGAGTAAAGAAAATGCCCACAAATGGAGGGATGTTTGAATATGGTACAACCACACCATGGAATGCCATGTAGCCATTAAAAAGACGACTAGAGGTCTCAACCCACCTGGACAAACGGAGAATGAAGAACACCAAAGACACAAGGTAATTATGAGCCCAAGAGGCAGAAAGGGCTGCATAAAGCAGAGACTACATCAGCCTGAGACCAGAAGAACCAGATGGTGCCCGGCTACAACTAATGACTGCCCTGACAGGGAATACAACAGAGAACTCCTGACGGAGCAAGACAGAAGTGGGATGCAGACCCCAAATTCTTGTAAAAATACCAGACTTAATGGTCTGACTGAGACTAGAAGGACCTGGAGGTCATGGTGCCCAGACCTTCTGTTAGCCCAAGACAGGAACCATTCCCAAAGCCAACTCTTCACACAGGGATTGGACTGGACTATGGGATAGACAACGATACTGGTGAAGAATGAGCTTTTTTGGATCAAGTAGACACAAGAGACTATGTTGGCATCTCCTGTCTGAAGGGGTGATGAGAGGGTGGAGGGGGTCAGAAGCTGGCCGAATGGACAACGAAAGAGAGTGGAGGGAAGGAGTGTGCTGTTTCATTAGGGGGGAGAGCAATTAGGAGTATATAGCAAGGTGTTTATAAATTTTTGTTTGAGAGTCCGGCTTGATTTGTAAGCTTTTACTTAAAACACAGTAAAAAAATCCCAGTGCTGTCAAGTCGATTCCGACTCATAGACACCCTAAAGGACAGAGTAGAACTGCCCCATAGAGTTTCTAAGGAGCGTCACAATAAAAATTAAAAAAAAGAAAAAGACTACAAGAGTGATACAGATGACTTTGAGGTATTTTCCCAAGGAATTCTTGAGTGAAAAGGTCTGTGTAGAAAAGCATGTTCAATGCAATACCATTTTTGTAAAATAACTACCAAAGAGCCCTGTATATATGTATACGTTTGTATATGCATATCTAGATATATTTTTTTCTTTTGTCATAGGCTTTATTTGTAAAGTTGAGAGGGTTATTAAGTCCAACCCCCTAGAGAGAACTGAAGAGTTATCTGGACTTGCTCCCATTTTTGCATCATGTTCATAAACACACCCACCTCCATTTAGGGAGCTGGTGAACCCGCCATTTTGGCAGCAAGATAAACTCTCCAGGCTTTCAGGATTCATAAGTTAGAGAAACTTCCTTGGCAGCACTTGAGTATCTGTGTTAATCCCGCCCGTTTTTTTTGTGGGTAAAATGAGGCAATTTCAGTGACTTAATGTCACCCACAAACAGCAGAAGGTTCTGGGATAGAATCGTGTTGCTAAATTGTCCGCCTGGCACTCTCTCCCTGGGCATCTGTTTGCTCTGTCTCTTTGAGGAGCTACCCTCTTCCCCGCCCCACCTGAAATATACTGAGTTTCTACTTAAAGTTTTCAAATGTTTTGGAATGTTCTGGGGGTAATAATAGAACACTTGTATCTAAAGTCTGTTGAGTCTGGCACATGGTAAACTTTCTATAAACGTTGATCTCTGAATGGCATCTGGAGGAGGAGATGATAGAGAGGAGGAAGGAGGAGAATGGAGCCAGAAGGTGGTTCCAGCTGCGGTGGAAAGAGGAGATGCTCTCCTGTCCCTTCCCACACACCCCACAGGCTATAGATGCTGTTGGCTACATTTTATTCTTACAGGGAGGCCTGAGAACAAAGGCCAACTTCCTCCTCACCTTACTGTCAAAAAACATTTAAAAAATTTTAAATTTACTATGAAAATATACACATTAAATGCGCAAATCTTAAATGTACAATAAAAAGAATTTTTACATACACATACATCCATGTACCCTCCACCTATGTAAAAATATGTCATCGTTAGGTACTGTTGAGTTGACTTCGACTCGTGGCAACTTTTTGCATAACAGAATAAAACATTGACAAGTTCTGCACCATCCTCACATTTGTTGCTATGTTTAAGCCCATTGTTGCAGCCACTGTGAATTTCCTCAATACCCCTAGAAGGTTCCTTTATGTTCCTTCCCAGTTAATACTATCCCTATCTTCCAGAAGTAACTGCTATTCTGCTCTCTGTCACTA
Source organism: Elephas maximus indicus (assembly GCF_024166365.1). Lineage (NCBI taxonomy): Eukaryota > Metazoa > Chordata > Mammalia > Proboscidea > Elephantidae > Elephas > Elephas maximus. The sequence goes on from NC_064843.1 coordinate 43,849,744, forward strand.
GAGATTAGTTTGCCTATTCTAGAAATTCCTATCAATGGAAGCACAAAGTATGTATTCTGTTGTGTACAGCTTTTTTTTTTTGCTGGACACTTTATCTGGGAGATATATTGTTGAGTCTGTTAGTAATTTGCTCTTCTTTATTGATGTATACTTGTTATGGATTGAATTGTGTACCCCCAAAATATGTGTTGTGAATTCTAACCTCTGTGCCTGTGGTTATAATCCTATTTAGGAATGAGTTGCATTTGTCATGTTAATGAGGCAGGATTAGAGTACGGTTCATCTTGAATCAATATCTTTTGAGATATAAGAGATTGAACAAGCAAGCAAGAAGCAGAGATGGAGTAAGATAGATGCCAAGACACATAGAGGTCTCCAAGGAACCAGCAAGCAGAAGCTGAAGAGGCAAGGACCTTCCTCCAGTGTGGACAGAGATAGGTTTTCCCTAGAGCCAGTGCCCTGAATTTGGACTTCTAGCCTCCTAAATTGTGAAAAAAATTAATTTCTCTTTGTTAAAGTCACCCATTCGTGGTATTTCTGTTATAGCAGCAAACAATACTACCCCATTATATGGATAAAAAAATATATATATATACCCCCCTTTATTTACTCATTCATCTATTAACGGACATTTGGGCTGTTCCCATTTGTGCCTATTTTGCATAAGGCTACTGTGAACGTTTGTGTATGTGTCATTTGGTAGACACAAGGGGGCTCATTTCTCTTGGGTAAATACTGAGGAGAGAAATTGCAAGGCCACAGGGTAGAAGTATGTTTAGTTTTGGTAGATTCTGTCAGTCTTCCAAAGAGGTTGTGCCAATTCATACTCCCATGTAGGAGGGCTCTGGCTGCTGTACAGCCTCATGATTCAGCCTTGGTGTTGTCAGTCTTTAATTTTAGCCATTCTGGTGGGAGTGGAGAGGTATCTCACTGGGGGTTTAATTTGCTTCCCCTGCATCTTAGGAAACATCTTAAGATAGAATGTCTTTGAATGGTCAGACTTCTACATTTTCTTTGATTTTTTCTGCCCAGATAATTGGTTTTGAATAACTCTTTGAGCCAGTCTCCAGGACTGTGCCCCCTGCAATTCAGAATCCAGGAAGATATGCAAATTTAGGACTTTCAGAGTTGTGCATGCAGCAAGAAGATATTGAATGTGCAGATACTGAGAGTGATAAAATGGCTGCAGGTCTCCAGGGTAACAGAGGATTGGGGACTTGCAGCATATAGGACAGATGTGATGGCTATAAGCTGGCACTCTTGATAATGTATCTTCCACCTTTCCTGACTTTAAACCATGCAGTATCCCTTGTTCTGTTTGAATGACTGCTTCTTGGTCTATGTACAGGTTCTACATGAGCACAATTAAGTATACTGGAATTCCCAGTCTTCGCAACGTTATCCATAATTTGTTATGATCCACACAATCAAATGCCTTTGCATAGTCCATAAAACACAGGTAAACATATTTCTGGTATTCTCTGCTTTCAGCCAAAATCCATCTGACATCAGCAATGATGTCCCTTGTTCCAAGTCCTCTTCTGAATCCACTTTGAATTTCTGGCAATTCCCCAACGATGTACTGCTGCAATGGCTTTTGAATGATCTTCAGCAAAATTTTGCTTGTGGGTGATATTAATGATATTGTTTGATAATTCCCTCATTCTGTTGGATCACCTTTCTTTGGGATGGGCACAAATATGGATCTCTTCCAGCTGGTCGGCCAGGTAGCTGTCTTCCAAATTTCTTGATGTAGATGAGTGAGCACCTCCAGCACTTGAATCCATTTGTTGAAACACCTTGATCCGTATTCCATCAATTCCTGGGGCCTTGTTTTTTCCCATTCCCTTCAGTGCAGCTTGGACTTCTTCCTTCAGTACTATTGGTTCTTGATCATATACTACCTCCTGAAATGGCTGAACATTGGCCAATTCCTTTTGTTACAGTGGCTCTGTGTATTCCTTCCATCTTCCTTTGATGCTTCCTGCACTGTTCAATATTTTCCCTGTAGAGTCCTTCAATATTGCATTTTGAAACACCTTCAGCTTCCGACATCACAGCAACATGCAAGCCACCACAATACAAAAACTGACAAATGCGTGGGGTTCCCAACCTTTGAGGTGGGAATGATGAGCTAGTAAGATGGAGGAACTGTTAGGAAGGAAGTTGAGAATTTATAGAATGGGGGCTTAGAAACTCAGAGAACTGGAATAATCCATCTGTGGAGAGAGGTTTAGCTATATGAAGGGCCCAAAAAGCTACATATGAGACCCAGTCTCATCTAGGTACATCACAGAGACAATTTTCAAGAGACTGTTCTCTAACAAATTTACCCCTAATTAATTAGCTTCATTAGTTTTCTTAAAGGAACAGAAAACATGTCAAGATAGTACAAAGCAATGAATACACTGAAGCTCCTAAAACTGTAATGTGCACGTCAATCACTCGGAGATCTTGTTAAAATTCAGCTTCTGATTCTCCAGGTCGGGGGTGAGACCTGAGACTCTGCATTTCTAACAAGCTCCCAGGTGATGCCAATGCTGCTGGTCTAGGGATCACACTTTGAGTGACAGGGGTTTAAAGTTTAGACTCTAAATCATTATGCATGGCTTGATTTTTTTTTTTTCCCTTAAGGAAGAGCCATCTAGGGGGACTTCTCAGATCAAAGTGTTCTCATTCTCCCTTTTGCTGCTTGCATTTTGGCTAATAATGCTCTTATAGGCCTGATCATATTTAATCATGGTTGGTTGTTAAAGGCTGATTTCCTCATCACACTGTCAGTTCATTGTTTATAGGTACCATACCTTATTAAATTTTATACCCTAGCACCCAGTTTTTTGTAGATATTTAATGAAGACCTGTGGGGCAGTAAGTGACTAGTTAAACAAGTTATGGTGGATTCATATACCAGAATATTATGCTGCATTTGAAAAAAAAAATGTGGTAGATCTATACATACTACTACCAGAAGAGGATCTCCTTGCTCAGCCTGGGCGTAGCATGGAAGAACTTCCTGGAAGTCAAGTGTTCAAGGATGAGTTGCAAAGAAAATAAGAGAGACTGTGTTTTAGTTATCTAGTGCTGCTAGAACAGAAATACCACAAGTGGATGGTTTTAACAAAGAGAAGTTTATTTTCTCACGGTAAAGAAGGCTATAAGTCCAAATTCAGGGTGTCAGTTCCAGGGGAAGGCTTTCTCTCTCTGTTGACCTTCTCATCAATCTTCCCCTAGACTAGAAGCTTCTCTTCACAGGGACCCCAGGTCCAAAGGACACGGTTTGCTCCCATCACTGCTTTCTTAGGGTTACGAGGTCCCCCTGTCTCTCTGCTCGCCTCTCTCTTTTATATCTCAGAAGAGATTGCCTTAAGACACAATCCAATCTTGTAGATTGAGTGCTGCCTCAGTAACACAGCTGCTGCCCATCTTCCCTCATTAACATCATAGAGGCAGGATTTACAACATATAGGAAAACCACACAATACCGGGAATCATGGCCCAACCAAATTGATACACGCAGTTTTGGGGGAAATAATTCAATCCATGACACACCGCATGCAAGGGTCATCCCTGGAAAGGCAGCAGGAGCAAAGCCTACTCCATGAGCTTTGTGGTGAAGATGGGGCACCATGTGCGGGAAACAGCAGGAGAATCCTCTAGTGGGGCAACAGAGCAGTGAGCACAAGACACCAGAGCAAACAGGACAGAGCAGAGAGACTGGGGTGTGGGAAGTCACGTGGAGTCACCCGGGAGACCCCTCTGTGCCCACATCCCCTTGTGCTCCCCACACCTCCGTGCACCCCACACTGTACTATGTTCACCCTTCTGTCTGACTGACCCTCTCTAGATAGTGATCTAGAAATTTCCATCAGGCTTTGAAAAAAATCTTATGTTGGTGGAAGAAAATGACTGCTTCTTCATTTTCAACTTTCTTATTTATGTTTGTAATGGGCAACATGTTTCAAGACCACTGAGCTCAGGAGTGCTTTTGGAAAGTAAATTTAGTCATCTTGAGCCTTTGCAGCAGACACTATCGATGCCCACACATGTCCCCTCAGCACTCATTGTTCCAGTACCAGTTAATCTTACGGCTTCCTACTGCATCCTGAGGGCTTTCTCTGTCTGCTCCTGACTGGTGAAGCAGGTTGGAAGGACCACGGAGTTGACCCACGAGCAGACTTAACCAATGTCTGACCCAGCTTCCTGGTCTCCAGTGGTGGTGGGTGGAAACTCCAAGGGCTGCTCTGCACAGTCTCCTAGACATCCTGTCCCCACAGTTTGAGTCCTGGTTGCCCACAGCAGTAATGGGCTCATCAACACACCTTTTATAGGCTGCCGTTCCTTCTCTGTCTCACCTCTCCATCCTGTTACCACTGTTTCTTGGCATCATCTCTTTGTCTTGGGATCTGTTTCTGGGGTAATCCAAACCAAGACAGCGCGTCTTTCCAACTGAATACAAAAAACTTAATCTATTCCTTTCCAGGCAAATGTAGTTACTTCCAGATTTTTTAGTCTTTTAAGATTTAAACTCAGTTAATTTAGGATTTTTCTCCTCCCTGTAGCTCTCCCAATGATCACATCTACATTCCTGGGGTTGGCAGGGAGTGGGGGTGACAGGAAAGTACTTTTGTCACAGACTTGCCCAAGGCAGTGAGGGCAGGATGTCCACCTGTCAGGCTGGGCACAGGCCACAGGTACCATGGAGGGAAAGAGGGCAAGGGAGACCTTGTTTAGATCTTAGAATCACTGTCCCACCGTATGCATACATAAGGAGTGACTTCCTTTTAGGTAACAAGTCCGTGCGTAGGGTAAGGGCCTGAAAAGAACACAAGCAACCTGGTTCAAATAAACATCCTTAGAGTGGAATTTTGGGTTAAACCTCTGGCCTGTTTTTGGAAACAGAGCTGATTTCCATCACGGGAATTTCCTAGGAGCTCTTTTTACAAGTTGGCATCGAAAGCTTCCCTTTCTAGCCTCTATCTCCTGCCATGTAACCCCTTTTGTGGTTGAAAGGGCTGGACGCATTGGAGCACTGGTGGTGAGAAGTTTCCCAAAGACACATCAGATGAAAACATGAAGTGCAGTGTTCAGACTGTGAAAACTTACTGTCCTTCCAGGCAGAATTCACAGGTGAGAGTCTGTAGGTGAAATGGAATCATCCTGTGGGTGTCCCTCTGTGACTGACTTCTTTTAGTCAGTGTTGATTTGGAGGTCTGTCCAGGTTGGGTTATATAGCTGAGGTCCGATCATTTTCCAGTAGTATAGTATTCAAAGTAAGAATGTAATCACAATTTTAAAAATCCCTGCTATATGGCATTCCATTTTATGAATTTAATCACAATGCATTTATCTATTCTCCGTGAGTGGATATTTAGGTTATACACAGTTTTTTTTTTTTTTTCCTTTTTGCTATTAGGAACAATCTTGGTTTGAATATTCTATTTATGCCTCATAGTGCACATATAGGAGCAGTGGTTAGGAGCTATGGCTGTTAACCTAAAGGTCGGCAATTCAAATCCACCAGCTGCTCCTTGGAAACCCTGTGGGGTAGTTCTACTCTCCTGTAGGGTTGCTATGAGTTGGAATTGACTATACGATAATGGTTTTTTTTTTTTTTTGGTGCCCATATATAGGAGGAATGGAATTGCTATCTATCTATAATGTATTAATGTGGTCATTGATTACACTGTTCTGTTTTTAAAGTCCAGTATTACTGATGGTTCAGTCTGATCTTTGAACCAGATTCCCACCCTCTACCAGGTCTTTCGTAAGTCAGGTCTCCTGCTGCCACACTCAATAATGTGGTAAATGAATAAACAGATGAATGAGTGAATGAATGAATGAATGAATGAATGAATAGATGGATGAACTTTAACAGGATGTTAAAGGGGCTTTTCCTGATGTCATGGAATTTTGGTGAAGGCTTAAAAACTCACCCGTTGTGGTTGCGTAGATTAGGACAGATCAGAACTGCCCCATAGCGTGTCCAAGGAGTGCCTAGTGGATTCGAACTGCCGAACTTTTTGGTTAGCAGCTGTAGCATTTAACCACTACACCACCAGGGTTTCCTTAGTAGGTAAAAGACCTCCACAGCCAAGGAAGGACCACAGCAACACTAGTTAAGTCAGTGGCTACTTCCCTATTTCTCCTGCTTTGCCCCAGTGGAGGGAGGAAATAAAGGAAGGGCAGAATCCCTCACAGCACCCTTCTGCATGCAAGGCCTCTAGCCACGGTTTAGGTTTGAGCTGGAATGAGAATCAATGCTTTGAATTACATACGAGGTTGGAATTTTGATGGGGTTGCCATATTTAAGACATATTCTAAAACACTACTTGTTGTTCATCTGAACTTCCAGTTTAACTGAGCATTCTGTATTTTAATTTGTAAATCTGGCAACCCTATTTGGGAAGGGTTCCCTGTCCCACAGAAGAAAGGCCACAAGACTTATCTCCTGGGCTTTCAAGAGGCCTGTCTTTCCACCAATCTTCTTGTAGCCCTGGCAGGCAGGGCCTGTTGGACCCTGCTGTCGACTCTCCTGAGCTAGCCCTATGGAGGGGCAGGAGCGTGGACGCCCACGTGAAAGCCTTAAACAGGGGTCAGGAGACCAGGTTCTGGACCATAGTCTTCCATCAACAGGTCTGTGACCTGGCATGTGACGGTTTGCCTCTCTGGGCCTGATTTTCTTATTTATGAAATGAGAGGAGTGAGAATTCTATAGACTATTCAAACACCAAACGTGTATTTCACTTCAGAGTGTGAGCAGGACACGAGCATTTGGTCATCTGTCCATTCTGTACCTACCCAGAGCTCTTGGTGTGTGTGTGTATATGTTCGTATGTGTGTGTTTGTGAACATGTACACGTGTGTGTATGTGTGTGTTGCTGGGGAATGGATGAGAAATCCCAAATTATCAGAGATAATGCAGGAAATGGCCTGTTGTGAGCTAAGCGCACTGCTTTCTCGATTTCATAAAGTGGGAAAGACTCCTGTACTGAGAGGAATAGCAGATGGACGAGGCAGCAGTTAGAGGCCCTGTCCCATTTCTGTCCAGTTACCTCCCCCCGCAGATGACCCCTAGACACCCCTCACTCCCTGGAAAAAATAAAAGTCCTTTCTCCTGTTCCTGGAGTACAGCAGGCTGGTAAAAGGGAACAAAGACTCAACTGCTGGCTGATGAGTTGAGCGTGAAAAGGCCCAGCCACAGGGAGCCCGGCTCCTGATCAAGCTGCCTGGGGCTGAGGTGGCCCCCTCTGGGAAGCTGCCCCAGACAGTCCTGCCTATTCATTCATTCAGTCGCTTTTTCTGCAACATAAGGTGAGGGGGAGGGGCACGTCTATACAGAATCTGAGGGGAAGCCAGAAAAGTGACTGCAATAGAGGAGAGAAAAGTGTGTCCCCTCAAATACGGCTTTTGTACCTCGCTCTAGGGTCATAGACATTTGGCAAGACAGAGAGATAGTAACTGAGAGGGGCTGGTCAAAGCTGGGCAGGGCCTGGAAAACAAACCAGCGTGTCCTCTGAGCTGCGTGGAGGACCAGGAGAGTGGATACGTCTGCCGCCTGGAACTAGAGCAGTTTTGGTGTGTCGTTGAAGAGGACAAGTTGGTGGGTGTCAGGGGCACTGTGGTTGGGCCGCCAGGTCCCCTGGAATATCTTCTTACCAGCTGTTGTTCATCCCCCAGCTTCTGTGTGCTCTGCTACCAACACTGGCACCTGTGCCCTTTGGAGGATTGGTCTGGGCGGGGGAGCCACCTGCCTAAAGGAGAGCCCAAGGCACCGGGATTTTTACACCCTCCTGCCAAGCTCCTTCCTCCTAGCCAAGGGCTGGCATGGGAGCACCAAAGCTCAGCTCTCCATCGTGGGACAAACTCTGAGGTGTAATATATGCTCCTGAGACTCCCATGACATCAGTCTGAGGCTGGGGCTTCACCTGGATTCACCCCCTTGCTTGGCCTCTTCCCTTTCCCTATCCTACTTCCCTACCCCCTTACTGTTGTTAGCTGCCATGCAGTCGATTCTGACTCATGGTGACCCTGTGTGTTGTAGAGTAGAACTACGCTCTATAGAGTTTCCAAGGCTGTGAACTTCTGGAAGCAATCACCAGGCCTTTCTCCTGAGGTGCCTCTGGTGGGAATAAACTGCCAACTTTTTGACTAGCAGTTGAGTGCTTAAGTGTTCGTGCCACTCGTATACTCCTTACTCCCTTACTGGCTTCTTCTTAACTAATTAAATGTCTAATTCATTAAAGAAAAAAAAAAAGCAAAAACAAAACAAAAAAACAACCCTTTACTGTTGAGTGGATTCTGACTCATCGAGACCCTAGATTAAGGAATTTGTTATTTTTTTAACAGACTCCTCACACCTGAATCCTATCTTGGGTTTAAGTGAAATTGTAGAATCATCTTATGATGTGTGGCAACCTAGTGCTTGGACCCCAGGAGAACATTCTAGTTAACATGCCAGGTTCTCAGGAAGGAAGAGAATTAGAGAATTCAACCGGCCATGTCCCAGAAGCAGCATCACCATTTAGAAAAGACCCCAGACCTCCCAGAAAGGGAGACAGGGTGGATGGATGCTTGGAGCAGAGGCTCTTAGAGGTTGGCGTCTCAATCCTCAAAGTTTGTGTCCTTATCTGGGAATTTGTGAAGTGATTTACGTGGGAGACTTGACTTCTGGTCAAGATCATGTATTTGGACTCAGCCAGAATTGGATTCATGTCATACCGCTGCTCTTATTACCAGCATAACCTGGGAGAAGTTATACAATCTCTCAGAGGCCTAGTTTCCTCATCTGTAAAATAGAACTAATAGTCACACCTCAGAAGGTAATTGAAAGGGTTCTGTTTTCTGGCCCGTGAGTCTCAGTGTGAATGTGAAATAGAAGCCCACACCCTCTGTTTTACCAGGATATCTTGCCAAGGTGGGGCACACCAACTGCTAAATAATGCAGCCAGCTGCGATACCTGCAAGGGTTGTTATGGCAACCACATTTTTAAAAGTCACTTAATTGGGCAAGAGCATGAAGTTGGGACTATGTGACAACAAAAAGTGATAGGGATGACACAAATAAACCTACAAAGAAGAAGAAGGAACTAAGAATATGAGAAGCAGGTAGAGGATGTATATTAAGTCAGGGCAGGGTAATTGTATGCATCCTGGTCTGGACAGACGAGGGCTGTGAGCTGGAGTGGGCTTTGTCACATGGCCTTGCTTCAGCCCTCCCTACCAGGGCTGCCTGGTCATTCTGCTCCTTATCAAGCACTCCCTGGATGGAGAAAAGGGACCATCACCCTCAGCTGTCCCAGTAACTGAACCAAAGAGTCCTGGCTTGGGCTTTTTAGTCCTGAGGCCTTCCTCCCTTTTCTTCTGTCCCACCTGCCTGGGTCTTCCCTGGGGGTAGACACGTCTTCTCTGCCCTTTCTCAGTAAGTTCCCAGTAACTTCCGGTATCACATAAGTGCCAGGGATCCCCGTAGGAGTGGAAGGAGTCACAATTGTGGTCTCACTTGTAGATAAGTAGGTGGAACAGAACTTTGCATCATGGGAGCCATGATGCCTGATGCTACTTCCAGGTGGATGCCTCATGTGGGACTTAGGAAAAACTGCCCTGTGAGGAGGCCAGAAAAGCCTGAGTCTGGGCTTGATAGAGCTGAGGCTATCGCGGCTGCGGGAGAAATGAAGAGGTTCGACATGCAAGGTGTCAGCTGCTGACTCTGAATCCCAGATCCCTTCTCCTCCCTTCTCTGCCCTGCCCTGAGCCTACAGAGGTTGACCCTATAGACCGTGCTGGCAGCAGGATTCTGGTTGAGTTTAGCCAGTGAGGGACCTGATGGAGACATGAGGGCAGAAGGAGAGGTGAGGGTAGTCTATGCTCTGGCCCCTGCTTTGACAGCGGCTCCCTTCCTCCACCATAGCTGTGGCTCTCACTGAGCATCTGTGTCGCTATTTCCTTCCCCGGCTTCTCCAGCCCTAAAAGTGGGAGCAGCTTCCCTCTGCTGCTAGTCTCTGGGAGTCCAATCACCCCTTTTTGGTTCTTAGTCCCACCTATACCTCAGTGTTTGCTGTTGTTAGTTGTCATCAAGTTGGCCCCCAACTGATGGTGGCCCCATGAACAATGGAATAAAATGCTGCCCAGTCCTGCATCATCCCCATAACTAGTTGTAGATTATGATCAGACCATGTGATCCACAGGATTTTCACTGGCTGATTTTCAAAAGTAAATCCACAGGCCTTTCTTCTAGTCTGTCTTAGTCTGGAAGCTCTGCTGAGACCTGCGCAGCATCACAGCAACATGCACGCCTCTAGTGAGAGACGGATGGTGGCTGCATGTGAGGTGCATCGGCCGGGAATCGAACCTGGGTCTCCCCCCGTGGAAGGCAAGAATTCTAGCACCAAAATACCACTGACCTCTGTAAATAGCTCTTTCATTAAAGTGTTCTCACTTGAACTAGCTGAGTTGAATTCATTTCCTAAGAATTCCTACTGTGACTGGCCCATGAAGAAAGGATAAAGGCACACAAACCCGAAATTAGGTGGGACTGATTTTCTGAGACAGCAGGAGTACAAGTTGGAGGGAGAAGGGAAAATAAAATAAACTGGGAGAGGTGAAGGCAGGGCCAAGGAATCAAGCCCAGTAGTAGAGCTGTTTGGAGAACTAGGATCCTTTGGTCCAGCTCCAGTAGTAGTTGTTGTTAGTTCCCATCCAGCTGATTCCAACTCATGGTGATCGATCCCAAGTGTGCAGGGTAGAACGGCTCCATAGGGTTCTCAAGGCTGTGACCTTTCGGAAGGAGATTGCCAGGCCTTAGTTCCAAGGTGTCTCCAGTGGGCTTGAACCACCAACTTTTTGGTTAGTAGTCCAATGCTTAACCATTTGTGCCATCCAGGGCTTAAATTACAGGTCACATTTACTGGTTCGTGCTGATGCTGAAGCTTAGGAGACATGCTTCTGGTGAGGGGAGGAGGCAGGTGTCTTTGAGCAGTGGAGACACTCATATTCAGGGCATAGCTGCATCTTCACTATGGGAAAGCCTTCTGCATCTACCAGGGCTGAGCCTTTGCAAAGTGAGAAGGCCACAGCTGGGCATGGTACCAGAGCCACCCAACAGACCAAGAATTATGAGAGAGAGCAGTTCCATGAGGAAACGAGAGTAGGTAATATGGATGAAGGTGGGCAGGCTCAGGGGTACTATCATGATTGAAGGAGGGCTGAGATCAGGGGTGGGCAGGGATGGACACAAAACAGCCGATAGTAAACATGTGGCAGAATCATAGCCCAGAGATTTTGCAGCTTTGGCCTGTTCTTTGGTGTTGGTAGGGAGAAGTGAAGAGACACTTGAAAGCAGTGTTTCTGGCACTAGTAGAGCTATTGCAGAATGCATTTATGAAGTGAGTTGCTGGTGTTTTTTGCACAGTACAGGAATTTTGTTAGTAATATATGGTATTTGAGTGGGCTTGGGCTATAAGATTCAGATACAAAAATTAACAGTACTCCTATATAAGAGCAATGAACAACTTAGAAAATGAAATTAAAGGGGAAAAAAAAAGAGGAAGGGTACCATTTGCAATAACAACAAACATACAGGCATCCAGGAATAAACCCTAAAAAACAAAAAACCAGGTAAGGTGTTTATAGAAACACTACAAATGTAAGTTGCTGAAGAATATAAAAGAAGCCCTAATAATTGTGTTCATGAATGGGAAACCTAATATCGTAAAGATATCAAAAAAAGATATCAACACGTACTAAACTTATACCATCCTATTTGAAAATCCCAACATAGAACTTGACAGGCTATTCCCAAAATTTAAGCCAAGGCAAACTTGCAAAGATGGGACTTACTCTACCAGAGAGCAGTGCTTATTCTAAAGCTATAGTAATTAAAAGAATGATCTTTTCAGGGAAGGGATAAACAAAGAGCCAATGAAATCAAACATAAAGTCCCAGACACAGGCCCGCGTACACGTGGGAGTTGGCAGAATCAAGTTTCTCCAAAACATGGATGTGAAGGCTCAAGAGCTAACTTAATCTTGGTTGTAGAGCTGTGATACTTTTATACATGACTTTTTTTGTAACCAAAAAGTTATACTTCCACCTACCCTTACAATCTATTTTGAAGATTTTGAGAAGCGTAAGGGGACAGGACAAGAAAGAAAAATGTGGCCTGCCCCCTTATGCCCCATGCTGATGCTCAGAAAGGGGAAAAATGTCTGGGGCATGAGGAGTGAGTGGGATGGCACTGCGTCCAGGCATTCCTCCGTCAAGGACCAGAGGGAGCAGAGGTAGAGATGGAGCCATAACGCCCTTGCTTCTGCTAAGTGAGCTTCTCATGAAGGATTTAAGAGAAACTCCCCTGTAAGGAGCCAGGGGCTCTTTAATTTTTTTTTTCCTTGCTCAACTCTCTTATTAGTTCTATTTGTTTTGTTAGGTTATTTCAGACTTTTCCGTGTTGACAATCCTATTTCCTGCAAATAATGATAATGGCATTTTTGTTTCTAATTCTTATAACTTTTTTCCCTTATTGTATGATGCTGGCTAGGACTTGCAGTACAGGTTGAATGGAAGGCATGTTGTTCTTGCCTTACAAAAGGTCACGAGCTTGTCCTAAACTATCACCATGGGTCTCCCCTCACCTTTTTAGAAGATCCATTGCCCACCCAAGGGATTGCCTCACCCAGCATCCACCCCTCTCCTCTACAGTAGTTCCCCTGAGGCTTCAAAGCTCAGTTTCTGAGAATGCCTGGGGGGCTCCAGAAGGGCAGTGGGAGGTTGCCTTTGGCATTCCAGGTCCCACAAAGCAGCCTGGGATGAGCTCTTCCTTCCAGGTTCCCTCCCCACCCACATATTTTGTGGAGTTCCTGGGTGGTGCATATGGTAATATGCTCAACTGCGAATCAAAAGTTGGAGGTTAGAGTCCACCCAGAGGTGCCTCAGAGGAAGGGCCTGGTCATCTACTTCTGAAAAATCAGCCGCTGAAAACTCTGTGGAGCCCAGTAATACTCCGACACACACGGAATCATCCTGAGTTGGAGCCAACTAGACGGCAACTGGTTTACATATTTTGCATCTCTATCCTTCATGTTTTTCAGTGAGCAGCTGTTATATCAGACAGAAAGGCGTGTAACTGTGGGTTTTTTTCCCTCCCTCCCCCCTTTCTCTCCTCCCTCTCTTTCTCTCTCCAAGGACAAATGCTAATGCTCGACACAATTGAAACCCACAAGGAGGGAGACTAACATTTTCCTTCACACCCCATAATTTTCAAGACCACATCTCCCCATTGGCGTTGAACTTCATATTATTATGTGGAAGATTGCTGGTTCCTTTCTTTCCTCCCCACCACCCCCTTTAGACTGTGCACTGGGGTCTGCTGGGAGTAAGAAACTGTGCTACCTCTTGATAACTGTTCTTTAGCTCTGCAAAGACCCACTACACCTTTGAAATTGCTATGTAAGGGCTCAGTTAAAGTATTAGCCAAGGGCCATTCATCTCTCCAGTCTGGGTTGGGGAGAGTGTGCAGTTTTATTCTTTCTGTCCCACAGCAATACTAGAGAAAGGACGAGACATAGCTTTCAAGTTCAGTTTTATTAATGGAATAAAAAGAGGCTGCTCTCTTGGACATATGGTCCCCAGAAAGTGTGTGCTGTGGCTGGTTCAATATCAGTGTTTCCATGGAGACCTTTCTTTCCAAGGGGTTTCAATTTGCATCAAGGTGGTGTGCAGACTAGGGTAAGAGGAGGAGTGGCAGGGATGCTGGGAGAGGTGGCAGTTTGGCCAGTTCAAACCTTGGACCCTCTGGTTCTATTCAACTGGCAGGCAAACTATGTCTTGTGACAAACAAGGTTTGAGCCCAGGAAATTACATAGAAAAGAGAATGTACGTTAAAAAAGCACCCGCTTCTTAAAAATACTCTGTAAACTTATTTGAAGAACTCCTGGATGAGGTTAGGCGCCATATGCAATGCTCCCAATAGCTTTTCAAAAGGGAGCCCCATTAATAAGCAACATTAATCTCACTCCTGCATTGAGGGCTTATGGGTAGAGTAAGGATGGAGGAAATTTAACCACCATGGCACCTGAGCCGTGGTGGTGCAGCGGTTAAGAGCTCGGCTGCTAACCAAAAGGCTGGCAGTTTGAATCCACCAGCCTCTCCTTGGAAGCCTTATGGAGCAGTTCTACTCTGTCCTATAGGTTGCTGTGAGTTGGACTTGACTCAGTTGCAACAGGTTTGGTTTTTGTTTCTTGCACACACTAGGGTTTCTGGGCTTAGCTGTCCAAAGTTCTGCCAGAGAAGGAACACAGATGAAAGCTGGGTTCAGGTGCTTTTTAAGAGGATGCCAGCAACCTTAGGAGATGATGTGCCCTGGTTGGCACACCTCATGAAAAAGGCTGACATGGTGAACGGAAGGCATTTGGTCCTTGGAGACATGAAGAACGACCACTGCTCAGGGCCAGCCAGTAGTAACTTGGGTGAAGACTGCACACTCCGTCTTGGGTGGTCCCGGATTTCTCTTTGAATGTGAGTGAGGCCTCTTTTCTACCACCTCCTTTTCCTATGGCCAGAGTTGCCTCTAATCACAATTTGCTTTCCCAGAAGGCTCCAGCATCACTTACAAATACAGTGGATTCTCATTATTCTCAGTAGTTATGTTCTATAAACTCGCTGCAACCACTGAATTTGCAAATACTGAACCATTACTTCTACGTGAAATACACAGTTAGGTTCCTGCAAGCCTCTGGTCACAACTTTTTCATCAACTGATCAATAAAAAACCTGTTTTATGTGTTCCTGTTTAAAGACACCTTATTTATCATATCCTGTTGATTTATTAACATTGAACTCATGGCCCACAGCACTCTAACTCAGGCCTGAACAAAGCTTATCTAACTCACATATTTTCTCCCTAAGGCACATAGCAGCCTTTCTATGCTTAGGAACACTAGACAGCACTTCAACACTAGGCTCGGGGGCCATTTTAAGCAGCAAAGCCACCAACAAAAAGCACAAAAACATGAAAAACATGGCACTAACTAGTCTGTGAAGAGGACACTTATTTACAGTATGACAGCTGAAACAAGAAGTCAGAGTAGAACCTTGTTCATCCTCAGCTGGGATTGTGCATGTGGGGTGACTCACATTTTTTGCCCCTCTATGCACATCTGCAAATGGCCACAAAAATGCCACAAGTATTGATTTTGGGGTTAGAAATAAATTTTAGCAAGTGGGCAAATCCACGAATATGGAATCCACAAGTAATGAGGATCAACTGTGCTCCGTGTACATTCCAGTTAAGTGTGTTGCCCCCTCTCCCCCTGAGGCATATATGTCATTAGGAGAGGAATTCCAGGCACAGGGAGCACCAGGTACAGGTGAGAAAGGTGGTTTGCATCTTTCTGCCATAAAGAAAGGCAGGAGCACTAGAGGGGTCCTGCTGTAATTCTCTCTGGTTTCCTGAATCCTGGAGTCTGGGCTAGGAGGTCCCCTGGATGGAATGTGCTCTTGGCTTGTCAGAGGGATGGAGGGTATCTTCAGTGCAGCTTAGAATTCTCCAGGGAGGCCAAAAACCAGCTCAAATGGCCCTTAGAACGTTCTTGGAGAGGGTCTGCCCCTTTGGACTCAGGAGAGCAGTCAGAGTGCAATTCACTGGGCCAGTAAAACCTGGAGGTAGCATTCTGGGTCCAGCAAGGGTTAGCTGTGTGCCCTTAAGTCAGCCTTTTCCTCACATGGGAAAGGAGTGAATTGAATTACATGCTCTTAAAAGGCCTTTCCTGCTCCAATATCCTACTGACATGTGTGTGTGTGTGCGTGTGTGCGTGTGTGCATGAGTATGTATATGTGTGCCCTCTTGAGGCCAAAGGAAAGAAAGTGACTAATTTGGGGGAATATGTTTCAAAGCCACATCTTTCCCCAGAAATGGAATTCACTTTCAGTTTTCTAATCAAATCACATGTGTCACATTCTTCCTCTGTTAAGCGTGGAATCGGTTTTCATGCCTGAGGGCCTGAAGCCATCTTGGGATTCCTTCAATTTGAGAAGCAACTTATTTTAAATGTTGAACGCTGAGAGAAAAATCTCTGATAGTTTCATCACAAAGCTTTTATTTTACTCTGGCTGAGGGAATGGATCCATTTTGCCAAATGGGAGAATTTTTCAATATGTATAAATGTATATATCTTAGGACATTTAAAGTATGTTAAGCTTACCACTAGTCTTGAGAGAAAAGGGTGAACACAAGTGCAATTAATTTAATACCTTAACCCCAGTTGGAGGGATCATCAATCTCCACATAAATAACAGCTTTCATTTAAACAAACAGATCTTTTAAAAATGATGGTGTAGCGTCAGCACAGTGTTGCACTTCCCTGCTTATCTGTGCACGTGAATACACTTTCTGGGCTTGAGGGATGTAACGGTACAAGGCTGGTTGTTGGTAGGAGCTGCTCCTGTTCTACAAATTCCTTCAGTTATGTTCCTTCTCTGTTTCAGGGTTCGATTGTTTAGCTGTCTGTTACTTCACTGACATCTGGAATCCAGCAGGTGCTCCTTGGAAACCCTGTGGGCAGTTTTACTCTGTTCTATAGGGTCGCTATGAGTCGGGATCGACTTGACAGCAACAGGTTTGTTTTTTTTCTGGCTTATACTAATATAGGAGCCCTGTTGGCATGGTGGTTAAGAGCTCAGCTGCTAACCAAAAGGTCGGCAGTTCGAATCCACCAGCCTCCTTGGAAACCCTATGGGGCAGTTCTACCCTGTCCTACAGGGTTATTGTGAGTCGCAATCGACTTGACGGCAACGGGTTATACTAACATACTATAAAGGACTAGGGAGAAAGCACATGAACAGTGTGGTTAAGATTCCATATATTCATTATTTCATTTGATAACAACATACATTTTTATTCACTGGAAAAATCACAAATACACACTGATATTTTCAAAAGCTGTTCCAGTCAAGTTGAAATAAGAGGACGATGGTACATTTTAGGATAAAAAGGGAAAAGGAAATAAATTCTGTTGACAGACTCAGCTGATACACAGTCTGCTTGTAAAGAATCTTCTTAGAAGAACCATGACAGGGGTAATAAATAACAATACAATAATTATTATATTTGTAAAAATGCAGCTAACCCAAAACGCTTACCTGGCTTTGGAATGCACTGTATGATTTCGGAAAATCAGAGTTTACGAACATTTTGCTCAGGCTACCATTAAATTAAGGTTGCATTTTCTGAGCATGGGCTGAAAATGAGATTGTTGGATGATGATAGAAGAAAATGTTGGCTGAAATTTCACAACCAACACATAATTAAGAACAAACAACTAAGTAACCTATTCTTTAGAGAAAATTAGAAGTTACCCAAATGTGGACAGGCCAGTCCCAAACCAGGTACCGCTTGTATAGTCTCTGCTTCGAAAGTATCAGGAAGATACGAGGACAAGCACACACAATAACCACCGATGTACAATAATACAAACAGATTCAGAAATGGTATTTTTGCAGCTCTGGGGTAGGCTGTTTGGAAACATGCAGGGGTAGATTACCAACATGCCTGGGACCATGGAGGTGCTGAGAGTGGGGGTCACTGAGACTTAGAGGTTGAGTCTTCCTGATTATAACCCAGGATAGGGATTCCTTTTCATCCCAGTGTACTGGAGTTCAGGGGTCTCTGGGCAAAGGAACAGGGAAGATAATAAGTTCAGTGGACAGGATTGCTCTTGTCCTAACGAACTGTCAATATCATTTATCCGTTCTTATGAGTATAGTTGAAAAGTACTTTCACAAAACATGATCTAAATGGGCTCTCCGAACAATCCTGTAGGGTAGGCAGAACAGGTGTTTTCATCATTCTCATTCCACTGAAGCAAAACTGGGACTTGAACCCACGTCTTTGGATTCCAAAATAGAGCCCATTTTGTAAAAGAAAGTGTATTTTAGAAAACTGGTCCAGGTCTTAGCAAAACAGCCATAAAGATGATGTTCACTGTCAGTGGCAACCTCTACCCCTCTTTGTGTTCCCTTCCTTCCTGTCTGACACTTACGCTACTGAAACCCTTTACACTGGGGTGTCAGGAACTGGATGTGCCCCTTGTCTCAGGATTGCTTATCTTCACCCAAAAGAATGGTGATCTTTCAAGCATCAATGGGGAAGAGATTTTTTGGTTCTCTTCTTTGAAATTACACCATTGTAGATAACCGTATCAGGCTGGCCTGGTTAAGAGACAAATTCATTTCTGGCATTCAGAATCCTAGGGGATGTCCTGGGAGGGTGGTAGGAGCTGGGTGAGAAAGCCCAATGTGATGGGATGTACTCTCTTCCCCTGAGGCTGCAAACCCTCTGATGACTTCATCTTTCCATCATGTCTAAGTGCCTTATTTCCAGAGTGTGATGGTTAAGGTTGCGTGTCAACTTGGCTGGTCCATGATTCTCAGTGGTTTGGCAGTTATATAATGATATAGTTTGGCAGTTATGTAATGATGCAATTTGGTGGTTATGTAATGATGTAGTTATCCTCCATTTTAGATATAATGTAGTCACCTCCATGATGTGATCTGATGTGATCGATCAATTGTAAGAGGAGTTTCCTCGTGGGTGTGGTCTGCATCCAATATATACGGACGTTCTGCCAAAGCTCACTGGCTTTTGCTTGCTCTGGATCCTGCATCTGGCTCATCATCATCTGACCTCCAGTTCATGGGACTTGAGCAAGTGACCTGCTGTATTGCCTACTGATCTTGGGATTCCTTGGCCTCCACAGCCTGTGAGCCATCAGCCTGCCTTCTGACCTACCTACCAATCTTGGGCTTGTCAAGCCCCTGCAGCCATGTGAGTCAGGAGAAGCCTCTAGCCTGACTCCTGACCCATGGACTTGGGACTTGCCATCCTGTACGACTGTGTGATCCATTTCCTTGAGATAAATCTTTCTCTCTCTCTCTCTCTACATAAGGTTCATGCGCGATGCTTCTCTAGAGAACCCAGCTTAAGACACACAGCCTTTTGATATTCTTACACTGGTGGAATATAGCTCGAGGGAAGATAGAGGGTGAGTCCAGATAACCACTTGTGGCCTCTGCCTGCCCATCTATATGTCCTGGATATGGCTTGTTGACTCCAGTAGCTTCTGCTTTTTTTGTGTGTGTGTGTGTGGATGTGTGTGTGTGTTTTTGCACATAGTGGGTATTGAGCAGATATCAGTAAATGTCAACTCTAGTCGCCCTTGTCTAATCTCATTGGTGTTGTTGTGCACACAGTAGGCATTCACTGCATGTCAGTTGCTGTTACTTGATGTAATGTCATTGGTGTGGCTGTGCACACAGTAGGTATTGAGCAGATAACAGAAAATATCAGCTCTAGTTACCCATATCTAACCTCATTGGTGTGGTTGTGCACACAGTAGGCATTCAGTGAATGTCAGTTGCTGTTACTTGTATGTAGTCTCATTGTTGTGGCTATGCACACAGTAGGTGTTCACCAGATATCAGTAAATGTCAGCTCTTTTTGTCCTTATGTAATCTCATTGGCTTGGTTGTGCACACAGCAGACATTCAGTGAATGTCGACTGTAGTAACTTGTGTCTAGTCTCATTGTTGTGATTCTGCACACGGCAGGTGTTAAGCAGATATCTGTAAACATCAGCTGCGGCTGCTCATGTTCAGTCTCTCTGCACGTTAGGTCTGTTAAAGTTCAGTTCCTTGAGGACAGTGAAGTGTGAACACAGTTGTCCTTTCGCCATGCAGCCTGTGAGTGTGGCTGATGGTGTGTGTTGCTTCTGGGTTTTCAATTGTGAAACGCCTGCAGGTCACTTCAGCCTGATACAGTCCACCTCTTCAGTGGCCGGCATGCCGCTGGTTTTGAGGTCGAGGTCAGCACTGGTCTTGCTCCCATGGTGGGTGGGACGCCAGTGGAGCAGCAGCATCTTCTTGAAGTACTTCATGGTGTTGTTCTTGACGGTCACAAAGCACACAGTGTTGATCATGCTGTTGCTCATGGCGATGCACTCGACGACATAGAAAGCTGTGAGGTAGTGCTTCTCCTTCACAAACACGGCGGGGAAGAAGTCACGCACGATGGTGAAGCCGTAGAAGGGCGCCCAGCACAGCACGTAGGCAGTGAGGATGCACATGAGAACCAGGACCGTCTTCCGGCGGCAGCGCAGCCGCTTCCGGATCTGTTCCGTTTGGAAGCCAGGGACTGTCTTGAACCAGAGCTCCCGGGAAATCCTGGCATAGCACAGGGTCATGGTGACCACAGGACCCACAAACTCGATGCCAAAGATGAAGAGGAAATAGGACTTATAGTACAGCTGCTGGTCCACTGGCCAGATCTGGCCACAGAAAATCTTTTCCTGGCTCTTGACAATAAAGAGAACAGTTTCTGTTGCAAAGTAGGCCGATGGGATGGCGATGAGAATGGACACCATCCAGACTAACGCGATTAGGACGGAGGCTGTTTGATAATTCATCCGCGGTTTCAAGGGGTGAACGATAGCAAGATACCTGATGGGGGAGGGAAGCCAAGAATAATAATGTGTGTGCTTGGAAACATTATGAGTTTTTAACTAACCCCAACCCCACACGAAGCACGCAAAATGGCACAATGAAGCCCCGTATGCCTAATATCCAGCTTCCACAAGCATTTTCTTATTTTTAGCATCCTCATTTGGCATTTAGGGTAGCTGAGTGGTTTAGGGGAAATAACACAGGCTTTGGATCAAGCATGATGAATACATCTAGGCTCTTCACCCACCTGACTGGCTTTGGGGTCTGGAGTGAATTACTCCACCTCTCTGAGGTTTGTTTTCTCAAATGCAACATGGGATAAAATGACACCTACCTTGTACGGCTACTGTGAACATTAAACATGACAATGTTTGCAAAATGCTTGGCACATAGTCCTCCACGTGTCTGTCAGTTTATTGTACTGTGGGGGACTTGTGTGTTGCTGTGATGCTGGAAGCTATGCCACTGGTATTCAGATACCAGCAGGGTCACCCATGGAGGACATGTTTCACCTGAGCTTCCAGACTAAGACAGACTAGGAAGAAGGATCTGGCAGTCTAATTCTGAAAAGCATTAGCCAGTGAAAACCTTACGAATAGCAGCAGAACACTGTCTGATATAGTGCTGGAAGATGAGCACCCCAGGTTGGAAGGCACTCAGAAGATGACTGGGGAAGATCTGCCCCCTCAAAATAGAGCCGACCTTAATGACTTGGATGGAGTAAAGCTTTTGGGACCTTCATTCGCTGATGTGGCACAACTCAAAATGAGAAGAAACAGCTGCAAATATCCATTAATAATCGGAACCTGGAATGTACGAAGTATGAATCTAGGAAAATTGGAAATCATCAAAAATGAAATGGAACACATAAACATCAATATCCTAGGCATTAGTGAGCTGAAATGGACTAGTATTGGCCATTTTGAATTGGACAATCATACAGTCTACTATGCTGGGAATGACAACTCGAAGAGGAATGGTGTTGCATTCATCATTAAAAAGAACGTTTCAAGATGTATCCTGAAGTACAACGCTGTCAGTGATAGGATAATATCCATATGCCTACAAGGAATACCAGTTAATATGACTATTATTCAAATTTACACACCAACCACTAGGGCCAAAGGTGAAGAAATAGAAGATTTTTATCAGCTACTGCAGTCTGAAATTGATCGAACATGCAATCAAGATGCATTGATAATTACTGGTGATTGGAACGCGAAAATTGGAAACAAAGAAGAAGGATCAGTAGTTGGAAAATACGGCCTTGGTGACAGAAACAATGCTGGAAATTGAATGATACAATTTTGCAAGACCAATGATATCTTCATTGCAAATACCTTCTTTCACCAACATAAACGACGACTATACACATGGACCTCACCAGATGGAACACACAGAAATCAAATTGACTACATCTGTGGAAAGAGACAATGGAAAAGCTCAATATCATCAGTCAGAACAGGGCCAGAGGCTAACCATGAAACATACCATCAATTGCTCATATGGAAGTTCAAGCTGAAACTGAAGAAAATCAGAGCAAGTCCATGACAGCCAAAATATGACCTTGAGTATATCCCACCTGAATTTAGAGACCATCTGAAGAATAAATTTGGCACATTGAACCCTAGTGACCGAAGACCAGATGAGTTGTGGAATGACATCAAGGACATCATCCATGAAGAAAGCAAGAGGTCATTGAAAAGACAGGAAAGAAAGAAAAGACCAAGACGGATGTCAGAGGACACTCTGAAACTTGCTCTCGAATGTCAAGCAGCTAAAGCAAAAGGAAGAATTGATGAAGTAAAAGAACTAAACAGAAGATTTCAAAGGGCCTCTCAAGAAGACAAAGTATTATAATGACATGTGTGAAGAGCTGGAGATGGAAAACCAAAAGGGAAGAACACGCTCGGCATTTCTCAAGCTGAAAGAATTGAAGAAAAAGTTCAAGCCTCGAGTTGCAGTAGTGAAGGATTCTATGGGGAAAATATTAAACGACGCAGGAAGCATCAAAAGAAGATGGAAGGAATACACAGAGTCATTATACCAAAAAGAATTAGTCGATGTTCAACCATTTCAAGAGGTGGCATATGATCAGGAACCGATGGTACTGAAGGAAGAAGTCCAAGCTGCTCTGAAGGCATTGGTGAAAAACAAGGCTCCAGGAATTGATGGAATATCAATTGAGATGTTTCAACAAACAGATGCAGCGCTGGAGGTGCTCACTCGTCTATGCCAAGAAATATGGAAGACAGCTTCCTGGCCACTTGACTGGAAGAGATCCATATTTATCCCTATTCCCAACAAAGGTGGTCCAATCGAATGTGGAAATTATAGAACAATATTGTTAATATCACACACAAGTAAAATTTTGCTGAAGATCATTAAAAAACGGCTGCAGCAGTATATCGACAGGGAACTGCCAGAAATTCAGGCTGGATTCATAAGAGGATGTGGAAGCAGGGATATCATTGCTAATGTCAGATGGATCCTGGCTGGAAGCAGAGAATACCAGGAGGATGTTTACCTGTGTTTTATTGACTATGCAAAGGCATTCGACTGTGTGGATCATAACAAACTATGGATAACATTGCAAAGAATGGGAATTCCAGAACACTTCATTGTGCTCATGAGGAACCTTTACATAGATCAAGAGGCAGTTGTTCAGACAGAACAAGGGGACACTGATTGGTTTAAAGTCAGGAAAGGTGTGCTTCAGGGTTGTATCCTTTCACCATACCTATTCAATCTGTATGCTGAGCAAATAATCTGAGAACCTGGGCTATATGAAGAAGAACAGGGCATTAGGATTGGTGGACGATTCATTAACAACTTGCGTTATGCAGATGACACAACCTTGCTTGCTGAAAGTGAAGAGGACTTGAAGTACTTACTAATGAAGATCAAAGACCACTGCCTTCAGTATGGATTGCACCTCAACGTAAAGAAAAAAAAAATCCTCATAACTGGACCAATGAGCAACATCATGAAAAACGGAGAAAAGGTTGAAGTTGCCAAGGATTTCATTTTACTTGCATCCACAATCAACAGCCATGGAAGGAGTGGTCAAGAAATCAAAAGACACATTGCATTGGGTAAATCTGCTGCAAAGGACCTCTTCAAAGTGTTGAAGAGCAAAGATGTCACCTTGAAGGCTAAGGTGAGCCATGGTGTTTTCAATCGCATCATATGCATGTGAAAGCTGGACAATGAATAAGGAAGACCGAAGAAGAATTGACGCCTTTGAAATGTGGTGTTGGGGAAGAATATTGGATATACCATGGACTGCCAAAAGAACGAACAAATCCGTCTTGGAAGAAGTACAGCCAAGATGCTCCTTAGAGGCAAGGATGGCGAGACTGTTCTTTTCAAATACCTCATAGTTCAGAATTGAGAGAAGGGCCGTGGTCATCGCTGAGTTGGTGGGGTCCCTTTTCAGGGCAGTGGAAAAGGGCTTTCTCTCCCATACCCTAGGTGTCATCCTGCGTTGTAGAGGCAGGGAGGAAGAGGTGGGGTGTGGTGGAATATAAGGCCAATAAGAAGTAAATAGCTTGCCCAAGCTCACTTTGTGCAGAGACCAGGATCCAGGCTCCTGATCCAAATCTCTTACAGCCACCTCTCACAGCTGATTCAAGCTCAAATGAGAAGGTGTCAAGTCGCTCTGACAGCATACAACACCACACTGTGGTGCTTACTCCTGCTCTTTCCAATGAGCCACACTGCCTGGGGAAGAGGTTGGAGCTCTTTGTGGTAAATGAGCTGATTTGTGTGGGTTGAATATCTTCTTTTCAGAGAGACCTACTGACACCTATTTAGATACTTTGATACCTTGAAATAATTTCTGTACTTCTTTTGGGGGATGGGGTGGGTGGTGAGAGAAGATGGAGAAAGACAAGAGGTGGGGAAGAAATCAATCAACCCTGGAAGTGAACATGCACCCCATACCTGAAGCTTGAGTCAGGTGAGGCCAAGAGCAGGGTGCCACCTATAGAAAGTCCTATCCAAGTTATCTTTCCTTTGTAACCAGGCCCTTTGGTCACCTTTCCAAGTTTCTGATTTGACCAAGAAGGTCTTCTGCCATATTATTTCTTCCCATCCCTGGCAATATTTCTGCCTATGATGTTATTTTAACTCCTTTTGCCTGTCCCTTGCCCTGGCAGCTCTGTTCTGTCAAAATCCTTTAGAAGACTCCATGGTAGCATGGCTTTCCCCATCTTCTGGCATTCTGAAGGTCTAGGATGAACTTGGATCCTATCCCAACCACTGGCTTCACCCCAGCTGGGTGCATTAATGTGCGTAGAGGTTGCTGGAGTTCTTTATGCATCCACGTGGCTCAGCCTTGCCAAGTTAATTGGCATGACCTGCCTGGGTAGCACAAGGCTCACAGGGCTGGAAGGTGGAAAAAAACGGGCTGGTCTATCCTTGACTGGGTAGGAACATCTCACAAACACTGTCTCTCTGTGATGGCTGAGGGTATCAGTTTCCCAGGGCTGCTGTAACAAATTACCACAAATTTAGTGACTTAAAACACCACAGAGTTATCATCATACAGTTCTAGAGGTCAGAAGTCCAAAATTTTAATCAAGGTGTCAGCAGGGCTGTGTTCCTCTCTGGAGTCTCTGAGGGGAGAATGTTTTCTTGCCTTTTTCAGCTTCTAGAGGCTTCCTACATTCCTTGGCTGGTGACCTCCTTCCATATTCAAAGCCAGCAATTTCTGGTTATCTTTCTCACATTATACCACTCTGACACTGACTCTTCTGCTTCCCCTCTTCATTTAAGGATGCCTGCCATTACATTGGGTTCACCCAGATAACCCAGTATAATCTCCTTATCTTAAGGTGAGGTGACTAGCAACCTTATTTCCATCTGTTTTCTTGGTTCCCCTTTGCCATGGAAGCTAACATATTCCTAGGTTCTGGGGATTAGGATGTGGACATCTTTGGGGAGACCATTACTCTGCCCACCACACTGAGTCCAAAGTACTTAGATAATGTGATCAATTGAGGATTTAATAGCTCTCTGTCTCTCAATCTGGGTCCATCATAAAAAGGGTCTCCATAAACAATGCCAAAAGGAATGCCCACATTCCTGCTGAGTCTGTTGTCAACACTTAAATTCTAATTACTTTTCATCCAACAGCATCTTCCTCATTCTGTAGGATATTTCAAAACTCAGAGTTTTCCCTGATAAATCAGAAGGGAAAGAACACTGGCCTTAGAATTATTCCTAAGACCCGAATTCCAGCTCTGCATATTTAGTTAAATCAGTTAAGTTCCTGGGACTCAGTTTTTTCATCTGTGAAATGGGGATAATGATAACTGTACTGACAACCACTCAAGCTTTAGTCAGTATCACAGAAGGTAAAAGTACATAAAGCACACTGGGAGCCATTCATTGGCAAGAGGGATATCCGCAAGGTCTTTCTTGGGGCCGAAGCTCCCCCTTCTAGGATCTCTATGACTTGAAGCTGCACCATTTCTGGCCCTCTCTGCATGAACCTAGCTCTTCCTCTGGCTGTGGCAGGAAGAAATGGCCCTTCTGATATTTCTATATAGTGGGACAGGCATACTTTCTCCATGGGGTAAACTGAAGTACACAGGGAGACCTGTGCTTCTCCTCTTCCTGTGTCAGGGTACATAGGCCCATCTAGTTCTGGGCTTGAGTATGAGGCAGCCCCCGCGCTCGTAAATAGAAGCCCTGTTTCCAATACCAGCATCATCAGGGCAAAGGTGAAGTTTGGCCATTCATCCTTCTTATCATTTTGCCTTGCGTTTCAGCTGGTTTACAGCCTGAGCAGGCACCTTTGAATCACAACATCCTTCTTCATGAAGCATTCCCAGACTACACTAGTAACACAATGACCACATCTTACTCTTGATTTATCACTTGGTTATTTATGTTTCATAAATGCTAGTTTTGTCCAGAAGAAAAGCTGTATCTTCAAGGACTATATCTTCTACTACTTTATGGTTCAACGTACACAGGCTGGGCACACAGGAGCACCAAGAAGCCAGTTGTGGATCTACTAGGTTGTGGAAGGTCTTGTTAGTACCCCTCTTACATTTCTTTGCTGTTATCATTTCAGCGCACGCTTGTCCATTCCACCTGCCAGTACCTGCATTTCTTTGTCCGAAGGTTTTCTCTGGCCTCAAGTCCTCTCGGCTACTGTGTAGCATTTCCAGAGCAGCCCTCACCAATGACTTATGAGAGCTGGTGTATAAATAGCCCAGCTCCCTCACCTCTCCCACTCCTAGGAGAACTTGGAGATGTGACCTCCACTGGCTCTAAGAGTTCCTTAGCAGGAATAAGCTCTCGTTGCCCACAGTAGAAACTTGCTCAATAATGCTCCCTTTATTGACTGCCTTCCCTTCCTTGTCTCACTTTCCACTTCCCTGTAGGTGCTTCCTGGGTGCTACCGGCACATGAATTTTGTCTCAGGGTCTGTTTGCGGGAGCAACCCAAACTAAAACACAGATATAAGACTATGTGCTAGAAACTGTGGAAACAGAAAGATAAAGACATGGTTAATATGCTAAAAATACAATGTCTTTTGGAAAAGAACCTGTATCTCCATAAAGAATATAAGACTGGAAAGACAGGTTAGCATCAGATTAAAAAGACTTTGAATGCTAGACTCAGGATTTGGCATGTAGTCTGTGGGCACTTGACCTTTGGGAGTTTTTGTGAGCAATGAGGTGCTTTAGGAAGATTTATTAATGGTGATGATAATTCAGGCGCTCAATATGCATCAGTATGTCTTGATGGACAGTCAAGAATTCGTGTTGGGTGAAGAAATAGGTTAGGAGAACATTAGGAAGTTCTGGCCATGACTTGCCAAGAGAACTGCCAGAAGCTGGTGTAGGGCTGGCCACAAGGGGTAGGGTAGGCAGGGGTGGGACAGGGAGAAAGACAGGGTGATTTCTCCTGCTTGGGTGATTGAGAGGATGGTGGAACTGCTGGGAGATGACTGGGGCGGAGCTGATTTAGGGTGAAAAAGGAACCACTCTGTCATATGTTGTGTTCTAACAGGGTGGGTGCTTTCCACATTATAAAGACAAAGGTTTCAGTGGGAAAAAGAGGATGACGACGGTGATAACTCACACTTTAGTGAGCATCAGACTCATCCAGGGAATTGGATAAAAATGCAGCCCAAAGGATTCCCATTCAGCAGGATGGTGTAGGGCCGGGGAATCTAACTTATCATTTCCCCTGGTGAATTTTGTGCAGTTGGTTGAAGGGTACACATTTTATAAACACCAGTTTTGGGGCTGGTGAGCCTCAGAGTTGCGATAACAAAATCATTTTCCTGCAGCCAATTTCATGTTATAAAAGCAAGATATTTCTTATACCTGTATGTGTATTTGATCACCATAAGCCAAGAATAATAAACTGGTTAATTAAAATGGGCAACAAACCTAAAAAGCACTGGGAACCAGGGAAAAATAAAAAAGTTGAAAGGTGACAAAAGGGAAATAGGGTGATTAAAAAGCACATTATCAAAATGAGTTTCAGCACAGCTCATAATGGCGAACAGACAGTAACCAAGAGGACATGACAACAACTGAACAGGCCAATGGGAGCTTACGATGGTTCACATAAATGTTAACATATGTAAGATTCATCATAGGCTGCTATTGTACATTTTCCTTTACAAATTGGTAATAGAGCAAAGACTTCCGGAACATCTCATGCAAATATATGCAAATGAACACCCAGATGTATGCAAAAAAGCAAAGGCAAGTATGTCCTTTCCCCCTTTTCTGCAAGCAAATCCTGCTACCTTATTTTAAAATCAGCTCTGGAACAAAGTCTCTAGTAACAAGAATGCACACTGTATGATTCAATCTATATGAAGTTAAGCAACAGGCAAAACTATAGTGGCAGAAGTCAGATCAGTGGTTGTCTGGGGTGGAAAGATTGATGGGCACTGGGCCTGAGGAAATCTTCTAGGGGATGGAAATGTTCTATATCTTGATCTGGGGGGCAGTTACTGGAGTAAATTGTTACATGTTGTCTTGGATGGAAACTTCCCTCTTAATTTTCAGGTTATTTCCAGGTAGTAACTGCCTGGGCTTTATGCCTTAGCTTTTGTATCTGACGCCATTCACTGCCACATGGCACACCTGGATCGGAAGCAGATGCAGTATCTGGGGCATGGTCCAGATCTAGGGGCTCAGGAGCCTCACTCTTGCCCACATTTGGGGGAACGTGGGCCACAAGTGGAGAAGCAAGGTCTCCTCTTGCCTCTCTCTACAGGTCAATGAGTGTTCAAATCTAGGGCAATGCCTGTTGGATCTCAAGTAAGGAAAGGGGCAGCCTGGTGTGGTCCCCCTCTGTTACTACTGCCCAACCTCCTCACCTGTCGATGGCGATGGCCAACAGGGCATTGGTGGAGACGTAGAGTGAGACGGTGCGCAGGTAGTTGACGGAGGCACAGAGTACGTGGCCGTGCTCCCAGGAGAGCTGGCGCACCACATAGTAGTCCATCTCGAAGGGGCAGCAGATGATGGCCACCAGGAAGTCAGAGATGGCCAGGTTAGCAATGAGCAGGTTGGTGAGGTTGCGCAGCTTCTTATAGCGGGCAAGGGCAGCAATAAAGACAAAGTTGCCAATGCCACAGACCAGCATGATACCTGCCAGTGCCACGCCAATGACAATCTTCGCTGCAAAGAAGGTCCTGGTCTTGGTCATGTCCTCATCCTCATCCAGAGGGAGGTCATAGTCACCATAACTAAAGTTGAAGGGGAGGGAGGAGGCATGGTCTTGGGGTGAATTGAAGTTGGGTGCAAAACTAGTGTTTCCACTCTGGGCTGCCATGGTGATGCCCACAGGTGAAGTGGTACTGAGGGAGTCGTGGGTGGTCTAAATGCTTCAAGCTGGGTGTCCAGATCCTCTGCTAACATGGGGTCAGTGAGCCTAGCACCCCTCCTCACATCCTTGAGGAGAGTCAACATGCCATCTTGGATCCTGGAAGGAGATACAACCAGTGGGCAGCGTTCAGGAGAACACGTGGTAGCGTACCCTCAGAGTACCCCAGGTGCAGGCCAACCAGAACCACTGTCTACTAGCAGACAGGTTGCTGGGAAGTGGGGACAAAAGATCTGGCAGCTGGGAAATCCCCCAGTGGCCACAGGATGGACTGGGCTCTCCAGAAACACCCAAGAATGTAAAACTTTTTGCCCTTTTCCCAGGGGGCGGGGCTGGTTTGGCTGCCCAGTCTCCCCCAGCCTCACCCCCACAGGGCTTCTGGAAGTTTTCTGAGCCTGCTTCTTGCAGCCGGCCCAGCTGGCTACAACAGCCACCATGTTGACCAGGCCAGGGATGAAGACGCAGGGGGGCTGGGACTCAGGAGGGTCTTTCTTCCAAAGCAGGGCGCTGCTCCCCCTGTCCTGGTCAAACCAGTGACTTGGAAATCACCAAATCCGTTTTCATAAGACAGGCTGAGTCATCGTGGGCCTGTGATTTATGCTCCCTGAGTCCCAATCTTCCTATAATATAAATTCCTGCTGCCCAGCCCAGGGCCTGGCATACAATGGGGGCTGGAAGAGAATCTGTCAAATGAACCAATGAGGAAATGGACCAGGATGCTGCTGCAGGGGAGGGGGCTGTGGGTGGGAGGGCATTTTCCAGCTGCTCCCCTGTTCTTTGGGAACCAACTCCAGGAAGAAATCCTTTGTCTGCTCTTCTCCCACTCCCCCGTCTACACCCCCCAGCTCCTTAGGGTCTGCACCCTCTTTCCCCTCACCAGGCGCCTAGCTGCCCACTCAGAATCAGCCCTGGCTGGGAGGCACCACCTCTTGTCACCCAGGCCTCCTTGCTCTGGGAGTGGTGGCCACCCAAAAAACAGACCCCACAGGTGGAATGGGAGTTGGGGGACCCAGGAGAGCCTGAGGGCTGAACGGTCCTCTACTGCCTAAGCAAATCCTTTTACATTCTTGGTGTCAAGAAGCCCACAAGGGAGAGAAGAGTCTCCGAAGTGCTGAGCCCTGGGAGATGGAGCATCCTAGGGTTCAAGGCGTCACTGAGGGACGGGAGAAAGTACCCAGACCCCAACACCCACAGGATGAGGGGTCGCTACTGTCCAGCCGTGAAGGCTCCCCCGTCCAACTCACAACACACTTGAAATGCCACCAAGTCTGGGGTTCACGGGGGTACTAGTAGCATGAAGCGGACCACACTGGAGAGAGGGTTTGGCCCGCCCCTATAAGCAGAGGGAGAACAGGGAGATGGGACCCATCTCCGGATAGGGACCGCGCTCGCAGGGGGTGGCAAGGACCCCCTACCTACGGAGCGCCCGCCTGCTGCGTGCCCCAGGCGGAAACCTCGGGGAAGCGAGGTCCAAGACCTGTGGCGTCCGCACTCGGCGTGTGTTCCCTCCGGGTTGCCTCTCCGTGTCGCGCAAGGCCCCAGTCCCCGGAGACCGAGAAGCCGGAGTTGGCCGCTCTCGGCATCTACGCTCGGCGGCCCTCGGTCGGGTCTCCCAGGCCCTAGAGGAGAGGGCATGCGCCCGGGCCGGGCAGGTCCCGGCTCCACTTTCGGGGTTACTCCCTGCCCCTTGACCAGCGGTCTCCAGCAGCCCCTTCTCTCCCCTCCTTCATTAACCCGCGGGTCCCCAGAGGCGCCGCCTTGGCCCGGTGAGGAAGCAAGTCTGAAATCCCGGCTCCAAAAGCAAAGCCTCAGGCGGGTAGAGACTGACTGTGAGTGTGGGGGAGGATGCGCTTCGTGGGAACTGTCCCAGGGACGCTACCTCTTTTCTGCCCACCTTTCTGGAAGGTGCCCCTCGGTCCAGACTCGCCCGGGCAATTTGGCGCCCGCCCGCCAGCCAGTTTGTCCGCTGGCTGCCCTAGCCCCAGGCGTCCGTCCCCTCCCCGGACCCCGCGGGTGCCTCCTGGCACGAACTCCCTCCTTGGAGCTTGCCCGGGTGCGTCCCGAGAGGAGCGGGAGGCGAAGCAGCCTGCAGCTTCCGGAAAGAGAAGTGGGCGTCCAAGCCTTCTGCCCGGACGACGCCCCTCAGCATCCCCGGGTCTAGGAGTCCCCGGACTGCCCCCGGCGCAGCACCTACCGGCCTCGGCGCCTCCTCCCGGGTCTTGGCTGCTCCGCGACCCTGAGAGGGTGGCAGCGGGCCGTGCCGCTCGGGTCCGGCCTGGGGGGTCTGGACTTGCTCTCGCGGAGGCGCCGAGGTGCCGGGAGCCCCTCTTTCTTCCTCTCCCAGCGCTCTGCCCTGTCGCATCGCAGTCTCTCCTCCCTCTAGAGTTGGCGCCCCGCCCCTCAACTCTTCTCAGCGCCTCGAACCCGGCCCCAGGCGCCCCGCCCCGCGCTCGACTCCGCCGGGTCCCCCGCTCGCCTCCATGTGGACGCGGAAGGTGGGCGCCCCGGACCCGGCCGCGCGCTCTGCTTGGCGCGCCCAGGCCAGAAGCTCCGGCAGCGATGGCGCGGATCCCTAGCTCGTGGGTCGACCTCTCGCAGGGGTCCTTGCGCCCTCTCACCTTGGTCCGGATGCGGCGCAGTGGACGTTTCGATGCCGCGATTCCGAGGAAGAGACCCCACAGGAGTCGCTTGTGCAGAGACAGCGTCCTGTCTTCCGCTGGAGTCTAGTGCTAGTGGTCGCCTCCGCTTCAGGGTGCCTTCTGCAGGCAGCAGGAGCCCGGGGCACAGCAAGCCTCGTGGTGCCTGAGAGCTGGTGCCTGGGGAGTCCTCGACAAGTGCAATGTGGGGCTTTGGAGGTGGTGGTGGAGGGAGAGGCTCCCTGCAAGGAGGCTGGAGATGGGGGCAGCTTGCCCGGCTTAAAGCTCCCACCCTGAAGCTGTCACCCACACCCAGCGGTGATCATCACTGCCAGTTCCTTGGCCATTCAAAGACAATCCAGTCGGATCCGTCTGTTGTGGACTGAACTCTGTACGGGGATTTCCGAGACCTCGGCGTTGCTTTAGGCAACTCCCATAACCTCTCTGGTCTTTGGTTTCCTCATATCCCGAGTGAGGAGTTGCCAATTAAAATGACTCGTAGCTGAAAAAGCTCAGAGGGGAGCCCTGGGTGTATAGAATTTGAACCGAGTGAGCGGTCAGGAAACCAAGGTCTAAAAGAGGGTTCCCCACCCTATCTGATTATTGTCAGGTCTTAATATGGACTTAGTTTTGTCAGATCTTTCTATTTTTCCAAGAGAATCTGGAATTTTGAAACTTTATAAACGCTCTGTTAAATTAATTAAAACAAAACCAAAACCTTTGTGTTGGCCAAACAGAACATAGAATACAGTCTGCTGGGCTATCAATTTAAAATTCCTGGGTAAGGTGATCTCAGAATCTCTTCCCCCCGTGACATTCCGTGATTCTGCCTTTTTCATCATATGTGGAACTAACTCCACTCCACTTCTCCCCTTTGTCATGTCCACACACACAACCAAAGCCAGGCGATCCAGCTTTCTGCTTTCTTCACAGGGAGGGGCCTGGTACTGTGGATGGACAGGGCAGCCTTCAGGCATAGACGCAAAAAGAGGTTCTGTTTGTTGTTTGAGAGGGATGGCTACAGGGCGGCCATTTAGATCCCTGGACACACTCTTTAAAGACCCCTTGCAAAGTTTTGGTGCACGATTATCAACTTCAGCTGAAGGTTTCCCCACTCATGGACCATGCTCACCCTCTTTTTCATGGGGCAAGCAGATTCCTGGGATCCTCTGCCATTTGGTGCTTTCACAGACATACTCTGGGACAGAGTTATGGTAGTGTCACTTCCATGCAGGAAGTCCACAGATACCTTTTAATAACTCAAAGTCTTAACCACCCTCAGCAGTGTGTGTTGTTGTTAGGTACCGTTGAGTCAATTCCAACTGAAAACGACCCTATGTACAACAAAATGAAACACTGCCCAGTCCTGCACCATACTCATAATTGTTGTTATGCTTATGCCCATTGTTGCAGCCACTGTGTCAATCCATCTTGTTGAGGATCTTCCTCTTTTTTGCTGACCCACTACCAAGCATGATGTCCTTCTCCAGGGACTCATCCCTCTTGATAACATATCCAAAGTATGTGAGATGTAGGCTATCCATCCTTGCTTTTAAGGAGCATTCTGGTCGTACTTCTTCTAAGACAGGTTTGTTTGTTCTTTTGGCTGTCCAAATATTCTTCTCCAACACCACAACTCAAAGGAGTCAATTCTTCAGTCTTCCTTATTCAATGTCCAGCTTTCACATGCATATGAGGCGATTGAAAACACCATGGTTCGGGCCAGGCGCACCTTACTTAGTCTTCAAGGTAACATCTTTGCTTTTCAATACTTTAAAGAGGTCTTTTGCAGCAGATTTGCCCACTGCAACGCGTTTTTTGATTTCTTGACTGCTGCTTCCATGGGTGTTGATTGTGGATCCAAGTACAATGAAATCCTTGACAACTTCAATCTTTTCTCTGTTTATCATGATGTTGCTTGTTGGTCCAGTTGTAATGATTTTTGTCTTCTTTATGTCGCGGCATAATCTGTACTGAAGGCTGTGGTCTTTGATCTTCATTAATAAGCGCTTCAAGCCCTCTTCACTTTCAGCAAGCAAGGTTGTGTCATCTGCATAACACAGGTTGTTAATGAGTCTTTCTCCAATGCTGATGCCCCGTTCTTCTTCATATAGTCCAGCTTCTCGGATTATTTTCTCAGCATACAGATTGAATAAAAAAAAAAAAATAGGCATGGTGAAAGGATACAACCCTGATGCACACCTTTTCTGACTTTAAACCAAGCAGCATCCCCTTGTTTTGTTCGAATGACTGCCTCTTGGTCTAAGTACAGGTTCCTCATGAGCACAATGAAGTGTTCTGGAATTCCCATTTTTTGCAATGTTATCCATAATTCGTTGTGATCCACACAGTTGAATACCTTTGCATAGTCAATGAAACACAGGTAAATGTCGTTCTGATACTCTCTGCTTTCAGCCAAGACCCGTCTGACATCAGCAATGATATCCCTCATTCCACATCCTCTTCTGAATCTGGCTTGAATTTCTGGCAGTACCCTGTTGATATACTGCTGAAGCCACTTTTGAATGATTTTCAGCAAAATTTTACTAGTGTGTGATATTAATGATATTGTTAGATAATTTCCACAGTCTGTTGGATCACCTTTCTTTGGAATGAGCACAAGTATGGATCTCTTCCAGTCAGTTGGCCAGGAGGCTGTCTTCCAAATTTCTTGGCATAGAGCAGTGAACATTTCCAGCCCTGCATCAGTTTGTTCAAACATCTCAAATTGTATTCTGTCAATTCCTGGAGCCTTGTTTTTCACCAATGCCTTCAGTGCAGCTTGGACTTTTTCATTTAGTACCATCTGTTCCTAATCATATGCTACCTCCTAAAATAGTTGGACATAGACCAATTCTTTTTGGTATAGTGACTCTGTGTATTTCTTCCATCTTCAGCAGTGTAGGAACCTTATTTGGGATGGACATGCAGTCCCCATGGGGACATGGATTGCTTTAGGAAACTGGTGAAAAAGTGCTACAGGGAGTTGTCTTAGTTTGGCTTTCCCCAAACAGTCTGCAAGACAGAGACATGTGTGCAGGCAGTTTATTTGGGAGATGATCCCAGGAAGCACAAGTTGAGGGTGAGAGGAGGTGAGACAGGGAATGGAGAAGACCCAATACCTGGTGTGTTAACAAGCAGGGCACCTCTGTGGGCAACTGGGGCTCACTCTACCTGGACAACCTCTGAGAAACTATGTGGAACATGCCTCATGGTTGTCCCACTGCAGGACAGGGAGGCTGGAACACTCATCCACAGGTTCTCATCCCCTCCACCGTTAGATTGACAGTTTCTCAAAGAGCATTAATTTTCCCCAATTCAGGGTTGTGCCCTGTGTGGTAGAGCTGGAGAAAGCCTAAGGGCTTGGGATGAGAAACTGTCAGCGTGCTGGGAACTGCACCTGCAGATGAGCTCAGGTGGCAGAGCAGATATGGGGCAGGTCATCCATCTCACATTTGGTACAAGAGGGGAGCAGAGAGGCATCCCCTTTGATGAGGGCAGCAGGAGAAGAAAACACTGGAGATCATAGACTTATGGGAGAAACCTGGGGGTAAGGGGGGTGGGATCTTGAGAGCAGCTGGAAATTTTGTGTTATATAGTTAGAGTTGATGCCTTTGAATTATGGTGTGGGCAAAGAATATTGAATATACCATGGACTATCAGAAGAATGATTAAGTCTGTCTTGGAAGAAATACAGCCAGAGTGCTCCTTGGAAACGAAGATGACAAGACTTTGTCTTGCATACTTTGGACTTGTTATCAGGAGGGACCAGACCCTGGAGATGGACATCATGCTTTGTAAAGTAGAGGGTCAGCAAAAAAGAGGGAGACCCTCAACGAGATGGATTGATACAGTGGCTGCAACAATGGGCTCAAACATAACAACAATTGCGAGGATGGTGCGGGATCAGGCAGTGTTTCATTCTGTTGTACATAGGGTCTCTATGAGTTGGAAGCAATGAGAACAATAATTACAGGCAGGAGTCCTTGGGTAGTGCAAATGGTTAAAATGCTTGGCTGCTAACCGAAAAGCTAAGGTTCAGGTCCACTCAGAGTTGCTTCAGAAGACAGACCTGGTTATCTACTTTCCAAAACATCAGCCGTTGAAAACCCTGTAGAGCACAGTTCTACTTTGACACACATGGGATCACTGTGAGTCAGAACTGGGTCAACGGTAATTGATTACTCTTTTTATGTATTCTTCTAGTGTTTCTTTTTGCAAATATTATGATATGTTGTCATTTATCTTTCATATCAATACATGGAGAACTTCCTTAATCTCTCTTTTACAATTGCTGAGTTATCCATTGTGTGCACACACTACAGTTTTTTTTCTAAGTTTCCTAATGATGGACACGTTGGATAATCTTTTCAAAATATGCCTGTTAAGTTATGAATTGGGTTATTTTCAATTTTTAGCTGTTATATTCCTACTGTAAAGCCTGAGAAAGCTGGAAACTGTGTAAGGTGGAAATCTGTCAGAGAAGGAAAACAAGTATTTTCTGTTAAAATTAGCAATCAAAAAGTGTTAAGATGGCACCCTGTCAAAGGCGGGAAACTTTCGAGACCCGGAAAAACCAGGCAGCCTCGTCGAGTTCTGGTTCTCACAAGTTTGTAATTTTGATCAAAGATGTGATGAAACCCATGTGAAATTGTGCACTACAGATCAGTAAGTAAACACAATAAAGCCTGTGCGTAAGTAACCTCGCTTACTGTAAACCTCTGCGTACTTTGCTTACTGGTTAATCCCCCCCGACTCTGGGACACTGCATGGCACAATCACCCCAGAGTTCTACCAGCAGAGGGGGTGAAGGACCTTTCAGTCATCTGTTGAGGACTGTTCCTGAGGGCTGTTAATTCCCCAACCTTTCCAGTCTGCCCCGCCAGTGGAAAGAGCAGAGTCTCTTGGCCAGAGTAATCCCTCAGGCAAAGAAATGCCTGTCCTATCAATTGAAATAGTGAGAATGAGGATGTGTGGGGGGAGGACACCGAGAACATTTGCCACATGGGCATTACTTGTGTGGTTGGGTTATAATTTCTTGGCTGGCCTGAGTCTTCGTGTCTCTCATCCTGCAGCAGGTTTGTCTTTCTCATGGGGATGGTGGAGATGCAAGAGTAAACAAGACTCAAACCCAATCTGAGCCTTTGCCTGGGTTACATTTTCTAACATCCCATTGGCTGAAGCAAGTCACACTGCTAAGCCCAGAGTCATGGGGTGGGAAGTTCACCCCCACCACTTTGGGGGGGCCCAGCAAAGTTACACAGCAAAGGGCATGGGTGCAGGGAGGAGTGAAGCATTGGGGCCAAATGTGAAACCTACCCAACTAAGCTCCTGAGGCTTGGATCCAGGGCTATCGGCCTGCTTCTTCAGCTGCTGCTCTCATTCCATGAGCCCCCTCATCCCTGTGATAGTTTCACTTGCTTGCTTCATTTACCCAGAGTAGATTCTATTGTTTGCAATCAAGAAACCCTGACAGATTCAGATATTTTCATGCAGGAGAAAACAGTTGGAGTGTTGAGGTTCTAAAGGTCCCATGGCTAGTGGCTGGCAGAACTGGAATTCAAACAGGCTCTAAAATCAGGCTCCTTCTACTGCACTGACTTGAGTACTGTGGTTTCCCTTGTGCAAGGGGGACACAGGCTGGGGTCAGGGTTCATCACATGTGCTCTTTATTATGGATTGAATCATGTCCCCCTAAAAGATACATTGAAGTCTTAACTCCCAGTATCTGTGAATGTGTCTGTTTTAGTTATCTAGCGCTGCTATAACAGAAATACCACAAGTGGATGGCTTTAACAAAGAGGAATTTATTCTTTCACAGTCTAGGAGGCTAGAAGTCCGAATTCGGGGTGCCAGCTCCAGGGGAAGACTTTCTTTCTCTGTTGGCTCTGCGGGAAGGTCCTTGTCATCAATCTTCCCATCGAGGAGCTTCTCAGTGCAGGGACCCCAGGTCCAGAGGACTCACTATTCTCCTGGCTCTTGTTCCTTGGCGGTATGAGGTCCTCATGTCTCTCTGCTCACCTCTCACTTTTATATCTCAAAAGAGATTGGCTCAAGACACAATCCAATTCCGTAGATCGAGTCCTGTCCCATCAACATAACTGCCACCAATCCCATCTCATTATTATTATAGAGACAGGATTTACAGAAAATCACATCAGATGACAAAATGGTGGACAATCACACAATACTAGGAATCATGACCTAACCAAGTTGACAGATATTTTGGGGGGGACACAATTCGATCCCTGACAGTGACCTTGTTTAGAAATAGGGTCCTAGAAGACATTATCATTAAAGTGAGGTCATAACAGGGTCGTGTGGGTCCTAATCCAGTAAGAATGATGTCCTAATACAAAAGGGAAAGAGACACAAGAAAGAAGATGGCCATGTGAAGATGGAGGCTTGAGATGGAGGTGTGCTACAGCAGCATGCTAAGGAACATCTATGGCCACCAGAACCTGGAGTGACCAGGGGGCCTTCAGATGGAACATGGTCCTGCTGAATTCAGGCTTCTAGCCCCCAGAACTGTGAGGCAATACATTTCTGTCATTTTTAATCCACCTACTTTGTGGAACTAGGTAATGAATATACTTTTTCTCCTAGAGAATGCTTTTGGCCTGCTGGGCAGTGTAGTATTGAAGCAAGAACTGGACAAAAAAAGAATGAACAAGATCCCCAAGACCTCTGTTTGACTGTGGGGGCTAAGAGCATTCCAGCCCAGATGGCATAGAATTGAGTGAACTATAACGGCAGCTTTCAAAGTAGAGTGTGTATCAAGGGCTTTCTCAAAATACACATTCCTGAGTCCCATCCTGGTAGATTCTTATTTCATATATCAGTATGATTTTTCTGGCTTCTTCAAATATTCATTCTTTACTGGGGTTCCCATAAAAAACAACAAGAAAACAAAAAATGCCCTGATGGACACCACTGGCTATAAGAAGAGGACCTTAATGAATTCCACTGCAAGCCAGCCAAGATCCTCCCAGTGGGATGGTATTTTACTTTCTTGCTTAAAATCTCTGTATCAGGCAATACTGTGCCCATGCTTTTTCTTCTTATTATTTTTTTACATAAAAAATTCAGTTTTCACCGTTTCCCCATACTCAATTCAGTTTGAACACTTTTCAAACCTAAACTAGTTGAAAACCATTTAAAATATACACATAAGCCTGGAGGAAAAAGCTAAAAATCGGTTACAAATTCAACATATTTTTTTTGTTGTGGTTGTTTTGTTTTTTTGAGTGCCAGCTCCATATAACGCACTTTGTCGGTCAATGTAAGTAAGGCTTTGAAAGGTACAACTAGGAGTGCAGTTGGCCTGGGGCAAAAATGAAGAAGGAGAGAAGAATCGGCTTACCCAGAGACACAGCTTGTTTAGGGAACTGGAAGTGAGTTTGGAGAAACTATATACCCCGTAAATGGCCTGAATGATCTACATGTCTCTCTCTCTTTTTATCAGCTTGATTGAGATACAATTCACCTATCATACAATTCACCCACCTAAAGAGTGCAATTCAATGGTTTTTAGTATATTCACAGAGTCGTGCAACCATCACCGCAGTCAATTTTAGAGCATTTTTATCACTTCAGAAAGAAAGCCTGTACCCTTTAGCTATCTGCCTCCAAACTCCTTTCTTCACTCCCAGCCCCAGACAACCACAAATGTACTTTCTATCTCTACAGATTTCCCTCTTCTGCGCATTTCATAAAAATGGAATCTTATACAGTAAAACTTGCAAAAGCCAGAACCTGCGTAAGGCAGAGACCTATCAGAGGAGAAAAACTCAAATATTTTCTACTAAAACAAGTGATAGAAAAGTGATGAAGCTGCACCCTGTCAAATGTGTGAGAGCCGGAAGAATAAGGCAGCCCCATCGAGTTCCAGCTCCTACAGGTTTCACTAGAATGTGCGGTGTTTAGTGACTGGCTTCTTTCACTCAGCGTAATCTTTCCAAGGCTCGTCCATACTGTAGCATGTATCAGTGCTACATTCCTTTTCATGGCTGAGTAACGTTCCATTGTACAGATATATCATGTTTCGTTTAGCCACTCATCTGTTGATGGACGTTTGGGTTGCTTCCACCTTTTGGCTTTTACGAATAACGCTACTAGAAACATTTGTATGCAAGTTTCTGTGTGGACATACATCTCTTTTTAAGCAGAAGGCAGCTCCATTTAGTCCAGAAATGCCTCACAGGGATGAGAGCCAGGAGGTGCTGCAGTGGCTTGCATGCTTCAGAGGCCACATGGTCCAGTTGGTGGTGCATTTTTGCCTTTTGTATCACTGTGGGGTTGAGATGGGGATAAAGAAAACCGGAGTTCACAAACCTTACAGTTCCCACCACAAACATCACCCAGTAAAAGAGATAAAAGGTGTCCCTAAACAGAGGCATCAGAGGGCATGGCACTGTGGAGCTGTTGCCTCGGATGGCATATTTGAGGGGAATGGTGGGTGAGAGACAGGGGCAGGGTTGTGCTGGTCAGAATTTACAATTGCTTTGAACCTTGGTGTTTTGACACCTGCACTCTCTTCACCACACAGTGCTGTCCCCTTACTGGGGACAACAAGGGTTAGAGTCTGG
Source organism: Elephas maximus indicus (assembly GCF_024166365.1). Lineage (NCBI taxonomy): Eukaryota > Metazoa > Chordata > Mammalia > Proboscidea > Elephantidae > Elephas > Elephas maximus. The sequence continues at coordinate 43,890,323 of NC_064843.1, forward strand.
GAAGGACCGGCAGGGGCCACTGTGTTTCCATATGCCAAATCAGCAAGGGCGAGGGGCTGAAGGAGTCCCCATGTGAATATGTAGTCTTAATTTACTGAGACCCAGCTGTCTTAGTCAGGCTTTTCTAAAGAAACAGAACTAGTGAGGTATGTGTGTGTATATATACATATATAAATGTATGTATAACTATATGTACATTTATAGGGAGAAAGAGAGACAGACAGATGGAGAGACAGAGACAGAAAGCAGAGAGAGAGAGAGAGATTTATTTTAAGGATTCGATTCACATGTTTGGGGGGCTGGCAGGTCAAAAATCTGTAGGTCAGATGATGAGAAGAGTAAGGGAATTCTGGCCGAATGTCTATTCATAGTCTGGAAGCAGAACATTCCCGAAGGAAAACTCCCTCTTTGCTCCTACAGCCTTCAACTGATTGGATGAGGCCCACCCACAGCATGGAGGGTAATCTGCTTGACTTAATTTTTTTTTTTAACTATGTCATCAATACCTCTAGATTAATGTCTGAGCAAACAACTGGGCACCAGAGCCTCACCAAGTTCACATATAAAATCGACCATCACACCCAGCCTTCCAATCTAGAGACCCCAAATGAGATGAGACTAGGGTGAAGTAAAGAGAGGAAAAGGCAGTCAAGAGACTGCTGAGATGTAACGCTGTAAATATTCACGCTCTAAAACCTTGGAAGGTAGGAAGTGAGGAAGTGGGCCCACCTTGAACACTGTCCACATCGGAACTCCTGACAGGTGCCCTGCTCTTCCTTTGGTCCTACCCGCTACCTTAAAAAAATTTTTTTAATGACTAAGACCCTCCTGGAAATGCATTGCTTTCCCCATGGTGTGTCCATTCCTACAGAGTACCCTTTGTTTTGTAACCTGCAAAGCTGGAGTTCTGACTGCAACTTTCCAGTTATTTAAGGCCAGCTTTTTTTTTTTAACTCAGTCTGGGTCGCTGGATACTGAATTGTGGGGAGTTCTCAAGTCTACATCTTCCCGTTTACTTCTGGGTACCTTCCAAAGCCGGCTAAACCATGCGTGACCTTTGTGAGGCCCATCTGGTGGGCTCGAATTTCCCAAACGAGTGGCTGGCCTTTATGTCTTGAAGCAGTGATCGTTGCTAATATATATATTTTTACAGTAGAAAGTGTTCTTGAATGTGACAACTACTATTTTCTCCCTTCTTCTTTGCAGGCAGCACTGTAACACCCCAAGGAAGATGATTTTGCAATTGGACTTGTTTAGATAAAAGTCTGGCAACTCCCAGAAGTGAAGGATAGTCCGACATCCTTGAATTGACGCTGAATGCTAATGCATTACCTTCTTTGTGCCTAATGGTCACCCAGGCAGTTTATTCCTGCTGTGATTTTTTTTTCCTCTGATTCCTGGCCACTGCACTTCAAGCACAGCTGCCACCTCTCTGTCAATGGAGGCTTGTGAGCTGCTACGAAGCTGAACAGGTTTCAGTGGAACTTCCAGACTAAGACAGACCAGGAAGAAAGGCCTGGCGATTTACTTTTTTAAAAACCAGCCCACGAAAACCCTATGAATCACGTCTGCCTGATCCTGTTGTGCGTGAGGTCGCCGTGAGTTGGAGGCCGACTTGATGGCACTGAGCAAAAAGAGCAAAAATTTCCATTAGCCTTACTTTCAAAACTGCTGTAAATAAAATTGTACACTAAGGCAGGTTAGGAAACATTGGTGGCATAGTGGTTAAGAGCTATGGCTGCCAGCCTAAACATGGGCAGTTCGGATCCACCAGCTGCCCCTTGAAAACCCTGTGGGGCAGTTCTATTCTGTCCTTTAGGGTCGCTATGAGTCGGAATTGACTCATAGGCAACAGGTTTTTTGGTTTGGTTTCAGGCAGGTTGGCCCTCTAAGAAGCCTGTGTTCTCGCACAGAAAGCTGGCTATAACCCAGATAGTTTATACTCGTGAAATAAAACTGGGAATGAGAAACTGCAGCATGTTAGCAGTGATGACCTCTAGGTGGTGGAAGTATGAGTGAATTTTATATTTTTATTGTCTTTATTTTTAGATTGATGTGCAGAAGACGTGGGTTACTTATATAACATAGAACACACATACGCACAAAACAAAAACAAAAGCCATCCAGATATTTGATAATACGTAGTCAACAATATTTCTTTTTGATATATTCAATGTTTTTGAAAAGCTAATTGGGGAATCTCCCATGCGTCTGTCAGTTTGTCATACTGTGGGGGCTTGCGGGTTGCTGTGTTGCTAGAAGCTATGCCACCGGTATTTCAAATTGCAGTATTGAAGGATTCTACGGGGAAAATAATGAACAATGCAGGAAGCATCAAAGGAAGATGAAAGGAGTACACAGAGTCACTCTGTCAAAAGGAATTGGTCAACGTTCAGCCATTTCAAGAGGTACCATATGATCGAGAACCAATAGTATTAAAGGAAGAAATCCAAGCTGCACTGAAGGGAATGGCGAAAAACAAGGCTCCAGGAATTGACGGAATACCAATTGAGATGTTTCAACAAACGAATGCAGCACTGGAGGTACTTACCCATCTATGTCAAGAAATTTGGAAAACAGCTTCCTGGCCAACAGACTGGAAGAGATCCATTTATGTGTCCATCCCAAAGAAAGGTGATCTGATAGAATGCAGAAATTATTGAACAATATCGTTTATATCACTTGCAAGTAAAATTTTGCTGGAGATCATTCAAAAGGAGCTGTAGCAGTGTATTAACAGGGAACTACCAGAAGTTCAAGCTGGATTCAGAAGAGGATGTGGAAAGAGGTATATTATTGCTGATGTCAGATGGGTCTTAGCTGAAAGCAGAGAACACCAGAAAGATGTATACTTGTATTTTTATTGACTGTGCATTCCTAGGAGAGAGAGAGAGAGGGAATTTACTGGACCAGCTTGGGTCAGGAGTCTACCCAGGATGCCCACTAGCCCACAGGGTGCATTTGTGCTATTTGGGAAGGGTGCCCTTCCTCTAGGGAGATACAGCTCTGAGGCAAGACACACAACTCAGGCTTCATCGGCATCCACCCAGCCAGACAACAGTATAGGGCAGCCTTGTCATCCGCTGTTCAGTCAGCTATGGCTGGGCTGGGGGCACGCCAAATTACATGGTTTTCCTCCAAGCAGGTGGATGGGGAGGACAGCACTCCTTCCCTCCTCCCCCCAGGAACAAAAACAGCTCTAGAACTTTCCACTTTACCTCTCAAGCAGATCATGCTGTACTGGGACTGGTGATGATCTGTCTAGCATATTCCATAAAGAAAGTGAAATCCTTCTTTGTAAATATGGAGAAGATGATTAAACAGGAGCTGATACATTTATTACCATGTACAGCTAAAGAAAAAGAAATAGAAGTCACCTAAGTTTCATTTGCTGGTCCATCTAAGCGCCATCAAATGGTGTGAAACAAAAGATAATTTCTTTGAAGATTTACCACTGAAATGCAAATGGTTTATTCAAGGAAGGAATCAAAGTTCTCTTTCAGAAAGTTTTCATTTTAGGAACTTAGAAACAAGTGGGATGGTACAAGATTGTGTCTGCCAGGAGAGGGAGCAGGGGTGAAGATGGCTTCCCCAGGTCCCGCCTGAACCAGGATACCTGGCTCAGAGAAAGCAATCAGAATTTTCCTTTTTGACCGCAGTTCGAACCTACTCCCTATAAACTTGCTAATGATTTTCTGAAATCTGTTTGTAATTGTCGACCTTGTTCCCACACTAGACATAAAAACCCATCTGCTTTGCTGGTCTTTTCTGCGTCTGTTTTTTTTCCCCCACTCCCTGCTCGCTCCTGTGTTTGACAAGACTCCTGGCTGTGTTGAGGCCCCCTGGTTCCCATCGTCCCCTGCAGAGTGGGCTTCCCTGAGGGATCATCATTCGCTCAATCTTCGCTTCTCTGCCCTCTGGTGACATGGAATTTCCAAATTTTCTTTGACCCCTATGGCCAACGACTGCCCCTCCCCCAGCTCCTCAAGATCTCTTTAGACCCAGGACAGCTGGGCATATTTCCAAATGTCATTCTCTAGCCTTTGTGAACTGACCAGGCAGTTTCTCCTTTGTGGTTAGAGGGCAACAAATTTATCGTTGACTTATATACTTTGAGACACTGGGACTTTTCCTAGGTTTTCTGTTTCAGAGTTTATTGTCTATCTTCTGTCATAAAATACCCCTACTCGATTCAATTCAACACATTGAGACAAGCTCTGGGCCGAATGGGGCAATCAGAGCAGGAGAAGCTGATGATCAATTTTGCAACTTGACCCTAACTGGTTGAATCATCCCTGTCTGGGGCAGAGAGTTTGTGAAGTCTTCTTCTTCTAACCCTGTCATCCTGGTGTATCATCTTCTTGTTCAGAGAACGTTGGGTTATGAAACATCTTACTCTGTAGGTGTGGTGTAACTTAGGAGCTAACTATTCAGAGGTGCCTCGGTAGGTTTTAAAAGCCTAGGGAGAAAAACAAGCTGGCTCCTTTTAGAAATCTTTGGCTAAAAAAGCTGCAGAGGGTTTGCCAGAGCCAGGTTGTAAAAGGCAGACGAAATCCCCAAGCAACAAAAGATCCTTATGGGAAAGTCTCAACGTTGATGCAAAAACTTTCCACGCACATAGTTTAGGAGTCCTTTGGTTGAGCCATAAAATTGTTAGGCTGTAGGGCCAAGGAACTCAGAATAACAAGCCAAGAATGACCTTCATGAAGAGATTTAAAAGTGTTTTCTGCCAGGCGGGAAGAGACAGAGTAGGGAACCCTCAGAGTGGAGTGGGCTGTTGAGGAAATGATTGCATTATTTAATCCTCTAATTAAACAGTTGAAAACCTTCTGGAGTGTTTTGGTAAGTGTCCAGAGTTCAGAGACACCATGGAAGACAAAAAATATTTAGTCGAGCTTTATTGGATCATCGTGGAGTTTGGTCATCAGAACATTCATACTCTGATGTATCATTTTACATGACTCTCACTACAATATGAAATTGCTATGAGTAGAGATGGGAGATAAATGAAAATGTCTCCTGATGCTCTTGTAAGGTGTTGTATGACATGTATTTGTGGGTGGACGACTTGCTGTATTCTTGCTTTTCTCAGTTACCCAGACTACAAAGTGACTTAAATCTACTGATATAAACTAGCAACTCTGTAGGCCTGGTTTTCAGGCTTGGCTTACATTGGAATTACCCAAGGGGGAAGTAAGCACAATGTGACTGTCTTAGGCTGAGTTCTCTAGAGAACCAAAACCAGTAAAGCATATAAATATATAGATAGAGATATTTATATCAAGGAAATGGCTCATGCAGTTGTACAGGCTGGAACATCCCAAGCCTATGGATCAAGATAGAGGGTTCTCCTGATGCACGTAGCCACGGGGGCTGGTGAACGCAAGATCAGCAGGTCAGAGAGCAGGGCTCTTGCTCACAGGCTGTGAATATCAACGAATCCCAAGATTAGCAGGCAAGACCACAATTAAGCTGCTAGCTCAAGTCTCAAGAACTGGAGGTCAGAGGAACAGGAGCCAGGTGCAGGATCCAGGGGGAGCGAAAGTCCCCCAAGCCTTGCCAGAATGTTCCACTTATATATGACGCAGCCCACATGCCAAAGGAAACTCCTTTTCAACTGATGGGGTACTCACAGCAGATTCCATTATGGAGGTAATCACATTATATCAAATTTGATGATGGAAGTGATCACAGCATCATACGACTGCCAAACTACATCATAACTGCCAAACCACTGAGAATCATGGCTCACTCAAGTTGACACACAACCTTAACCACCACAGTGACCAAGGTAAATGAAAACACTGAGAGGTACGCAAGAATAAACAACACCTTTTTTTTTTTTATCATAAATGTCATAACATATACAATTCTGCAACAACAGTAATAACAACCAAAATTTTTTGAGTGGTTACGTAGATAGATATGTATACTATTTAGGTGTGCACGTGTATATATAGGTATAAATCCACTTCCATCAAGTTGGTTCTGACTCATAGGGGCCCTATAAGTATAGTTGTGGGCATTTGTATACATATTTATATGCGCTGCATATATAATCATTTTTATAATGGGTCACAATTATGGAAACTTCTTAGACATACCCAAACACTTTGTAGGACGGAGTTACTGGGCTTGAAGGCTAAGGACCACAGTCTGGGGGACATCTAGGTCAATTGGCATAACTTAGTTCATAAAGATAATGTTCTACATCCTAGCTTGTTGAGTAGCATCTGGGATCTTAAAAGCTTGCGAGTGGCTATCTAAAACACAACTATTGGTCTCTTCCTGTCTGGAGCAAAGGAGAGTGAAGGAAACCAAAGACTCAAGGAAGCAATTAGTCCAGAGGACTAATGTCTCACACGAACCACAGCCTCCTCTAGCCTGAGACCAGAAGAATTAGATGGTGCCCACCTACCACTACTGACTGCTCTGACCAGGGACATGATAGAAGGTCTTGGTTAGAATGGGAGAAAAATGTAGAACAAAATTCAAATTCATAAAAAAGACCAGACTTACTGGACTGATAGAGACCGGAGGAACTCCTGAGACTGTTACCCTAAGACACCTTATTAACCTAGAACTGAAGCCACTCCTGGAGGTCACCTTTCAGCCAAATAATAGATTGGCCTATAAAATAAAGAATAACACCCCTGAGGAATGTGCTCCTTAGAACAGTCAAGTATATGAGACCACGGGCAACCTTTCCCCAAAAGCAAAGATGAGACAGCTAGGAGGGGCAAGGAAACTGGAGGGATGGAAATGGCAAAGGCAGGGTGGAAATGGCGAGAGTGCTGACACATTCCAATGCTTTCTTCAGCTGCACATATCTATCTTGTGCGAAAAGAGCTTGCTGTTGTTAGCTGCCATTGATCTGGCTCCAACTCTGATCCCCACGCACAATGGGATCAGGCTGTTGTGATCTATAGAGTTTTTACAGGCTGATTTTTGGAAGTCAATTGCCAGGTCTTTCCTCCTAGTCTGTCTTAGTCAGCAAGCTCCACTGAAATCTGTTCAGCATCATAGCAACATGCGAGCCTCCCTGACAGACAGGTGGTGGCTGTGCATGGGGTGCGTGGCCAGGAATTAAACCTGAGTCTCCCACATGAAAGGCCAAGAGTCTACTACTGAGCTACCACTGCCCTCAGCAATGTGTATATGGAATACACAAATATAAAATAGGTATGTATATAGAAAGTCACATGATATCGATTTTGAGTTCAGTCCAATTTAGAATTTGCTGAAATCACCTTTAGTTTTTGTGGACAACCTCTATAAGATTTCAGTGTAAATTTTGTTTTGAAAAAGTTTATGATCTGTGAGAAGGGGTCTGATTTCTTCAACAGGAAACAGTTTATATCTTGAACCAAAGTTTGTGAGTTAGCAGGGTTCCTAAATGTATCAGTTACCTGTTGCTGCATAACAAATTTCCCCCAAACTTGGTGGTTTTAAGAAGAACTATTCATTGCTTCTCCTGAGTCTATGGGTCAGCTGGTCCGGGCTTGGCTGGTCTTGGCTGGGCTCAGTCATGTGTCTGAGGTCAGCTTGCAAGCTGGGTGTGGGCTGGTTGGTATAGGTTGGCTACCCTCGTATGTCTGCTGGTTTTCCAGCTTAGACAAGTGTTATGGGATGTCTTGGTTAACTAGTGCTGCTATAACAGAAACACCACAAGTGGATGCTTCAACAAACAGAAACTCAAGGGAAGAGCGAGCTAGAAATTCCATATCTACCCAAACTGCTCTTCAAGTATCGAGAATATAGAAAAACAGTTTTAAACATTCAAGATCTTGGTTTCTAAATATCATTTCCCTTTAAAAAAAAAACCAAGGCTCCTTGGAGAAATAGCTGATTCCAGGGTTGGGGCCCAAAAAGGACAGAATAAGCCTGGAACATCTTTTTGGGCCAGAAAGTAACAAAGTGCTCAAAGACTAACGAGTTATGTCAAAAAGACAGGAGGGGCTACTGTTGGTCAAAGGAGCCCTGGTGGGCCAGTGGTCAAGCACTGGCTGCTAACTGAAGGGTTGAAGGGTTAAAGGCTTGAACTCACCAGATGCTCCACGGGAGAAAAGAGCTGGCAATCTGCTTCCATAAAGGTTACAGCCTTGGAAACTATGGGGGCAGTTCTACTCTGTCCTATAGGGTCGCTGTGAGTTGGAATTGATTCAATGGCGTACAACAACACTATTGGTCAAATGTGAGAAATTTGAGCATAACAAAGAATGAATAAATAACATGGCCTCAAAGTAGCAGCCCTCAGATTACTTATTAAATACTTATTAAATACCAAGAAGGAAAGCCAGCTTTACAAGGGAAGTATTTAGAGGGCATCACTTTAATCAAGGGATCAAACATAACAACCCTAGTCCTGGGACAAAATGAAATCATGTGACCTCTGATGTGGTACACTGAGAAGGGTACATGTCACATCTGTGCTCTTCATGCCCAAAATGCATGACCTGAATCTTAGTAGAAAACAAAAAAATACAGACAGAGACACTTAGTGCAAAATAACTGGCCGGGACCGTTCAAAACACCAATACTGCAAATGACAAAAAGTGGCAGGAGGATTATTCTAGGTTAAAGAAGATTAAAGAGACACAAAAATCAAATGCAATATGTGATCCTACATATTGGAAAAGAAAAGCTATAAGGATATTTTTGAGACATCTGGGAAAATTTGAATATGGACTGTATATCTGATATCATTAATATTAATTTTCTAATGTATGTAATTGTATTGTGGTTTTGTAAGAGACTGCTCTTAGAAGAGATATTTAATATTTCAGGGTTAAGTGTCATGACATCTCCCACTTATTTTCGATTAATATCAGTAAAAAACAAGTCAGTGTGGCAAAATGATAACATTTGGTGAGTCTGGGTCAATGGGGGTTCATGTTGCTATTCTTTCAAATTCTAATAGGTCTGAAATTTCAAGATAAAAAGCTGGAGAAAATGTTTTGGATATTTGCACTAAAACTGAAATGACAAACTTTCTACTTTTATTGTGGTCTGAACTTTCTGAAGTTTTTCAAGTGCAAGAGCAGAAACCTCAGCGCTTCCCCAGAAGGGGTGAGGGAGTACCATAGGCCAGGAAGCCTTTGGGTACAAGCCCCGGGAAACTCTCCTGGTCCCTCCCAGCAGCCTCTTTATGCTTTAAGTTGGGACTTCACCGCAACGTGCGGGCCACCAGGTCTGATAGCTCACCCTGGGTTTTGAAATCAGTTTTGAAGCTGAGTTGCCCTGAGCTTCCTTCTACTGTTCTTTCTGGGAATGTTTTGGTGTCACACTGCTCTGGTGCTTTGTGCCCTCCATTGGGAAACCACAAGGAACATGGAAGCTGTCATTACCGCTCATCAATCCCTCTGTTTCACAACCACTCATTCTAGACTCAGTTGGGAAACAGGAAGCAGACACCATTCTTTAAAACTGTGGCTGGTTTCATTTCGGATTGACTCCAGGCTCATGTATCCAGGTCGCCCATGTGTGTGTTATTTAAAAAAAAAAAAATCATTCTTAAGCAAGACCTGAAATTTAGAATTCGAAATTTTCCTCTTTCTTCATGGTTCCTTCTGGGGCAGGACCTGGCTGGGTCTCTGGGCCTCAGAGGGTGAACTGTTCCTCTTGGCACACATCCTAGGCCCTCATGGCGACTTTCCAAAGTTGGGCTGCTGTCAGCCACCTCAGCATTTCCCCTGTGCTCATTGCCCAGTGCAGCCCCCAACCCTTTATGTGGCTTCTGGATTTTGTGGTGGCGCAGAGATTAAGAGCTAGGCCACTCACCAAAAGGTCGGCAATTCGAATCCACCAGCCACTCCTTGGAAGCCCCTGTGGGGCAGTTCTACTCTGTCCTGTAGGGTTGCTATGAGTCAGAATCAACTCAATGGCAATGGGTTTTGCTGTTGGTTATCTTCGGGGGAATTCCCACCCTTGCTTTCTGCAACAGGAAGTGATAAGGCCATTTGGCCTCTCCAGCTCTCCACGCTCAATTTGAAGAGCTGGTGAAAAATTACCTTCATTGGGCTCCCCTGTGTGATAAATTCCTTGCTATACACTTCCAAGCAGGAGACATCCTAGGGGAGAGCTGACTGAGGCTGGGTACCAAGTGGTGACGGCTCACATAGTTATCATGAAATCATTCTATGTCCCCCTTTCTATATCTTATCAGTGGGGAACTGGTAGAAGTTTTTAGAAGTAAAGGTCGTGGGCATCTAGTGTTTCTGTGAGTTTGAGCAGATAAGATTTAAAAGTTCAAGAGCTTTGATTTAGGATAGGGGTTTTGGGTAACGCATCATCAGTCAAACTCTGAAGGGGCTAGAGACTGACATCAGACATGTAGGCGGTCAACCAGGCTTACATGAAGGAGCCCCAATAAAAACTCTGGACACCAAAGTTCAGGTTTTGCAAGTCAGTGAAACTAGGTTAAGGAGGTGACTCTTAACTGGTTTGAATGATGTACTGGTGGCCTAGGGGAGGGACAGAAATAGGGTAGAGAGGGAAGATGTTTCAGGCTAGTGGCCCTTGGTGTGGAGGTGTGAAGCAGCATGGTGCATTCTGGGAACCATAGGCCATTTGGTGAGGTTTGAAAGTAGGTGAGAGACAAGGGGTGTGGTGAAAAAGAACCCTGAAGGGGTGTTCAAGGGACAGGTCACAGACAGTCTCACCTCCTGGTAGTGTAAGGAGTTTAAATGTCATTCTTTTAAGTCAGTGGTTTTCAATCTTTATCACGTGTGCATCATTTATTGTAAGCCATTACCTCAGAGGATCACTAATTATACCCGTTCCGGCTGCTGTGGAGTTGACTTTGATTCATGGCGACCCCATGTCACAGTAGAACTGTGCTCCATAGGTTCTCCAGTGACTGGTTTTTCAGAAGTAGATCGTCAGGCCTCTCTTCTGAGGCAGATCTGAGTGGACTTGAACCCCCAACCTTTTATTTTGTAGCCGAGCAAATGAACTGTTTGCACCACCCAGGGACTCCTCACTAATTATAGGTAATTCAAAGAGAAAAGATTCCACACAATATTTAAAATAATACAACTGAAGCATAATGTTTTAAAAAAAGAAATAAGAAAACTTGTTTCGTATCAGTGAAATGGTATTTTCTGTGCTCTTACCAAAGCTCAAGGATAGATGGAGAATTTGAGTCATCATATTCCATCAATTTCTTTTCTTGATCTTTCTAAAATTAAACATTCCTAACTCATAGTACACACCAGGAATGGCAGCCAATGTTTGGATTGCCCTTCTAGGCGGTCTGCGTATTCAGATTGAACAGAGACAGAAATTACCGATGATTCTTTCAGAAGACCACAGTCAGCGCTCTGTTGATTGCGAAGTCAACAAGAATGCCACACTCAAAAGCTGGAGGGTCAAGCGTTTCAGCCTGGGACGGAGCAGTGAATGGGTTCATCTCCATCTTGGTTGAATTCAGCTCCGGATTCATGTTCTTATTGCAACATTTGAATGTGGTTTTAAAATACAAAAAATAATATGCTATTGATTTCTTCCTCTGACAAGAAAAGAAAATCATCAAGGACTGGCAAAGAGCCAAATGCTCAGGAATTGAATCATCCATACAACATTTCCATTTTGGTTCAAAGTTATTTGTCTTTAGCCCTTTGAAGATAATACTCACATGTCTTCTTGCAGCCAAGTTACAGATGACAAATCTGAGTCAATCTGATTCTTAGTTCTTTGTAGCTAGTCTGCTTTTCACTCTGGTTGCTTTTAGCTTTTCTCTTTATTCTTTCATTTTGAAGCTTTGCCATGACATATGTAGATGTCAATTAAAAAACAAACACTAGATTTATTTTATGGAGCACCTGGCAGAATATTTTAACCTGCAGACTCCTGTCTTTATTCAGTGCTGAGAAATTGTCAACCATTCTCTCTTCAAATAGTATTTTTGCACCATTTTCTCTGTTTTTTTTTTTTTTTAATCTTCCTTCTATTTTCATTGGTTTTATGTTGCTGTTTTTTTTTCTTTCCCCTAATCCAGACCTTTACTTATGTTGTTCTTTCTTCCTGGAATGCCCTTCCCACCACCCCAGTTGCCCCCCGCCCCTTTCCTTCAAGGTTCAACTCAAATGATTCCTCTTCCATGAAGGCTCTTTTGATCCCCAACTAGATGTACCCCTCCCTCGTCTATGCTCCCAGCGTATGAGATTGTAAGCTCCCTGAGACCAGGGTGGTGGTGTGTGTATTTCGTGTAGGTACTAGCACAAAGCAGTATGCAGGTAATTCATGGCATGTTGATTGGTTGATCTTGGTGCATAACAAAATATTGGAAAATCACCACATAGAGGGAAACTAGAACTCTGGTTCAGGGGGAAGGGATGGGAAATATGGGAACTTCTTGGATAATACACTGATCATATACAGACAGAAATTTTTGCAAACAAATGGCAACTGTCATCTCAGAAGTAATGATAACTTTTAGTAGCTAATATTTACTGAGTCTCTAGGAGTCTCTGGGTGGTATGAATGGTTAACATGCTTGGCTGCTAACCAAAAGGTTGGAGGTTCAAGCCTACCCAGAGGTACCTTGGAAGAAAATTCTGGCGATCTATTTCCAAAAAATTCATCCATTGCAGACCCTATGGAGCACAGTTCTGCTCTGATATACGTGGGGTTACCATGAGTCAAAATTGACTCCACAGCACATGGTTGGGTTTTTCACGGTGTAACGGCCACTGTGCTCACCACTTGAGTTCATTGTATCAGTTCACGCTCAAAACAAGACTATAAAGAAAGGAGTATTGTTTGCAATTTCTAGCTGAGGTCACTGAGGCTCAGAGCCAGTGAGCAGCTGAACTGTGGCTGGAGCCAGGTCTGCCTGACTTGACGGTGTGCTCGCTCAGCTAATTAGTGTTTCAGGGTCTCCTGAAAGGCAATGGCAGCATACATGGGACCAGGTCACTTGTTAGATGTCATCAAGTTGTCTCTGACTCATAACAACCCCATGTATAACGGAATGAAACTTCGTCGGTCCTGTGCCATCCTCACAATAGTAGGTATGTTTGAGCCCACTGTTGCAGCCACTGTGTCAATCTATCTCACTGAGGGTCTTCTTCTTTTTTGCTGATCTTCTGCTTTACCAAGCACGATGTCCGTCTCCAGGGATTGGTCCCCCTGATAATGTATCCAAAGTAAGCAAGACATAGTCTTGCCATCTTGCTTCTAAGGAGCATTTTGGCTGTACTTCCTCCAAGACAGATTTGTTTATTTTTCTGCCAGTCCATGGTATAGTCAGTATTCTTCACCAATACCATAATTCAAATGCATAAATCCTTCTTTGGTCTTTCTTTTTCATTGTCCAGCTTTTACATACATATGAGGTAATTAAACATATCATGGCTTGAATACGAGCACCTTAGCCATCAAAGCGACATCTTTGCTTTTTAAGATTTTACAGAGGTCTTTTGCAGCAGATTTGCCTAATGCAATTCTTCATTTGATTTCTCGACTGCTGCTTCCATGGAAGTTGTTTGTTGATCCAAGTAAAATGAAATTCTTGTCAACTTCAATATTTTTTCCATTTATCATGATATTGTTCATTGGTCTAGTTGTGAGGATTTTTGTTTTATGTTGAGATGTAATCATATTGAAGGCTGTAATCTTTGATCTTCATCAGTAAGTGCTTCAAGTCCTCTTCACTTTCGGCAAGCAAGGTTGTGTCACTTAAAAAAACCAAACCAAACCCATTGCTGTCATGCCGATTCTGACTCATAGCAACCCTATACAACAGAGTTAGAACCAGCCCGTAGGGTTTCCAAGGCTATATAATCTTTATGGAAGCAGACTGCTGCATCTTTCTCCCATGGAACAGCTGGTGCGTTTGAACTGCTGACCTTTCAGTTAGCAGCCGAGTACTTTAATCATTGCATCACCAGAGCTCCTTTGTGTCACTTAGTGGCCATTAAATATTTCGAGTGTGTTGTTTGACCAATGCCACAGCTAAAACTTGCTTTCGTGCTGTAAATACTGATTTCCATGGCAACACTTGTATTCAGGCCAACTTAAAACCAAAATCACTGTTGGGCTTTTGGCAGCAGCTTTGAGCCACTACTTATATAAAATATAGCTGATGGCTTTTTAAAGTGGGAGGTACTAACCGCATCTAAGTTTTGAGATATTCACACTATGCTCAGGAATTCTGGACATTCTTCTTATAATTCTCAGATAATTCACAAATGTCTTAAATGACAATATGCAAGAAACGTCAGTGACATATAAGGAATCTTTCCACGTTTATATCTTTATATTATGGGAAATACTATAATTTCCACAAAGCTATAAAACCCTATCATTTTCAGAATAAGCACAACCATCCTATCAGATTTTTCTGCTCATAAAAATTTTCTTTTGGCTTGATCTACTTTGTCTGGAATTTAGAAGAGTTGTGATGTTCTTACAAAATGTGATGCTAATCACATGACAGTAAAATGCTCTCTCTTTGCGATTTTGTAAATACTAGGTCTGAGAATGAATTAGGGTGGTGGGGGGTGACCACCTTCCAAATGTGAATGCCAAGGTTATGAGTTTTGTTTTGAGTGCGTGGTTAGGGTAGGCGGAATGAGTAGCTTTCTCAAAATCACATGGGAAAACCAAGGCCGTCAATTTCCAGAAGGGTTTATTTTGGGGTGGACAAGGGGGGAATGTGGGAAGAACAGGTCATGTGGGGTGACAATCATCTATATTTCCCTTTTAGCACACCTTAGGGCACCTGCCTCAGCTATAACCGCCTTCGAAAGGTTTCTACATAAAGGTCCATGACTCTCAACACTGGCTGTTCTTTAGAAACACCTGAGGGGCTCGTAGACAATACTAATGCTTGGCCCAGCCTAGACAGATTAAAAAAAATTTTTTTTTTTTTTTAGAATCAGACTTTCCACAGTTTCAACCTTGACTTGGGTATTTTTTAAAAATGTCCTCTAGATAATTATTATTGCATTTTAAAAAGTATATATACATATATATATATATACATAGTTGTTGTTAGGTGCCGTCGAGTCAGTTCCGACTCATAGCGACCCTACGCACAACAGAACAAAACACTGCCTGGTCCTGCGCCATCCTTACAATCGTTGTTATGCTTGAGCTCATTGTTGCAGCCACTGTGTCAATCCACCTCATTGAGGATCTTCCTTTTTTCTGCTGACCCTGTACTCTGCCAAGCATGATGTCCTTCTCCAGGGACTGATCCCTCCTGACAACATGTCCAAAGTGTGTAAGATGCAGTCTCGCCTTCCTTGCTTCTAAGGAGCATTCTGGATGTACTTCTTCCAAGACAGATTTGTTCGTTCTTTTGGCAGTCCATTGTATATTCAATATTCTTCACGAACACCACAATGCAAAGGCGTCAATTCTTCTTCCGTCTTCCTTATTCATTGGCCAGCTTTCACATGCATATGATGCGATTGAAAATACCATGGCTTAGGTCAGGTGCACTTTAGTCTTCAAGGTGACATCTTTGCTCTTCAACACTTTAAAGAGGTCCTTTGCAGCAGATTTACCCAATGCAATGCGTCTTTTGATTTCTTGACTGCTGCTTCCATGGCTGTTGATTGTGGATCCAAGTAAAATGAAATCCTTGACAACTTCAAACTTTTCTCCATTTATCATGGTGTTGCTCATTGGTCCATTTGCCAATTCAACATTTTTTACATGTACAATTCAGCAACATTGGTTACACTGATCATGTGCAAACATCACCTTTTCCAAATTTGCCATCACCCCCAGGTAATTCTAACATGAAGCCAAGACTGACAACCAACAATTTTTTTTTTTTTTAATTTCGATTTGGGTGAAAGTTTACAGAGAAAATTAGTTTCTCATTAAACAGGTAATACACAAATTGTTTTGTGACATTGGTTGCCCACACCTTGATTTGTCCCCTTCTCCACCCCAGCTTCCTTTTGTTCAGTTTTCCTGTAGATTCCTGCCTTCTCATCTCTGCTTTTGGGCTGGTGTGCCCATTAGTCTTGTATACATGATTGAGTTATGAAGCACAACTGCCACATATAACCACCAAGTTTTTGTATGTTGTTTCTCAGGCTACAACTAATGAGATCAGAGGTTGGCACCTGACCCAAAAGTAGATATGATCCGGCCTTTGAGATGCAAAAACTCTGCCCAATAGGAACATCCTATACAGGAAAGATAATCATCTGACCCAATCAGATCTTCCATATTGGGAAATTTGAATGTAAGATATATAAAAAATATCAGCAGCAGACAACTGGTGGCACAGAAGAGGAGAGAAGGCAATGAGCAAGAGCTAAAGCAAGAGAAGCTATGAGAAAGCAGAGGACATGAATAGGTGGGAAGCAAGAGCTAGAAAGGTCAGTGGTGGGGGCGTAGGGAGGAGCTGCAGAGGGAAGCAGACATGGAGGTGTTGGGTCTGAGCCTGGAAGATTTCGTGGGTTCTGGTAGGATCCTTTGAACTGCCAATAGACAATCCAGCTGCTGCAGCATCTGCAATGGATATGAGGGATGCTTCATTCTCGCCAGCTTTTCGCTGTACATGCAGGTCCACATACCAGCAGCACCAGCATCACCTGGAGCTGGTTAGAAATGCAGGATACTGGGCCCCACCTTAGACATCCTGACAAAGAATCTGCATTTTTATGAGATTGTCAGGTGAATCATTTGCTTTGACAATTCTGTGGTTTGAGAAACTCAGCTTGGTGAGGTCTGGCTGATACCCTTCCTGGGCTTCCTTACTCTCCAACTCTCCTTATAAAACCTGAATTACCTGAGGGGAATCTGAGTGGGTCTCTGTTTCTTGCAACCTGAAAGATCTCCTTCCCCTATGGAAGGCAGAGATCATTTTCTGCATAAGAACTGCTTAAAGTTGGATAGACTTTGAAAATAAATCTGAGTATAAGGGTTTGCTGGAGGCTGCCTGTGCCATTCATCAGGTCCTTTCGATAATAGCTGGCCTTACAAAGGTATATGAATGTACATACAATGAAGTATTATTCCGCTATAAAGAGAAATGAAGTTCTAATACATGCTAGGACATGGGATAACCTTGAAAACATACTAAGTAAAATAAGCCAGACACGAAAAGTTAAGTATTATATGATCCCACTTACATGAAATATCTAGACGAGGAAACTGCATAGAGACAAAAGTAGATCAGTGGTTACTAGGAACTGGGAGAAGGGGCGGGGGATAGGGCCTTAATGGATACTGAGTTTCTGTTTGGGGTGATGAAAAACCTTTGGAAATAGATAGTGGCAATGGTGGCACAACACTGTGAATGTCATTAATGTCACTGAATTGTACACTTAAAACGGTTACAACGGGAAATTTTATGTTGTACATATTTTACCACAATTAGAAACAAAGCTTTACAAATATTTCTAGTTCAGTGGTTCTCAAAGTGTGGTCTCTGGACAAGCAGATTCAGCATCACCTGGGAACTTGTTAAAAACGCAGATTCTTGGCCCCACACAGACCTATGAAATCAGAAACTCTGGGGGTGGGGCCCAGCAATCTGTGGGTTAAGAAGCCAACTAGTGGACTTTGGTACATGCTAACATTGGAGAGGAAACCCTGGTGATATAGTGGTTAAAAGCTACAGCTGCTAACCAAGAGATCAGCAGTTCAAATCCACCAGGTGCTCCTTGGAAACCATATGGGGGCAGTTCTACTCTGTCCTATACTATGAGTCAGAATCGACTCCAGGGCAATGGATTCGGGTAATGTGGGAGAGGAGCCCTAGTGGCATAGTGGTTAAGAGCTCAGCTATGAGTTGGAATCGACTTGACAGCACCTAACGACAATAACAACGTTGGAGAATCATTGGTCTAGTTTATTGGTTTTCTACCATTCATTCTTTCATCTTCAGACCAACTGGGCAAATGACCCAGTAATGTCACATCTAATCCTTGGATAAAAATGTGGTGGAGCACCTCTAGTTGTAAGAATCCCAAACTGAAAATGACCCAAAATGCGCATAGCAGTAGAATGATAAACAAATTGTGGTATTTTCACACACTGGACCATAGGTTTGAGAATGAATGAATTACAACTACAGACAAAACGATGAATGAAAGAAGCCAGACAGAAAAGAACACGTACAGTGTGATTCCACTTACATAAAGTACAAAAACCGGCAAAAGTCATGTGTGTTGTTAGAAGTCAGGCTTTGTACTTGATGCTCCATGTGCCTGGGACATTGTCCCCATGGCAGCCTGTTTCCTGCCATGGATGGATTACCCAATAAGCAAGGTAAAATTGTGAAATTGTGCACTACAGATGAGTGAATAAACAGAAGTAAACCCATGCACACCTTGCTTGCTGGTTAATCTGCCCCTGTTCCTTGCTCTTCTCTGCCTAAACCAGCCCATCCTACCATTCTTGGTTTAGATGTAACTTTGTGGGAACCTTTCTCTGTCTTCTCAGCTCAGGAGTCACCTTGGGAGGGGGTAGTGTCTGGAAAGAGGCATGAGGGGTTATAGGGTGCTTGGTAACGCTCTGTTTCTTGATTTGGTGCTTATGACGTTATATGTTCATTTTGTAAAAATATATCAATCTGTACACTTAGTATTTGTGCACGTTTCTATATCTATGTTATTATACTTCAATAATTTTTTTAAATACTGTTGGGTGTTGTAAAATGTTTAGGTCCTGGTGTAATTTTCCTGCAGCATTCTTCTCCAGCCTGTAATTTGGGGCTTTGGTCCAGTCCCTTCTTTTCAATGTGTTGGTTCAGAAACGTTAGTGACCCATATAGCTGCATGAAGCAATCTTCAAAACCTCACTTGCAACAGAATGTTGACATTTGGAAAAGAATTAGTTTATAAAGTGTTTTAAAATACATCTTGACAGCGTTTCAGAGTAAAGTTTTTGCAATACAATTGATTTTTTGATTCGCCAACAATTTCACCAGATTGTTTTTTCTGCAATTGGGGTTTTGCTATCTTTTATTAAGGTTGCCCTCTTAAGTCATTTTTGGAATTCTGTGGAAAAGAAAATGTCAGTGTGATTATTTGTTCTCCATAAGCCCACCTGGCAAACACGTGAGCTTAGAGCTTTTGGGAGAAGCAATTTTAAGGAGTAAGACGAATATCCAAAAGATATTGTAAACCCATAATGAAGACATTTACAAATAATTATAGCTTCTTTCCAAAAAGCACAAATACTTATTATATATGCATGGTCTAACCTGCATTTTAGGTAAATAATCAGAAAAAAGAAAGAATCGGAAAAAATACCGACATAATCAGCATTTATTCAAGCTTAGAATGGCACAGTGCAGACACCTCCGCTGTTATAATTCACAAGGCAATTGAAGAAAGAATAATGTTCCCTTTGGAGAATTGCAGGGCTTGGTTTTATTTCCATTACTCAGATTGAGGTTGAATGGAAATTTCTTCCGTAGCTCTATCCAAATTGGTCTCTTGGGATTTTGAGGTAGAAGGAACATTCGAGGCTCTTTTGCACTATCTGCTTCTTTGACAGGTAAGTAAAATGCAACCCAGAGGGCTGAGAAGCCTCCCCAAGGCCTTACACCTCTGTGATTATTTGTTCTTCGGTGAAAGAGCTTGGGTGGGGCTCAGTCTGTGAACTTGACTGCCTGGGCTTTTCCCATGGACAAGGTGACAGTTGAGCAGGTCCTGATAGGAGGGAAAGAAATACCTGCGTGCCTAAAGCGGGAGTGAGATAGGCTAAGAATGAAAGCCTGGGGGCTTTCTAACCTGGTCTTTGACTGTTTTTCCTGGAGCATATTCAGAATGGACCCCTTCTGCCCCCTCTGGATTTTCCTCCTTCTTCCACCATTTTCTATTAATTTAATTCAGTGTAATAGGTTTTGAGAATCTGCTATGTACCAAGCACTTAGCTAGGTGTTGGGGATTTGGGATCAACATTGTCCCTACCTTCATGGTATGGAGCAAGGACAGATATTCAATAAATCATTGCAAGGGGGAAATATCAGGTGTCAAGAAATGTATAGTAGGATGTTGAAGCTAGTCTGGGGTGACAGAGAAAGGCTTCTGAGAAGATATGTCTAAGCCAAGAATGGCAGGATGAGTTGGGTTGAGCCAGGGAAGAGCAGGGGGCAGGCTGGGGTGGGGACAATGTCCCAGGCAGGTGGAGCATTAAGTGCAAAGCCTGGATTCAAGAGATGGTGTGTCATTGCCAGGGAGGCTTCTGAGTCTGTCCCACAAGCCTGAACTTCTATGACAGTGAGCTAACAATTTTTTTTTAATGTCTAAACTTATTCAAACTGTATTAAATACATTTTAGAAATAAGTAACCACCACCCATCTCTCAGTTTATCATACGGTTGTGGCTTGCATGTTATTACGATGCTAGAAGCTATGTCACCAGTATTTCAAATACCAGCAGGGTCGCCCAGGATGGCCAGGTTTTAGAGGTGCTTCCAGACTTTTTTTTTTACAGGCTAGGAAATAAGGCCTAGCAATCTACTTCCAAAAATTTGCCAAAAAAAACTTATGGATCACAACAGAATATTGTCCAACTTGCTTGGTTTGGACACATCATCAGGAGGGACCAGTTGTTGGAGGAGGCATCATGTTTGGTGAAGTAGAAGGCCAACGAGTGCGTGAGAGACCTTTGGTGAGATAGGGTGTCACAATTGCTCCAATGATGGATTTTAACATGCTGGCAATTGTGAGGATAAAACAGGACTGGGCTACATTTCATTCTGTTGTACAGAAGGTCACTGCGAGTTGGAGACGACTAGATGCTATCTATCTATCTGGGAATGAGTAAAGCTAAAACAATTATTTACAAGTGATTAATTCCGGGCGGGGGGGAATTGTTGCTGTCTTCAAAGTGGCTCAGCTTCCACTTCTTCATGGTTAAAAAGTTTTTAAAATATTTTAAAAAGTAGCATTAAAAATAAAGACATACCTATCATTTTCATGATACAAATGATGTATAAGATGTACTGGGACAAATAACAGGCAAGTCAAATGTACCTAGAATTCTGTGCTCATACTCTTTCCTTACTCCACAACCAAACGGAGGAAGTGTAGAGGCTGTTTCTGAATTATACCCATGTTCCATGGCCGGAGGCCAAGGTGGAGAATAAGCTAAAAACCAACTAATTCAAGGAAAGGCTGAAGATACAAACATGGTACAGTCTAGAGAAGAGGAGTCTAAGGTTGGAAATGATTTTCTTTGTACCAGTCAAGGAACGTGGGTTCAACCAACAACAACAAAAAAAAACCTACTACTGGCTCTCTTATGCCAAAGTAGTATTAATTGAAGGAGTCCCTGGGTGGCACAAACGGTTAAGAACTGGACTACTAGACAAAAGAAAGGTTGGAGATTCAAACTCACTAGAGGTGCCTCAGAAGACAGGCTTGGTGATCTGCTACAGCCTTGAAAACACTATGGAGCAGTTTTAGTCTGCATATATGGGGCCATCGTGAGTCAGAATTGACACGACAACAACTAACAATGATAAGAACAGCAGTATTAATTGAAAGACAATTTGGGTTTACATAAATGGGGATTAGGGTTGGAGATCAGGGCTGGCGAATGGGCAGAACTAAGGAAAGCACAGAACTAAGGATACAGGAAATGCATTGCACACGTGCCACAATATCTCCCAATATCCCCTCCATCTTTGTGGTACTTGCCCAAGTCCTGAAGCAAGTAAGCATCTGATTGGCTGAATTTAAATGCTAGGCACCTTCTATGCTGGAGAAACCAGGAGACAGCAGAGGGAAGCAGACATTGAGAAAGGGCCTTATACAAAGAATGGATAATATAGGGACCATCCAAATTGGGTATTGTCTTAGGCTGGGTTCTCTAGAGAAGCAAAACCAGTAAAGCATATATGGCACTGAGTCGATTCTGACTCATAGCAACCCTATAGGACAGAGTAGAACTGCCCCATACGGTTTCCATGGAGCACCTGGTGGATTTGAACTACTGATCGTTTGGTTAGCTCTTAACCACTATGCCATCAGGGTTTCCAAATATATATATGGAGAGAGATTTATAGCAAGGAAATGGCTCATGCAGTTGTAGATGCTGGAACATCCCAAGTTGGTGGGTCAGGATAGAGTCTTCTCGTAATTCACGTAGCCACAGGGGCTGGCAAACCTGAGACTGGTCAATCAGAGAACAGATCTCTTGCTCACAGGCCGCAAATATCGACAAACCCCAAGATAGGCAGGCAAGACCGCAGGTAAACTGCTAGCTCAAGTCCCAAGAACTGAAGGTCAGACGAACAGGAGCCACCTTCAGGATCCAGAGTAAACAAAAGCCCTTGAATCTTGCCACAATGCCCACTTATATTCGATCGATGCAGACCACAAGCCCAAGGAAACTCCCTTTCAACTGATTGGCTACTCACAGCAGATCCTACCATGGAGGTGATCACATTATATCAAATGTCTTCATGGAAGTGATCACAACATCCTCTGACTGCTGAACTATATCCTAAGTGTGAAACCACTGAGAACCATGGCCCAGCCAAGCTGACACACAACCTTAACCATCACAGATATACGACCAACACTTGTCATTTTCTTGCTTATTTATATCTTTGCTTGTTTATTTTCTGTCTCTTGACCCTGGGGTATAACCTCTTCAACATCCAGTACCTCATCTATTTTGTCCACTGTGGTATCCCTAGGCAGAGAATAGTTGACAAACGATAAATATTATGGAATGTATTAGTGAATGAATGCTCCAGGGATGTAAACCTATTCCATATTGCTTCATATTTAGACAAGGATGAGTATGTCATTGTTTTAGGGATGTGGATTTTGGCTTAAGGGAAGGAATACTTTTCTAACCACAGGATTATAATCCATCTCATAAAATAACATGTCTCCAAGTTTGGAGGGGAAAATAAATTTCATTGTAGACATCCACTACCACTTCCTGTGATAACGGCCCCTGCAAACTTTTGTTTGGAACCTTCCTTCCCCACTCTTGGGCCATGTATTTTCTGGGAAGCTCAGAGGCTAGTCTGATTTATAAATATCATTCCCCTGGTCACTGAAACAGAGGCATGTGACCCAAATCAGAAGAATTGGAGCCAACCAGATCCAACTTAGGACTGTTTTTTGAGCCATGGGGGAAGCAGACTCTCTTCAAAGGGATTTGGTGTCATGATGATGAGCTCCTGTAGCAGCCAGGGACCACCATGTAAAACTCGAGAACAAAGCCGATACATGAGAAGGTGAGCTCAGAGAAAGAGAGAAGTCCTGAGCTGAATGCTTGAAGCCAGATCCACCCTGAACTTTTATTACATGAGACAATTTTTCCTTGGGTTGGGGTTTCTGTCAGTTGCAATCAAATGAGCCTTGAAAGATAAAAGTGCCAACTCAGATCAATTGCTAGTGCCCTAGACATTGTGTTGAGGAGGATCCTGAGGTCAAATTCAGATCCAGTCTGTCGCAGGAGCGGAAGTGGGGGTGGTATCATACATCCGTGTGTTTGTCATCTCCAGACTAGATGTTCGTGTCTCAGGACTTTATAGAGTCCTACCTTAAATTAAAGGCTGGGTCCACAACAGTGCTGTTCTATGGAAATACAAGACAGGCCACACATGTAATTTAAAATTTTGCAGTAGCCACATTAAAAAGAAACAGGTGAAATTAATTTAAATAATACCTTTTATTTAACCCAGTATATCCAAATATTATCCTTTCAACACCTGGCACTAGCTACATTTCAGGTGCTCAGCACCCACATGTTACTATGGCTATCATTCTGGACAGCGCAGGTGTAGAACCACAGAGTGTTGGCATCAGAAGAGATCTAGAAGCAGCTCCTATAACATCCTCCTTTTACAGATGGGTAAATGGAGGCTGAGAGAGGAGTGAGTGACTTTCCAAAGCACTTAAGTAGCTGTAATGACTTTCTGTGACATCATTTTTCCTTCTTTTCCAAACCCTAAGACTGTAGAGTAGATGTGCTAGACAGAATAATGCCCCTCCTCCCAAAGAAGTCCATTTCCTAATCCTCAGAACCTATGAATACGTTACTTACATGGCAAAGGGGACGTTGCTGATGTGATTAAGTTAAGGATTTTGCAGTGATAACGTTCTCCTGAATTATCAGTTGGGCCCAATGTAATCCCAAGGGTTTTCATAAGAAGGAGGTAAGAAGGTCAAAGTTAGAAGGCGGAAATGGGATGGCAGAAACAGAGGTTGGAGGGATATACCTTGAAGGTGGAGAGAAGGGCCAAATGCCAAGGCGTGCAGGCAGTGTCAGAGGGGGTGACACCAAAATGGATGTCTATAAAATTTTTGTGCAGTATTTCAGCAGAAATTTATTCTTTTTTATAAAAATATCCCTCTAGTTAGTCATAACAACAGAGACATGACTATAAACCTTTATCAATATACCTACAAGGCTAAAACCCTATGCTAATTTACTTTTTAAACCTTCCAATACCCTCTTGGAGCCCTGGTGGCATAGTGGTTAAGAGTTTGGCTGCTAACCAAAAGGTCGGCAGTTCAAATCCACTGGGGTATCCCTAGGCTGAGGACAGTAGACAAACGATAAATATTATGGAGTGTATTAGTGAATAGTAGAGGCAGTTCTACTCTGTCCTATAGGGTCGCTATGAGTTGGCCAACTCCATGGCACCTGACAACAACAACAATACGCTCTGGTCAGAGCTGTCATTATTGCCCGATTACAATGACTTCAAATCGTGTGGTTTAGTCTACAGGTGTTACAAGCGCACACTATTGGTTTTGT
This sequence comes from Elephas maximus indicus, assembly GCF_024166365.1. Classification (NCBI taxonomy): domain Eukaryota; kingdom Metazoa; phylum Chordata; class Mammalia; order Proboscidea; family Elephantidae; genus Elephas; species Elephas maximus. Next base: position 43,915,031 of record NC_064843.1, read on the forward strand.
TGCTGCCCATGTTTTTATAGTGGCTGATTTTGTCAAATTTTCTGGTCCTTTAGTTACAATATCGTGGTAATTAGCATGAGGGTGGTGACACCATGAATTACTGCACTGGGTGACACCAACCCCAGTAATGCCACTGAGTGCAGGCAGTCTCTAGAAGCTGGGAAAGGCAAAGAAACCAATTCTCCCCTGAAGCCTTAAGAAGGGATACATCCCTGCCGGCACCTTGATTTTAGACTTCTGACCTCCAGAACTTTCAAGATAACAAATTCATATTGTTTTGCGGTAATTTATCACAGCCCCAATAGGAAACTAATCTAGTGGGAGTTGGCTCTGCTGAGTGAATTTTTTTAGATGGAAACTAAAGCCCTCCTGTAATAAGACCATTCATCATCAGTCTGGGGAATGCAGTGTCGTATGTGGTCAATTTGTGTACACCATTCTCCACTCCTGTGGGTTATAGTGAGGAGTAAAATTCTCTAGCGCTGTCCTCAGCATCCCACCAAAGCTTCTACCAGTGAAAGGTGACAAGGAGAATCTTTCCACTCCAAGTCTACCTCTGGGTAATTGTGTCCCTAACCTTTTGGTAGGCTCCAGGTCTGGGCCAGAGAAGGTGTCTACAAGCTCATGGGCAGGTTATTTTCCTCAGCTCCTTCTAGGAGGTGTCCCTGGGTGATGCAAATGATTAACATGGTCAGCTACTAACCGAAAGATTGGAAGTCCAAGTCCACCGAGAGGCTCCTTGGAAGAAAGGCCTGGAGATCTATTTCCAAAAAATCAGACATTGAAAACTCTATGGAGCACGGTTCTGCTCTGACACACCTGGGGTCTCATGAGTCAGAGTCAACTCGACGGCCACTGGTGTTTTCCTTCTAGGAAGTGGTATGGAGGCTAGCGAAGCAAGAGCCGTTCTCTGGCATTCCAGGAATAACGTGGCACAAAAGGAGAAAAAAAAAAGGCTAAAAACACTGTGGTTCACATTAACCTTTCCTTTTATTAACTGCCAAAGCACAGCTAGAGAACTTTAAATGTGACATTTTCGTCACCCAATTTACTTATTTGGACAATGTAGATTAATAAACACAGCTGGGATTAGTTCAAAGAGCACTGGACTGAGGACTCGGGCTTAGCCAGGAATTAGGTCTGTAACTTCAGGTCAGTGTTTTATCATCATCAAAAAGAAAAGCTGAACTTGAAGTTCCTTTGTGGCTCTCAGATTTTATTACCTTAATTGTCTATAGGGAGTTTATTGCTGGTTTGAGAAATAATAATCATAAAATACACACTTGGGGTGTTCCACAAACCCTGATTGCTCCTTTAGAAACACTTCTCGTTATGCTTGATTTCGGTATGAGTTTGAGTCTCATGGAATCATACAATATAGGCAGGACCATGGAAATTTTCCACCCCAACCCTTCATTTCACAGTTAAGAAAACTAAGGCTCAGAGCGGTTAAAAGACTTGCCCAAGGTCTCAGGACTGGGTATGGACCTAGCAGGTGTGGAAGTGAGGTCTCTTGATTCACAAGCTGGAACTCCTCTGACTCGATCACCAATTTCCTTATTTTGTCCCGTTTATCAGTCTATGGCCTCTCCTAAGAACAGACGTCAGGAGAGCCCTCCAGACTGTGTCAGTGTCAGCTCTGTGGTGAAGAACGAGGGAGAATGGTGCTAGGTGCATTGTCAGGTGGCAGGAACTCCTGGGAGGCTTTGGGTAGTGGTTCGTATTGGTCCTTGAGTGGTGCAAATAGTTTGTTCTTGACTGCTAACCTAAACGTTGGTGGTTCAAATCTACCCAGTGGCAACGGGGAAGACAGTGCTGGTGATCTGCTTCCATAAAGATTTATAGCCAAGACAGCCCTGTGGAGCAGTTCTATTCTGTAACACGTGGCATCACTAGGAGTCAGAATTGACTCAAACAGCAACGGGGTGTTTTTGTTGTTGTTATTTAGTGTTTCAGCCAGGATTGCTTCACTGCTCCACAGTCGCCCTGGTCACTGCTGGTCACTAAATTGTCCTCTAAAGGGGACTGCCCATCGCAAAGCTTACGTTTTATAGAGTGGAGGTTACAAGTTAGGGAGAGGATAAGTTTTGCCACAAAGGGGTTCTCTTTTTCTGCCCTTATCTCTACACAACACTCCATTTCTCCTCTAAGAATCTGGTGAATAAATTAAAAAAAAAAATCAGTTCCAAAAAATTGTTCCTCCTCAAAGAAACTGGCTAATAAAAAAGAAATTGTAGATTTCCTTTATGGCGTGTTCTAGCTCTGAAGTACTCAGTGTATAACAAACCAACCCAGGGAATAACAGAATCCTGGGACCACATCAGTTCTATTGCTAACCATGCACAGCAGTAGGCATTGATTTGTGACCACTATACTCAGGTTCAAAGCAGTTAGATTTCTCCTTCCCTATTTTACACCATACACAAAAATCAATTTCAGATAAGTTGTTGATCTAAATATGAAAGGGAAAGCAATAAACTTTTTAGAAGAAAACATAGGAGAATATCTTTATATACTTGGGGTTGGTAAAGCTTTCTTAAGGATATAAATTGAAAAACTGGACCACATGGAAATTTAGAATTTCTGTTCCCCAAAAGACTATTCAGAGAGAAAGCCACAGAACAGGGAAAGATATTTGCAATATTTTTGTCTGTCAAATGGCTCATGTCCAGAAGACACAAGAGCTTCTACAAATTGATAAGAAAAATTTGGACACCCAAAGAGAGAAATGGAAGAAGAATTTAACAGGCACTTCACAACAGAGGATATCCAAAATCCATAGTACTTGGCCAATGCCAAGTACTATGTTAGGGGCTTCACATACAACCAATACCAGTTGCCGTCAAGTTGATTTCAACTCAAGGTGATCCCATGTGTGTCAGAGAAGAACTGTGCTCCACAGGCTGATTTTTAGGAAGTAGATTGCCATACATTTCTACTGAGAAGCCTCTGGGTGGACTCAAACTGCCAACCTTTTGGTTAGCAGCAGAGAGTGTTAATCATTTGCACTACCCAGGAGCCAACATCAGTATAAATGGGCTGTCTCTGGACTACCAGGCTTTTCATTGAATGTGAGTCAAGAGGAATGTATCAGACAGAAACAAAGTTTGGCTGCAGATAAAGAAAGGATTAACAAATGTTTATTTATTCTTAGAGATCTCACACAACAAGGAGCGCAGAGGCGGAATCTGCAGCCGCACAGCTCAGTGAGGTCAGGCTCAGGCCCTGGGGGTGCAAATCTGGGTGCTGAGGATGGAGGTGGATTCTACCCAGCAGTAGTGACTGTCATGGGGGTATTAGGGATTGCATTGTGTCCCCCCCAAAATATGTGGAAGATCTAATCCTGGGTACCTGTGAATGTGACCTTGTTTGGAAATAGGGTCTTTGAAGATGTTATCAGTTAATGTGAGGTCGTATTGGAGCAGGATAAGTCCTAAACCAATATAAGTAGTGTCTCTACAAAAGAGGAAAGGAGACAGACTCACAGAGGGAAGACGACCATGTGAAGAATGAGGCAGAGATGGAGTTACACTGCGGCTGCAAGTTAAGGAATGCCTGGGACCACCAGAAGCTGGGAGAGCCAAGAAAGGGTCTTCCCTAGAACCTTCTGAGGGAGTATGGCCTGTCAACACCCTGAATTTGAGCTAACAGCCTCCAGAACTATGAGACAATGTTTTGATTATTATAAGACACCCAATTTGTGGTGCTTTGTCACAGCAGCCCTAAGAACTAATCCAGGGGACACATTCTCATCATAACCACGTCATCAGCAACATGAGAATGGGGGTCCTTCTCAGCTTACTCATTACTTTAAATGTTAACTAGTTCTTTTTTTTCCCAAAGGAAATACTTGTCAACATTTTGAATATAAAAATATATTTTGACATAAGATTTTCCATTTACCTTTTATCTGTAATGTTCTCACAATTTGCACTTGCACTTAAGACTTAGTTCAGGTTAGTTAAGGAAGCAAATTAGTTTGACAAAAAATCATTAACTTGGTTTTCTGGTGAATGGGAAGTCATAGCTCTTCAGTGTGATCAAATGGGACAACATTCCCTTTGTTAAACATTTGTTGACATTTTCTTCAAAATGACACTGTATTTCATTGCCCTGCTTTGATTGTGAAGCGCATTGTCTCACTCCAATTAGGAGAGGTGAACTGGTTTTAGGGTGGTGTGATGGTTAAGGTTGTGCACCAACTTGGCTGGGCCATGATTCTCAGTGGTTTGACACTTATGTGATGATATAGTTGGCAGTTATGTACTAATGTAGCTATTCTCCATTTTGTGATATAATGCAATCACAACCATGATGTGATCTGATGCGATCAGCCAATCAGTTGTAAGAGAAGTTTCCTCAGGGTTGGGGCCTACATCCAGTACATAAGGATGTTCTGGCAAAGCTTTCTGGCTTTTACTTGCTCTGGATCCTACGTCTGGCTCTTCATCATCTGACCTCTGGTGCTTGGGACTTGAGCCAACGGCCTGCCATACTGCCTGCTGATCTTGGGATTCATTGGCCTCCACAGGCTGTGGGCTAGCAGCCTGCTGTCTGACCTGCCACTCTTAAGTTCAACAGCCCCTGGAGCTAAGTGAGTCATGAGAAGTCTCCATCCAGCCTGAAGCCTGATCCACGGACTTGGGACTTGCCAGCCTCTACAACCACATGAGCCATTTCCTTGAGATAAATCTCTCTCTCGTCATATATATACACTTCATTGGTTTTGCTTCCCTAGAGAACCCAGCCTAAGGCAGGTGGCAAGTGGCATTTTAATAAAATGACAGATTGGGATGGGATGACAGGCAAGACAGTGGTGTCCCTGGATGGGTTTAAAGAACAGATGTTTATTGGTTACAAAAGAGAAGTAACATTTTCACTGAAATATCTATATTTTTAATATGCCAGAAATTATGTCCTTTTTGATCATTTAAAGTTATGATATGAATATTTAGATATGATTTCATGTTTGGGGTGTGGGTACAGAGTTTTTGAAAATTCTTATAGTGGGTTTACAACAAAAAAGGGGTGAAGTTTATTGGCTCAAAAGCATCCTCGGGTGCAGGAGGTGGTGTGGAAGAGGCCCCACTGAGCTCGGAATCCATGAAGTGTCCAGGTAGGGTCTGGCGCACAGTAGATGCTTCACAAATGCTCTTTGATGGATGGATTAATTTCACCTTCCTCTCTCATCACACATTTTATTGTAACTCCCAGTGTTTATCAAATTATTGGATGATGACTCAGCTGCTGTCTCATTTTTTGATTTTTCACTTATTAAAGGCAATTGTCCTTTATACACCTTTATACACCTATCTTCTGCCTTTTTTTTTTTTTAATAAAAGGAATCACAGATGAAAAGGTCAAACGTTAGAAGTTATATAGTAAAACAAATCTAGCATTTAAAATTGTTTTTTGAGAAAGTGGCCTGGGGATAAGAGAGTCACTTAAGTTTTTCTGCTTATTAACACAATTTTTAATTTTCCCCTTAAATGGCAAACTCCACATTATCTAGCTTCGGTAAAGAATGGCGTATTTGGATTAATTATTCTACTTACTACAAAATTATTATCATACCTATATGTTAGTTTTCAAAACACATCAAAGAACAGTTGATATTGTCACATAATTACTTTTCCTTTGGCAAAAGAGATGACATTTCAGGATTCTGTATGCCTCCGGATCTTTCTTATAAATGCTAATTATCATTGTCTTATAGATGTGTGAAAGTGCTGGGTAATAAGGTGCTCATCCAGACAAACAGAGCAGCAGAAACATTCATTTTTACTGTGCTCGGAATGGAGACTGGAAAAGGCTGGCAGATACAACAAAAGGCGTATAAACCATTACATGAAGTAATTACACTGAAATCAAGGAGCGTTTTATAAGTTTTTAAATTTTAATGAATAAAGTGGGCTTCCCTCTGGCTTTTACATTTACAGTTTTAATGTTCTCATATAGTTCTGCTGTGTGATGGTTTGCTGTAATATAGCCTTTCTCACTATCATTTTGTAACTCCCACTGTCTTAGTCATCTAGAGCTGCTATAACAGAAATACCACAAATGGGTGGCTTTAACAAAGAGAAATTTATTCTTCCACAGTTTAGGAGGCTAGAAGTCTGAATTCAGGGTGCCAGCTCCAGGGGAAGCCTTTCTCTGTCTGTTGGTTCTGGAGAAAAGTCCTTGTCGTCAGTCTTCCCTGGTAGAGGAGCATCTCAGCACAGGGACCCTGGGTCCAAAGGAAGTGCTATTCTCCTGGCTCTTGTTTCTTGGTGGCATGAGGTCCCCCTGTCTCTTCGCTTGCTTCTCTCAAAAGAGATTGACTCAAGATAAAATCCAATCATACAGATTGAGTCCTTCCTCATTAATATAGCTGTCTCTAATCCTGCCTCATTAACTTCATAGGGATAGGATTTACTACACATAGGAAAATCACATCAGATGACAAAACGGTAGACAACTACACAATACTGGGAATCATGGCCTAGCCAAGTTGATACACATATTTTTGGGGGACACAATTCAATCCATGACACTCACCAAATGACTGGGTGCAACTATGCAAATTAGGTGCTTGTGGCCCACCAAGGGATTGGATAGCTTGCTAATAATGTAAATAAGGTGCATGGTCCCCTTATGGGGGTGGGTCCATGCAAATAAAGTGTATGGAACCAAAATGAGGAGATTGGCCAGTTTTGCCATCCCACTAGGCTTAAAGGGAGACAGAGAGAGGGTAGGAGAGGAGCTATAAGGCAGAAGAGAGTGAGAGACGGCAGCCCTAGACACCTGTGGTGGGGCTTGCCAACTCATGGAGCTAAGAGGTGTAACACTACCCCAAGGAGGCCCCCAGCAGGGCCCAGTGGCAGAAAGCAAGAAGAAGCTGTTTTGATCTAGCAACTGCATCTGAGTTGTTCCTGTTACTTCCAAGTTGATCCTGACTCTGAGTTGTACCCTGTTACTTCTCAAATAAATCCCATAGTCGTGAGTATTGTCTGTGAGTTCTGTGTGGCCATTGCAACAAATTATCGAACCCAGCAGAGGAACAGAGTGTGCGTGAGAGGGACAGCTGGTGTCAGAATTGGTAAAAAGTTTGGAGGGTGGAGGCATGTCTGACCTCTGCCTCGTAAGGATCAGTCTCGAGTTGTTGATCTTGACTCTATTTCCTTCTCGTGAAGTTAGAAGATGTCAAATGCCGCCGCCACGCCATTCTTACAAGTTCTCTTCCTGACGAGTAGTTTGCATATTTATAGGAAACTAAGGAGTGATGCATAAATAAGAGAGTTTAAGTTCTTATAATGCAAGAATCAGGAAACTTTAGAATTGGAGGAAACTTTAGAATTGGAAGAAACTTTAGAAGTTATTGATGCATAGAAAGAGAATGCCAGGCATAGCTATAGCTATTCCTTTAAAATATAGCTTTCATAATTGACCCGTTAGCAATTTGGGGCACAAAAATCATTGAGGCTCTTGCTCTACATTAAGTTCACATTATCATTACTCACTGCAGATGGGTGCCTGGAAATTGATGATGTAGGCAAGTCTCATTTTATTAGTAGGTTGGGTTCCTTAATGTGCTGCTTGGATATATGGGATTTAGAAGATGATTTTCCATGGAATCAATGTGGAGTGAGTAGCGGTTGGATTGCTAGGCCAAGACACAAAACCTGTAAGTGAATCAATCACCCTGTGGTGAGACCCAACTTATCTTTTCACCTACCATGAACTTTTCACAGTTCTGGCTCCAACATGGTCTCTCTCTGAAGGATTCAGTGAGACCAGAGGTCAAATCCCAGCTGTGTTTCTTTGGGCAAATTGACTAATCTTTGTGTGCCTTAGTTTCCTCTACTGTGAAATGGGAACAATCATACTCTCCGGTGGTCGACAGGCTCCAAGATGTTCCCCAGTGAGCCCCTCCTCTCCTGGTATTTGTGCCCTGTGTAGTTCCCTCCCATCCAGAATAGGGCTGACCTATGTAACCAATAGGAGATTGTTGAAATGACAGAAGTTGACTTCTGAGATTAGGTCATAAAACATATTGTAGTTCCCTTTCTCCTGGATTTCTTGCTCTGAGAGAAGCCACCTGCCATGTTGTGAGGATACTCAAGCAACCCCACGCTCAAATGGTCCACTAGTCGAGGAACTGAGACCTCTTGCCAAAGCCCCAGCATTCTCTTGCCAGGCGTGTGAGTAAGGATCCTTCAACCCTAATCAGCCCTTCAAATGACTGCAGCCTCGAGTGACACCTTATCTGCAGCTTTGTGAGAAACCTCAAGTCAGCCAAGACACTCTTGGGTTCCTGACCCATGGGAACTGTCAGATAATAAATGTTTATTGTTTTAAGCTACTAAATATTGGGGTAATTTGTCATGTTGCAATAGATAACTAATATGGCACCTCACAGATTAGATGATGTAAGGAATGTAGAGGATTTAGGCTAGTTTGCGGGCAAAGAAAACACACAATACATAAAAAAAAAAATTTTTTTTTTATTATCATTAAGGAGACCTGGTGGTACAGTGGTTAAGCCCTCAGCTGCTTACTGAAAGGTTGGCGATTTGAACCCACCAACTACTCAGCAGAAGAACGATGCGGCAGTCTTCTTTCTTAAAGATTACAGCCTTGGAAACCTCATGGGGCAGTTCTACTTTGTCCTATAGGGTCGGTATGAGTCACAGTCGACTCAACAGCAAAGGGTTTGATTTTTTGGATTATTATTATCATTATCCCACCGTTGTGCTTTGAAGACCTAGTGAGCTGATAGATTTAATTAGCAGAAATGAAACAACCTTACCGATAATCAGTCACGACCACATAGACAGTACTGAGAATAGCAGGAGACATTTTCTTATCACAGTTCTTCTCTCTGATCCAACAAAATTGTGAGCCTCAGATAATGCCCACAGTTCCTTTGCCTTTGGTCTCCCTGCTCTTCTCTTTCCTACTCCTCTGTCCTCCCTCCAGGGCCCTGGCTCCATCTAGCAGCACCCAGGGGTCAGGGAGGTGGAGATGGCCAGGTGATTCCTGATTCCAGCCTAGTACATCTATGACCCTCCACAAGAGAGTGCATAAGTTTGGTGCTGTTTTATGCTAAAGACTCATTCCCATTGGGTGCAGGTTGGTTTGAAGGAAGAGAGTTAGCAACCCCAGGCTATTATGTTGTTGTTATTTGCCATTGAGTGCACTCCCACTGGAGCCCTAGTGGCGCAGTGGTTAAGATCTTGGCTGCTAACGAAAAGGTCAGCAGTTCAAATCCACCAGCTGCCCCTTGGAAACTCTATGGGGCCGTTCTACTCTGTCCTATAGGACTGCTATGAGTTGGAATTGACTCGATGACATCGCTTTGGTTTGGTTTGGGGCTCTGACCATCGTCTGTCTTAGTATTATAATATTATATACAATATATATTATAACAAGAGTTTAGGAGTTTAATACTATATAATATCATTATTATATAAGATAAAATATTGTTATGATATTAACACTACAATATTACAGGTAGTTCCTGACTTACAACGAGGTTCTGTTCTGAAAAATCTGTTGTAAGTCGGTTCTGACATAAATCAAATACTTTTTTTTTTCTAAGTTTTCATTACTATTGCCTTTTATTATCAGTTCTATTACTTTATGTTTCTAAATCCACCCTCTATTTGTCTTTGGGGGTTGGAAACATTACATATAAACTTAGAGAATGATAACAATGGTAAGCAAATTACATGCTGCAGTATTGTGTGTGGTACATATTACTAACTATAAGATGTGCAAAAAAGAAAAAAAAACAATAACAACAGATGGCCATAAGTGCGGTTTGTCATAACTTGAGTATGTTGCAAGACAAGAACTACCTGTATAATAATATTTAGCTTTTGATGACTATTTTTCTTTATTATTTATTGTGTTTTAGGTAAAATTTTGATGACTATTTCATGCAGTATTTCCACCTTTTCAAATGTACAATCCTTCTGCTTTTGTAGTTCCTGTTTTTGGAGGAGGTGAGAGGAGAGTTGATTTCCTGATACCACCTGCAGTCATTTGTCTGGACAGGCCTCAGTTACGCTGAACTGGACACTGCTCTGAGCTCAGGGATCTTATTTCAGATCCTTGCTAACTTACCTGCAAGGACCCAACTCTCAGTCAGCCCAGAAGCACTCAAGTCTACCAAGAGAAAGAAAAATCAAACACAAAATTATCCAGAATTTGCATTCCTGTAGACATATTTAAAAAACCACATTAGAGCAAATCAGCAATGTTAAATTCTTCCATTGTTATGAGGCTTAATGGAAGAATTTGAGGGAATAGAAAGAATTCTTGAGAGTGCTGATTAATTCAAACAAACATTAGGCTGAAAATTTCGCAAGAGAAAGAAAGATGGAAATAAGAACGTGATTAGGAACTTATTCTCAGAGTTCCAAGATAACTGAAGGAACTGAGCAAATATAGGCAAATGCTTTACCTGTGTTACCTACATTTACCTGTATGTCCGTGCTTTACCTATATCAACCATCATATATAACCCTGTGAGAGACATCCTTTAATTCCATTTTACAGACGAGGAAACTGAGCACAGAGTGAGTGGTTAAATAACTTCCTAAGTGCCTTAGTGACCTCCAAAAAAGAAAACAAAAACCCTTGCCATCGAGTCAATTCCAACTCATAGCGACCCGTATAGAACAGAGTAGAACTGCCCCATAGAGTTTCCAAGGCTGTAATATTTATGGAAGTAGACTGCCACTGCCCTATCTTTCTCCTTCGGAGCAGCTGGTGGGCTTGAACCACTGACCTTTCGGTTAGCAGTCAAGCACTTAACCACTGTGCCACCAGGGCTCCTTGACCTTAGTTACCTAGTGCTGTCATAATAATAATAGCACAAGCGGGTGGCTTTAAAGAACAGCAATATATTGTCTCATAGTTATGGAGGCTAGAAGTCCAAATCTTAGCCATGTCAGCTCCTTCTGTGGACCTCTTTCCTAGTTTCCTGGGTGTTCCTTTCCTTGTAGATGGGTCCTCACATGGCATCTGTTTTATATGTGTGTGTCTATTCTGCACCAGTCAGGACTGATTAGGTTTAGAACCACCCTACTCTGGTGTGATCCACTAACATATCAAAAGAAAACCCCCATTTCCAAACAGGGTCATATTTATAAGTATAAAACCAAAAACCCATTGTGTTGAGTCTATTTTGACTCATAGCAACCCTATAGGACAGAGTGGAACTGCCCCATAAGGTTTCCAAAGAGTGGCTGGTGGATTTGAACCGCCATCCTTTTGGTTAACAGCCAAACATTTAACTACTGTGCCACCAGGGCTCCATTTCTAGGTATAGGGGTTGCCAAAAAAAAAAAAAAAAAGCCAGTGCCATCGAGTCGGAATAGGGGTTAGGATTTCAATATAATTTTTTTGGAGGACACAATGCAATTCATAATAAAAAGGACACACAACTAGTAAGAGGCAGCACCCATCCTCTGAAGTTTTTCCTACAATTCCATGAAGCTCCCCTTGGATTAAATTTTGTTCTATAACAATAAAAAGTTAATAGAAAGGATGGCTTGTTAATAGATGGAGAAAGCAAGTGCCTGGCTCCTGATGTTGTATTCCTTGATTCTGGACCAGCACTGTCCAATGGAAATATAATGTGACTCACATATATGATTTAAAATTTTCTAGCCACCACATTAAAATATTAGAAAAAGAAACAAGAGAAATGAATTTTAATAATGTATTTTATTTAATCCAATATATTCGAAGTGTTATTTCAACATGTACTCAATGTAAAATTTATTAATGAGATATATTACTTTGTTTCTATATATGTCTTTGAGATCCAGTGTGTACTTTATATTTAGAGCACATTTCAATTCAGGTGCTAAATTTTCATTGGAAATAATCTATATTTAGATGTCATAAAGTTTACTGTTCAAAAAATTGTTCAAAACTTACTAAAAGTTTTCTAACAACTGAACTGCATATTGGTTTTAAATTTAAAAGAATTCAAATTAAATAGAATTTAAAAACTGAATTTTTAATTTTATTGCTCCCAAAAGAAATGCAGGGTTAGGTTCCTTCGAGCCTCTGGTCATGACATTTCCATCAACTGATCAATACATAACTTTGTTTTATGTGTGTTTCTGTTTAAAGACACCTTATTCAAAATATATGGTCCCAGGAGCCACATTTCAACAGCTCAAAAGCCACATGTGGCTAGTGGCTTCTGGATTGGACAGCACAGGGGTCATTTATTCACAGCAGTTGTGATGATTAAGGTTGTGTGTCAACCTGGCTGGGCCACGATTCCCAGTGGTTTGGCAGTTATGGAATGATTAGTTAGCCTTCATTTTGTGATATTATGTGATCACCTCCATGATGCGATCAACCTATCAGTTGTAAGGAGATGCTTCTTGGGAGCTTGGCCTGCATTCAATATATGCAGATGTTCTGGCAAAGCTTGTTGGCTTTTTCTCGCTCTGGATCCTGCAACCAGCTCATCATCATCTGACCTCCAGTTCTTAGGGCTTGAGCCAGCTGCCTGCCGTCTTACCTGCGAATTTTGAGTTCATTAGTCCTTGCAGTTATGAGTGACGAGAAGTCATAAGAAGCCCCAGCCTGACGCCTAGCCCAAGGAATTGGGACTTTCTAGTGTCTACAACCACGTGAGCCATTTCCTTGAGATAAATCGCTTTCTCTCTGTCTCTCTCCAAGGCTGTGATGTGCCTTATAAAGAATAACCATGAAATATCTGTGCTAGATAAGCTGCATTCAGACGTGTGTTACAGTGCTGTTGGTTGTGAGTTCAATGTTAATGAATCAACAATATATATTAAATATAGTGTTTTTAAACAGAAACATATATAAGACAAGGTTATGTATTGATCAGTTGATGAAAATGTCATGACCAGAGGCTTGCAGGAACCTAATCTCGTATTTCCCCTAGGAACAATGTTTTAGCATTCGCGAATTCAGTGTTCCTGGCAACTTCATAGAACTTAACTAATGTAAATACCCGAGAATCCACTGTATTCAACTCTGCAATTATAAAGCAAAGGTAGCCAGACAATACAGAAATGAATGGGCATGGCTGCGTTCTGATAAAATTTATTTACAAAGCAGGTGAAGGGCCTAATTTGGCCCTCGAGCTACAGTTGGCCAACTCTTGATCTGGAAGAACCTTAGTTTCCTCATCTGTAAAATGGGTTTTCTGATTAATGCTGCTAAATTTAAATAAGCTAATGCATTTAGGGTACATGCCTGGCTTTGTAAGTGTTCTAAAATATTTCTATTTAGCTATTGGAAAACATTTTGTCCACTTTCTAGGCAGTCCCCCGCATATGTAGCTGATCTGGCCATGTGAAGTCTTGACCCTTCTCTGCAGCTGCTGGGAACTTGCCTTTTTTTCTCTGTATTTTCCCAAGTGTAGCCCCTATAGCAAAGTTTATCTCTTACTACCTGGGACCCTATGTTGGTAAATTATTTCAGGTATTACATTCACTTCCTACTGCTGCTGTAGCAAGTCACCACAAATGTATTGACTTAACCCAAATTTCTTCTCTTACAATTCTGGAGGCCAGAGTCTGGTAATGGTTTCACTGAGTGGAAATCAAGGTGCTGGCAGGGCCTCACTCCCTCTGGAGGCTCTAGGGGAGAATCTAGGTTTGAGGTTGGAGTCCACTCAGAGGCACCTTAGGAAGAAAGATCTACTGCTGGAAAATGAGCCACTGAAAACTCTATGGAGCACAGTTCTACTCTGACACATATGGGGTCTTCATGAGTTGGAATTAACTCTATGGCACCTGGTTTTTGGTTTTAGAATTGACGGGGCTTGGTGTGAGAACTAAACAAGCAGAGAGAGATGAGTTAGCTAAGGTTTTGTGCCTAAACCATGTAGAAGGTCTTTAAAGTCTGGCCTCTACATTGGCTAATAATGGCTAAAAACAACTTTTTCACTACTTTTTTTGCTTAAAATTTTCTTTTTGATACAGCGAAATACTAAGACTGGAGTTCCTCTGCTAGGAGGGACATGAATTTTGAGGATGACAAACTCCATGGGAGACACCCTGTTGTTTCATGGGCTCAGACATGACCTCCCCAAGCTTGGTCACCCATTTCACAGCAATTAAGAATGGATAGTTTGCTCCTGCAGAAAACGAAGGCTGAACAAATGTTAGCGTTTTTCAGAAACCAACTAGGAAGGCCTTTTCAGCCCCCAGTCCCACTGTGCCCAAGCCAACCCGTGGAGTCACTGAAATAGAGAAGATCCATGGGCTACAAAATGCTTGGTGCTGGAAAGCAACAGAGAGGGTTGATGTGGAGGAGGCTGCTCAGCCCTGGATGCTCAGGTGGGTTTGCTGTGGGAGTTACCAGCCTGTGTGCGGAATGGCAAGCAGTGATGGCCAGATGCAGTGCTTCCATGGGGCATGACAGGACATGGGGAGGCCCAGTTACGTCTTCTTCTGTGTCTGTCCTCGAAATATGTAGCTTGTTTTTCCACCTGTGGAGCATGTTTGCACTTCTTTGTAGGAAGCCTCCCTTCCTGTCCCTGTTTGTGAATGGACCCTCAAGCATACTTACTTAGCCTCAGCACAGAGCCCTGTGGGTTCCAAGAACTTTCCCTGGGGAAGGACAAAAGACTGGAGCTGAGGACCTGGGTGAGAAAGTGGCATCCCAAGCCTCTCTCATACTGTACCCCGCCATCAGTGTGGAATCCCTTCTCCTGGTCTCCAGCCCGCACTTGCTCTGACTATAAATGGACAGGTCAGGAGACCTGAATTTGAGTCTTGCTCCCTTGGCTCCTAAGCGGGAACAGGCCTGCCTCTCAGTTGTGGAAGTGTGCTTCACCATCTGTAAAGGCATGTCTCTTCTTCACCTGTTTCTTTGTGTATTGTATTTTAATCTCCTAATTTCCATTCTGGAAACCCTAGTGGTATAGTGGCTAAGTGCTAAGGCTGCTAACCAAAGGGTCGGGAGTTCGAATCTGCCAGGTGCTCCTTGGAAACTATGGGGCAGTTCTACTCTGTCCTATAGGGTCGCTATGAGTCAGAATCGACTCAACAGCAATGGGTTTCGAATTTGCACTCTACTACTAGACTACTAGGATTGGAGGAAGACTCATTAACAACCTGTGATGTGCAGGAGACACAACTTTCCTTGCTGAAAGTGAAGACGACTTAAAGCACTTACTGATGAAGATCAAAGACTAGAGCCTTCAGTATGGATTACACACCAAAGTAAAGAAAACAGAAATCCTCACAACTGGACTGATAAGCAGTATCATGATAAACAGAAAATATTGAAGTTGTCAATGATTTTGCTTTACTTGGATCCACAATCAATGCCCATAGAAACAGCAGTTAAGAAATCAAATGACGTATTGCATTGGGCAAATCTGCAAAAGACCTCTTTAAAGTGTTAAAAAGCAAAGATGTCACTAAGGTGCACCTGACCCATGCCATAGTATTTTCAGTCACCTCTTATGCATTCGAAAACTAGACAATGGACAAGGAAGATCGAAGAAGAATTGACGCCTTTGAATTTTGGTGTTGGCGAAGAATATTGAATATACCATGGACTGCCAAAAGAATGAGCAAGCCTGTCATAGAAGAAGTACAACCAGAATTCTCCTTAGAAGCAAGGATGGCAAGACTTTGTCTTATGTACTTTGGGCATGTTATCAGGAGGGACCAGTGCCTGGAGAAGGACATCATACTTGGTAAAGCAGAGGGTCAGCGAAAGAGAAGACCCTCAAGGGGATAGATTGACACAGTGGCTGCAATAATGGGCTCAGGCATAGCAACAATTGTGAGAGTGGGGCAGGACCGGGCAGTGTTTTGTTCTGTTGTGCATAGGGTAACCACGAGTTGGAACTGACTCGATAGCAACTAACAACAACAACACTAGACCACTAATCAAAGATTGGTGGTTGGAATCCACCCAGGGGTGCTTTGGAAGAAAGGCCTGGCAATATGCTTCCGTAAAGATTATGGCCAGGAAAACCCTATAGAGCAGTTCTATTCTGTAACATATGGGATTGCCATGTGTCAGAATTTACTCTATGGCAATGGGTTTGGCGTTGGTAACTAGACTGAGATCACCAAGGACAAAGATTAGCTCATCTCTTACTTTGGCATTTCTCCAAACCATTTAGTCTCCACTCCTGTGCACTGAGGAGGCAGGAAGAAAGACAAACTTTCCCTACCCCGCTCCCACACCTCCCCCTAGCAACACTGCTCCAGTTAACTATACTATGGGGATGAATGAGCACCCCCAATTTCCCCATTCAAGACATTGAGAATCCCTGTAGAGCAAATTGGTACAATCTTTCTGAAAGGCAATTTGGCAACATTTATCAAAAGACTTGGAATGTACAAACCCTTTTTCCCAGCAAGTCTTCTTTTAAGAATTTTTTTGCTAAGAAAATGATCATAATATGCTATGAAATGTAACTATAGAGATGTCCACTACAGTGAAAAAAAAAAAGGAACTAGCTTAAAAAATTTACATACATATACATATATTCAGAAGAAAAAGAGACTTTAAAGGTATATGCACACAAAAATTAGTAAGAGTATTAGCTCAGAGTAGGCTAATTTTAATTTTCTCCTTTTCGTTTATCAGTATTTTCTAAATGTTCTATAACAAACTGGTATTTCTTTTATTACGTATAGCTTGCTATTATGATCTATAGTTCCTGAACTCTTTTGTTTGTTGAATTTGGTAACGTACTCGGGGCAGTTAATAATTATAGCCACCTAATTTCTATCTGGAGCCCTGGTGGCGGAGTGGTTAAGAGCTTGGCTGCTTACCAAAAGGTCTGTAGTTCAAATCCACCAGTCACTCCTTAGAAACCCCATGGGCCAGTTCTACTCTGTCCTATAGGTTGGCTATGAGTCAGAATTGACTTGGCAGCAACGAGTTTGCTTTGGTTTTTGGTATACTGTGGTTACAGGAGAAAGATGTGGCAGTTGGCTTCCATAAAGTTTACAGCCTTGGAAACCCTATGGGGCAGTTTCTGCTCTATCCAATAGGGTCGTGATGAGTCAGAATCGACTTGACGGCTACCAGGGGATACTGTGGTTATGATCACATTTGGGAACGTGTTCTTTCTGTTATGTTAACAAGACAGTATTAGTGTAGGGTGTGTTTTGAGTCAATCTTTTGAGACATGCAAGAAGCAGATTAAGTAAGGAAACAAAAAGCAGAAGCAGAGTTGGGAGAAGATGGATGCCATGTCACATGAAGATCACCAAGGAGCCAAGGAAAGAAGACAACGACCTTCCGCCAGAGCCAACAGACAGAGAAAGCCTTTCCCTAGAGCCAGTTCCCTGCATTTGGACTTCTAGTTTCCCAGACTGTGACAAAATAAATTTCTGTTTGTTAAAGCCACCCACTTGTGATATTTCTGTTATAGCAGCACTAGATAACTAAGACACTCACCATCTTCTTTCTCTGTTTTTTTTTGGCTTTCTTAGTATGCCCCCAGGCTCTCTCCCTGGGCAGACACCTCTTACCATAGGTCCCTAGTACCCTTTGAGCTCCACCCATCCAAGCCCAACCACATTCACAGTGCTCCCCCCACTCCCACCCCGTCCTTCTCTACCTGCCAAACCCTGCTTGTTCTCAAAGTCCCAACTCCAGCCCTCTCTCCTCTGAGTATCCTCAGGTCTCCCAGTGCCCCAGCTGGTATTCATCTCCTCCTCTGAGGCTCCATAGCACTTTGGGGGACTATTCTGGCACTAATTTCAGGGCCTTCTTTTGGAATTGAATCTGAATGGGTGTCCACCAGACCTACTAGAGTGCTGCATCAGGGCTTTACATCATCCCCTACCCACCCCCCCCACCCCCTCACCGGGTCTTGTACGCAACAGGTAAGGAAGAAATGTTTGTTAAATCAAGGTAAAATGGAAATAATGATACTCATTCTAGAAGGGTTGTGTTAAGTTCAGCTTCAGTTTCCCAGAAGCAGACTCTAAGATGAGGCTTTACATGCAAGTGATTTATTGAGGAGATTCTCCCAGGAAAAACCAGAAAGGAAGTGGAGGAAACAGGACAGGGATGTGAGAGAAGCCAAGCAAGAGGGTGACATAAGCAAAGCCCCAGCTCCAGTCTGATCCCTGGGGTGCTCCGGGAGCTGGGCATTCATGTCTTCTGTCGGTCCCTGGCCAAGGTCACCCCGGGGGTTCATTAATTCCAGGCACTTGCTGCTTGCTGAGCTTGAGGCAAAGTGACGCCAGAAGTGGAAGGCACTCACCAAGGTGACACAGTTGCAAGCAGTTGGAAATCAAAGCACAATGAAGCCAGGGATGGGCGAAGTACTCAGAAATTGTACAAGGGGTCCAAGGAGAGATCAGTGGAGCATCAACACGGACCTAAGCAGGGGGTGTTGAGAAGACTAAATGTGATCATGTATGTAAAGCTTCCAGAGCAGGGTCTGGGACAACTGAAAACCTGAACCATGCTGTTCAGATTATTCACATGCAATGACTGGAGCGGGACGGAGAACAGTCATTTTTAGGAGGTATCGGAGCATTCATTACCTGCTCCCAGCCTCGTGCTCCAACCTGCTCCCCAATGTCCATGAGAGGCTCCAGTCCCCGTTCTCTTCCATGGGTATGCAGTGCCCACACCTAGCAGTCGGTAAATGCTCAATACCCATGTCTACCACAGTGTGGGTGCTCTCCCGCCCTCACCCTCATGGCCAAGGGGGTTTCACTGGCCTCAAGAGGTCGGGCTCTGGAGTGTTCTGCCCCAAACTGGCATTTGATTTGACCTTTTCATTTTGCTTTTTTTTTTTAGTCTTCCGTTTACTCATGGAATATCTTGAGCAAAGATATTTTCTAAGACAGGAAGCCACAGGAGTCTGAGTTCTCAACCATGACATCCAGCAGTAAGAGATATGCTCACACTTGGTGGGAACCGGGCAGGGTCCCAATAGGGAGAAAAGTACGACAAGTGCATCCACCTGGGATTTGTGAAGGGTCTTCTGCCTCCCCTCCCCCTCCTGACTAGGCAGCCCTCCTCCCGGAAGCCTACTTCTGCGGGAGTCAGGTGGGCCCACATCGAGCTACGCTCGCTTCCGTGGGGGCCAAGCAGCCAGGTGGCTGATGCCAGCCCCGGTCTCCTGGGGTGGTAATTGGCCAACCCTAAGGCTACCCAAGGTGAGTGCCTTTCCCTCATCACAGAGCTGGGCCGTTTTTCCAGACATTCAGTCTTTTATCATTCAGGTGAAACTTGCAGAGGAGAAATACAGAATGGAGCGGTGGACACGGTGGCCACGCTTATGGTATGCTCTGGTCCCTGCTGTGCCAGAGGTAGGGGTGTGTGGGCGCTGGGGAGGGCTGTCAGTCATGCTGTGGTTCAGATTCTGACCTTTGCAAATTGCTTCTTTCCCTGAGAGCACGGGATCCTCCTCTGTAAAAACTAAACAGAAAACAGGTGCCGTATAAACGTCACCTATATATTTACCACATTAATTAAAAAAACGAACAGTTGCTATTGAGTGGGCTCCAACTCATGGCGCCCCCACGTGTGTCAGTGCTCCATGGAGTTTCCAAGGGCTGTAGACGCCAGGCTTTTCTTCGAGGTGCCTCTGGGTGGACTTGAACGGCCAATTCTCTGATTAGCAGCTGAGTGCATTAACTGTTTGCAAGAGGAAATAGGATGGAGAATTAATTACTGAGAGCTCACTGTGTCTGAGGTTATTCACAAGTTATTTGTGAGCTCTCTGAACAAATATTACAAATATTTGAACAAATGTTAAATACTACAAATAGAAACCATCCTGTTAGAGAGATTGACCAGGTAGTTGAAAGTCATTAAAGGTGCCAGAGAAGAGGTGTGACTTGAAGGCTTGAGGACGGCCTGAAGTGGACCCCTCAGAGCCTCTGCTTGGCAGGGTGGTGAACAGACCAAGCCCTGCACTTGGGTTTCCAAGGAGCGCCTGATGGATTCGAAGTGCTAATCTTTTGGTTAGCAGGCAAGCTCTTAACCACCGTGCCACCAGTAGCTCATACATACATATCTATTTCATTCTTACTGAAACAATGGAAAGATGCATAAAACTAAGTCGGTTGTTTTTATTTCACTTCTTTCTGCACACACTTTCCATCAACACCGTACCGCAGCCAGCAGCGTCAATAAGGTGCTTACCTTGTACTTGCTTTGAGTTTTTACTGAACCTCCACACCTGGCGGATCTGGAATTCTGTGGTCACAGGGCATCACGAACACACTGTGAACAGGGCAGCAAGGGGCAGTAGGGGGTAAACATATTTGATGGATCTTCTCATGTGCACGCTCCATTGTCCCATTGGACTTCACTTAGAAAACACAAGTTGAAAGATAAAATTATTAAAATTTCAAGATGGTAACAGCAGAGCATTAAACTAAGCGTGGGCCTTTCTGAGTAGGGAGCCCTCAGGTCACATGAAGCTGGCCCTGTTTATAGTCAACCCCTCCCTCTACCTCTAGCCCCTGGCAACTATTGATCCGCTTTCTGTCCCTATTGTTTTGCCTTTTCAAGAATGTAATATAAAACCGACTCCACAGCACCTAACAACAGCAAAAGGTGGAAACAACCCAAGTGTCCATCAACAGATAAATGGATAAATAAAATGTAGTATATACTACACTAGAGAATCATACAACCATAAAGAGAAAAAATTAAAAAAAAAAAAAAGAACGCAATATAAATGGAATCACACGATGTTATGGGTTGAATTGTATCCCTTAAAATATGTGTTGAAATTTTAGACTCTGTACGTATAAATAAGACCCTGTTTGCAAATAGGGGTTTTTGTTATGTTAATGAGGTCAGACCAATGAAGTGTGGGTCCTAAATCTAATCACTTCTGATTTATAAAAGGAGAAAAGTAGACAAAGAGATACACACATGGGAGAAGACAAATGCCACGTGAAGACTGTCTATAAGCCAAGGAACACCAAGGAACCAAAGAACATCCAAGGCTACTGACGGGAAGGGATCCATGGTGGAGACCCTGATTTGGGTGGGAGAACTGAGGCACAGAGCTTGATTTGGACTTTTCACCTCCAGAACTGTGAGGAAATAAATTTCTGTTATTTAAAGCCATCCACTGTGGTATTTCTATTATGGCAACACAACAAGTAACTAAGACACACAGTATATAACTTTTTGAGTCTGGCTCCTTTCCTGTCATATAATGCATTTGAGATTCACCCATGCTCTTGCAAAGGTCCCTAGGTGGCTCAAACGTTTTCCACTTGGCTGCTAACCTAAAGGTTGGAGATTCCTTCTCACTCAGTGGTACAGTGGAAGAAAAGACCTGGTGATCTGTTCCATTAAGATTACAGCCAAGTAAACCCCAAGGAGCAGCTCTACTCTGTAACACATGGGGTTGCCATGAATTGGCATCAACCCAATGGCAACTAACAATAACAACATGCTGTTGCAGTGTGTCAGTACTCCACTGTATGGAGGTATCACAGTTTGTTTATCCTCTCCAGCTGAAGGGAAGCCTTATACCTAATACCTTAGGACCGAAGGCTGTTTCCGTTCTTTGACCTTTCAGCTTAACCACAATTTTTTTTTTTTTTTTTTTGAGACAGGCCTTGGTTATAGTTGTCTGGCCCATTATCCATTCTTAGTTACTTTGGCAATAATCACCCTCTTTCTGTCTTTAGAGGAATGGTATGATGAGAGAGAAAATGACATGCAAATAGAGTTTGAACTCCAACCTGAGGGAGGGCTGGGAAGGAATTGGGAGGGGCGTACCTCAGGCAAAGAATATATCATGAAGGGATGAATATGTGTGTAGAGAAGCATGTTCAAGCCTGGCTCCCCTCTGTGCCGTCGGCTGGCTCCGCCTGCTTTCCTTGCGATGTCTTCCCATCTTCGTAGGTACCCTGTGTTGGCCTCAACCGAGTCACACCATGTTCTCGGATCCTGGGCTGAAACTTGCTTCTTCAGAGAATGAGCTGTGAACAACCAGCAGGGTGGGGGCCAAAGGAGGCCTGCTTCAGGGTAGAAATCTCTTCTAACTCAGCAGTGCAAGAGGAGAGGCACTTCTCATTCCCCTCCTCTGATCCATAACTCTGGCTCAGAACACCATGCACAGAGGGGCATGTGAAGCCGCGAGGGAGGGCCTGGGTTTGAATCCTGGCTGTACCATTTCCAGCTATGTGACCGTAAGCAAGCTCTGTGCCTCAGTTTTCCCATCTGTAAAAGGGGATAAAAATACTGGCATCTGCTACACTGGAATTTTTGTTTTATCTTTTTTTGAAGAATAACACACATAAGTGCACATATTATAAGCATAAGAACCCATTGCCGTTGAGTTGATTCTGGCTCATAGTGACCTTATTGGACAGAGTAGAACTGCCCCATAGAGTTTCCAAGGAGCTCCTGGTGGATTCGAACTGCTGACCTTTTGGTTAGCGGGGGTAGCTCTTAACTGCTATGCCACCAGGGTTTCCATTATAAGTGTACAGAAGACAAATGTTCACACACTGAACACACCCAGGTGACCAGCCTCCAGGTCAAGAGACAGAACATTTCTAGGACCCCCTCCCCACTTCCTCTGAGGTGTAGGGTTAGTTGTTTTGAGAATAGATAAGTTAATATTTGTAAAGTCTTTAGAATAGCAACTGGCATATAGTAATTGCTTTATAACAATTTGTTAAAAAAAAATCAAAAGGAAACTTTTGGCTTCATGAAGCAGAGCCCATTTATTTCACTTTAGTGAAAGCAAGGCTGTTGTGGTAAGTATAACCACCCTCCCACCCCCCGTCCCTTCACATGGTACACCAGGCAGGATGAGTTAAGAGTCTTCCAGATAATCAATTATTTCCTTATCGCAGAGGACCAGATGGTACATTATACGACATACGGCTCCCAAATGGAAAGCCAAAGATTTTGCTTCGATGAGAAGAGAAATATGCAATTAGGTTGCTGTTACCCCTGAACAAAGGACCAGATGCTGCTGAGTCTCACAGCGGTGCCACCTGTGAGGAACCAGAACAGCCTGGGCACAGGTGAAGAGGCCCAGAAATCAGGGGGTTAGTGGTGAAGGGGGGAGAGAGGCCTGAACGTGGCTTCCTTTATCACCTGCACACCCATGTGACACACAGGGAAAACTGGCCTGAGGAAAGTTCATGTAGATAGACACGGCCAGAGTGAGCTGAAGCAGGATGGGAAGATTAGTACCTTCACAGCTATCTTCACAGGATGTTTTAAAATGTAGGAAGAGAAGAAATGGTGATGAGTACCATCTATTATGACTTATTACACTTTCATTTTCACCTCAGAATATATCTAGGCAACTTCTCCAGTCCTTACAACACAAGGACAAAAAAAAAAAAAAGACAAAGCCATCAAACAGTCAATTAAATTCAACCAAAGAATTTAAACTCTGGAAAAATAGTAAGTATTCAGCTCTACTGTTGCCGGAAGCCACCTGTAGAGATGGAAACCTGAGGACATTGGCGAGAAGGTGAACGGGACCTGGAGGCATTTCCTGAGGGGGTGGTCTGGACACAGGAGGCAGTTTCCGGAACTGCTGTTGTTAGGTGTTGTCTAGTCGGTTCCAACTCACAGCAACCCCTGTATACAACAGAACGAAACATTGCCCGGTCCTGCGCCAGCCTTACAATTGTTGCTATGCCTGAGCTAGTTGTTGCAGCCACTGGGTCAATCCACCTCATCGAGGGTCTTCCTCTTTTCTGCTGGCCCTGTACTTTACCAAGCACGATGTTCTTCTCCAGGGACTGATCCCTCCTGACACCATGTCTGAAGTATGTAAGACATAGTCTTGCCATCCTTGCTTCTAAGGAACATTCTGGTTGTACTTCTTCCAAGACAGATTTGTTCCTTTCTGGAGCTGGTGCCTCATTTTTTATGGGAAGCTACAGTAACATTTTGGGGGGATAAGTCCCACACAATAATGAATGGCATTAAGGAAAACAATCATGTAACAGAGTCAGAAATTTTCTAGCATTTTCTGGGTTGCAAAAAGACCTTTTAAATTCCTAGATTTAAAATTCCTAGATTCCTGATCTCTCTCAACAAAGGTAGGTATGATTTTTAAAAATTATTCAGTAATTATGCTTCAGGAGTTGTGAGTTCATCCTCTAGAAATCCAGGCAATTGTTATTGGGCTTAGAATCTTCTGGGGGCACATCTCAGGGGCCGGAGCTGCTTCCACAGCACGGAAGTGCCCCCAGCATCCTTGGGAAGGGCCTGTGTGTGTCCGCTGGAGGAATCCAGTGTAGAGAAAGGCCCAAACGGGAAACTGACTGTGGGTGTCATGGCCGCTCCAGCTTCCCCTTTTCCAGTCACAAAGTTGAACGGGTTATGCAGTTATAGCACCGCATGACTTAGTTATCTCCTTTATCTCACTTCAGGGTAATCAAGAAGAGGTGTGTATTGCCTTTGGTGTGTCTGTGTGTGTGTGGTATGTGTGCTTGTGTGATGTGTGTGTGTGTGTGTGTATGTGAGGAATGGAGAGAAGTTGCTAGAAAGAGTGCTTCATTAAATCCCTATGTATTTCTAAATGTTAATAACTTGGGCTTGCAGGTTCAATAGAAACAATCCATCCATGATGTTCAAAAACAATTCCATTAAAATTAGGACAGTTGCCTCACACTGCACCCAAGGCATTCTAATTTCAGATCCTGTGTAAATGAACAATGGCTACTGTGGGCAGGAGGGATGTTTATGACATATAGATAATGGGCCTGAAGTCCCCATCTGCTGAATGAAGACAATTCCCAGACTGCTTTGACTGTAGCTGCATTCCAAGTTGGCAAAAAATAATTAAGCCAGTGGGTTATTCAGCTTGCAAATTCTTTGTGTGTGTCCACTAATTTTCCCACTGCATTCAGCTTGTGTTAGAGCATTTCTTTTACCTCGTAGGCCTTAGATCCTGAAAGGTAGTCAGTAAATGTATTACTTATAAGGATTTATAAGGGATGAGGAAAGTGAATGGACAGTTCAAATGGGGAATTGATGAACATGGCTGCCAATGTCTATGCTCAGATCATCACCCAGTGATCTCTGCTACCAGAGTGAGCATGACCTTCTACTAACGAGGTATAATGAAAAACAGCTCAAACATTCTAGTATCTTCCTCTACGAACGGCTGGCTATACAGTCAGATGCCAGTTGCCACTAGTAGTAGTAAATTCTTTGAAACTCCTTCCATTGAGGGGCAGCTACTAATTCCCTTCCCCTTGGCTCTGACCTGGACTCAGTGACTTGTGCGCCCAAAAGTATGCAGTGAAGCTATGTTCTGGGGCTCCTGAGACTAGGTTATAGGAAGACTGTCAGCTTCTGCCAGGCTTCTTGGAACACTGCTGTTATACCCAGTTTCCATCTTGTGAGGAAACTCCAGAAGATTTGTGGAGAAGTCTATGTGGAGAGGAACAGCTGAACACCCCACTGACAGCCAGCACCGATTTCCCTGCCATGTGAGTCAGTTATCTTGAAAGTGATACTCAACCACAGTTGAGTTGTTCCAACTGACACTGCATTAAGCAAAGATGAGCTGCCCCTCCAAGCCCCCTCCAAGCCCCCTCCAAATTGCAGATTCTTGAGCAAAATGACCGTTGCTGTTTTAAACTATGAAGTTCTGGGTTTGTTTGTATTTGTATCCTTACATAGCAATAGATAACTGGAACACCACCCAATAAGCAGTTCCGGTCCACAAAGTGTTGGAATTAAATTGCCAAAACTGGTGCTTGGCGGGGAGGAAATTGCTTAGGTTTTAGCCTTCCTCCCCATGGAACTCATCGGTTTCTTATTTCTGATTAACCCCAGGAGAAGCAGGCCCACCTTGTTGAGAAATTGAGACACGTTGAGGTGAGTGGGTTATTATGTGGAAAAATATTTGAAGCATCGTGGATGTACATTAATAGGTGATTGGTTTAATAAATTGTGGTTCATTCTTTCCAGAGAATTCCATGATGCCTTTAAACATGTGTGTTAGAACTGTATCAGCTGATACAACAAATGCAAATGTTTAGAAGAATGCCTGGCATATCCTAAATGTGTAATAACTGCTGGTTTTTGTTGTTATAAAGCAAGAAAAATAAAGATGCAGGCATATAGGTATATAATATATATGTAGTATATAATGCATATGGATATATAGCTATAAATAATTATCCCACATCTGTAAAACAGAGAAAATTTTACATATTTGAGGACATGCATGTACATGATTAGGTGAGCATAGAAAAAAATTATACAAGGATTTCACACTAGCCTGTGAATGATAAGCTCCCTGGAAGGGTGGAAAAGGGGAGTGGAAGAAAAAAAAAAGGCTAAAAACAAGTGAGTGTCCATTAAGAAACAACTTATATAATATAATCCCCATCTTTGAAAGTTTATATGTGTGTATATGTGGAGAGAGATATATAAAAAGTTGGTTATCAACCTATAAATAATGGTTATCTCCAGGTAATGAGGCTCTCAGACTTTTTCTTTTCCTAAATTCTTAAATTCATTTCTCTATTTAGAAAAATTTTTGAACAATGAATGCATATTATTTATGTAACTAGTAAATAGACTTTTTGGAGCCCTGGTGTCGCAGAGGTTAAGAGCTCGGCTGCCAACCAAAAAGTCAGCAGTTTGAATCCACCAGCCTCTCCTTGGGAACTCTATGGGGCAGTTCTGCTCTGTCCTATAGGGTTCCTATGAGTCGGAATGGACTGGACAGCAATGAATTTGTTTGTTTTAGTTTTAAATATAGACTTTTTACATTTTGAAAACAAACAATATGAATAGTAACACTCTCTCCTTTGTCCTTCTGTAGTTGAGAAGGGACATATGATGGGGGTGAGAATGCCTGTGATGAATGGCTAACTTTTGTTGAATCCTCACCAAGCATCTGGCACTGTTCTGAATCTTTACATATCCTTCACTCCTATCAACCCTGTGTGAGGAAAGTGCCGTTATTGTCCCCATTTTATAGATGAAGAAACCAAGGTACAGAGTAATTTCATAAGCTGCTCAAAGTTGCAGAGCTAGTAGGTGGCAAGGCTGGGATTCCATCTATAAGAACTCATTTGATGTGCTCTCACTCAGAATTTAAGAAATACTGTTGGGCTTTTGGAAGTGGTAGCCTTCTTTACTCTACGTATTTATAATGCTTAGGATTTGTCTTAGTCATCTAGTGCTGCTGTAACAGAAATACTACAAATGGATGGCTTTAACAAACAGAAGCTTACTCTCTCACAGTCCAGGAGGCTAGAATTCAAAATTCAGGGCACCAGTTCCAGGGAAAAGCTTTCTCTTTCTGTTGGCTCTGGAAGAAGGTCCTTGTGATGCTTCAGTCTTCCCTTGGTCTGGGAGCATCTCAGCACAGGAACCTCAGGTCCATAGGACGTGCTCTGCTCCCAGCACTGCTTTCTTTGTGGTATGAGGTCCCCAGCTCTCTGCTTGCTTTCCTTTCCTTTTTATCTCTTGAGAGATAAAAGGTGGTGCAGGCCACACCCCAGGGAAACTCCCTTTACTTTGGATCAGAGATGTGACCTGGGTAAGGGAGGTGTTACAATCCCACCTTAATCCTTTTTAACATAAGATTACAATCACAAAATGGAGGACAACCACACAATGCTGGAAATCATGGCCCGGCCAAATTGACACACACATTTTTGGGGGAAATAACTCAATCCATGACAGGATTCTAAAGCTGGAAAAATCCTTAACCCTCGGACCCCAAATGCTCATTTCAGAGATGAGGGACCTGAGCTAGGAGAGATGTAGGGATTTATTTACCAACGCCTCCAATTGCAAGAGCTGAGTCTCCTGACTCCCAGGTAGATGCTCTTTTCACCCCTCTCCATTAGGACGTTTGAAAACCACAATTTTGTCCCCGGGAGCAGGAGTGGGAGAAGGCTATATTACTGTGGTCATTATATTTATGTCATTATTTCTTTCTGATGATCTATCAAAAAGAGAACATGCTGGACTCTGAAAACAGAAGTAATTGACCGGAAAGGACACAAGGACGTTTTTCGGGGTGATAAATATGTTCTTTGTCTTGAGCTGGGTGGTAGTTACATGGCTGTAATATATAGGTACAAAGTCATTGCTGTATGCTTAAGGTTTGTACACTTTGCTGTATATAAATTACATCTCAATAAGATACAGTTAACAAAAGGTATATGAGACATTTTGTTTGGGTAGACTGTCATACACACAAACATTTCAAAACAAGATGAAGCCATGGATATTGTATGCAGGGGCATCACTAGGGGGGCCGGGAGGTGCAGACGGCACCAGATGACATTGTCAGAGAGAGTGACACCAAATGACTGTCTATAAAATTTTTGTGCAGTGTTTCAGCAGCAATTTATCATTTTTTATAAAAATATCATTGTAGTTAGCTATAACAACAAAAAATAATTTTCATTAGCCCAGTTGCGTGTATGAATATACCTGCAAGACTAAGACTCTATGCTAACTTACTTTTTGAACCTTGTAATGCCATCTGGTCAAAGCTGTCATTATTACTCCATTACAACGATGCTTCGAATCCATGGTTTCGTCTGCACACGCCACAGGCCTGGGCTACAAGCACACATTGTTGATTTCGTTGCTGCCAGTGGTTTTATAGTTGCCCATTTTGTCAAATTTCCTGATGCTTTAGCTACAAGATTGTGGTAATTAGTATTTGTGAATCTGTATCAATAACGTTTTGGAGAATGAAATGGTAATTGAAGGAGAAAAAGGAGTGATACACAGGAGTTACGGTTTACGAGTAACATCAGTATAAAAACATTGCGAAGGGTTCTGTACCATCTGGTACAGAGGAAGTCCATGGGGGAGGAGGGTGACACCATGAATTACTGCACTGGGTGGCACCAACCCTAGTGATGCCACTGGTTGTACGGAGTGTCACAAAACTCTCAGGAAGAGTCCAACTTGTTACCTTGAGATGGTCGCCATATGCATGTTACTATTGCGTGTATTCTTAGTTAAGCACCCCAAATCACGTGAAACCATTTGGCTTCATCTTGGAAGAAGGCTGCTAGATGTGCCTTCCTTTGCTTAAGTCCTCCTGCCCCAGAAAAGTGGTACTTTGCAGGCTAAAGGCACATAAACAAGGGTGTTGGAATAGTGCCAGGATGATGGACAGAAACAAAAGAAACAGAAACACAGCCCTGCTGAGTCACACACACTGGAAACACATACAGAACCATCTAAGTCGTATTATATGTAATCAAAGACTAGAATGTGTATTCACGTGTATACATAGCAATTTCTTTGGATTTGGAGGGATCACCATTCTGAACAGGTGCCGGGGCATCAGGAATGCATCAGCTTGGGAGCCTCTAGTATTTTATAAAACGGCCTCCTTGTGGCCACCCAGCCCCTCAGTGCCAAAGCTCTTGGAGCAGTTTATCACCGTAGTTAAACATGTTTCAGAGCAGCCCCAGGATGTGACTTCTAATTTTGAAAGCATTGTTAGCCTTCTAACACCAGCTGCTTAGACTTTCTCAATTTGGCACCTGTACCTAGTATAAATTCTTGTTCACCTGTAACTGGGGTAATTTTCCCCCTTGGTCTCCAATTTTTTTTCTATTTTGGGGAGTTATTTTCCCTGTCAATTCTCAATAAGAGATAGTAAGATAACGAAAGTAGCAGGGTTGTGAACAAAAATCTAATACTGAGAAATCAGTCAGGCTTTCCACTCAGCTGTGGGCTTTTCATGTGTGGATATAGCTTTATTTTATTCTTTTGAAACTTTGTTGTAGCCACAGAGAATAGGCCTTAGAACTCAGCTGTCCATGGTAGTCTGCCTTTTGCCCTGCATAATGGGGGGAGGGGAGGAAGGCTTTGGAGCCATTATGGAACAATACCCGCAGGTTGGTCACTCAGTGTGGTTTTAGAAAAGCAGCTCTCAAGAGCACCTGCCATCATTTCCTTTGCCCCTTGTGTTTGAGTATTTCGTCTTCTGCTGGTTTTAGCACTCAGTTAGGCCAGATGGTTAACTGGTGATTCTAGTGGGGTTTAAGGTCACATGATTATTGTCCAAGGTGAACTGGTTGCGAGGCAAATTGATGTAATGGCAGGAGCAGGGGTACTGGAAACAATAGACCTGGATTTGAAATCAAGGCTTTCCTAGCTCCATGACCTTAGTTGATTAACTCTTTGAGCCTGTTATGGATTGCAAAACGTGAAAAATATTACCTGGTTTTCATGTTTTTTGAGGGGGATTAAATGAGATAATGTATACATATGCCTGTCATGTTGCTCACCAAATAGATACACTTTTATTAGCTTTTCTCAAAATATTATGTTTACAAAATTACAGACAGCCTCCTGTTTCCTTCTGGCCAATTTTCTGACAAAGGTTGAATCTTTTGCACCTAGGCAGTATTTAGCATATAGTACAATCTCAATGCGTATTTAGTTAAATTAAATGTCACTACTGCCTTTTAGCACATCTCCATTTGCAGTATGCTCCGTGTACAGCACAAGGGCCCCTTCATCCACATTCTGCTCTTTAAGGAGAAAAGTGGAGTTTTGGAGGGGAAGAGGGAGGGTTGTGTTCTCATGAGAGGAGAAGGTGTAGACTATGCCCACCAGATAATCACTGTCAGCAAAAACATGTAGAGACTTTCTGCCTTGCCTGCCCTGAGCCTTCTGAACAAGAATGTGCTACCCCAACTGGACTGTCTGGCCTCTCTACCTTTCCCTACCTCCAGATAAGGGATGTGGGCCTTGGGAACCCCATTCTTTCTCTCTCCAGATATAAGATGGAACTCTTCGCAGCTTGATGCCTGTTTTGCCCTAGGTTTCTACCATCTTGGTCCCAGTTTTTACTTCTCTGGAGTACTGACCGTTTGGATTAGATGCATTGTTCAGACTGTCTCTGTCATGGAAAGACTGTGCTAAGAAAAAACACTGGAATTAGAATCCAAATTTAGCAGGACAGAAACAAAAAGGTACAAAGGAAAGGGAAAGTCTAGATGATAGCTGGGAAGGGGAAAGGCAGAGGCAGTTTTCAGAGTTTGAAACCATGGTTCTGGTCCCTACCCAAAAACAGTGCAAAAGGGAACTACAGAGTTGTGAAATGAGAAAAGTATCCTGGCCCATCTTTTCCTCCTAATGATACAGAAAAATTAATCTACTTTAAAATGAGCCACAGAAAAGGATTAAATTTGACTCTTATGCAAAATAACTATAAGGAAAAAAGAAAATATACAGCAGCATAACCCTCTTATCTGCAACAAAAACACACAAAGGAGACAGGCTCACAAAGAAGACAGATAGCAACCTGATATTTTAAAACAAGTTAAAAGAATTTAGTAAACTGATAAGAACAATGAAGTAAAAGCATAAATCAAAATTAGAAAAATTCAGAAAAGAAGCAATTCAAAAATATGGAGTTTTGAAGAAAAAGGGACAAAACTCAGTACAAATTTAAATATAAAATAAAATAATTATGTCAGAACCTTAAAGATTAAACAAGAATGAGTTCAAGAGTAAAAACTTAACAGGGATAATGGCTTAAGAGAAAATATGAAAAGAAGGAAAATATTTAGAATAAATAAATGCAGGGAGAGATAAGATGGGTTTGTAAGAAAGTAATAGATATGAAAGACAGGCAAAGATGAACCAACATATATACAATAGGAAGCCCCAAGGAAGAAAGTTAACACAATGAAATAGACAAATTCTAAAATTAAAATTTGAGAAAACATTTCTGAAATAAAAAAGATATAAAACTACATATTGATTGGGCATATCATGTACATAGGAAAATCAACCCAGAACAGCCAAAACAGAAAAAAATCCTTTGGGCGTGCATGCAAAAAGATCAAGTCACTTATCAGGGAAAGAAAATCAGATTGCCATTAGGTTTTGACAGTAATGATTTATGTCTTGAAATAGTGAAATAATATAGCTATGAAATTCATGGAAAGAAAATGTTAACCAAAAATTTTATATTCAGCCACACTGACCTTCAAATATGGAGGCCACAGACTTTTATGAACATGTAAGAACTCATAACATATGGTTCCCACAAGCCCTTTCTGAGGAATGTACTATAGAATGGGCTTCATGCAATGAAAATGATTAAGGAGACAAAGACATAAAGACTGGTTGCAAGAATTAAATGTAGATTTACCTGTGAAACTAAGGCTAAATGATAGTTATAAGGGAGGTAGGATAGTATGTAATACTTATATTCTACAGCGATGTAAAAGAAGCCCTGATGGTGTAGTGATTAACCGCTCAGTTGCTAAACAAAAGTTCAGAGGTTCAAATCTACCAGCACCTCCATGTGAGAAAGATGAGGCGGTTGGCTTCCATAAAGATTACAGCTTTGGAAGTCCTGTGGGATAGCTCTACTCTGTCCTATAGGGTTGCTATGAGTCAGAATTGACTCAATGGCAATGGGTTTGGTTTTGGGTATCACAATGTACATACATTCCAAAATAACTTTTTTCAGCAACATAAATTGCCACTATACACGTGGACCTCTCCAGATGGAATATATTTGAATCAAATTGACTACATCTGCAGAAAGAGATGATGGAGAAGCTCAATATCATCAGTCAGAACAGGCCAGGGGCTGACCGTGGAACACACCATTGCTCATATGCAAGTTCAAGTTGAAGCTGAATAAAATTAAAACAAGTCCATGAGAGTCGAAGTAGGACCTTGAGTATATCCTAATGGAATTTAGAGACCATTTCGAGAATAGATTTGACACATTGAACTCTAATGACCAAAGACCAGATGAGTTGTAGGATGACATCAAGTACATCATACATGAATAAAGCAAAAGGTCATTAAAAAGACAGGAAAGAAAGAAAAGGCCAAATTGGAATGTCAGTAGAGACTCTGAAACTTGCTTTTGAACATAGAGCAGCTAAAGTGAATGGAAGAGATGTTGAAGTAAAAGAGCTGAACTGAAGATTTCAAAGGGTGCTCAAGAAGACAAAGTATTGTAACGAAATGTGCAAAGACCTGGAGTTAGAAAACCAAAAGGAAGAATAATCTCAGCATTTCTCAAGCTGAAAGAACTGAAAAAAAAAAAAAAAATTCAAGCCTCAATTTGCAATATTGAAGAATTAACCCAACCCAGTGCTGTCGAGTGGATTCCGACTCATAGCGACCCTGTAGGACAGAGTAGAACTGCCCCATAGAGTTTCCAAGGAGCGCCTGGCGGATTTGAACTGCCGACCTTTTGGTTAGCAGCCATAGCACTTAACCACTACGATTATATGGGTAAAATATTGACCGATGCAGGAAGCATCAAAAGAAGATGGAAGGAATACATAGTCACTGAACCAAAAAGAATTGGTCGATGTTCAACCATTTCAGGAGTGAGCACATGATCAAGAAATAATGATATTGAAGGAAGAAGTCCAAGCCGTACTAAAGGCTTTGGCAAAAAACAAGGATCCAGGAATTGACGGAATACCAGTTGAGATGTTTCAGCAAACAGATGCACCACTGGAGCGGCTCATTCATCTATGCCAAAAAATTTGGAAGACAGCTTCTTCTTGGCCACCCGACTGGAAGAGATCGGTATTTGTGCCCATTCCAAAGAAAGATGATCCAACAGAATGCAGAAATTATCAAACAATATCATTAATATCACACGCAAGTACAATTTTGGTGAAGATCATTCAAAAGCAGTTGCAGCAGTACATCGACAGGGAACTGCCAGAAATTCAAGCCATATTCAGAAAAGGACGTGACCAGGGATATCATTGCTGATATTAGATGGTTCATGGCTGAAAGCAGAGAATACCAGCAAGATGTTTACTTGTTGTTTTATTGACTATGCAAAGACATGCAACTGTGTGGATCATAACAAATTATGGATAACATTGCAAAGAATGGGAATCCCAGAACACTTAATTGTAGTCACGAGGAGCTGGTACATTGACCCAGAGGCAGTCACTGGAACAGAACAAGGGGATACTGTGCAGTTTAAAATCAGGAAAGGTGTGTGTCATGGTTTTATCCTTTCACCATACTTAATTGAATCTGTATACTGAGCAAATAATCTGAGAAGCTGGACTATATGAAGAAGAATGTGGTATCAGAATTGGAGGAAGACTCATTAGCAACCTGTGATATGCAGATGACACAACCTTGCCTACTGAAAATGAAGAGGACTTGAAGCACTTGCTGATGAAGATCAAAGACTACAGCCTTCAGTATCAATTACGTCTCAACATAAAGAAAACAAAAATTCTCACAACTGGACCAATAAGCAACATCATGATAAATGGAGAAAATACTGAGATTGTCAAGGGTTTCATTTTACCGGGATCCACAGATCAACACCCATGGAAGCAGCAGTCAAGAGATCAAAACGATGTATTGCATTGGGTAAATCTGCTGCAGAAGATCTCTTTAAAGTGTTCAAAAGCAAAGATGTCACTTTGAGGACTAAGGTGTGCCTGACCTAAGCCATAGTATTTTCAGTCACCTCATGTGCATATGAAAGCTGGACAGTGAATAAGGAAGATGGAAGTGGAATTGACGCCTTTGAATTATGGTGTTGGTGAAGAACATTGAGTATAACATGGACTGTCAGAAAATGAACAAATTCATCTTGGATGAAGTACAGCCAGGGTGCTGTTTAGAAGTGAGGTTGGCAAGACATAGTCTCATGTACTTTGGACATGTTATCAGGAGGGACCAGTCCCTGGAGAAAGATATGCTTGGTAAAGTAGATGGTCAGCAAAAGCGAGGAAGACCCTCAATGAGATGGACTGACACAATGGCTGTAATGAAGGACTCAAATACAGCAATGATTGTGAGGATGATGCAGGACTGGGCAGTGTTTCATTCTGTTGTACATAGGGTCACTATGAGTTGGAACTGAGTTGATGGCACCTAACAACAACAAGATAAAAATGAGAGGGGTAAGAAGAGTATATAAAAAATAGAATAAATACATTGATTGCTTTATAGGTATTGTTGTCCAGTCAGCTCTGACTCGTGGTGACCTTAGGTATAATAGAATGAAATGTTGCTCAGTCTTGCACCATCCTCATGATCCCTCCAACCTAGGGACCTCATCTCCCAGCATTACATAGGACAATATTCTGTTGTAATCCATGATGTTTTCACTGGATAACTTTTGGAAGTAGATCACCGTGCCTTTCTTCCCAGTCTGTCTTGGTTTGGAAGCTCTATTGAAACCTATCCACCATGGGTGATTCTGCTGGTGTTTGAAATACTAGTGGCATAGTTTGTGGATCACTTCATGGGTAAGAATTATCATGAATCCAATTCCCAAAATGTGGAGATAGATCCAGTCCCTATCTTCCCCTTCTCATCATTTCTGACACCAGTTTCCCATGCAGCAAACTGTCTCTCTCCAACCTTAGCCACCCAGAGCTAGGGCAGATCTCACAGGTTAAAGGGACACCATTCTTTAGACTGCCAAATAGGTAGACACCAGCCACAAGTTTGTGAGTCTTCATGACATCCTCACTTTCACCTACTGGCTCCCCCTTCTCCTCTAGGTTCAATAATTCACTGGAACAACTCACAGAATACATGGAGAGTACTATACTTATGATTACAGATTTATTATAACAAAAGGATAAAAATCAAGATCGTCATAAGGAAAAGACACATGGACGAGGTCTGGGAGGGTTTCCGACATGAAGCTTCCATGACCCAAAGAGAGCGCATCATCTCTCTTCGTGAACCAGGAAGCTCTCTGAGCCTTCATGTTCAGAGCTTTTTTTGGCCAGCCCTGCATGATAGGCTAAATCATGCCTGCTGAGGCTAGTTGGCATCAGCCTACCAGGTTGTCTTTTCTGGTCAGGACAGCCCCTACTTGTTATCATAAGTTCTCAAGTATGGTCTTGAGGTTTCAGATCAAGGCACCCCAATTACTCCAAGAGTTATTTCTCAGGAGCCAAGGTTAAAGGCCACTTTCCTTTGGGTAAAGCTAATTTTTTTTATCCCATATATAGCTTGCAGCATCATAGTAACACGCAAGCTACCACAGTACGACAAACTGACAGATGGGTGGTGGCTTTGAGTATTAAATGGGACTAATTTTAGGAAACCCTGGTAGCGTAGTGGTTAAGTATCAAAAGGCCAGCAGTTTGAATCCACCAGGTGGATTCTATGGGGCAGTTCTACCGTGTCCTATAGGGTTGCCATGAGTCAGAATCAACTCAACGACAATCGTTTTTTTTTTTTTTATTTGAGATACTTTTTTTTTCTTTCTCCCAGATATTGGTATTAACTGGGAGTAAAAAAAAAAAAGTAAAAGTATCTCTTAATCAAATTCGGGAAAAAAAAAAGGATATGGGGAAAAATTACACTACTAGGTAATTTCAATATTACTCATAGTAGGAAGCCAATAGACAATAGTAAAAAAAGAGGTGACTGTGGATATTACATAAAGGTAATAGTATAAAGGTAAACATAAGAATAATAATACAAACTTTTCTAAATAGCAAAAGTTACAATACCTCCAAAAAGAGAGAGCAGATTAAAACAAACCATACAGTTAAAGACTATATATAAAAGACACAAACATTTAAACATCCAATAAAATAACATGTAAGAATTGAGATCAAACATACAATCAAATCAATAAATGTAGTCAAAGATTTTCAGATTGGATAGCAAAGCAAAATAACAATGTATTGCATACAAGACACACACACACAAAAACCCAAAACGTTAAAAATAAAAGAATGGAGAAAGATATATCGAGTACGTCGTTGTTGTCAGGTACTGTCAAGTCAGTTCCGATTCATAGCGGCCCTGTGTACAACAGAACAAAACACTGTCCTGTCCTGCACCGTCCTCACAGTCATTGTTACGCTTGAGCCCATCGTTGCAGCCACTGTGTCAATCCATCTAATTGAGGGTCTTCCTCTTTTTCACTGACCCTCTACTTCACCAAGCTTGATATCCTTCTCCAGTCTGTCCTTCTTCCTAGTCTGTCTTAATCTGGAAGCTCTGGTGACCCTGCTGATATTTGAAATACCAGTGGCATAGCTTCCAGCATCACAGGAACACGCAAGCCCCCACAGTATGACAAACTGACAGACAAGCGGTGGGTATCGGGCATACACAAATAAAAAGAAAGAAGAGGTCTTGATTTTGAATTAAGACAAGTAAGCGTTAAAACACAAGAAAAGGTACTTTACAAGGTTAAAGTCTACACTTTACAAAGATAAATCTGTTATTAATATTTACATACCTAATAACATTTAACAACTTTCGTAAAGCAAAAACTAGAAGAATGTAAGGAGACAAACAAACGAACAAAAAAACACAATAAAAGACTAGCATACCTTGCTCAACTCCAAACAGATCATATGGACAAAACAAAACAAAATCAGTAAAAATACAGAAGACCTATGAAACATAATAATCAAGTAGATCTTATAAATATTTCAATCTTAACTCCAATAATGGAGAATACACCTTTTATTTTATGTGGAATATTCATGAAAGTTCACTATGTCTTAGGCCACAAAGAAAATGTCAATGCATTCTAAAGAACTTCACTCTGACCAAAATGCTCTAAATTAATTATAAAATCAGAAAACATAAAGGACCCCCTACTTGGAAGTTAAAAAAAAAAAAAACTATTAAACTCCTCGGTCAGAAGAGAAATACTAGATAAAATTGTAGAATTTCTTGAAAATAATGATAAGCAGGAAAGAGAGAAAAAAATATGCCTATAGAACTATACCAATAAAAACAAAAAGTAAAGTAAATAAGTTAAATAACCATGTTTAAAAGCCAGAAAAAGAACAAAATGAAAAGCACAAGGAAGAAATTAACAAAAATTAAGTTAAAAAGCTGGTTCTTTTTAAAAAATTCAATAAAAATAGACAAACCACTAGCTAACCTAATTAGTGCAAAAGGGAGCACATATAAACACACAAAATTAAAAATGCAAGAGGGAAAAAACACCAAAAAGAGGGGAAAAATTTAATCTAAGCGACTACTTTGCACAAATACATTTGACGAGCTCAATGAAATGAATAAATTTACAGAAAAATAGTTTATCAAATTGACCCCAGTAGAGAGAGATAAAAAGTCTATCATGCAATCTTTTATGATAGAGAGAAAAATCAAACCCAAACCAAACCCACTGACTCAGACTCATAACAACCCTACAGATCAGAGTAGAACTGCCCCATCCATTGAGTTTCCAAGGCTGTAAATCTTTAAGGAAGCAGGCCGCCACATCTTTCTCCCGTGGAGT
The DNA here is from genome assembly GCF_024166365.1 of Elephas maximus indicus. NCBI lineage: Eukaryota > Metazoa > Chordata > Mammalia > Proboscidea > Elephantidae > Elephas > Elephas maximus. The sequence goes on from NC_064843.1 coordinate 43,953,219, forward strand.
GGCTGGTGGGTTCGAACCTCTGACCTTTCACTTAGCAGCCAAGCACTTTAACCACTGTGCACCAGGGCTCCTTAGAGAGAGAAAGTGATGGAAGTAAATTGTGGTGCTATATCTGGATACCTTGAGAAAAGCCCTCCACTTTACAAAAACCTTCCTCTGTTATCCATCAGGACTGAGAAAATGGGGTGGGGTCTGAGAACCCACATTTCCAACAAGTAAGCTCCCAGTAAGTGCTGGACAGACCACACTTTGAGTAACAAGACTTTGCATTACTTTCATTCAGCCTCATGAGCCTGCATGACATTGTTTCTCAACCCTGGCTGTGTCTGGGGGGCTTTTAAGGCTTCTAATCCTCAGCTACGGCCCACGCTAATTTATGTCAGAATCTTCCAAAATGATTAGAATTTCCAGGTGGTTCTAGTGTGAAGCTGAAGTGGAGAACTACTGCTCTGTGGACTAGGTCATAAAAAAAAATAGTACCCCCTTTTTGTAGCTGAAGGAACTGAAGCTCAGAGAGATTAACTACCTTGCCCAAAACTCTAATCCTTGTCAGTGGTGGAGGCAGGTTTTGGACCTGGGGAGGTCTGACTCCAAAGTCCATTCCCTTAACCACTGTTCTGGATCACCTCCCCATAGAGACAGCACTAGCTTACAAGCTATCCTTGTTAACAGAGGAAACAAGACCCACACACTTAAACCATTAGAAAACAACCCAAATGCACAGGTGCCCGGCACTAAGACCTTCAGTATAGCAATACTCAGTCACTTCATATGCATGCGAAAGCTGGACAATCTATAAGGAAGACTGAAGAAGAATTGATGCCTTTGAATTATAGTGTTGGTGAAGAATATTGACTATACCGTGGACTGCGGGAATAATGAACGAATCTGTCTTGGGAGAGGAACGGCCAGGATGCCCACTGGAAGTGAGGATGGCGAGACTTTGTCTTATATACTTTGGACATGTTATCAGGAGGGACCAGTCCCTGGGAAGGACATCATGCTTGGTTAAGCAGATGGTCAGTGAAAGAAAGGAAAACCCTCAATGAGTTGGATTGACACACTGGCTGCAACAATAAGCTTAAGCATAACAACGATTGTGGGATGGGGCAGGACCAGGCAGTGTTTCATTCTGTTCTACATGGGGTCGCTGTGAATTGGAATCAACTCAATGGCACGTAACAGCAACAGCAATTAAAAACAAACCAACAAAAAACAAAACCTGTTGTCCTCAACTCGATTCTGACTCATGGAGACCCTATAGGACAGAGTAGAACTGCCCCATAGGGCTTCCAAGGAGCGACTCGTGGATTGTAGCTACCAACCTTTTGGTTAGCGTCTGTATCCCTTAACCACTGCACCACCAGAAGGGTAGACAGCTCTCTGCTGGGGCTGAAGATGACTGTTGCTCCCTCAAACTCAGCACACACCCTGAAACTGTCTCACTAGGCATCACCGGTTCCCTGCCTTTCCAATAAACCTCATCAGTCAGAGTGTTTTCTCTCTCACTGAGAATTTAAGTGTAAGAGAAAGCCAGGTGCATTAAATCAGAGCAATTAGCCCTGAAATGCTTGTGATTGAGGAAGTAGATTCCCAGAGAGAGTAACTCTCTAAGGCTCTATCAAACTGGAATTGTAAAGCTCTGGGCTGGACAGCAGCCAAACGTCTGCCTCTTTCTGATGGGAAGGGAAGGCTCCCCTGAGGGACAGATATGCTGGCAATAGCCAGGCTTATTCACCCATCTGGGAATTCAGTAATGAGGGCTTAGCTTCAAAAGCAGATAACAAGCTAATCAGAAGGGGAAGGGAAGCCCTGCTAATCATGCTGCCTAATGAGTAACCCTGGCGAGGGCTGGTGAGAAGGCCGTCCATTAGGCAGGTAGAGTGATGGGTAGGGGGAGGTATCTTCTGAGCTATGATGCTGGCTGACCACCATTTTTGAAGCAAAGATCCAATAGAGAAATCTCAGGATAAGAATATTATTTAAAGGCAACAATGACACAATCTACTTATGCTAGCCACCTTCTTTGCCTCTATCACCGTCTGATCATTCCAGAAATGGAGACCACCAAGTCTCTGCCCACCAGGAAGGCCACTTGGACTCAAGGCCAAATCAGCTGGCTCAGCAGGGCAGGGGAGAAGAAGGGACTGTATGAGAGGCCTCTTCCAGACCCAGATGCTATCTCAGAGAGAACACAAAAATGTGTTGTGGACACTCAAGTATTAAATGTTTGCTTTACATTTTACAATTGGTATTTGGGACATTATAAAACTAAGTTTTGTTCTATGTTTGGGCTCATAGCTACAAAAGCTGGGGAAGAAACACACAAATGTAATGAAAATAGTTACATTGGTCAGGTTTGTTTTTGTCTTTGTTTTCCAGTTGAAATCCTTGTGCTTTCTGACATCTAACTACTGGCTTAAAAGTTTTCCAGGGCTCAGTATATCTCTATTGTTTTCCTTCTGCTCAGAGATGAAGGAAGCCTGGAGCCTTGCTCCAAATGTCACCTTTGTGGTTCTCCTCTGGTTGTGACTCTCCTGTATATAAAAGTTTGTAATCAATTTAAATATTCCTCCAAACTGATCACCCGCATGGCCTTGCTCTCCCCTGGTGTCCAACAGCAATGTACATCTTTCTTTGGCCAGTTCCCTCTGCTACCCTTTCTTCTCATTTAACCTTTCCCAAAGATTCAAACGCTCCCCTCCCTTCCAGCATAAGACATTGTTAATTTCCCATCCCCATTTTGGTCTTGCCAATTCCGCAGCTTCTGGTGACCTCCGATGTGACTTAGAAGCACCTGATCTCTGCCAGGTATGGAAACCCAAAGTCCCTAGGTGGGAAGGAAAGGTTGTAGGGTGTTTGGCACTTCCATTTCACGTAGAAACCTTTTCCCTTTCCCTAAGAACCTAAAACCTAGATGTAACTCACACCGCTAGAGGTAGTTTCCTGTTGGGAACCCTGGACAGATCTACATAATATATTAACCTATTCTCCTCCCTATTTACATTACAAAGGCCTCTCCCAATAGTTAGATAAGGAAAAGCACTATGCCAAGCCACTCCTATTTAAATATATAGATACTTTCCCCTGGTTGTGGGCGGAGGTAGATAATAACATGGACAGAAAAGTGATCTTGCCATATATCGAACGTCTTTCATTTCATACAGACATTGCATTGCTCTCCTTTTCCAGGTTGGTGGCTCCTAGCCTGGCTGCACAACTGGAATCACCTGGGGAGCTTGTAGGCCTCCCAGAGCCTAGGCTCTGCACCCCAGATCTTCTGCATCTGAATGTTTAGGTTGGGACCCAGGCAGCAGTAGTGTTTAGAATCAGATGACAGCAGTTTTCAAACCTGGCTGCACATTTAGAATCTCTTGGGAAGCTTTAAAAAATTCTGATGCTTGGGCCCATCCCCAGAGATTCTGAATAATGACTCTCGGGCACAGCCTGGGTACTGGGAATTTGAAAATCTCCCCATGTGATTCTAATGCACAGCCAAGGCTGAACACCAGTGCTGTAACAATTTGCTCATTACAAATTTTCCAGACTGTGGGCTAGATGAAAGAAAACATTTTATTGGTTAAAGAAAAAAATACCAGTAATGTACTGGTCTGTTCACATGATTCTTTCTGACGTTGATTTATTGCACTGAGTCTAGAGGCAATATGGAGGGCAGAAAGCCTGCAGTTTGTGACTTTATTCTACCAGCTACCTACTGCTTGAACTGCTGCCTTCTCTTGTCCCAGAGTCATAACAAAACCAAGAACAATATATATAAACAACAGGGAGTACCCGAGCCACTCCTACTGGACTTTCATTTTTGATTGGATTGTAATAACTAGGTCGCTAGAGAAACTCAGCTAATGAACCTGACTGGACTTCACAAAAGAACTCTGCAACTCTTGAAAACACTGATGAAAAACTCTGCCTTGACGTGGAACTACGCTATGACCCAGCAATCCCACTCCTAGGTATATACCCCAAAGAACTAAAAGCAGGAATTCAAACAGATACTTGTACAACAACGTTCATTGCAGCACTATTGATAATAGCCAAAACGTAAAAACAATTTCAATGTCCACCAACATTGTCATGGATTGAATTCTGTCCCCCCAAAATGTCTGCCAACTTGGCTAGGTCATGATTCCCAGTATTGCATGATTGTCTACCATTTTGTCATCTGATGTGATTTCCCCATATTTTGTAAATCCTATCAACATGATGTTAATGAGATGGATTGTTGTCATTGTTGTTAGGTGCCATCAAGTTGGTTCCAATTCATAGCAACCCTAGGCACAACAGAACGAAACACCGCCCGGTCCTGAGCCATCCCTACAATCGTTGTTATGCTTGAGCTCATTGTTGCAGCCACTGTGTCAATCCACCTCGTTGAGGGTCTTCCTCTTTTCCACTGACCCTGTACTCTGCCAAGCATGATGTCCTTCTCCAGGGACTGATCCCTCCTGGCAACATGTCCAAGGTATGTAAGACGCAGTCTCGCCAGCCATCCTTGCTTCTAAGGAGCATTCTGGTTGTACTTCTTCTAAGACAGGTTTGTTCGTTCTTTCGACAGTTTATGGTATATTCAATATTCTTCGTCCACACCATAATTCAAAGGCGTCAATTCTTCTTCAGTCTTCCGTATTCATTGTCCAGCTTTCACATGCATATGATGTGATTGAAAATACCATGGCTTAGGTCAGGCGCACCTTAGTCTTCAAGGTGACGTCTTTGCTCTTCAACACTTTAAAGAGGTCCTTTGCAGCAGATTTACCCAATGCAATGCGTCTTTTGATTTCTTGACTGCTGCTTCCATGGCTGTTGATTGTGGATCCAAGTAAAATGAAATCCTTGACAACTTTAATCTTTTCTTCATTTATCATGATGTTGCTCATTGGTCCAGTTGTGAGGATTTTTGTTTTCTTTATGTTGAGGTGCAATCCATACTGAAGGCTGTGGTCTTTGATCTTCATTAGTAAGTGGTTCAAGCCCTCTTCACTTTCAGCAAGGAAGGTTGTGTCATCTGCATAACGCAGGTTGTTAATGAGTCTTCCTCCAATCCTGATGCCAAGTTCTTCTTCATATAGTCCAGCTTCTCGGATTATTTGCTCAGCATACAGATTGAAAAGGTATGGTGAAAGAATACAACCCCGATGCACACCTTTCCTGACGTTAAACCAATCAGTATCCCTCTGTTCTGTCCGAACAACTGCCTCTTGATCTATGTAAAGGTTCCTCATGAGCACAATTAAGTGTTCTGGAATTCCCATTCTTTGCAATGTTATCCATAAATTGTTATGATCCATGTTGCATGTCTTCACATAGTCAATAAAACACAGGCAGACATCCTTCTGGTGTTCTCTGTTTTCAGCCAGGATCCAACTGACATGAGCAATGATATCCCTGGTACCAGGTCCTCTTCTGAAACCAACCTGAATTTCTGGCAGTTCCCTGTCGATATACTGCTACAGCTGTTTTTGAATGATCTTCAGCAAAATTTGCTTGCATGTGATATTAATGATATTGTTCTATAATTTCCACATTTAGTTGGATCGCCTTTCTTGGGAATAGGCATAAATATGGATCTCTTCCAGTCAGTTGGCCAGGGAGCTGTCTTCCATATTTCTTGGCATAGACGAGTGAGCGCCTCCAGTGCTGCATCCATTTGTTGAAACATCTCAATTGATATTCCATCCATTCCTGGAGCGTTGTTTTTCGCCAAAGCCTTCAGAGCAGCTTGGACTTCTTCCTCCAGTAACATCGGTTCCTGATTATATGCCACCTCTTGAAATGGTTGAACATCAACTAATTGTTTTTGGTATAATGACTCTGTGTATTCCTTCTGTCTTCTTTTGATGCGTCCTGCATTGTTTAATATTTTCCCCATAGAATCCTTCACTATTGCAACTCGAGGCTTGAATTTTTTCTTCAGTTCTTTCAGCTTGAGAAATGCCGAGTGTGTTCTTCCCTTTTGGTTTTCCATCTCCAGCTCTTCACACATGTCATTATAATACTTTACTTTGTCTTCTCGAGATACCCTTTGAAATCTTCTGTTTAGTTCTTTTACTTAATCAATTCTTCCTTTTGCTTTAGCTGCTCAATGTTCGAGAACAAGTTTCAGAGTGTCCTCTGACATCCATCTTGGTCTTTTCTTTCTTTCCTGTCTTTTCAATGACCTCTTGCTTTCTTCATGGATGATGTCCTTGATGTCATTCCACGACTTGTCTGGTCTTTGATCACTAGTGTTCAATGCATCAAACCTACTCTTGAGATGGTCTCTGAATTCAGGTGGGATATACTCAAGGTCATATTTTGGTTCTCGTGGACTTGCTCTGATTTTCTTCAGTTTCAGCTTGAGCTTGCATATGACCATTGATGGTCTGTTCCACAGTCAGCCCCTGGCCTTGTTCTGACTGAAGATATTGAGCTTTTCCATCATCTCTTTCCACAGATGTAGTCAATTTGATTTCTGTGTGTTCCATCTGGCGAGGTCCATGTGTATAGTTGCCATTTATATTGGTGAAAGAAGGTACTTGCAATGAAGAAGTCATTGGTCTTGCAAAATTCTATCATTCTATCTCCGGCATTGTTTCTATCACCAAGGCCATATTTTCCAACTACTGATCCTTCTTCTTTGTTTCCAACTTTTGCATTCCAATCGCCAGTAATTATCAATGCATCTTGATTGCATGTTTGATCAATTTCAGACTGCAGTAGCTGATAAAAATCTTCTATTTCTTCATCTTTGGCCCTAGAGGTTGGTGTGTAAATTTGAATAATAGTCATATTAACTGGTCTTCCTTGTAGGCGTACAGATATTATCCTATCACTGACAGCGTTGTACTTCAGGAAAAATCTTGAAATGTTCTTTTTGACGATGAATGCAACACCATTCCTCTTCGAGTTGTCATTCCCAGTATAGTAGACTACATGATTGTCCAATTCAAAATGGCCAATACCAGCCCATTTCAGCTCACTAATGCCTAGCATATCAATGTTTATGGGTTCCATTTCATTTTTGTCGATTTCCAATTTTCCTAGATTCATACTTCGTACATTCCAGGTTCCGATTATTAATGGATGTTTGCAGCTATTTCTTCTCATTTTGAGTTGTGCCACATCAGCAAATGAAGATCCCAAAAGTTTTACTCCATCCATGTCATTAAGGTTGACTCTACTTTGAGGAGGCGGCTTTTCCCCAGCCATCTTTTGAGTGCCTTCCAACCTGGGGGCTCATCTTCCAGCACTATAACAGACAGTGTTCTGCTGCTATTCATTAGGTTTTCACTGGCTAACGCTTTTCAGAATTAGACTGTCAGGTCCTTCTTCCTAGCCAGTCTTAGTCTGGAAGCTCAGCTGAAACCTGTCCTCCATGGGTAACCCTGCTGGTATCTGAGTGCCAGTGGCATAGCTTCTAGCATCACAGCAACACGCAAGCCCCCAGAGTACGAGAAACTGACAGACACGCAGGGGATAAGATAGATTAGTGGCAGTTATATTGATGAAATCTACAAGAGTAGATAGTGTCTTAAACCAATCTCTTTTGAGATATAAAAGAGAGAAGTGAGCAAAGAGACATGGGAACTTCATACCACTAAGAAAGTAGTGTGCCCTTTGGACCCGGGGTTCCTGCATGGAGAAGCTCCTAGTCCAGGGGAAGACTGATGACAAGGACCTTCCTCCAGAGCCAACAGAGAAAGCCTTCTCCTGGAGCTGACACCCTGAATTCAGACTTCTAGCCCACAAGACTGTGAGAGAATAAACTTAAGTTTGTTAAAGCCATCTACTTGTGGTGTTTCTGTAACAGCAGCACTAGATGACTAAGACAAACATATAAATGGATAAACAAAATGTGGTATATACATACAATATACATGTATATACATTACTCAACCACAAAGAGAAATGAAGTTTTGATACATGCTTCAACATGGATGAACCTTGATATTTGTGCTGAGTGAAATCAGTCACAAAAGGACAAGTAGTGTATGATCCCACTTACAGGAAATAGGTAAATGTGTAGGGACCAAAGTTTATTAGTGGTTACCAGGGGTGGCTGGGGGAGGGAGTTAGGAGGAGTCATTGGTAGCGGGCACTGAGTTTCTGTTGGTGGTGGAATCATCTGGAAAAGAATAGTGGTGATGATAGCACAACATGATGGATGTAATCAATGTCACTGAGTTGTAAATGTAAAAATTGTTGAATTGGTAAAAGTTCAGGTATATATATTTTTACCACACATGCAGACACAAAATCTGTCTTACATATAGAGTTACAGGGGCTGTGGGGGGTGGCAGCCCTAAAATAAGGAATTCTAGGAATTGTAATCTCAATGCATGGACTCACTTCTCCATCTCCACATCCAGGAGAAGATGAAAGTACGTTAAAAATCATACGGGCTATTTTAAAAAAACCATCTGAGTGCTTTGAAATAATTAGGTAACTTATTGAAAAAAGAGGGTGAAATGTGAGACCCCTTCTAGTCCTAGGATCCTGTTTCTACTTAACAGTTTGTTATAATAATCTTTACAGAGACAGAAAATACGTTTAAGGAAAACATTAGACCTAGAAAGTCAATCTAGTGAGACACTTAGGTATATAATACATTACATTCAAGGATGTGTGTGTATGTAAAAAACATATACTGAGAAACAGCAGTACAGGTTCATCTCATCTCTGACTCCTTGTTATAAATAGAGGCAGAGCCAATAATAAAAAAAAAAAGACCTTTTAAATTTGAAATGGAGGATTAGGTCTCAGATTGCTCATTCCTAAGTTCTATAGTTTACTCAGACAATTCTCACTATGTGGCCTCATTGCCTTTCATCATCAGTAAAAGTTATCTACTATTGAAGCAAGATGTTGGTTCTAGGGCAGCCAAGTCAAAACCAAACCAAAGCCATTGCCGTTGAGTCGATTCTGACTCATAGCAACCCTATAGGACAGAGTAGAGCTGCCCCATAGAGTTTCCAAGGAGCGGCTGGTAGATTCAAACCGCTGACCTTTTGGTCAGCAACGGAGCTCTTAACCACTACGCCACGAAGAATAAAATGTGATTTCTGCTTTAATACCTTCCTCGACTAAGAACCATTTCGGGAAACCATGTAGCTAATAGGTCTGCCTGTGCATTGTGATGGAAAGGATTTGATGGTGGAGCTGCCAAAACTTGTACTGAAATGTATCACATGGCTTCCTTCTCTTCACTGTCTTTAACTACTCTTGAGTGGATGTGCTAATTGAGTGGTTAAAAAGCAGGCAGTGGGAAACAGGACTGAGTTACAAAGGCATGGAGAATCCTCAGGGGTTAATTATGTCCTGGCATAATCACCTGGTGACTGTAGACCTAAAAGGAGGGAATGCCATATGCCCAACTGTCTCTAAACATGACATCAATTCACTGTGGGAACTGATCTATTTAGATATCTACAAGGTGAGTCAAGCCAATTAGAGTATAGGATTTGAGACCTTCCCTGAGGAGTTCTCTTTAAATTGCCTTGCTGCAAAGAGCAAAACAGGAAAGAGGTGGCCATCAGCTTGTGTGACTGCCCAATGTCCCAGCGCTCGTACCACGTAGGGCACACATGTCAGCCTTTGCAAGGATCTGCCACTGGATGGAACAACAGTTAGAACAGAAGTGGCCGAAGCCTAAGCCGAACTTTATGAAGCAGGGACAATGGCTTCCCTGTTCACAGCTGTATACCAGTACCTACCACAGTAGATGCTTGATAGACATTTGACTTTTTAGTGTTCAGGAGACACCATTTATCACCCTCCTGGCTATCCATCACTCTTTAGGCAGGCTCAGAGTTGCTTGTAAATTTTGTGGTCAGTTATATGCCAGTGGAGACAAGAGACCCAGATAATGGTATTGACTTTGTCCCTAAATAACCACATGGTCTTAGTCAAGCCATCCAAACTCTCTGTGCCCAGCTATCACCTCTGGACACTTGCAAGTAATCTTCTTCCACCTTCCTTACAAAGGTACTTCAATAGTCAAATGGACTAAAGAAATATGAAGGCATTCAATGACTCTCATCTTGCATACATGGGGTCTTGGTAGGTCCTCATAATGTTTGTAACAATAAATAAGGTGACCTCAAAACCCCTTGTCTTCAGCCCTAACAGTATTAGTAGACTTGTTGTTCCCCAGCCCTCCCACCTGGAGTCAGATTTAAGGTAAGAGGACCCAAAGATCTTGGGCACCTTCAACTTTTGATTCCCATAGTTACCACACCCACTCTATGATCTAATTATAGACACCTACTCACTGACGCTCCCCACCTTCCTATACCTCCAACACATGGGCCAATTCTATTTCCATGACTTTGCCCAGATCCTTCCTCTCACTTGGAGTTCCCTGTCCTCTCTGCAGCATAACTGAATTCTACATGTCCTACAAACATCCTCTTTGAAGACTTCCCCAACAGTGGCTCTCCTTCTTTGGAATGCCAATGTTACTATATATAATTAATTATCATTTTAATGTGTGGATGTCTTGTCCATACAATTAGATTGTAAGCTCCATGAGCATGAAGAACACATCTTACCCTTCTTTGAAGACTGAGTGTGATAATCTCGCACTCATATATGTAGAAATTGGAAAATCCTCAGTTTCCAATGGAGTTTAGTTTGCAGATCTACCTGGGTAATTTTAACACACCCAAGAAAAATTTTTGCACAGATAATTTTGCAGATAAAAAGGAGCAATGAGCTGTATGCATAATTTCAAATGTGAATCCCAAAGTGGGGACACCAGTTAACTCACGCCAGCAAAAAGAAGTCAAGGAAACAGTGTGGTTGAATGTAATGCTTCTTAATGCACCCCAAGGTATGGATATGATCCTCCAAAGAGTTGCCCAGCTGCTTGACTGTCACCAGGTGACTTGGTGAAAGCCTCCATGGAGCTGTCCTCAGGTGTGGTACTGAAAGATTAACTTTGATCTTGAGCTAACCAGAGATTCTGGAGACAATGGAAAACCTAAAGAATGAACAAGAACAGCTTTTTAGTATGTCCTCAGCCCACTCAAATTTAACAGTCCAAAACAACTCATCTTCTTCCAGAAGCCCTGTTCTCTCTCTCATAGTTCCTAAATCCTGGCATTCTGGCTTCCTAAGTAGCTTTTAAAACCATCTTCTTCTCTCCATTCCTATTGCCACTGCAGTAATTTTCTGTGCTTTTCTCAAATATCTTGCTACTCAATGGCTGTCGTTCATGACTTCCTCCGCACTTCCATCCCCAATGTCTATAGAGTTTAATTGACGGTTATTTGAATGGAAAGCAGACAACACCTAGGCACTCCAGAAATTCTGGTAAATAAAACTATAAATATCAACCCACAATGGATAAGAGTGCTATATATGAAGAACTCCCTAGAGATAAACTAGTTCAGGGCCAGAAACGGCAAGAGTAAACAAAGCCCATTAGCCAGACCAAGTCCAGGCAGAGCAAAAAGGTCATGACTATGTTTAAAGAATGTCTATGAAGAAAATATGAAGCCCTGGTCATTCAGTGGTAGAATTCTTGCCTTCCGTGTGGGAGATCCAGGTTCAACACCCAAGCCACGGACCTCATGTGCAGCCACCACCCATCTGTCAGTAGAGACTTGTGTGTTGCTTTAGGGCCTGAACAGGTTCCAGCAGAACTCCTAGACCAAGGCAAAGTAGGAAGAAAGGCCTGATGATCTACTACTGAAAATCAGTCAATGAAAATCCTATGGATCACAATAGCCCCATCTGTAACTGATCATAGAAATGGTGCAGGACAAGGCAGCATTTCGTTCTATTGTGTATGGGGTCTCCACGAGTCAGGGTCTGATTTAGGTGGTAGCTAATAAAAACAACAATATGAAGAAAATATATTCCTCACAATGGGGAGGACCATCAGCAGATGATAGGAAAATGAGTTTGCAATGAAGAAGAGCTGGCAATGTCCATTTGAGTATTGCTCAGGTGGCCTGTCTGCTCCTTGTCACAGACACATCTCTTTTGGGTAAATAGAATGTGCTGGTTGTTCTCAGTTGCCTCCTTGGCTCAGCTGGCCCTGGCCTTGGAAGGCTAACCTGAATGGACTGCATCCTTGGGTTCCCTTGCCCTCTGGCTTCACACTGGGTTATTCATGGAGGGCACAGGCAGGAGAGCAAAGGGAGAGAGGGAGGGAATTTGGATTATTGATTCCTCTGACTCCATCCTGGAAACCCTGGTGCTGTAGTGGTTAAGTGCTATGGCTGTTAACCAAAGGGTTGGCAGTTTGAATCCACCAGGTGCTCCTTGGAAACTCTATGGGGCAGTTCTACTCTGTCCTATAGGGTTGCTATGAGTCAGAATCGACTTGATGGCACTGTTTGGTTTTTTGGTTTTGGCTCCATCCTGAGCGAGCTTTCCAGGCTGAAGGCCACAGCTTCCACACTGTGGCTTCTCCTATAGCTCTCTCTGTCTGACTTCTGATTGCCATTACTTTCTCTCATTCCTTCTGGCCTATGGGTAGTAATGGTGGTACTGCACCATCCCCCAGTCACCCAATTTGAGTGTGCCATCTGTTTTCTGCTGGGACCCTCATCAGGGCCTACTATCATTAAGGATTCAAACCCCAGTGCAGAGAAGCTCCTAGTCCAGGGAAAGATTGATGACAAGGACCTTTCTCCAGCACGAACAGAGAAAGCCTTCCCGTGGAGCTAACACCCTGAATTTGGACTTCTAGCCTACTAGACTGTGAGAGAATAAATTTCTCTTTGTTGAAGCTATCCACCTGTGGTATTTCTATTATAGCAGCACTAGATAAATAAGACAGTGACCCTATAGGACAGAGTAGAACTGCCCCACAGGGTTTCCAAGGGGCAGCTGGCGGATTCAGACTACCCACCTTTTGGTTAGCAGCTGAGCTCTTAACCACTGTGCCATCAGGTCTCCAAATAGAGAATAAGTAGCAGGAATAGAGAATGGAATAGAGAAAAAGGGACATATTCAGTGAGTATTTAAGAGATGAAAGCAACAAGAGTTTGTGACTGTTATGGATTGAATTGTGTCCCCCAAAAGATATGTTGAAGTCCTAACCTCTGCATTAATGAATGTGACCTTGTCTGGGGAAATGTGGTTTTTCTTTGCAGATATTATCAGTTAAATTAACAAATCATACTGGAGTGGTATGGGTCCTAATCCTAATCTCCTCTGACGGGTGACTTTATAAAAGAGAAGGACAGACATGGAAACAGCCACACGCAAGGGAAGACAGCTGTGAAGATACACCTACATGCAAAGGAATGTCAAGAAACACCCAGGGCTGCCAGGAACTAAAAGAGACAACAAAGGATCTTCTAGAATCCACAGAGAGAGAGCACAGTCCTGCTGTCACCCTAAATTTGGACTTCTGGCCTCCAGAACCATAAGAAAATTAATTTCAGTCCTTTAAAGCTACCCACGTTGTGGTATTTTGTTCCGGCAGCACTGGGAAGGTAAGACAGAGACTTATTCCCTCCTGGAGTGAGAGGGAGATAGATACATTAGGGTGGATGATTCTTGTTTTTCAGCCTTTGGTGCTAGGTGGAAGGGGGTCCCATTGCCTGAAATAGAAGAGCAAATTGGTGCTGAGAAAGGAGGAGGAAGAGGAAGAACAAGCATTTGAAGGATGCAGTGGACATTCTAGACATCCAGATGGAGGAGCCCAGCGGGCAGCTGGCTCCATGCGTCTGGGCTTCAGGGTGAGTCCTCTCTCACCTCACAGCAGCAGCCACAGTCACTCAGACCCATTCTGATGCTATTGAGTCCACCCCCTCACCTGGACCAATCCTTTAACCCTCCTGTCCACTGCAAAGCTTTCCTTTGTGTCCTCTGGGATGCCAACAAGGTGTCCTATGTCATCAATGTCATCTCAAAACACACCTTTTTTTTTTTTGCACTTAAACAGGCTTTCCCTTAAAGACCTCCTTTCCTTTACAGCTCTCTCAAGTGGAGGCTAATTTTCATTTGTTTATTTTTCCCTCACACAGCACACATTTCTTAGGGCCAGGAAATAGGGTCAGGGTTCTTCTCAGTTCTCATTTCCACATTCCAGCCATTTCTTCTGGAAAACCTCTGCTCCCTTGAAGATCATTCCTTTTGTCTTTTCTTCCCCCACCTCTCCTCATTGTTGCTATCCATAAACATCATCATCACCTCCTCGAATTCACAAAGATATTGGCTCTTGTTTCACAGTCTCAGTACTTGCTTACTTTTGGTTAATTTCTGTTTCCATATGGATGAACCATCTACCACCCTGAATTCCCATTTCCTTGTCTTAATCATCTCTAAAGACTTCTCTACTGCAACTTGAACATTCATTCCTAGAGTCAAACATGACTTCTGAAATTGCTATTTCAAATGTTCCACTCTCCAACCACAACCTCCTATCAAGTACTCTTCTGCAACTATCCTTCCATCTTATTGAAACCTTTAATCTTTTGGCCTTCACCCTTTATGACTATCCAGGACTATTGCATAGTTATTAAGATCATAGGCTCTGAAACTAGAATGCCAGGTTAATTCATGAAGAAAGATAACCAGATAAGAATGTATCATTAAAAAAAAAAAAGAACCCGAGTACCGGAGCTAAGCTTGGTGGTTCAGAAAAAAGAGTGTGGGCACTACAAGAAGGGGGACATCTCCACGAGGTACCTCCACCACAGCCATGGAGGGGAAGCTGCAGAAATGCTGGAATCCATCCCTCACATAACTCTTTTTCCAGTTATTGTCTGCCTGCAATGTTTTTTTGGCTCAATCTCTTGGCACTTAATTACACACTCTTTAATTTTTCACATCTGTCTGTATGGAGCCTGGAATGTGGTCATGGAAAGCCCCCTGGGTCTGGATTCAAATTGACAGATTCCAGACACAACTTACTTCCTGAAAGGTTTTGAGCAAGACATTTAGCCGCACCTGAAAATGTATAACAGTCCCAACTTCATGGGGTTGTAAGGATTAATGATAGAATAGATATAAAAACATTTGGGTAGCTTTAAAATATGTTAATAACATAATATGTACTATCTCCCAATTAGATTTGCAAATATGAATTTTATGTTCTTTGTGTGATTCACCAAGCATGCTGCTCAAATGGTGTTTATTGAATTAATGAGTGATTGGATGAATTAATGAATGAGTAAGTGAGTGAACAAGTGCATGGGTGAGTAAGTGAGTCAATAAACGTCTAAATTCAAGCTGGGCCTCAAGTATTTTGATCCCAGTCCCAAAGGAGAATTGGCTGTCTGATCATGTGAACACTTAATACTATTCATTCTTTCATTTATTCACAAACACATTCTCTGTCTTCTGAGTGGCTGGTGTGATGTATTTAGAGTTGTTATCTCTTTCAAAACTTCATGTCTGTATAAAGAAGCTTCTTTGAACTCCATCCTACAGATTAGAATCTGAAGCAAAGAGAGGTCAAGTAACTTGCCCAAGGTCACACAGGTAGGAAGTCGTAGATCTTGGCTGTTAGGTTGTACCTAGGAGCCAACACTGAGGAGTGCATCCCCCAAGAGCAGAAACAGGAGGGAAAGAAAACTTCCAGCTGATAATTTAGGTGTGCTGACCAAGAGCAGACACAGGAATGTCAGTGTAGAGCCCATCAGGCTTGGTACTGGAGTGGCAGTTTCCTTAGGCCAGTTTTCCAGGAAAGAGACTCTGAGATGGGGATTTGTGTGCCTGAGGATTGACACCTGTGAGGGAGTGTAGACAGCAGAACTTGGGTAGCCAGGCAGTTTTAATAAAGGCCTCAGCCAGCCCCATGGTGAGCTTTGGATGAGGGGGTTGGGCCTCTGTATCTCTGCGTGGACCAGTCATTGGATGTCAGATGTCCCTGGGGAGGGGGTGTAACCTTGGGCAAGCCAGCATCCCAGGGAGTTGCCCAGCAGGCAACACTTCAGCAGCTGGGTGATTGAGTGCCTCAGTTCTGAAGGTGGGTCTGGGCAGTGCATTACAGCACCCATCACAACGTTATTGATGCTGCTAAAGAAAGCATGTGTTAACCAGCTCTAGAGGGATTTGGTTAGAGATGGGGGCGTGGGAAAAGAAGAGCTCTGGAGACAAGAGCTGGTAGGGTCCGTGGAAGACCTATGCAGCCCATCAGCAGGATCCTCTTCCAAGGAAGGCAACAAGGGCCATCCCAGCGTGGTGCCAGGGAGCCTTCATGTCATCCACACTCAACTCTGCTCTAGGGTCAGGCTCCCCAGGAGGAATTTGGGCTTCCCATGCAGCTTGGTTACCCAAAGAGAAGACAGTTGGCAGGTTGGCATAATTGCCCAGTCACTGGAAATTCATGTGGTGGCATTCTGCCCCAAGAGGTCAGCCCTTCTGACCTTGGTAGGCATAAGTCCCATTCTCAAGTCCCATCCCCTCTGGGACAGTGAGCAGATCAAACTTCTGAGCTGGCAGTCTGAGGGCCACCCCAAGGAAATGGCCCCTTCTTGGGGGAGTTGTCTGAGAGACTAGCAGATTTTCCCAGGCCTAGACCAAGGTCATTCTTGTGCATCTAGACCCACAGAGTAGCAACGGGGCCAACCAGGCAGGTAATAGGGATTTGTCCCAGTGGTCAAAGTCAGCATGGTCAAAGTGGTGAAACCCATGTGAAATTGTGGACTACAGATTAATAAGTAAACACAAGTAAGCCCGTGTGTAACCTTGCTTACTGGTTAATCACCCGTGTGCATCCGTGACAGAAGGAAGGCATATGGAATGCCCCCCGCTATGGCACTGGAGGAGGAAGGAGGCTCCATAAACAGACCTGAAGCCACTTCTTTATAAGTGACCTGAACTCTGTTCTTTTTGCTAATGATACTTGTGGGAGCATGGTGAAACAATGGCAGGATTAAATTGCTGACATGCAATGACTTTTTAGTAGACCTCAGTTTTGTACCCATTTATCAAAGAGTCATGAACATTTTTTTTTTTTTTTTGCAGATCTCTGGAGAGCAGATTAGGATATTGAAATGTAACAGAAAGCAGAAAAAAGTTTAACTGAAAGATAAAAAAACTTTTGATGCATTAGTACTGTGGCAACTGGCCAGATCACTCCAATGACGTCCCTAATCCGGTCCATAAATAATTTATAACCCACCATTTGTGTCTGGGGTAAAGAATTTCTAACAGAAAATGCTTAAGTAGCTGTTAGAGACACCAAATGATTTCCAATTCTGAATTCATCAGTGCTCCTGTAGGCTATGATTCCACAGACCTTCTTGAAGTAATTTGGTGGGGATTACTCAAGTGTGGGGAGGGATTGTCTTCAGAGTCTGGTTGGAACAGACTGTCAGAGAAGCAGTGAGCTCGCCTCTTGCTGTTAACTTTTCCACTGACTTTCAGTTGAGGTCCAAAGCCAGAGCTCTAAAAATCAGAAATGGACGTGAAAGCAAAGCTTCCAGAAGGCCCGTGATCAGCACTCAGATTTCTCTTGCTTCTTCATCAGAAGCAGAAGGTGATTATCCCCTCTCTGATATTTGAACTAATTGCTAGAGTTGTTTGTATGCTGCTGGCTGATTTTCGCAGCTTCTCTAGGTCCTCTAATTTTTCTTTTAATTTTTTAGGAAGTATAGTAACTTCTATATAGTATAGCAGATGAAGTGCTTATATCATAAGTATAAAAGCAAAACAGTATCAGTTGCAGTAAAGTAGATTCTGACTCCTGGCAACCCCACGTGTTGCAGAGAAAAACTGTCCTCCATAGGGTGTTTAAGGCTGTGACCTTTCAGAAGCAGATCCCCAGGCCTTTCTTCCAAGACACTTCTGGGTGGATCCAAACTGCCAACCTTTCAGTTAATAGTCAAGTGCTTAACTGTTTTTGCCACAGGGTCTCCTATCTTAAGTATAAACCAAAACCAAACCCACTGCTGTCAAATCGATTCCGACTCATAGTGACCCTGTAGGACAGAGTAGAACTGCCTGATAGAGTTTCCAAGGAGTGTCTGGTGGATTCGAACTGCCAGCCTCTTGGTTAGCAGCTGTAGCGCTTAACCACTATGCCACCAGGGTTTCCATCTCAAGTAGAGCTCAATAAATGTTTTTGCAAGTGGATTCACTCATGTAACCACTACCCTGACCAAGATAGTACATTCTAGCTCCCCAAAAGGCTCCCTTGCTCCTTCCCAGGGTGCTTTGCCTTGAGGCTTCGTTATTACAAAATTCACATATTATCCACTACGAGGAGACACTGGACAAGTGAAGAACAACATCTTAGCAACATTGAACAGATCTTTCTTAAACTTAAATGCCCCAGGGGGTGTTTGATAGCAAGACGCAGATGAACCCAGCCTTAAAGTTAGGTCTTGTTAGCCTTCTGCCAAAAGCCCTGCAGGTTTACAAAACCCCTTTCCCTGTGGCCCCATTCAGGAAGACCATGGCTCTTTAGCCATGAACTCATTCAAATATTCTGTAATCTCTGGAAGACACTTACTTGACCACAGAGGACAAGTGGTAGCCTCTATAATTGGCCAAGGAATACCTGAAGACCAACTTCCACTGCTCACTTCCAGAGAACGACCAAGCCTAGGCTCCCTAGAGGTCCTACTTTGTCAAGACCTGTGCCTCAAGATGTCCGCCCTAGGAATGGGCGTGCATCCAGTGTTGTCCCTTGCAGGGGTGGAAGCCCCAGACTTCTCCTTCATACACAGCCCTTGGCCCTCAGAAGACGGGTAGCTATTAGCTCATACTTACAGTGTGTATTAATTACCTAGTGCTGCTGTAACACAAGTGCCACAAGTGGATGGCTTAAAAGAACAGACATTTAATTTCTCACAGTTCTGGAGGCAAAAGTCCAAACTAGGGTCTTGGTTGTGCTGATTCCTTCCTTGTTGGTAGCCCTGGGTGATCCTCACATGGCATCTGTCTTTCCCTTTGTGCGTCTTTGTGACTGTTCCGCTCTTGCTATGACTCAGGAGTAATTAGGTTTAGGATCCACCCCACACTGGTATGACCTCATTAACATAACAAAAGAAAAACCCCTATTTCCAGACAGGGTCATATTTACAGGTACAGGGATTAGGATTTCAACGCATATTTGGGGGGACACGCGATTCAATCCACATTGTTGTTGTGGTTGTTTCTGAGTCTGCTCCGACTCATGGTGGTCTTACGTATTACGGAACGGAACATTGCCCAGTCCTGCACCATCTTCATGACCGTTGGTCTGTTTGAGTCCATTGTTGTGTCAATCCGTCTCACTGAAGGTTTCCTTCATTTTGCTGACCGTCTACTTTACCAAACATGATGTCCTTTTCTAGTGATTGGTCTTTCCTGATGACGTGTCCAACGTAAGCAAGATAAAGTCTCACCAGTCCATAATACTGTGCATTTATCATGTGCGAGGCACCGTGGCAAGTACTTGGCATAAATGATATCATTCATCTGTAACACACATGGACCAATGTCTCCATTTTAGAAATAAGGAAACAGAGGGGAGGGCACAGCTAGCAAATGGTGGTGTAGAACTCCAGCCCCCTCTGCAGTCTCCCCTAGGACCTTGGCACTTCCCCATTTGACTGTACTGCTTCTCAGACTGAGTTCTTGGGGAGCCCCACCCTGCTAGGTACCACACGCCCTCGGGGGGATGATTCTCAGGCCTGAAGAGGAAGCATAGTTCCTTCTGACTTCTGACTTAAATTCCTGAACCAATGGCTGCAAATCAGCACTTCATAAATCAAACCCTTACTTCCTAGAGGCACAAAGTTATCAATTGAAATTCTGTTCTTGGAAATCTACTTTGTTTCACCAAAGTATAAAAATTGATGATGAAAATCAAACGAAATATACAAAACACCAATATGTATTTTACAAAGATTTATTTAAGTAGGAAAAAACCCAAATAATACAAAAAGTGATGTTACAAATGTTCATTTGGGGGGCTTTTCTGCAAGGGCTGGACTGAGTCCTACCTGCCTACCTACCTACCTGTTGCTGTCGAGTCAATTCCAACTCACAGTGACCCTAGAAGACAGAGCAGAACTGCCCCACAGGGTTTCCAAGGTTGTAATATTTACAGAAGCGGACTATCACATCTTTTTCCTGTGGAGTGGAGGGGCTGGTGGTTTTGAAAAGCTAATCTTTTGCTTAGCACCTGAGCACTTAACCACTGCACCACCAGGCCCTTATGGACTAAGTTATCTTAAAACATGAGTTAAATGAAATTCAGATTGGAGATGGCTTTCACGTTTTGAGGTAAAATTTCCTTTAGCAAAAATAGGAATTTCTCAAGGAGTAGATGGTGCCCGGCTACAACCAATGACTGCCCTGACAGGGGACACAACAGAAAACCCCTGATGGAGCAAGACAGAAGTGGGATGCAGATCTCAAATTCTCGTAAAAAGACCAGACTTAATGGTCTGACTAAGACTAAAAGGACACCAGAGGTCGTGGTCCCCAGACCTTCTGTTAGCCCAAGACTGGAATCATTCCCAAAGCCAACTCTTCAGACAGGGATTGGACTGGACTATAAGACAGAAAATGATACTGCTGAGGAGTGAGCTTCTTGGCTCAAGTAGACACATACGACTATGTGGGCAGCTTCTGTCTGGAGGGGAGATGAGAGGGCAGAGGAGGATAGAAGCTGGCTGATGGAAACAGGGAATGTAGGGTAGAGAGAAGGAGTGTGTTGTCTCAGGGGAAGAGCAACTAGGAGTATATAGCAAGGTGTACAAAAATTTTTTTATGGAAGACTGACCTGATTTGTAAACTTTCACTTTAAGCACAATAAAAATTTTTAAATTTTTTTAAAGAAAATAAAATTAAAAATAGGCATTTCTCATTGTTTCAAGGACTTTTAAACTGAGTTCAACATCAAGGGCATCCTCCTTAAAAATATTCATGGCACGAGGGCATCTGAGTCTTTGAATAGTATTGCTGCTTCTTTGATAATTTCTTCTGCTTTGTTACAAGTTGCCAGATGATTGTTATTGTGAGTTTGGTTATTACAGTGAGGGTTTTATGATAACAGAGAATGTAATAACGGAGTGGCACTTCCTTGGTGGAAAGTTAGCCCCTCCTCAACTCACTGGTTGTGTGGACACACTCACAAACCCACCAGGGGCAGCTCTCTGCCCCCAACACCCTATCACACCTCCACCTGGCTGCCCAGGGGGCCCAAGATCTCAGGCAGTGGGGCTGGAGGTGGGGTGGAGACATTTGCAGGGCAAGGGGCAAAATGATGAAGATGGCTATCTCATTTTTTATGGTCTGCCCAAAGCAGTTAGGACTCAAAAAAATTTGCCTCTTCTCTCATTGTTAGTGAAAAAGCCATCCATCCTGGTGATTTTGCTGTCGTTTTGAATGTACAGGAAATTTGAAATAAATGAATGAGGTACACAGTGCAGTTCAGATGAGATTCTGGGATTAGAAAAACATGCTCATGAAAAATAAATGAGCAAATATGATTTGGGCTGGATAGGGAATGGGGAGATGAATCACAAGCTGGAAGTTGGGTGAAGCAGAGCCCTAGAACTGACAAGCCAGGTCTGAAATGCCCACTGCTTTGGGAGACACCCCTTGATATTTCTCATCAGAGAAACCTGATGGCCCAGCCAGGTGGGCGATCACCCGTGCCTTCCTCATCCCTTCACCACAAGCCCACCCCTGTCATTTGCGGGACTCGGGGAAGGAATACAAACAGAAACCTTTATACCATTTGCCTAAATATTTTAAGTTATAAGTCAAGCTAACAAAGCAATGAAATATTTTATCCTCTGCCATAACACATACTTCTCTCTAATCACCTGGAAGGCCAAGTTCAATGCCATAATTATTCTTTTTTTATCACGGTAAAAATATATGTAGCAAAACATTTGCCAATCCAACAATTTTCACATGTAGAACTTGATGACATTACCTCATCATGTTGTGCAACAATTACAGCTCTCCTTTTCCCATTTATTCCACCACCATTAATGACAACCGAGTGGCCCCTAACAACTCCATAGTTCTTGTATCCCTTGAAATTCTGAGTCAGAACACGGTGGTGTCAAGATAGCTGGCCCCTTGCCTGTGGTTCACATCTATCTACTCCCCTTCTCTTCCACCTCCAGGTATATCCCACACCAACAGGAACCTTGCTTCCACGTGTTTGGTTACCCCAGCCTGTGGTCCCAGCTCCTCCCACACAGTCCTAGGCTGGATTCTCTAGAGAAGCAAAACCAATAAAGCAGAAAAATATATGTAAAGAGAGATTTATATCCAGGAAATGGCTCATGCAGTTGTAGAGGCTGGAACGTCCCAAGTTCCTGGGTCAGGCTGCAGACTTCTCCAGACTCAAACAGCTGCAGGGACCGGTGAACTCAAAATTGGCAGGTCAGATAACAGGCCTCTAGCTCATAGACTGTGGAGGCCAACAAATCCCAAAATCGGCAGGAAAACTGGCAGGCTGCTGGCTCACAGGCTGCAGAGGCAGATGAAGCCCAAGATCGGCAGGCAAGAAGGCAGGTAAGCGGCTAGCTCAAGCTCCAGGAACTGGGAGTCAGATGAACAGGAGCCAGCTGTGGGATCCAGAGCAAGAAAAAGTCCCCAAGGCTTGCCAGAAAGTCCACCTATGTTGGATGCAGGCCACACCACCAAGGAATCTCCCTTTCAACTGATTGGCGACTCACAGCAGATTCCGTCATGGAGGTGATCACATTACATCAAATCTTGTCATGGAGGGGATCACATCATTATATGACTGCCAAACTACATCATAACTGCCAAGCCACTGAGATTCGTGGCCCAGCCAAGTAGACACACAACCTTAACAATCACACACACCTCTCCAAGGAGCGTTCTTTGCTACTCCTTGGTTAAGGGAGTGTACAACTAGGTGTGGCCTGCCCCAGGAAGACGGCCCCAGGGCCCACTCAGCTCCCTGGGGGATCAGGCTGTGCTAGAAGGGTAAAAGAGGAAGGTCACATCTACATCTTCAGGGTGGGTCATTATAAAATGAGACATCTCCAAGGATGCTGGGTTGTGACAGTGATTCTCCTGGGACATCCACAGGCCCTGCCCTCCACAGTGGGCTCTGCTCTGTGAGACATGCCAGGTCTGTTGGGCAAAATTCATATACGGATTTTCAAGTTCACTCCTTTAAAATCGGCAATTAGCTTTTCAGAGAAATTTTGGCTGTATTTTTGTGGCCCGGATAACAGTGCAAACTGGGGCAGGAGCCTCCCCTGTAATTTGATTCATTTTCTGTTGGAGTGAAGCGCTACCGAGTTCAGTGGCTGATGGCTTAATTGCCACATGCATCTCGTGGGCAGCACTGACTTGGCATTCCTGTGCTTGACTCCCTGGCACTGGGATGCAGCTGACACCTGGAGGGATGGGAGAAGTCAAAAGGGTTGGTGGCTGCCATCCAAAAGTGAAGAAGTTGGAATCATCCCTCCCTCACTCCCATGTAAATCACCTCTTTATTTTTAAGGACTATGTAATCTGGCGACCATGGTCCCCGAGAGAAGCAAATGATTTGCACTCAGCTACCAACTGAAAGGTTGGTGGTTTCAACCCACCCACAGAAGAAAGGCCTGGCAATCTCCTTCCATAAAAGATTATAGCCGAGAAAACCCTGTGGAGCTCAGTTCTACTCTGTAACACATAGCGTTACCATGAGGTGAAATTGATGGCAATGGGTTTGTTTGCTTTGCTGTTGTTGTTTTTTTAATCTGGCAAATAGTGGCAGTGGTGGTTTCAGGGGTAGGATTCTCACCTTTTATTCAGGAGACCTGGGTTTGACTTCTGGCCAATGCATCTCGTGCACGGCCACCACCTACCTGGAAGTTCTGGTAATCTGCTTCCGAAACTCAACGACATTTAACAACAATAATCTGGTGACTTGTTAGCCACCAGAAACTGCACCATAATTATCTGGGTGTTGTATCCTCAGCACCCAGGAAGTGCCTGGCACAGGGCAGGAGATCAGCGGTACTGACTGGCAAGCACATGCTTGCTCTGGGCTGGCTCCCTCCTAATGGCTGCTCCACACAGTCTTTATCTTGTCCTTTTGGGAGATTATCTCCTCCCCTCCTCCCTGTGGTGGGGGGCACTCCCTGCCCCACTGATGTTAAGCTTGGTCTTTGACTTTCTTTGGCCAATGGCACCTGCACAGACATGATGCAAACAGAGGCTTGAGATGTGCTCGTGTGGTCATGCTGGCCTCTTTTATCCTGCCCTCTGTCGGGAGAAGAGCTTGTCTCAGGTTGCTGCTGGCCCCGGGATGAGGAGACTTGAGGAGCAGACTTGAACCCAGCCCACAGCCTGGAACTGAGCCCAGCCAATTTCAGCTTTGCTCAGTCAGGCCCGACAGAGTCCTAGCCAAACTCTAGGTCTGTGAGTGTGAATTAATTATGTATTGTTGTAAGCTGAAGAGGTTTCAGAGTTGTTTGCTAGGCAGCATTTTTAAATCAATAACTGATTAATACACTCTCCCACGCTGGTCCAGAGCAGTAGCAAAAATGGCTTTGATAATCAGAAGAGGCCAAAAAGGGAGAAGAATTGAGCAGATCCCATTATATGTGTATATTCTTTAGCATCACCATACTCTGGTGGCCTTATATCTGTTGAATATTAGAATCCTTGGGGTCACGACGAGTTGAAATTGACTTGACGGCAACTAGTTTGTGTGTGTGTTTTATATTAATATCCTGTCACTGAACAAATTCCTATCCCATGCCCACTAGTTATTTTACCCTAACTTCTTCAATTATGTCTCTTAAAATACAGCTGTCTTTCAAATTCTAGCTCAGCTTCCATCTTCTCTCTTATATCCTTCCTGGCGACTCCACCATTCCTCTTCTCCAAGCTCCTAGCACATGGTTTGAATCAAACTTAGCCTAGGTTGTATCGTATATAATCAGCAGTCATCAAGTTGACTCCAAGGCATGGTGACCCATATGTATCAGAATAGAACTATGCTCCATAGGCTTCTCCATGACTGATTTTCCAGAAGGAGATCACCCGGCCTTTTTTCCAAAGTGCCTGTGGGTAGACTTGAACCTCCAGCCTTTCGGTTAGCAGCCAAGCTCATCAACCATTTGTATCACCCAGGGACTCCCACGTTGTATATAGTGCTGAGTATTCTTCATAATGGGATTCCTCCCCCTCCTTGTCCCTTTCTCCTCCTTCAGCTTCTGTATTTTGCTCTCTTCTGGTTTTCCTCCAAACATGTTTCCATAAATGAAACAAAAGCAGACAACTGTTAGGAGCTTCTGGGTAACCCTCTACTTTTCTGATACGTCTTCTCTGCTCCTTCTTCCTGCCTTGAATGAGAAGATGAAGCTTGGAGCTGTGGTAGTCATCTTGTGACCGTGAGGCAACAAACCTAAGGACAAAAAGCCCAAGTCTCTGACTAATCCTGTCCTCCCTACTTCCAGGCCTCTTGGTATATCAATTACTAAAGCCCCTGTTAGTTGAGTGATTTTTCTACCTGCAGCTGAAAAAATTCCTAATACAACCCAGAGAGTTAAAGGACACCAGGTGCCCATTAAAAGCTTAACTATTCTCGATGGTGTACCCTATGCATCAGTTTATGAATGCACCTGTAATCTATGACTCATAAATCAGCCTCATCAAATAGAGGTCAACTGCTTCTATGATATACTCCTCATTAGTCCCTATAGCCAACCACATGTCTGTGTTCAAAACCTCTTCAGTTATAGTGCAGGGTTTCATGGCGATCACACAGAACAAGAGATTGTAATAATTATGGACAACTGGCTGATTTCAAAGGAGCAAAAAAGAGAGCATAGCTCACTGGACCTATAAGATTGTAGCAGAACTAGTAGCTGACTTATCAGCTGACTTGAAATTGGAATATTACTCTCACTCTAGCCCTTTACATTCCCATAGTGTTTTGGTGTTGTTTTTTTTTTTTTAAAGAGTTTCCACATGGGCCATCTCAGTTTAGCCTCACAACAACCCTGTAGCCCATTTACTACTGTTAAAACAACCATTTTCTTAAATTCTTGATGTTAAAAACAATTGTTTGATGCCATGAAGGGTCCTTAGACATGTGTATGTCTATAGGGATGGGGGCGTTAGTGGTTCAGTGGTAGAATTCTCACACTCTATGCAGGAGACCCAGGTTCTATTCCTGGCCAATGCATCTCACATGCAGCCACCACCTGTCTGTCAGTAAAGGCTTCCACGTTGGTATGATTCTGAACAGGTTTCAGTGGAGCTTTCAGATGAAGACAGACTAGGGAGAAAAGCCTGGTGATCTGCTTCTGAAAATCAGCCAGTGAATTCCCTGTGGATCACAATGGTCTGATCTACAACTGATGATGGAGATGGTGCAGGACGGGGCAGGATTTTGTTCCATTGTGCACGGGGTTGCCATGAGTCAGGGGCCAACTCAACGGCAGCCAGAACAATAACGGCATCTCAATGGGAAATACATTCAACTGAAGGCATTAGTTTGAATCATGCTGGAGCCTTTGGTTTCTGAGATTGAGCTAGATACTCGAGATTGTTCCTTTCCCCTTCTTCCAAGGCAAAGCAGGGAGAATAACTCAACCCCCAAGTGCCCATCTGCCCCAGAGGAACCAAGGAGGAGAGGCTTGCTTTGTATTGGTTTTGTTTGGAAAAGGAAACCTTCTCTACCAATAACAGCCCTGCCAACTTAAAATTTAACTTACTAAAAGTACAGAGGTCAGAGGTTGCAAGTCCTAGAACAGAAGCAAAGTCAAGTCATCCTCTCCACATGGCCTTCTTCTCCTCATAACTGACTCTTAAAGGCTTGTGAAGGACTCTGCAGGATCTAAAGGATCTTCACGCCAGTGTTGAGGTCGACAGTGCTCTCTGCTCTAAAGCTGGGTCTGGCTCAAATTATTGGTAAGGTCAGCCCCATCCTGGCTATTGCTTTGGCCTCTCTGGTCACTCCAGACTACCAGGACCCAACGACACCCCAACCCTCTAGGATTCTTGGTTTAGAAAATTGAAACAATAGAATCTCTAAAACTGACCTTACTAAAACCCAGACAGTTGACTCCTCTGTTCTCATTCAATCTCCAACCCCAATCCTGCCACCCCGAGACAGAACTATTTTAGATGATAGGCCATCCTCCAAATCAAAGACACTTAACTTCCTAGCTTGTCTCCTAAGTTCTATTTCCAAATGCTTTGATCAGAGTCACTGCTCAATCTGATAGTGACAGTTGTTGTTGTTGTTAGGTGTTATCGAGTTGGTTCTGACTCATAGCGACCTTATGCACAACAGAACGAAACACTGCCTGTCCTGCGCTATCCTCAAAATCATTGTTATGCTTGAGCTCATTGTTGCAGCCACTGTGTCAATCCACCTCGTTGAGGGTCTTCCTCTTTTCCGCTGACCCTGTACTCTGCCAAGCATCATGTCCTTCTCCAGGGACTGATCCCTCCTGACAACATGTCCAAACTATGTAAGACGCAGTCTCTCCATCCTTGCTTCCAAGGAGCATTCTGGCTGTACTTCTTCTAAGACAGATTTGTTCGTTCTTTTGGCAGTCCATGGTATATTCAGTATTCTTTGCCAACACCACAATTCCAACGCTGATATCTTCTGATAGTGACAGTTAGGGCTGCATTATTTCTTGGGCCCCAGGCACTTTTGTCTTCATGGATCTCTTCCTAAAATAAAATAAAAAGTAGATTTTAAAACTGCATTGGTATAAATACAAATATAATACAGGCTGAATTCATTATTACATATTCATTATTACATTTGCCTTTTTCTTCTGATTTTAAAAGAAATTCAATCTAAAACATTTCCATGAAACCTGAAAGTATTGTGGGCCATAGGTACTGTGCCTACTGTGCCCATGGATAAGTTGACTCTAGTGACAATAACATCTCTGAGTCAGAGCCCCCACAGTGTTGCATTAAAAATCCTGTTTCCTTTGCTGGGCTTCCTCCCCCCGCCAGCTTTGCATTTGAATCCTGCTTTTGCTTGTAGGTTATATGCAAACCCTATTGCGCCTGCATAGTATGATTAAGGATGTCGTTGAGTATATGAACTCCCTACTTGTAAATCCCTTAAAAGTAACTTGTCTGCCTGCCCTTGGGGGGCAGTCCTGGCAGCAGCAGCTCCGACTGACTCCTTTTCCTTGTACAACAAAATAAAGATGGCTTTCCTGTTCTCCCATCTCGGCCTCTCATATACTGGCCAATAGGAGTCATGCTGAGCAGGAACCTGGCGTTTCCACCCAATAACATCTCTAAATGGCAAAATGGATTAAAAAGGATATTCACAGGGGAGTAGGCAAGATCAGTGCTAGCTGAACATCGGACAGCCCTGGAGAGTGGAAGGGGTTAAAGTGCATATCTTGAGGCCCATCATGGACCGAACGAATTAGAATGTTTTGTAGTTGTGGTAGATTGAATTATCGGTGCCATTTCTTCCCTGTCCTATAACAGGATTATACATTCACATCCTGGCTGCCCTCATGTGACTCAGCCATGTGACTTGTTTTGGCCAATGGGATGTTCTCAAACATGACACAAGCAGAAGCTTGAAATGTGCCTATAGGATTGGGCTTGCCTTTAGTGCGTTTGCCATCACCCGGAGATGACTGCCCTGTGTAGATGCTGCTCCTTCAGCTGGGTCTCTGACAAGATGAAAGCTCAACCCTCAGCCAAGCCCAGCTGAATCCAGCTGAGAGCAGCCAAACCTCAAGAGACTAGCGAACTTGTCAGAAAAAGAAATATTTGTTGTAAGTCGCCAAGATTTGGAAATGTACCACAACACCCAAACATTCTAATTTGAGACTGCAGGCTTTCTTCTCTAATCCTGGCCTTAGAGGGACAGAAAGACAGACACACTGAAAGTGCTTATGCACTCATGATTTAAATATATTTTTCTCTGTTTGGTAGTCCCATCCTATGTCCTCCATGTGAGGCCATTTCAGTGAGGAGGAAATTGAGCTGCCTAGAATTTTCCAGAAAGTTCGCTCCATTAGCTTTCATTACCAAACTTGTTTCGTTGATTTTCACCTGGAACACTTTACAAACTGATGGGGAAGTTACCTGTTGTAATGGGAGATCTTATTTTTCACTTAAAAAATTTCAAAAGCTGCTTTCCACTCCTATTTTTCGTTTCCCATAAAGATACAAACACAAAACCAGTTACAGAGGCCTGTAAGTTTATATTTAAAATTAGCAACTCATCTCACCAAAATAGACACTTTCTTCCCTTCAATAAACATGCATTAACTACTGGAGATTTTTAGTTCACTTTCTTAACTTACCCAACCTAGTAAAGTTTTATTTCACCGAAAATGCAGTGATAACAGGCAATTCCATGGTTTGTGAGCATCCTTCCTTCATGGCTAAATAATTTTAAAGGGATGGTGAAAACAGTGGGTGCTTATCTGCCATGTGTGTCGAAGTGGGAAGTGGGATCAGAGCAATACTTTGTAAGTTGCCAGATTGAGTCAGTTGGTCCCGATGCTGTTGAGACAGGACAGTGTGTGGTAGGTTTACTGTTCTCAGAAGTGGGGAGCTGGGGGTGGCTCACGGGAAGTGTCGTGATTCACCTCATGAGCATTCAGAGGACAAGAAACAGACCCCTTATCTGTGCAAAGTGCTCCAGTTCATTATAGCCAAGTATGGTAGAAGCAATTCATCTCTCCAAATCTGGCCTGTCTTTCACGACTCAGTTTCCACCAAATCAAGTCAGGCTTGTCTCTTCCATTGTCAAATTGCTCTGACTGCTTAGTTCATTGATCATGGGTTCCTCGAGCTGGAAGGATTTGAGAAAACACCACCCTTATGAGACCAAGAGCTCCTGAAGGAACACATTTAATATTCCTCTTGGTATCTCCAAGATCTATATGGTTAAGTCTTGCCTGTTTGCTAACAGAACACAGTAAAAGCAACGGAAAAGCAATTTCCAGATACTCAAGTTCTTCCTGGTATTTCTCAAGCCTTCAGCGATCCTTCTTCCAATCGCTCCCCTCTGCCATTGTCTGCCTTTGGTGTACCATGGCTGTTGACATGCCTTTCCATGCAACTGCCTCTCTGCCTACTGCCCCCCCATGGTCCCCCATGGTCCTCCTCCTCTTGTGCATTCCTTCCCAAAACCATCTGCCAAACCCTCAGAGGGTGGGGAAGGAAGAAACCGAGTGGACCAAGTCAGAATTCTCTTTAGCAGACTGGAAGGTGGGGAGCAGCAGGAACACTCTTATATCAACTATCTGTCCAAATTAGAACAAGGAGTGCCTGGTGGTGCTAAGTGTTCAACTACTAGCAGAAAGGTTGGTGGTTCAAACCTACCCAGAGGTAACTAGAGATAGGCCTGTGATCTGCTTCTCTGAGAAGTCACAGCCTTGGAAACCCTATGGAGTAGTTCTCTGCACATGTTCGGTCACCATGAATCAGAATCGAATCAATGGCAACTGACAACAACAAATTAGAACAACATACAAGACGTAGTAGGGAGTTCAAGAAATACCATATTTTTACACAAACAATGTGTGGTTTTTACTTTCATTTGCCAACTGCACCCTCCCCACTCCAGGTATTTTTGTAAGCACTGCTGTGCCAATTTTTTTTTTTACAAATGTAGAAGGCGCACGTTATTTGCCTAGAAATACGTATTTGTCAAATGAACGAAAAACCCAATGAATCAATGCAAGGCTCTTGTTCTAACCCCTCATTTTTAGATGAAGCCCAGAGAAGTAAAGGGACTTGTCCAAAGTCTCCCCAAGTTAGTGGCTGAGTTAAAACAAGAACACAGTCTCCTGATATGACTGTTTCCACCACAGAGCTCTGAGCTGTCACTATTTCCTACAGAAGCAAGGTAAGTATGTACTATATCATTCAAACGTAGGCACTTTTGAGAGGCAAAGGGGGTGCTATTAATAATTATGCCAGGACAATAGGTATAAACCAGGGCTTTCCTGGGCAAACTGGGGTGTGTGGTCACCCTATTTGTAAGTCTTGGTTTGTTGGATAGCACGTGAACCCTTGAAGACAGAAATCACGTCTTCACTTCTTTTATGCTTCCCACAGCATGGAGGAAAAGTCTTTGAGCTCCAAATGAATTGCACAGGTGGGACAGCCTGGCCACAGCTTCTTCAGCTCCTTTTGCACCGTCCTTCAGCTTCTCTGACTCCTGAGCCAGCCTTGTGCACAGCTCTGTGATTTGTGCAGCAGCTTCACCAACACGGCCCATCGCTGAGGTTGGAGGCTTGCGGCAGCGAGGGAGCAAAGCAGGTTCCAGCTCACTCTGACACGTTCTGGTTTGTCCTTGCTTTCATACTTCACGTTCATCTGTCCTTCCTGGCTGCCTGCCCTGGTGACTTCAGACTCCAAAGCAACAGTGTCATGAACATTTTTTAACCAGCTCCCACTTTTGCAATAGTTCTCTGTACGTGTCAGTTGCTGTCAAGTTGACTCTGACTTGCGGCAACCCCATGTATGTCAGAGTAGAACTTACTCCCTAGGGTTTTCAAAGCTGATTTTTTGGAAGTAGATTGCCAAGCCTTTCTTCTAAGGTGTGTCCTTCTGGTTAGTAGTTGAGCACCACCCAGGGACTCTCTCTCTCTCTGTGTATATAAATATATCCTAGTGGTTCCGTGTCTCTAATAGAACCCTGACTGATACAGGATAGTACACTGTGAATTGCATAAATAAAAATAAAATCTGTTTTCTCTATCATTTGCCCCAGGTGGGTAAGTGCTTAGTTACAAAACTGCTGTAGTGCAAAAAGTCTGTAGGCAGAACTAAGAACAGGCTGTTTCACCTGCAATAGAACTTTCAAACTTGGAGACAAGCATCATAAATACAACTAACCTTTTCATATCCCTCCAGATAAACATGCTGTGTGCCTGGGCACATCGTACAATCCCATTTTGAACTCATGTTCTACCTCTCAGTCAGCGCCTTTCCTTGGAAACTTCCAGACAGGAGGGCTGGAATGGTTGTGCTGTTACTCACAGCCCCCTCTCTCATGTAGAAGATGAACCGTCCATTCGGCCCATCTCTGAAGAGCCCTGGTTACCCATCTGAGGCCATCTTGATGGGTTCTTTCAATAGGTTGACAAGGCTTATGATGACCATCGTGATTTTTCCCTGAAGATGGGTGTAGCACGAGATCTGTAAGGCAGCACTGGCCTCAGAAGCTAAACTTTGCTGGCTTCCCCAATCATGCCTCCTCTGCAGGTTTAGAGGCCTTATCTTCTGGAATGGGTCTGGAAGCAGCAATCTGGATGGTATTTATCATTTTAATTCTAAGGGAGGCAGGATAACACAGTGGTTAAGCTCTTTGATACCAGTACTTCCTAGCTGTATGAATATTAGCTACTTAAACTCTGAACCTTGGTTTCTTCACCTGTCAGACAAGGATTTGGGCAGGATTATTGTTGTCTTTAGGTGCCGCCGAGTCACTTCCTGGTCACAGTGACACTGTATACAACAGAATGAAACATTGCCAGGTCCTGTGCCATCCTCACAGTTGTTGCTATGTCTGAGCCCATTGTTGCAGCCACTGGGTCAACCCATCTCATTGAGGGTCTTCCTCTTTTTTGCTGACCTCTACTTTACCAAGCATTGAGGAGGATTATGAAGCATTAAATGAATGTAAAATGCTTTGCAAAGTGCCTGGCTTTCGGGAAGACCTCAATGAGTGGGAGCTCACACCATAATCAGCCACCACTGAAGTGCCTCTGAGGTCACGTGAGCTGCAGAATCAGAAAGTCATCCATTCCTCCTGCTCGGTGCGAGAGTGTCTCCTTCAGTTCCTCCTTCCCCTTTGCCCCAGGTTAGAGCAGTCACCTGTTCCAGAAAGTCTTCCTCCCTTCCGACCCCTTCATTCTCACCTCCCTCCTGACTTCCGGCCAAATTTGGAGCTGTAGCTTCCTGGGTGGTCTCCCAGATTCCTAGCTGCTACCCTTGTCTTAGTCACCTAGAGCTGCCGTAACACCAATACCCCACGTGAATGGCTTTAAAGAACAGAAATTTATTTTCTCATAGTTCTAGAGGCTAGAGGTCCAAATCAGGGTCTCAGCTGTGTCGTTTCCTTCCTTGTTGGTAGCCCCGGGCACTCCTTGGTTCCTTGGGGATCCTCGCACGGCCTCTGTCTTCCCCTGGGTGTGGGCCTGGTGTCCATTCTGCTCTTTTTATGACTCAGAAGTGATTAGGTTTAGGACACCCTACCCTGATATGTCCTCATCAATGTAACAAAGAAAACTCTATTCCTAAACAGGACAATATCCACAGGTATAGGGGTTAGGATTCCAACGCCTATTTTGGGGGGCACAATTTAATCCATAACATCCCTCATTGGCCCCTGAGCCATCAAAGATCCAGCTCCCCACCTCATCCTGTCCTCACCGCACACAGAGGAACACACTCCACAGTATGGACGCTGAGTGGACCCTATGGCTCAGGTAAGTCCAGACTTCCTGGTCCTGCCTGACCCTGCCATTCCATCTTGCCTCTTGCCATTTACTTCACAAACACTAGGCTCTGGCAAGGCTGGCCTCATTCCATCTCTCCCACTGCAACCTCTTTCTTTCTTGATGTTCTCTGTCCACCTCTTCCCTGGTTCCGGAGAAAGAAATCACAATCACACTTAAAGAAGCTAGCAGGGGCAGGTACTGGCTGAGTACTTCGGTATGTTATTTCCAGCAATCCTCACAACACCCCTGTGGGATGGTGTTTTTATCATTCCCACTTTACAGAAGATCAGAGAAGCTAGGCAACCTGTCCACAGTCACATAAGCAAGAAGTGGCAGGACCATGAGGGTATTAGTTTCCTTCTGCTGCTGTAACAAATGACCATGGACTTCTGGTGGAAGACAACATAAATTTATTATCTTACAGTTCTGGAGGTCAGAAGTCCTAAAATCAAGGTGTTGGCAGGGCTGCGTTCCTTTAAGGAGGCTCTGGGGACAAATGTTTCCTTGCCTTTTCCAGCTTCTAGAGGCTGCCTGCATTATTTGGTTCACGGCTCCATTTTCAGAGCACATCACTCCAACTTCTGATTCCATCCTTGCATCATCTTCTTTGACTCTAACTCTTCCGCCTCCTTCTTTTCTTTATAAAGACCCTTGTGATTACACTGAGCAAACCTAGATAATCAAGGATAATGTCCTCATCTCAAAATAATTAACGTTGTCATGTAAGGTAATATATTCATGGGTTCCAGGGATTAGGTCACGGATATCCTGTGGGGGGAGGTATCAATATTCGGTCTACTGCAATGATTTAAACTCTGGTCTTTCGTGGCTCCAGTGCTTCCTGGTCCTCATCCATGCTACACCCTACTCCCATAGTCCACTGTAGAACACAGACCAGACACAACAGGAAGTGTTTCCCAGAGTACCTACTGAGATGCCAAGCCTTCCCTGAGCACCTCCATGGATACTGGTGACTGTAGCAAAGAGAATGATGTCAACCCTTGTATAGCAGACCTAACCCCTTTGTGTGCCCTTAGAAGTTGAGGGCTTTCCTCGCTGGAAAAAGTGTCTATATCAGCAAGGGTCCTTGCGGAAAGTAGATGGGCCCCTCAGGGAGATAATTGCAACCACTTTACTGAAGCTAAGAATGGAAATGGTTTCGTTAAACACAGGTGACTTTGCCATGAACGATATTCTAAAAGTACTGCAAATGCTTTTATAATAATATAAATAGGATAAAATAATGTAAATGGTGACCGGTAATTTAGCATAAAGTATTAATATAACCACCTTGAGAGGAAGGGATTGGGGGATTTATACAGCTAACTCATCTAGCATAACAGGAAGCTGATAATGTTTAAACCTAATAAGTCAGAAAACTGTGGTCTGAGCATGTTGTTGTTATTGTTAGGTGCTGTCAAGCTGGTTCCAACTCATGGAGACCCTATGTACCACAGAATGAAACACTGCCCTGTCCTGCGCCATGCTCACGATCGTTGTTATGCTTGAGCCCATTGTTGTAGCCACTGTGTCAATTCATCTCATTGAGGGTCTCCCTCTTTTCTGCTGACCCTCTACTTTACCAAGCATGATGTCCTTCTCAGGGACTGATCCCTCCTGACACCATGTCCGAAGTATGTAAGACACAGTCTCGCCATCCTTGCTTCAAAGGAGCATTCTGGTTGTATTCTTCCAAGACAGATTTTTCATTCTTTTGGAAATCCATGGTATGTATATTCAATATTCTTCGCCAACACCACAATTCAAAGGCGTCAATTCTTCTTCCATCTTCCTTGTCTGGCTTTTGAATGACCATTGCTTGGGTCAGGGGCACCTTAGCCTTCAAGGTGACATCTTTGTTTTTCAACACTTTAAAGAGGTCCTTCACAGAAGATTTGCCGAAGGCAATGCATCTTTTGATTTCTTGACTGCTGCTTCCATGGGTGTTGATTGTGGACCCAAGTAAAATGAAATCCTTGAAAACTTCAATCTTTTCTCCATTTATCATGATGTTGCTTATTGGTCCAGTTGTGAGGATTTTTGTTTTCTTTATGTTGAGGTGTAATCCATACTGAAGGCTGTGGTCTTTGATCTTCATCAGTAAGTGCTTCAAGTCCTCCTCACTTTCAGTAAGCAAGATTGTGTCATCTGCATAACGCAGGTTGTTAATGAGTCTTCCTTCAATCCTGATGTCCTGTTCTTCATATAGTCCAGCTTCTCAGATTATTTGCTCAGCATACAGATTGAATAGGTATGGTGAAAGAATACAACCCTGACACACACCTTTCCTGCCTTTAAACCACGCAGTATCCCCTTGTTCTGTCCGAACGACTGCCTCTTGATCTCTATACATATTACTTAAGCATATTACTTAGAAAAATGCAAGAAGCAACCAGAAAAAAAGAGAAAAGGGTTAAAAGTATACGTTTCTGGGGAGAAGAACTTGGAGTCAGGAGACTGATTTTTTATGATGAGCATTTTGGGATATTTTAATTTAAAGCCAGGCTTTAGAAAAAAAGATAAAATCTAGATTTATTCTTAATGTAGAATCGTGGAGATGTGATGACTGGAAATTGGACAGACCATCTAAAAGCTTCCTAGCATGATTTCAACTTGTTTACAAAAAGAGAGGGAGAAAAATAAAAGCTTCAAGCTGTAATATGTAGACGTTAAAATCACATGTAGATGAATTTCCAAGCCATTATTTTCCCTGCAATCCAAACTCATTACAAACGAGCAATTAAGTCCAATCTCAAAGACATTCCACCATGTATTAGGGATGGGAGACAAAAATCGTATTGCTCTATTATGCTTCCACCAGCATTTGAAGCCTTCTTCATGTAGACAGAATTAGTTACAAAAAATCAAGTTAGTCTTTCTGATTGCTACATATCTATACCTATATCTTTCTCTGTATCTACAAAATCTCCAAAGAGTCTGCAAATACCAGGCACATTCATCCTCACCTCCTGACAGGGAGAACCACACTATAACCAATCCTGTTCAATGCTCAGGTCTAATCTCCCAGCAGGGCTGGGACCAGAGTCCTGCCTTTGGTGGGGACTCATTCTAAAGCAGGTGAGGTTTTGCCTTCAGCAAGGCAGTAGCATCTCTATGAGTGTGTGAAATAAGGGGCTACAGATGCACTAAGTACCCTGCTAAGCCAAAAAATTTCCATACCATCGCCCGTGCCCTGCCTGACAATTCGCAACCTGGAATTCACACCACTCAGTTCTCTGGGTTAAAGTAAAGTTTCCAGGAAAACCCAAGTTTAAAAAAAAAAAAAAAACAGGAAATTACTCTGGAAGGCCCAATCAATTATAACTTACTAACCCATTGCTTTCATTCATCTTTTGCGAAGAGCTGGGTCCTAAGGAATGGAATGGTAAAAAGACAGGTTTTTCCAGAATACGTCTGGAGTATAGGGTGCTTAGGGAGTAGGGGTAGGAATCGGAGGCATAATGCCTGAAGACAGGAGGGCTGCAAGGGGCCTCAGGAGATGGGTTTAGGTGGCAGAAAGGGAGGCAAAGCACACAGAGAACAGGTTGGTCCCTGGTCAGGGGCCCAGGATGGCACTGCCCAACACAACATAGACAACAATGTGAATGGCACCCCCGGAGTTGTGCAGGGTGATATCCATGGTGGCAGATGGATGAGTCAGCCCTGCCTCTGTTATTGAGGAAATGCACTCTAATGAGCGAAAAGTTCCGAAGAACTTTGAGAGGTACATTGTTGTTGTTATTTGTTGTCAAGTCAGCTCCAACTCATGGCCATCCGGTGTACAAGAGAACAAAAGGTTGCCCAGTTCTGTGCCACCATCACCACCATTGACACGCAGCCACTGTGTATTTTTAGGACCTTCTAACTACGCAGCTCATCTTCCAGTACTATGCTGGACGATAGTCTGTTGCAATCCTTACACAGGGCTTTCATTGGCCAATTTTCCAAAGTAGAGCACCAGGCCTTTCTTCCTAGTCTGTCTTAGTCTGGAAACTGTTGAAACCTGTCCATCATGGGTGACCCTGCTGGTACAGCTCCCAGCATCATAGCAACACGCAAGTCACCACAGTACAACCAACTGACAGACAGGTAGTGGTTGGTAGGTATAATATAGGTGAAAGAGAAGCCTCAATGACCAGTGCAGTTTTTTGAGATGTGCACTTTTCATTAAAATGCTTTGACATAGGAGTCAGCCTAGACAAAGTGAGAATGTTAATAGCACAGCCAAAGCTGGCTATCCTAAGACGAACCCAAAAAAACATGGGGCTGTGAATAAAGGCAGAGTGACGTTAATGAGAACTCTTTCCCACAACGTTCACTGAGCTACAGCTACAGAGAGAGATACTGGTGTGTTTCTACATCACCATCCAGTTAGAAGATATAAAAAGCTCTTCCTGGCAAAGGCCTCATCACCCTTAAAAACCCAATGCAAGTATCACTTCTCTTGGAAAGCCTTTCAGATGCACAGAGACAAGAGTGTCCTCCCGAGGCTCTTCTGTCATATTTCACAACTCATTTACCATGTAGCCTTGTAATAACGAGTTTATGCACTTTTCTGCCCACCGAACTGTGAGCTTCCTGAGCTGAGGGGGCGTGTCTTCAGCGTGAGCTCTGGACAGGGCATGTGGCCATTTCTCACTGAGTACTTTCTGAAATAAATTCATGAAAGGGCTCCTGCAAAGAACTGAAAACAGGAACCCTTTTTATTTCCTCAAAAGCATGACTTAACAAATGTGCAAAATGTACAAACTTGCTTGCATAATCAATCTCTTGGCCTCCCCGGTCCGGTGCCAAGGAGACAAGAGGCAGAAAGTGTCACAGTTAAAGACATGGTGTCCAAAGCCACTGAGAGTTCCGGGAAGCAGGAACACCGAGCTACCTTGTTTTTTGTCAGGTGGAAAATATGATGAAGGAAGATGGCCAAGGGGATTTC
Organism: Elephas maximus indicus; assembly: GCF_024166365.1. Classification (NCBI taxonomy): domain Eukaryota; kingdom Metazoa; phylum Chordata; class Mammalia; order Proboscidea; family Elephantidae; genus Elephas; species Elephas maximus. Next base: position 43,991,502 of record NC_064843.1, read on the forward strand.
ATTTGCCCAATTCCTGGACATCCTTAAAGAAGACAGTCACCAGGGACAGCAGAGAGTAAACACAGACCTTGGAGCCTGCAGAAAGAACCTGCGTTTCTTATTCAGAATCCACTCGCTAGAGATTTTCCCATTGTTCACGTTTGGGTGAAACGCTGCTTCCCCACTGTCTTAGTTTCCTAGCGCTGCCCTAACAGAACATCACAAAGGGGTGGCTTTAAAGGGTAGAAATTTATTTTCTCACAGTTCTGGAGGCTGGAAGTCCAAATTCAGGGACTTAGCCCTGCCGATTCCTTCTGAGGGGTTTGAGAGGGGCTGTTCCATGCCTCTATCCTAGTTTCTGGTGGCCACTGGTAGTCCTCAGGGCTCGTTTGCTGACTAGATGCATCTGCCTCATCATCACATGACATCTTCTCGTGTGTGGCTCCCTTTTTATAAGACACCACTCAGAAGGGATTAAGACTAGGACACATCCTGCTCTGGTATGACTTCGTTTTTAACTGGCACAGTGGTTAAGTGCTAGACTGCTAGCCGAAAGGTTGGAGGTTTGAGTCAACTTGGAGGTGCCTTGGAAGAAAGGCCAGGTGATCTACCTTTGAAAAACCAGCCATTGAAAACCCTATGGAGCCCATTTCTATTCTGACACACACAGGCTCACCATGAGCCAGAATCGACTCAATGGCCACAGGTTTGGTTTGACTCGGTTAACTTAACTCATAACAAAAGAAGACTCCTATTTCCAGACAAGCTCACATTCACAGCTACAGGGGTTGGGACTTCAATGAATCTTTGGAGGGGACACAATTCAATCCATAACATCCATGTATGATGTTTTCTCCCCAGTAAGACAGCCCTTAGTGTGGCTTTCTGGTCTCCTGTCCCTCCACTTGCTCTTCCCCAAGGGAGGTGGAGTGACTTCCATGACTGTTACATACTGGACTACTGACGTGGTCTGCTCAGCTCTTCCCTCTTCCTTCTGGAAGCTGAGTGGATCCAGGAGCATCATTCTCTGCTGCACCTCGAGGGTGAGCTCCCCAACTAGCACCGCCAGGAGCAGGGGTCAAGTCTGTCCAATCCTGGGATCCTACAAAGCAGGCCCATTTGATCCTTGCCCTAAACGGCACCCTCCATCTTAGCAATGAAGGTGATGTTTTGGCCTCCATCTTGGTTCCTTTTTTGTATTTCTCAGTGGATTTAGATCCCAAGTGGCAATGAGATGTGGTGGTTCTTAAATTAACCGGATGAGATACACGAACCTATAAAAGGCCGATACCTGGCTTGCTGTTTGATCTGGTTGTATCAATGGTTTTTATTAAGTGGAAAAAGGAGAATAAAGGGATTTCTATGGAGAGGATTCAAGATTATCAGGGATTTATAAAGACGGAATTTCTGATCAATCGACTGTGCCCTAAGGAGATTTTTCCGCAGATAAGAATGGACCATCTTGACTATCCACAATCGTCCTGATGATGAGGTCAGTAGTCACGAAGATAACTTGACTGAATCTGCCATTCTTTTACGTAGAGCTTACCATGGGCCAGGCCCTGTGGTATGTGTTTTACGTGCAACATCTCACTTAGTCCTAACAAGTCCGTAAAATAGGTGGCTTATGCCTATTTTAGATATGGGTAATCTGAAGCTTAGAATATTTTATTTGTCAAAGTCACACAGCTGGTAACTGGCAGGGAATGGATCCCAGGCCTTCTCAACCTGAAATGCCCTTTCACAATCAGAGTTGTGGTTTGGGAGCCCGCACCAGACACAGAGCATCTCACCAGACATGGAGCATGCACTGTGGTCTGGGGTCTCTTTGCAGGTGACCTGTGAGGGGCCTGCCCAAGATTGTATCTGCCTGTAGGAAGTGGCAAAGATGGATTTGTGAGTCCCTGGGTGGTGCAAATGATTAATGTGCTCAGCTACTAACCATAAGGTTAGAGGTTTGAGTCTACCCAGAGGCACCTTGGAAGAAAGGCCTGGCGATCCACTTCTGAAAAAATCAGCCATTGAAAACCCCATGGAGCACAGTTCTACCGTGACGCACATGGGGTTGCCATGAGTCAGAATTGACTCATCGGCAACTTTTATTTTTTTAATTAGAGAAGCCTTCCTTTTGGCCTTTAGCTCACTCCAAACCAACAACAACAACAACAAAAAACTAAACCCATCGCCGTCAAGTTGATTCCATCGCTCCTGAAATCATAAAGCTCATGGGGCCTTCAGTCTGTAAAATCAAGCCAAAATTACTCAGAAGCACAGAAAAAAAAATTTTAATCAGTCGTGTGTCAGTAATTATTTAAAAATCGGCTGTCTAAGGGGGAAAAAAAAGGCCCTGCTTTGTAGCATTTGCCGATTTCCATCATGTAAATACTTCCAGCACGGCCAATTTCAAGCTGCCAGCTTGACAACTCTGGATGTAAAGCTGGGGAGAGATGGGCACAACTGGTTTCCCCAGCTGGTAGGAGCCAGCTCCAGCACACCACTGAGTCCAAGCAAGCCCAGAAAGTCAAGTTTGGGGGAAAAAGGTGAGAATTAGCCCTCTTGCCAGTAACCTGAACCGGGAAGGGAGTCCCACTTGTCTGATTTTCCACATTGTGTATACTCATTTTCATTCAGTTTGCGTCATCAAAGCGTAAAGCACAGCTCCAAAGAGCTGCGATGAGAGAATGCAAGTCACGAGGCATATGGTCCTTGCCTTGTACATACTGTGTCCCTGTATCGCTCTTACCTGAACTCACCTGATCCTCACAGCAACCTGTAAAACGAGGGAGAGACAGAATAATCCCCTTTTTAGACGTGCAGAAACCAAAGCTTCATGTGACCAGCCTAAGACACACAGGGGTATGGGGGACATGTCTTGAGCCCACCTCTGTCCCCTAGTACAGACGCTGACATCCCTTTCCCAGGTCATTCACTGGCAAGTAATCCTAGGTCATTATCAACGCTGGTTCCCAAAGGTGGGCTGCTCCGGCCTCCTTCTAAGTGCCACAGACTACTTAACCCAGGTGTCTATCACTGAAATAGAGAAACCCTGGTGGCCTGGTAGTTTAGAGCTATGGCTGCTAACTAAGAGATCAGCAGTTCAAATCCACCAAGTGCTCCGTGGAAACCCTATGGGGCAGTTCTACTCTGTCCTTTAGGGTGACTATGAGTCGGAATGGACTCGATGGCGCCAGGGATTTGTGGGTAGCCTTGGAAATTGCTTTACTGTCCTGGCCACGCTGTTTCCTTCTGAAAACATATGTTGAGTAGAATGAATGCAGTGATTCCACGGCCGCTGCTCAAATATGTAAATGCTGTGCTGGCTGAGCAAACCCTGGTGGCGTAGTGGTTAAACGCTACAGCTGCTAACCAAAAGGTTGGCGGTTCTAAAGCCACCCGGCGCTCCTTGGAAACTCTATGGGGCAGTTCTACTCTGTCCTATAGGGTTTCTATGAGTCGGAATCGACTCCACGGCAGTGGATTTTTTGGTGATGGCTGAACAAAAATTGCTTTGAGAACCACAAAGGTTGAATGTTTTCTCCTGGGTGACGTACTTGAAAGTCAGGCGAACTACCCTCAGGTGGGCCACCAGGGACTTACAGAAAAATAGCTGAGTTTCCGTTAAACAAATCTCATGGAACCAGTGGAAAATCCTATACTTTACTGCACTTTAAAAATAGAAACTGCACTTTAAAAATAGAAAGGAACAGAAAATCACATTTAATAATCATACCAAGTACTTGTAAATATAACAAACTATTAGGGCCAAATTTAAGGAAATATGAATGCTGAAGTATAATTAGCTGGTTTTATCAACAACATCTACCTATTCTTAATTATCTCTTATTCAGCTTGGCCTTCCTTGAGGTCCCCAGTCAAACGTGACACTCATATTTATCTCAAACTCTTTATTTTCTTTAATCAAAGGCCATTTACGTTTACATCAACACTGAGGACATATACTCAATATAAATGCTTTGAGCTATAGAATATCAAAAGCCGTTTTAAATATTAGTTTAATTCTATTTAGTCATGTTCTCACTATTTTTTTTTTAAAAAAGCCTGTTTTCAACAAAATCAGACGGAAGGTATTATGTTACTCTAAGATTCCTAATTAATTCTCAGAATGCCCTTTCTGACTTCATTCTTTTTTTCATGACAGAGAAAAGAGTCACACTGTAGCATGATTCTTCTGATAAGAGTAAAATTCCTTTACTGACTGATAGGTGAGGTTCTCTTAGCAAGGAAGAGCTGCTTTGCTCCAGGGAGTCCCTCCGCTGGTGTCTCCTGGAATCAGTCCACAGTCAACAGGGCAGCAAACCAGTGGTGAACCACCCACCCCACTGACCCTGTGTATCAGAGTAGAAGCGTATTTCATAGGGTCTCAGTGGTGGATTTTTTGAAAGTAGATTGCCAGGCTTTTCTTCCAAGGTACCTGTGGGTAGACTGAAACCTCTATTAAAAATAATAACCTTTAGGTTATTAGACAAGTGTGTTAACTATTTGTACCTCCCAGGGAATCCAGTTAACAGAGCAGTGCTCCATTTATTTATTTACTGCTTGACCTTTGAAAAAGACTGGCTTCTTTTAAAGGGAATTGGAGTAAATCAGAAGCCCTGGAGGCACAGTGGTTAAGAGCTCAGCTACTAACTAAAAGGTCAGCAGTTTGAATCCACCAGCTGCTCCTTGGAAACTCTATGGGGCAGTTCTACTCTGTCCTATAGGGTTGCTATGAGTTGGAATTTACTAGATGGCAACCGGTTTGGTTATTTTATTTTTTGGAGTAAATCAAGAGTCCTTGAGTGATGTAAGCAGTTAAGGTGCTTGGCTGCTAACCAAAAGGTTGGCAGTTCGAGTCCACCTAGAGGTGCCTCAGAAGAAAAGCCTGGCAATCTACTTCCAAAAAATTGGCCACTGAAAACCTATGGAGCATAGTTCTACTCTGACGCACCTGGGGTCACCGAGAGTCAGAATCAACTCCATGGCAACCAGTTTTAACTGGTTGGAGTAAATCATTCTATCCCTGTTTTAGAATCTACGTTAAGTTTCTTTTATCTCCCCAGATGGAAAGAAATAATCCCAGGATGTTTGTAGACTAAAAAAAAAAAAAAAAATAGAGCTGTTAGAAAATGGTGCTGTAAAAATTAGCAATGAGGTGAGAAAATGGTTTAAGGAAGATAAACTCAGCACACCAGCTGCTACTCCGGCGCAGTGTTTCGCTGATGAAAAGACTTTCTTTGAGGTGCTTCACTGGAACAAAACCATGTGAGGAAGTTCTGATTCCGAGTACAGCTAAGGCAGTAGCACTTCAGCGTTTCTCTGGAATATTTATTTCTCTGCTGTTTCTGTAACTGAATACCTTTCTAAAATTAAACATCTCTTTGCCAGCTTCCATAAAGAAATATGGGTTTAACCCGTAAGAAAATCGATTCCTTGTTTTTTTGTGGGTCTGATGATTTTGTGGAACCTTGGTAGCATAGAGGTTAAGAGCTCAGCTGCTAACAGAAAGGTTGGCAGTTCGAATCCATCAGCTGCTCCTTGGAAGCCTTATGGGGCAGTTTCACTTCGTTCTGCAGAGTCGCTATGAGTCAGAATCAACTCGACGATAATGAGTTTTTTGGTTGGTGGTTTTGTAGCATCTGAGGAGAGGATATCTTTAGTAGTAAATAATCCACTTTCCCACCTCCCGAATAGAAACACCCCAAGTACACAAGAAAACTCTCCACTTCGGAGGGCAGTGGACACTGCGGCCCCTCCTTGACTGGCAGACTGCCCTAGACTGGGAGAAGCCCCCATCCCACGCCCAGGCAGCGTCATGGGCATCCAAGAGCTCACTCTGATGATGCCTGCCCCATGCCCAAGGGCACATCCACGGGGCCACCTGCCAGGTCTGCACCCAGCGCCTGTCGGTACCTGCCCCCCCGTTCCTAATGACCGCTCCTCTCTCACTGAGCTCCACAGTCACAGGGGAGAAAACGGTATTCTCTCTTACCAACTCCCACCTCTTCCACAGCACCCGGGAGAACAACACTCAGTCGGCCTGGAGAGAGCACTGGGTCCACCAGGGGCCACTGTGTAAACACACCTTCTTAGAGCAATATCCTGGGTTCCTCCTCTGTCACCTGCCTCATGGTTCATCCAATCACCCTATTTCCCTTCTCTTTTAACCTTTATTTTTTTTGGACAGATACACGTGCTCTTCCCTACTCTACAATTCCATTGCCAATGGAGCACTTTAATACATGCTATTTTATTAACCTACCACCAGCACATCAGCTTATCCTACTGTGGAGGCTTCCATATTGCTATCTTGCTGGAAGCTACGCCATTGGGACTTCAATACCAGGAGGGTCACCCATGGTGGGCAGGTTTCAACAGAGCTTCCAGACTAAGACAGGCTAGGAAGACAGGCCTGGTGATCTGCTTCCAAAACCCCATGGATCACAAAAGAACACAGTCCAACTTACTTGCTTTGGACACGTCATCAGGAGGGATCAACTGCTTGAGGAGGAAGGACACCGTGTTTGGTAGAGAGTGAGATGGATCGGCACAATAGCCACAATGACGGACTCAAATATGCTGGCAATTGTGTGGATGACACAGGACTGGGCAATCTTTTATTCTGTTGTACATAAGGTCGCCATGAATTGTAGTCTACTTGATGGCATCTATTTATCTACTTGTCTATCTATTTTATTAGTACCCAAACCATCCTGCATGAGAACTGACATTATCACTCTTCTCTTATGGCCCCGAGTCTTCAGGACAGCCCACATCATAAGCAGTCACTGACAAAAACCTGTGTCTTCAGCCACCATGCAGGCTTCTCTCCATAGCCCCACTCCAGCTGCCTCCCTTTCTTCTCAGGTCCCATCTTCTTTACCCATTGTCATTGAGTTGATTTAGACTCAGCGACCCTATAGGACAAGGTAGAATTGCCTCATAGGATTTCCAAGGAGCAACTGGAGGATTCGAACTACTGACCTTTTGGTTATCAGCCAAGCTCTTCACCACTGCGCCACCAGGGCCCATTATATTTTAGACTGATGCCTTCGTGCCTTGGAAGAGCTGATTTGGGGTAGTTTCTGGGGCTTCAGCAGCAGGAAATGCTCATGCTGCTGTGCTGGAGTTCTGCATGAGAGCTGTTCTATCCTCAAATGTCATCCCGCAGCAGCAGAATTGGGGCTGGAGGCGGAGGAAGTAGCCCCCAGCTGACTCCCCACCCCCAGGGCTCCAGGACAACAAGGCCTGAGAGGGAGCTCTTTTCAGACACATGAAACGTTGATTTTCAGACATGGAGGGTAGCATCCCCTGAGGTTGATAGCACCGGTCATTGGAAAGGGGGAAGGGGTGACTAAGGGGCTGACTGACTGAGAAAATAGCCTCCAAGCACCATCCTAGGCCCTATCTTCAAGGCAACCCCGGAAGGTAGACATTGTGCCCATTTTACAGATGGGGATTAAGGATCAGGGAATTGAAGTAACCGGCCAAGGCAGAGTGGTAGTAAGCTGCAGAGCAGCACCTGGGCCCAGGTGTGCCTTCCAAAGCCCTGTGTGGTCTCCTCATCTCACTTCAGGGGCCTGAGGGAAACAACAGACCTCTGTACAAGGCCCTGCCCCACTCTTGGGCTGGCTTCTGGTGCTTCCCACAGGCCGAAGAGCTGAGATCTTGGCTAGAATAGAAAGGTCCAAAGTTTCTTCCCCTCCTCTGAGCCACACGAGAATGTGCCCTCATCCAGACTCGCCTGCCCTCCCACCCATAGCTCTCCATCCTTCTCACCACCCAGCTTGGATGGCCATGGCCTTGAGGAGGCAACAAAGAAGCCTGTGCATTCCAACCTCCACCCCTCCCCCCCAAAGGATGTCTCAAGGTTGTCTTGGGTGGAACTCTACCAGGAATTCCTGCCATCCCACAATTATCCTATATCCACGACTCTGACTTACGACACAAACAGAAGCTTCTGTCTGCCGCATTCGCCCTTGGAGAGTGCACAGAGTTGAACCATCTGTTGGGCGGTTTGCCCGAGCCTTGTCTTGCTGTTGGCAGCTGGTATTTATCTACAATGGGCCTCTCTAATGTGAGGGCAGGCTTTGCTTGAGGCCAGAGTAACACAGCATAGGAATTAGACTTGTGCCTCCTTCTCTGATCCTCCAAGATGTCTTTACAGAATCCCCAGCCTCCAGACACTTGCTCTCAGAGTCCTTCCCTTTTCCATGTTGTATTTGAAACCAGAAGATGAAGATAGGGCAAGGTGGGGAACCTGGAAAGGTGCCCCTGATCACTGTGTGGGGAAGAGTCAAGCCAGTCTTGAATGGCCGGGAATGGGGCCAATCCCCACTAGCCTTCCTCTTGTCTGTTCTTACCACAACCTTATGAGCAAAGCAGGACCAGGCTGTTCTTCCCACTTGGAGCCAAGAGGTGGTAAGCCTTCAACATGATGAACATAATTAATGTCACTGGATCATACATGTAAAAAAAATGTTGAAATGGCAAATGTTTTATTAGGTATATACCTACCACAACAAACAACAAAAAGAGGTGAAAAGTCTCGCTGAAGGTAAAAAGAGCCAAGGCTCAGAATGAACATCCATGAGGCTTGCTTTCCTCTCTTTGCACTTAACCCCAGCTGAGAATATGTACCATGACATACTAGCAAAATTGAACAGGTGCCAAGTGATAGTACTAAATAAAAACCCAAACCCATTGCCATCAAGTTGATTCCAACTCATAGTGACCTTATAGGACAGAGTAGAACTGCCCCACAGAGTTTCCAAGGAGCACCTGGTGGTTTCAAACTGCCAACCTTTTGGTTAGCAGCCGTAGCCCTTAATCACTACACCACCAGGGTTTCCGTGATAGAACTAGACCTCAAGAAATCCAGCATCAGCGTGCCCTCTCCTGTACCCAATGCTGAAGGATCAAAGCCCAGAGCCCAGAGCTGGAGCCTCAAGGTTCCTTCCAAAATCGCACCAGCAGTTCTACAGGAGCCCTGCACAGCCTCAGGGGCAGGACTCATGGAGAGTGGAGCAGGTTGGCGTCAGCCTTCATTCCCTGTGCTCCCTCGTCTGCCTCAGGTCTTGCTATTGCTCTATTAAGGTTAGAAACTGTGGACGGCTTTACCTTCGGAGGGGTCTATTTAAAATTTTAAATTAAGTTCTGAGTTTCTTAACACAGACAGTCCATAGAGTGTTGGTCTGAAAGCCCGGTTCACGTGGCAGAAAAAGTCACTCGCTAGACCAAGTCTACCTCACTCCCAGGCTGCATCTCAGGAGTGTGCGCATTAGGATAAGCAGCTCCTTTTGAAACCTTATCATATCTGCACCTGAATTTCACTCAAAAGATATTGAGAGTAACCAGTGATATTTAGATGTTGTCATCATAGAAAAACTCTTTTTATGAGAAAGTCACTGCCTTGGACATCATGTGTATACCCCAAAAAACCCAGGGCGGTCGAGTCAATTCTGACTCATAGTGACCCTATAGGACAGAGTGGAACTGCCCCATAGAGTTTCCAAGGAGCACCTGGCGGATTCAAACTGCTGACCCTTTGGTTAGCTGTCGTAGCACTTAACCACTATGCCACCAGGGTTTCCATTGTGTGTGTGTGTGTGTGTGTGTGTGTGTGTGTATTTCACTTGCTTAGAAAAAAGTGAGTTATAGAAAAAGACAAAAAAATCAAAATTTAATTTAAGATATAATATAAACTGTCATCAAAAAACTTTCCTTATCAAGTACATATATTTTTTTCAACTTTTTTTTAGGTTTGTCCAATAATATTGTTGTAATCTAGCAACTATAATTCACCTGGGACTTCATCATACAGAAAAAATTTGTCCTTTCTGACCAGTGTTTTAAATCTCCATATTATTTTCTCCTGGACAATAGGCTTTAGGTACTAGAACCACACCAAACTATGGCCTCAGGCCAGGAATAAACCACAATGATTTGTTGAAGCCCAGGATGAATCTTCTTCTATGTGTATGTATTCTTTTTATAATTTACAAATTAAACTAAAAATATCCTTACCTTGCCAAATCTATCTACCTACTTACCTACCTACATATCCATCCATCCATCCATCCATCCATCCATCCATCCATCCATCCATCCATCCATCCATCCATCCATCCATCCCTCTATCCCTCCCTCCCTCCCTCTCTCTATCATCTATTATCCATCTGCCTATCTACCTACCTACCTATATATCCATCCATCTCTCTATCTCCCTATCTATCTATCCATCTATCTATTCCTCCATCCACCCACTTGTACACACCCCACTGAATAACAAATGGTAAGAGAATATTGTCAAAACTAAAAATTATGTTGGGAACCTGTGGCATATATCACCACAATGATAAGGTCAAACTTCAGGAATTGTCAGCTCCCAACAGTTTAAATCAAGTGATGCATTAAATACACTGAATTTTTAAAATCATCTCTCTCGTTTCCTTGACTAACCAACATGATTCCTGAAAACACAGGACATTCAAGGTTAAATCAAAGTATTCTTGCAAACAACTCCTGTGTTTCTAAAATAAAAAGCAGGCAGGACAGACGCAAATTGACAGCTTCCTCCATCGTTTAAAAGGGAAGTTTTGAGGCAGTTTTAATGGAGGCGGCAATTTTTCAGACAATGCAAAATTCAAAAACACACTATGGAAATGTCAGGCATGCCAACCACAGAAAACAGCATCTGGTAGCTCCCCTTTTAAGGCCTCCTGTGCCAGCAATTCACTTAGATAAGAAAAAGGGTCTCTCTCTCTCTCTCTTTTTTTTTTTTTCCCAACAATCTCCTTAAATGCTTTAATTTGACACTATCTGAAAGTGATACTTAAGTTGTGGGAAATCACATTTAATTGCAGCCTTCTGCTCCCTATTATTTTACTATTGCCTCTATTTCTCTCTAAGCCCTCAAAGACCTCGTGGAAAACAAAATACTCCTTAATTGAAGTGCTTCCATTCTTAATGACTTTTGCCCATCTAGGTCAATTATTTTGACAGATGCTAAAGCAGTCATGTTAAAAGGTCAAGAAAAGCTAAAACCACACGGCACTCAGAACTTGGTGTTTGGTTCTGTGTGGCTTTCACCAGCGAGAATGTAACTTCTGAGGGTCTAAGTCTTGTGTGAGACATTCTGAACCCCCAACACCTGGCTCTCTGCCTCAGGATGTTTGAGTCCTCCACCTGTCAGTTTGTCGTGCTGTGGTGGCTTGCATATCGCTGTAATGCTGGAAGCTACGCCGCTTGTATTTCAAATACCATCAGAGTCACCTATGGTGAACAGATTTCAAAGGAGCTTCCAGATGAAGAGGACCTGGTGGCTCAGTGGTTAAAGCAGTTGGCTATTAACCAAAAGGTTGGCGGTTCAAACCCACCAGCTGCTCCATGGGAGAAAGATGTGGCAATCTGCTTCCATAAAGATTTATAGCCTTGGAAACCCTATACAGCTGCATTGAGTCAGAATAGGCTCAGCAGCAGTGGGTTTGGTTTTGTTTCAGACTAAGACAGACTAGGAAGAAAGGCCTGGTGATCTCCTTCTGAAATTAGTCAATGAAAACTCTAGGCTCAGAACAGAATTTTGTCTGATGAAGTGTTGAAAGATGCCCTAGGTTGGCAGGCTCTCTAAATACGTGGTGGCCACAACAGTGGACCCACATATACTAATGATCGTGAAGACGGCACAGGAGATGACAACGCTTTGTTCTGTTACGCATAAGGTTGCCATGAGTTGGAGCTGACTCAATGGCAACTAACGACGACAGCGTTTGAGTCATGAACTCCTGGTGCCTGCCACCCATGAGACACTGGAGTACAGAGAAGGCACGGACCCTGCCCTCAAGGAAGCTGAAGAAGGGCAGGTGAATCAGTGATTCTAGGCCAGGCCGGCCAGGTTTCTGTTTGCTGAGAACTCTGCAAAGGATCCCAAGCTGGCCCTCCATATTCATTATCTCTTCCCCCTACAGCAGCTTCATGATGCGGGGAGAGAAGGAGGACTGAGGCTCAGAAGGTTAGCAAATTTGCTCACGGTTTTTACAGCTACTTGGTGGCCAAGTTGGGGTTGAAAGGTAGGTCTCTCCAGACCATAGCAGAAGTCACCACGGAGGTGCAGAGAAAGAGGGAAGGGGAACTACCGTGGGGAAGACTGCAGACTTTACGGGGAGCTGGAGGATCTGCCTCCAATTTGGCTCCTTGACAAGTTTGGCTGACAATTGTCAGGAGGCCTCAGTTCTTCTCCATGGGGGTCTCTCTACAGAGCTGCTTGGACGTCCTCACAGAGTGGTGTCTGGCTTCCGCCAGAGAGCGCCATCCAAGCCTCAGAGTTCATATACCATCACTTCCACCACGTGCTATTGGTTGCAGGGGGCCAGCCCTGATTCTGTGTGTGGGGGGACTACCAAGGGCATGAACCCCAGGAGGCAGGGCCACGTGGGCCATCCTGGAGACTGGCTACCACATATGCTCAAGGTCTCAGCCAGTAAGAGGGAAATTAGGTTTCAAATCCAGGTCCATCTGACGGCAAATGCTTGAACCTTACCATGCTGCTCTCCTCAAGTGTCCTCTTTGACTTTCTGGGCCCTTCTGAAAGGAACAGGTCACTGGAAGGAACAAACGCTTTGCACTTGGCTACTAACCAAAAGGTAGGTGGTTTGGACCCATCCAGCAGCTCTGCGGAAGAAAGGCCTGGCTTTCTGTTCTGAAAGGCCACACCCTTGAAAACCCTATGGAGCGCAGTTCTACTCTTTAATACCTGGGGTCACCATGAGTCAGAATCCACTGGACAACAATGATTTTTGGTTTTCTAAAAATACTAGCATCATAGGCCTGCAACGACGGCATGTTGCTGTCGAGTTGGTTCCGACTTACAGCAGCCCGATAGGACAGAGTAGAGCTACCCCACAGGGGGTTTCCAAGGGCACTGGTGGGTTCTAACTGCCGACCTTTTGGTTAGCAGCCGAGTTCTTAACCAGTACGCCACCAGGGCTCCTGTAGCAGCATGGGTAAATTACTCACATTAAGGAAACTGAGAGAGAAGCCTGGGATCCTTGGGCAGGGCATGCAGACAGGGAAGTGGAGGGCACTGAGCATGGGAGAGGAGCTGGGAGGGGCCAGGTTACTGCCCCCACTGTGCATGTGGCTTTTTGCTGTCCCTGGCGTCAGCTGTCAGAAAGCCCCAGCTGGTGAACCCCTGAGCATGATTTTATGCCATTACCAATCCTCCTACAGAAGTTACCATTTGGTGGGTTTGGATTTCCTCAGGCGGGGCCAGGTTTTCAGAACAGAAGCTGACTTCTTCCTGTCCCAGAAGGATTGCAACCTGCTGGTTATAACCTGAGTGACCGTCCCGTTGGGTCTGCAGAACAGCGTCTCAGCTGGAAGTATTGCAGCGAGCAGCTTGGTGTTTTTCTCTCATCACTTTCTTTTGGTTTCTTCTATACTGGTATTTAATAACTGTGCCTTTGGTGATATCTCTGTTCGTTATTTAAACTCTGAAAATTGAAGCCCCGTGGCTTCCGTAGGAAATAACTGTTGACTCACCGTGGGGAGCCGTGTAAATATTGTTCTAAAGTCTAATGGCAATGACGGCTGGGATCATTTTCCACAAAAGTGTAATTTCCTTTATTTTGAAAGACAGGCCTCAACCCGGGATCTGGGAAGAGCAGCTATTTCCTTGGCGCTCTTAACTATCTTTTGCAGGTTTTTCTCTTTTTTTCATTTTTTCTTCCTTCCATTCCCTCTTACACACTCCTTCATTTTTTCCTTTGTTGTTGCTGTCAATGTCGCTAATAAATGAGAACTTAGGGATCACAGCCTGATAAATAAACCATCATTCTTTGCATCATCTTGTTGCTTTCAAGCTGTTTCCCATCTCATTTGATGCATGCTCTATCATTTTCAAACATATTGCTCGTGTTAAAAAGCAATGCAGTAAAACCTGAAAGAGCCGTAACTCAAAGGGTCTGCCTTGTTTTTCCGGGTCTCCCAAGCTTTCCATCTTTGACAGGGTGCAGTCTTACCAATTTTTGATCGCTTGCTTTAGTAGAAAATATTTTGAGTTTTCCTTCTCTGACAGGTTTCCGCCTTACACAGGTTCTGGCTTTTGCAGGTTTCGCTGTAATAAACTAACCACCCCCCCAAACAAAACCCACTGCTGTGGAATTCATTCTGACTCCTACTGGCACTATAGGGCAGGGTAGAACTGCCTCATGGGGCTTCCGAGGCTGTAAATCTTTACAGAAACAGGCTGCCTCATCTTTCTCCCGTGGAGCAGCTGGAGGGTTCGAACTGTGGACCTTTTGGTTGGCAGCTGAGTGCTTTCACCACTGTGCCAGCAGGGCTTCAAATGCATATATTAACAGTTAAATATAATAATTTGGGGCATTGGTGGCTCAGTGGTAGAATTCTCACCTTCCATGTGGGAGACCCAGGTTCGATTCCCAGCCGATGCGCCTCATGTGCAGCCCATCTATCAGTGGTGGACTGTGTGTTGCTATGGTGACGCAGTGGTTAAGAGCTCAGCTGCTAACCAAAAGGTCAGCAGTTCAAATCCACCTGCTGCTCCTTGGAAACACTATGGGGCAGTTCTACTCAGTCATATAGGGTTGCTGTGAGTTGGAATCGACTCAATGGCAACAGGTTAACGGGTTATGATCCTGAACAAGTTTCGGCAGAGCTTCCAGACTAAGACAGATTAGGAAGAAAGCCCTTGTTATGGATTAAATTGTGTCCTCCAAAATTACGCGTTGTAAATTATAACCTCTATGCCTGCAGTTATAATCCCATTTGGGAATGGGCTGTCTTTGTTATGTTAATGTGGCAGGATTAGTTTAGGGTATATCTTGAGTCAATCTCTTTTGAGATATAAAAGAGATTAAACAAGCTAAAAAGTAGAGATGGGGAGAGAGTGATGCCAAGCTACATGAAGATTGCCCAGGAGAAGAAACTCAAAGATACTAGGCTTCCTCCAGCGCTGACAGAGAGAGAGCCTTCCCCTAGAGCCAGCACCCTGAGCTAGCCTCCTAAACTGTGAGAAAATAAATGCGTTTGGTAAACACTCGTGGTATTTCTGTTATGGCAGCACTAGACAACTGAGACAGCCTTGGCGATCTACTTCCCAAAATCAACAAATGAAAACTCTGTGGATCACAACTGTCCGATCCTCAACCCATAGGAGGGATGGCACAGGACTGGGCAGCATTTTGTTCAGTCGTGCATGGGGTCTTCATGAATTGGGGTCCAACTTGACAGCAGCTAACAACAACATAATTCAATGATAGAGACAGGACAAGTTTCATCCCCATTTTACAGGTGAAGAAGGCAAAACCCCAAAGATGTGACTCCGGGGCTGGTAGAAGGAGCCCTGGTGGTGCAGTGATTAAGTGCTCGGCTGCTAACTGAAAGATTGGAAGTTCGAACCCACCAGCTGCTCCACGGGAGAAAGATGTGGCAGCCTGCTTCTGTAAAGATTACAGCCTTGGAAATCTTATGGGGCAGTCCTGCTCTGTCCTGTAGGGTTGCTATGAGTCAAAATCAACACAGTGGCAACGGGTTTGATTTGGTTTGAGGGCTGGTGAGAGCCAGAGCAGCAGCTGACCTCTTCTCCCACAGTGTCTCCCTCCCGACTATCCCCCAGCACCGGAGCCTGGGAAATCTAAAGACACTGGATGAACACACGTCTTCATCTATGAGAAACTACCCTAGACTACGCTGGGCTTTGAGGAGCTGGGGGGCTCCCTGTTATTTTTGAAATTACTTTGTTTTTCTTTATAACTGAAAGAATGTTTCAAACATAAAGAGGATATGGAAAATAATTTAAGAGCCAGCCAGATTTACTGAAGTTGGCTTTTTGCCTATATGCCTGAAGTCCATCCATCTGTCTCTTATGAAATAAAATGTTCCAGAAACAGCTAAATTTCTCCCATCTTGTCCTTACTTGTCTCTCTTCCATGGCTGCTGCTATTTTGAACGGCGCCTCCTTCAGTTGTGTGTTCTCTCCTGTTACACGCACGGGTGAGTTACAAATCTCATGTCATAACTTTGTGTTTTTAAAGAGCTTTCCTGAACAGTATCCTGCTGCACATACTACATACCCTTCTGAACAACGCCCAGACTTCTTTGCATGTCTGGATGCCTCATTCCCTGATTGGGCATGGGTGCTTGGGGGGAAGAGTGTGGGAAATGACCTGGACATTAGCAGCCCCTACTGCAGGCGAGTGCTTGTTTCCATGACTGTAGTTTCCGAAGAAGAAGCAGAAAAGCAGGGGACTCGGTTTCCCTTGTGGACAAAATTGCACGGCCACAGCCCAGGTGGACAGAAGGGCTGATGACATGCCAGGACAGGCTGGAAAGCTTGAGTCCAGCCATTGTACAGAGCGAAACCAGGCCTAGAGGAGAAAATGATTTGCTCAATGTCAAATTTCCAGAAACTGGTGAAGCAGGAACCAGCTGAGGGCTTATGACACCTTTGCACTAACCTCACAGCCTTTATTCAGAGTTTCCTGAATACTTTCTCTTGCCTGGAGCGCCCTCTGGTGGCCGATTGGATCTCAACCATTCTACTTCGCCCTCTGAAAGGCAAAGTGGTTCCAGATGATGTGTTCTGTTCACTGCTCCTCTTTAATCTATTTTTCCATCAGCTTAGATAACACGAGTGAAGCACTTGGCATCTATTATGTCTCTGTTCTCCTTGATGCCATCTCCCAGCTGGGCCTCCAGGACACTGCAGTACAGTGGCTTTTCCATGTCCTCTCACCTGTGCCTCTGTCCTCTGAAGCCCCTGTTTATGGCTAGCATTGATTGGACATTTAATACAGGTCAGACATTGTTCCAAGCATTTTTCACATATCAGCATATATCCCTCACCAAAACCCCACGCAATAGATCCTATTATACTCATTTTACAGATGTCGAAGCTGAAACACGCACGATGAAGCTGAGCCAAGGTCACACTGTGACAAGCAGCAGAGCCATTATTGGAAACCCAAGAACTTAGTGTCAAACAACTGCTCCAGGTAGCCTCCGAATGAGACAGTGCCCTTGGCTCTGTACTTGGTGGTTATTTTTATCTCAGTCCCATCTCTCTCCCTCCATCACCTCACTCCCTACCAGCCCTGGGTTTCCAGGGGTCCCTGGGCACACTCTCCTGGACACCCCACTCCCAACCTCCATCCTGGAGGACCCTCACCTCCATTTCTTGATTTTCCTCTGGGCTTGCCCAGCAGGTTGCTTGAATTTCTACTAGAGCATCTATTTCGTCCCACCCTGTAGTGTACTTGGTAGCCAGTGCCTGTCTCGTGAGATCAGAAGCTATGGGAAGCAGATATCTGTCCCAAGTGCAGGAAAGGCAGGGCTGGTCTCCCTGGCTCACTGCATCTCTTCCCAACCTCTCTTCTTCTGCATAAGACACAGTCATCCATCCACCCAACCTTCTTGAATGTGAGACTTTGCCTCATCAACCTGTTCTACTTCCCACATGCAAAGAAGACATCAGCCCGGCTCAAGGCTGCCTTCTCTCTGTCTCCCAGTGTCTCCCCTTCCTCCTATTACCACTGGCCTGGCCTCTTCCCTCACACCCAGGCAACCACAAAGCTTCCTTGAACTCTTTCTCCTCCTCTGGTCTCACCGACTCCATTCATGTGCATGCGGGCGTCAGGTGGGATTTTCTCAAGAGCTGCTCCCATCTCGTCCCTCCTTTGCAACAAAAGCTTCCATAGCTTCCTACTTCACCCTGCATTGTTTCTAAGTTCGTGACCTCAGGCTCCATCAACTGCCACCATTCTCTGACCCCATCTCAGCTTCTCTGCCTGCACAGCTTCACCTTCAGCCTCCCTAGCTCACACATGACAGCCACGGGAACTTAAGGTGCTCATTCCACTGCCCATCCAGTTCTCACTTGGAATATCCCTCCTATTTCTCCACCCAAACCAAATCCTGACTCTTTATTGAATTTAAGACAACTCTAGGGGGCGCCACTCACAGCACAATCCTCATGAATGTGCCCATGGACTTGTCCAGTGCACACACAGCTCAGCATCTTGCTGGAAGGAATGTTGAAGATTACTTGTGTTCTAGTCCAACACCTTTGCTTTCTATTAACCAAAACCAAACCAAACTCACTGCTGTCGAGAGGATTCTAATTCACAGCAATGCCGTAGAGTTTCCAAGGCCGTAAATCTCTATGAAAACAGACTGCCACGCCTTTCTCTCATGGAGCCACTGGTGGCTTCAAACTGCCGACTTTTCGGTTAGCAATAGATTGATTTAACTACTGCACCACCCAGGGCTCCTTTTTTTTTAGCAGGCTCCAAATAATCTCTCAATTTCTCCTTAGTATGTGACATAAAACATAAAGTAGTGGGAGGCTGGAATTTTCCATACCATCGATTCTTGATCATATGTTACCTCCTGAAATGGCTGAATGTTGACCAATTCTTTTTGATACAGTGACTCTGCGGATTCTTTGAATCCATTTTTGATGCTTCCTGCATTGCTCAATACTTTGCCCATAGAATCCTTCAATATTGCAACTCAAGACTTGAATTTTTTCTTCGGTTCTTTCAGCTTGAGAAACACTGAGCATGTTTGTCCCTTTTGGTTTTCTAACTCTAGGTCTTTGCACATTCCGTTATAATACTTTATCTTCTCAAGACACCCTCTGAAGTCTTCCATTCAGCTCTTTTACTTCATCAATTTCTTCCATTCGCTGTAGCTACTCTACATTCAGAGTCTCTTCTTACATCCGTTTTGATCTTTTCTTTCTTTCCTGTCTTTTTAATGATCTTTTGCTTTCTTTATGTTTGATGCCCTTGACATCATTCCACAGCTTGTCTGGTCTTCGGTCATTAGTGTTCAACGCAGCAAATCTATTCCTGGGATGGTCTCCAGATTCAGGTGGAATATACTCAAGGTTGTATTTTAGTTCTCCTGAACTTGTTTTAATTTTCTTCAGCTTCAACTAAACTTGGATATGAGCAATTCATTATCTGTTCTGCAGTCAGCCCCTGTCCTTTTTCTGACTGACGATACTGAGTTTTCCAGGGTCTCTTTCCACAGAAGTAGACGATTTAATTCCCGTGTTTTTCACCCCGTGAGGTCCACGTGTATAGTCACTGTTTGTGCTGTTGAAAAAAGGTATTCGTAATGAAGAAGTCATCGGTCTTGCAAAATTCTATCATGCAATCTCTGCTGTCATTTGTATCACCAAGGCTACAGTATCCAGCTAAAATTCTTCTTTTTTTCCAACTTTTGCATTCAATTACCCGTATTTTTCAACGCATCTTGATTGCGTGGTTGATCAATTTCAGATTGCAGAAGTTGGTAAGAATCTTCAATTGCCTCATCTTTGGCATTAGTGGTTGGTGTGTAAATTTGAATGATAGTAATATTAACTTGTCTTCCTTGTGGGTGTATGGATATTATCATATCACTGACAGTGTTGTATTTTAGGACAGAACTTGAAATGTTTTTTTCCTGATGATTGTTTATTTCAAAATGGCCAATACCAGCCCATTCCAGCTCACTGATGCCTAGGATATCTATCTTTATGTATTCCATTTCATTTTTGACAACTTCCAGTTTTCCTAGATTCATACTTCGTATATTCCATGTTCCAATTATTAACAGATGTTCGCAGCTGTTTCTTCTCATTTTGAGCCATGCCACATCAGCAAATGAAGGTCCCAAAATCTCTATTCTCTCCACAACATTAAGGTTGACTCTACTTTGAGAAGGCAGCTCTTCCTCAGTTGTATTTTGAGTGCCTTCCAACCTGAGGAGCTCATCTTCTGGCGCTATATCAGACAATGCTCTGCTGCTATCCATAAGGTTTTCCCTGGCTAATTTTTTTGGAAGTAGTCCTTCTTTCTTCTTCTGTTTGTCTTAGTCTAGAAGCTCCACTGAAGCTTGTCCACCATGGGTGGCCCTGGTGGTATTTGAAATATCAGTGGCATAGCTTCCAGCATCACAGCAACACGCAAGCCCCCACAGTGCAACAAAAGAATAATAATACCCACATTATTGGGATCCCATGAGCATCAAATGGTCTGGAGGATACACCAGGCTCATAATCCCCACTCGGGAAGGGCTGGTGTCACTTTGAAGCTGGGTCACAGGACATAGTACTCTTGCAGCCAAACTTTACTTATACCAACACGTGTAAGTACATCTCTCACTAATCCATCCAGCTTCCTCTGGGATAGGCAAGCTTCTCACTGCCCATCAGAAGCTTGGGGCTGAATCCCATCCCTGACGCCATTATGGCCATTCTTCATTCACTCCTACAACACCAGGTCTCCCATTTTTGCAGGAAGAGGTGGCTGATCTGCTCTCATACATTCACACTCCTCGCCTTGTTTGTGAGGCTGTCGGGGGCGGGGGAGAGGGTTACTTTTCTTGTGGAGGATCTCTCCCTAATGAGGGGTGCAAGGCTCAGACTCTGTGATGGCCCCAGATGTGATTAACCCAAGGTCATAGACAGTACTAAAATTTAGTAACTTATTAAGAGTGATGAGTTTTGAGTATTACTTCAGTTTCTAATATAATTTAATAATTTAATTGTAAGTTTATATAATTTAATTATTTATAATGCCTATGTTTAACAACCGGCTCATAAAGGTCCTGAAAGCTTAAGCCATCAGTTCTCGTGAGCTGGTATCAGCCGTTTCCAGCAAACCTTTGAGCCGCTCCTACTTTCAACTCTTTGCCTATACGGTTATTTGCCCCGTAAATAAAGCTCTTTCCTTCCACCTTGACCACCACTTATCTGTTAGTTTGTCGGATTGTTACGGCTTGCATGTTGCTATGATGCTGTTAGCTATGCTGCCCATATTTCAAATACCATCAGTGTCACGCATGGTGGACAGGTTTCAGGGGGAGCTTCCAGACTATGACAGTCTAGGAAGAAAGGTCTGGCAATCTACTTCCAAAAATCCTGTGGAGAACATTAGAACATTGTCTGACAAAGTGCCGGAAGATGAACCATGCAAGTTGGAAGGCACCGCACAGTAGCCACAACAGTGGATGCAAACATACCAACGATTGTGAAGACGGCTCAGGACCAGGCAATGTTTTGTTCTGTTATACATAGGTTGCCTGGAGTCAGAGATGGCTTGGCAGCAACTAACAACTAACATTTCTCCTTGAGGATGAATTTATTTTCTAAGGGAAAGCATCAGTTTTAGACTTTCCTTAATCCCCCGGAGTAGAAGTTGAAGAAATTTGTTCATCTTCTTAATTCAAAGTATTTAGATCATGCACAAGCAAATACACAATTTTCCATCTTTAGTTTTGGGGGTGGAGTCCCCGAGCGATGCAAGCAGTTAACTATTTGGCTACTAGCTTAAAGGTTGCTGGTTCAAACCCATCCAGAGGCACCTCAGAAGACAGGCCTGGCAATCTGCTACCAAAAAGTCACAGCCTTGAAAACCCCATAGAGCAGCTATACTCTGCACACATGGGGTCGCCATAGCCAAAATTGTCTCAACAGCAACTAACAACAACAACAGCAGTCTTAGGGGTGTGAGGGTAGGGTGGGTGGACAGGACTACACCAGACTCAGGAGTGGGCAGAGAAGTCGAGTCAGAAGAGGCAAGGGCACCAGCCATAATGTTCTTTCTAGGTGGGGTATTTTCAATGTCCTGTCTTGGAGAGCCGCCATGATGGTGCTTAGCCAGGAGAGAATCAAAAATGGAAGGGCTGCAGGGAGGAAAGGGCTGGGGGAAGGGGCATCGGCCATGCGTGATCCCTCTCCCCGGAACACCTCCCCTTGTTACTCTTCAAAAATCTCCTCAAAGCTCAGCTTGCATATCTCCCCAGGAAGGCAGACGGATTGCCATGGTCAGCACTCAGCCCCTTTTTTGGGTCCCACCCCTGTGCTAACACCTCTGCCCCATCTTTGCTACACTGTCCTCTGTTCTTGCTTCTTGTCTACCTCATGCAATCAACTGTGAGCTCCTGGAGAAAAGACGCAGTCTTACACTTGTTTTTCATGGTCCAACACCTAGAGAGCCACTCAGAGAAGACAAGCGGGTTTATTGGCATTTGGTTGGTTAGTGAGTGACTTTCAGAGGTGTGGTAAGGGGACAAAATGTGCCAGGAGTTGTGCCTTTGAAGCCTCTCTGCCAACGCATTACAACCTTTCTGCTAGAAATTGCAGTGTATTGTCGTTGTAGCTCGTTCATAGTCTGGTGGTAAGGGACATACATCCC
The DNA here is from genome assembly GCF_024166365.1 of Elephas maximus indicus. Lineage (NCBI taxonomy): Eukaryota > Metazoa > Chordata > Mammalia > Proboscidea > Elephantidae > Elephas > Elephas maximus. The sequence continues at coordinate 44,013,683 of NC_064843.1, forward strand.
CTAAGTCCCATTTTCACAGTAGCCCTGAGCTCTTGATGATGAGGTGATTCCTCTCACCTTTACTGTGGTCCAGGAAACTCACGGTGCCATCCCTACCATGGCCGTCTGCGCTGCCCTAGTGGGGAATGCCAAGTGTAGAAATTGCTGGAGAATTTTCAAAGAAACCCAAGAGTAGGACCAAAAATAGGAGAGAAGCTGGAGGCCGGCGGGCAGTTGGAGACCCGAGTTAGTGTAGGGCGACCCAGGAGAGGAGGCGGGGATGAGAGGTGGGTCCTCAGCCGATTGTGATTTGTGGAAGCCCGTCTTTCTCCTGCCCCAGCGTCGGGGGTGGGGGTGGGGTCTGTCGGTTTCGCAGCCAAGGCAGCAGGGCTGTCAGCGGGACCGGGAGCTGGGGTGGGAGGCAGGTGAGGATCAGGCCATAGTTAAGGCTGTAAATAGAAATCCAGGGTCATCCATGTATAAATGGTGTTTAAAGCCAAGGGTTATAAATTCTGTGATCACAAATCTATAATTCAAAGTGTCTTTTATGCCGCTGTGTTGAGCAGCCAAGGTAGAGGAAGCTCCCACGCGGAGCAGGACCAAGGAGACCAGAGGCGCAGGCCGCAGAAGCCTCCAGCCCTGATGAAAGGGGCCGGGAACTGGCGCCGGAGCTAGAGCGCCATCTCTCCGCGCCCAGCCTGTCCGCCGGGCCGGACCCTGGCAGCAGCCCCTCGTTTGTCCCCCGCCCCCTCCGCACTCACTTGGCCAATCCCCGGGCCCCCGGGAGCCGGGGTGTCACAATGGGGCCCTCGTGACGTCACCCCAGCCTCGCCCCCATGCCACCCTGAGAAATCAGTCCCTCTAGAGCTCTCCCGGCCCTACTCCCTGGCCCAAAGGGACCCATCCAGCGACAGTTCTTCCTTCCTTCTAGCTCCTGCCTCCCTCTCACCCCATCCCACCCGCATCCGTCCAGCGCCAGTTAGGATATGAAAATTGGGACTTAGAAACGGTGACATTCTCAAGTCACACCATCAGGTCGAAGCCCATCCGTCAGGCCTTTGAACCTGGAGCTCTCAGAGTCACGATGCCATCCTGGACCGGCTGCTTCCAAGAGCCTGGGTTAGGCCAAGCAGGGGAAGGCTGGCTCACAGGCACTGGGGGGAAGGGCAACAGATGGCCCCGCCCCCTCTTCCGACCCTGCCTCCCGGGCTGGATACCTGAGGTTTCCATAGTGATGGGAGACAAGCCTCTATTGCCTGGCCACCACTAGAAAAACCTCCCTGCCCCAATCTAATCTTGTCATCAAGAGTGAAGGTGCAGGTGTGCCGGTGTGATGAGCAGGAGTGGAGAAATGCAGCCGGAAAGTGAGAGGCCCGGCCTTGGCTAGAGGCACCCCGGGTTTGCACAAGGAGAGGTGTGGCTCCGCCGTCAGTGGCTGTCAACCAGGACACCGGGGCGGCAGCGACTGGGGCGTGGAGTCTCTGCTATCCAGTTGCTCTGGGAAGAAGACGCCAAGACCAGATTAAACTTGCAAGGATTTTATTAGGGGAAATACCCGTATGAGAAGAAAACAAGGAGGGAGTGCTGACAGGCTGGGAGAGTCCTCTGACTCCCAGTGAGGGACAGAGGGGAAAAGGATGGTGGCAGTGTCCTTGACCACAGTTCAGCCCAAGGAAAGTTCAACAGAGCCTTTAGGGAGTCCTTGAAACCAGGTCAGCTAACAAAGACATTCCGATCTTGCAGAAACAAGTCTGCCTTAAGGAGGTCCCTGGGTGGCCAAATGGTTTGCTCTCAACTACTAACCTAAAGGTTGGGGGTTCAAACCCACCCAGCGCACCGAGCAAGAAAGGTCTGACAATCTTCCTCCATAAAAGCTCACAGCCAAGAAAACCCTATGGGGCAGTTCTACTTTGTAACTCTTGGGGTCACCCTGAGTCAGAATCAACTCAGCAGCAAGGTTTTGGTTTTTCTGGTTTTAGGACCCCCACAGCGCTCAGTCACTGAAGACAGCGACCATGGGAGGTGTAGGAAAGGCAGTGGGCATTGCAGAGCTCCGCAGTCAGTTATGCACGTCGGAGTAGACGGTCCACCACAGGGTCTAAGGAGCTTCTGTTGGGAACCTGGGGGAGAAGTACGGCTGAGAGAGCCCGGAGGTTTCTATGCCCGAGGGGCCAAAGCCAGGACTGGCAGAGGGAACCCACTCTGGAAGAGCCAGAAGGGCGTCTTACTGGTGGGGTTGTCCTGGAACTAGAGTGGAGCAGGCAGCTGGAGGACGCTGGGAGCAGAGGCCTCAGCCTCCTACAAGGAATATTCCCTGTGTGGCTCAGGCACTGGGTGATGGTCAGGAAAGAACCTCCTTTTTATTACTGTCATGTAGGATCTCATCTTAAACATAAAGTTTCACCACGCACAAACTCATTTCGTTCATTGCAAGGTAGTCATAGCAAGGCACCCAAGTAAGACCTCGCAACATTCACTTAGACCCGGAGAATCAGAATTAACAATTACAATTGCAATGTTAGTTCAGTGGTTAGAGTCCTAATCTCTAGACTTCAGGCTTTTTCCTTTAATGAGAGATCTTGGGAGGAAGGCTTGGCTTACAGTGGTGGGCAGTCTCAGCCTACGCCTCTGGCAGGGTCTCCTCTTCAGAGAGTCAGAAAGGGTGATACTCTGTTCACTGCCTTCCCTCGGTGAGTGAGCAGAAATTTAGAGTTTATGTGTGAAAGTCTTGAAATAAGGCCAGTCCCACTCAAAGAGTAGTACGTTATGTCTTTTCTCCCGGGTTAGAGATTAGCTTGGATGTCACATTTCTCTTCAAGGTTAGAGACTGGGGAGTCGTTTAGATTTATGTCCCAAGGCTAGTTTACAAAGATTAACTTTGGTATGTTTTCTTTTTTCACAGCATGCCAGATCAAAGTGAAGTAAAACGTTGTTTATATTCATCACATATTTCACAGGCTTCTATGTTTAAGTTCAGAAATTTTCTAAATAACTTTCTAGTGATTTAGTGGTTAAGAGCTTGGCTGCTAACCATAAGGTCAGCAGTTCAAATCCACCAGACACTCCTTGGAAATCCTATGGAGCAGTTCTCCTCTGTCCTATAGGGTCGCTATGAGTCAGAATTGACTTGACGGCAATGGGTTTGGTTTTTTTTTTTTCCTTTTTTGGTTGGTTTAGTGATTTATAATTAATGGTTAGAAAGCCTCACAGAGGTAGACATGCTTCTGTGTCTAAGTTCATATTGTGAGTGTTTATGCATATGTATTTTGGGAGCATAATAGTGACTTAAACCTTGTGCGATTTGAGAATATTAAAGAAACTGACAATTATTTGTTTTTGTTTTTATTAAAGTTGTGCACTCATGTGGACTGAACCCCCAAATAACACCTAAGAGGCTGCATTTCATAAAAAAGCAACTCTGCCTGCCGCCCTTTTCTGGTTACCTTTTCCCTCAGAAAGCCACTTGCTCCTCTTCAAGGTGATCACAAAGATCTTCTCCCTCCCATGTGGTGCTGGCGACCCTTTTGGTTCTGTAGGCAGTTAGATCTACATCTGATGGGTGAGTTGGTTTTTGGTGCAGCAATTTAGTGATCGTAATTTGATATTTATCCCTGTTTTTCTGTGTATATGGCATCTCATATCAGCTTAAATGAGACGAATTTTCACTTATATACCGCTGATATACCACTGATAAATACATCTGGACTTTTTAGAAAGTTGGAATGGTTGACTGACTTGAGTACATCTTTGAAAAATATAAAATTCTCCTTCCTTTAAAATGGAGCAGGGGGAAGAGTGAGATCTGATTGTGTGTTGATCTCATTTTTCCACTCTTGGCAATTGGCCCTCTCGCCACATCCCTCCTAAGTCACTGCCTTTCTGAGCAAATACTGGAAGGCTGAAACAGTTTTCTTACTCTTCAATGTCGAAAAATACCCTTGTTATTTCTGAACAAGTTTTCATTCATTTCAGGGCACTTCATTTGCCTAAAAAAGACAAAAGTCAGCCTTCTAAGGAGTCCCTGGGAACCTCGGTGGTGTCGTGGTTAAGAGCTACGGCTGCTAACCAAAAGGCCAGCAGTTGGAATCCACCAGGCATTCCTTGGAAACCGTATGGGGCAGTTCTTCTCTGTCCTGTAGGGTCGTTAAGAGTTGGAATCAACTCAACGGCAATGAGTTTGGTTTGATTTTGGTAAGGAGTCCCTGGGTGGCACAAATAGTTAAGTGCTGGGCTACTAACTATAGGGTCGCTAAGAGTCGGAATCGACTCGACAGCACTGGCTGGGGGCTACTAACTGAAAGGTCAGTGGTTTGAACCCACCCAGAAGTACCTCGGAAGTAAGGCCTGACCATCTGCTTCCAAAAGGCCACAGCCTTGAAAACCCTACGGAGAAGCTCTGCTTTGCACACATGGGGTTGCCATGAGTCAGAATCGACTCCACATCAACTAACGACAACAACAACAATACACAAAGCCACTGTAACAGAAGCACATATAAACCAACCGGGGTTCGCTCTCACTGTGCTTTGTAACACGACGACATTTAATACAATGGATTGTTTCACACTGAAGCCGTTGTGTTTCAACTCTTAAAATGTGAAAGAAACTTGTTACAAGGTCCTCTTACTTGTGAATAATCCAGGATCTTTAATCTCAAGAGCCGAGTGGTAAAGAAGGGTTAAGAGGAATCGTCAGTGTCCTTTCCTCCGGTTTCCCTCCGGCCAGCACCCAGTTAGGCCTGACTTCTCTGGGTGGTTCTCAGTACAGTGTAGGGCGCACACCAGCTACTCGGTGCGCATTTGTGCAATGATGTCAGACGTGGATTAATCAGAGTTGTGGTCTTGTTTTGGGTAGACTTTCATATCTCATTCCTTTGTGACACCATCAATCTTTTCTGATCTCAAATGAAGTAGATTGTTTGGTTTTGTTTTTAATTATGTGTGACTGTTAAGAAAATTTCCTCTTTTTCTGATGGTGCATTATGTCTTCCCTGCCTTCCCAGGGTACTTGTAAGTCCTTAAGGATAAGAACAGAACAATGTTACCCTCTTTATTTCTCTACCAGCAAGCACTGAGTGTGGCCCCGGATAGGTCCTCAATAAACATTTGCTGATGGGTATGCAATGATTTATTCTCTGTGTGTACATGTGGGTTTTTTAAGCAAGAGAAAGAGTTCTACTTAAAAAGGGAAAATTTCTTTGTTGATTGCCAGGAATCAATGGAAAGGAACACGTTTACCTGGGTTATGGTTGGCTCCGTAATTCCTAGCATGGTGCCTTACCTGTGAGAAATACTCAAATCTTTACTAAATGAACGTGTAAATGAAGGTTGACATTTCAAATAGACAGCAGTAAAAATGAGTAGATAATCACATATATAGATCCTAAGCAAAGGACTGTCATTACAGCTAATAAGATATTTTGAATGTCACTTGCTCTGCAAAATCATGGGGAAACCCTGAACTGAGTCAAAGGCCCACCTGTCCATCTAAGGCCCCACAGGAGTAGGAGGAGTTGGAGGAGGTGGCTCATGGGCCACAACCTGGAAAGTACAGAAAGTGCTGGGTTTGTGGACTTCTGCTTGTGAACTTAGGATTTCACGTCTTTGCCTCCTCCTGGCTCTCCAGTCCTCGGTTTCAGGTTCTCCCATTGCATTGCTGCTGTCAGCTGTGATAGATTTGCTCTCTATCCTAGCTGATGCTCAACTGGCCACTTCCCAGGTCCCTGGGAGCTTGGGTCAGGTGCTGAGTTGTGGGCCAGAAGGGTGGTGATATAAAAAAAAAAAGGCCATAATTCATTGCCAGAGGTGCAGAGGGATGAGGTAATGTCCCTCCCCTTAAAATTAAAAGCCCACATCAGAAAGTAGGCATTGAGCCTGTGCTATCAGTTGATTGCGTCTCAGTTTCTAATGCACCTTCAGTACCTGCTGTTACAGTGGACAGGATTCCTGTAAGCGTTTCTCCTTTGCAGTGATCACAATGTTAAGTTTGTTAGTTGAGGGCGCTGAAGGAACATCTCAGGAGGAAGACGATTTATTGCTAGTTCAGCAGCAGCAAAATTGATCAGTGTGTGGGTATGTCCTTCCTTGGATGCTCTCCTTCATCCTTGCTTTATAGCGTGCTCTTTGCGTCTTATTAGTCTTTTATTATGGCTTATTAATTCTTTATATCAAACTTCCCCTATTTAAGTCACTCTGTGGTTCCTCTCTCCCGACTGGACCCAGACTTTTAACAAGTATTTTTTGTTGTTGTTATTAAGTGCTGTGGAGCTGGCCCCTGACTCACGGCAACCCCATGCACAACGGAATGAAATCCTGCCTGGTCCTGCTGCCACCCCCATGGTTGGTTGCAGATCAGAGTGCTATGAGCCGTAGGATTTTCACTGGCTGATTTTCAGAAGCAAATCATCAGGCATTTCTTCCTAGTCTGCCTTAGTCTAGAAGCTCTGTTGAAACCTGTCCACCATGGGTGACCCCGCAGCTATTTGAAATACTGGTGGCATAGCTTCCAGCATCACAGCAACACGCAAGCCAACACAGTACGACAAAATGGCAGACGGGTGGTGGTACAAGCATTTACTATATGTTTAACCCCTTTCCAAAGCCCTGGTGGTACAATGCTTAATACCTTGGCTGCTAACCAAAAGGTTGGCAGTTCAAATCCACCAGCACTCCTTAGAAACCGTATGGGAGAGTACCACTCTGTCCTGGAGGGCTGCTATGAGTCGGAATCGACTTGACGAAAATGGGTTTGGTTTGGTAACCCCTTTCTAACCATGTTATGTGTTTGTCCTGATTGCCCCATGATGTAGATGGCTCTATGGGTTCCATTTTCAGATGAGAAAACTGATGCACACTGATAACCAGTAACTTGATGACAGATAAATAGAGAAGTGTGAGATGCCTTACTAGACAGCCACGTGGAGATCTCAAGTTGCTGGTTGGCTGAATAAATCGGGAGGATCAGGAGAGTAGTTGAAGCTATAGATAGAAATCCACAGTCATCTGTGTATAAACGGTGTTTAAAGCCAAGGATCATAGATTCTGTGATCACAAGTCTATAATTCAAATTTCCTTAATCCAAAGTCTCTTTTAGGCCATCATATTGAGCAGTCAAGGTAGAGGAAGCTCCCACCTCCTATCTTTGATACTTTTTAAAAAGTATATGTATCTTCCTAAAATATTTGGGTAAGTTTAACATTAATGTGCAAACCTGAACACAATACCAGTTGTATGAGAGAAATGGTACCTGGCTATGGGTTGGGTGATCATAAACTAAGCTGATATCGCCTACATTTTCAAAAAGTAAAGGAATGAGAACTGGTCCTAAAGAACTTTCTTCAACAGCAGCTCCATTTTCAGAACAGACGAATGGATAAAGGTGGCATAATGTTCACACTCAGAGAACAAATACAGCCGTATGAGTGCAAGTGAGTTAATGGAAGAAGGATTAGTGATCAGCTGGAGATTGGTAATCATGATCTTATTGGTTAAAATCCTGGCTTCAAGACTTCTCTTTTTGACAACACTGAGAATTTTAGATCTGATTTATACTCTAGCTAAACCCTAGGTGAGGGGAGGCATTGGTGATGTTTGACCTGGCAAGGGCACAGGTGGAGCTGAGTCTGAGAACAGCTGGATCTGAGGATGGATCGGAGGCCTAGAAAAGGAGGGGAGGGCTCCATCACCCCCAGGAAGTGGGAGGTCACTGAGGACAGGAACCGGGCTCACTGTCCTCTGGAGTTTGGGTGCTGCCCTGCAAAAATTTGCTGACATATTTTGGACAGAGTAGAATGGGAAATAATAGTGAGATACAGGATAGGCTAGAACGGAACTGAAGATTTTAGGGAGAGAAGGACTTTTCAAAGGATTTTCAGCAGATGGTGGGGATGGAGAGGAACATAGAGTACAGTGAGTGGCTTGGGGAATTCCAGAGGCAGAAAGGACTTGTCAAAAGCCTCTTCCATCTCCCCCATCCCAAACAATAGCCAGCCTACAAGTGGGACTGTCTGTGCCTCTTTGCCACTCCAGATACCAGTTGAGGACGCTGACCCACCTACCCACCCATTTTCCAATAATTTAGAATCTAAACTGAAATGCTGAACCACAAAATAAGTGGAAGAACTGCCAAAGCTCTAGTGGCTGAGCACAGAAGATGCCATGCCTGAGGATGCAGACTACTGGAGAAGCTCCCAAGAAGAGGGAGGCATCCTGAGTTACAAAGCCATATGCCTTCCTTGAAACACGAGGCACGGGGTGCACAAGTCTGATGTGAAGTTCCCTGGACCCAGTTTCATCCTAACAGGATGAGCACAATCATAATACAGTCTCATGGGTGGAAGGGGCTAAAGGTAGTGGTAGTAGTGATCAAATGGACAGGGGCAATCATGATCTTATTGATCAAAATCCTGACTTCAAGTTTTCTCTCTTTGCCAAGGGTGAGAATTTTAGAGCTGGTTTATACTTTCCTACTCTTTGACTTTGGGCTAGGCATTATGACTTGCTTTGGCCAATGGAATATTAGTGAAGATAACCCCAAGTCCTTTGAAAAATTCCTCTTTTCCTTGAATTTACCATTCAGTTCTATCCTATCCTGTCTCATCCATTCTATTCTATCCAAGCTGTATCAGCAAACGTTTGAGGGCTCCAGCCAAACTCCAGAAGTGAGTGAGTTCTGGGTTCTGCCCTCAGCCTGGAAGCGAGTAAAGCCCAATAGGGGTGCATAGGGAAGCCATATTTTCAGGAAGCAGTTTGTTTGATGGAGGATAAAAACCAGTAACCAATAGCCATCTAGTTGGCTCTGACTCACAGCGAGCCACGTATGTCAGAGTAGAACTGTGCTGTATAGGGTTTTCTTTTTTTACATTTTAAAAAAAAATTTTATTGTGCTTTAAGTGAAAGTTTACAAATCAAGTCAGTCTGTCATACAAAAATTTATATACACCTTGCTATATACTCCTAGTTGCTCTCCCCCAATGAGACAACACACTCCTTCCCTCCACTCTCTCTTTTCATGTCCATTCTGCAAGCTTCTGACCCCCTCTGCCCTCTCATCTCCCCTCCAGACAGGAGCTGCCCACATGGTCTCATGTGTCTACTTGATCCAAGGAGCTCGCTCCTCACCAGTATCATTTTCTATCCCATAGTCTAGTCCAATTCCTGTCAGAAGAGTTGGCTTTCGGAATGGTTCCTGTCTTGGGCTAAGAGAAGGTCTGGGGACTGTGACCTCTGGGGTCCTTCCAGTCTCAGTCAGACCATTAAGTCTGGTCTTTTTATGAGAACTTGAGGTCTGCACCCCACTGCTCTCCTGGTCTCTCAGGGGTTCTCTGTTGTGTTCCCTGTCAGGGCAGTCATCAGTTGTAGCCAGGCACCATCTATTTCTTCTGGTCTCAGGCTGATGTAGTCTCTGGTTTATTGGCGCTTTCTTTTTTTACATTTTTTAGTAATTTGTTTTATTTTTGTTGTTGAGAATGTGCACAACAGAACATACACCAATTCAAAAATTTCTACTTGTACAATTCAGTGACATTGATTACATTTTTTGAGTTGTGCAACCATCCTCACCCTGCTTTTCCAAATTGTTCCTCTCCCATTAATATAAACTCACTGACCCCTAAGTTTCCTATCTAATCTTTTTAGTTACTGTTGTCAATTTGATCCCACATAGATATATCTTAAAAGAGCTCAGTGCTCAAGGTAGACATTCTTTACTAGTTAAGCTAAACTATTGTTTGGTTTTGAGAAGACTTCAGGGGGTATTTTTGGTTTAAGGTTTAAAGATTATCTCGGGTTAATAGGTTCAGGAGTTTATCCAGCCTCCGTAGCCAGAAAATCTGGATTCCATGAGAATTTTAAATTCTGCTCTGCATATTCCCCGTTCTGATCAGGAGTCATCTATAGAATCTTTGATCAAAACATTCAGTAGTGATAGCTAGGGACCATCCAGTTCTTCTGGTCTCATGGCTGTTGTAGAGAAAAACTTGCATGTGGTTACAAGTTAAATCAGAGAGACTTATTTAGGGTTTAAAACAATTTCAATTGGGGAACTACATAGCCCATTAAAAATGGAACCAGGTAGTCCGGGGGCAGCTTCATTACACAAGTATTCTTACGGGGTAAAAAGAGGAACCAAATCATAGGGAGGGCAATTACAGGAAAATCAATGAATTGTAATAATCACACTCTGATTGGTTACTGGTGGTTAACGGTTTAGTTAGTGATTACAGATAGCTTCACAGAATGCCTACATCATAGTCACAGGACTCTTACATGTATTGTCTTTGTCTATCTTGCAGAAATATCTTGTTGGCAACAACACCCAGACAGCACTCTTCCTGAGTATGTGTATTTTGAGGGATGTGGATGGTCACTTATTTAAGACCCCTCAGGGCATGTGGTTTTGACCACCGAGGAAAAACATGTTTTTCTCAAAAAACATAGCTGTTAGTCTAAAAGTCCAGATTAAAATTAGATAGCATGGTCAGCGTGTTATGTCTCTGTCTCAATGAGCGCCCTGAAGGTTGTCTTTTCTTGAGACATGGCAAAGGGAGCAGTTGTCCTTGGAGGCAATTAGCCACTTGTTCTGTTTGCTCCTCCTCTTCCTGACTCTCCTTCTTCCTCTGTTGTTCCAGGCAAATAGAGACCAATTGTTGTACCTTGGCTGGGCCCCTGCAGGCTTTTAAGACCTCAGGTTCTATGCAATGAACTAGCAGGTAGTGCCTAGGGTTTTCAGTGGCTGATTTTTCTAATTATCAGGCCTTTCTTCTGAGATACCTCGGGGTAGACTCAAATTTCTAACCTTTGTTAGCAGCCAAATGTGTTAACCATTTGCAGTGCCCCTGGACTCTAATGGGGCAGTTTATCCCTGTGAACAGGCCTACAACTGCCTGTCGCTGTTGGCAAGGTCTTTTACTTTGGAATTCAGAGTTCTGTATTGGCTCCTTCACTTGGGGAAACAGCTTGATCTTATTGAACAAAGTTAAATGTGGATCTCACCTGTGAACCAGCAATTCTTCTCCTAGGTATATAAGGGTGCCATTTTCAAATTACTAAAAGCATAATTCTCATAAAAATAGGTGAAAGCATACGTCAAATTTTTATTTAACTCACAAATGAAGGAAGCAGTGTAATGACAAAATCCAGGGAGGATGTGAGAAACTGATATTTATATAATTTGTGTGAAAAGAAATGCTGAAATAAAATGGCTAAATTTGATACAAAACTGGTTACTGCCCCACAAGGCAATAATATTATAACCTTTGGTGTTATCTCCTTCATTGAATTTTTTTTTCCTTTTTAAATCAGCACACCTAACCAGTTTTCTACAAGTCAACCTTTAACTTTAGAGAGTTCTAAAACCTTAGGAACCTAACCAACCACAATAAAGTTTCATTCTCTGAGTTGGATGACCCTCAAGAGGACTTAACAAAAATAATCGCAGAGTGATATTTAAATGTTACACATCTTCTTTTTACTTTATTTCAAAATTTAGGATAATTATGCTAAATAGTTACATTACCAACAGCAATTCTTACATACCAGCGCAAGACACATTTCCAAGATCGTTCAAAGCAACATTGTTTTCATTAGCAAAATCTAGAAATCATTCGAATGTCTATCAGGGGAATAATGGAAAAATAAATTATACTATAGTCTTTGAGGAGCCCTGGTTGCTCAGTGGTAAACCCTTAGCTGCTAACCAAACGGTTGGCGGTTCAAACCCACCAGCTGCTCTGTGGGGGAAAGATGTAGCAGTCTGCTTCTGTAAAGATTTATAGCCTTGGAAACCTCATGGGGCAGTTCTACTCTGTCCTATAGGGTCACTATGAGTTGGCAATGGGTATGGTTAACGGGTATACTCTTTACAATAAAATACTATACATCAGTGAAACACGAATAAACTGGCTACATTTTCCAACACAAAGCAATTCCACAGTGTAATTTTGTGAAGTTGCCGTACATTGAGTTATTAACTCAATTTTAACTTCCCTGTGGTCATATTTTATATCCGCACCTTTGCCAAAGCCTCATGGTAGGCAGAAGTGAACTTCCCTACTATTTGACTTCTGACTTGTTTTGACCAAAGGGACTTTAGTGGACATTTAGCAAACAAAAGCAAAAATGGACCGTGTGTTTGGTTTTGCTCTTTTGAGCGTCTCCCTTTTGCCTCTTGAAGAGCATGCCTCGGGGAGATAGAGATTTAAAGAGACCAGGCACGGGGACCAGATCTGAACACAGCCTGCACCCTGGATCCAAGCCCAGCTGCGCCTCCCTCAATCAAACCCAACCAACATTCAGTTACACGGTCACAAAGTAAATACTTATTCTAGCATCCCACTGAATCTTGGGATGGTTTGTTATGTAGCGCTATTGAGCAATAGCTACATAAGACAAACATACAGAAGACAAAAGTTTCTATCTGTTGTTCAAGGATCTAAAAATATGGTTAAAAGATTCTGTGGATATGCAAAAAAAAAAAAAAACTAGTAGAACTGTAAAGTAAAGCACGTGGTTAAGAAGCATAAAATTCAGGATAGTGGTTTCTCTGGGTGTGAGGGAGGAGATACGTTTGGGGGCATGCACAGAGAACCGCAAGGATAAAAAATAGTGGTAGTGTTTTATTTTTTAAGGCAAGTGTTGGGTACGTGGATCTTTATTTTATTAGTACTCACTATAGCTTATATATACACGTTTCATAGAACCCCTCATATATACCATACATTTAATTTTCTTTCAGATGGGGGAAAATTAGCACACACAAAAACCTTGTACCACAATAAAAATACACAGCTTAGGACACAGCCCTGGGACTCAGTTTACACGGACGGCTTACAAAATCTTAGTACAGGTAAATCCAACTCATTCACATACGAGTTATCAGAAAAGAATGAGCACCTGATCTAATCAAAGATACTACCAGAAAAAGGACAGGGAAAGCAAAAACAAATGGCTAACATAGAATATTCACCAAAAAAATGTTGCCACAAGGCAAATGAAAAGTATGACCAAGTATTTTCAACCAAATTACAAAAAATTAATGAAGCAATCACCTCTAAGAGGAGGAGGCAAATGTAGAGATACTTGCGATTAAGTTAGAGATATTTGCGATTAAGTTAGAGATACCAAGGCTAAAGGGTGAGATGAAAAGAGAGCTAAAGGAAATTTAAAAAAAGGGAAATGTCAAATGATTAGCAATGCTTTTGTCTGAGAGTAGATGGTGGGGGCGGGGGGAGGAGAAGGACTCTTCCCTGTGAGCCACATGGAGCCATCCTGCCCGAGTTCCAAGGCCACACCCCTCCCAGAGCCTGGCCTCTCTCCTTGGGGGGTCTGTCACATCTGGACATTTAGCATGGAATGAAATGAGGAGAAAAAAAAAAAGCAGTAACGGAAGAGGCAGTAAGTAGTTAATTCAGCATCACCATGGAAAACAGGCTACGTGCCCTGGGTGGGACTTTAAAGGTGGAAGGGTCAGGTAGCTCTTTTCAGGCCCCCTGTTCATCCCAGCTCATTGGGACTCTTGGAAATGAGGAAGCTCTGGAAGGCAGCACAGCGGTGCTGAGCCCTGGTTTCAAGGGCTTACCATTCCACTAACTCCATGTGATCTTGTGAAGATCACCTTTTCTGAGCCCCCAATTTTTTTACCTCTAAAATGTGGGACATTTCCTGACACCACAGGGGACAGCGCGCAGGTGGGATGGAGTAAGAGACATGCCAGAGTTGGAAGAAGGCGAGGAATATTGTTGAGAGGGTTCCCTCTGGGGCATGGAATTGGAGAACAACCAGGTCAAGGGAGATGTCCATGTCTGAGTCATAGAAGGAGGGAGTCAGTGCAAAGGTCACATAGAGATCTGATCAGGGTGGGTGCTGGGTGTTGGCCAGGCAGTCACCAGGAAGGGATAAAAAAGTCTTGGTTGCCAGGCCCTGACACAAGGCAGAAAGAAGTCTGAACACAGACAGCTCTCTTTTCTTCCTAACTCTTTACAAATGAGACTAAGCCATTGAGTCCACCTGTGGGAACCAGGGTCTAAGAGACTGGGATCGCCAACGTGAGAATGGCTGCTTCAACGTTATGAGGGTGAGGAATGTGGCAGATCAGCCTCAATGAGAAGCCCAAAACACCACTTTCAAACTCTCTTCAGTGAAGGTTAATGTCTTATCAGCTACTCCTTGGACCTTGGATGACAACTACTTAGTGACACTCCCTAATCAACAAGACACTGAGAAAAAAAGGAATTGAAATATCAGTAAGTGAAGTTAATGAGGCCTATTACTGGTGGCACAAACAATTAAGCACTCAGCTACTTAAAGCCTGGTGGTTCAAACCCACCCAGATGTGCCTTGGAAGAAAGGCCTGGTGATCTGCTTCCAAAGGCCACAGCCATGGAAAAACCCCTGTAGAGCTCAGTTCTACTCTAAAACACACGGGGTCGCCATGAGTCACAATCAACTTGATGGCAGGTGGAATTACACACAGAGAAAGACGAGAGAACAACAGAGAATGAGGAAATTCTTTAAAAGTGCCTAAAGAAAGTTTAGATGTGTTTGCCCCATTGGAGCTAAGAAATGCCAAAGTTTCATATCAGACTTAGATGACCCCTTACATTTTAAAACTGTAGAAAGAGAGGGTGAGATTTGATTGGTCACAGCCACCCCACCTGAGAATCTAAGAGCTGGGCCAGATTTGTGTCAGGAGAGCCTATACTTATCAGTATTTGTTCTTTTGGCACACTGTAAACGGACAATGTCAAGGGACTCAACAATGGATTAAGCAGAAGTTCAAAAAAACCAAGGAGGGGTTAAAATATTATGAAAAGAAGACAAAACCAGCAAGAAGCCATTTGAAAAACCCAGCAGGGCTCATTCAAAGAAGCAGATTCCAGAACAGAAATAATGCGAGGGGTAGAGAGAAGCCCTCAGGGGAAGTGGGCCCCTGGAAGACAGTTGCTCTGTGAGACCCTTTGAACAAGAAACTGAGCCCAAAAGACAACTGGACTGAAAGAGAGGAGAGAATAAAGGAAATAAAGGCTGTGGCCCAGCAAAAGAAGTATTTCGAAGGCCAAAGCCTATGATACCATCTCCAGGACGATCTGGTCATGAAACCCTTCCAGAGAGAGGTCATCAAACCCAATTCAGTTCTTTGGGCCACTCAGTGAGATTGGCTAAGTTCTCTACCTCCTCCAGAAACGTGCCCCTGCAATGACTTTCTCCCCTTTTAATGGGAGCGATGGGCTCAGACTCTAACTTGGGTTTGAAGACAGGCCACCACTTCATCTCCAGGTGATTACAATGTTGTTACAACTTCAGGGTAAATACTCTTACATATTTTTGTTTCCTATAATTAAAAAAAAAAAAAAACCCACCAATAACGTCACCAAGTTTTAAAAGTCAAAGATGTCCCCTTGATGACTAAGGTGTGCCTGACCCAAGCCAGGGTATTTTCAATCGCCTCGTATGCAAGAAAGTTTGACAACGAAAAAGGAAGACAGAAGAATTGATACATTCGAATTGTGCTGCTGGCAAAAAAAAAAAAAAAAAAAAATTGAGTGTGCTGTGGACTGTCACAAGAATAAACAAATCAGTCTTAGAAGAAACACAACTACAATGCTCCTTAGAAGCGAGGATGGCGAGATTTCGAGTAGCTCACTTTGGACACGTCATCAGGAAAGACCAATAGCTAGAAAAGGGTATCATGCTGGGAAACTCAGGAGCAAAGGAAAATGAGGGAAACCCTCAAGGGCATGGGTTGACGCAATGGCTGCAACAATGGACTCAAACATGTCAACAATCGTGAAGCTGGCACAGGACTGGGCAACATTTCCTTTTAGCCATGAGTCAGAGCCAACTCTGTAGCAAAAACAACCACCTCACCAAGTGATCCTCAGCTGGTATTGGACCTACTCTGATTTGTGGAGTTTGGAATAAATTAAAATATGCCCATCTGGGAGGCTCATGAAGCAAGGACTTGACCTTTACCTCGGTAGACCCTCAAAACAGAACTACGAGGTAGATGAGGATCACAAAGCTCTGAGAAGCTATCTTGCTCAAAGTCTCTGCAGCAACAAATTATATAAGGAAGAGTAACCCCCCCATCTAGAGTCCCAAATGCCTGTCCTTGGATCTTTGCACATAAAAAACAAACAAACAAAAAACCCAAACCCATTGCCCTTGAGTCAATTCTGACCTATAGCGACCCTGTAGGACAGAGTAGAACTGTCCCACAGGTTTTCCAAGGAGCAGCTGGTGGATTCAAGCTGCCAACCTTTTGGTTAGCAGCTGTGTTCTTAACCAGCACGACACCAGGGCTCCTCTTTGGACACAGAAACTCATTAAAAATCCCCATAACATCAACGAATGGAGACAGGTAAAACAAAGGCACAAAGAGGTTCGTTAAACTTGCCCAAGATCCCACAGCCAACTTGTGGCTAGCTGCCTTTGAATTCAGGCAGTTAGCTTAACGTGATCAGATTTAACTCCGGCTTATTCCCTTCCTTGTCTCTCTGTCCTGCTCTCAGACTCTCCCTTTCCCTCTGGACCTCCCAGAAAGAGGGAGGAGGAAGCTGAGGACTGTGAGAGCTAAGGAAATCGTACCAGCCAGACAGGCAGGGACTGCACCAGAAGTCAAGGTTTCTCTGAGCCCAGGGCCTTTCTGGAAGGTGTGAGTAACAAGAGCAGGGCAGAAACAGTGGAGAGCTCTGTTGAGCAGAAGTATCCTAGGGAAGGAGAAAGGTGCTGTGAATCTCCACAGGTGTCAGCCAGTCCCCGGGGGAAGGTGGAGGCCGGCCCATGCAAGGCACTGAAGGAATGAACCCAGAAGCCATAGGGCGGCCCCATTCACATTCCGGGGGGAGTGAGCCAGCCCGGTCTGGTGTGGAAGCAGCCACCTCCTTCAGGCTCCCTCAGCATCCAAAGAGCCTCACAATACCTGGGAATTTGCCAAAGGCCCTGAGGGGTTACACACCCCCCCTGAGGGTTTACATACCCCTGTTAACTCTCTCTCTTTGGTTCTCTCAGCCTCTCTCTGCATTCCTTATTTTCTGTTCACAGTGAGAGGCTACAGGCAGACAAGGCAGGTAGGACGGCAAGCTGAGCCCTCGGCCAGAGCTCAATTTCCTTCACTCACCAGGCAGAGTGGGCCCGGCCAGCAGCTCTGGCTGAGCAGGAGTCACAGGAGGTTCATCTGTCCCATGGGAAGCCCTTCCCTGAGGGTCCCTCTGATGCCTTCGGCGTGACCAGCGGGGCAGGAGTAGCAATGAGCTCAAGCTCGTCTCTGAGATTTGTCTGCTGGCTGCTATGTGTGCAATTACTTTTCCTTAGAATGTCGTTCTCAACATAGTGAGGATTATGATAAATAATATAACCACCAACGGGTTTAAAAGAATTGTCATGTCGGTTCTGTGACTCTGGTCCCCTAAGAGGCAGAAGAGCAAGCAACCAAATTCGTTATCCAAACTGCAGGGCTGGAGCCCAGATGGGCTCAGCGGGAGGCTGTGGACCCAAGGCAGCCTGGAATGGATGAAATCAGGTATTTTAAATGGAAAATTGGCCCGTAGTGCGGAAGGTCCCTGGGTGGCGGACATGGTTTACACTCAACTACTCACCTACTGACCTAAAGGTTGGCAGCTCAAACTCACCTAGAGGCTCCATGGAAGAAAGACCTGACTACCTGTTTCTGTAAAGATTATTGCAGAGAAAAACCCTATGGAACAGTTAGGGTAACCCTGTAACACATGGGATCAATCATGAGTTGGGAATTGCCTCAATGGCAACGAATTTAGCACAGAAGTGGCTTGCCCTTCTGGACCACGGGAAGACCATGTGTGTGGTTCAGGTCTCACCTGTCCCTAAAGACCCCCAGAGGAGTGACAGTGGAGGAGGAGCCTGTGGGGAGGTACCGGGAGAACTTGCAGGACCATCTGAATATGTGGCGCCTCTGCTGCCTGGTGGCCTGACTGTGTCCTTCAGTCCTTATCACTCCTCTGAATCTCAGCCCAGGTACAGGTGGATGAGCGTTTGGCTTTCCCATGTTGCCGGGGTCCTCTGCAGCAGTTGTGGAGCTGGGCCTCTGTCCTCGTCCATCTAGTTGGCAGCCACCGGGGAGGGTGCTAGTCCCCTGGTCCTCTGCATTCCAATGTCAGCCATTCCAATGTCACCGCTCAGGAGCAGGCGGCCACAGGAGCGAGGAGGTAGGTGGTAGGTAGGACGGTTGGCAATGCAGAGGGCATCATGGTGGATTGCTAGAGAAAAAGGCAAAGAAGACATCGTCCTCCTCCTCCTGAAGCTCCAGTGGGGACAGTGTTTGTTAAGCCTTACCATGCTTCGGAGCTCCCCTCTCCTTCTTTCCTCTGCTCTCTCCCCTCCCTCTCCCCTCTCCCTCCCCCCACCCTTCCCCCTCCCAGGATAGCTTGAAACTGCTTCCCACAACACCCCCCATCCACACTCACACCACTGCCCAGCTCCCAAGGGCTCATTATGGTGGTGGGGATGGGGAGTGAGCTGGGGGGGACTGGGGTGTGCTTTGATGGGGATTTCACCTCACCTACCGCCCCTGTGGAGCCCTCCTCCTGGGCGTGTTCCCCGCGGGGTCTCTGCCTCATGCCCCCTCTCCCCATCCCATGCCCCTCCTTGGGCGGCAGAGAGGACAGCAGGGTTGTGTCTGCATGTAGCTGTGCCTCAGTTTGCCCGTTATCCATGTGCATGCATATCTTTGTGTGTTCCTGTGTGCATGCTCGGGGAACACCTCCCCCCAAGTGAGTGACCCTGTGAGCCTTCTGATAAGCAAGGCCCCAGAGGAAATGCCCAGTGGGCCCCACTTCCTGTGGCCCCTTTTTATTGAGGCCAGGAAGGATTCAGAACAAAACTGAGCAATAACCAAGCTTGATTTAAAGATGACGACGCTTTCCCGTCTCTCCCTCCATCCCATGCTGAGCCCTCCAAATATTTTCAATCAAATCTTAGTAGCATCCTTTGCTTTGTGCATCTGGGTTCTGTGCCCGAGGAGCGGGGGGGCCTTGGCAACCGTAGTGAAACCAGTTCCCTTCATGGGGATTAACACTGCCTGAGTGGCTCCTCTGCAGGCTGTCCATCCACTTTCGCTGCAAAATTTCACCCCTGGCTACACCCCTGGATAGACATAACGTTCTGTGTCTACACTGGGGCTGCTGAGCCAATAGTTGAAAAGCACCAACAGAGCAGACTAGTCCCTGTAGGTACCTGATTATCAAATTCACACTCCCTCCAAGAATTCCCATCAGTCAGGGCTGCATCACTACCCTGGGGGGCCACAAGTGTGATTTCTTTCCTCCATTTAAAAAAATATTAAAATTTTATGACTGTGTCAGTGTAAATATGAATATTATTAACATTATATATTGAGGAGTCCCTGCTGCTAGCCAAAAGGTTGGAGGTTTGACTCTACTCCGGGGTGCCTTGGAAGAAAGGCCTGGTAACCTGCCTCTGAAAACCTTGTGGAGTCCAGTTCTACTCAGACACACGTGGGGCCACCATGAGTCAGAATCAGCTTGATGGCAGCTGGTTTATGCTTGTTTTATATATTAAAATTTTTCTCCCATTTAAAAGTCCATTTTTCCCCCTCCTGGTTATAAAAGAAATTGAAACATTTTCATGGGCCCCAAAATGTTTTGTGGTCCTGGACACTGTGCCTACCATGTCCTGGGGCTGAGAGGTGCTGTCCCATCCTGCCTGTGGCTGTTACACTCCACTCTCTCCCTCTGCCCAGAGCCTACGTCGTTCAAATGGTTTCCAGTCTAAACAGGGCAGAGCCCCACATCTCCATCTCCAGGGATGGTCCCCAGGTTACCCGCTAACTTGCACGTGTCTGCACTGGTTAACACGATTCTATGCTTCCTTATTTGTTTTACACTAGTCAACGAGGGACTTCTTGGGTGCCAGGCAGTTTTCTAAGCATATTACATTGATTAAATCCTTGATCTACTCCTATGGGGTGGATGCTATTATCCCCTCCATTTTACAGATAAAGAAACAGAAACTCAGAGAAGTTGCCTAAGTCACCCAAGGCCCCAGCATTCATAAACTAGGGAGCTGGTCTCAGAACCCAGGTAGTCAGGCCCCAGAGCTGACTTTCCTAACACTACACAGCCTTCCTCACTCAGGGTGTTTGGAGGCAGCCATTTCATGGACAGAGCATGCTTCTCTGGGTTGTCTCATTGCCTAGGATCAGTAGGGTGGCTGGAGTGAGGGTTGGGCCAAGGTACCTGGTATGAGACCTTGGGAAACACCAACCAAGTGTCTCTTGAGGCCTGAAGTCGTAATCTTTCCCTCCTTCCTGCGTGCAGGGGGAACACATCCCCCTCACAGATCTAATTCTTAAACCCTTGATTCCCAAACTCTGCCCCCCCCATCACTGTAGTTGCTGCAGTCAGAGGAAGGTGTTTCCCCACCAAAAAACCCTATTGTATCTGCTTTTCTTCCAACTGAAAGAAAAACACAAAATAGATAGCATTTCCTATATTACACTTCTGAGATAAAACCGGGGCTTCCAACCAGTTAGTCTCGTCTGATTTGAACCCCTGCTGGGAATTTGCATTTCTAAAAAGTTTCCTGCTGAGAATTTGCATTTCTAGCAAAGTCCGGGTAAATTATACCTTAGAGTCACCCAGAGAACTTGTTAAAATGTAGATTCTGATTCAGTATATCTGGGGTAGAAATGCAACGGAACTGGTTCAAAGCCCTGGTTAAAACAGAACAGGGTGTCTCGTTGACAGCCAAGAGAGGAACCAGTGGGAGGCCTGGGTAACCTGCCTGAGCACCCACTATCTCACCAGATTGCGGAGGCCTTGGTGACTCAGGCTGTCAGGGAAAGGGCACCTCCCTCCCAGGCCCTTGATGGATTACAGGGAGATTGTCCATTAGCTGAGAGGGGACAGCCCCTGCACCAGTACGAGGCTTGGCGGCTCCTAAAGGAATTGGCCGTGGGCTCCCCAGAGAAGCAGGCTGATACTGGCATTTACATCTAAGGAACCAGAGGCACAAAGAGATGAGTAACTTGTGCAGGGTCTTTGCTGTCATAGGCAGAACTGGGGGGCCGGTTCAGATTAGAGGCAGAGGTGGGAGGTGGACCCAGGTATATTAACTCCCCTACAGCAAGGTCCTCCCAAGGATGCATTTGGGAGAGTGGGGAGAGGGCACTGAGGGCTGAACTTGAGCTCAGCACCATGGGGTCATGTTCCCTCCCCATCCTGACCACAGCTTTCACCACCTTCCCATACGACCACCAGCAGCGAGTTGGTAAAAGCAGCATCAAGGTTCACATTGAGACTGTCAACATCAACCATGCATGGGTGATGTACTCATTCTCCAAGGGGCAGGTAGCCCCAACAGCTCAGATCAGATCCCAGGATCCTGCCCAAATTCCTGAGCCCAGAGCACCTGCTATGACCTCAACCCAAATCCGCAGCTGCTTCCCAGTCTTCTCCGAAGGACGAAGGACAGCTGCCGTCAGGTGACAGGGTGGGAGTCCAGCCCCTGGGGGAGGGCCTGATTCGGGACGGGGCTCACTCAGCCACAGCCCTGCTGTGGGCTTGTCACCTCTTACCAGGCAAGAGGT
The DNA here is from genome assembly GCF_024166365.1 of Elephas maximus indicus. Lineage (NCBI taxonomy): Eukaryota > Metazoa > Chordata > Mammalia > Proboscidea > Elephantidae > Elephas > Elephas maximus. The sequence continues at coordinate 44,035,241 of NC_064843.1, forward strand.
GACATTCCCCAAGCAGGGAAGCTCTTCTGCAGGCCCACGAGCAGCTGAGTCTTCTGTCTTCTTCAGGACCCAGGGCAGGCACACACTTGCTTCAGGGTGGGCCTTCTCTGTCGGGAGCCGGCCACCATTCAACGCCTCCCTGACTACAGACATTCCACCAACCGCCTTCCTGACTGATTGCCCGAGACAGACCAGTGAGAGTCCTCACCAGCCCTGATGTATCAACTGACTGAGAGACTGGACCACAGGGCTGAGGCTTTGTCAGTTTAACTGATTCTGTCCCCAAGGGAGCAACTGCCAGATATTCTGATTGGCTGACAGAGCAGGGTGGCCACCTGCCCAACTGAATAACCAACTAGCTCCTCGCCAGCTCAGCTGCCTGTGGAACAAAGTGGATGCCTGCTGCCGTTGTCCGCAGGCTCTGTGCTTCTTTCCTCCTCTTTCCCCTCCTCCTCCTCTTCTTCCTTTTTCTCCTTCTCTTTTGTAACATCTTTATTGAGATATAGTTCATACACCGCACAATTCACCCTTTTAAAATGTACTATTCGATGGTTTTTAGTGTGTTCACAGGTTGTACAGCCGTGTTGTACCACGTATCAGTACTTCATTCCTTTTTAATGCCAAATAACATTCCTCTCCTCCATTCGTCTGTTAGCTCGTCGTACTGTGGGGGTTTGCGTGTTGCTATGATGCTGGAAGCTTATATCACCAGTATTTTAAATACGAGCAGGGTTACCCATGGTGGACAGGTATCAGCAGAGCTTCCAGACTAAGACAGACTAGGAAGAAGGACCTGGCAGCCTACTTCTTGAAAAACTGGCCAGGGAAAACCTTATTAATAGTAGCAGGACATTGATATAGTGTGGACTGAGCAGTGTTTCGTTCATCTAGTACACAGGGTCGCTGTGAGTTGGAGCCGACTCGACAGCACCTAACAACAACAATAACGATATTCCACTCTGTGGATACACCACATTTTATTTATCCATTCACCAATTGATGAACGTTTGGGTTGTTTCCACTTTTGGGCTATTATGAACAAAGCTGCCATGAACGTTTGTTCAAACTTTTTGTGTGGATGTTTCCATTTCTCTTAGCTATATACCTAGAAGTGAAACTGCTAGATGAAAGGGTAAGTCTATGTTTACCTTTGTGAGGAACTTCCAAACCTATTCTAAAGTTGCTGCACTGTTTTACATCCCCACCAGCAATGTAGAAGCCTTCCATTTCTTCCCATCTTCACCAACAGTCATCTGGTTTTTATTATTACTATTATAGCTATCCTAGTGGTATACTATGGTACAAAGTCAACCCAACTTAAGAAATTGGCAAAAGACTTGAATAGACATTTCTCTGAAGAAGATATATAAATGGCCAATAAGCACATGAAAAGATGCTCAATGTCATTAGTCATTAGGGGAATGCCAATCAAAACCACAAGAAGATACCACTTCACACTCACTAAAATGGCTATGAAAAAGAAATGGAAAACAACAAGTCTTGGCAAAATTATGGAGGAATCGTAACCCTCATCCATTGTTGGTGGGATTGCAAAATGGTGAAACCACTGTGGAAAACAGTTGGCCAGTTCCTCAAAAAGTTAAACAAAGGATTACCAATTGCTGGTATCAATTATAAGCAATTCCACTCCTAGGTATATACCCAAAAGAATTGAAATCAGCAGCTCCAACAGAAAGTTGTACACAGATGTTCTTTGCATTCACAGCAGTCAAAAGGTAAAACAATCTAAACGTCCATCAAGAGATGAACGGGTACACAAAATGTGGTCCATCCATACAATGGAATATTACTCAGCCATAAAGAGGAATGAAGTCCTGATCCACGCTACCACATGGATGAACCTTGAAAACATTATGCTGAGTGAAATAAGTCAGACACAAAAGGGCAAATATTGTATGATCCTACTTACATGAAATATCTGAAATCGGGAAGTGTATAGACACCCAAGTTTATTAGTGGTTGCCAGGGGTGGGGGGGAGGTAGAAGGGGGAGTCAGTGCTCAGGGGACAGTGAGTTTCAGTTAATGGTAAGAGAAAAAATTGGGGACAGTGGTGATGTTTGCACATGACGCACGTAACCAATGTCACTGAATTATACACTTAAATGTGGTTAAAGTGGAAAATGTTTGTTACATATATTTTTAACCACAATATAACAATGAAGAAAAATTGTATGATCAAAGAGAAGAAGAAAAGTCAAGGATTGTTCCAAGGATATTGGCCAAAACAACCGAATGAGTAGAGTTGGCGTTTTACCAAGGTGGGGGAGACTGAGGGAAAGCAGGTTAGCAGGAGAAGGTCGGGAATTCACTTTTGGAAAGTTAAGTTTAAGGTCCAAGTGAGGGTTTCAAGCAGGCAATTTGCTTCAAGAGTCTGCAGTTTAAGATAAAGTTTCAGGCAGTGTCATGGATTGAATTGTGTCCCCCCAAAATATCTGTCAACTTGGCAAGGTCGTGATTCCCAGTATTGTATGCTTGTCTACCATTTTGTCATCTGACGTGATTTCCGTAAGTGTTGGAAATCCTATCACTATGATGTAATAAGATGGATTAGTGGCAGTTACGTTGATGAGATCTACAGGATTAGATAGTGTCTTAAGCCAATCTCTTCTGAGATATAAAAAAGAGAAATAAGCAGAGAGACGTGGGGACCTCATACCACCAAGAAAGCAGTGCTGGGAGCAGTGCGCGTCCTTTGGACCTGAGGTTCCTGCGCTGAGATGCTCCCAGACCAAGGGAAGACTGATGACAAGGACCTTCCTCCAGAGCCGACAGAGAGAGAAAGTCTTCCCCTGGAGACGGCACCCTGAATTTGGATTTCTAGCCTACTGGACTGTGAGAGAATAAACTTCTCTGTTAAAGCCAACCACTTGTGGTATTTCTGTTATGGCAGCACTAGGTGACTAAGACAGGTAGAAATAAAAATCTGAGTGTCCTCAGCACACAGCATACCCTATGAGAAAGGATAAACTCTCCAGGGAGTTAGGTGGAGAGAGAAGAGAAGCGGGTTTCAAGGATTGAGTCCTGAGGCCCTTTAGGGTAAAACAGATTGCAAGATGAAGAAAGCCCCAAAGACAGGGGTGTCAGGAAGCCAAGAGAAAAATATTAGATGCTGTGGATAGGTCAAGAAAGTCCTTCCATTCTAGTCACATTTCCTGCAGGAAGAGTTCGATTGAAGTTCTCAGGATAAAGAAAAGCAGGAGAGTGTTCTTCAGGCAGCTCATGGTGCCGGCAGCCCAGAAGAGAGGCCCCATGGTGTGCCTTCGTCAGGGAGCTGTGGCTCATTGCTGGGTGGCAAACTCAACTGCCTTGATCTCTTGGATTCACACCCTTCCCCTGTTCTTGCCACACCCCCCTCCACCACCACTACTGATCACAGCCTTGTCCAGAGCAGTTTGAGGACAAATGCTGCAAAAGTTCATACTTGAAAGGTTTCTGGCTTTCCGTAGAGTGGGCACATGACTGGGGCAGAGTCGGGGTGTGTGTCAAGGGCTGGGAAAGAACAGTGGTGACACACTAGCAGAGCTGAAGAGGTCAGTCTGGGGTTGGGTAAATCTTGAACTGCATCTCAACGCCCGTAGGTTTCCCAGATCTGCCTCAGTCTGAAACACCCAATCCGGCGACCTCCTTGTTTCCTTCTTTGGCAGGGATGTGGCCTGTCATCTGTTCTCCTAACCCTTGGAGCGGCCTGTGACTACCTCTATGGGTGAAGTAACCCATGGTGTGGAACACATTTTTTTTTTTTCCTGTGTGGTGCTACGGGTGCCCATGGAATGGAAGATGTACTCCTGCCCAAAAAGGAGGAAACTCTTGAGTCAGCTGACTCCACAGTACATCAAAGACAGGGTCTCCAAAACATACCACAAGATGGCGGCGTATGCACACAGCATTTCAAACTCTTTCCACCTCAGAGAATGTTGCCATTAAACTGATCTGGTGACAGAGCCTACACTTAAGGGTTTATGGTAAAGTATCTTTTTATAATGTGTTGCAAACACATGCAGCATGTCTTGAAGCAGATACATAGATTCAAAGGACAAAGAGATGTTCAGTTCAGAACTGTAACCCTTTTGTAAAGAGCAGTATTTTGCACTACAAAACCCATTTGCACTAGAAGCCTGATAAAAGGATTTGCTCAGCAGGTGGCCTAGCTGGAGGCTGGCTGAGCAGATGGGCAATGCCTTACACACCTTAGGGCGTTAACCTTAACTGCAGCTGCCTGGAGTGGAGATCATTATTTTCACTTTACAAACGGGAAAAATAAGGATCAGAGAGTTTAGGAAGCTTGGTAAAGGAACACAGCTTTCTAGAAAAAGCTGAGGTGGACTCTTAACCTGGCTTGCCTGACCCCCATTGGATGGATGAGGCCTCCTCTAGGTCATGCTAAGTTTTTACTGCTTCATGACTGCTAAAGTCTAGGTCCAATACTCCAAACTGCAGAAGCCTTCCTGCAATTCCATCAAAAACGTTTTGTAACCGATATGATCATTTATGAGGAGCCCTGGTGGTGCAATGGTTAAGCACTCGGCTGCTAACCAAAATGTTGGCGATTTGAACCTACCAGCTGCTCCATGGGAGAAAAGACCTGGCGATCTGATCCCATAAAGATTCAAAAAACCCGTTGCCATCAAGTCAATTCCAAGTGATAGCAACTCTATAGGTCAGAGTAGAACTGCTCCGTAGCATTTCCAAGGAGCGTCTGGTGGATTCAAACTACCAACCTCTTAGTTAGCAGCCATAACACTTAACCACTAAGTCACCAGGCTTTCCCCATAAAGATCATAGCCTAAGAAACCCTATGGGCAGTTCTACTGTGTCATAGGTTGAGAGGTGACTCGAGGGCACATAACCACAGAAACAATACGATCATTTACATGTCCAGCGTAACAGCACATTGAGAATAGTCCTTAACTTGGAATTAGTGAGAACAGTAATGAGCAATTTATCATGAAAGAGGAGAACAGAGAAAGGGAGCCAGTGCCTGGGAGGGAAGGTGAGATCAGAGAGGCTTTGCTTTGTTTTGAAAGATGCGGGAGGGAACAGCACATTTGTATGTAGGAAGTGACCCAGTCCAGACAGAAATGTTGGGGAAAGCTGGAGAGAGGGAGAATTGCTGGAGGGATGCCCTGAGATGGACCTGCTGCCCTAGTGGAGAGGCTGTCAAGAGTTGGGCAGCTGAGTGCAGGAAAGGTAGAGCACGTGGGCTCAGGTGCACAGGTAGAAGTGATGGTAGGAGCAGGTGGAGACTCCCTTCAGATGCTTCCATTTCCTCAGTGAACAATAAGCAAGGCCAACAGCTTTGCTTATTCAATTAAATTAAAGCTGTGTGTAAGAATGGGGAGAAGATGAAGAGGTTTCAGAAGAGAAGAGGTGTGAAATAGTCATCCAGGAGAATGGAGCTGTAACAGATTTGGGGCCAGCCTTGTATGGCAACTGAGGTTAGTTAGTGGCCAAGAACTTAAGTGAGACTAGTTAGAAGTGCTGCTTGCTTTCCTGGGGCCATGTTTAATGTAAGAGTGTGGAAGCAGGCTTGCAGGAGAAGTAGATATAATCTGAGGGGAGTGATGAAGCAAGAGGTGGGCTAGGGCCTTCTGGGCATGGGTGAGAAATTGATTGCAACGTCTGACCCTGGAATTAAGGCTGGGTGAGGCTGGAAGTGCAGTGGTCTTGCTGAGCAGAGGGTGCCAGAGAGTGACCAGCAATAGGGGAGTCCATTAAAAAAAAAAAAAAAGCCGTTGCTGCCCAGTTAATTCCGACTCGTAGTGACCCCATAGGACAGAGTAGAACTGCCCCATAGAGTTTCCAAGGAGTGCTTGGTGGATTCAAACTGCTGACCTTTTGGTTAGCAGCCATAGCACTTAACCACTATGCCACCAGAGTTTTCAATAGGGAAGTCCCACCCACCCACTGCCGACGAGGCCATTCCGACTCATAGCCACCCTAGAGGACAGAGTAGAACTGCCCCGTAGAGTTTCCAAGGAGCAGCTGGCAGATTTGAACTGCGGACCTTTTGGTTAGCAGCCGTAGCACTTAACCACGACACCACCAGGGTTTCCTAATAGGGGAGTAGGGGCATGAAATTTCTGCTGTGGAGGGAGTATCAGTAGAGGACAGGACAAGGTCTCAGGTATGACCACAGGAATGAATGGCTGAGGAGGGAAGACAACCAGCCACTGGTAGAGAACTAAAAGCCAGGACACTGGAAACATAAGAATATATCACAGAATCATGACAGGAAAGTGTTAGAAAAATTGACAGTGATCCAGGAAGTAAAATCTTCAAAGAATACAGTCATCTACTCAGGTTTGGTAGGTGGCTATAACCAGGAGGGTGGTAGGTGAAACAGCTTGTCTTGGGAAGGTGGGAGAATGTTCTAGGAAAGCAGCAATGAACTACGAGGAAGACACTCACCTCACCTTCAGGCCCACCGATACTAGTGCAGGAAAGAAAACATCACAAAGAGCAGCAGGATAAAGTGAGGTTTCACTTAGAGCTGTACTCTCCAATATGGCAGCCAGCCACTAGCCACACATGTGGCCACTAAGCACTCGAAATGTGACTCAGGGAGCTGAAGAACTGAATTTTTAATTGAACAGAATTTAAATTAAAAACTGAAACAGCACAAAATATTTTTTTCCCGTTAAACACAGCTTTATTGTTTTGGTAGGGCTCCACTTCACTGTTGCTGCTGAAAATCCGGTATGTGCTCTGTGTGTAAAACACCAGATTTCAAAGACTTAGTGTGAAAAAAAGGGTGTGAAATATCTCATTAATATTTTTATACTTTGGCATGTTGAAATTAAAATTAATTTCACCACACATTCCAAGAAAAGAAGGAAATTGCATCAGACGAATCTTTCTTCTCTTTTTACTTATTTTAATATGGCTACCAGAAAATTTTGTATCACCTATATGGCTTGCATTACATGGCTACTGGACAGTGCTGGCTTAGAGAAAGAAGATAAAGAAATTTCTAGATAAAAAAAAAAAAAAAAACATTGCCATCAAGTCAATTCTGATTCACAGCGACCCTATAGGACAGAGTAGAACTGCCCCATAGTTTCGAACAGCCAACCTTTTGGTTAGCAACCAAGCCCTTAACTGCTGTGCCACCACGGCTTCTCTAAAGAAGAGGTGGAGGAAATAGAACATTTGACTGATGACTGGCCTCGAGTTCCAGAGGACACATGGAAAAGTTTTCAGGGATTGGTGAGGGATGGAAGGTCAGAGAGGCAGATGCACCTTATATGGGGATGAGTGTCTCAGGGCTGAGGGATCTCCAGGGAGTTCTGGGTTCTTGTAGTGTCTGGAATCAGCAGAGATGAGAGTCATGTAAAGTTTTTTCTCCAGGCATATACTGTTGGCAAGGCTGGGACTGCTTAGAGGTAAGGAGGTAGTTCTGCTCTCATTAGGGACCCCCTTTTTGCTCTGCCAAAGGAGGCATCTAAAATGAAGTACATTGAAGGAAGAACCCAACAGGACTTGCTGATGGATTGGATGTGGGGCATGAAAGTAAAAGGGGACTCAAGGATGACTCAAAAATTTGGCCTGAGTAATGGGAAGAACGGAGAAGGGAAAGACTGACTACAAATATAATGTATTTGTGTTGGGGGGGAGGGGGGTGGGTGGATATCATGAGTTTGCAATGAGTTAGGTTTGAGGATCTTGAGTAGGCAATTGGCTATAGGGGTCTGGAGTTCAGGGGAGAGAGGAGGCTAGAGATACAAATTTGAAGGTCTTAAGTGTATAGGTGGTATTTAAAGCTACGGGATGTGAATTGGGAGATCAAAGAATTATAGATCAATCCATAATCGTTTCCCTATAGCTTGATAAACAGCCACAGTATATAAAAAAAAAAAAAAAAAAACGAACTCCCCACTTATTTTTTAAGATGCATTTTTTTTTTTTTTTGCAGGTGTACATTCTAAATGACACTTGGCTGGATCTAATATTACAGTTGTCCCGTATACCCTGAAAGTGCCCCAGCTGACAGGATACACGGATCCAGAAATAAGCTTGGGGAGACAAAGCCAGACTGGTATTTATGTATTTCACAATGTAGAGAACCTATAGCTGCTCTCAAGAACTTTCTACCCTCTGCTCTCCCCACTCACAAGCTGCCCCTGGCTCCTTACAAACATTTCTCTACATACCTGGAATTTTGTTAAATGAATAAAACCTTGGGTCAGAGTCTTTTGAGCTGAGCCAGCCACACCAACCCGGCAGAAGAAAGCCATTCCCTCTGCATTGGGCCAACTGGTGAACAAGCCATTCTCTTGTCCACACCCTCAGCACAGAGCTTTCTGCACAGGAATTAACCAAACCCACACATTGCAAAAAAGGAAGAAAATTGCACCAGATGAATCCTTCCCTTTTGTAGTTCCTTGGTTAGCTAAGATGACAAAAATACACTCAATTATCACTCTTTAACTTGGGTTGGTTCTGCACTCCACTTCCCCCTGGAGTTCCTCTTCTCCTGCAATACACACATGACCTACACTACTGGGTGCCTCCCCTCATGGCCATAATTGGGGAGGCATTTTTAGATGGCTCCTAAGTCAAAGAGACCATAAAGTACAACAGAAATTAGGCGCTGGGAGGTCATCGTGACAGTTAACTGATTTTACTGATAAGAAAACTACTGCAGGGAGGTGAACTGACTTGGTCAGCTCAGAACTAGTGACAGGACTGAAACCAGAGCCCAGACCCCTTTTTCTTCCTAACTTTTTGTTACCAAAAATTTCACACATACACAAAAGCAGAACAGTATTAAGAACCCATATGTACTCATCGCTCAGCTACAGTAATTACCATGCTTATCCATATTTTGCCAGCGCTGTTTTATCTACCCACCTTGGTCTGTACTAGTTTTAAAGAAAATCCAAGGCATTATGATGTCATTTCTTTTGTAAACATTTTAGATTAGGAAAAAAAAAAAAAAAGCAACATGCCATTAAACACTAAATAAAATTAACAATAATTCCTTGATGTCACCTAATACCTGTCCATATTCATCCCGATCATCTCAAAGGTGCCTTTTTATATGGGCCATTGTAGCAGGATCTAGAAAGGTCCATACATTGCATTTGGTTATGTCTCGTTTCTAGATTATAACCGTCTCCTCTCCTTTTTTGACTTAATGTCATTGATTTGTTGAAGGCTGGGTCAAATGTCTTCCAGAATATTCTGGATTTGACTTTTTGTTTCTTATGGGGTCATCTAGCCTGCTCTTCTTTTCTCTGTATGTCCCGAACATTGGTAGTCAGGTCTAGAGTCTTGCTTAGATTCAGATCCAGCTTTTTGGGCAAGAATTGATAGATGGTACTGCGCACTTACTATTGACTATACACGGGGAGACAGGTAATACCTGTTTGCCACTTTTGGTGATACTAAGGCTGCTCAGTGGGTTCAGGTGGTGTTGAGCTGGTCACGCCGTTATTGTCCTCATTAACCTTTCACATCATCGTTCTGGCATCTCTTGATTATCGTCTACATCCATTCTTTCATTAAGGGTTACGAGATGATTTTTCTACCACTCCCAAGAAGTCCCTGGGTGGTACAAAGGATTAAATGCTTGACTAGCAGCTGAAGGGTTGGCAGTTCAAAGCCACCCAGATGTGCCTCAGAAAGATGTGGCAATCTGCTTTTTAAAGGCCACAGCCATGAAAACCCTATGGAGTAGTTGTACTCTGAAACACACGGGGTAGCCATGAGTTGGAGCTGACTTGACAGCAGCTGGTGATGGTTTCATTCCTTTGCCTTTATCAGCTGGAATACTTCTATAAAGGCAAGCTTTTATCAACTACACAGTTGTCCCGAAATACAGTTGACACAGTAAATGTAGGAAAAATGCTTGCTCTGTGATTATCATTTCCCGGAGAACTGAGTTGTGCCCTGGCAACTTCTAGTGGTGACAAATGCAGGACTTTTTTTTTCCTGCTATTATGAACTCATGAGATTTGTATATATTTGATATGTCTCCGTCCACTATAGTCATTATCCATTTTGATTCTAAAACTGTCCCATCTTAGTTGATTAAAGTCCCTTCACATTAGCTCCTGTGTTCCTTTGACTTCATTCCACTCATGCCCCTCCCCACCCCAGGCCTATGATCATCCATGTTTCTCAAGAGTGCTGGTTCAACTTGAAATTAGCCATTTCTTCAAGGAACTCTTGTTTTGGTGGGAGATGGTATTTAGAGACCACAATTTTGGATGCAAAGGATTCATGTTGTTAACAGGTTATTACATCTAGGTTTTTTCAGTGAAGAAAAAAAAAGAGATACTCATTTTAAGAAAAAAAAACCATAGGGTCATACTGATATTTCCAATTCAAATTTAAGATTACAGGTTTTTGCTTCTTTAATTTCATATTTACATCTTGTCTCTTTCACTGAAACCTTATGGGGCAGTTCTACTCTGTTCTGTAGGGTCGCTATGAGTCGAAATCGACTTGATGGCACACAATGACATCAATATCAATATAACTGCATATTTGCTTTATCCTAGAATATGCCTATAATTTTAAAGAAGAGTAACCAATATTACACAAAACAACAAAAGTGGACATACTTCAGGTATTCTCGTGGATTTTTTTTCTTTAGCATATATTCAACTGTTGTTAGGTTCCGTCAAAGTCCATTCTGACTCAGAGCGACCCTGTGTACAACAGAATGAAACACTGCCTGGTCCTGTGCCATCCTCAAAATCGTTGTTATGCTTGAGCCCATTGTTGCAGCCACTGTGTCAATCCATCTCATTGAGGGTCTTCCTCTTTTCTGCCGACCGTCTACCAAGTATATTAAACTAGGGATATTCAAGCATAATATCCCCATTTTAAAGTCACTCAAACTCATGTTTTTTTTTTTTTTTTCTGTGTGATCTTGCTTCCAACATGACATACGTTGGGCTGATCAGCTTCAGTTTGTCTTAAATTTCGCGGGGTTGTTTTACTCCTATTTGACTTGGCTTTTTTTTTTAATTATGTAAAATATTTTTAAGATTCCAAAATCAAAGTAGTATGGCAAAGTTTATCCACTGTTCCCTCAACCCTGTTCCCTCCCCATTATTGAAAACCATTTTAATTAAGTTCTGATTTGTCCTCCATGATTTTTTTAAATATAAGCAAACATACATGCATTTCTTACATAAAATGTAGCATACCATAAGCCCGGAGCCTTGTTTTCCTTCCATTTAATAATGCAGCCTTGATATTAATCCACACTGTATATGGATATCCTCTTCATTCCTTTTTACAACCACATACTATGAGAATAAGATTTGGTATCATATTTTTTATTAGCAACATAAAAACTTTGAAATTCATAGGGAAAATTATTCTGAATATGATATCCATTATCCAGCCAAACATCCCAGAAAGTTTATCACCTACACATTATCTAAAATATACTACATAATTTATATCAGCAAAACAACCCTTCCCACAAAAATGAATCCAGTAGGATGACATGAAATACACAGTGGTAATACAGAAATGGTACACTCAACCTTGGCTGTTGTCATAGTTTAGATACCACAGAGCTGGTTCCGACTCACAGCGACCTCACGTACAACAGAACGTGACACTGCCTGGTCCTGCGTCATCCTCACAATGGCTGCTATGCTTGAGCCCATAGCTTCTACGGGTTTAAAAAATCAGCTACAATCTGGAGCTACATTTCCAGATACTCCTAACATTGGAGGCTCTTGGTGAGAGAAGTGGGGAGAAAAGAAATGCATTCTAAGTTTATTTGGAAAAAAAGAAAAATAAAGCCACTGAGTAATACTGATCAGACCTAGATACCAACAGAAAACTTTAAATTGAAATATTTGTTAATTTAAGTATAATGTACAATATTCAAAACACTAAAGGAAAAAGTGAAGACAACACCTAGAGGGGCAGTGAGACATGCCGTGTTGGTGAATGGCACTATCCACTTACAAGTGGAAACATTAACAGATCATTGTGCACCTAAAAACCTTCACAGCACATAAAACTAAATTGACAAGAACTACAAGGAGAAATGGAGTAATTCATAATCACAGGAAATGAAAAAATACCCTTTTCTGAACTCAGTAGATCAAGAACTTAAAAAAAATACATAGTATGCAAGTAACAAGTTTGAATACACAAATATATTTGACCAAACACACACACAATAGTATGTCCATTTTTTTTCAAATATCCATTTAACATTTGGAAAAATTGTTCATATATATGACACAAAGAAAATGCCAACAAATTTTGAGGAGCAGGAATCACGTAGGCCCTACTGATTACAATACAACAAGGAACCATTGAAGTATACCCTAGAGAACCTTACATTTGGAGGTAAGGTTAAAAAGAAACTCAAATGAGAAATTTAAAACTATTTTGAAGTTAATGACAATATCAAAACTTGCAGGACACAGCAGAAGCAGGTCTCAGAAAACATCTATAACTTTAAATGAATTTATTAAAAGTGAGGAAGATTTATCTGTGATTTAGGATTCAACTCAAAAAACAAGAAAAGTACAAAATAAATCCAAATTAAGTAAAATTTTTAAAAACTAAACAAGAGCAATAATTAATGAAATAGGAAGGATAATACTAAAGACTAGTTTTAAAAAAGGGACATAGATCTTTGATAATCTAGTAAAAAAAGTAACCCCCATCCTCCCCTAAAAAGAGATTAAGAGCAAAAAAATAACTTCACACCCAACAAGATGGTTGGAATAAAAAAGTCAGATAAGTTTGGTGATGACCTGGAGATTTTGGAATCTTCACACACTGCTGGTAGGAATGTAAAATGGTACAGTCACTTTGGAAAACAGTATGGCAATTCCTTAAACAATTAACACAGAGTTACCACATGAGCAATTCTACTCCTAGGTACACACCCAAGAAAAATTTAAACCTGTGTCCATACAAAGACTTGTACTCAAATGTTTATAGCAACATTATTTATAATAGCCAAAAAACGGAAACACTCCCAAATGTCTACCAACTGACAAATGGATAAACGAAATGTGGAATATTATTTGCCTATAAAAAAGGATGAAGTACTGATACATGCTACAACATGGACGAACCTTTAAAACACTATGCTAGGTGAATAAAGCCAGTCACACAAGATCATATATAATTCCATTCACATGAAAGTCCAGAACAGGGAACTCTATAGAGACAGAAAGTAGGTTAGTGGCTGCTTAGATCTGAGGGGAGAGGGAGTTATGGGAATAAAGTGGTAAATATATACGTAACAAAACATTTGTCATTTTAACATCCTTCATCTTATTTAATTAACATGTGCAAGAAAACTTCAGCAGCCATCGTATTTACATCCTCATTACAGTCAGGAAAGAAATAAAGATGCCTATAATTCTGGCTAGCTAATAAAATAAGACAATAGTTATGAAAAAATTAGAAAGAAAAACACACTGTAGATAACACAATCAATTACCTAGACAATCCCATAGACTCAATGACAAAGTATTTTGACTAACAAGTAAGTTTATCCAAGTAGCTAGATATTACATCAGTAGACCAAAAAAAAAGCTAATTATTGGTGCAGAAGAAAAGTATTTAAGGAAATGTAATAGAAATAAATAAAAAATCTATTCCTAGGGGCTTCAAAAAACATACAACGCCTAAATGGGAAACTGACGCATGTACATGTGTCTTCATTTAGCCAGAATTTTTATGTCTTTATCTTACTGAAGGACATAAATATACTGAATAAATGGAGACACTTACTGTCTTGTGGATAGAAACTTATTCTTAAAATGTTAATCCTTCCCACACGTTAATCTAGAAAATCGAACACCTATCTAAATCCCAAGAGGGGCTTTTCTGGCATTTGATAAGGTGATTCTCAAGTTACGAAACGTTTAAGAAAACGTTGGTGAATAAAAAACTCTGGAAAAGAACTGGGCAGCCACTGAATCAGGTATAATATAAAGCTATAATAACCTCATGGTTTCAGTAAGACAAAAACCAAGGGAGCCTCCTAGGTACCACCTACTGGGGATGGGATGGGAGCAGGTTTGGTGGCAGAGGTGGGGAAGGAGGTAGGACAAGCTTTGCTGAGGTGCGTTAAGTGTGAGATGCCCAGTAGGCCTCCAAGTGAAGATGTGGACAGACATCTGGAGTTCAGGGTAAAGGTCTGGGCTGAAGAGATACTTAGCAATCATCTATAAATGGCATTGGAAACCATGGGATACCACTGAACCTTTGCTAAGTTTTGATGGCTTTCCTCCTGCAAAATTACACGGTTTGGCTTTGCAAGTGATTTCCTAAGTCCGCCTATCCCGCCCACACTTCTGTTCCCCATCAGAGGCGGTAGGGGCACATTTGAATCAGTTCAGGAGATAATTACTCCCCGCCCCTCTCCTTGTATTATTCCTGTACTAATATCACCTCTCTCTTCATTATTATTTTTAAATGTGTCTTTCATGTCACTTCCATTCTTTAAAATCGTTAATAAACCTTTATCTCCTCCAAGGATGTAAAGCCTCTATCTGGCATTCGTAATCTCCTCTCTGTTGTCAGGATGGCTCCTTCATTCCACCTGAACACATCACAAATACTACCCTGGCCTCAGAGGTTACACAGGCTGTGCCCCAAACTGGTTTCATAACGATGCTGACGTCTACCCCTTTCTGTAAAGGCTTGAGAGCTCCATGAAGGTTTTCCACAATCACTCCTTCTTAACTCCCCCAACACATACTTGTATGGCCTTAATCATATACTCTCTTGCACTATATTTAACATTTCAAATACATTTCTCAAACCATATAAGCCCATTAAGAGGTAATATTTGAATGAATTTCTCATCATGAATACAAAAATTAGGCAATATTTCTAAGACGCATACTTTGCCTTCCACCCAAAAACTACATGGCCCAAAGCTAAAATGTAAAAGAAAGTAAATCAGTTGTATCTAAATCTATATTAACCAGACTCCATTATCCAGCCTAGAATATCAAACCAGCAGTATTGTGACCACTAAAATCCAGCCACAGCTGTGAAGAGGAAGCAAGGGCAACGACTGTCCACCAGGACTAATGAGGTGGCCTCCCTCCAGGGTCAAGACAGTCCTTCTTCACTATCAGTCCACCAGCGACAGGATTTAGGTATATTGCCCAGGAAGCAGCAACCACACCTGGGGAAAAGCTGTATCATATCTTCCAATTGAATCAGTGGAATAATAACCACTACTCTTCCAGCTTTCTGCTCATTGGTTAGGGTAGCTCATCAAATATGTGACTCCAAGCAACCAGGGCACAAGTGAGAACTCCACATGCAAACATGCACACATGCACATGACACACTCCAAACAAAATGGCCAAGCATGCTATACAAAATTGCATGTACACTGTCAAACAATTTGAGTTAGGAAAGTAGGATCGCTGCCACCACCATTTATTTATCTAGTTCATAACTAAGTATAGAGCACTATAATAGTGCCGGAAATGCAAAGAAGTCCCTGCCCTTAAGGGGCTCACAATCTTATTAGGGAAATGTAACAGGCACATAAAAAGTTGGACTATAAGAAAGCACATGCTAACAAATGCCACAAGAATTCAGAAGGCAACAGAGTTTAAGAACACCAGATTAGAAGTCATGAAACTCAGAATCTAGTCCCAACCTGGTAAGTCATTTAACCTCTCTGGGTTTATTACCTCAGCTGCAAAATGAAGTAGTGCAATTTAGAGGCTGTCTGCATTTGTTTCCGTCTTAGAATATCATGAAACTGATCAAAAGCTGAGGAAAGTTTTATGGAGATGGTGGCACTTGAGCTGGACACTGAAGGATAGCAGAGAAAGGCATTTCAGATAAGCAGTTCTGAGGTAGGCCTAAGCATGGGGCTTGGAGGTGAGAAAGAAAGATGAGTGTCACAAGGAACAACGGGACTGAGGTAAATGGGGTGGCAGGAGGCCAGCTGTGGTAGCTCTCAGGCACTACTGACACAGGAGTGAGCTGTGTTCCTCATGTTGACACCCAGTTACAGTACATAATTTCAGAGACTAGAAAATATCAGGACAATGGCGGCATTTTATCAAATATTTCACTCAATTCCAGAAAAATATAAAATAATTTAACATTAGACCTCTACATTTCAAAATTGACATCAATAAACCACCCCAATGATCAAAATGTAAACCAATTCAAAGTTTACATTCCTAGTAAACATGACTAAATCTCTTAATTCAAAAGGGCATTTGATACGAATTAATTATCCTGACCATTCCAACAGTTATCTTCTGCTATGTTCCAGGTACTGTGGAAATAAAATAAGGTTGCTGCTCTTGGAGAGCCCACAGCCTGGTAGATGAGACAGACACTAACCACGCCTATCTAGAATGTTCTGTGACACATGTGATCAAGGTTACGAACACAATGCTATGGAGTAAAAAGATTGATTCGTCCCTCCTGAAGAAGCTT
Source organism: Elephas maximus indicus (assembly GCF_024166365.1). Classification (NCBI taxonomy): domain Eukaryota; kingdom Metazoa; phylum Chordata; class Mammalia; order Proboscidea; family Elephantidae; genus Elephas; species Elephas maximus. The sequence continues at coordinate 44,051,685 of NC_064843.1, forward strand.
TGGCAAGGGCTCAAGAAACAAAACTGACGACTCAGGCAGAAATGAGAGTTTGGCAGGGAGAAAGTGTCCGTGGGGAGCAGAGGACTTCTGGGTAGGTGTGGCTGGAGCCGAGTGTTTACGGCAGTGGCTAGTGACACAGAGCCTGGACTTGCCCTGTAAAAATCAAGAGCCATTGCTTGTTATATTTTAATTATCTACTAGCATTGGGTCTTATGGGCAGGAAGAGATAGAAAAGTGAGCAGGGAGGCTCTGTCTGTATGCGAAGCAGTTATTATAAGCTCTTCTCAATAAACATAAACTGCCTAGGCGCACTCCACACACCTCCTTTCCTCGTCCTCTCTGCTTTCCCCTTTTTTCCCTTCATGATCTGCTTCCCCTCTACCTTCAAAATGGAGCTGGAACTGGATTAGAAACACATACATATGGCCAATCAAATTACTGTACGTAATGGTGATTGTACTGTACTAAGATCTGCAGATGAGGAAAAAAAATGCTTTTTCAAGAGTTTTCTACAACCACCTAATTCACACCAAAATGCTGGAAAATCTCAATGTGGGAAAAGCACACAGAACCTTTCCAGAATACTCCATTTTCTAAACTATTTTCCATTAAACATCAGTGTCACCAAAACAATACCATACGATTTCAAGGCCTATCTTCACACAATTAAGACCTGGTCAAAACCACACTGCTTAGCTTAAAAAATAAAAAAAAGATACAATATATAATTTCAAGTCTTCGGTTCTCAGCTACTCCCCAAGTCTGTCAAGACATGAATAAACTGCCTAGCAAATAACATGCAGTAAAATGCAGATGCAAATAAGCCAGCTCTTTAGGCTAGACACTAAATTTCAATTTTTCATAACAATATTATAAAACTGATTCTTATAAAAGTAACAACTTCTTGAAATTTCATTTTATAATGAGGAAAATAAATCTGTGTCATTTTATTTAACATTCGTTCTTAAGTTACAGTTATATCCAAACAATCTGCTTCTAATGAAGGAAATCTTAGTATAATCTTAAAAAAAAAATGCATATACATTTAGTTGAATCTTCTACATTTCTAAATAAATTACATGCATGATACACATTAACCAATAAAGAATACCAATATGAGAATTCAGGACATTTATTTTTCTGCGTGGAGACTGAACTACTGTACAACACTCACAAAACAAATCCACAAAGCAACGGTGTGTAATAGGTAGTGAGAGACACTTAAAATAAGCGTATTTAAAATGCCTACAAACAGGCTTTTTTTCTTCTTTTTCTTTTAGGCAACAAAATATTTTCAGTCCTTGGCACCTTCTCACTCACCTAGCACCACAGATGCAAGGACTTAAGTAAACGTGTACCATCTCATGCTTAAACCCTGAAGCATGCATCGGATAGAATTTACACATGTGATCTACTCTAAGTATACAACACGTACGTCCTCTTACTAATATTTTACATTAAATTACCCTGCAGCATTTTGAAATTGTGACCTTTCTGCGAAACAACTTTTGAAAGACTTGTGAAGAAACAAGTGTTCAAGGTTCACATCCAGGCTGTTTACACAGGTGTTGGGTTTGGTTACACGGGAAATGGCAGCATCTCAAGGTTCACACTGAAGGAAAACGGGCGTGTCAATCCATGTAAAAAGACATATGTGCAGAGATGGCACGAAGATTTGTGCAGTTGGAATCACCGGTGCAAACGCATGCGTCTGAGGTACTTATTTTTCCCATGGTCAGGTATAACTATGCATAGCCATTTTCCTCAAGCACTAAAGATTTCAGACCTGATCAAATGAAAAGCTGTTAACAAGCGAAAAGATGAGATAGTCATATATTTAATTTCAAAGAGTTATGCTATTAATGAGCATTTGTTTAACATTACAGGTTTACATTTTTAGTTTAAAATATTTACCAACCAATAAATCTTCTCATGGTCAAGAGACTGACTGACTGGTAATTATACCTGGCCAAGTGATTTAAATGGCATACTTGAAATTCTAGCAAGAACTGTAGAGAAATAGTAAAATACTTCATTATTGCTTCATTGGACTGAGAAACCCAAAAGGCATAGATGAACAATGCTCAGTAGTGAGAAGTGAAGACCCAGAATAGCGGTGCATGCCCCCAAACAGCCTCTGTGCAGTAAAAGCTACGCATTCCCCGCGTTGTCGATGCCATTGGCATCCATGCGGATATCAGGCTCCCCACACAGAGAGGAGGGAGCAAAGCGGCTAACAGTGGGGCACAAACAGCTCTTAAGCTCTGGTAATTCTTGCTTCAGGCGTTCCAACTGCTCCACTTGGAATATATTTGGCTGTTCAGGCATCCAATCATATATCCTATGGTGAAACAAACACAAAACACGTAAAATGGTATAATTTATAGTTTACTTAAGACCTGCTTGACTTAACCCTTTCAAGAGAATTCACTTACAGAATGCCTTGAACACCTAGAGAGTCCTTTAAAAAAAAAAAACAAAGATGCAAGCATGTCCGTTCTGTTTAAAAACACCTCTCTCCTACCTAGTCTTCCCACTATTCCAGAATAATGCACTGCCTTTTGTACCCTGATATAAAGAGCTGGATATACAGTAACTGAATCAGAAATGAAATCTGTAGCTTACTTACTTGTGATTCTTAAAGTATCCTCTTTCCAGGCCAAAGTCGGCCATGCCTTATTTTACAGATGGGGACACTACGAGGTTAGATAGCTTGCCCCAAATCACAGAGCTAGCAAGAGGCAAAATTGGAATCCACACTGGTCCTCACTTTCCAGTCTCTGTGACCAGGGTGGGAAGGACTTGCTCAGCAGTGTGAGCACCATCCTACAGCTGTGTAGTGCTGACAGATGTCCCCGAGTCTAGAGCCCGGAGAGACTCGCATGACTGGCAGCTGCACTGGCCCTGCCCGCCAGCCCTGCCCGCCAGCAGAGCAACGGTGGTCTTCCCTACTTAACATGTGAAAGCCAGATGCCTGATGTGAGGTACTACAAGACAATTTTTGTGGTAGCACAGTAGGGAAGAATTTCTTAACCAAGACAAAAAAAAAGACTTAAATATGTGACTATATTTTAATAAAGGCTTTTGGTTAGAGACAACCATGAGAGGATACAGACAGGAACTCTAGGGGTCAAGGCATCAGGCTGAACAAAGGCATCTAACTTCACCGTCCCCCTACATCCCATTAAAAAGAGTAAAATAACAGGATTTTTGAGAAATCCATGAGCGTAAGGGAAACAGACACAGCAACAAAATTTTGGAAGCTAGAAAACAGATGGATAACAACTAAGTTTTTCAGTCAGCAGATGGAAAAGGCCAAACTGAAGCCAGTAGTGAGAAAAAAATAAAAGGCAGAGTAAAAAAGCAGCATCAAGTTCCTCTTGACCTGGGAATGAAGGGAACAGGATGTGGCCAAGACTTTAGCTGTAAGTGCTTTTCTTCCTCTACTCCTCGCCACTGGTGATGTCCCTCCCCGGCCCTGGCAGAGGGTTGGAGGTAAAGACTTTAACAGATGTCTCTTGGAATGGAGGACAGCAGGACCAGGTGAACTTTGGGCATTTTATAAACCACTGCCGCCAGAGCTGCCACCACCAGCAGGGCAATTAGAGACAGTATATGTGTACCAAATGCTAAGTACAGAGGTATGCCCCACCTCCTCTCTTCCCTCACTTGATTCTAAGAACCTAGCAACCAGACCTGGCCCTTCCAGGTACAACATATAGGTTCTTCTATGAGAAATATGATTAGCCAAGACATAGAGCTCTAAATGTACTGACATGAGAGGTGCAACCCAACAGCCCACCCAGATCACCCTGTAGTCAAGTCAACATGCCTCATTCACATACTCAGAACAAGCTTTTTAGATTCCAACTCTTTGTCATGAGAGGCAGACAAAAGATTTCCAAATGTCCGAGGAAAGCTTCTAACATGGAAGATAGAGTGCAAAACGAAGAAGACTCAAAAAGACAGAAAAGAAAACCCCAAAAAACCTTAATGCCATCTGAGAAAGAAAACTTTTATTATACAGGAACAGGATCTTTTATACATAGAAAAAGAGCACTCTGAGAAAAAAAGAGTCTTTGGAAATTAAGAGGACAATAGCAGACATGAAGAACTCAATAAAGTGAGTAGAGGGTAAGTTAAGGAAATCTTTCAAAGTGGTACAAAAAGACAAAGGTAGAAAATAGGAGAAGAGATAAGAATTAGAAGTCTAGACCAAGAGGTACAATAAAAAACAAATGTGGAGGAGACAAACAAAGGAAGAAATAATTTAAAAACTTTCCCTTAAATTCAAGGGCATACACCAACAAGACTACAAGGGCAACCCTGTGCCAAGCACAATGGTAAAACCAGACTCACAAGAAGCTCCATCTCTATGTGATTAGATCACTGGTGACAAAGAACTCTCCAAATATTTCCACAGAGGAAACAGAAATCACACAAGAAGGAAAAGGAATCAAAATGGCTTCAGACTTTTCAACAGCAACTCTGGAATTGTAAAGGTGAAAGAGAAATGCTTTTAACATTCCAAAGAAAAGTAATATCTAACATGGCATTCTATGGTCAGCCAAGATATTTTCAAACACGCAAAATCTCAAAAACATTTACTTTCCATGCTCCCCTTCCTCAAGAAGATGCTGGAAGATGCGTTGCATAAAATGAGAAAAAGCTATGAGATACAGGGAACAGGAGAGCTGCCATCTCTCAAGAATGAAAAAGAAGGTGTGCTAAGGGCTCTCACTCCAAAAAGGCCACTATGATTCTACCAGCTTTGTAACCAGAGTCTTACTTAAACACGATTTCTCTTCACCATATGCTGATCAACTTTCTGCTCTACCCAACAGGATTATTATGCTTTGGCTTACTCCTGAGACTTAATAGTAGGCTACAATGAGCTTAAAAAAACCCAATGATGTCGAGTTGATTTCAACTCATAGCGATCCTATAGGACAGAGTAGAACTGCTTAGAGCTTGGAAATACAGACCAGTCCACTCTGTGTGATCATTTTCCTGCTGTACATCCAATGTCTGACCCACAGGCAGGTGGCTGCCTGATTGTGCTAAGCCAGAGACCTACTGGGTCACAAGATCAGTTCAGAAGGTTAAGACTAGCATAAAGAAAGTATACACACACAGAAAATATCCAGGGGGCATTGTTTTAACTTTTTGTTTCAGGTACACACTTACAGACGTATCTGTGTATACTGCATTGCAGCATAAAATGTATTTCTAATTGGGTTGGGAACAAAAAAAATTGAAAGTCAGTGCCCTGGAGAAACTTTACACACGTATCCCAGGAGACATGGTCAGCAATATTGATAGCAGCACTAATGTAATAGCAAAAACCTGGCAACAACCCAAATGCCCTTAAAATAGCAGAAAAAATTATAGTAGACATGCAATGAAATATTACACAGCCATGAAAATTAGTAAATTACAGCTATATGTAACAGTATGGCTTAATCTCAGGAACATACTGACAAGTAAAAAAAAAGTACAAATAAAGTTTTAAAAAATGTAAAACTAAATGGTTTAGGGACAGAAATAGACACAACTTGAAATAAGAAAGAAGAGAATAATTTAATAAGCAGTTATGTTTGAGGGAGGAGATAAGAGGACGGGATTAGAAGAGGGCACAGGGAAGACTTCAAATCTAATGATAATGTTCCTTACTTTAAACACCGGTATCCACTGTGTTGTTACTGTTTTTGTTTTAATCATTTAAATGTGAGTAGTTATAAAAAGGGGAAACATTATTCAATTTACTGTATGAGGCCAATATGATCCCCATACCAAATTATACAAAAGCCGTTTGAGAAAGATAAATTAAAGGCTTATCTTACTCATCATAAATGCAAAAATCCCAAACAAAATATTAGCACGTCAACCTTTGCTAAAGCCAGTACTTCCTTCAAATTCTCAGTTGTCATTTAATTAGCTGGAAATGTCTATTAAAAAGGGCAAGGAATCATGCCATTTAATGCAAATTTCACCATATAGGTAATAAGGAAGAACAGAAAGCAGGCAGGAAGGCAGGCAGGCAGGAAGGCAGGCAGGCAGGAAGGCAGGCAGGCATTATCTAGGCTGTGATTTGAATACCAGACTAATTCAGACAAAAATAGAGAAAAAGTAAGCTTTATTAAAAAAAAATGTTGTGACTCTATAGAACGAACAGTCATGTGAACTAAATCCAAGGAGAGTATTTTGTAAAGCAGGCCTGCTGAGAATTTTATTCCAATCAGTTCACTTACTCTTTAACGACGGTGCTCAAGTATTAGCAAGCCCTTTCATCCTGCAGCAAAGTAAACAACATCTCCTGTAACCCCAAAGTTCCTTTATACTAAGCAACTCTTTTGTCCTGCAGATTACTGGCTTTCAAATATACATTGTAAGTAATATGAGGGGCTTATTTAAGAAAACAACAACTTATTCAACAAGTATTTGAGCTCCTTCTGGGTAAAATACATTGTTCCACACTCCAGAGCCCAGCAGAGAACAGGCCCAAATCCATGCTCCCAGGGAGCTAAGGCTCTCGTTTGTGTGTGTTGGGGTGGCGTGTGCGGGAAAAGGGACCAGGGAGAAAAGCAAAGGAGGAAAATATAATACTTATATGCAGTCTGTCAGACGGTGAGAAATGCCACGGAAAAGGGCAGTGCACTGTGAGCAGAGGTTGTTATGGGCAATGGGGTGTGCAGGGAAAGCCTTGCTGAGAACGGCACATTGCAGCCTTTACTGAAATCTTTCTTTAAAGAAAAAGAGAAACAGCAAGGAGGTCAGTGTGGAGTGCATGGGGGAAAGTCATTGGAGGTTGGGAGGTGGTGTATGTGAGACGGTGGGGGCGGAGAACAGGGAGCAGCTTATACAGGGCCTTGAAGGGACTCCAAATGACACCGAAAACCATGGGGAAGTTTTAAGTATTAACATGACCTGAGTTTGGCCAGAAAAAATGGAAAGATGGAATTGTCATTTAAACTGAAATCAGGACGACTACAGGAACTGATGTCAGTAGCTGGACGTAAAAGTTTAGAAGTCAGAGGGAAGGTCTGATTATAGATACATGTATTTGGAAATTCTGCCCCAGATTTGGGTGACATCACCAAGAAAGTCAGTACAGACACAGAAGTCTGGGGACAGGGAGCCGCCCCTACATCTCCTGAGATGACCTACTACATCTGGGTTAGGGCCTAGGCATCCGAATTTTTACTAAGCTTCCCAAGTGATTCTGGTTTTCTCCAAAGTTTGCAAAAACCCACTGACAAACAAATGTCAACATAAACCTCAGGCTGAAGTACAGAATTTTAATTTAACTAAGTTTTATTTATAATTTATAAGATGAAAACTACTTTGTCGCTATCATTCCATGGAAATTTTTCATGAAAAACAAATACCTATCATAAATCAGACCATTAACTCCAAATTCCTTCAATTTCCTTCTGTTTTCAGGATCATTGGTGTCATCACCCCAGCAGAATATGACTAGTCCCTTAGCTTTTGCCTCTTGAATATAGGACGGGTTTCTGAGCAGGTCTTCAGAATGTGCATTTATCCCCTATAACAAGAAAAATCACTTATGCATGAAAACGGGACTTATGAGTGGCAAATGCTAAACGGTCATATGCTAGTGCTCTCCAAATTGGAGTGGGCAGGAAAAGAAAACGTTAGAATTATTTACCATTTATTTTTTCTCATCATTTAAAAATTCCTTTTTAGTGTGTAACTCATATATAAATATATATATATAATATTCTCTTTAGTAATATTAGTAATACATGTATGTAATATATAAGCAATTTATAAACATACAGATGTGCACTCAAACAAATTTTATTGATGGAATGCTCTATTAAACAAGTTTACAGTCTAACCATTTAGAGGATTCATAAGATCCACTCACAAAACTTCCCTTAAGCCTAAAAGAAATTTTCTATTTTCATTCATTTAACCGCTTTTCATTGAGACCTAATACCTTCATTTTTCAGTAGAGCTACTTGCTTCTTACACACTTTAGCAACCAGATATATAAAGTAATAATGAAACCTTATTTACTACTGCTCTAAAATATGAAAAAGAAAAATCCAAACAAAAGTTACCAGTAGATTTTCAAACTGTGCAAAGCTCATTGCAATGGGAGTTGTCCGAGATCTGAGGTCCATGAGTTCAGGGTAAATATCAGATTTCCCTTGAGTCAAAAATAATATGGGATATTTGTTCTGTTTTTGTCGAACCCTAAAATAAGTCAATAAAAAAAAAATAGCTTTCAATGGGAGGATAAATGTAATGTATTGTTTTGAAATTTTAGAAAATAATAAAAAATATATAGAAAACAATCAAACAAAAAATCCTACTGCCATATTTTTAAGAGAATAATGCATGCATATTACATTTGTTTGCCAACTATGCGCTCTTCCATGAGGTATTATGCCAATTTTTTTCTTTTTACGTGATGCTGTAAAAAAAAAAAAAAAAAATTGGCATAGCACACCTATGAAAATACCTCGGGGCTGGGGGAGAGCGCATTTGGCAAACAAACTTAGAAAGTACAAGTTATTCATGTAAAAATGTGTGGTAATCAGATATAACCACCATTAGCATGCTCTTCATTCAAAATCAAAATAAACCTTTAAAATTATTTGATACAAAAGCTAAGATATTCTCATAAATGGGCAATAAGAAAGCCCTTGAGGGCTTACAATCGATAAGATTTTACGTGTTTTGTAAAATGAAACACAGGGTATGATGTTCTAGGACCTAGTAGGTATAGAGTTCACAGAAGTGGACAGCTTTCCAGAAAGCAGTGATTAAAGGATATGAAAAAATATATGACCAGACTGACAGGACAAATCAAGTCCTGGTTACATTCTAAGGGTCTAAGAGAAAAAAACTGTATATATTACTCACATTGTACAAATATCTGCATCAAACGAAGAAAACACTATTCTCCTCTTCCCAGAATTTTCTAAAACAGTTTTTAAAATTATATCCAAAAACTTGTTCATGTCAAAATATGTTGATAAGTTGCCATCCCACATTCCGTCCTATGTAAAAGAAATAAATAGAAAAATAAAAACCATTACCCACCCTAAAATCACAGTGCTAGAAAAAAATCTTGAACACATATAGTCTAACCCTTTTATTTTACACACAGGAAACCAAAGACCTGAAGAGATTAAGTGACTTACCCAACACCACAGTGCTAGTTAGTGACAGCGCATTGATCATAGTTCAGGCATAGAGACTCTTCCATACAAAGTGATTAACTATTCCACTAATAGACTTTAAGAAGGTTAACAAAACAGAAGCTGAAACTCTGGAAATTTGTAGTCCACTGTGACTTTAAGATATTTTGATAAAATTTTCATAAACTACAGGGCAAAAGAATTCTACCTCATTTCATTAGCTCATTATAACAAAACCCTATTAATTATGAGGAACTCTGGTGGCTCAACAGTAGGGTCACTATGAGTCAGAATCGACTGGACGGCACTGGGTTTGGTTTAGTTTTTTTACTAACTGAAAGGTTAGTGGTTCGAACCCATCCAGTATACTAGCTAAAAATCTTATTCTTTGGGTCTCAGGCATACAAAATACCCTCAACAAATATTTAAAATAATTCAATAAATATAGCTAAGATACCAAGAGCCCTGTTGATATCCAAATGTTAAAGATTTTAAAGATGAATCATTAAAATAACTCTAGAAGCTTAGAAAACTAAAAAATCACCTATGAGCAAAACCTTCTTGAACGCTTACTACTTTAACCTGGACCAGCTTGTCACAAACAGATACGCTGACCAAAAGAAATTCCAGTTAATTGCTCCCACTGCCCAATCATGACTCCCGACTGACCTACTTCGAACTGCCCACTCACCTGTTCATTCAGACTTCTCACCACCTGACATGTTCCCTAGTTACTTAACTGCCGTTTCCCCCATCCACCCACCCGTCCACTAGAATGGAAGTTCCAGGAAAGCAGGGCCTTACACAGTTTTGTTCACGACTTGTCCCAAGCATCCAGGAACGCGCCTACTTAGAGCAGATTTTCAATAAATATTTTTTGAGCAAATGAGTGAGTCTGGGATTGATTTAAAACACATCGGCAGAAATTTCTTTCCCTGGGTTACTGTCATTACCTGCCGCACCCAACAGAAACCGCTTAGGCAATGACTTACGGCTTGATTAGGTATGAATCCTACTTTGTAAATATGCCCGGAAACCACCCATGATATTAATGGACACATGAGACACTTGTTAACTGAAATTTCTACAATAATACGTTAATCATTAATTTTAAGAAAGTACTCACGTCTTAGTATATGCTTTATAAAAAGGTCTAAAAACCACTGTGGTGGCTGGAGAAAGCCACAATGTGATTTTAGTTTCCCTTATTCCATTAACAACAGAAAGAAATAGGAACAAAAACACTGAGAAAATAAACAACGGGGGAGGGGCAAGGCTGTGTTCCCCAGAGAATGACTTACCCTTTGCTGGCAGATCCATTTTATTTCTATGTTAAACCCCACATCTTCTGGCAAAGACTCTAAGACCTAGATTTTGTTTTGTTTTTGGTGAGATGAGTTGTGGATTAAGAAAAAAAGGAAAAGAGAATTATTACAAAAGGCAATTAATAAGAAAACATGTCCTTAGACAAGATAAAATGTATTGTGCCTCAAGCATAAACCACTAGATCTTTCTCATTATCGAACTGATTTGGCTGACGATTATTATGTTAAATAATAAAGTCAAAAGGAATTAACTAACAAAAGCAGGCAACATCTGTGGTAACTGATTGCCACCATCACAAGGATGGGTCCACTAACCTAGACTCCTTTTCACTTTAATGTTGAACATCCAAAGTGAACTGTAATCAGACAGGGAATCTCATGAAGTCAAGACACATTCCTCATGTTTTCTGAAGAGCATTCAGATACATCAGTCTACTAAGACATGGTTACATAACACTTGACAAATACCACGCTGGTAACACCAAACTGAAAGATTATGCCGCAGCTTGTAAGTAAATAAGACTATATCTATATAATGAATAATACGGGATCCATTTAAGTTAAACCATCTAGACACTTTGCAGTCAAGACTATTTTGGCATTCATAACTAGAAGATTAGATTGAAAATACGAAGCCTGGTTATTAATCTACAAAGAGCTGACTTGTTTAATCTTAAAACAAACATGAAGGCCAGGCAAACACATAAACATGTTCAGGTCAAAATGAATTTAGTACAGATTATGTTTTACTTCAATTTAGTTCAAAACTTTAAAAATCCTTAACATGTATAATACATATGGTATTTAAATTTATACTAAATTATAAAATAAATAAAAGCCTACTAATAGAATAACATTCTATAACATAGTGCTGGGTTGGCAGTTCAAACCTACACAGAGACTCCACAGAAGAACAGACCTGGTGATAGGCTCCCATAAAGAGTATAGCCTCGAAAACCGTATGGGGCAGTTCTACTGTCCTGTTGTTGTTGTTGTCATTGTGTGCCACTGAATTAATTCCGACTGATAGTGATTCCATGTGTGATAGAGCAGAATGGAAGAGTTGCTGATGGGTTTGAACCACTGACCTTTCAGTTGGCAGGAAAGCGCTTAACCGAGGTGCCACCAGAGCTCCTTACTCTGTCCTACAGGGCCGCTATGAGTCATAAATTGACTCGATGGCACACAAAAACATAGCCGGAAGTCTGGTGACCTGGGATCTAGTCCTGCATCTTATACTAACCAGCTGACTGAAAAGTAGTTTCCCGAAACAGTTTATATGCAATTTCATGTGAGGCTTTTAACTTCCTGCTTTTGCCGTCCTTCTCTTATGTCTTTAGCCTCATTTATTTAATGTGGTACGGTGCCATAGATCACTTTTATGTGGGCTTTCTAGCCATGGTCTTGTAATTTCCACCCACATGATTGGGAGGGACTGTGCAGACATGGTAACTGTGGCACACCAAAGGGAATGGTCAGTTTTGCCATCCCGCTGGGCTTGAAACGCGCCACCTCAGAGGCAGGAAGAAGAGGAACCCACCACCACCAAAGATGAACAGCCAGGAGGCAGCACATCCTTTGGACCCAAGATCCCTGTGCTGAGAAGCTCCTGGACCCAGGAGACAGAGAGAGAGAGAGCTCAAGAAGTGGCAGCAAAGACCTGGCCGCAGAGGCTGGTAGGAGACAGCACAGTGGGCTTCCTGGCCCACGGAGAAAGAAAGCTAAGCCTTTGGGCTAGAGAGAGGCGAGCCCGCAAGCACAGCTGGGAAGAGCCTATCCTCATGGAAGAACTGTATCCTTGAGTGTTCCTGAGCCTGAATTGTAACCTGTTACTTCCCTAAAACCCCATAATCCTGAGTATGGTCTGTGAGTTCTGTGTGGTCATCGAACCCAGCAGAAAAGTAGAGAGTGTCGTGGGAGGGATAGTTGGTGTCAGAATTGGCAAAGATGGTGAAGAGAGGAGGCATGTCTGACCGCTGCCTCACAGTAATCAGCCTCGGCCTATTGACCTTGAGTCTCCGTCCTCCTTGTGAAGTTAGAGGAGGTAGGCCACAGCCCCCCCGTCGTTTATACTTGTGGCTATCATGGAACACAAAATAAGAAAAATAAAGACATGTGTATCAGTGTTATTATTGTTAAATACTGAATTTGAAGAAAGACTGTCCTTTATATTGAAATTGTATTTAGCCTAATTTTTTTTTTGGTGTTAGACTCTCTGATTAAATGACAATGAAGGTAAAGTGAGTGAGTGAATGAATCAAAGTGTGTATTTAACTTATTTGGCTAAATAAAAGCTGTCAAACCTTTTACAGACACAGTTTTTTAAAAAAGTTTCTGTTCTATGAAATCAAAAGTCTGGGAATCTTGAGATTTCTAAGAAGCAAATGATTTTTGGATTTTAAACGAGAAGGAAAGATCTTCCTCAGCTGGGCTTCATACACACCTGGATGATTCTATGACTCATGTTTTAAATGTACAAGGACAGTGATCCATTTTAGGGGCTGTCTTAAAGCATAGCATCCTTTTTGCAGAGGGAATAATTAATCCTTAATTTACTTTTAACCACTTCAGACTTTACTGATTTAGATTGTTTTATGAGCTCCTCAGAAGTATTTTGACAAAATATCTTTATTATACATTGTTTACTGCCACTTCTTTCCTTTCTAAATATACACACACATACATAGACTTTAGGAACCAAATAATATACTAGATAAAACCCACTAAGGGAATAACCCCTATTCCCAAAACATACATTTCCGTATCATGCTAAACTGGAATTACCTATTTTTGCCTGAGAAATCTAGTGAAGCTGGTATTACCAGGAAAAGACACTGAAGGAGACTAGTAATTAGGAAATGGGCTAGTAGGAAGAAAAGCAGATCTAGTGCTGTCTAGGAGCGTGTCTGGTGTCCCTGTAGGTTTTCCTGATACAAAGGGATTCCTGTATGAATTGTGTCTAGTTTTTAAATCTTTATGCTAGTTTTTGCTTATACTTTTTCAGAGTAAATTCTTGAAATCTGTGCCTCCACTCTGAGAACCAGGGCACTTATTTTCTTTGGTTGCCTTTCTGACTGTGTTGTTTCTCTCCAGAAGCTAAGGAACGGTTTTGAACACCGTAAAAATGCCCGACCCACCACGACATCTCCATCCTGCCCCGTGTCTGTGCCCTCTCCTTCCTGTCTATATACAGAGATAGGTGAATTTGCTATTCTTGCCAAATTAACCTGTTGAGATGGTAACTTTTATTCACCTGAGCTGATTAATGTTAGTCTTTTTAAAAAAGTAGCACAGGTATATCCGACGAGAACGTATCTTCTCAAAAAGCACCAACAATGATAAATTTATATTAATGTTTTCTTTGACACAGTTGTTTCAGAGCCCACCTAACAGACCAGAAATAAATGTCATTAAGACATAACAATGAATGGAATAGCCTTGCCTTAATTTTTTGGCAAGAAACTTACCATCCTAAGAGAAGGAAATGGCTGATTTTCAGAGAAGGAATTTTCTTCCTCAATCACAGATTCTGAAATTTTGAATTGTAAAAACTCAGTAAATAAATAATAGCATTATATCACTAACGTCTTCCCTAAATTCTTAGGGCAAAAAAAAAAAAGCTAAAGCAACTAAAATCTTCTTATGCACGTATTTTTGAAGGCTCTTGTATTTATTATCTTTAACCACTCAAATCCTATATTCTATTCAAGCATCTTTTATGAAACCAATTTGCAACATCTGATAAAAATACCATAATTTGTGGCCTCAGCAGTGATTATTTTCTCATAAAAATTTCTAATATTACTCTTCTTAAAGGAGTCACAGTGATTATTATTTCTCAGTGGGATTGAGAGCTGAGTCACATTGCTAAGATCTCTATTTGAAATACCAAAATCAGCTCAGAAATTAAGCAATTAAGAGACTCTAGCCACTGCTGTGCTTGTGTTACCATTACAGTAAACCCCAGACTGTATTTTTAAGAAGCGCACAAAAATTTTTCCCCAAAAGAATGAAATTTTCCAATTGTACAAAACTAAAGGTAAAATTTATTTAAACATTGATGATTATTATTGCTAGTCATGAAATATCTATAACCCTATAAAGTTACTTGTTAAACTATGTTATGTTTATGCTCTGGGGATAAATCCTTTAACTGTTCAGCACTTCACATTCCTTCACATGGGCATTCAAATTGTACTGTTATCACAAGTGCTGACAAATACCTGTTGAGTACCTACTATATGCAGAGCACTGTAATCATCTCTGGGATCATAAAAAACATTTTCACTATCCTTGAGAGGCTTATATTCTAGTTGGAGAGACATGACAAATACCAAAAAAAAAAAAAAAGATACAATAAGCCGCAAATAAATGGTACTGACTCTTCAGTTCTATAGGAGTACAGAGTAAAGTAAAACCACAAAAAGATGTGGCAGGCAGGGCAAGCTTTGAGGAAATGGAGGCAAAGAACGGTTAAGTAAAAGTAACCTGCCCAAGGTCCCAGCTGGTAAACGGTAGAGCTGGATTCAAACTCCAGTTGACCTGGCTTTGGAATAAGATTTTGTACTTGATATACTTTCTATGTTATAACGGTTAAGGATGTTTGGAAAGATTGATTGGTACAAAATTATAAAGAATTTTGATCATCAAGGTAAGAAAAGTCATGAAAGGGAACAACCATGAATGGCTACTACACAAACGACAATATTCTACATGCTTTCATGGACATATTAGGACTGTGGTTCCTGGCTTCTGTGTGTCCATTTTTGCATAAGTAAAGAACTAAAGCACCCAAATTTTACTAGTTTGGTTGATGAGAGACATATATTTGGAAATGAATATATGTAAGGCTTTCACTTGTACAAAATTACATTTAGATATTCCAATACCAAATTCACTAAAATGGGTAAGGAAATACCACATTAATGCAAACTATAAAATGGAAAGTGTTTCCATACCGATACATACCTTTCCGATCTTTAGATTTTAGTGCAGTCACATGAGCGAGCTAGAAAACACACACACAAACACAAAACACAATCAGGAAAAAAAAAAGCCTTAGTTTGCGAACATATGGTTAATACAACTGTCACTTGAAAAACTAGCAAATTAGAAAAGACTACAAAACATCGAAGTATCAGTTTAATAGGATAAGTACTGCCATGGAGGCTGGATGAATCCATGAAACTATTGCCCTGAGATAATCTTTAAACCTTAAACCAAAAATACTCTCTAAAGTCTTCTTAAAATCAAACAATAGTCTAGCTTAACTAGCAAAGAATGTCTGTCTTGAGCGTTGTGCTCTTTTAAGAACTACCTATATGGGATCAAACTGACAAGAGCAACCTGAAAGATAGAAAACTTAGGGGACAATGACTTCATGTTAATAGAGGAAGAACAACTCAGAAAAGGAGGGTGAGAACAATTTTTATGCAAGTAATGCACGTGTTTGCTGGCTACACCCTCACAAATGCTGCCATGCCAGTCCTCTTCCACATGTTACTGTAAAAAGAAATTAGCACGGTGCCCTTACCAAAATACCTGGCGGGGGAGCGCGTGGCCAGCAAACAAATGCAGGTGTGTGTTATTTGCATAAAAATACAGTATGTTCTACTGTGTATATTCTCAACAACATAAATAAACTATTAAAAAAATGCAATAATCACTCTGTATACATTTTATATGTATATACATACACATAGGTCATAACAAAATACCCAAGTAGGGATGTAGAATCTAAAAATTCATAAATTAGGAATCTGTTTATACTTAATCTACCATTTATTTAGGTATCTAATGGGGATGGGAAGAGGGACCATGCAAAATCATACGGTACAATATACAAGGATCCTAGAAATTAGTAAAAACCAACTATCACATAAAAGGCCAATATTATTATAAAACAGTGAGTTGTACAGAGAAGGGCTAAAGCAGACCAGAGGCTAACCTAAGATGTTCAGAAGGCCTAGCTCCTCTGACCTACAAAGACTTGTGGCCTAACCCCTTCACAAACGCAAAAACAAGGGGTCTGGGAAAACTGTTAGAGGAGGCAAATGGGTCAGCACAAACCCATTCTCCCTAATGGAACAAAAGACCAAAGCATATGCTCGCTGGGTGCTGAATATACAGTCATTCCCATGCGCCCTATAAAAGCAAGCTTAAGCAGTTAAAAGATAAAGGATAATTCACATCTCATGCTACTACTATTACCTTTAACAACTGGAGTTGGTCAAATGTTAACTCCTTTACTGGAATTTCAAATAATTCAACTGGATCAGCATCAAATTTCTGAAAAGTAAAAGAGAAAAACAGACTTTCAAGTTATTACTGAAAGGTTTAGATGTTAGGCCTAACATCTCAATTTACCGAATGATGAGAACAACTGTTATGTGGCCATGGTAAGCCCACACAGGGAGCCCATCTTACCCAACACCATCACCCGGCTCTTAGATCCTGCTTTTAATGTTGCTACAGAGGGCCTGGCAGAAAAAACAGCTGAGAATAAGCTGTGGCACTGAAGATACAACAGAGCCAGAGGTCAGTCACTATCACTTCCCCTATTCCCTGTCAGGCTGTACACTTCTTACACACACTCCTGCAAAAAAGCTAGGAAAGCAACATGTAAGTACTATGTAGGGATCGAGTTCTGTCAGTAAGTTTTTAAGCTTGTCTAAGCCTCTTTAAAACTTAAGTTTGCTTAAAAATTGCTAGAAAAAGCAACTGTCCTTAAAAATTGTCTGATACATTGAAATAGAAAATAGCTATAAGCACCAGTATTTAACAAGAACCTGATCTACTATGAATTTTTCCCAATAAGCAAAACTACTAGCTTTTAATGCTGATATCAATTGCCACACTATACCTCTATGGAACTGAGTAACACATCATCAATAAATTACCAATCCAACAAATACACTAAGGTATTCGTGTGCACGTGGTGTGAACATGAAGTGTTTCTGGACAGATACAGAAGAAACTATTAAGATTGACATGAAGAGGAATAGGTAAAAAAAGGCTTTTTTTTTTTTCATTTAATAATCTTCTGAACTATTTGCATTTTTTACAATACACATGAATTGCTTTTATAAGAAAAATACTAGCTTAATTAAAACTCGAACTAATAATATATATAAGTCATTACTTCATTACCCAATTAACTCATCCAGGTTCAAGATCAGAGCAAGTCAGAGTCTGGTAAAAACTCGGGATGAGTAAGTAGTCCTTCCAATTTGTCTCTCATAGAGCTTTAGAAATAAGTTACAGATAGATGCATTAATCTCCATCTTGTGTAGGCAGGTCCTTTTGCGCTCCATTCCTTCTCATTTCCCCTCACATTAATATTTCCCCGTGGCAAAACAACCTGCTCCATTTCTGTTTTGTTATTCTATTTCTGTCATCTGAATAGATGCATCTCCTTTCTTCCCTCTCCTAATACCGTCTCACAGAAACGGAAGGGTGCTTTTCTATATATCACAGTAATCCAACCTCACAGGACTCAGATAAGAATCCACTAGCAGGCACGGCCATGTGCCTTGTCATGTTC
The DNA here is from genome assembly GCF_024166365.1 of Elephas maximus indicus. NCBI lineage: Eukaryota > Metazoa > Chordata > Mammalia > Proboscidea > Elephantidae > Elephas > Elephas maximus. The sequence continues at coordinate 44,069,729 of NC_064843.1, forward strand.
TTTTATACAGCTACAACAAGCAGTGTCTAGTACGGTATAGAGCCCTCACTGACACAGTGGTTAAGAGCTCAGCTGCTAACCAAAAGGACGGCAGTTCAAATCCACCAGCTGCTCCTTGGAAACCCTATGGGGCAGTTCTACTCTGTCCTATAGGGTCGCTATGAGTTGGAATCAGTTCACATGAGTTGGAATCAACAGATTTTTTCAGTATGGTGTAAGACATGTTAGCAAAGTGGCCTTATTTAAGTCAACTCAGTCAAAAATAATACCCAATACAGTTCTAAAGAAAATCTCAAATGAACCTTCACAGTGTAAGTCCCTGAGAAATCACTTGATTAATTTGTATACTGAAGTTTAGGGCCTATTATCACAAATATGTCTGTACATTAACAATTACAATTTTAAAAAAATTAGATGTTTTTCAAACCTCCATCATGCCCTCTTCTCCATTCTCACCATCTTTACTCCAGTTCAGACTTAATTTACCTTTGGTTCACACTACTCTTCCCTTTGCCTCTAGTCCCTGCCCTCTCAAATTCATATTATATCAGCTACCCAAAATATTCATCCTGAAGTTTAGTTCTGAACATTATCCTCCTCTGTCTTCCATCTCTCCCTAGCTCCTAACCCTAAAACCCCTACCCTTCACTGAGGCCCTCCACTATGTGGAGCCAAACCACCTGTCCAGTTTTAATTTTTACTGTGACTCTTCCTACTTTAGTCAAATCATACCGGCCTATTAAATTGAGGAAAGCACTGAAGCAGAAATAGATGGGCAACTAAAAAATAAACTAACAGTATGATATCTTCCCCTCCTGCCTCAGTGTAGTGACAATGGCTAACTGATACAGAATCATCTAGAATGTCCCTTTGTTAGATAATATAAAGAAGCAAATTTGGGAAAACAGAGACCTTTTATTTTTTTTTTTACTTAAGGAAATTAATATTCCCATCTCCTCACTCTTCTGATGTTGTAGGAGCTTGAGAGAGGAAAGAACTGGCAGTAATTCACCAACTGAATTACTTATAGAGAATTGAGCGACTCTAACAAATAATTAAAATACAACAAAGTTCCTAGTTTTTATCAGGACAGATTAGAACTGCCCCATAGGGCTTCCAAGGAGCAGCTGGTGGATTCAAACTGCTGACCTTTTTGTTAGTAGCCAAGCTCTTAACCACTGAGCCACCAGGCCTCCTACCTAAAAATAAGAGTTTAAAATGAAGGAATTTCAACGTACCTTTTTCATAGTCAAACAACAGGTGAGATCATGATAGACCACAGGCACAAAATCCTTTGACAGGTGTACATCAAATTCTACAAAGGCCGCACCCTGAAGGAGATAAAGGAAGTAAGTAGGAGAAAAACATTATCTGGATCACAATACATCTAAAACTACACGGAGGTAAGAAATTTATCATTCAATGTACATTTACTGGAAACCCTGGTGGCGTAGTGGTTAAGAGTTTGGCTGCTAACCAAAAGGTCGGGAGTTCAAATCCACCAGGAACTCCTTGGAAACCCTGTGGGGCAGTTCTACTCTGTCCTATAAGGTCACTATGAGTCAGAATCGACTCAATGGCAACGGGTTTGGTACATTTATTATTCACTACGACAACATAAAACTTCCTTATGAAATACGTAATACTACACTTCAAGCTTTTTCTCAAAAATAATTTCCTCCCTTAAAACAATTATAACTGTTTTACCTTTTTTCCCCCACTAGCAGAGCAATTACGTTTTCTTGGCCAAAAAGGAGCACTGATCCACTTGAAATATGCAGGGCACCTCAGTGGCAATGATGCAGCCTTCACAGGTGTCACAGCTGCTACTGCTGCTAGCAGAACTGGAGCCTAACAGGAGCCTGGGGCACAGGGCTACCTCACCTTGTCACCCCTGCACCCCCCAGTTGGTCAGCTGACTCTCAAAGATAAGACGGGGAAAAGAACAAGCTGCAGGCCCTCTTAGTTACACTCCCTGTGCACTAGAGCAGCGTACTCTGTAGCCTTTCTTAGCAAAACAGATTAAAGAGGAGGTGGAAACCGCTGCAAAGAGACAGAGAAAACAGAAATGGGCAATACGAATGCCAAATTTCCTGATGTAAGCCTAAACAGAAGAAAAGCACAAGAATTATGTTAAGGATATATTTTTAAGAGTCTGATCCAGAAAGAGAAATAATCCCAATAAAAGATGAGGACAGAAACTGACATACCAATTTGTGAATTCATGGAAGGAAAACCAGCTGAAATCAACTAAACAATGTCTGGGAATTCTGCAACGTTATGGAGTGAGTTATATAAGAATGGATGTATTTCCACCCTTTACTATGGCATCTATGACCCGGTCATGGAAGGTTTCTCAACTTAGAGTACACATTACCATCAAATCGTTCTATAAGCATTATTTCCAAAGTGAATATCTGAATAAGCACATTATTCCATTAACGAAAACCAGTATTTAATGGAGAACTTTTTTCTTTCCTGATCACCCAAAATTAGTTATCTCAAAAGCAGGGTGCTTAAGATCATAACCAAGAGATGCTTCATCTTTACTTAGAAATATGTTCGGCAGCAGCAGCATAAATTCTCCCGTTTTTAGATCATGATCTTGGGGAACATCTAGCTCAATTGGCATAGCACAGTTTATAAGGAAACTGTTCTATATTCTACTTTGGTCAGTAGTGTCTGGGGTCTTAAAAGCTTGTGAACGGCCTTCTAAGATACTGCACTGGTCCCACCCCACTGGGAGCAAGAGAGAATGATGAAAACCAAAGACACAAGTGAAAGATTAGTCCAAAGGACTAATGGACCACAAGTACCTCAGCCTCCACTAGACTGAGTCCAGCACTACTAGATGGTGCCTGGCTACCACCACCGACTGCTCTGACAGGGAGCACAATAGAGGGTCCCGGACAGAGGTAGAGGAAAATGGAGAAGCCCCAAGAGTATGGCCCCCAGACACCCTCTTAGTTCAGTAATGAAGTCACTCCTGAGGTTCACCCTTTAGCTAAAAATTAGACAGGCTCATAAAACAAAACGAGACTAAATGGGCACACCAGCCCAGGGGCAAGGACGAGAAAGCAGGAGGCGACAGGAAAGCTGGTAATGGGGAACCCGAGGTTCAGAAGGGGAGAGTGTTGGCATGTTGTGGAGTTGTTAACCAATGTCACAAAAGAATGTGTGTATTGCTTAATGAGAAACTAGTCTGCTCTGTAAACCTTCACCTAAAGTACAATAAATAAATAAATATTCCCCTTTTTAACCTATTAATCCAGACTGTAGGTGACTCCCCAGGCCCACATTTCTCTTCCTCAAAAGACCAAAGTTATTTAAAAAAAAAGAGAGGTTCACTTACATGACTAGCAGCGTTTCTTAAAGAAGCAATAGTATTTTCTTGAACTTTAGCAAGCCTGAAATAGAAAAGAAGTACTTATTATATACTATAGAGAAGATGAAGAAACACTGAATGAAGAAGCCGGCTATATTTTCAAAAATGGAAATAGTACTTGTCCCCTACTGTGAAGTTAATTTTGCCAGCCCCCAAATAAGACTGTAACCATCACTTGGTTGATACAGGTATTTATCATATTAATACAGCTAAAGGTATTTACAGGCTAAACATAGACACACCCGATACCACAACAACAGAGAGTGTGTGTCTTCTTGTAATAGTATTGGATGACTTCTTTTTTTCTTGGAGAAAAGTGAGGTGTGGTGCATGGACCAATTAAGGAATATAATCCCCTTCAAAGGCAGGAAGGAGTAGAGACATAGAAATCTGCTCCTTGTAATGCGGTCTCCAGATGACGTAATACTGGCAGCCTCTGGTGGGAGGATGGGAAAGGATGGATGCACCAACAGGATAGTTATGGAAAATAAATTAAGAATAGAGATAATTTTGCTGTGTAAATTCTCAACAACAAAATAAATAAAATTTAGAGGCGGGGAAAAAAGAATAGAGGTAAAAGAAGCCTCACTGCTTGACAAGATGGAGCTCTACAGTACTTCTTTCTCAGATGGTGATTTGATAGACCGTGATCTCCATAAATCCCAACGCTATAACAGTGTTACTTTAAAAATAAGGGTGGGAAGGGATTAAAACTGAAAGTAGAAAAGCTGTGGAAGTGAGCTACATGTTGGTAATTAAATAACTTATAAAGCTGGGCAGAAGAACAACTCTGTCAAAATGAGCTCCGCTTCTGGTAAAAGAGACACAGCTTTCTGTCTGTCTGTGCAGTCCAGGTTGAATTAGTATCCTTCCCTGAGTTTACACACTGGTACTACCAGAACAGGACTCTTATTGCCCCCCTTGTTCATCAATTCAGGAGAATATTAAAAAGACCGACCAGAATCTTAGGAGAGAGTCGGTCTTTAAATAAATTACAAACCCCAAGTACCAAGTGACATTTACTTTCAAGGGCACACTGTTGTGTTAACTCATAACTCTAATGATAAAAGGACCATCTGACCATCAGTGGGACAAAGCAATGCAACCTTATCAAACATATGAGCTACCAAATGCTAATCCTACTCAAATATTCAACCTACTGGGCAGTTGTTGTAGAGTTCCCTGCGCCTCGATGTCCAACATCCAATGGTATTCTTGGCTTCCAATACTTGGAAAATGAAGATTTCATGTCACAATTGTATTCTGGTAATGGCCTAATAATTATATAGTCAACTTTCATAGAAAAAAAAAGGGGAGAAACAAAGATAAAAAAAAAATTTTTAAAGGCCATCAAGAGCTCGATTATATTTAAATACAACTTAACTCTACTTTAATAACCTCTATCAAATATTAAAAAAAGGTTGAAATTGATTCAAAGTAAAGCTTCTAGAAAAATAATAGATATGCTCCTTAAAATCATATTACTTAATATTCTGAAACAAATAATTTAATCTTTACCTTTCTTGTAAAACCAATTTGAAACTAATTAAAATTCCAACCTAGCCTTAGCTTGTTTGTAAAGGGCCAAGTAACTACCACCCAGACCCTCCAAACTTACCTCTGACTTTGCCTATTGTTTTTCTGGAATTTCTGCTCATGATAGGAAGAGTAAGGATTCCAGCACTCTTCCCACTCTCAGCAATGGTAGATGATAAGAGACATGCTGTACCCACATGTCCAGGAAGGGCATCACCCTGAACTACAGGTTCACTGAGATCTTCCTGGAAAAACAAGGTTTAGAGTAAACAATTTCTACGCTATAATTTAATTAAAAAAAAAATTCCCTTAAAGTCAATTCAGAATCTATGGATATTTAAGGTTAAGAGCTAAGGCTGCTAACCAGAAGGTCAGCAGTTGAAATTCACTAGCCACTTTTTGGAAGCCCTGTGGGGCACTTCTAGTCTGTCCTATAAGGTCACTCAGAGTCGGAATCGACTCCACAGCAACACGTATACGGGTGATGAAAAATACACTCAAAGTTACATTACGGTAACTTAGATGGCTTCTTCACAATAAATAAGATCCGCTAATATTTTAAGATTTTTGTATCTTACTTTATGAATTATAACTCTACTGAATTTACGTTTCTGGTCCTCTAACCTGCATTACGTCAGTTTCAAGCACTGATGGGAAGGTTCTGTGGTGCCTTCATGTTCAAAGATCAAGGCACAGTGAATTTGTAATGTGTATCACATTCTCTAAAAGTACATCAACACAGGTGGCGTAGAGCGATAGTAACTTCTCTAGAAAACCGAATATTCACTTTGAGGCACTGGACAGTTTCATAGCCCAGTCTATGAATCACACAGTATTTCCAAAAATGCTAATTAAGGAAAGGGAAAAGTTAGGTTCTTCAAGAGATTATTAAAAGGTAGATTCTGAAGCAACAAGGAAAAGCTCAACAAAAACTTCCTATTTTTACAATAAAGTCCCATAGATTTTATCACTTAGCCAATAATTTGATTCCTTATAATACAGGGTAGCCATAAAGACACCCACAAAGGCTATATCTAAAGATGTCACCAATTAAACAACTCAGTTTCTAATAATTTTGTGTAACAAGTTTCATTCAATAGGTTAAAGCTTGCCCTAAATTCGGCTATTTTCAAGAAACTGTGGCTAGGTGCTACTGCAAACTATAATCCAGTGGGAATGGGGTACAAGTGGCAGGAGAGCTAGAGGAAAAGTAGTACACATCACCCCGCTGTGCCAGGTACAGTGCAGTAAGAACCTTGGGGAAGGGACTATCTGAACCCACAGCCATCCATGGGCTCCAGTAAGTATCACACACAGCTCTGGAAACTTAGCTCAGATTCCGAACAGCTTGGCACAATTTTTTTTATTCTGGTTAAAATATTCATAACAAAGCCTTTGCCAATTCAATAATTTTTACACGTACAACCCAGTGACAATGATTATGTTCATGGTGCACAACCATCACCACTATCTTTTTCCAAATTATTCCACCACCAATAACAGACACTCGATGCCTTTAAGGCAATGACTCCTCCTTTTTCCTTCCCTCCCACCCCGAGTAACCACTAATAAAACTTTGGTCTCTAAACATCCACCTATTTCACATAAAATACGAAAGTGGGATCATATAATATTTGCCCTTTGTGACATTTCACTCAGCATAATGATTTCGAGGTTCATCCATGTTGTGGCGTGTATCAGGACATCATTTCTCTTTATGTCTGAGCAATATTCAAGTTTTATAATTATAATTCTGCTAAATGTAGAGGAATAAACATCTAAAAAGTTGTATGGATTATGCCTTTACATAAATTAGTAAATGAAAAAATCAAAACGTATGTAAAAAATAACCTTACGCTTGCATTCTTTTTCAATCCCCTCACTGAAAATAACTTACTCACCTCAAAAAAATCAAAGATTAGTTCCAGGTTATCCGGCTCCATCGTCTGTATGCTATACTCCGTCCAGCGGTCAGGCTGCAAGCCATACCCACACTCTGGCTGGGAATGCCGGCACTTGAATTCGTTGTCGCTTATTAGAGATATCTCCAGGCTATTAGACATTTTGTGAAGGACAGTAGGAGATGCCCTATCATCGTCATCTTCCTCCAGACCCTCTAGTGTCAGCTTTACCCTACACAATAGGAGAAAACATTAAATACAAAAAAGAAGCACAGAAATGAAAGTCATACAAATGTTACTACCTAAATGCTGAATTTAAAAGTGCTACTGAATACGTTTAAATCTTCAAATAGCAAAAATAATATACAAAGATACACGAACTACAGGTTAAGGCACTGAATATGTTTCATGGAACTTGTGCTTTTACGTACGTATACTCCTGCAAGTTTTAAAAAGGGACAGATGTCTACTGTGTCTACTACAATTGTTTTTGTTAATAATTCTTTGGTTAAGATTTTTGAAAAAAAATGAATCTAAAGAGATATTTACTATTATCTCATTTATAGCTGGCTATATAAATTTCTTAACCTTCAAATAATAATAAGACCTCCTTTTGAGAGGCTTCACAAATACACATATGTAAGACAAGTACAAAGCTGAACCTGTTAGGGTGCATTAAAAGGCTGTTACAGTTGGTTGTAAATTAAAGATTTTTTCCTGACTCTACCACAGTGAAAGTCCAGGTACTTGGTGAAAAGTATATTACTAAAGAAAAATATTTGTACTAAGCCTATGTATGTACACACACACATAAATATATGGAATATTTGAATATAATGGAAAAAAAAAATCAGAGTCTCGAACTCTTATAGGCCTCACAGCAATGGAAATAGTTAAGACCAGTCACCCAGGCCATAGGGTCAAAGCCCAGTCTTCTCCCAGTGAGAAGCAATTACTTATAATCTAAAAAGCACTACTTGTAATCTAAAAAGTCAACTCATAAGCAGCCATCTAAGATACTCCACTGGTCTCACCCTATCTAGAACAAGGGAGAATGAAGAAAACCAAAGACACAAGGGAAAGATCAGTCCAAAGGACTAGTGGACCACAAGTACCACAGCCTCCACCAGACTGAGTCCAGCACAACTAAATGGTGCCTGGCTACCACCACTGACTGCTCTAATAGGGATCACAATAGAGGTTCCCAGACAGAGCTGGAGAAAAATGTAGAACAAAATTCTAACTTACAAAAAAAAAAAGACCAGACTTACTGGTTTGACAGAGACTGATGAAACCCCAAGAGATGGCCCCTGGACTCAGTAATGAAGCCACTCCTGAGGTTCACCCTTTAGCCAAACATTAGACAGGCCCATAAAACAAAACGAGACTAAAGGGGCACACCAGCCCAGGGGCAAGGGCTAAAAGGTCAGGAGGGATCAGTCCCTAGAGGATGACATCATGCTTGGTCAAGTAGAGCGTCACTGAAAAAGAGGAAGACCTTCAACAAGATGGACTGACACAGTGGCTGCAACAATGGGCTCAAGGATAAAAACAACTGTGAGGACGGCGCAGAACCAGGCAGTGTTTCATTCTGTTGTACTCAGGGTAGCTGTGAGTTGGAACTGACTCAACGGCACTTTTCAACAACAATTGGAATGTACATAGTTTAAACAATTTTAATACTATTAATGTAGGGAACAATGTTATCATAGAGAGTACTAAAATTTTTCATTCTAGATTTAGATGGAACCCAATTTGTAATATAAATAACAGAATCACATTGGTAGAGCCTGCATGATCCCCTGCTCTCAACCACTACTAAGGCTTGTCTAATAGCCACATAATTCTGAGGTACACTTGAGGGGGACACCTATACGGATTATCCAATTAGTAATACTATTCTGTAATCACACTGTAAAATCAAAAGTAGCATATTAATAACCCAAAACAAAAATAATCATCTCTCCTCAGAAACCAAACACTTAGGAAACGTTCTGGACAATTTATTTTGTTGGTGAGTCTGAAGGAGCAAACATTCTTCTCTGCTAGGCTGTATGAAACAGGACCTCCAAGTGTCAGTAAGGAAAGTGAGGCATGGAAGATAAAAATAGTTATTCTGCCAGCAGCAATGTTTTTCTGTTACAGAAAAAAATCAAGTTTAAAGGGATGGGGTCTTTAAAAGAACTTAATACTTAGTTCATTGTATATGTTACAGGTTTTCTTCAAAAAGCCATAACTGGTATGGTCTATCATAAAGAGATATTACTTTGCAATTACTGATGGAGGCAATTGAAAAGGGAGACTTGTGTTTGAAACTTGGTGGTAATGAGATGGGATCACACATCTAGTATTTTACATAATTTGCATAAGCTACTGCTACATTTTTAAAGTCCTGACATCTTTGTAGATAAATTTATTTCCTACTCCATGAAGGCTTAGTCTATCACTAATATGACTTTGGGAGATGGTCGGAACAAACACTAATATGTAGCTATATACAACTATTTCAATAGGAATCAATGTTATTTAATGTGTAGAGTCCAGCTAAATATGTTGTTTGTGGTTAGGTGCCGTGGAGTCAGTTCCAACTCATAGCAACCCTACATATAATACAACTAAGTACGGTTATAAGAAAACATTTCAATTTATTTTAAGTCTAAGGAACACAATATTTGCAAACACTCCAAGTGATTCCTACATAAACAAAGATTCAGCATGCATTTATACTCTAATCTAAACCTCTGTCTTTAATTAGCTATTAACTTCTTAACTCGGGGGGAGGGGGGATCCTAATAAGCCCAACCAAGGCTTTATTTAAACGTCTACTTCTACCCTTATCTTAATGTCTTATGCAAATAAGACAATTTATAGCAGCAATACTATTTATTTGCTCCTTTTAACTTGTAAAGAAAATATTCAGCTACATACATCTAACTAGTTACAGACTCTCTGAGGTCAAGGGGATCTTCCGACGAACCTCAGTTTTTCGTACGCACAGCGGAGGCCTAGGAGAGTTAAGGCACAGACAGCAGAGGCCTAGGAGAGTTAAGGCACAGAGAGCAGAGGCCTAGGAGAGTTAAGGCACAGAGAGCAGAGGCCTAGAAGAGTTAAGGCACAGAGAGCAGAGGCCTAGGAGAGTTAAGGCACAGAGAGCAGAGGCCTAGAAGAGTTAAGGCACAGAGAGCAGAGGCCTAGGAGAGTTAAGGCACAGAGTGCAGAGGCCTAGAAGAGTTAAGGCACAGAGAGCAGAGGCCTAGGAGAGTTAAGGCACAGAGAGCAGAGGCCTAGAAGAGTTAAGGCACAGAAAGCAGAGGCCTAGGAGAGTTAAGGCACAGAGAGCAGAGGCCTAGGAGAGTTAAGGCACAGAGAGCAGAGGCCTAGGCGAGTTAAGGCACAGAGAGCAGAGGCCTAGGCGAGTTAAGGCACAGAGAGCAGAGGCCTAGGAGAGTTAAGGCACAGAGAGCAGAGGCCTAGGAGAGTTAAGGCACAGAGAGCAGAGGCCTAGAAGAGTTAAGGCACAGAGAGCAGAGGCCTAGGAGAGTTAAGGCACAGAGAGCAGAGGCCTAGGAGAGTTAAGGCACAGAGAGCAGAGGCCTAGGAGCGTTAAGGCACAGAGAGCAGAGGCCTAGAAGAGTTAAGGCACAGAGAGCAGAGGCCTAGGAGAGTTAAGGCACAGAGAGCAGAGGCCTAGGAGAGTTAAGGCACAGAGAAGAGAGGCCTAGAAGAGTTAAGGCACAGAAAGCAGAGGCCTAGGAGAGTTAAGGCACAGAGAGAAGACCCACTTGAACTTGACGGTAGAGCCCAGAACCACAGACGCAAAGGACTGTGAAGTGCCACCTACCCTGTCCCTTATCTACCTTACAACTGGGATACGTAAGCACTATAATATTTAAGCAGCTACAGTAAAGCATTTATGGATTTATAAAACATGATATTATAAATTTTATTATGAAGATAAGTATTGTATGATTAATTACTTCAGTTACTGAAAATGGCCCTTTCAACTTAGCCCTGACATTTAGCCAGAAAAAGATACATTACTCAGCAATACTTACATCCTTCTGTCCCAAATGTCACAAAAACTCAAATGATAGGGGGGGCCTGATTCTTAGAGAAGCCAGCTCACTCAGAGGTATGTACAATGACTTTACAGAAATATAAAGTTACTAATTTAGCCATTTATACAGCTTGGTATCTATTTCTGAAATTAATACAGGCTTAAAAAGCAGAGAATTCTCCAAGACTATTGCCCTGAGATACTCTTTAAACCTTGAACCGAAACAAACCCCACAGGTCACCTTTTAACTGAATAACAGATTGGCTCACAAAATAAAGAATATTACCTGTGAGTACTGTGTTCCTTTAAAAAATCATCCATATGAGACCAAATGGTCAACAATTATTTTAAAACAAAGATGAGAAGGTATGGGGACAGGGAAACTAGACTAATGGAAATGAAACAAGCAGAATGGAAATGATGAGAACGTTCACGTGCTGGGAAGAATGTAATCAGTGTCACTGAACAATTTGTGTAGAAACTGCTGAACGGGACACGAAGCACAATAAAATATCATTAAAAAAAAAGAAACTAATCTAGAACTGCTAACTGCTACTTTTCTTCATGGAAAGGCTTCTCGTTTTCAAGCCACAGTGATAATTTAGAATACTGAAGGATATTTCTAACAATTGTTTTTCTGTGCTTACGCCATTCTCCCCCCATTAGCACAAGATCATTTCCATTATTAGCCACTATCGCTATACTAAGAAATTTTAAATGGTAGAAATGACAAAAAGAAACCACTTATCTATAGAAAAACAAATTCTTCTGATTTCAAATTTAGGGACTAACGTAAGTATGCGTAACTGTAGCAATCTGAGAGGGGAAAGCAGTTCACTATCACAAGGCCTGTAGTTATTAGAAAACGTGACGTCACCTCTGTGTTACTTTCTTAGTTTGTACACTTACGGCTAAACTCAGATGGGTATGAACACTACAGTGCTAGTGAAGATAAATGCCTCAAGTAACAAATACGCATAGTCTTACCTAAATCTCGATTTTTTTAACTTTTTCTTGGTTATTGAGACAGGAGGTTTTTCAGAATAGTGCAAACGTAATCTTATTTCAGTTTGACATGTCAGCCATCCAGAATCCAAAGTTTCAATACCATCTGGCAGAGCAAATATGAAAACCGGTAATTATTATACGTTTAAGAAAATTTGTTTTATTATAAAATATATATGAAACATTTGCCAATTCAGCCATTTTTATACATGTAATACATGTTTTTTGAAACAACCTAAAAAGTACAAAATGCATTGAACATTCTAGTTCACATTAACATTTTAAAATGCCTAGCTTACACATCACTGGTACTTCGCCCCAAAACAAACATAGGTAGTCTTAAATTTGTTGAAAAAGGGCTGTTATTTGAAGTAGGGAAAAAAATTAAACGAATATTAACAATTACCCATGCTTTAACAACTTCAGAAAATTAAAAGGTTCTTACTGAATCCAATATTGAAGTAAAACAAATCTGTTTCAGAAGGAACACATGTTCTAAGACGGCTTCTAGACTGGCCATTCTTCCATGACGACCCACTAACACTTCCAAGGTTTCACCTGAAACTAGTTATGCCCCTAGTGCTGAAGGTCTGAGATACAAGACGGCTAAGAATAAAACTGAGTCAATTCTGTCTTCCTATTTACACATTCTGTCATAAGTAAGCGGCATGACTGCAATAGCATGCTAAGCATTGTTTAACTTCAGGTTGGAAATGTGAACTCAACAAACATATGTAACAAAAATTTCATAAGAAACAGAAACTGACAACAATTTTGAACCTAAGCTTTTTCATCAATAGGGCTAAAAAAATAAAAATAAAAAATTTTATATCCTTAGGTATAATTTAAAATTTTAATCACTGTTAAATTTTTCAAATAAAAAGAAATCACTATCATCTCTAAATTTTAAACACAGTTTTCAGAGGACAAAGTCGGAGAAACAGCTTTTCATTTTAAAAGCTAACCAAAACTGAATTTAGGACAACAAAAAAGTAGGAAAGAAATTTATAAGGATAAATTAAAAAAAAAAAAACCCAGTGCTGTCAAGTCGATTCCGACTCATAGCGGATAAATAGTAATTAGCAAATCATAGAGGGACATAATACTGTGCACTACAGCAGAAGAAACGAGAAAACCACTCCTCCATAAAGAAACCTCTCTGATATACGCTGCATGGATAACGTTTGTAAATAATAAAGGGACAAGACTCTAAAACGCTAAACACGAAAACTATCAAAGTATTTTAGACCAATATTCTGATGTAATATGAACAATCACAAAGGAAAACAAATGAAATTCCCTCCAAATATAGCCAGATCCATGTACATTTCTCATGTGCGTACACATATGTACGTAGTAAAACCACAACCAGAATATCCAGGCTGTGTTCTTTCTTACAGTCAATAGGAAAGCAAACTGGTTATCAGCGATTTCTCTCTGGTTTGGAGTCAATGCAAACACACATGCCACCTGCTCCTTTACACCTTCTGGCTCCTTCAGTGTAGGACTGACAACCCTGATGCACTCTGAGAATGCCAGTCACTGAAGAAAGTTTGAGTTCTCAGGATAAGGTACTCACTGAAGCAGAAAAGTATGCTGTTGCATTACATTTTCAACATTCTTAGAAGTAAGAGCATTTTCCACTCTACTGTAAAATAGTTTTTAAAGACTCAACAGGAATCACTAGAACATTCCGCTTAGTCTGGATTTTACTGTAAAAGCATACACTCGTACAGAAACTTAGCTGAAAAGTAACATTTCGCACTTTCAATGTTTAGAACTGTTAATATCATTTTCAAACATATTGTTACTGATAAAAAGCAGTAATATGTTAAGGATAACAATTTTGGGCGCTGGTGGTTCAGTGGCAGGATCCTCGCCTTCCACGTGGGAAACCGTGGCTCAGTCCCAGCCAGTGCATCTGAAGCACAGCCACCATCCCCCTGTCCGTCAGTGGAGACTTGAGTCCTCGTTTCCATGACGCTGAGCAGGTTTATGCCGAGCTTCCGAACTAATACAGACTAGGACGGAAGTTCTGGTGACCTGCTTCCAAAAAGACGTAAATGACAACCCTGTGGACCTCGACGATCTGATGCCCGACCGACCCCAGCGACAGTGCGGGACCAGGCCGTGCTTTGTTCCGCTGTGCACGGGTCACCGTGAGCCAAGGGGACTCACTGGCAGCTAACAACAACGACATAATAATCTTATTATATTAACATACCTGAAACCACCAAATAAACACCAAAAGGATAAAAATTTAAATTACAAGAATCATATTGGAAACTTACTTAATAGAACATATTTGTTTCTTGGATCTAGACTCTATTTTTGAAATCATACTTTCTCATATTTCCCTGTACTATATATTTCTAATGAACGTAAGGTAGCAGGTCAAACACATCACTAAACAGTTTCAAAACACAGTCTCACTTACTGTGGATTCCAAACTGTCCATCATCGATAACAATTTCACTTTCTAGAATTAAAGGAAAACCGGAAACCTAGTTAAAATCTTGATGTATACAGAATGAACAACTGAAAAATTACTCAATTTAAGCATTTTTAAAAATATTAAATCTAAAATTCAAAAGCAGCCCAATGTGAATAAGCATATTCATTGTAGCCCTCAATAGGAATTCCCTTTTAAGGACACTAGCAAAAAATAATAATTCTCACGCACAATATTACAAGGAATTAAAAAAAAATAAAAAACTCCTCAGAGAAGGGCTCTAGAGGCACTGGGACAGACTTCTATACCCACCAACATACGAGATCATCAGATTGTTTGACAATGATAAGTCCTTCCTGATTTTTCAAACCAAAGGTCTTGGCACAATTAAAATGCTTATTCTTTTGTAGTGCATATTCCGAACTTGTCTAAAACGTCATTCTCCTGAAATCCCAGCTATTTTTTATAACTAGCTAAAAGCTTTACAAACTTACCTGTATAGACAGAGCTGTGAGGAACTACCAAAAATCAGTAAGTGCTAGCACATCCAATTCTAACAGAAATTTCGATCAAATAAGAAAAGCTGAAAAGCCCCATCCCTCTAAGCAAAATATTAATTCTCTTCTCTGATATTTCCCTTCCCTGTTTACTTTAAACATAAGTCTGAAATATGTGTCAAAATAAGTCATAGATTCCCATAAAGATTCTCTGGTAGTTTTTACACAGCTCTTAAATCTGAAAGTGATAGTTCCCAAAGGCATAAAAGAAATCTGCTTTTAAAAGACGAGAAGCAAAATTATCCCACTTCTGATAATAAGAAAATATATTTAACTCCAATATGTTTTAAAATGCAAATTGTTTAAATGTTTAATACCTAATAATTTCCAACCTCAGTGTGGGACTACTATAATTCTAAAGTACACTATCATAAAAACTTTAAATACGCTATCAAAAATATACTAAAATATATAAAAAGAAAATCCAATAAAGAGGATGGAATGAGATATTTGCTTAAATGAGATGTGTCCTTGCTACGGGGTAAAGCAGAAACTCCCACTACTTTCAAATTTGAGTAACCAGCAAGCCATTCATTATTTTTAAATGCTAAGTTTACCTAGAAACTAAAAGATACATTTCAAAACTTTTCAATTTCATTCAATTTACAGATGAATTCAAGTAGGTAAACCAATGTTTGTGAAATGAATTTCAAACTCTAATTTTGGTACAGAAAAAAATTCAAAAATACTTGTATGAAGGAAAATGCCATCTTTAAAAAAACAAGAAAACCACGTGTTAAAAAAATAAAATGATCTGAATATCTCAATTCTAACATAGCCAACAGGGAATTTAAATAAATTAGGAAGAATATACGTCTGCTATAACCAAGAAATTTTTGTTCATTCATACAAGTTCGTTCAAGCATTTATTAGTTAAGGAAAAAAAAAAATTATTCTCTTACTCTTCAAAGTTAAAAATTTAAGAATCTTTGTTTTGGATTAATTCTTTCTGCAAAGTTCTCTAAGCCTGAGCAAATAATCAAATAAAGCCATGGATGCCCAGTTCAAGAAGAACGTGATTTTATAAACTTCCGAGCTGCTCCACATAAAAATAAATATTTCATAAGAAACTAATCTAACCTAAGAAAATAAAAATAACTAGGCAAGCACTTATAACAAAGTTTATAAAGAAGAGCAGTTAAGAACTGTTTAGTTTTGGAAGTAAGATCCACAAAACGCTAAGTGAAATTGGTAGAATGGACAATGCATTGACTTTATACTTTAAAATCAAAATGTATTAAATCCCACTAAGCCCTTGTGCAGCATATTAGTAACTTTATGCATATGCCTCAAACAGATGCAGTTAATGCCCATACCTAAAGGGGTTATTGATCGTGGTTGTAGATGAGTCTCCCACTTGTGAACTATGACTTGACATGGACCACCGATAGTCTGCAATTTAAAAGTTAAACGTCTGCAATAATTTCTTAGAGCTTATTTTCTACCCATGACTCCATTAGCTGTTTGTGGCCTATGTCTTATACTAAATATGAAATCAAGTGATTCATTTTGTTAATCATCAATATTATATGCCAAAAATCAGGACTGTACCAGGTCACAAAACATGATGCGTGCTGGAAGAAAATGAGGGTGAGGCAGTGAAAAAAAAAAAAGATGAACTGGCACACAGAACTGTCTTAAACCCATTCTTTAATGTGTCTGCAATACTCGATTTTTTCAAACAAATTTACATTTTTAACTAAAATTAATTTGGTTGTAAGTTCAAGTTAACATCAAATATCCTTTAAGTTTGGTATGTCAGTAGTCAATGAGGTAACCCTGAATAATGAATTTATTCATTGTCCTCTCCGCAGATAACGCTCCCACTGTTTGAAAAGCCCAAACAACTCTCCATTAGTAGCAATAGTAGGAACATGTACTTCAAGCTCGATTATCACCAGTTATTGAAGGAACTAAAGGGCATGAAGTTACTTATCATATCGAAGAACAGAGGGGAAAAAAACTTGCTGCTGTTAAGAGTTGATTCCAACTCATAGCAACCCTATTTAAGAAGAGTAAATGGGAACCAGGAAGAACACCAGATTTCTCCTACCACACTAACCGGTGTTTCTAAAAAGCAGAAAAAACCCAGAGCTCTCGAGTCTATTCCGACTCATAGCGACCCCATAGAACAGAGTCTGACGAAAGGGGAACTAATACCCAGTTTTCCTATAATGCCTTAGGGTTTATAAATTCATGTAGTGTAAAAATTCCTAATACTGTCTTCAGTTATCAAGTTCCCTTACTAAAAAAAGACTAGTTTTATATGTTGGTGGTAACTCCTACAGTAGTTTAAAAAGAAGAATAAACAACCACCAAAGACTCCCTGAGTATACCTAAAGGACTGACTCCTAATTTTCCTTTGATTATTAAGAAATAATAATTAAAAGTATGTGTCAAAATAAAAATCTTATATTTTTAAAAGCAAATCTTCAAACTGTAACCTTATAAGGTATTTTAATTTTTTCTTCGTTACAGAGTCTCTGTAGAATTTTAATAAAATACAGAGAAGCAATGAGAAAAATAAAAACTACTGATTATAATATCACTTAGGGATAATCACTATCAACATTTTTATGGATAACCTTTGAGTCCTTTTCTATGCACATACTACAGACGCAGTACTCTTAAACAGCCTGGAACATACAAGTTTCTCTCTATATATTGTAAAATATATTGTACATGGCATTAAATACTCTTTTATAACAGTTTATAGGATTTTAATACTGATTATATTTGATAAGTGCCAAATGACAACAAATAAGTGTGTAACAAATTAGGTACATTATTAAGTAATTAAACACAGATAATTCTGCCACTTAAAATGACTATAGGTTAAAATGGTTTTTGCTTTTAATTTGCAAACTTCTGAAGTTTGGAAACTAAAATAGCATTAGCCATTCATTCACATCATTGATACTGGGATATTAAAAGAAGGAAAAGCTCATTTTCTCTAGCTGAATACCTCGTTATTATAAGGGTTCACTTAGGAATTGGTAGACTGGGTAGATTTTTTTTTTAAATGCAAATGTGAAACTGCTCATCTGAAAATATGGTGAATATATTTATTTAATTCTACATCAGCTAGATGTTTTTTACCACAACTTTTTACCTGGCACATGATTTTGAATTTGTGTTTTAAAAACAAAACTTTCTAACCCTCAAAAAATGCACATTTATACATTAAAAATAGGACTAATCTTTCTTAGCAATAATAAGCAGCCAGAAAGAACTAATCTATTGCCTTTCCCTACCCTCCTGTCCCCTCAAAATAAATAAATAAATAAAAACTCTATAAAGATAGTTTGGACCTATAATCTTATAAAAGTTACTAATCAAAAGTGGGTTAAAAAGGGTACCACGAATATAATAAATGCAGGCAGAGATAAAAAGTGGGTAAAGGAAAGGACAGGGATTTTTTTGTTTGTTGGTTTCATTTTAATTCAGGCCTCAGGGGAACTTTACAAAGTGTTGACTATAGTACCTATGCTTAACCATGTAAAAATAGCTGTGTGAATTAACTATTTGGTAGGAAACATATCTTAGCAACAATTTTAACAACTCTAACCAAGGCATCCCCCTTTGGCCAACCCACTCCTCACAACAAAAAACCACCTAGACGTGCACAGGACGGATTATCTGGGCAGCAGACCAAAAGGCTCACTGCGACAGATAACTTACGATTGTGGCTATTAGCGTTCACACTGCCAATTCACGCTGGTTGGTTATGATGTTGAAAAAAAATTAACCAAGTATTAAGACACTCTGGGTTCCCAAAATGTGTTACGATTCCTTTACTGAACTCTAGAACGTAATCTTAAAATTTCAGCTTTACTGAAGTTCTTTAAAAAAAAAAAAAATTAAGATTTGAATATCGGGAAATTTAAAATCTCAGTGATGACTCCAAAATATGTGATCCTTCCTAACCCGCTAACTGCTGTGACTCTGAGATCTGAGAAAAAGAGCAGTTCCGTTCTGCAACAGGCTGCCACGACTTTACGCACTTTGGAGCTAAGTGGAAGGAGGGTCCTTGGGGAAAAAAGTAACAGTATCAGTCCAAGATAACAGTCCATTAATGGTATTGGTAACGTTATTTCACAATTTAGCATATAATAAATCCGATGATTGCGGAAATGTTTTCAAGCATGCATTATTAATAAAAAATTTAAAAACTCACTTGTTTCCCCCCCAAAAAAAAAAAACTTAACAATTGTCAACAGGTAAGACAGGTGTTGTTTTTTTTAACAAACTACCAAGTGAAATAATCAGCTAGTCATATAAAAACACTGATTTCAGATATCATAAAAATATCTATAAATGTAAACTTTTAAAATTTTACTGTTTCCACAATTTTGTAAAAGAAGACCTGAGATCATCTATGATGTCGTTTAAGGCCAGATCTATAGCTATTAAAATCACTATTTTTGATGAGACCAATAAAAACATGGTCATCTAGGAGTGAGTAAAGCAATGAAGCTAGGCTGACAGACATCGCAGAGAAGGTTCAAATCTCAGCCAGCATATGAGTATATAGCATCCAAAAGAATTGTCCTGTGCTATGAATCTATTGTACAAAATGAGAACTCGTTATGCTGACAATGAACAATCACATGCCTATCATCGAGGACCACTCTGTAAAGCTTGTTTCTTTTGTTTAGGGATTAAACAAAAATCAGGGGAAATTAAGAATATAAAAAGTTTGGAATAAATCTAATTATTAATGTTAGCATCTATAAAAATTAGAAGCATAGAAATGTTACTGAAAAATAAAGACCTACTTCCACTGAAATAAAGCAAAAATTTCAAAAACAATATAATTAAAAAGTGGTTAACATTTCATTATGAGAAAACATCTCTCATTCCAGGCACAAGCAAAGGAGGTAGACATGGATCAGAAATGTTCCAATCATATATTAATTTACAAAGTATCTCTGGTGAAGATGTGAAATTAATGGTGATCTACAGACTCATTCCAAGAATACCCACTACTTTCCTTTAATAAGTTTCTATTTTATAAGAGAGCATTTTGCTTTGTAATCTGTAAAATTATCTAAAAATTCAGCACGTGAACAACTTATTTTAATTTCACAAAATGTAAAGGACTGAGTAGTTCTGGAGATTTAAGAGAAAAAGCATTTCAGGGCTCTAACTTCTGAACAAAAAGAAAGATGCCAGATAAAGCAAAGCATGGAAGAGAAAATATGAATGATAGAAGGGACCTTAAATACAGTCAGGTCAGACCCTCGTGAGAGAGCTGAAGTCTAAATGACTTGCCTACGTCCTAAGAAGTTCAGCTTAAGTCCTTTCCAAGTACCATCATCTGGGTGGACTACTTGCAAAAAAAAAAAAATCAATCTTATCTCCCAATTCAGTTTTTTTATGCTGTTATAATTGCTTTGCTATCATTCTTTATGCTTATAAAATATGCATTCCAATAATTTATTTTATCGTTTAAGATTCCTTATACGTCATCTGACAAAGCACAATTGAGACAAAGTTTCACTACATTTCTATTAAAAATTATGTTTCATTTTAAAAGCGCCACCAACTTTCAAAAGCAAAGAAGTGTCACTTTAAGCTGGCATGTGGAAAAAAAAAACAAAAACTCTAGCCATATGCATGGGATTTTATGTAGCTATTTACTCTATTCCATGAAAAACATACTTACCATGGCTGCCCCTGCATCACACGGTACATGTGTACACGATACAGAGTACCTACTTAAAGAAACACACTCACCAACATATACTGTAAACTTTTGCAAGTATTACAAGAGGGGAAAATTGTTTTTTTTACTTTAAGTAGACTTCTTGCCAATTTTTTCAAAAAGGAGTTTTGGACTGGTTTGCTGCTTTTGGTAACATTTTCAAGGAAGAGAAAAAATACTATAGGTTGGCTTAATTTGACCTGTGTTGACAAAAGTCTTACTTTAGAAAACTATACTCATTAATGCTTGTCTTGTCTAAGCGTCCCTCTCCAAGCAAAATTTGGTTGATTTCCCATGCTAAATTTCACATAATAAGACCCTTAAATAAGCTGTTCATGTCATGAGTGCTGATTTATGTATCTATACTCAATTGTCCAATTTATACTGAAGAACACTACACATAACTTCTATGCCAAATGAATGACAGATGCCCTTAAGTCGTTAAAGTGAGACTATTGTCAAGATAAGCCAACACAATGATCAACCACAATGTAATTTAAGTTCAATTACTGAATATTTACAATATATTCTTGGAATAAGAAACGTAATAGGTGCAAAAGACAGCTGAAGTGGGTTGTCAATTTTTTTTCTTTTTTTATAATGGCGGCTAAGAGAATAAATGGGGTAACAGTGGCTGCTTGCGTTTTTCACACGTAACAAGTGTTCACTGACCCCCAAGGGAAATACATTAAAAAAAAAAAAAAAAATCTAACCCATGTTTTGCTTCCTGGACCCCTATTCACATGCAGCCTACGTATGCTCAAAGGTAAAAAATATGAAGGAAAAGAATCCATTCGGCAAGTATCTTTAAAATAAGAGGAAAAGAATCAACTCTTTTTTTTTTTTTTTTTCTAAATACAAGACAATCCCAATATAAAAAAATCATTGTGAGCAAGCAGATTTAATAGTCAAAAGCCTTCAGAAAAGATTCTGGCCTATCAAGACCCTTTTTGAAAAAATCTAACAGGAATCACTCCAATTTTGATAAAAGTTAAACAATGCAACCACTAAGAAATGGCTGCTGTGAAAATATTTAAAAAAGATTACTTGCTTAGGGCCAGCTACATACTTCTCTAAGTGTATTTCCACTGCAAAAGGATTTAAAATCAAAACAAAAAGAAAAATCCTTACAACTGGTCACTAACTGGTTTACAAATGTCACAGAAAATGCACACCCACAGATTACATTTATTTATCATTAAAACCAATTTCATGATAAGAATATTGAAGAATATACTTACTATTAATCTTTTAAAACTTCCATGGCAGACAACATCTGCCTCTGAAGTGGCTACTTCCTTGCTTTTTGATACTAACATGCTATTAATCTAGAGTTATATTTTTGTTATTTAACCAAAACAAACTCATTTTACTTTTGTTTTCAAACTTAAGTTAGTAGCTTTTGAAAGAAATAAGTTTGCTTGAGAAGTTGGAAACTAGATAAAGAAAACATACCTTTGGTTCTAAAAAGCACCCTCTGAAGTAGCGATATTGAACTGATAATCCTCTACTTAGTACAATGGTGGCTTTCCATAACATGCTGAGAGGGGGGAAAAAAGGCAGCAGAATTAACATCAAACTAAAGCGCATAGACTTCAGAGTTCACAAACCCCCTCAAGTTAGGTCTATGACCAATACCATTTATCCATTCCTCCACAAAATTTCATCACAGGCCTGCTCTGCACAAGGCGCTGGGAACACAGTGATGCTCAAGGCAGAAAGAGCCCCACCTTCAGGAAGCTTTCTTTCTTCAGGGGCAGACTGATAAATAACCAAACAAGATACAATTGCAGATCACAGTAATAAGGGCTACTTGACCTTTGTGAAGTTTTGGAGGGACGGCCTCACTGAGAAAAAACTATATGAGCTGAGACCTAAATGATGAGGAGGAAACAGCCAAACAAAGAGCCATAAATACTCCAAGCAGAAAAGCCAAGTAGTTCAAAGGTGGAAGCCAGAGCCAAAATCTTCTCTTGCCTCCCACTTAGCTAGGGATGTTACGTGAGGACAAGGCCTTTGTGTCACGAGTAAGGGATGAACGTGGGCAAGTTACACTCATGTTCCTGACTGTCCCTTGTTCTAACTGCCCTGCCCAGTCTCTGGTCATTTACTCAACCAAGCAATCTGTATCTGTATCATACTTGCTTCAACTCCATGTGTTCCTCTGACCTACGCTATTCTATCAGTAACTAAAGCTTTGACCAAATAGCCACCTGCAGACTAAAGAGTTCATTACAATTTATGACTGTAACTGATTTTCAGCATCAAATCATAAACCAGTGGTACCCAAAGTGTGGTCCCAGCACATCGACATCATCTGGGAGCTTGTTAGAAATGCAGATTATCAGACCCCACACAGACCTGCTGAATCAGAAACTCTGGGAAGTGGCAGCCAGTAATCTGTGTTTTAACAAGTCTTTGGGTGACTCTGATGACCGCTAAAGTTTGAGAGCCACTGTTATAGACCATTACCTAAACATCAATTCAGTAGTTCAGTGAGTCAACGGCAGCTCCAGATACGTTCTTCCATGATACCAGATGGCCACCACTGCTGCCACCCTGGCTCCACCAAGACAGATTTGGGGCATTACCCACACTCTGACTCCATCCTGGGTCTTAAACAAAATATCCATAAGTAGCTGTCACCCATGGTCCTAGCTTTGACAATTAAATGAATCCGGTATCAATAAAATATATATATCCTGGTTCTACCATAGGAGATTCTAATTTCATAGGTCTGGGGTGGAGCCTGGTCATGTGGAGTTTCATAAAACTTCACAGGACATTCAGATGTACATGGCTGGTTGAGAATCAATGCTGTAAAGCAAGGACAGCAAACACTTGGCATATGTGCCCCCCATAAGACTCAGCATCCTTAACACAGGGCTGCAAGCAGGCTGTATCAATTCACAGTTGAAATGAATCTCTGCTATGCTACAAAAAAAAAAAAAAAAGGCAAATTTCTTCCACAAACAATGAGCTAGAGTATATAAAGCAATGGAATTAGTGGAAAACTTTGAAAAATGTGTTGAAAACATGTCTCCTAGGCACTATTTCTCAATCTCCAGGAGCAGGGCCAACACATGCATATTTTTTTAAAAGCCCTCCCCCAAGTGATTCTATGCCCACCACTCCTGGTTATGAACCACAAAAAGAAGACACAGAGAAAGTAAAGCAAATGTCTCTAAGCAAATGTAGCACTGATTAAAAACGAATCAGAACACTGAAGCACAGGGATAATGGGTTTTTGGGACATGGAAGCTCTGCATTAGAGACCCTCCCTGACCTCCCCCTGTTCGTCTCTTCTCTATGCTGGTCCTGATTTGTATCCTTTTTAACAAAACTGTAAACACAGATATAGCAGAGAAAGAAAAAAAGAACCTGAATTGTTCAGTGACTTAAAGACTGGCCATAACCCAATGAAATCCAAGAAAAAACAAGAAAGAAGGGCAGTGAGGTTTATTAATGCATCTGCCTGATGCTGAATCATTCTCATTCTCCCCTAAAATACCAAAAAATCTATAGGCGAACAAAGAAAACCACAAGTGATCCACACTTTCAACATTACCAGGAAAGAATACCGTGACCTTTAAAGTAACTGAAAGTAGAAAAACAAAATTTCAACAGCACTCAAAACCTCAAACCTGTACAGCCAGTAAAGGGAGGTGTAAGAAAGTCCACGAAAAAGAGAGACACAGAGGTCACAGACGCAGAGTACACTGAAAGCCTGAAGAAACACAATTCTAAGACACAAAAATGTTGTCCAAAGACAACCGGATTCTATGTCATCTACCTCCTTTCTTCTTGTGAAGCACTAAGTATTTATCTGCTATATACAAATCAATTGTATTTCAATGTGCATCAGCAATATGTAACATCTGCCCTTGGAAACCCTGGTGGCATAGTGGTTAAGTGCTACGGCTGCTAACCAAAGGGTCGGCAGTTCGAATCTGCCAAGCACTCCTTGGCAACTCTATGGTGCAGTTCTACGCTGCCCCATAGGGTTGCTATGAGTCAGAATCGATTCAACAGCACGGGGTTTGGCCTTTTTTTTTTTTTTTTTTTTTGGTCCCTCAAAGTTAGGAGTTATCTCATTCCATTAATAGCAGTTTGACCAGGCTGGCTGAAATCGACTTAAAGAAAAGTGACAGGGCAGCTCAAGAGTTCAGAGCAGAGGTGTGTTATAGGGACAAGTTCAGAAAGACATGAAGTTTCACTTTGGATGAGAATGGCTGGTCTGAAAAATCAAGTAATAAACAACCACTTGAGGGGAATAAACAAGTCATCCCTCTGTGAAAGACCAGTAAAGAGTATCATACCCCAATAACAATTATCAATAGAACCTTACTTATAAAGCAGCTAAGAATTGACTAAGAAAATGTGTTACACTAATAACAAATAGGAAACAGGGTATTTTATCTGGTTTTTTTTTTTTTTTGGTCTTCTCTTTTTATATAAGAGAGGTCATACAATATTTGTCCTTTTGAGATTGGCTTATTTTGCACAGCATAATGTCTTCAAGTTCTACCCATACTGTAGCATGTATCAAGACTTGATTTTTCCTACCAGTGGAGTAGCATTCCCTTGTATGTATGTACCATGTTTTGTCTGTCCATTCACTTGCATGTATGTACCATGTTTTGTCTGTCCATTCATCTGCTGATGAGCATTTAGGTTGTTTCCACCTTTTGGCTATTGTGAATAGTGCTGCAATGAACGAACATTGGTGTACACATCTCTTTTTGAGTCTTTGTTTTCAAGTCTTTTGGGTATATACATAGGAGTAGAATTGCTGGGTTGTATGGTAGTTCTACTTTAAAAAAAAAAAAATTTTTTTTTTTTTATGGTAGTTCTACTTTTAGGTTTTTGAGGAACCACCACACTGTTTTCCACGGCTGTACAATTTTGCATTCCCACCAGCAACGGGTAAGAGTTCCAATTTTCCCTCATCCTCATCAACATTCGTTATTTTCTTTAAATCTTAGCCATCCTAAACTTGTTGCCGTCAAGTCGATTCCAATTCATAGCAATCCGGCAGAACAGAGTAGAGCTGCCCCATAGGGTTTCCAAGGAGCACCTGGTAGATTCGAACAGCCGACCTTTTGGTTAGCAGCCATAGCTCTTAACCGCTACGCCATCAGGGTTTCCTTAGCTATCCTAGTGGGAGTGCACTGGTACCTCATTGTAGTTTTGATTTGCAACTCTCTGATGGCTAATGACGCTGAGCATATTTTCATGTGTTTGGTGGCCATCTGAATGTCCTCTTTGGTGAAATATCTATTCAAGTCCTTTGACTATTTTACGACTTGGATCTTTTTATTTTTGTTATTAAGTTGTCAAAGTTTTATATATATTTTGGTTATAAGATTCTTGTCAGATACACGGTTTCTAAAGATATTTTCCTAGTCCATAGCTTGTCTTTTCACTTTTTTGGTGAAGTCTTTTGACTCAGCACTTAACTGCCATGCCACCAGGGCTCCTTAGTATGTGTTTTACTCTTGTTACTTTTAATTAAACCATTACTTCAAGAAAATAATTTTATGGGCTGAAACAAAAAGTAATTAGATCTTTTATCAAGAACATGCAATGAGAAGGCAAAAAACCTGAACTTTTTTTTTTTTTAAATAAAAAATAGCAATATAAGACTTATTTAGAAACATGCTGATAAATACCAAAATAGGCAGCCAGGAAGGAGAAGTGCTGGTTTGACAGACGGTAACCAAGGAGCAGAAGAGCCTGAGTTTTCACAACAAATTTTACAAAAACTCTTTCACTCTTTAAATTGTGCACATGGTAACTTTGACAAGTTAAAACTAAAAAAAAAAAACCCAAGGTATTTGAGAAGTCTCTAAATTTATAATCTGGGTGTCACAGTCATTCTGTAACTCAGCATCTCCATGCTCACCTTTCACCTGTCTCGTTCTCTGGGAGAAGAGCCACAGCATTTTGAGGACTCCAATTTCCC
Organism: Elephas maximus indicus; assembly: GCF_024166365.1. Taxonomy (NCBI): domain Eukaryota; kingdom Metazoa; phylum Chordata; class Mammalia; order Proboscidea; family Elephantidae; genus Elephas; species Elephas maximus. The sequence continues at coordinate 44,096,294 of NC_064843.1, forward strand.
AAAGCATCGCAGCTTCCGCATATTGCAAAAACTTCTCCTGAGGAAACAGAACAAGCAGTTACTGTGGAATAAGTAGGAACAGTTCCAATTTTAGTTTTAGGAAGCAAGAAAAGAGCAGTAAATTGTACTAGTTCAACCAGATGAGAAGTTTCCTTTACCAAAGAGGGACCAGCCTCACTGGAGTGCTGCTGTGTGCCCAGGTACCACACTAGCACCTGTGCATTAACACAGCGACACAGAGCTGAGGCCAGAGAAAGGGAGGAGGGCATCTGTTTAACTATTTATTGAGCCACTATCAAGCACATATTGTTGGGCACCAAGAACACAAAGTGACCAAAGCACTGTTCCTGACTTTAAGTTGGCTTCCAACTGAAAAAGCAAAGACTAAATGCAGAGAAGTATTCTAGAGAAACATTAACCAATATTTTCCAGGAACTCAAGCAGTTTATTAATAAGCTGAATATCAAGAAAATTATCAATGGGACAGCAGCAATGTAACAAAAAACCTCAAACCAAAGTCAGATATAGTGGAAAATTTAGTTTTCCTCATTCAAAAAATGACTATCATTTCATCTGAATACTTCTCAGCAGTAGATCTTAAAAACCAAGCTTGGGGTTTATGATTAAGTTTATATAAAAAATTTGGTCTTTATCATTAGTTCCTGAGAGATAAACTGGAATATCCCCAGTGATTAAATTGGCTTTGTTATCTCTAAGGGCTCCAGAATGAACATACTTTATAGGTTATGCTAATGAGGTGACTCAGGTGGGGGCTGGCCAGGCCAGAAAGACTCAGAGCATATCAGCTCACCTTAGGCTGAGGAAGCATGATTCAATCAATCCTGCCTATGTAATAAGGAAGGAGCCCTGACGGCGCAGTGGTTAAGCACTTGGCTGCTAACTGAAAGGTCAGTAGTTTGAACCCACCAGCCTACGAGCGATTCATAGCGCTGCTATAGGACAGAGTAGAACTGCCCCATAGGGTTTCCAAGGTTGTAATCTTCACGGGAGCAGACTGCCACATTTTTCTACCATAGAGGGGTTGGTGGGTTCAAACTGTCCACCTTTTTTTTTTTTTAATAACTTTTATTAAGCTTCAAGTGAACGTTTACAAATCCAATCAGTCTGTCACATATAAGTTTACATACATCTCACTCTCTACTCCCACTTGCTCTCCCCCTCTTGAGTCAGCCCTTTCAGTCTCTCCTTTCTTGACAATTTTGCCGGCTTCCCTCTCTCTCTATCCTCCCATCCCCCCTCCAGACAAGAGTTGCCAACACAATCTCAAGTGTCCACCTGATATAATTAGCTCACTCTTCATCAGCGTCTCTCTCCCACCCGCTGACCAGTCCCTTTCATGTCTGATGAATTGTCCTCGGGGATGGTTCCTGTCCTGTGTCAACAGAAGGTCTGGGGAGCATGGCCGCCGGGATTCCTCCAGTCTCAGTCAGACCATTAAGTTTGGTCTTTTTATGAGAATTTGGGGTCTGTATCCCACTGATCTCCTGCTCCCTCAGGGGTCCTCTGCTGTGCTCCCTGTCAGGGCAGTCATCAATTGTGGCCGGGCACCAACTAGTTCTTCTGGTCTCAGGATGATGTAGGTCTCTGGTTCATGTGGCCCTTTCTGTCTCTTGGGCTCTTAGTTGTCGTGTGGCCTTGGTGTTCTTCATTTTCCTTTGCTCCAGGTGGGTTGAGACCAATTGCTGCATCTTAGATGGCCGCTTGTTAGCATTTAAGACCCCAGACGCCACATTTCAAAGTGGGATGCAGAATGATTTCATAATAGAATTATTTTGAAAATTGACTTAGAAGTCCCTGAAAACCATGTTCCCCAGACCCCCGCGCTTGCTCCGCTGACCTTTGAAGCATTCATTTTATCCCGGAAACTTCTTTGCTTTTGATCCAGTCCAATTGAGCTGACCTTCCATGTATTGAGTGTTGTCTTTCCCTTCACCTAAAGCAGTTCTTATCTACTGATTAATCAATAAAAAACCCTCTCCCACCCTCCCTCCCTCCTCCCCCTCGTAACCACACAAGTATGTGTTCTTCTCAGGTTTACTATTTCTCAAGATTTTATAATAGTGGTCTTATACAATATTTGTCCTTTTGCCTCTGACTAATTTCGCTCAGCATAATGCCTTCCAGGTTCCTCCATGTAATGAAATGTTTCAGAGATTCGTCACTGTTCTTTATCGATGCGTGGTATTCCATTGTGTGAATATACCACAATTTATTTACCCATTCATCCGTTGATGGACGCCTTGGTTGCTTCCAACTTTTTGCTATTGTAAACAGAGCTGCAATAAACATGGGTGTGCATATATCTGTTTGTATGAAGGCTCTTGTATCTCTAGGGTATATTCCTAGGAGTGGGATTTCTGGGTTGTATGGTAGTTCTATTTCTAACTGTTTAAGATAACGCCAGATAGATTTCCAAAGTGGTTGTACCATTTTACATTCCCACCAGCAGTGTATGAGAGTTCCACTCTCTCCGCAGCCTCTCCAACATTTATTATTTTGTGTTTTTTGGATTAATGCCAGCCTTGCTGGTGTGAGATGAAATCTCATCGTAGTTTTAATTTGCATTTCTCTAATGGCTAATGATCAAGAGCATTTTCTCATGTATCTGCTGGCTGCCTGAATATCTTCTTTAGTGAAATGTGTGTTCATATCCTTTGCCCACTTCTTGATTGGGTTGTTTGTCTTTTTGTGGTTGAGTTTTGACAGAATCATGTAGATTTTAGAGATCAGGCGCTGATCGGAGATGTCATAGCTGAAAATTCTTTCCCAATCTGTAGGTGGTCTTTTTACTCTTTTGGAGAAGTCTTTAGATGAGCATAGGTGTTTGATTCTTAGGAGCTCCCAGTGATCGGGTTTCTCTTCATCATTTTTGGTAATGTTTTGTATTCTGTTTATACCTTGTATTAGGGCTCCTAGGTTTGTCCCAATTTTTTCTTCCATGATCTTTATCGTTTTAGTCTTTATGTTTAGGTCTTTGATCCACTTGGAGTTAGTTTTTGTGCATGGTGTGAGGTATGGGTCCTGTTTCATTTTTTTGCAAATGGATATCCAGTTATGCCAGCACCATTAGTTAAAAAGGCTATCTTTTCCCCAGTTAATTGACACTGGTCCTTTGTCAAATATCAGCTGCTCATACGTGGATGGATCTATGTCTGGGTTCTCAATTCTGTTCCATTGGTCTATGTGTCTGTTGTTGTACCAATACCAGGCTGTTTTGACTACTGTGGCTGTATAATAGGTTCTGAAGTCGGGTAAGGTGAGGCCTCCCACTTTCTTCTTCTTTTTCAGTAGTGCTTTGCTTATCCGGGGCTTCTTTCCCTTCCATATGAAATTGGTGATTTGTTTCTCTATCCCCTTAAAATATGACATTGGAATTTGGATCGGAAGTGCGTTAAATGTATAGATGGCTTTTGGTAGAATAGACATTTTTACTATGTTAAGTCTTCCTATCCATGAGCAGGGTATGTTTTTCCACTTAAGTATGTCCTTTTGAATTTCTTGTAGTAGAGCTTTGTAGTTTTCTTTGTATAGGTCTTTTACATCCTTGGTAAGATTTATTCCTAAGTATCTTATCTTCTTGGGGGCTACTGTGAATGGTATTGATTTGGTTATTTCCTCTTCAGTGTTCTTTTTTGATAAAGGGCATCCTTGTCTGGTTCCCGTTCTCAAGGGAAATGCTTTCAGGTTCTCTCCATTTAAAGTGATATTGGCTGCTGGCTTTGCATAGATGCCCTTTATTATGTTGAGGAATTTTCCTTCAATTCCTATTTTGGTAAGAGTTTTTATCATGAATGGGTGCTGGACTTTGTCAAATGCCTTTTCTGCATCAATTGATAAGATCATGTGGTTTTTGTCTTTTGTTTTATTTATGTGATGGATTACATTAATGGTTTTTCTGATATTAAACCAGCCTTGCATACCTGGTATAAAGCCCACTTGATCAGGGTGAATTATTTTTTTGATGTGTTGTTGGATTCTATTGGCTAGAATTTTGTTGAGGATTTTTGCATCTATGTTCATGAGGGATATAGGTCTATAATTTTCTTTTTTTGTAATGTCTTTACCTGGTTTTGGTATCAGGGAGATGGTGGCTTCATAGAATGAGTTGGGTAGTATTCCGTCCTTTTCTATGCTTTGAAATACCTTCAGTAGTAGTGGTGTTAACTCTTTGAAAGTTTGGTAGAACTCTGCGGTGAAGCCGTCCGGGCCAGGGCTTTTTTTTGTTGGGAGTTTTTTGATTACCGTTTCAATCTCTTTTTTTGTTACGGGTCTATTTAGTTGTTCTACTTCTGAATGTGTTAGTTTAGGTAGGTAGTGTTTTTCCAGGAATTCATCCATTTCTTCTAGGTTTTCAAATTTGTTAGAGTACAATTTTTCATAATAATCTGAAATGATTCTTTTAATTTCATTTGGTTCTCTTGTGATGTGGTCCTTCTCATTTCTTATTCGGGTTATTTGTTTCCTTTCCTGTATTTCTTTAGTCAGTCTAGCCAATGGTTTATCAATTTTGTTAATTTTTTCAAAGAACCAGCTTTTGGCTTTGTTAATTCTTTCAATTGTTTTTCTGTTCTCCAATTCATTTAGTTCAGCTCTAATTTTTATTATTTGTTTTCTTCTGGTGCCTGATGGATTCTTTTGTTGTTCACTTTCTATTTGTTCAAGTTGTAGGGACAGTTCTCTGATTTTGGCTCTTTCTTCTTTTTGTATGTGTGCATTTATTGATATAAATTGGCCTCTGAGCACTGCTTTTGCTGTGTCCCAGAGGTTTTGATAGGAAGTATTTTCATTCTCGTTGCTTTCTATGAATTTCCTTATTCCCTCCTTGATGTCTTCTATAACCCAGTCTTTTTTCAGGAGGGTATTGTTCAGTTTCCAAGTATTTGATTTCTTTTCCCTAGTTTTTCTGTTATTGATCTCTAGTTTTATTGCCTTGTGGTCTGAGAAGATGCTTTGTAATATTTCGATGTTTTGGACTCTGCAAAGGTTTGTTTTATGACCTAATATGTGGTCTATTCTAGAGAATGTTCCATGTGCACTAGAAAAAAAAGTATATTTTGCAGCAGTTGGGTGGAGAGTTCTGTATAAGTCAATGAGGTCAAGTTGGTTGATTGTTGTAATTAGATCTTCCGTGTCTCTGTTGAGCTTCTTACTGGATGTCCTGTCCTTCTCCAAAAGTGGTGTGTTGAAGTCTCCTACTATAATTGTGGAGGTATCTATCTCGCTTTTCAATTCTGTTAAAATTTGATTTATGTATCTTGCAGCCCTGTCATTGGGTGCATAAATATTTAATATGGTTATGTCTTCCTGATCAATTGTCCCTTTTATCATTATATAGTGTCCTTCTTTATCCTTTGTGGTGGATTTAAGTCTAGAGTCTATTTTGTCAGAAATTAATATTGCTACTCCTCTTCTTTTTTGCTTATTGTTTGCTTGATATACTTTTTTCCATCCTTTGAGTTTTAGTTTGTTTGTGTCTCTAAGTCTAAGGTGTGTCTCTTGTAGGCAGCATATAGATGGATCGTGTTTCTTTATCCAGTCTGTGACTCTCTGTCTCTTTATTGGTGCATTTAGTCCATTTACATTCAGGGTAATTATAGATAAATACGTTTTTAGTGCTGTCATTTTGATGCCTTTTTATGTGTGTTGTTGACAATTTCATTTTTCCACATACTTTTTTGTGCTGAGGCGTTTTTCTTAGTAAATTGTGAGATCCTCATTTTCATAGTGCTTGACTTTATGTTAGTTGAGTCGTTACGTTTTTCTTGGTTTTTATCTTGAGTTATAGAGTTGTTATACCTTTTTGTGGTTACCTTATTATTTACCCCTATTTTTCTAAGTAAAAACCTAACTTGTATTGTTCTATATCGTCTTGTATCACTCTCCATATGGCAGTTCATTGCCTCCTGTATTTAGTCCCTCTTTTCGATTATTGTGATCTTTTACCTATTGACTTCCATGATTCCCTGTTATGTGTATTTTTTTTTTAATTAATCTTAATTTGTTTGTTTTTGTGATTTCCCTATTTGAGTTGATATCAGGACGTTCTGTTTTGTGACCTTGTGTTGTGCTGATATCTGATATTATTGGTTCTCTGACCAAACAATATCCTTTAGTATTTCTTGTAGCTTTGGTTTGGTTTTTGCAAATTCTCTAAACTTGTGTTTGTCTGTAAATATCTTAATTTCGCCTTCATATTTCAGAGAGAGTTTTGCTGGATATATGATCCTTGGCTGGCAGTTTTTCTCCTTCAGTGTTCTGTATATGTCGTCCCATTCCCTTCTTGCCTGCATGGTTTCTGCTGAGTAGTCAGAACATATTCTTATTGATTCTCCCTTGAAGGAAATCTTTCTTTTCTCCCTGGCTGCTTTTAAAATTTTCTGTTTATCTTTGCTTTTGGTGAGTTTGATGATAATATGTCTTGGTGTTTTTCTTTTTGGATCAATCTTAAATGGGGTTCGATGAGCATCTTGGATAGATATCCTTTCGTCTTTCATGATGTCAGGGAAGTTTTCTGTCAGGAGTTCTTCAACTATTTTCTCTGTGTTTTCTGTCCCCCCTCCCTGTTCTGGGACTCCAATCACCCGCAGGTTATCCTTCTTAATAGAGTCCCACATAATTCTTAGGGTTTCTTCATTTTTTTTTAATTCTTTTATCTGATTTTTTTCCAGCTATGTTGGTGTTGATTCCCTGGTCCTCCAGATGTCCCAGTCTGCATTCTAATTGCTCGAGTCTGCTCCTCTGACTTCCTAGTGCGTTGTCTAATTGTGTTATTTTATTGTTAATCTTTTGGATTTCTACATGTTGTCTCTCTATGGATTCTTGCAACTTATTAATTTTTCCAGTATGTTCTTGAATAATCTTTTTGAGTTCTTCAACAGTTTTATCGGTGTGTTCCTTGGCTTTTTCTGCAGTTATCCTAATTTCATTTGTGATATCATTAAGCATTCTGTAAATTAGTTTTTTATATTCTGTATCTGATAATTCCAAGATTGTATCTTCATTTGGGAAAGATTTTGATTCTTTTGTTTGGGGGGTTGGAGAAGCTGTCATGGTCTGCTTCTTTAAGTGGTTTGATATGGATTGTTGTCTCCGAGCCATCACTGGGAAACTAGTTTTTCCAGAAAATCCGCTAAAAAAAAAATGCAGTCAGATCCCTATCAGAGTTCTCCCTCTGGCTCAGGCTATTCAGATGTTAATGAAGCCGCCTGGGGAGGGTGGGGGAGGGAACAGAGAGATAGGAGAGTAGCACCTCAGAATATAGCCAGAGTTGCTTGTCTTGCTTGGAATGACTATTATATCTGAGATTCCTGCGGCGCGTCGCCTATGTGTGCTGGCTGTGTGGAGATTGCCCCCGGGGGGTCTGGCCCGCTGGAGTCATGGTCAGATCCTCCGCTTCCAGCCCCACGCCCAGCGTCAAGGCTCCCCTACTGGGACGGTGCACTCTCGACTCCAAAATCAGTTGCTGCCTCCCGGGGAATTCTCGTCCCTCCAGCGGCGTGGCCGTGCTGCCTCCGAGAACCAGTTGGGCCTCCTCCCGGGGTTAGTTCAGATGGGTGGAGCAGCTCCCCGTGCTTGTGCCGTAACCGAGTGTCCCGGCTGGGATGCTGTTCTCCCCGCTCCAATACCAGTCGCTGCCTCCCGGGGACTTCACCTACCGGCTGCGTCCCACGCTGCCCACGCGACCCGGCTGGTCCCCTTCCGGGGTTAGTTCAGGGGGGTGGAGCAACTCTCCGTGTTTATGCCGTACCTGCGTCCAGTCCAAATCCCTGCGGGACGGTTCCCTGGCTCGGACGCTGCTCTTTCTGCTCCAAGACCAGTCACTGCCTCCCGGGGACTTCTCCTACTGGCTGCGTCCCACGCCGCCCGTGGAACCGGCTGGTCCCCCTCCCGGGGTTAGTTCAGAGGGGTGGAGCAGCTCTCTGTGCTTGTGCCGTACCTGACTGGTATGCTGGCTCCAGGCTCTGGAAACAATCGCTGCTTCCCCGTATTAGTTCGTTTTCCGTCTCTAAATCTGTGTTTGTTGTTCAGGGTTCGTAGATTGTTATGTATGTGATCAATTCACTTGTTTTTCCGTGTCTTTGTTGTAAGAGGGATCCGAGGTAGCGTCTGCCTAGTCCGCCATCTTGGCTCCGCCTCCACAGTCCTCCTGGGAATCCTGGCTCTGAATGCAGTCCCTGTGACCACAAGCACTCTTGCAGATTTGGCTTGGTCTGTTGGCCTCCAGAGTCAAGGCTGGGGTCAAATGAAAGAGCCCCTAGACCATCAAAAGCTATTTCCAACGTCCAGCTGGGAGATCTGAGCAGCGCGGGCACGGGCTCGTCTGCGGTACGGCTGCTGGCGCGGGCCGAGTTTGCAGCAGCCGTAAAGTGGGAGGAGCGGCGCGAACCCTTGCCCCCGCTGCAGCCTGGGCGCCTCCGCCGCGAGCGTCCACTGTCCACCTTTTGGTTTGTAGCTGAGCACTTAACCACTGCGCCACCAGGGCTGTAACATGTAATGAGACCCCAGTAAAGTCTCTGGACACAGAGGTTCCATGGGCTTCCTGGTTGGTGATAGACATGGATGCACATGGAGGGCAACATATCCTTTTTGGGACATAGACGCTCTGTGTTGGGAACCTTCCCAGACCTCGCCGTATGGGTCTCCTCATTTAAACCCTTTTTACTATAATAAAACTATAGTCCTAAGTATAGCACTTTCCTGAGTTCTGTGAGCCATTCTAGTGAATTACCAAAGCCAAGGAAGTTGTGGGAGCCAGCAGGTCAGAAGTGAGCGGGGCCCTGGGAACCCCTGAGGCTTATGGCTGACTTCTTAAGGGAGTAGTAGGACACCCCCAAATTTGTACCCAGCAGGTCAGAAGTGACAGTGTTATGGGGCCTTCAAGCTTGCGGCTAGTGCCTGAAGTCTCGCGCAGACTCAGCAGTCTGAAGGACTGTGCCCTTTAACTTGAGATCTAATCTAGCTCAAGCAGTTAGGATCAGAGGAAGACGTCTGCATGTGTAATTGGGAACAGAATGAAACAGATATGAATTGGAACTGAACTGAATTGAATAGATAGACTGCATTGATTTCCCTTACACCAACATATAGCTACCACCTACACATGTTAAGTTTTGTATATTTAACAGATCTACAACTTCTTGGATATAGGCATGCAGAAGTCTTTGACTTATATGATGACACACTCAGAATTCATATAATCAAAATTCAAAAAGAAAAAGATAATGAATTGAGGCCAGTTACAAAATATAAGATGAACACCTCCACACTCTGAGTGCAGCTTGGCTTTCAAGCTTTGGGTACTGCTCTACTAAGACTAGAATTGTATGAGCATTTTATAAGCTCAGGCCATCTAAAACTTAACTCAAAATATGCTATTATTCAGAATTTTTCAGAGGTCTCATTACATGTATGTGAAACATAAGATAGTTAAATATAGAGATTTCACATCAAAATACTCACCAATCCATTAATGTAACCAGATTTTTTTTTCCTGGTAATTAACTTAGGCTAATTAATTATTTAGATAATCATTCCTGATTAAAGGAAAAAAAAAAGAGAGAGAGAGAATGGAGCTAAATACCAAACCTATTGCCATCAAGTCGACTCTGACTCCCAGAGACCCTCCAGGACAGAGCAGAGCTGCCCCACAGGGCTTCCAAGGCTGTAATCTCTATGAAAGCAGGCTGCCACATCTTTCTCCCACGGAGAGGCTGGTGGGTTTGAACAGCCAACCTTTGGGTTAGTAGCTGAGCACTTAACCACTGTTAAGTACAAAGCACAAATATTCATTTCCAAGACTGCGTATGTTGCTATTCAATAGTCTCAGGCTCCTAGCTCCCAAAGTACCCATACCCATCGCCGTTACCTCAATTCTCACTCATAGCAGCCCCATAGGACGGGGAGAACTGCCCCATAGAGTTTCCAAGGCTGTAATCTCTAGAGGCAGATTGCCACATCTTTCTCCCGAGGAGCAGCTGATAGGTTTGAACCACCGACCCTTCAGTTAGCAGGTGAATGCTTAACCACTGCGTCACCAGGGCTCTCTTCCCAAAGTATACATCATCATACAGTCACTAATTTGGGCCGATTACACTTCCATCTCAAAGCAGAATCTCACTAGAATGTTTTCATGGAGTCATTATTACTCGTTCCCACAAAAACAGGAGGCTACTGGAAAAAGTGAAACTTGGGGGTCGGTGGCCCACTGTGCTACTACAGGTGTTCCCACATTTTACCAACTCCCGTCTGCTATGTTACTTTGTCTTTTGCTGATTTCCTAGGAATTCGGTTTCTCTGAGGAAAAAAGAAAATATTGTTTTTGTTTACTAGGACAGATTTTCTTTAATTGGCCCTCACTTATAGGAAAGTATGAAGACTAGGGTACTAACTTAAAAATGTGCAACCAGCATCCTCACATACTCTTTTTTTTTTTTTAATGCACTTTTTTTTCCTTTTTTAGAGCAGTTTTAGGTTTACAGGAAAACTGCCCAGAAAGTAAAGTTTTCATACGCCCCTCTCCTCCTCAGATACCCTGTTATGAATCAAATTGTGTCCCCTGTAAAATATGAGTTGGAATCCTGACCCCTATACCTGTGGATGTAATCCCATTTGGAAATGGGCTTTCTTTGTCATGTTAATGAGGCCATTTCAGCCTTAAACCTATTTGCTTTTTAGATATGAAAAGAGCACATTAGGCACAGAGAAGGAAGCAGGAAAGGAGGGGAAGATTCATGCCCCCTGGAGATCATCAAGAAATCAAGGAACACCAGGTTTACTAAACTGAAAGACATCTTCCCTAGAGCCAGGGCCCTGATTTGTGACTTTTGGACTCCTAAACTGTGACAAAATAAATTTCTGTTCTTTAAAACCACCCACTTGTGTTTCTGTCACAGCAGCACCGGCAAACTAAGACACACTCCTTTCTGCCATCATCAACACTTGCATTAGTGTGGAACATATTCTTTTTCTTTCCTTCCACCTCTCCCCTCAATGGCTCCCACTTCACCCCTCTGTTCCACTCTCTTCCCACATTCAGCAGACAGCAATTCCTCTAGCCACTATAAGGAAACTAAGATGACAGTGGATGAGGGGAAAGCCTCTCCAACGTCCCGTCCCTGTCCCTCTACCTCTTCTTTCCCACCTACAGATTCATCTACATTCACATCCACCATTATCTCCTTCCCTCTAGTCTCTGAAAACAAGTGTCTGCCCTCACCAAGCTGACCCTTCTGTGGCCAGCTCTGAGGTCAGTCCATTCACTGACACAGCCAGCTCCTTCTGGCTTAAACTGCCTGCCTACAACTCTGCAGTCTTCTCTCTGCAGAGGAGGCCACACGCTGGACAGAGGCAGGCATTTGACCCAAGGGAGCCAATCCACCGAGTGATTAGCAATCTTCAACCTGTAGAATCCTACCCAGAGATGGAGGTGTACCAAGCCGTCTAGGCTAAGAATTTGAACTTGGGCACTTGGAGATACACACACACACACACACACACACACACACACACACACAACTGTGTTGGTTGCTAGAACAAAAACACTGGATATAGAATGAGTTAACTTGTTCACCCTTTGAATATATATCTGCTAAGTCCCTGCTCTGAGCCAGGCACCATGCTAGGTGTAAGAATTCAGCATAACAAGGCAAGGTCCTATTCTCATAGACTTTACAATCTGTCCACAAACAAAATTAGCCAGACAGTTCTATAAAAACCGTAAGAGATGCCACAAAGCAGTGCTAGGATCCTGAAGGAATTTCACAGGGACCCTAACCTAGCGGAAAGTGGGAGGCTCGTGTAGGGAAAGTTAAGGGTGGGTCCACAGATGTCGGCAAAGGGAACAGAATTTGAGAAGGGCCCACAGGAGGAAGAAAGGGGGGAAGGAATGCAGCAGATATGAGGAACAGAAAAGGATCAGCATAGCCAGGCAGAGTGGATGGTGCAAATGGTTTGTACTTGGCTCCTAACTGAAAGGTTGGTGGTTTGAATTCACCCAGAGGCAACGCAAAAGATAGGCCTGGCGATTCGCTTCTGTAGGGTCACAGCCAAGACAACCCTGTGGAGGCAGTTTTACTCGGAAGCACATGAGGTCACCACGAATTGGAATCGACTTCACAGCAACAGGTTGTTTATAGCCAGAGTATATTAAACAAGAATGGACATGACCCAGGTACACGCCTTTTCATAGCAAATTCCTTTAACTTAATTATGAGGTTGTGAAAATGAGTTTTTAAATTCCCAGTACACACTACTAAAGGTGAAAAGATAATTACAGTAAAACCGTGGTAGCATAGTGGTTAAGTGCTATGGCTGCTTAACAAAAGGTCGGCAGTTTGAATCCACCAGGCACTCCTTGGAAACCCTATGGGAGAGTTCTACTCTGTCCTAAAGTGTCGCTATGAGTCAGAATTGACGCAACAGCAATGGGTTTTTTTTTTATCTTATACTAAAATTATTTCATGCTGTCTTAATAAACCCAAAAAACCAAACCCACTGCCGTCGAGTTGATTCCGACTCATAGCGACCCTATATAGGCAGCAAAAAATATAAGCAGCCAAGTCATATTAGCCAAAAAATTCACCAGCTTCTTGCACTAGCAAAAGTTCCCTCATTTTCCTGTACTTAAAAATCATAGCCAACCATCTTGTCCTATCCAAATTTAAACAAACTCATAGCTCTCTTGGAAAATACGAGAATTAAGAGGCTATTTGGGAAGATTTTTGTTTGTTTTTCCTTGAGTTTACCATGCTCTGAGCACATTTCTGACATTCAGGTAAGGCCTAAAGATATTGTCCCATAAAATTTAGGCCCACTTTTGTCTCTAGTAACAACTGTATATTTAAGATAATCTGGATAACAAAAATGCTAATTTTTTTAAAGTAAAATTTTACAGTACCTGGAAAAAGAGTTCCTCTTATTTCAAAGGTAACCTGAGAAGGTGTCATTCTGATGGTTTTGTTTTTGGATGTCGTGCTAGGAAGAAAAAAAAAATTGTCATTTACAGTATATGAAATTATGAGCTCTAAACATTTATCATCAAGAAACAAGCTAAAAAGAAAATGAATCTCAACTATGAGAAAAATATTAATTCCAGAGTCCTTATATATAAACTGACTGCATTACTTGAGAAGTACCCAGCAAGTTTTAGGATGTAATGTTACCAACCTACTTCTGTAAAAATGTGTAAACCAGAAATACCACAAAACAAAAAAAGTCCATACTTTTTATTTTTAAGGAGTCAAGGTTCTCTAATCACATACTTTCTCTTCTGATAAGCAGCTATTCCAAATTCAACCTTCCCAACTAGGCTCATGTCATGAAGGAAAGAAAAACTATAGTTAGGAAAAAGCTTAACTCAAGAAAGAATTTCTACTTTAATAACAAGATATCAGTTGAAACAACTAAGAACTTAAGTACTGCCCACTGAAACAAACTAGCCATGTTTTGCAACAAGTTTGAGAATCTGCTTCTAAGATACAATGTTAAAGTTCTCTTCTCCACACAAATCACTCTTTTCAGACTTTCTCTTTTTTTAGCCGTAGGACCACCATTACTCCAGTTCTACAATCTCAAGTCTAGAATCTTGACTCTACTGTCTATTACCAAGCTCTTTTGATTCTATCTAATTGATTGTATGCCCATATTTTTCTTTCTGAAGTTATCAACTGCATTCAAAACCAAAAGTCTCCTACCTATATTTTGGCTTCTCTCTCTCTTCCCAGTAATACATTTTATGTCAATTAGAATATTCTTCCTCATGTCTCTGGCTTGGAATCACTTTGATTTACTTACAGAAGTCTAAACCCCTAAGTCTTTGAGATCCTTTACCACTCATCCCCATTTTCTCTCTAGCTAAATGTTCAATTCTTGTCTTTCCCAGTCAAAGGAATCTATTTGCCAACACCTAATTTAAGTACCTAAGGAAGACAGGAAATGGATAAAACAAATACGATACCAATTCTCAAGAGGATTATATAATTTACATAGACAAAGAACACATACTCCACAGAAGGGCACATCATATTCTATATAACATCTCCACACCAAAATCAAACCACTTGTTGTTAACTCCTGGTGACTCCTTGTGTTGCAGAGTAGAACTACTACTCCATAGGGTCTTCTAGGCTGTGACCTTTCAGAAACAGACTGCCAGCGTTGTCTTCTGAGGGGCCTCTGGGTGGATTCCAGAGGTTAGTAGTTGAGAGCTTAACTGTCTGTGCCATCCATAACTTCTCCAATTCCCCCCCAAATTTTCCCACCCCAATCCACCAGTGTTCCTAAAAGAATTCCAATCATGTCTTGACTCTACATCATTTCCATAAATTCCCCCAGTTTAAATTTTGTTTATTTACATTTGTACATTACTTTATAAAGAATCCTAAAAAAAGCAAATCATTTTATTTTCCCTTTGCTCCCTCTCCTCCTCCCCCTAACACATGCAGAACTCTCCGATGGCCCTTTAATGAACACTGCTACTCACAGTTAACCACAAGTCCTAGCCAAGGGAGACAGATCAACCAACAGCAGTGGTTCTCAACTGGAGGCAACTCCCAACCTCCCCCCATCAGGGGATGACTGGTAAGTCTGGAGACATTTTTGGTTGTCACACCTGGGGGTAATGCTACTGGCATCTAGTGGGTAGAGGCCAGGGATGCTGCATAACACCCTACGATGCACAGGAAGCCCTCCACAAATAATAATTCAGCTCTAACTGTCAATAGTGGTGAGGCTGAGCCACTTTGATCTACGATAGCGACCCCCAAGGGGACGGAGGGAACTGCTGTGAGGATCAAGAGAAATGTAACTTGGCACAGTGCCAGCCACTGGGTCCGAGTGCAACATTAGCTATAAATTATGCATCAACACATTTACATCAATAAAATGTAAATGTTAAATATACATTAAACAAGGCCATCCCTTAACACAGTTTCATGTTTACTTGTACCATTTCAGTTAGAAAACCCAAGACCATGTGCTGGAGAGAATCCAGTCCTCGATCAAACTAATTTCCAAGACACTTTAATCTACTTTCTGTGTCTAAGAGTAATCACGATCTAGAATTGGCAGACGTTCAACCATTTCAGGAGGTAACATGTGATCAAGAACCAATGGTGCTGAAGGAAGAAGTCCAAGCTACACTGAGGACACTGGTGAAAAACAAGGCTCCAGGAACTGATGGAATGCCAACGGAGAGGTTTCAACAAATGGGTGCAATGCTGTAAAAGACACTGTCTATGGCCAACTGACTGGAAGAGATCCATCTTTGTGCCCATTCCAAAGAAAGGTGGTCCAACAGAATGTGGAAACCACTGAACAATAGCATTAATATCATATGCAAGCAAAATTTTGCTGAAGACAATTCAAAAATGATTGCAACAGTACGTGGACAGGGAACTGCCACAAAGTCAAGCCGAATTCAGAAGAGGATTCAGAACAAGGGATATCACTGTTGATGTCAGATGGATTTTGAGTGAAGGCAAAGAATGCCAGAAAAGATGTTTACCTGTGTTTTACTGACTATGCAAAGGCACAGGACTGTGTGAATCATAACAAATTGTGGATAACATTGTGAAGAATGGGAATTCCAGAACACTTAATTGTGCTCATGAGGAACCTGTACATGGACCAAGAGGCAGTCACTGGAGCAGAACAAGGTGATACTGCATGGCTTAAAATCAGGAAATGTGTGCATCAGGATTCTATCCTTTCACCATATCTATTCAATCTATATGCTGAGCAAATAATCTGAGAAGCTGGACTATGCGAAGAAGAGCAAGGCATCAGCATTGGAAGGAGACTAACAATCTGCAGATGACAAAATCTTGCTTGCTGAAAGTGAAGAGGACTTGAAGCACTTACTGATGAAGATCAAAGACCACAGCCTTCAGTATGGATTACACCTCAACATAAAGAAAACAAAAATCCTCACAACGGGATCAACAAGCAAAATCATGATAAATGGAGAAAAGATTGAAGTTGTCAAGGATTTCATTTTACTTGGATCCACAATCAACAGCCATGGAAGCAGCAGCCAAGAAATCAAACAACGTATTGCATTGGGCTCAAATATGATGATTGTGAGGATGGTGCAGAATTGGGCAGTGTTGCAATCTGTTGTACACAGGGTCACCTAGAGTCAGAACTGACTTGACCGCACCTAGCAGTAACATTTAAAGCACATACATCTAGCACATCCAGCAGTGCAAACCAAAAAACCCGCTGCCGTCAAGTCGATTCTGAGTCACAGTGACTTTACGGGACAGAGTAGAACTGCCCCATAGAATTCCAAGGAGCAGCTGGTAGATTTGAACTGCTGACCTTTTGGTTAGCAGCTGAGTTCTTAACCACGGTACGTACCCCCAGTGCTCTTATCTAAATCCAAAAATAGCTCTAGCCTGCTACTCCCTTCACTGACCTATAGTTATCTGAATATCTTAGTAGTTCTCTTTTAACATGGCGTCTGATAATTTGAGAACAAGAGTACAAATGTTTCCTTTTCTAATAGACAAAATGGTTCACAGAAGCACTGCAATCTTCCATTTAATTTCAAATATCTACATCACATCAAGAAAAAAATCTTAAGGCTAGCAAAAAAAAAAGCTTGACTTTGAAGTTGCTGAGTTAATTTTACAAGACAGCAAAAAGCACCATTATCCAGCAAAACTGCTAAATAACCAGTCTCAACCTATAACCTGTACTTTAACCCAGGATCTACTGCTGTAGTTCTCAACTACCTCACCCACAGAATTACGTAGTTGGTACTCAACTATTTGTTGATCAATTTAAAATAACTATTTTAATCGATTTTTAGGGAAATCAGGCGTAATTATTCCTATGTACTAAAATCATCAGCCGGTACAAAATTGTCTCTAGATTTCTACTGCATTAAGACAAATGGGAAACTTACCTAAACTTAATCTAATTGCAACGAAATCAACTAAAACTGAGCCTTTCATTCTTAAGGTTGTTTATCAAAGTGGCTGCAGTCACTTGGCTGTAAAAAGCTGCAGTAAACATACTATGCAAAGCTGTATAGGCAAACACAAAAACACCCCAAAACATATCCCCAAAATTCAACAAGGCATCATCTTCCACTTGGACTGCCAAAACCCAAATAATCTGGTTTAATTTTCAGCCCCCAAAACTTAATACCATTCCAAATATAAGTCTGGGGGAGGGGTGCTGTTCTCATGGCAGTTTACTGGATCATGGACCGAGGCCAAAATTCTGGTGCAGGATTGAAGCATACGATTTTGGCACCAAGCTACCACCAAAACAGTAGTGACAAAGTAAAATCCTACTCTGTTTTGTGACACAAAATTTACACAACCCCTACATTTTCCCCTCTGCCAAACGAGCAAAAAGCATGACAACCTGGAGTGGGGAGGTCTTCCAGATATACGTAAAATAAGAATATTTACGTGCCCAAGCTGACTGCACACATAATTTAAACAACTCACCTATTACCTCAAGTATAGACTACACTTCTTGAGAGAGGTTTTTGGTTTTATTTTATGTAACCTCCATTTTGTGCTTCTTGAAGATAAAGATTAAGCAGCATTCTCACTGGAGACTGAGTATCATTTAACACTATTTTAAAGAGACTCAAGCAACTACCAAAAAATGACATTATAATTTACATTAAAAAATACTTCACAGTTTATACTACCTAGCAAAATAATTTTCACTCTATTATTTTTGTCAAAAAACAAAAAACTTTGCCAGTGCATGGCCTTACTGGTTGGGGGAAGAAAGGGAGATTTAAGCAAACCAAGGGTACAGGAACATTTAGTAAAGAGCTCAATTGAAGTCAGTAGATATTTTTAGCTAAAGCAATTTTTTTTTTTGACCAAAGAAAACAGCTCTCAGTTTTCCTTCAAAATTTTTCAAAGAAAAAAGCTGTTTCCAATTCTCCTTAGTATTTCCTAGAGCCCCAGAGATTTGATCCTCACAGCCAACTATCAAAAAGGAATATATGAGATGCCTACATTTCCCAGAGTTGATTTTCTTCTCATCTTGGTAAAGGTTAATTATGGCCCCATTATTCTGACCCCAGGACCCTAGGTGGCACACACTAGCCAAAAGGCTGGTGGTTAGAACCCACTCAGAGGCACCACAGAAGACAAGCCTGGCCATCTGCTTCTGAAAGGTCAGAGCCTTGAAAACGACTCTGCACCAATGGGGTCGCCATGAGACCGAATCAACAACAGGGTGACTAGCAATAAACAGTTCTGGTATATTTTCACCAAATTGTAAGCAAACATCAATGCATTTTTTAGTGAGACAGCCTTTCTACAGTAGATTTCGCTACGCCAACTTAATTCTTTCATCAACTTTCTACACAACGCAGCAAGACTGTTTCCAAATGTTTTCCATCCCATTTTTAGTTTGCTATTATGTTCACAGGGATCAGTTTTTTTCTTTAAGTTATACACAAAGATCTGATTCATCAACCTACATTTTGTACATATAAAATTTCACTGTCCTCTGCCGCCGTGAGATTTCTTTGTGGTCATTATTACCCTGAATCCAACCTCTGCTGATTCAAATTTTGTCTAGAATATTGGTTCTCATTATTTAAGTCAAGAACCAATTCAACTACATGTAATTTCACCTCAGTTGGCTTCATTTTGTGTGATTTGTATCAGGAATGTGACGAGGTGGAAACAAGGCTGCTAGCTTGTATTTACTTCTTGGCACACTCAAAATTGTCACACATGTTGCAAGATGGAGAAACATGAAAGGATAGAAGAGTGGGCAGAAGCTGGGCAGAAAACTGGGAGTTGGGAGAGAGAAGAGTTTGAACAAAACATCCTCAAGTCCGATTAGCCTGCTAGGTTCTCTCAGTTCCTCTATGCTGCTGCTCCATCAGACTTAAAGCCTGCTTCAAGGTCAATGAATTCCACAATTCACGACTGGGGTTGGCTTCCTTTAGAGCTGGGCAACGGGGTAAAAGGAAGGGACTGATGTCGCCTCCGAGTCTTTGTCCCAGAGGTCCTCAGAGCACTGTGAAGAGCTTCAGAAAAAGTAGGACTTCGGAGAGAAGGGGGCAGCTGTCTGAGAATTGTATCGAGGGCACCGGAACCTTTCCCTAAAACAGTGAGCACTTAGGTTTCTTGCAGTAACTTAGTTACACAAGCATGTTCTAGACGACGCGCTTAGGCAATGTCAGAAAACCAGCAGCTGTCAAAGCGCTGTGACTTCCTCAGGGATAACTCGGGGTAGAGGAACTGGGCGAGCGCAATGCTCTGGGGACGGGGCACCCGGAGGGGTCTCCCTGCCTTCTTGGTTTCTGTGCTTCTTGCTCCTGATATGCCCGTGGTGGTCCCGTCCTCCATGCCTATCTGCCTAAAGTATTTCCCCTGTTTACAGATAACCGCGCGCCAGGCGGTGCCGCGGAGCCCTGGCGGCAAACAATGAGCCGAAGACGTGCTCCCCAGCGGCTGCCGGGCGAACGTCTAGGCCGCGGTGTCCCCGCGGGCGGCCCCTGCCGGGCAGCTGACCCGCCGCCGCTCGCCCCCAGCGCCCGCTGCGCCCGCCCGCACGCCCGCCCGCTGCGCCCGCCCGCACGCCCGCTGCGTCCGCCCGCTGCGCCCGCCCGCTGCGCCCGCCCGCACGCCCGGGCCGCCCTGACAGCCGGTCGCCACGTGAGCCGCAGCCCGCCCTCCCGCCGCTCACCTGCCGGCTCCGCGGGTCCGCGCCTCCGCGCCGCCGCAGTGCCCGACAGCGAGGGCTGCGGGCCGAGGGGCCGAGGTACCGGCGCCCGCCGTCCCGCCTCGCCAGCGCTCCCCCAGGCGGCCCGCGGCGGCGCCGAGCGACAGGAAGCGGCTCCGCTCAAAACCGGTTTCAGCTGCTCCAGACCAAACCGCCAGGCCACCCGGCGGGGCGGGGCCGACGGGCGGGAGGGGCGGGGCCGACGTCACGCCCGGCGCGGTGCCGGCCAATCGGCGGCCGCGAGTGGGGAGGGCGGGCCCGCGCGTTCCTGGAAAGGCCGGCGGCGCGGCGGGGCGTCCGCAGCATCCTGCCTCCGGCTGTCTGGAGGAGCCGGCTGGAGCTGTCAGCGGCGCCCGCGCGGAGGACGCCTGGCCGGGGTCGTAGAAGCAGACCTTGGTCTCCACAGTCGCCTGAGGGACAGCCACGTGTGGAGGCGGGAGCTGCGATCCTAAATTGCCGTTTTTCACGCTTGAAAACCAGGGAAATGAGCAGGACTTTGGGAAATTTTGGAGCCCTGGTGGCGCAGTGGTTGAGTTTGGCTGCTAACCAAAAGGTTAGCAGTTCGAATCCACCACTATACGGCAGGTCTACTCTGTCCCATAGGGTCGCTATGAGTTTGCATCGACTCCACGACAACGGGTTGGTTTGGTTTTGGTGGCACACTGGTTAAGGGTTTGGCTACTAACCAAAAGGTCAGCGGTTGGAATTCACTCGCCGCTCCTTGGAAATTATGGGGTAGTCTGCTCTGTCCTATAGAGTCATTATGAGTCGGAACCGACTCGACGCAACGGGCTTGGTTTGGGGGCAGCGGAAATTTTAGGAAACATTCTTCCGTTACAAAACTAGCAAGCACCCTTAGACCAGTCTTTAAAGTTTAAAACCAGAATTGGGTGACCGAAGACGGTGGAGAGGTTATAAGCTTTGCCACTCAAAGTATGGTCTGCAGGCCAGCGGCTTCCCCTGGGAGCTAGCTGAAAATGCAGAATCTCAGCCCATCCTAGACCTGCCCAATCAAAATGCATTTAACAAGATCCCCAGGTGATATGTATGCCACTTTAAGTTTGAAGGAATAGGATTAGAGGAAAAAGACTCTTCTGCAGAAGTTAAAGTCCCTTCTTTATTTTCTGAAAAGTGGGTCCTATCTCTGCCTCCCCAAAATGCAGATTGTTCTTTCATGGACCTGAGAAACTTAACATTTACTACTTACCTGACTTAATTGTTACCTTCCCAGCACCAGGTATTTCTGGTTGACTTCTAATAAAATTATGTTATCAAAAGCTTCATCTAAGGCAGATGAAATGATGAAAATTTGTTAAAAAAAAAAAAAAACCCTCAGGGTGCTGAAGTACCCTTAGAATAATTGCTCTCGTTGCAAATGGGTTCAAATTGGCCTATTGAACAGGATTAGATGGGCTCTAGCTTTAGACAGCTTCTAGTCTTATAAATCGGGTTGTTCACATTTGATATCTGAGCTTGGTATACATTCTAGGGCATCCCTGACAATGCCATCCACGCAATTAATAAATAGTTAATCGTCTGTTCTGTTGTAGGCACAGGATGCAATGGTTTTATTGATGGCACTCATTTTAACCCCAAATTCCTTAAAGAATTTAGATTTCCTTGTAAGTATCCACCATTATCTGTTAAATCTGCTGTTGTTGATTTCATTCCTCTGCTGGTAGTCATACTTCGGTGAAGAATTTCTACCATAATAGTTTGCTTCCTTTAAATGCTTATAATAGATCTTTATTGTCCTGTAACCACCACTTATTCGAGCAATGATTTGCCTAGCGTTTATAATTCAAGTAAATGGACCTAATCTATGGTCCTCCTTCCCTAAAACATATGGAAATGACAGAATAATTATACGTATTCAAAAAGTGCCACCAATGGGCTAGAAACTGGGGAATTTCTAGAAGATATGAAACTAGCCAGTAGCATTGTTGCTGTCACCTGTTCCATCCCCTAACTCATAGCAACCCCGTGCACAATGGCATCAAATTGTTGTGATCCATAGGGTTTTCACTGACTGATTTTCAGAAGTAGATCCCCAGGCCATTCCTTCCTTGTCTGTTTAGTGTGGAAGCTCTGCAAAAACCTGTGCAGCATCACAGCAACACGAAAGCCTCCGCTGACAGGAGTAGTGGCTACGCTTAAGGTGCATGCATTGATTGGGAATTGAACAGGGTCTCTTACACGGAAGGTGAGAATGCTACCGCTGAACTATCAGTGATCACCCTGCCAGTAGCATTAACTCATTGCTGTTGAGTTGATTCTGATTCATAGAGACCCTGTTGGACAGAGTAGAACTGCCCCGTAGGGTTTCCAAGGAGGAAACCTTGGTGGATTTGAACTGCCGACCTCCTGGTCAGCAGCCAAGCTCTTTAACCACTGTACTACCAGGGCTCCTGCCAGTAGCATTAGATGATTGGAAACATTATGAGAGCAGAGAAACCCTGGACCCACACAGGGGAAAGAGGGACCACTGGAGATGATCCCATCTTGTATACTTTTGCTTGAAAGCTCCTAGATAATATTTTAGATGATACCATGTTTGCCCTGTTCTGATTGGGAAATTGAAGTTAAATATAGACAATACATTCCTTCCTCCTGCCACTTCTGTGGAATATTGTTAACTTTTCAAAAGAATGGGTAATAAGATTAATTTACATCTCAGCTCATTGTTTCCAGAAGGGAAATTTAACATTCATTATCTTATTTAATTAAATAATAAAATATGTTACTTGTCCGAAATCAGATCAAATTTTATACAGTTTTTAGAAGTGGCAATAATAATAAGGAGCCCTAGAGGTATGATGGTTTAACATTTGGGTGCTAACCAAAAGGCTGGCAGTTTGAATCCACCAGCCACTCCTTGCAAACCCCCTGGGGCAGTTCTACTCTGGCCAGACATGAACTCGAATCTTACCCTTCTCTATCTGCGACATTTTTAATATAAATCTGTGGTCAAATTTTTGCTGCCAAGTATTGTGTTCTTTAAAGATCTGTCTGTATGGGATCAAATTGAGAACAGCAGCTCAGAAAATTAGGAATCTTAGGGGTTTATGTTAATGGGGGAGGAAAAACTCAAACGAAGGGTGTGAATGGTTGCACAACTCAAAGAATGTAATCAATGTCACTGAATTATACATGCAGAAATTGTTGAATTGGTAGATGTTCTGCTGAGGTGAGATGTAAATTAACCTCATTGACCATTCTTTTGAAAAGTTCCAATATTTCACAAGTGGCAGGAGGAAGGAATGTATTGTCTATATTTAACTTCAATTTTCCAATCAGAACAGGGTGAACATGGTATCATCTAAAATACTATCCAGCAGTTTTCAAGCAAAAGTGTACAAAAAGTGTAAATAAAATAAACTATAAAAATAAAATATATTGATGAATTTTATTCAAGATTTTATTTTCTTGGAAAAACTCCATTGCACCAATTTAATTTCTTAATCAATTTTTCTAGAAAGTATATTTAAGCTGTTGCTAATTTGTTTCATTTTTATTTCACTGAAATTTTCAATTAGAATTGATTTTTTCATATGCATTTTACCATAAAGAATTGCTTTATGTGGATATCAATTTTTGGTAACCAAATGTACCTTCTACCATTGTGAGTTTCCTTTTGTGGCATTATTTTGCAAATCTACATTTTGCCACAAAGAAGTGACTCTTCCACCATTTTTTAGTTAATAGCACATTTTACCTTGGCAGTTTTAGTTGTTATTATCTTTGTTTTGTGCTCATTCTTCTCCCAGAAATATTTATTATGTCTTGCATTGCATACAAGACTGATCTTTTCTACTTATTTTGTGACCAATCCATGCAGATATTGTGATTATTCTCAGATATTCCATAATGACCCTACTGTCTGAATTTTTTTAAGACTCAAAACTAACAATTTGATATGTGTCTTAGGCTGGGTTCTCTAGAGAATCAAAACCAATAAAGCATATAAATATATGTATAGAGAGAGATTTATATCAAGGAAATGGCTCACATGGTTGTAGAGGCTGGAAGGTTCCAAGTCCATGGATCAGGCTTCCACTGATTCATGGAGCCGCAGGGGCTGGAGAACTCAAGATTGGTAGGTTGGAGAGCAGGGGTCTTGTTCACAGGCTGTGAAGATAAAATGAATCCCAAGATGGGCAGGCAAGACTGCAAGGAAGCTGCTAGCTCAAGTCATAAGAACTGGTGATCAGAGGAACAGGAACAGGATCTGCATGATCCAGAATGAGCAAAAGCCCCCAAGCCTTGCTAGAACGTCCGCTTGTATTCAGATGCAGGCCACATGCCTGAGGAAACTCCCTTTCAACTGACTAGCTACTCACAGCAGATCCCATCATGGGGGTGATCACATATCAAATCTCAGCAGGGAAGTGATCACGTTATACGACTGCCAAAACACTGAGAATCATGGCCCAGCCAAGTTGACACACAATCTTAACCAACACGGTATATTTATTCACCTCATTGATTTCTCTTCTTCTCAAAGATACTACCCATGACTTTCATTCCCTCTGCATAAGTACACAGATGGTTTTCCAAATGACAGTTAAAAAAAACAAATAAACCCATTGCTGTCGAGTCGATTGCGACTCATAACCACCCCATAAGGCAGAATAGAAGTGTCCTATAGGGTTTCCAAGGCTATAATCCGTACTGAAGAAGACTGCTACATCTTTCTCCCGAAGATCAGCTGGTGGGCTCAAACCACCAACCTTTTGGTCAGCAGCCGAATGCTTAACCACTGTGCCACCAGAGCTCAGTGGTACTGCTTATCCTTCGTGGATGTACAATGTGTAGCTTCCACAAAGTTGTCATGGTTTAATCTTTGCTAATGATTGTTCTTTCATATAAAGGTCAATACTGTATGGAGAAACCAAGGAAAACGCTGATTTCCAAAACAATTTGGGTTCTTCAAATGTGAGCCTTTAAAACCAAATTTCAATTTGGCTTTGGCTTTTTCAGTGTATCATTTTTCCAAGCTCTTGACTGTGTCATAGAATCAAAATGTCCAGGGAGAGCTGGAACTCAATGAGACCGCCTTGTTTTTTCGGGTCTCGCAATCATTCTGCCTTTGACAGGGTGCAGTTTTCCACTTTTCTATCGCTCATTTTAGTGGAAAATATTTTTGTTTTCCTTCTCTGCCTTACACAGATTCTGGCTTTCACAGGTTTTACTGTATTATTCATATTATCACATCTTTCCAAATGCTGCCCAGTCTTGTGCTTTCTGAATTAAAATGAATTCCCAAAGGAAATTCCCTTTCCCGCTCAAACTACTCAGCAACTGACTGGCAATCCTCTTAGTGAAAATGTTGGTAATTACCCACAGAATGAGCTGCTGTTTTCCAAGCAGATCCTTAACTCTGAACAAAAAAAAACTCCCATAGCACTGCTGCCACGTACCCGGCAAAGAAACCCAGCAGCTAAACCCAGGCTGGCAGCTAGCCGCAAGCTACGATTGGAAGCAGGAAGGCAGGGTTCTTTGCATTCGTGGCACACTTATTATGTGAGTGATTTAGATGGGGAGATTAGAAACCGTGATTCTGCTCTCTGTTCTACTCCTGACTTGCTGGCTCATAACTATACCTGTGTGGTTTTGCCTCTAAAACAAATAGAGTTTTCTTCAGCCGCTCACCCAGCATGCAGGGAAAGCTAACATTTAGTTGCTTTTATCTGTTTAGCTCTCTTTTGCCCTATTATAATCAAGTCCTCAAGAGCAAGGGCGATGTCTTATTGATATTCATATCCCAACAGAGAGCCTGGCACATGGCAGGCATAAAGGTTTTTATATAGAGAAGTGAAATTTTGAGGGAAAAGTATTAAGTAGGTTTGTCCATTCTAGATGTCAATATTTTGGTCATCAATAGGAAGACAGCACTGTGTGGACCTCTTGGAGAAGCAGAGGTTCAGCTGCTGTGGACTCCACTGCTGTGGCCTCCCCCTCCTACCTGCACCACCTTGCCCTGCAGGAGTACTGCTCTGACATTTAGTAAGATGACATAACTGACCCACAGCCATGGACATATGGCCCATGCACTGATTTTTTTTTTTTTTAATTTTGAATGCACACATGCACACCTTATCCCAACACAGGCCCCCAACACTCCCTGTTACTCACCCCACCCCACCCCCCACCACCGTCCGAGTTGTACGTTTCCTGTTTCCTGCCTGGCCCAGATAAGGCTGAGTTTGAATTCCAGGACAGCCAACTCCTGATCATCCTAGTTTTGCTGCGTTAAAGGGAACCCCACCCATCTGTCAGTTTGTTGTACTGTGGTGTGTTACGTGTTGCTATGATGCTAGAAGCTATGCTACCAGTATTTCAAATACAGCAGAGTCACCCATGGTGGACAGATTTCAGCAGAGCTTCCAAACTAAGACAGACTAGGAGGAAAGGGCTGATGACCTACTTCCAAAATCATCCAATGAAAACCTTATGGATCACAACAGAACATTGGCTCTCTCGCTTTGGTCAAAAGGGATCAATCATTGGAGGATACTGTGTTTGGTAAAGTAGAAGGCCAGCAAGGGAGAGAGGGGCTTGAGAGATGGATTGGCACAGTGGCTGCAACGGTGGGTTCAAACATACGGGTGATTATGAAGAAGATGCAGGACAGTTGACGGTTTGTGATGTCAAAGAGGGAAATTAATAACAGATGTCTTACTTTGATTTTAAGGCTTTTCTTATCCACAAAACGAAATATTAACTGTAAAAAACTTCCAGACCCAAAATTAATCCCACCAGTGGCTTTTTTTTTTTTTTTTTTTCTGCCCGAAGTTGCTAATCTTTTCTTTCTCGTTTGAAGTCAGGTTTACTTTTTTAATTTCAACAGGTATCAAGGCTGCAGGTAGGTAGAGGGCCAGAGATCACCTTGTGACATGATATCAGTTGATTTCAGTAAAAGGAGGAGTGTGGGACTCAATCAATCAATCAGATTAGCCAATGGTTGGTCTTCTATTCTTCTCATTGTAGTCACATAGTTACATAGTTCGTTATAACTAGCATAATTCAAGCCATTTGCTTTTTTTGGCAATCAGAATGGTCTCCTTAATATGCATAGAATGACTGCTCGGAAAAAACTTTATGTTTCCATTTCTTTGAGCTCTGATTTTTTTTTAACAGTTCTGTTGTACATAAGGTCACCATGAGTTGGAGGTGTCAACTCCACAGTATTTGTCTGCGTATCTCTCTATCTACCTATCCATCTTCTTTTCATAAAAAGGTGGGTGTCATAGCCATGTTCCTTACCATATTTTCCTGCTAAAAGAGCAAATGCAAAGGGCATGGAGAGAGGATGGGAACCGTCCAAACCATTTGGAATGTATTACCGTACAATCAACTCATGTGACTGTATATAAAACTGTTAAAATAGCAAAAATAAAATAATTAAAATATTTTCCTAAAGGAAAAAAAAAACCCTTAGGGACTATGAAAGTGATGGCAGTTAGAATTCTAAGGCCATTTTGCCCCTCCCAATTTAACTAATTACTAAGCTTGCTTTCTTGAAATCAGAATAAGTGCTTTTCAAGTATTTAATACAAACATCAGACCTATGATTCACGGTGAGAGAACTAAACGACAGTGTGGTTAGACAACCAAAACCCATCAGAGATGGAAACTATCTCCCAGATGATTTTATTACCCAGCCTACTATAGAAAGAACCAGCTATTAGTTGGTTTTAGAGACATATTTTGCTGGGTTTGGGGAGAGAAGATACAGGGATGGAGATTATTAGAGAAAGATGCTGTATGAAAACAGCATCACAGTCTGATGAAAACTTGCTGTTACAGTCAGTGATTCTGTCCTTAGGCCCCAGATTGCATTTCAGAGAAACCACCGTCAAGTCAACGCCAATTCGTGATTCAAATTGTGGGATTGTGTCCAAGTGGAGACCCATTGTTTAAGGCAAACAGCCAAAATACTTTCTGTAGAAGATCAGAACTCATCTTGGAAATTTTAAGGATTTCAGAGACCTAAGAATCCTGTAACAGCCAGACATTTCTTTGTGCTTTCACAACAGTGCTGATTCTGCAGTATGCCAGGCTCAGCCAAACCAAGTAGCCTCGTGATTGCCTCTCCTTTCATCTCTCTTTCTAAATATATTGGTGTATTTTCTGTGTTCATTATGCTCAGTTGCTATCGTAAACTGCATTATAAACGTATAGTTTCAGAACGCTACACCTTTGCCAGAGTCCCTGGGTGGTACCAGTAGTTAACACGCTCAACTGCTAACAGAAAAGTTGGAGATTCGAGTCCACCAGAGGTACCTTGGAAGAAAGGCCTGGCAATCTACTTCGAAAAACTCAGCTATTGAAAACTCTATGGAGCACAGTACTATGACATATATGGGGTCACCATGACTTAGAATTGACCTAATGGCAACTGGTATCTGGTATCCCTTTTCTTAGTTCAAGTCATTCTCCACTTTCATGGCCTAAATGCAAATGATGGCGGTGATAATATAGGGTTGCTATGAGTCGGAATCGACTCGACGGCACTGGTTTTGGGATAATAATAATATAATAATAATAATGGTGAGTGGGAAATTTTTTCTCCACACTCTGCCTCTATGGATTAGATTCCACTCCTTCCCCAGTTAATACACCTTTTCTTTTTTTTTTTTTGGTATCCCAATGGCTCTCTGTAATCAGATTAATATTCTTTAGCTGATTCTCCCTACTTCTTAGTCTTCATCTCTGATCCAAGATACCTTCATGCCTTCCAATTATGCTAAAAGACTTAGGCCTCCTCAGCCTAGAGCTTTGCTACTCAAAGTGTGGTCCTTGGCCTAGCAGCATTGGCCTCCTCTGGGAGCTTATTAGAAATGCTAAATCTCAGGCACTACTCCAGACCTACTGAATCAGAATCTGCATTTTACCAAGATTCCTAGATAATTTATGTGTACATAAAGCTTAAGACATTCTGTTCTAGAAGACTTGTCTCTATTGGCCACTCTCCCACCCACCTGAACCACAGTTAACTCCAAGATGGAATCAGGTGGTCCGCAGCTCATCTTGGAATCATTTCCTTTTTCTTACAAACATCCTTTTCCCTTTTCCTTAGTTCCTCCTTTGTTGGTTTGACAAATATCTGTGTGGATAAATTTGCATAGACGAATTTTCATCATAGCTTGATTGAGCTCTGTTGAATGTATTCACGTCCAGTTTTCAATCTCTCCCTTTATTACTTTTCCACTAGGTTGTAAACTCCTTGAGGTCATGAATCTTATTCCTATTTTAAAGTCCCAAAATCTAGAGACTTGGGTTTGATCAATTCTGTTGCCTGAGGAAATAAAGGATTGACTTCTAAAACCTACCCTCTTTTGTAATTAGACTCAGCCAGTTAAAGGACCATCTAGTCCTTAGTAGAGCTTGAAGAGATTTTACAATCAGAAATCATTCATCTCACATGATTATTTAAATTTGGCCCAGGGCTGTGTACCAACCCACCCTTAGAGATGTACTCCAATCCCTTATCCTATTTCCAGTACAAAGGATGCTGCCCTGGGCCCAAATGAATGCGCCTGTTGTCTTACTCTGCCATCCTACTGCTGCCACAGTCTTACACTGAGCATTCTTCTTTGGTTCTTCAGGTCCGAGGGCAAGCATCTGTCTTCTCCTGCCCAGATCCCAGGACGCTATCTTTTGACCCTAGGTCCAAAGACCACTCCTACCAGCCAACAAAGCAATCACCTCCACCGTACCTCTAATTCTGTGGCCATTTGCCCCTGGTTTCTACCTAAGAATCCTCAACGAGGAGAGAACCACAGAACCTTACTAAATGACAGAAGGAAGGATTTGTAACACGCAGTTTGGGGAAGGTGTGAGGAAATGGGCAATCGGGAACACTAATACTGGGGGTGTTCATTGATACAACTTTTTTGGAGAATAATTGGATCATAGCTATAAAAAATTTAAGTGTGCATAGCTTTCAACCCAGAAAATGTGCTTTTAGGCATATATATTTACAGAAATACTAATACAGGAACATAAAGATATATGGATCAAAATATTCATTGTACCATAGCTTGAAATTGTCCCCCTAAAATTAACAAAATTTAAAACTAGAAACAACATAAGCATCCCTCAGTAGATAACAGTTACATCAATAATGCTCATTTATTTACACGAAAAACACTACACAGCCACAAAAAACAGTGTGATTTCTCTTTACGTATTCACTTGGAAAGATGTCTTGTAAAAAGAACAAGTCGTACAGTGTATCATTTGATTCTATTTTTTTTTTAAATAAAAAGTATGTTGTTAAATGTACCTATTATGGTATTTTTTTAAAGGTTGAAGAAATGCAGAAAAAAATAATAAGAATATGTGAAATTGTTTCTTTTTTGTGTTTTTCACAACTTTTCTAATATTCTATGTGAATGTGTTTATTTTCATCACACAAGAGACCATAAATCAATAATAATAATAATAAACAACTCAAACCCATTGCCATCAAGTCGATTCCGACTCATAGCAACCCTATAGGATAGAGTAGAGCTGCCCCATAAGGTTTCCAAGGAGTGGCTGGTGGATTTGAGCTGCTGACCTTTCTGGTTAGCAGCTGAGTACTTTACCGCTGTGCCACCAGGGCTCCCAAGACAGGATAGGCAAGATTTTTCATATGCAAGCAAATGAAACTACAAGCCTATCTTCTAATATGGGAATTATGTTAACCAAGGAAACAAAGTACATGAAATTCTGGAAACAAATGTATCACTTCCTGTTTCCACTGAAAGTCCTCAGTCAAATCAGGTAGAGAATTGCCAGCAACTGAAACTGGCACTTAGGTGGCGCATGCAAACCACTGCTTCCCACCTCTGCCTGAGGCAGAGTGCGAAACCTTCCTGCTGTACCCACCCAGGGGAGAGGCCCCACTGTCCTTTACAGCACAACACTCGAGGGGGCATCTACTACCGGACTGGGTTTGGAAGATACTTGTTCTTCCTATTCTAGCTGTGGGCTTTTTCCACTTAGTTCTCACCCCTTCTCTCCTGTTGCAATTGGCAATCACAAGGGATATAGCTTAGAGACACCACGTGTTCCCCTGGGCATTCCACCCACGATTATAAAATGATCTGGCCTCCCCTACGTCTCCTCCCTTAGACCTGCCATCCAGAGAGCACAGCACAGCACACGTGAGTGACAATGACATTATTATTCCCGTATGAATTTATTTTTAAAATTAATTTGCATGCATGGGTATGCAACCTCAGCTTCCATTATGATCCATTCCAAATAGAGCTGTATTCAACAACTGCTCAACTGCTTCAACACTGAAAAAGTACTTCGTATGCTGGAACTGCCGATCGTAAGTCATGTGAAGTCAGAACCAGGAGCTCTGCACCAAAGTTGTTAGCGATTAGGGGAGTTTTACATTTTCTTCTTTTTGACATATGGGTATTTTTTAATTTTCTCCAAAAAAAAAAAAAAAAAAAAAATCCAGTGAGGATCAAATGCATGTGAAATAGAGAATAGCTGTATGTCAGGCAGTGTGCTAAGAATTTTACAGGCACTATTTTTTATCTGATTACATCCTCACGACCATTTTTGAGATGCTATCATTAATCCATTTTACAGACAAGGAAACAAAGACCATTGCAGTTAAATACCTTCAGCCCAGCTGCCTGTTTTTATACAAACCACTAACTCCCTGGAGACAAACATTATGCTTGGTAAAGTAGAGGGTCAGCAAAAACAAAGGAGGAAGACCTTCAACGAGATGAATTGACACAGTGGATGAGTCACAATAGGCTCAAACGTACCTGTTGTTGTGAGGATGGCACAGGACCAAGCAACATTTCATTCTGCTGTGCATAGGGTTGCTATGAGTGGAAACCAACTCAATGGCACCTAAGTACAACAATGATTCTCTTAGGCCCTCGGTTTTATGGCCTATAACACTGAGATAGTATCTGCCTCATCAAACATAAGAATTAAAAATGGGTGCCAACTGTGAAGAAGCTCTTACATGAAACGCCTGGTAGAGAGGAAACAATACTGTTTAGTTTCTCTACAATGTCAAGTGCAACTACATTAAGTACTATTTGCTAATAATATTTATTATTAATTCATTGGTATAATTAATGTATTATTATTTAATAATTATTTATTGCTATAATTATTTAATTATTATTGAAACAGGTGCCTCAGCAGTATGTGCAGGAGCTGGCTCACGTCCTAGTGTCTCATTTCTCCCACTTTCAAGGTCACTGTCCTCAGATCACTGACTTGAAATCAGTCATAGTGGGAGTATTTATTTATACCATGGAAACCGATGAACACTATAAATTAGGGCTTTTTTTCCCTCGGAGAGCAGGCTGTTAAAATTTTACGAGCACACCAATGCTCCTAGATGAAAAGATATGGACTTCCTGGTCTGCCTCAAATTCAGGTTTCAGTGGCATATTTCGGTGGAATGATTCCTGACTTGGCTTTGCATATCATGAGGCGTATTTTCCCAGCTGCAGTGTTAAAGAGTTACAAAAATAGCAAAAAAAAAAAAAATTCCCAGAAAAAGATTTCCCCCATTTCATCTGTTTCAATCTAATTAGGGAAACACACCTTTGGGTGTTGATGTGGACTTTTTCATTTATTTTATATTTTTAATCTTTATGCTTCCTGCTGCTGCCACAAAGGGCCCAGATTAATAATTTCATGAATAGCTCACTTTGTTTGGCATACTTGTGCCTTTGAGTAGCTATTTCATTAACCAGACGGTATTTCTTCTCCCATGGAACCGTATCTTTCAAGAATGCCTGGCATAGATAAACTAAGATATTTTATCAAAATAAGGTGATATTTGTCAACATTATTTCAGTGGTTGGTATATGGCCCTGGAAACTTTCCCCTCCCACCATAATAAAATATCAGGCCTCTCTTATTGTGACTGAAGAAATGGGGAATCTTCCTGCTGGGGTTCATACTGCCATCCTGAAAGTCAAGCTTCAACCCAATGGAAGACTGTCCTGAAGGTAAGAGTTCTGATTCTCCCCTGATGTCTTTAAGCCCCTGGCCACACTCTTTAGCCATTCTCCAGTGGGTCCCTGCCTGCCAGCTTTCGTTCAGTATTAGGTATGTGGGTCAGACTGCCCCACTCATAGTTATCCAGGCTGGGAAGCAAAGGCAGGCTGGCCTTTGGTTGGACTAGGGTTAGACACCTGACCAGAGAGAAACCAATCAGCTTCTCTTGGCAACTTCACCTAGGATACTGAGAAGGAAGTCCTCAGCTATTTGGGCCAGGAAGTTGTACATAATCAGTCCAAGTCCAACATGAGTCAACAGGGCAAGCCAAGGGGAAGAGGAAGAGACAGGCAGAACAGATATACAGAGGGAAGCAAGAGAAAACAATCCCTGAAAGATGGGGAATATGGTTTCCATTACATCTATTTCATTAACTCACTTATTCTCTTCTTTGCTTTTGTTCATCTCAGTCACTTTATCTTTCCATGCATACTGTAAAACCATTAGAACCCTATCCAATGGGCAGTTTTCCCGAAGTTAGTGTGGAATGGGTGATGATTCTAGAGACTAAACTTACCAGCCAAAAGAAAAGTGAGAAATACAGTAATAAATGTCATTTATTCCTACTTTTAAAGGTTAAACTACCCTTTAAAATTGAAATATAGAAGTTTTTTTGTTTGTGTTTGTTTGTTTAATAATGTCCTATCTGGCAAAATTAAAAGCTGGTTCTATATCTAGAGCCAGCTTTTTTGTTTGTTTGTTTTTCTTTTCACTATTTTGAGTTAAGCATTGCTTAGCAGGAGATTGAATTCCTTTCTCTCATGGATTCCACAGCAGCTTCTTTTTCCTCAGATGTCTCGCTTCATACAAATTTTCTCCAAGCTTTTCATGTGACATCCCAGTTAACTAGCATAATATTGTGTTTAGTGCTTCTGTCCTATCTCCTAGTTTGTTGCATAACGCTTAGAATCTTAACAGCTTACAAGTGGCCGGCCATCCTAGTTATAACAATTGGTCTCTATTCACCTGGAACAATAGAAAAAGAAGGAGAGTCAGGAATAGGAGGAGAAAATGGGATGCCTGGCTAATTGCCTCCATGAACAATGGCGGCCTCCTTTGCCATGAGACCAGAAGAACTGAACAGTGTGCAGCTACCATTACTAAACATTTTAACCAAAGATTCTACAAAAGAATCTCGATCAAAAGGTGGAAAATGCAGAAAAGAATTTAAAAACCATATGGATCCCTGGTGGCGGAGTGGTTAAAAGCTTGGCTGCTAACCAGAAGGCCAGCAGTTCAAATCCACCAGCAGCTGCTTGGAAACCCTATGGGGTAGCTCTACTCTGTCCTATGGCGTCACTATGAGTCAGAATCAACTTGACGGTAATGATTTTTAGGGGGGTTTATGGAGCACAGTTCTACTCTGACACACATGATGTCACCATAAGTCAGAATTGACTAGACAGCAACTGGTTTTTACTGTGACTGTATAAGAGAATACTCTTGTTCTTAGGGAATAGACGCTGAAGTATTGGGAGTAAGGGGCATGATGGACACTACACCCTCTCAGATGTCCAGATAGTCAGTAATGTGTGTGTGTATATACATAGAGAGAGAGAAAATGATAAGGCAATGGGACAATGTTAACAACGATGAATCTGGATAAGGGATATACAGGAGTTCTTTGTACTAATTTTGCAGTTTTTCTTTAAGTTCATAATTATTTCAAAATAGAATAGTAACAAACGAAAGCAAGGGGCAGAGTCAATGCCTTGCCTCCTTCTGAATACTTTTGTGAGTGATGTGACCTCGGGACCACCCTCAGGTGTCGAAGAAGAGAGCAGCCAAGACCATACCTTCCCACTCCCAAAGGCCAACTCCTCACTGCTGTATGGAAGACAAAGCTCAAACTCAGCTGAGAGAAGTATAGCCCATCTCCTCCTCTGCCTTCTTCGACTCAGTCTCAGCTTCATTACAGAATTATGCTTCATAAAAAAATATATATATATGCAAACCTATGTAGATGTGTACATATATTACACGCATATGTATGTGTGAGTTGAAGGTCTCTGTTTTCCTGGCATATGTCCCATAGAAGAGAGAGAGAGGAAGAAGAGGAGGGAGATGAGGTAGGAGGAAGTAAGATATAGGTGTCATGGGTCATTTGCAGTAATCAAATATAATCACGGGATGCCCTTTGAAACTTCGAAGTGCTCACGGATCACCTGAGGATCTAGTTAAGATGCAGATTCTGACTCAGCAGGTTTGGGGTGGCCCTGAGATTCTGCATTTCTAACAGCTTCCAGGGGATGCCAATGCTGCCAGTCCTCTGACTCACCTCAGTCTTGCTGTTAGTTGCTGTGAAGTCAATTGTGACCCATGGTGACCCCGTGTGTGCAAAGTAGAACTGCTCCATAAGGCTTCCAATGATGTGATCTTTTGGGAGCAGATGTCCAGGCTGGTCTCCTAAGGGACCACTGGGTTGTTTTGAACCACCAACTTTTGGGGTAGTAGTTGAGCACTTAACCTTTTGCACCAGCCATCCAGGGACTCTTCAGCAATCTAAGCCAAAAAAGCCCACTGCTGTTGAGTTGATTCTGACTCATAGTTGGCCCTATAGAACAGAGTAGAACTGCCCCATTGGGTTTCCAAGGCTGTAAGTCTTTACAGAAGCAAACTGACATGTCTTTCTCCCACAGAGCAGCCGCACTTTGCAGCCACACTACCAGGGCTCCTTCGGCATGATGTAGCCACAGTTGAATGTGGAGCAATGCTCAAGGAACATCTCATTTTGTAGTCCTTTGGCATCTGTAACTATCAGTCACCTGAAGTTCTTCGGTTATATAATATTTTTCAGGGTTTTCTAGATAGTCGAACACTAACTATAGTTCAAGGTGATGTCAACCAAAGTCATTAAAAATTATGTGAGCATCTAAAATCATAGGATCACCTCTTACACAAAAGCACCAGTCACAGTAGACCTGATGCTGCAATCCTGGGTTTAAATGCCCTACTTCCCTGCCGAGGCTCTGAAAGGACCATGCCCTGCAGCTGTGCAGAAGCTTTTACATAATGACTCATAAAAACAAACCAAAAGTGGGAAATGTTTGCACTGATGGTAACTGTCAAACGTCAAGACTGCAATCATCATCTTTGGTTTCAATTTCATTTACATTTTCCCCATTACATTTCTGGAGATCTTGGATAAATCACTTAATTTCTGCAGTACAACGGGTTGTTTTACATGGCCTTTCTAGCCGTGGTCTTGTAACTCCCACCAAAAGACTGGGCGAGACTATGGAAATGAGTTACTTGTGACAAGGGGATTGGATAGCTTGTTAATAATGTAAATAAGGTGCATGGCACCCTTACGAGGGTCGGACCATGTAAATAAGGTGTATCGTACCCTAACGAGGGGATTGATCCGTTTTGCCATTGCTGGGCTTACAATGAGCCATCCCAGAAGCAGGAAGGAGGCTCTCAATACCACCCAGAAAGAAGATCCAGGAGTGGACAGCGTCCTTTGGACCTGGGACCTCTGCATTGAGAATCTCCTAGATTTAAGAGACAGAAAGAGGGAACTGTAACACCAAAGACAGTGAGAGATAGCAAGAAGCAGCGTTAGAGACATGGCAGCAGCATAACCAGGAGACAGCATGATGGGTTACTTGAAGAGAAAGCTGAGTGGCTTTGGGCAGGAGGCTTGCTGGTAGAGTGGAACGCCTCTGGACACTTGTCAGAGCTAGGCTTCCTGACCCATAGAACAAGAGAACTGAGAGCCTTCAGACAGGAGGCTTGCTGGCTGCAGTAGGGTGCCTCCAGGCACTTGGCTGCAGAGCTAGCTCACTGACCTTTGGGGCGAGAGAACTGAATGCCTTAGGGCTGAGCCTTATTGGCAGAGAGGAGTGCCTCCAGGCACTTAATGGCAGAGCTAAACAGCTCTGTAACACTTGCCTGAGCAGGGCAGAGGCCGAGGGGCCAGAGAGAGGCCTGCCTGCAGGCACTGCTGAGAAGAGGCTGGCCTGATCAACAACTGTATCCTGAGTGTCCCTGAATCTGAGATGTAACCTGTTACTTCCCTAATAACCTCAGAGTAGTGAGTATTGTCTGTGAGTTCTGCATGGCCATTGCAACAAATTATCGAATGCAGCAGAGAAGTAGAGTGCCATGGGAGGGACGACTGGTGTCAGAATTGATAAAAAGGTTGGAGGGCTGGAGGGTAGAGGCATATCTGATCTCCACCTCATAGGAATCAGCCTTGGGCTTTTGCTAATGGTTCTCTCTCCCCCTTGTGAAGTTAGAGTAGGTCAGATACCACCAGCATGCCATTTTGAAAAAATGTCATCCTGTTCTTCTCTACTGCCCCGAGGGATAAGCTTTTCCATTAATAAATGGTTCACTTAATATCCAGGACTGAAGTACTTGCAATTGGAAGCCTTCACCAAAGTCAACAGCTATCCCAAGATTGAGGAGGTTGATATGACCAAGAGGACTCCAAAGACTAGCATGGGATGTATGTTTTCAGTGGTTTTGAAAGCTTCCAGCACTCCACTCCATGATCAAGAAAAGTGCTAACAATAATAAGACATCGATGATCCTTCATAAAAATTAAACACCTAGTGGCACTACCAACTTATTGAAGGCCTATCTGAAACATAGGGTGAAGGGTCACAAAGATGCTCAGAAGAATAAGATAGCCCCTGCTCTACTAGAAGTCACCATTTCATAGGTGGAAATAATGCAGATACCTAAGTAATTACAGTAGAAGATACAATATTGTGAATGAAAGCAAGTGGTCAAGAGTTCAGAAGAGGAACTGTTAATGGTCACACATCAGCCTTTTTTTTTTTTTTTTAAACAAATTAATTACTTGAACAACACTGATCCTAGACAACAAGTGTTTGGGAACCACAGCTCTGTTTTCTAGATCCTTTTTCTCCTATTTAATAAAACACAGTCTCATTAAATGCCTAGTTTCACTTGGGAGTTTGAAGTCTCTTTATGCCATATAGTAAAACAATAGTCTTGCTTGAGTCTCTGTTCATTTCCTCTGGCTTCAAACCTGAGAAGCTGAGTTGGAGAAAGTAACACAGCTGGTGAAAGAGCTCCTTTACAAACTGATGATTTTCAGTCCTATCAAGGAATCCTCATGTTTCCCTAATCAACAATCTCTATGGTTGTTCCAGTCACTTTTGTAGCAGAACAAACCACTGCATACCTTATTGGCTTAAAACAACCATTTTATTATCTCCTGTTGGCTGATTGTGCTTCCCTGTGAGGTTCTTGCTTAGGGTTTCTCATGTAGTTACGGTTAGATGGTGACTGGGGCTGGAGTGGAGCCCTGGTGGCGCAGTGGTTAACAGCTTAGCTGCTAACCAAAAGGTTGGCAGTTTGAATCCACCAGCCGTTCCTTGGAAACCCTATGGGGCAGTTCAGTTCTACTCTGTCCTATAGGGTCACTATGAGTCGGAATTTCAACTCGATGGCAATAGGTTTGGTTTTGGGGGCTGCAGTTGGCTGAAAGGCTAACTGGGCTGGATGTCTAAAATGGCTTCTTTGCACTCATGTCTGGCACCTCACGTGGCATGGCTGGAACAGCAGGGAGGTGGTCGGGAATTTCTCTCTTTTCAAGTGGCTTCCTCAGAAGATGAGCTTGGATTTCCTCACAGCATGGTGGTCTAAGAACAGTCAGACCTCTTACACGATGGCTGACTTCCTGCAGGGTGAGCATTCCAAGAGATCCAGGTGGCAGACAGTGAAAGAATGGATAAAAAACACAACCCATCAATATGTTATCCCCAACCACAAAAAAAGAAAATTATAGACGAATATCCCTCATGAACATAGATGTAAAAGTCCTCGACAAAATTCTAGCCAATAGAATTCAACAACATATCAAAAAAATAATTTACCATGACCAAGTGGGATTCATACCAGGTATGCAGGGGTGGTTCAACATTAGGAAAAAAAAAAACAATGTAATCCATCACATAAATAAAACAAAAGACAAGAACCACTTGATCTTATCAATTGATGCAGAAAAGGCATTTGACAAAGTCCAACACCCATTCACGTGTGTTCATTATACACAGAAAATCCCAAAGAATCCTCAAGAAAACTACTGGAACTAATAGAAGATTTCAGCAACATATTAGGATATAAGATAAGCATGCAAAAATCAGCTGGATTCCTCTACACCAACAAAGAGAACTTCAGAGAGGAAATCACCAAAATCAATACCTTTTACAATAGCCCCCAAGAAGATAAAAATCTTAGGATTAATGCTAACCAGAGACATAAAAGACCTATACAAAGAAAACTGCAAGAAACCAAAAGAGACCTACGTAAATGGAAAAACATACCTTGTTCATGGATAGGAAGACTCAACATTGTGAAAGTGTCAATTCTACCCAAAGCAATCTACAGATACAATGCAATCTTGATTCAAATCCCAAAGACATTTTTTTAAGGAGATGGAGAAACAAATCACCAACTTCATTTAGAAAGGGAAGAGGCTCCAGGTAAGTAAAGCACCACTGAAGAAGGTCCACATGGGAGGCCTCACACTACCTGGTTTTAGAGCCTATTATTCTGTCATGGTAGTCAAAACAGCCTGGGACCCGTACAGCAATAAACACATAGACTAATGGAACAGAACTGAGAATCCAGACATAAATCCATCCACATATGAGCAGCTGATATTTGACAAAGGTCTGAAATATGTTAAATGGGGAAACGGCATTCTCTTTAACAAATAGTGCTGGCATAACTTAATATCCACCTGGAAAAAACGAAACAAGGCCCATATCTCACACCATGCACAAAAACTAACTGAAAATGGATAAAAGACCTAAATATAAAATCTAAAATGATAAAGATCATGGAAGAAAAAATAGGGACAATGTTAGGAGCCCTAATTCATGGCATAAAACCAAAAAAAAAAAAAACCAAACTCACTGCCATTGAGTCGATTCCAACACATAGCTACCCTATAGGGCAGGTTAGAACTGCCCCATAGAGTCTTCAAGGAGCACCTGGTGCATTTGAACTGCTGACCTCTTGGTTAGCAGCTGCAGTACTTAACCACTACGCCACCAGGGTTTCCAATTCATGGCATAAAGAGAATTCAAAACATAACTAACAATGCACAAATATCAGAACAGAAATTAGGTACCTGGGAGCGCCTAAAAATCAAACATTTATGCTCATCCAAAGACTTCACCAAAAGAGTAAAAAGATAACCTACAGACTGGGGAAAAAAATTTTAGCTACTACACATCCAATCAGGGTCTAATCTCTAAAATATATAAGATACTGCAAAACCTCAACAACAAAAAGACAAACTCATTTAAAACATGGGCAAAGTTACAACCTACCTGGAGCAAAGGAGAATGAAGAACACCAAAGACATAAAGAAAATATGAGCCCAAGAGACAGAAAGGGCCACATAAATCAGAGACCCCATCAGCCTGAGACCAGAAGAACTAGATGGTGCCCGGCTACCACCAATGACTGCCCTGACAGGGAACACAACAGGGAGTCCCTGATGGAGCGGGAGAAAAGTGGGGGTGCAGAACTGAAATTCTAGTAAAAAGACCAGACTTGATGGTCTGACTGAGACTGGAGGGACCCCAGAAGACATGGACCCAGAAGCCCCTGTTAGCCCAGAACTAAAACCATTCCCGAAGCCAACACTTCAGACAAAGATTAGACTAGACTATAAGACATAAAATGATAATCACATAGAGTGTGCTTCTTAGTTCAAGTACATACATGAGACTAAATTGGCAACTCCTGTTCAGAGGTGAGATGAGAAGGCACAAGGGGACAGGAGCTGGTTGAATGGACATGGGAAATCCGGGTTTGGAAAGGAGCAGTGTGCTGACATATTACAGGGATAGCACCTAGGGTCACATAACAATGTGTGTATAAATTTTTGTATGAAAAATTAACTTGAGGTGTAAACTTTCACTTAAAGCACAATTTAAAAAAATGCTGTTTCCAAGAGACACATGTTAGACACCAAAACCTAAATATATTAAAAATCTAAGGATAAAAAATATATATCGAGAAAATAGCTACAAAAAAGAGCAAGAGTGGCAACACTAATCCCAGATAAAATAGACTTTACACCAAAATCCTCCATAAAAAACAAGGAAAGACATTGTATAATGATTAAAGGGACAATCCACCAAGAAGATATAACCTTAATAAATACCTATGCACCAAATGACAGGGCTCTAAAATACATAAAACAAACTCTAACTGCACTGAAAAGAGAAATAGTTCCGCAATAATACTACCAAAAACCAAACCAAACTCGTTGCCATCAAGTCAATACTGACTCATAGTGACCCTACAGGAAAGAGTAGATTTGCCCCGTAGGGTTTCCAAGGAGCAGCAGTGGATATGAACTACCAGCTGAGCTGAGCTCTTAACCACTACACCACCAGGGCTCCACAATAAAAAGGTGCTATGAAAAACTGTACTCCAGCAAATTTGAAAACCTAGAGGAAATGGACAAATTTCTAGAAACACACTACCTACCTAAACTAACACAAACTGAGGTAGAAAATCTGAACAGACCCATAACAAGAGAAGTGATTGAAAAGGTTAAAAAAAAAAAAAAAACTTCCAATGACAACAACAAAATTAACCCTGGCCTGGACGGCTTCACTGGAGAATTCTACCAGACATTCAGAGAAGAGCTCACACCAGCACTACTCAAACTATTTCAGAGCATAGAAAAGGAAGGGATGCTCCCAATTCATTCCATGAAGCCAGTATACCAAAGCCAGGCAAAGATGCGACAGAAAAAGAAAATTACAGACCAATGTCTCTCATGAATATAGATGCAAAAATTCTCAACAAAACTCTAGCCAACGGAATTCAACACCATATCAAAAAAATAATACACCATCACCAAGTGGGCTTCATAGCAGGTATGTGAGGATGGTTCATTATTAGAAAATCAAGCAATGTAATCCACCACATAAATAGAACAAAAGAAAAGAATCCCATGATCATTTCAATTGACACAGAAAATGTATTTGATAAAGTCCAACATTTGTAATAAAAACCCTCAATGAAATATGAATAGAAGGGGAATTCCTCAACATAATAAAGGACACCTACACAAACAGTCGGAAACCCTGGTGGCCTAGTGATTAAGTGCTACGGCTGCTAACCAAAGGGTCTGCAGTTCGAATCCACCAGGGGCTCCTTGGAAACTGTATGGGGCAGTTCTACTCTGTCCTATAGGGTCGTTATGAGTCGGAATCGACTCGACGGCACTGGGTTTGGTTTTTTTGGTTTTATACAAACAGTGGACATCATTCTCAATGGACAG
This sequence comes from Elephas maximus indicus, assembly GCF_024166365.1. Taxonomy (NCBI): domain Eukaryota; kingdom Metazoa; phylum Chordata; class Mammalia; order Proboscidea; family Elephantidae; genus Elephas; species Elephas maximus. Next base: position 44,138,358 of record NC_064843.1, read on the forward strand.
AGGCTGAAAGCATTCCCCCTGAACATGGGAACAAGACAAGAATGCCCTTTATCACCACTCCTATTTAACATTGTGCTGGAAGTCCTAGCTAGAGCAATAAGGCAAAAAGAAAGGAAAAAAAAAAGGCATCCAAATTGGCAAGGAAGAAGTAAAACTATCCCTATTCTCAGATGATATGATACATAGAGAACCCTAGAGATTCCACAAGAAAACTACTGGAACTAATAGAATGATTCAGCAGAGTAGCAGGATACAAGATCAACGTATAGTAATCAGTTGGATTCCTATATACCAACAAAGAAAATTGTGAGAAGGAAATCAGGAAAACAATACCAGTTATAATAGCCTCTAAAATAATAAAATACTTAGGACTAGATCTAACCAGGGAGGTAAAAGACCTATACAAAGAAAACTATGAAACACTACTGGAAGAAACCAAAAGAGACCTACATAAATGGAAAAACGTAACATGCTCATGGATAGAAAGACTCAACATTGTGAAAGTATCAATTCTACGAAGCAATCTATAGATATAATGCAATCCCTATCCAAATACTAACAGCATTCTTTAATGAGATGGAAAAACTAATCATTAAATTTATATGGAATGGGGAGGAGGAGCCAAGATGGTGGAATAGACAGACACTTCCGTCGAGCCCTCTTTACAACAAAGACCCGAAAAAACAAGTGAAACAAGTATATTTGTGACAAGCTGGGAGCCCTGAGCATCAAAGGCAAGCTTAGACAACGAACTTAGAGGGCAGGGGAAGGAAGAGACTGTTCAGAAGTGGAGAGGAGTTGCCGGACCTGAATCACGGGGAGCCCTCAGGCACCATTCCCTGAGCGGCAGCGGCAGCGGTGGGCTGGTCCTAGCATTCGGCCACAGTTTCCTCAGGGAGAAGCAGCCAGCCACACAGCCTACTCACACCTCTGGAACCTGAGCAGAAGGGCGCTCTTGGCAAAGGCTAAGTACTTGCGTATATTTTACCGCACCCCCCTCCCCAAGCCAGCTTCAGCGGCTGAATCCCTGGGCCTGAGATAGACCCTGGTGAGCACCTGGAGCCGTCCTCCCGGCCTTGGGGAAGGAAAAATTTCCAACTGGGGGGAAAAGATAATTTGCTAGCTCCATTAATTGGGGTAGCTCAGGACAGAAGTGGCTCCTGTCCAGGCATAAACCGTCCGTGGACCTTGAGTACCTTTCCCTTCTGCATGGACTTGTGTGGGCCTATTTCAGGAAAATAGGCCCTTGTTGGCAAACTCTAACCATTTCAGCAGTGCGGTGGAGAGGTGGGTGTTTGATATTTGACATTGCTTTGCCTATTAAACAAGGTCCTTACCTACCCACAACAGGGACCTAAGGACTGGTGGCTCCACTTGTGTCGCCCAGCCACCTGCGACAGGGGTGCAGGGATACCTGGTGCCTCCCAGTCCTTACAATAAAAACTTTGGGTGCCCATGATCCCTCTGCAGAGCCCACCCGCCAGCATGCTCTAGGGAACAGAGACGTGTTTTCCTCAGGGACACTTGGGGGTTGGTTCTCAGCCCCCTGCCTTGGTCAGAGCGTGATCCCCTGCTGCAATCAAATACCAGTATATATGCCAATCACCCCTGCCCCTCTAAGACTCTAGGACAGAGCCTGTACCACACACTCGATATCAGCTACCTGGAAACCTGAGCTGAATTCATGCAAGAAAACTGAATGGACTCCTAGACTGGCATACCTGATAACAGCTCTAGCCAGTTGGGGACAGGACACCAGAGCTCCAAAGGTGAAAATAATCAAGCTAGCTCACTCAAGCAACCCATAGGGGTATACCAAAACAAAACAAAGCAAGCAGCTACGACACAGTAACCAAGCATAAACTAATACAATAACTTATAGATGGCTCAGAGACAACAGTCAATATCAAGTCACATAAAGAAACAGGCCATGATCACCTCAACAGGCTCTCAAAACAAAGAATCCAGGGATCTTCTAGATGAAAGTGCATTCCTGGAATTACCAGATGCAGAACACAAAAGTTTAATATACAGAACCCTTCAAGACATCAGGAAGGAAATGAGGAAATATGCAGCACAAGCCAAGGAGCACACAGATAAAGCAACTAAAGAACTCAGAAAGATTATTCAGAAATATAATGAAAAGTTTAATAAGCTGGAAAAATCCATAGACAGACAGCAATCAGAAATTCAGAAGATGAACAATAAAATTACAGAATTAGATAACTCAATAGAAAGTCAGAGGAGCAGAATTGAGCAAGTAGAAGCTAGAATTTCTGAACTTAAAATCACTTGGCACTAACATATTTGAACAAAAATCAGATAAAAGAATTTTAAAAAACAAGGAAATCTTAAGAATCATGTAGGACTCTATCAAGAGAAATAACCTACGAGTGATTGGAGTACCAGAACAGGGAGGAATAACAGAAAATACAGAGAAAATTGTTGAGGATTTGTTGGCAGAAAACTTCCCTGATACTGTGAAAGATGAGAAGATATCTATCCAAGATGCTCATCAAATGCCACACGAGGTAGATCTTAAAAGAAAGTCACCAAGACATATTACAATCAAGCTTGCCAAAACCAAAGATAAGGAGACAATTATAAGAGCAGTGAGGGATAAAAGAAAAGTCACCTACAAGGTACAGCTAATAAGAATAAGCTCGGACTACTCGGCAGAAACCATGCAGGCAAGAAGGCAATGGGATGACATATTTAAAAAATTGAAGGAAAAAAATAGCCTGCCAAGAATCATATATCCATCAAAACTGTCTCTTAAATATGAAGGTGAAATTAAGACATTTCCAGATAAACACAAATTGAGGGAATTCATAAAAACCAAACCAAAACTACAAGAAATACTAAAGGGCGTTCTTTGGTTAGAAAATCAATAATATCAGGCATCGACCCAAGACTAGAGCACTGGGCAGAGCAACCAGAAGTCAACCCAGACTGGGAAATCAAAAAAACAAACAAAAAAACAAAGTAAGATTAAAAAAAAAAAAAAAAGCCCAACACAGGGTAACAGCGATGCTGTTATATAAAAGAAGACAACATTAAAATTTGTATGGAATGGGAAGAGGCTCCAGACAAGTAAAGCATTATTGAAGAAGAAGAACAAACTAGGAGGCCTCACACTACTGGATCTCAGAACCTACTATACAACCACGGTAGCCAAAACAGCCTAGTACTGGTACAATGACAGACACATGGACAAATGGAACAGAATGGAGAACCCAGACATAAATCCATCCACCTAGGGTCAGCTCATCTTTGACAAAGACCTAAAATCCATTAAATGGGCGGAAAAGACAGTTTCTTTAGCAAACAGTGCTAGCAAAACTGGATGTCCACCTGTAAAAAAAAGGAAACAGGACACATACCTCACACCATACACGAAAACTAACTCAAAATGAATCAAAGACTTAAATATAAACCAAAAATTATAAAAATCCATGGAAGAAAAAATAGAGTCAATATTAGTGGTGCTAATATATGACACAAATAGGATATAAACCATAACTAACAATGAACAGACACCAGAGATAAACTAGATAACTGGGATCTCCTAAAAATTAAACACTCATCGAAAGACTTCATTAAAAGAGTAAAAAGGGAAACTACTAACGGAAAAAATTTTTGGTGATGACAAGGGACTAATCTCTAAAATCTATAAGATACTATGATACCTCAGCAACAAAAAGACAACTAATCCAATTAAAAAAGATTATTTGGATATGAACAGACACTTCACCAAAGAAGACATTCAGGCAGCTAACAGACACATGAGGAAATGTTCATGATCATTAGCTGTTAGAGAAATACAAATGAAAATTACAATGAGACACCATCTCACCTGACATCACTTGTGTTAATTAAAAAAAAAACAATATAACAAATGTTGGAGACGTTGTGGGGAGATTGGAACTTTTATGCACTGCTGGTGGGAATGTAAAATGGTACAACCACTATGGAAAATGATATGGCCTGTCTTTAAAAAGCTAGAAATAGAAATACTATATCATCCAGCAATCCCACTCCTAGGAATATTTACATGAGCTGTCACACAAATAGACATGTGCATACCCATATTTGTTGCAGCATTATTCACAACAGCAAAAAATGGAAACAACCTAAGTGCCCATCGACAGATGAATGGATTAACAAACTATGGTACATATGCACAATAGAACACTGTGGAATGATAAAGAACAATGATGAATCCGCAAAGCATCTCACGACATGGATGAATCTGGAGGGCATTATGCTGAGTGAAATAAATCAATCACAAAATGACAATTACTGTTTGAGATCACTATTATAAAAACTCAAGGAAAGGTTTACAATTACAGAAAGAAACAATTTTTGATGGTTGTGAGGGAGGGCAAGGGTGGAGAAGGGAAATCACTAGATAGTAGATAAGTGGTAACTTTGGTGAAGGAAGAGACTGTATACAATATAGGGGAAGTCAGCACAACTTGACCAAGGCAAAGTCATAGAAGCTTCATAGACATTCAAACTCCCTGAGGGACTTAGTTACTGGGCTGAGGGCTGGGGACCATGGTCTGTGGGGACATCTAGGCCAATTGGCATAACATAGTTCATAAAGAAAATGTTCTACATCAGACTTCAGAGAGTAGCATCTGTGGGTCTTAAAAGCTTGAGAGTGCCTCTATAAAATACATGTACTGGTCCCATTCCATCCAGAGCAAAGGAGAATGAAGAAAACCAAAGACACGAGGGAAAGATTAGTCCAAAGGACTAATGGACCACAAGTACCACAGCTTCCACCTGCCTGAGCCCAGAACAACCATATGGTGCCTGGCTACCACAACCAGCCGCTCTGACAAGGATCACAATAGAGGGTCCTGAATAGAGCGGGGGGTGGGGTGGGGGAGGGGGAAATGTAGAACAAAAAATCAAATTCACAAAAAAAGGCCAGACTTACTGGTCAGACAAAGACTGGAGGAACTCTGAGACTATGGCCTCCAGAAACCCTTTTAACTCAGAACTGAAGTCACTTCTGAAGTTCACCCTAGATCCAAAGATTAGACATGTCTATCAAACAAACAATAACACACAGGAGGAACACACTTCGTAGTTCAATCATGTATATGAACCAGATGGGCACATCTGCCCAAAAGCAAAGACAAGAAGGCAGGAAAGGACAGGAAAATGGGATGAATGGAAACAGGGAACCCAGAATGGAAAAGGGTAGAGTATTGACATGTCGCAAGGATTGCAACCAATGTCACAAAACAATTTGTGTATTAATTATTGAATGAGAAACATAATTTGCTCTGTAAACTTTTACCTAAAGCACAATAAAAAGAAAAAAAGCAAGAAATTATCAGAGATATACACAAAGACTCATGTGTAAACATTTTCATCTCAGCATTGTTAGTAATAAAAAATGTCGGGATCACAGCCACGGGGGAAAAAAAAAAAGGGAAAAGAAATCCAGATGGAAGTACAATATTTCTGGTGACATAGCCAATGAAGTCACGCATTATCTTTCCTGCCATTCTTTTTTTTTTTTTTTTTAATTGTGCGTTAGGTGAAAGATTAACACAGCATATTAGATTCCCCTTCTCTAGTTTGTACACAGTGTTTCACAACCTTGGTTTCATTCCGCACAATGTGTCAGCACTCCCCTCATTTCTGCCCTGGGTTCCCCGCTTTCTTTTGTCCTGATTTTCTACCCCTTCCTGCTGCCTTCTCATCTTTGCTTTTGGGCAAATAGTGCCCTTTCAATCTCATATAATTGATTGCTCTAAGGAGCACATTCCTCTCTGATGTTATTATTTATTTTACGGGCTTGTCTATTGTCTGGCTAAAAAGTGGCTTCTGGGAATGGCTTCATTTCCTGGTCAGAAGGGTGTCTTAGGGCCATAGTCTCAGGGGTTCCTCCAGTTTCTGTTAGACCAGTAAGTTTGGTCTTTTTTGTGAATTTGATTTTTTGGTTCTACATTTTTCTCCTGCTCTGTAAAAAAAAAATAAAAATAAATAATTTTTTTTTTTTTTTTCTGTCTGGGACCCTCTGTTGTGACCCCAGTCACAGTGGTTGGTAGTGGTAGCGATACCATCTAGTTCTTCTGATCTAGGTTGTATAGGCTGTGATTCAAGTGGTCCATTAGTCCTTTGGACTAATTGCTTCCTCGAGTCTTTTTTTCTTCACTCTCCTTTGCTCCGGACTAGAAGATTTCCTGCCACATTCTACCAATCAAAATGAGTCACAGGGCCAATGCAGATTCAAGGGGAGAAGACCACAGCAGAATATAAATACAGGAGGCATAGCTGTCTTTAGAAACTACCTACCACACTTGTTTCCCCCAAAATGTATAGCAAATCTTCTTTTACTCTCTTCAAAGCTCTAAATTCCTCCATACCTATCTTCTTTTTACTTCTAGCAGAAGCAATGGTGTCACCAGGCAGGTGAAGAGAGTGTAGACCACACCAGGTGACACTGTTAGAGGGGGTGACACCAAAATGACTGGCTATCAAATTTCTGTGCAGTGATTGAGCAGAAATTTCTTATTTTTTATTCAAAAAAATCCTTGTAGTTATAACAGCAAAAAAAAAAAAAAAACTTCATAAGCACAGCTCACGTGTATCAATATACCTGCAAGGCTAAAACTCGGTGCTAATTTCCTTTTTGACCCTTCTAATGCACTTTGGTCAGAGCTATCATTATTACCCAATTACGATGAGGCTTCGAATTATGTGGTTTCATCTGTACCCGCTAAAACCACGTACTGTTGTTTTCCTTGCTCCTGGTGTTTTTATAGTTGTTGATTTTGTCGAATGTTCTAATGTTTTAGCTACAATATTGTGGTAATTAGCATGGGGAAAGTGACCCAACTTCTTTTCTGTGATCCACAGACTGTGCAAGACCTGGGCCTTGCTTACCTCACCCACCTCATCTTGTACTGGTCTCCACCTTGCTGGTTACATTCTAGCCACAGTGGCCTTCTTTCTGCATCTTGAATGAGTGCTTCCTTTTTTATGCCACTGGGTCTTTGCACATGCTAGTTCCTCTGTCTAAAACACATCCTTACTCTATCCTTCCTCCCCTTTGCTTAGCTAACTGCAACTTATCTTTCAACTGTCTGTGCAAGCCTCCCTTCTCTAGGAAGCCCTTTCTCTGCTCTCAAGAACTGTTTTTATTTCCCTTATACCAATAGTGTGAAGGCAGAGGGCAAAGCTAAATAGAATGTTTGTCTCAGACATGTTGCCTTTTACAAAATATATGTCAAATACATGATTCTCTAAAGGCAGAACTTCAAAAAGAATGACAAATGAACAACGGTCAAATCTAGCAAAGCATAAAGCTGGGTCTCTCCGGAACAACGCGATGGTAGTTTTGTAGCATTCTTGAGACTCTTGATTCCTTCCTTCCTTCTTCTTCTGGTTTAAAGACACACCATCGTGAACAAACAGGAAGCCCAAAACTCAGTGAAAACAGTATTTCTCATCTGAAAGAGCCTTGTCAACTCTACTAAAAAAAGACATTTGTTCTCTGTAACTTGGAATGGAAACATATGAAGAAGAATAGATAAAATCATCCTGGTTTGGATTGGGGCATTGTTTAGGTATCGTTCCTTATTTTATTTTATTTTCAATTTTAAGCAAGTCCATAGTGAGTTGTCTGATTGTTTCTCTATACCTGAGCCTTAGTACTCATGGAAGGGGCTTATTGCAATCCTTCACCAACCCAAGCCCTCACTTGCCCCAAGACACTGCTTTATTTTGGAATATGCTTTTTTTCTCTTCCATCCAATCACAGGTTAGAGCCTGACAGGCTGGGCCAGTCCTCACAGCCTCAGGGTGCGGTCCAAAGGCGCAGATAACCAGTTTCGGAGACAGAGATGGCCAGAGGAAGGCTCTGAGCTTTAGTCCTTGATGATCATGAGAAGGAATTTCCTCCCTGGAGAGGCAGACAGAACCCTAAGTTCAGAAGAACAGTGGACACAGAAATACACGAGAGAACTAGTCGTAAGTCTTGTAGCTGGGGAACATGGCAGAACTCATAAAGAGGGGACAAACTACAGTTTATGATCACGTTCACACAAAAAAAAACACCTACTAGAAATTCATGGCAGTGTTATTGATAAGAAACAGAAATTGGAAACAACCCAAATGCTCATTTGTAGTAGAACAGAACACATGTCCTGAACTACACACAATCTCTCCAGAAAGTCTGTTCAGCTGAAGCTGTATTCTGTAGGGCATGCCAGCTGGCAAGGCCTGGCTTTGCAAGAAATTGAGACCTTTCCCTAGTCTAAGCTTAGGCAGGGAAGACTTCCTAGAAGAAAAGGCATCTACACAGACACCCCAAGAATAAACTCTTGATTTGAAGTATGCCTTTATATTTGGAATAGGATCAGTTTTCTGGACCAGTGTACACCAAGCAACAACTGGAATCAAGAATATGGCCACAGAGTGGGCCAATGAGGTAAGCAGGACTCCCAAAAGAACATTGCCTTCATAATCCTTATTCCTAGCTGAGTAAGATCCCATGCTGTCTATATATTCAAGAAAGTTCGATTAATAAGATTTTTAAAATGCATTCCTTCACCTGTCTCATGGATGATTCTTCCTTATTTAGAGCTGGTCAAGCAAATCAGGTATGAGATAAGACACTCATGTGGCAGGCAAATCAATGGCCCTCCCAAAGATATCCACACCCTAATCTTTGAAACCTAAGAAAAGAGATTTTGCAGGTGGAATTAAGGATGGAATTAAGCCCTTGAGATGGAGAGAGTATCTAGGTGGACCCAATACAATCCTTAAAGCAGAGGCCTTTCCCAGCTGGGTCAGAGAGATGAGACAGAAAAATGAGGAGAGATTCAAAGTGCAAGAGGGACTGTACTTACCATCATGAGCCACAAATATGATGGCCTCTAAAAGCGGGAATCAGCCCTCATCTGATAGCCAGCAAGGAAACAAAAACCTCAGTCCTACAATCACAAGGAGCTGAATTTGGCCAACAAACCAAATGAGCTTCTAGAAAGGAACACAGCCCTGATTTTAGCCCAGTAAGACTCATGTCAGATCTATGACCAATGAACTTTAAAATAATAGGTTTGTTGTTTCAAGCTGCTAAGTTTGTAAAAATTTGTTATAGCAACAATAGAAAACTAATAAACTTGAGTTTTTACCTGCAAGAATTCTAGGTAAACTAAATGTAGGGAAGAATCAGTTAGGATTAGTTTCATCTATGGATGACAGGAAGCCCAAAGTAATAGGAGTTTAACAAGAAAGAAATTAATTTCTTTCCTGTGTAAATAAAGATGGGAGGTAGAAGACATGGTACAGTGGTTCTGCAATTATCAGGGATCCAGGTTCCATTCATTTTCCTGCTCTACCATCCTTATTGTGCCACTTTATGGTCCAAGATGGTTGCTCAAGCTCCAGCCATCAAGTCCATAATCTACTCAGTAGGACAATAGGAAGATAGAAGGGGAGAAGAAGGGCGTGCCCGTTATCTCTAAGGACACTCCCTTGTTGTTGTTGTTAGGTGCCACTAAGTCAGTTCCAACTCATAGTGACCCTATGTACAACAGAACAAAACGCTGCCCGATCCTGAGCCATCCTCACGATCATTGCTATGTTTGAGCCCATTGTTGCAGTCACTATATCACTCCATCTCCTTGAAGGTCTTCCTGTTTTTGGATGAGCTTCTACTTTACCAAGCGTGATGTCCGTTAGGAGCTGATCCTTCCTGGTAACATGTCTAAAGTACACGAGATGAAGTCTTGCTATTCTCACCTCTAAGGCTGTACTTCTTCCAAGACAGATTTATTTGTTCTTCTGGCAGTCCACAGTATATCCAATATTCTTCACCAACACCATAATTCAAATGCATCAATTCTTCTTCAGTCTTCCTTATTCATCGTCCAGCTTTCGCATGCATATGAGGTAACTGAAAATAACATGGCTTGGGCCAGGCACACCTTAGTCCTCAGAGTGACATCTTTGATTTTTAAAACTTGAAAGAGGTCTTTTGCAGTAGATTTGCCTAGTGCAATACGTCGTTTGATTTCTTGACTGCTGCTTCCATGGGCATTGATTGTGGATCCAAGTAAGATGAAATCTTAGACAACTTCAAACTTTTCTCTGTTTTTCATAATGTTGCTTACTGGCCCAGGTGTAAGGGTTTTTGTTTTCTTCATATTGAAGTGTAATCCACACTGAAGGCTGTGGTCTTTGATCTTCATCAGCAAGTGCTTCAAGTTCTCTTCACTTTCAGCAAGCAAGGTTGTGTCATCTGTATATGGCAGGTTGTTAATGAGTCTTCCTCCAATCCTGATGCCAAGTTCTTCTTCATATAGTCCAGCTTCTGGGATTATTTGCTCAGCATACATATTGAAGAAGTATGGTGAAAGGATATAACCCTTAAGCACACCTTTCCTGGTTTTGCCCCTTCTTCTGTTGGAATGACTGCCTGCCCCTTGGTCTATGTACCGGTTCTTCACGAGCAAAATGAAGTGTTCTGGAATTTCCATTCTTCACGATGTTATCCATAATTTGTTATGAATACTCCCTAGTGTCCTCAAAAAACCTCTCGTCTTGTTTGCTAGAATTCAATCACGTGATCACACCCAGCTGCAGGGGAGGCTGAGAAAAGTAGTTGTATTTGAGTTGTTCAACTAAAATTGGCTATTCGTGTTAACAAAGGGCTGTTTCTGTTTCCAGGAGGATCTGTTAAGTGTGGTAGTGGATAGGTATGAACGGACCAGTTAAACCTGGATCACGAGCCAAGAGGGGCCCTGGGGCAGTAACAACAGGAGACAGGCTGCCCCTGCCCATGAAAGGTCTTTTTCAGTTTCTTGGCTGAACTACAAGCAGAATGTTTCTCCTGAATAGTTAATTGGTTTTATGAAGATGGAAAGATATTTTCAAACAAGAAATCAGGGCCACCCAAACGATACCTTTATTCAACAAGGACACAGTCTTTCCGGGAATTTACTTTTGCAAACGTAATAAGTATAACAAGTAGGACAATAATGTTCAGGCTTCATGCTGGGATGAAAGGAGGTGATTTTCCAGTTAGTGCTCATTGAAAATTTAAGTAGGGAAAACTTTGCAGTCAAAACAGGAAGGGGAAACCAGACTACAATAAGACAATAAACTTAGAGCTTTGTTCTTTCACAGCACATAGGAAAACAAGGGTTTTTTAAACTGCTTTCATCAGAGACAAATTTCTTGGAAGAATGTCCTCTACACAGTGTCTCTATTTCTTTACTTTTTCCATTCTTTCTGGCCTGGCTTTTGCCCCCATCACTTCACGCACCTTGATTTTATCAGTCAACAACACCTTCCGTGTTGCCCAATCCAGTTTTTCTGCTTTTGTAGTTACTGATGTCTAAGCATTGCAGAATCCCTGGGTGGTACAACAATTTACCTGTTTGGCTGATAAAATGTTGAAAGTTCGAGTCTACCCAGAGGTGCCTTGGAAGAAAGGTTTGGAAATCTACTTCTGAAAAATCAGAGCATAGTTCTACTCTGACACACACGCGGTTGCCATGAGTCAGAATAGACTTGATGGCAGCTGGTAACTGGTAAGCAACACTGATCCAGTTGACCACTCCACCATTTCTGGAAACACTCTTGTTTTCTGTGGTATCATTTTCTCCTTGTTTGTCATCTCCCTGACCATCTATGTAAGTTCTTCCTCTATTACTCAACCTCTAAATGTTGAGGATCTTGATCTTTTGTCTTTTCTTTGTCTTTGCTCTTTCCTTGCATGATCTCATCCAATTCCATGGCTTCCAATACCATCTAGATGCAACAATGTCAACGTTTATGTTATCAGCCCTGACCTCTTCCTAGAACATGAGTCTTCCATATCCAGCCACCTTCTCCATATTCCTACTAGGGCATTTTACAGACTTAATGTGTCTCCTGGTGTCCTTGGTTACCCACCTCCCACATTTGTTCTCCTACCCTAAGTATTACCTGTCTTGTAAATGGTATCACCTTTCATTTAATTGCCCATGTGAGAAACTTAGATATATCTTGATTTATGCCTTCCCTTACCCTCTATATCCAATTCATTGAAAGTATTATTAATTCTATCTCCAAATTCCATTTCAAACCTGTCCACCTCCATTACCACCCAGTCTCCTCGTCCTATTCAATCCATTCTCTACACAGAAAATAAATTGATCTTAAAATGTAAGTCGGATTATGCCACACTGTATTTACTTACAACCCTTCAATGGATTCCCATTGTATTTAGGATTAAATATAAACTAGCAGTGACCTCTAAGCTGCTACAGGACTTGGTTCTTACCTACTGTTCCAAGCTCATTCCATGCCACTGTCTCCCTGGCTCACTACCCCCAGCCCTTTCCAGCCTCAGGGTCTTTTCATATGCTGTGCCCTCTTCCTGGAAGCTCTTCCCCTACTGTTTTCATGGCTAGTTCCCTGTCTTCCTTTGGGTCTTAGCTTAATGATTGTCCACTGGGAGAGGCCTTCTCCGACCATGCTACCTGAAGTAAATCTTTTTCTTCTCCTTATTTTCTGCTTAGCTCCTTTCTTCTTCCCATCATCACGGTTATTCCTATTGGCATAAAACTAGGCCAATATTAAATTTTTCATAAATGAGGAAACCGAGAGAATTTTAAGAAACTTGTTAGATTTGAAACAAATCAAAGGCAACAAACAATGAACTACTTTTCTAACTCAGGATCTTGTTGGGCACGACCAGTCACACCCAATCATGCCCATATCTAAAAATTGATGAGGTAAATTAGCATCTGAAACCCAAAAGGAGGCCAACTCTTGCGACCCCTCTGTGGAAAGTGCTTAGCTAAGCAGTTCCTGTTTTGTTACAGTCTTGGCCTTCAATGACACAGCTGCCTTCGACTTAAAATTCAGAGAGTGGAAGAATTTTCCCACGGCAAGTCTCATTTCCTGTGTTTCTCATTAGAGTTTTTGTTGTTTTCCCATTTTTCCTCCTCTAAGACCAAAGTCCCATGAAATGGAGATTGTCTTGATGGAGTAAGAGAAGAAGTTTGAGCTCAACTTAAATTCTTTCATATGAATACATGAACGAAACTCCAGATTAGGGTCTGGTACTTCTTAATTTCTATATTCAAAGAAAATGTCAACATTAAGAAAATATACTCTTTAAAGTGCAAAGGTTCCCTTCAGATGTAATAGTTTTGCAGCTGAAGTTAGTTCCTTGGCTGAAACTTACTCAGGAATTTGAATTCTGTTCTAACACCATAAACTGCTTCTCTTCTGTTTTGTTAATAAATCCCTAAATGTTGAATACAAACCACCTGCAAGTTTTTAGTTAAATTTATCCCACTGAAGCATCTACCTTCTGACATTTCATAAAAGCCGAAAGTTACCTCTGTTGAGCTACAGATCCTGAAATTCTAGCTTTCAGGAGAGCCTATATTCTTGCTAAGTGAATTGATATCACATCACAAGGAAACAAAAATTTTTCAAGTACTTCAAAATAAATCCTAAAACCATGAGCAGATAGTGGAAATTCTCTGGGAAGAAATCTATTTTGCAGGGAATAAGCCTGCATTGGCAAATCTTCAGACAACTATAATTATTTCTGCATATAGAAAGTGAGTCAACGGCCAAAGATCCCAGACTCATCTGTCCCTGAGCAAACTTTGAGGAGGAAATGTACCCAGTTGTTCATATTTGTTTCTATAAGGAAGAAAGCATATTTTAGCTCTGAAGTACTTTTTATATTTGCTCCTGCCACTTTCATACAGTCCCTACCTATGACCTAATTAAAAATTTTAAATGATATCAAGAGAAGAATATTTGTTTTGTTTTTTGAACTGGAAGGGTCAGGTGATTAAGCCGAGTGATTGTGCTAAACAATCCAAGCATGCTGTGTCTGTTAAGACCATTTCTTGGCTGCTTCTAAAGAGAGTTGTTTGTACTGGGCCTGCATAGAGTTGCCCAGTTTAACTTCAATGTAGAAAATTGTACCAGTTCCAACTATAATTCACAGAGGCTGCTGAACTCCTGGGAGAAGTTATGAGATATCATGAAACACAAGTCAGAGCCTTCCTTATATTGCTCAACAAACATAGATGGGGTGTGGTCTGCTTCCATGAGTCAGCCAGATTGGCAGACCCTGAGTAGGGGGTCTTCTACTTTAGTTGGGTCCCATGGACATGGGCCTCCTTCAAATCTCTCCACCTTTAGGAAATGAGGCAAGACTTATAATCAAAATATTTCAGAGTTGGAAGGGACCTCAGGGACTACCTTGTCTAATGTCTTAGTTTCTTAGTGCTGCTATAACAGAAATACCACAAGTGGGTGGCTTTAAAGAACAGAAATTTATTTTCTCACAATTTAGGAGGCTAGAAGTATGAATTTGGGGCACGGGCTCTAGGAGAAAGCTCTGTCTGCTCTGGGGAAAAATCCTTGTCTCAGCTTCTCTAGGCAGCCATTCTTGGAATTCCTGGACTTACATGACTGGTCTGCCTCCTTTATCTTCAGATAGTGTAGATATTTCTCCTGTGCCTGTAGGAATTGAACTGTGGGTTTGGAATCTGCTATTTTATATATAAAAAATGAATGGTTTAAAACATACCTACATTGATAATGGTCTCATTAACATAACAAAGAAAATTCTATTCCCAAACGGGATCACATCCACAGGTATAGGGGTTAGGCTTTATAACAAATATTTTCGGGGGGCACAATTCAGTCCATAACATTCGACCCTCTCATTTTAAAGAAAATAAATTCCAGGTACAAAGGGGCCAGGGTACTTGTCCAGGGTGACACTGCTGGTGAGTGACAGGTAAGCCAGAGTCTTGGGCTTCCTGTCCCTCCCCACCTGTCACCTAGGTGTTCTGCCAGGAAGCAATCTTTACCAAAAAAAACTTGGATTTCACTGACCTGGAGTCCTTCAACAAGGAACCCACCACAGATTGTGACGCCAAATCCACTTATAGTGAATTTCTTTCTTTAAGAAATATACAGTTTCCATGACTTCTACAATCAACCGCCACAGGAAATATCAACCAAGTATTTTCAAGTCTGTAGAGAAATGTTTGGAATGGATTTTTGATTACTCTCTGCTAAGCCAAAAACTTTATTTGACCTCTTTATGCTTAAAACTCAAGGGTGAGTTTTCTGGACCTCTTAATCTGCACTTTCTGTTATATGGAAGACACTCAAGGGTTTCCTGACATCCACCCCTGGATTCCATCAGCTGTCAAGCTCTGAGGGGCTTGTCCCTCTGCCTTAGACCACCCCAAGCTCTTTTGTTAAGACAGGGCTAGGCCTTTTTCTTAAAAATCTTTGTCTCCTCAGGACAGCACCTCACCCAGCCCATTTTCTTAAGTTATTTTTCTCCTCAGAACTTCTTTGAAAAGAAACAGCCACTAGCTAGCTGGAATCAGCTGAAACACATCCTGCCCTCCATCATGGCACTCCAGATGACCTTTAGCTCATTAACTGCCTCATGTATGGTAAATTCTCCACCCTGTGTGGAGAGCTAACATGCTAATGAACAAAAATGGGTAACTTCCTCCTGCGGAAGGAATCAAACCAGGCCTTGGAAACTGCTTACTCATTCTAAAACTCTCTGCGCCTATGTGCACCATTTTGTATTTTGAAACTGATTCTGCCTATATAAAACAACCTCAATGAGCTGCCTGTGAGGCAGTCTTGGATGGCACGCAGCCCCAACTGTCTCCTTGCTTGGCCAACCAATAAAATTGCCTTTCATTCTCCCCTACTCTGTCTATGTCTTTTGGCCCTGACAGAGTCATGCCGAGCAGAACCCGGAGTTCCCAGCACCAGTGTGGTCCCCCAAGCCCTCCCTAAATCATCAGGACTCACAAGGTATGCAGGTGTATCAGGATTTCATTAAGCAGCTGAGGTAAACTCCTACCACATGTGAAACATATGAGGAAAGGAATTTAGAATGAGCCTATATAAGAATTTTTCTCTAGTTCAAGGGAAAACTTCTCGAAAAGTTAAATTCTTCACTTGTTCCATAAACTGGTTCCTAAATCAACCCATGTCAGCTCATCTTCCATTCCCTGCATAAGAGTCATGTCTTAGGCTGGATTCTCTAGAGAAACAAAATTAGTGAAACACAGAGAGAGAGAGAGAGAGAGAGGAAGAGAGAAAGATTGATCTCAAGGAAATGGCTCATGCAGTTGCGGAGGCGAGCGAGTTCCGAAGTCTGTGGGTCAGGCATCAGCTGGAGGCTTCTCCTGACTCAAGTGGTTGCAGGGGCTGATGAACCCAGAATCAGTAGGTCTGATGGTGGTCTGCTGGCTCAAAGGGCTGCAGAGCTGGTAAATCCCGCAGTTAGCAGATCAGATGACAAGCTACTGGCTCAAGTCCTGAGAACCAGAGGTCAGATGATGACAAGCCAGAAACAGGATCTAGATCAAGGAAGTGAGCTTTGCCAGAACATCCACATATATATATTGGGTGCAGGTCACATTCCTAAGGAAACTCTCCTTTCAGCAGATTGGCTGATCACATCAGATCACGTCATGGAGGTGATTACATTATATTACTTATGGAAGATCACAAAATGGAGGATAATTACATCAGATCACAAAATACTGAGAATCATGGCCTAGGCAAGATGTCGCATAACATTTACTGTCACAAGCCTCTTTGGCTGCTAGGCATAGCTCTATTGCCCATTCTAAGCTCAAGCCCTGTCCATAGGATGTTGTCTTGGGTCCTCGTCCATCTCTCTCCCTAAGTAGTGCATTGCCCTCAGGTGGGTTTATTTGGTCTGTAACAACACTTTGGGGACAGAGATGTCAGGACAGTTCTTTTTTTACTCTTTTGGAAAGATATTTTTATTAAGGCTTTTATATTAGCTAGACATAGAGTATAAAAAAAAATTTTTTTTTTTTGAGTATAGCATAGGAAAACCTCATACACAATTTACAAGTACAAAGTTTATTACTTGCAAATGAAGTAAAACTTAAAAAGCATGTTCATAAGTTTTTTTTTTCCCCCAAAGGCCTTACAAGTTAGGATATTGTTTGATGATAGAAATTAGAAACATGACTTGTAATGGGGGAAAAAAACGCTTCCTTGATCCTGCCTCTCTGCTGGTTAGTGTCACAGAACAATCTTTCCTGAGTGCCAAAGTCTATGAAAACATATTGTTTACTCGAGGCCTTCATTCCCTTTTTTTTTTAATTTTTTTTTTGTACTTTAGAAGAAGGTTCACAGAACAAACTAGCTTCTCATTAAACAATTAGTACACACATTTTTTAAGGACAGTTCTTGAAAGCTTTGGTGTTCCAAGTCTCTCAGAAGAGTCCAGTGTGGACATGGGTTCCGTAAGTCCTAACCCTGAACTCTAACACTCCCTACCAGTGTAGCTACAGATAGAACTCTTAATTTTGCAGCCACCCATCAGGAAATGGAAGGATCGGTACAGCCTCCCAAAGACAGACATTAGGTCTCTCAGATGGCACAGCTTAAACAAAAGGAGGAAGTAAAACGTTTTCCTAACACACCCTATGGTCTGCATGGTCACCCCTCTCCCAGTGAATATAACATTTCACATTTCTATATAGGGTATTTGTGCCATTCCTTAATCTGCCTGTGCCTCCCCTTTCCTCTTGCAAATTGTATCCTCTCAGGCCTGTTTGTAAGATGAATAAGTCTGTGACTGAGCTGCACTTCTCAACAGCTGCCATCACAGAGATCCAGCTAAAGCTCTGAGATGAATGTATGTGTGTGTGGAGTTATTACTTTAGACTTTCTGTGCTGCATATGGAAACCCTGGTGACATAGAGGTTAAGTGCTACGGCTGCTAACCAAGAGGTCGGCAGTTTGAATCCACCAGGCGCTCCTTGGAAACTCTTTGGGGCAGTTCTACTCTGTCCTCTAGGGTCGCTATGAGCCAGAATCGACTCGATGGCAGTGGGTTTGGTTTGGTTTTGGTACCACATATATTCTATTTTCTGCTTTTTTCCCCCAAGTCTTATGACCCAAGGTTGGATTCAAAGTATCTGTATTCGCGGAGTAAATAAAGAGAGCCATGCTCATCAAACTCCACATGGAATCCTTTGTACTCTTGCAAATGCATGAATGCATGCAGGGGGTCCCCAAGAGCTGCAATAGAGATAATAATAGTGCTTACCCTACGGGACAATTGGGAGGTTTCAGTGAATTTCTATATTTAACACAAGCATGCACACATCACCTATACATATAGTGCTAAATACAGTATCTGGCGCATAGTAAGTACACCGTATGTTTCCGTTATTACTATTTAACTGTATACAACAACAATAATATGCATATCTGTGGTTTCCACCTGTGATTTGTTTTAAAAGTTGCCACTGCTTATGAAAACCAAAGCTTATCTAATCATAAAATGGGCAAAGGACTTGAATAGACATTTTACCAAAGAGGACATTCAAACGGCTACCAAGCACATGAAAAGAGGGTCAATGTCATTAGCTATCAGAGAGATGCAAATCAAAACTGCAATGAGATACCATTTCATTTTGCTCCCATTAAAATGGCTGAGATAAAAAAAAAAAGCGGAAAATAACAAATGTTGGTGAGGATGTGGAGAAACTGGAACCCTCACCCGTTGCTGGTGGGAATGCAAGATGGCACAGCTGTTGTGGAAAACAGCGTTGCAGTTCCTCAAAAAACTAAAAATAGAACTACCATAAAAAACCACCAAACCAAACCCAGTGCTGTCAAGTCGATTCCGACTCATAGCGACCCTATAGGACAGAGTAGAACTGCCACATAGAGTTTCCAAGCAGCGCCTGGTGGATTTGAACTGCCTACCCTTTGGTTAGCAGCTGTTGCACTTAACCAGTACGCCACCAGGGTTTCCAGAACTACCATGTGCCATGCACATATAACCCAGCAATTCCACTTCTTGGTATATATCCAAAAGACTTGAATGCAGAGACTCAGAGACTTGTACAACAACGTTCATAGCAGCACTATTCACAATGGCCTAAAGGTAGAGACAACCCAAATGCCCATCAGCAGATGAATGGATAAACAAAATGTGGTACATACATACAGTGGAATCCTACTCAGTCAGGAGGAGAAATGATGTCTCGATACATGCTACAATATGGATAAAGCTTGAAGACATTGTGCTGAGAGAAATAAGTCAATCACAAAAGGACAAATATTATATGGCCTCACTTATATAAAAAGGCGAGAAAAGGCAAATGTTTAGAGACAGCGTTTACTAGTGGTAGGGTCACTATGAGTCAGAATCGACTCCATGGCAATGAGTTTGGGTTTTTTGGTAAGGGTGAGGGAAGGGGAGAAGGGGAGTTACTGCTTAGGGAGTACTGAGTTTTGGTTTATGGTGATGGGAAAAGTATATTGATTATTGTAAGTTATGTCAATAAGTTGTACACTTGTAAAAAGTTGAATTGGGAAAAGTTGTGTGATAGACACATTCGCAACAACAACAAAAAAGAGTAGCTGCTGAGGCTGCTTATGTGCAAGGAAACAGCTTATGAGATTTGGTTCCTTGGTTTGAAGCCTTAGGGTGTTTAGTGCTTCTGTTCTATTTCCCAGTTCATTGTGTAGTGCCTGGGATCTTAAAAGCTTGCAAGTGGCTGTCCAAGGCACAACAATTTGGTCTCTATTTGACTGGAGCCACGGAGGAAGAAAGACAGTCAGGAATAGGAGGAGGAAATGGAATGTGTGGCTAATTGCCTCCATAACATCTTCCTCCTTTGCCAAATGACCAGAAGAACTGAATGGTGTCCAGCTATCACTACTGAACATCTTGATCAAAGATTCTAGGAAAGAATTCTGATCAAAAGGGGAAAATGCAGACCAGAATTTCCAATTCTCGTGAACTTCAGACTTTCTAGAGCCATGGAGGCTGGATGAACCCTTGAAACTATTGTCGTGAGAGCATCTTGAAACCTTAAACCAAAAATACCCCCTAAAGCCTTCTTAAAACCAAACAAGAGTTCAACTTAAGTGTAAAAAATATCTGCCTTGAGCACTGTGTGCTTTTAAGAACTATCTGTATGGGATTAAACTGACAACAGCAACTCGAAAGATTAGATAGGAACCTTCGGGGCAGTGAGTTTATGTTAATGAGGAAGGAACAACTCAAAGAAGGAGGGTGAGGATGATTGCACAACTCAAAGAATATACATCATGAATGTCACTGAATTGTACATGTAGAAACTATTGAATTGTTTTTTTTTTTCTTTGTATATTCTCAACAACAACCAAAAAAAAACTTATACAAGGAAAAGAAAGAGACCAAAGCTTATTAGTGGTAACCAGAGATGAGAGGGAGGGGAAAACAGAGACTCAGTGCTTATGTGACATTGAGTTTCTTTTAATGCTGGTGGAATAATTTGGAAAAGCGTAGCAATGATGGTTGCAAAACATGATGAACATAATCAATGCCATTGAATTGTACGTATAAAAATTGCTGAATTGGCAAAAGTTTTGTTATATACATTTTTACCACAATAAAAACAATTTAATGCCAATGCTTTAAAAGTTGTTTGGAAAAGCTCGGATTTTTAAAAAAATAATATTTATTGTGTTTTTTGGTGAAAGTTTACACAACAAATTAGGTCCCTGTTTAACAATTTCTACACAAATTTTTCGATGACTTCGGTTACATTACATTCTCATTAATTCTGGTTGTTCCATTTCCAATAATCTAGTTTCCTTGCTCCCTTACTTTCTCATCTTTGGGAAAGCTCAGTTTTGAACCAAGCTGCAAACTACAGTTTGGAGGAAAGGCCCAGACGTCGTCCAAGAAAAACCTTTGTACCTTTGAGAAACCCGTGTTTAAAGGAAAGGCGCTGTCTTCCATCATGGAAATCAGCCATGGGTTTTGAAAACCATATGAATCCCTAACATTCATGGGGTGCTTCCCATGTACTGACTGTATTAATAATTTATTCTCCAAAGCATCCCCCATTAGGGAGGTTCTGGTATCATCAACACCATTTTATAGTTGGGGAACTTAAAGTTGACTTAGACAATAAAGTGACTACATTGGTTCACAAGTTGAGAAATCAGAGGTAGAGCTAGCTTCAGATGTTGCCTGTAATCTCAGCACTATTCTCTCCTCATCAGCTCAAAATGTCTATCAGTAACTCAAGGGCGACATGCTTCCTCGTCATATGAAATGACAAAGAACATCTCTTCTGTAAGACCTTTTGGAAAATTAAGTTTCTTTCTCAGAAGGCTCCAGCAGACCTCTTCTCATTATGAATTTCCTTGCCCTAATTCAGGAGTCACTGTGGCCTGGGGATGGAGAAAAGATGGGCTCCTCCTAATGCCTTAGGCATGAAGCTGAGTATGGAATAAATCACCCAAAACTGCGCCATAAAACACGATTGTTCCAGGTTGATACTTCAGGCAGCAGATTCAGAGAAGGACATTAAGGTGCAGACTCATCAGGGAGTGTTCTTGGGATCAGCAACTGTAGAAGGGAAAGGAGGGACGCAGGATTGGGTAGAAGGAGAAGTGGGCTGCTAAGCAGTCTCATCAAGGCCTCAGCCAATCCCACGGAAAGCTCTGAAGCTGGAATGACCCGAGGGCAGATTATCCAACAGGTAAGGTAAGCAAGGTACTTACCTTGCTTACCAGATCTTTAACGTGGTGAAACCCAAGTGAAATTGTTCACTATAGATTAGGTAAGTAGACACAAGTAAACCCTGTTTACCTTGTGTTATGGATTGAATTGTGTCCCACCAAAATGTGTGCCAATTTGGCTAGGCCATGATTCCCAGTATTGTGTGATTGTCCACCATTTTGTCATCTGATGTGATTTTCCTAAGTGTTGTAAATCCTACCTCTATGATGTTAATGAGATGAGATTAGTGGCAGTTATATAGACTCAGTCTACAAGATTAATCTACAGTTAAGCCAATCTCTTTTGAGATTTAAAAGAGACAAGCAAGCAGAAAGACAGGAGGACCTCATACCACGAAGAAACAAGAGCTAGGAGAATAGTGCGTCCTTTGGACCCAGGGTCCCTGCGCTGAGAAGCTCCTAGTCCAGGGGAAGATTGATCACAAGGACCTTTCTCCAGAGCGGACAGCGTGAGAAATCCTTCCCCTGGAGTTGACTCCCTGAATTTGGACTTCTAGTCTACTAGACTATGAGAGAATAAATTTCTCTTTGTTAAAGCCATCCACTTGTGGTATTTCTGTTATAGCTGCACTAGATGACGAAGACACCTTGCTAACTACCCTGCCCCTGCCCCTGTCAAGGATCGTGAATTTGAAAAGAGGCTTTGATTCTGTAAGAAGATACTGTGGGGTTGGGAGAGAGATAGATGCCAGCCATACCTAGAAGAATCTTCGATGTGGTGAAAAAATGTGAGATTGTTCACTACGGATGATCTGGTAAGCAAGGTAACCACCATGTTTACCTTGCCTATTGTTGGATAATCCACTCCTGGTTGACTCCTTCGAGTTGTCCTGAGTTGGAGCAAGGAAGGTGGGAATAAGGGGGCTGAACCTTTATTCCCTTCACCCAACTCTCCCCATCAACCAGATATTGTCTGCAGGCTTCCCAGGGAAGAAGCATGGCCCTGAGGGAGATGGTTCTTTGTAGGTGAAGGCAGTTCCTGGAGAGGGACTCAGCTGTCAGTGGCTGGGAGATCGGTCCTTTTGGTCTGAAAAGGAATCTGGACAGCATACCACAGATAGTCTCCGTTTCACGACAACCGCACTTACAACCATCTGTTTTTTGTACATCTTGTTGATAGGAAGGAAACCCTGCTGGTGTAGTGCTTAAGAGCTATGGCTGCAAACCAACAGGTCGGCAGTTTGAATCCACCAGGCGCTCCTTGGAAACCCTGCGGGGCAGTTCTACCCTCTCCTATAGGGTCACTATGAGCCAGAACTGACTCGATGGCAACAGGTTTTCTTGGTGGTTTGTTGTTAGAAATATGAACTGCATTCAATATTGCATTGCTTTCACTTGCAGATGTTCAATGTTATGGTTTACAGTGAAGCGGTTAGCTGAGGCTTGATTTAACCTAAATCAGGGACCTTAGTTGCTTGAAGATATGGACACAAACGCTAATCGCTTTGCTAAAGTAGTTAGGCAGATTCAGGAGGCAGGAAGATGTTACTGTGAAATATGTG
Organism: Elephas maximus indicus; assembly: GCF_024166365.1. Lineage (NCBI taxonomy): Eukaryota > Metazoa > Chordata > Mammalia > Proboscidea > Elephantidae > Elephas > Elephas maximus. Next base: position 44,161,466 of record NC_064843.1, read on the forward strand.
AAGAAAAAAAGAAAAGGACCATACTGATTATTCCCAGGGACAATCCAGATGACCCAGAACCTTCCACAAGTGGAGTTATTACCACAACTGACAAAATGCCAATGTTGTCCAACTCTTCTTAAGCATAAATTTTTACGATTTGTGTACTTTTATGTATGTATTAAAATATATCTAAGTTTATATGTAATGTTTCCAACCCCCAAAGACAAATAATGATCAGATTAATAAAAATACTGATAACAATAGGCAATAATAATGACTTACGTCAGACTTATGTCAGAATCAACTTACCACAGAACAGAATCCCGCAGTAAGTTGGCAACTACCTGTAATTATAAAGCAAGTAGGGGACAGGAAACAAGTCACCCAACTTCTATGAGGGAAAGTCTGAATTTGTACTCAGGCCTTTTAGTTGCCATTGGCTCCAGCTCCCACTTTGTCACTTGCTGTTCATTGTATGCTGGTTTCTATACACTGAAAGCTATAGATTGTTCTGGTAAGAATTCCAAATAAACAGTATTTAAGTCTCAACTCCCCCACGTGTCTGTCAGTTTGTCCTACTGTGGGGGCTTACGTGTTACTGTGATGCCGGAAGCTATGCCACTGGTATTCAGATACCAGCAGGATCACCCATGGAGGACAGGTTTCAGCTGAGCTTCCAGACTAAGACAGACTAGGAAGAAGGACCCGTCAGCCTAGTTCTGAAAAGCATTAGCCAGTGAAAACCTTACGAATAGCAGCGGAACATTGTCTGATATAGTGTTGGAAGATGAGCCCCCCAGATTGAAAGGCACTAAAAAGATGACTGAGGAAGAGCTACCTCCTCAAAGTCGACTTGACCAGGCAGTGTTTCATTCTGTTGTGCATAGGGTCACTATGAGTGGGAACCAACTCGACGGCACCTAACAACAAGAAGTCTCAACTGACCACCCATGTGTGTCTTGAGTAACTAAGAGGGCTGAGGGTTAGGAGGAAACCAGTGATGCTATACTTTATTGCCTGGTTAAGGAGACAAAACTTCTGGCCAGACTCTCACCAGAGAACTATTTGGTTTGAACAAAATGAAGAAGGTGAGGAACTTGTAAAGGTTACAGAGAAGTTACTACAATGATGAATGTTTTCCTGGGCCAGTCAGGAAAGAAATAAGGCTTCAACTCAGGGATGGTCTTGGTTATCTCTCTTTTACAATGTGATACAAACTTAAGCACACACAGGTAAAATCCATAATTACAGTCTCCTGTCTCCTGGCAAATGGTGGGGGTGGGGGTGGGGGTGGGGGTGGGGGGCCCCTGGTGGCACAGTGGTTAAGAGCTTGGCTGCTAACCAAAAGGTCAGCAGTTTGAATCCACCATTCGCTCCTGAAAGCCCTATGGGGCAGTTGTACTCTGTTCTCTAGGGTCTCTATGAGCTGGAAACAACTCGAAGCCAATGAGTTTGGTTTTTGGATTTTTGGCAGATAGCAGTCCATGGGTAATGCAACCAGTTAATGAGCTAACTGCCTAAAGATAGGCAGTTTAAGTCCACCCAGAGGCCTGGCCACCTACTTCAAAAAATCAGCCACTGAAAATCCTATGGATCACCATGAGTCAGTTGACTTGACAACTGGTTGGTCTGGTCTGGCAAACGCGCCAAATTATTTCATTCCCGACAAAGTAATCAGAATCCTAGCAAAATTAATGTGAAATTACATGCACCTTCACACATATAGCCATTTTATCTCAGATGTTTTGGGTATTCATGAAGAGTGAAATTAAAAACGCATATATATTATAAGAAAAGCAAATACCCTGGGAGCTTTAAAACACCTGAGCTGAACGTGAAACCCCGACCTGGCTTTGGAACCCAGGTCTGTGCAAAGCTGCATCCAATAAACTATTTAATCACGGCTGGTTCCCATGGCAATGCCACTGCTGCACCTTCGCTGAACAAGACAGAATGTGATCAACCACCAATGTGAAAGTATAAATCCTCCCCTAGTCTCTCTGTTCTTCAACATTTCTCTTCCTGACATGTTCTGTGTTACAAACAGGAGCCAAACGCAGCTTGTATCTCCTTCTTCTACACTCACCTTATTTGTCTGAGTGCCACTGAAGATTTTCATTTCATTGGTAAAGCCCCACTTCACTACAGACAACACAGAAATGGGGACAGGTGGATCACATCCACTTTAAAAGAAAACGAAAATAATTCCAGATATTTCTTTACCCAGCCATGTCCCTCATTAAGAGTCCTGTTTTTTTCTTTCAAACGGTAATGCCTTTTTCTGTTGAAATCAAATCAAAGCACATTTGTGTCAGGAGCAACACAGACCCTAAGTAACAGCGAAGCTATTTTTAGAGGATCTTGGGAGGGGGAAGATCTTGGACTCCACCTCAGGTTCTATTCAGCTCTTTGCGTAGTGTGTCCTGCAGGGAACCGGCTGCATGTGTGCAAGCATTTCACCTGGCTGCTTATAAATGTCCTGAGATGGCCTCCAAACCTGTGCTAGATGGGCTTGGGCTGCCAACGGGAGAGTCAGCATCCTTTCTCCTCTTTTCCTTTAAGAACAGCACCTTGTCTACTCACAGCCAACTGCCTAGCCCTTGAAGAGTCCTACCAGGAGGTCAGGTTGAACTGCAAATAACCAGTGGTGTATCTGGGCTGTCTGTCTATAAGCTTGTATGAGTTTGCTTTGAGGGGGACAATCATAGCAGCTAGGAAATTTGTGATGGTTGTGGTGGTTATTTGTTGTTTAGTCAGCTCCCACATTATATATAAAAATACCGGAAGAAAATATTGCCCAGTCCTGCTCCATCTTCATGATGTTAATTTTGAGTCCATTGCTGCAGCTATGGGAGCCCTGGTGGCACAGTGCTTAAGAGTTCTGCTGCTAACCAAAAGGTCGGCACTTCGAATCCACCAGCTGCTACTTGGAAACCGTATGGGGCAGTTCTACTCTGTCCTATAGGGTTGCTATGAGTTGGAACCGACTTGACGGCAATGGTCTTGGTTGCAGCTATTGTGTAGTGCCTTCCAACCTAGGGGGGATTCATCTCCCAGCACTACGTCAGTCAATATTCTGTTGTGATCCCTGTGGTTTTCATTGGCTTATTGTCAGAAGTAGATCTCCAGGCTGTCTTCCTAGCCTATCTTAGCCTGGATGCTCTGCTAAAACCTGTCCACCATTGGTGACTCTGCTGGTATTTGAAATACTGGTGGCATAGCTTCTGGCATCATAGCAACACACAAGCCGCCACAGTAAGACAAACTGACAGAGAGTGGTTGGAATTTGTGGTTATGAGTTTGCTTTGTAGATAGAGTATGGGCTATGAGTTTGCATCCTAGATTTGTGGTTTGGGGTGTATAAAGGGGTTGACAATACTTTGTGGTTCAACCAATATGTTAAAGAATGAACAATGGATAAATACCATATATGACAATTCAGTGGAAGAATTTAAGTAAATTCACTTCTTGCAAAGTGTGGACTTTGGATCTTGTTTTAAACCAATCAACTATTAAAAATTATTCAGGTCACAATGAAGGAAATTTGAACACTGATGGGATATTTGATGATATTAAGGAGTATATGGGGATGACAATGATATTATATTTTACTAAAAAAGAAGTCCTTGTCTCCATACACACTGAAGTATTTACGGGTGAATGATATGATGGCTGATACTTGTTTCAAAACAATCTGGGGGATGGGGGAAAAATGGTTCCAAGTATAGACTGGGTGAGAGTTAACAATGGTGAAGCTGGGTGAAAGGAGTGTGTGGGTTCATTATATTCTTCTTTCTACTAAGGTTTATGGTAAACATAAGAGGCACAGAAGACTAACCCTTGGTGGGAAGTGATCAGAATTTTTCTGGAGGAAGAGTTCTTCAAGCTGAGACCTCAAGGATGAGAGGAACTAGAAGGGTGAGAGGATGAGATGTGGGGTAGTTGATGGATGAGTAAGTCCCAGTTAGAAGGACCTCTTTAAAGTGTTGAAAAGCAAAGATATCACCTTGAAGACTAAGGTGCGCCTGACCCAAGTCATGGTGTTTTCAATGGCCTCATATGCATGTGAAAGCTGGACAATGAATCAGGAACACCGAAGACTTGATGACTTTGAATTGTGGTGCTAGCGAAGAATACTGAATATACCGCGGACTGCCAAAAGAATGAACAAATCTGTCTTGGAAGAAGTACAATCAGAGTTCTCCTTAGAAGCAAGGATGGTGAGGCTACACCTCACATACTTTGAACATGTTATCAGGAGGGATCAGTCCCTGGAGGACATCATGCTTGGTAAAGTAGAGGGTCAACAAAAAAGAGGAAGACCCTCAGTGAGATGGATTGGCATAATGGCTGCAACAACGGGCTCAAGCATAGCAACAATTGTGAGGATGGCACAGGACTGGACAGTGTTTCATTCTGTTGTGCATAAGGTTGCTATGAGTCGGAATCGACTCGATGGCACCTAACAACAACAGAGGGAACTGGATGGAGGCAAGCCTGAAGATGAAGGAGAGTTCCATGGGACTGAAAGGAGCTCCATAGGAGTACCAGAGTGTATTGGAGTGAGGCAAGAGATAAGGCTGGGAGGTAGAATCAGAGGCAAATAGGCAATGATAGGTGTGGGTTTTCTCCTAAGGGCAATGGGAAGCCATTGAGTTGGGAAGTTACCTGACTGGGTGCATGCTTTAGAGAAATTGCACTCAAGCTTCATAGTCCCAAGGTAGTCCCAAATTTAGAAAGTCTTCTTTGAGTACTCCAGGTCTCCTCTCTTCTGAGCTGTAGATCCCACCTTCCTTACCAGTTGTTGGAGCCCTGGTGGTGTAGTGGTTAAGAGCTCGGCTGCTAACCAAAAGGCCAGCAGTTCAAATCCACCAGCTGCTCCTTGGAAACCTTATGGGGCAGTTCTATTCTGTCTTATAGAGTAACTACGAGTTGGAATCAACTTGACATTAACAGATTTGCTTTGGCCTCAGTCATGGAGCTTTCAATTTAGCTACCATAGAGCCTGTACTACTTAAAAAAATAATAACTGGTAACCAAAACCAAACTGGTGGCCATCAAGTTTATTCCAATTCATAGTGACCCTATAGGACACAGCAGAACTGCTCCCATAGACTTTCCAAGGAGTGGCTTGTGGATTTGAACTGCTGATGTTCTGGTTAGCAGCTGAGCTCTTAACCACTGCATCACCATGACTAAGACCAGGCGCTGCTTACTCTTCTAAGTCCCTCTCCATCCAGATAGTTCTGGGCTGGGACAAACTTTAGGTGTCTCAAAAGCTTTTAATCAACTGACCTTGATCAATCATTAAAGATCATAAACATTACACCTCCATTATAGTCACAGTTTCATTTGTACATATTCAGGTGATTTTTTTTTAGCAATAAAGTATTTTTAATTAAGGTATGTACATTGTTTTTTTAGACATAATGCTATTGTACACTTAAAAAATTTATACAGTATAGTATAAATATAACTTTTACATACATTGGGAAAGCAAAAAATTCTTGTGACTTACTTTATTGCGATATTCACTTTGTTGTGGTGGTCTGGAACCAGTCCCATGATATCTACGAAGTATGCCTGTGTTAGTTGGAATTTTTTTTTTTTTATTGTGCTTTAAGTGAAAGTTTACAATTCAAGTCCATTTCTCATATAAATCTTATACACAAATTGTTAAGTGACCCTAGTTGCTCTCCCTACAATGTGACAGCACACTTCTTCTCTCCACCCTGTATTGCCCATGTCCATTCAACCAGCTTTTGCCCCCTCTGCCTTCTCATTTCACTTCCAGACAGGAGCTGCCCACACAGTCTCATGTGTCTACTTGAGCTAAAAAGAACACTTCTCACCAGTATCAATTTATGTCTTATAGTCCAGTCTAATCTTTGTCTGAAGAGTTGGCTTTGGGAATGGTTTTAATTTTGGGCTAACAGAGAGTCCAGGGGTCATAAGCTCTGGGGTCTCTCCATCTCAGGCAGACCATTAAGTCTGGTCTTTTTACTAGAATTTGAGGTCTGCATCCCACTTTTCTCTTGCTCCATCAGGGGTTCTCTGTTGCATTCCCTGTCAGGGCGGTCATTGGTGATACCCAGGCACCATCTAGTTCTTCCGGTCTCAGGCTGGTAAAGTCTCTGGTTTATGTGGCCCTTTCTGTCTCTTGGGCTTATATTTTACTTGTATCTTTAGTGTTCTTCATTCTCCTTTGCTCCAGGTGGGGTTGAGGCCAACTGATGCATCTTAGATGGCCACTTGCTAGCTTTTAAGACCCCAGACGCCACTCAACAAAGTGGGATGTTGAACAATTTCTTGATATACTTTGTTATGACAATGGGCCTAGATGTCCCCTGAAACCATGGTCCCCAGACCCCCCCCCCCCGTTACTCTGTCACTCGAAGTGTTTGGTTGTATTCAGGAAACTTCTTAGCTTTTGGTTTAGTCCAGTTGTGCTGACTTCCTCTGTATTGTGTGTTGTCCTTCCCTTCACCTGAAATCATTCTTGTCTACTATTTTTATCTAATTAATGAACACTCGTCTTCCTCCCTCCCCACCCTAGTAACCATGAAAGAATGTTTTCTTCTGTGTTTAAACCTTTCTTGAGTTCTTAAAATAGTGGTCTCATATAATATTTGTCCTTTTGTGACTGAGTAATTTCACCCAGCATAACACCTTCCAGTTTCCTCCATGTTATGAGATGTTTCATGGATTCTTCATTGTTCTTTATTGTTGCGTAGTCTTCCATTCTGTGAATATACCATAGTTTGTTTATCCATTCGTCCATTGATGGGCACCTTGGTTGTTTGCATCTTTTTGCTATTGTGAACAGTGCTGCAAAGAACATGGGTGTGCATATATCTATTTGTGTGAGGATATACTCCAAGGAGAGGCATTGCTGGATCTTATGGTAGTTCTATTTCTAGTTTTTTTTGAGGAAGTGCCAAATCCATTTCTAAAGTTGTTATATGATTGTACATTCCCACCAGCAATGTATAAATGGTCCTGTCTCTCCACAGCCTCTCCAACATTTATTATTTTGTGTTTTTTGGTTAATGCCAGCCTTGTTGGGGTGAGATAGTATCTCATTGTAGTTTCTATTTGCATTCCTCTAGTGGCTAATGATCATGAGCATTTCCTCACGTATCTGTTAGCCACCTGAATGTCTTCTTTGGTGAAGTGCTTGTTCATATCCTTTGCCCATTTTTTAATTGAGTTGTCTTTTTGTTGTTGAGGTTTTACAGTATCTTATAGATTTAAGAGATTAGACAGTGATCGGGTTTGTAGTACCCAAAATTTTTTCCCCAGTCTGTAGGTTGTCTTTTTAGTCTTTTGGTGAAGTCTTTGGATGAGTGTAAGTGTTTGATTTTTAGGAGCTCCCATTTATCTCTTTTCTCTTCTGGTGTTTGTGTATCGTTAGTAATGTTTTGTATATTGTTTATGCCATGTATAAGAGCTCCTAGCGTTGTCCCTATTTTTTCTTCCATGATTTTTATTGTTTTAGATTTTATATTTAGGTCTTTGATCCATTTTGAGTTACTTTTTGTGCACCGTGTGAGGTATGGGTCTGGCTTAATTTTTTTGCAGATGGATATGCAGCTATGCCAGCACCATTTGTTAAAGAGACTGTCTTTTCCCCATTTAATGGATTTTGGGCTTTTGTCAGCTGCTTGTAGGTGGACAAACTTATGTCTGGATTCTCAGTTCTGTTCCATTGGTCTATGTATCTGTTGTTGTACCAGTACCATGCTGTTTGGACTACTGTGGTGGTATAATAGGCTCTAAAATCAGGTAGAGTGAGGCCTCCCACTTTGTTCTTCTTTTTCAGGAATGCTTTACTTATCTGGGCCTCTTTCCTTTCCATATGAAGTTGGTGATTTGTTTCTCCATCTCATTAAAAAATGCCATTGGAATTTGGATTGGGATTCCATTGTATCTATAGATTGCTTTGGGTTCAGGTGATTTTCTTGACTATCATGTAGCCAAGCTATTGTGTAAGAAGGTGGTTCTACTGTAGTAATAAATAAATATAATAATAATCTGATACCAACTTAAATTATTCATCTGTTCAGTTTATCCTGTAAAGACAGTCTTAGGTTTGTAGGTTTTTTTCCCTTCTTAAAAACTCTTCATCATTGCATGAACATGCAATTGCTAACTTCCAAGTTTGGATGAGCTGCACATGGTATTTAGAGCATGTGTTTATAAGAAAATAGTCTTCATTTGCATTGATGCAATACAATGCTATCTTCTGCTAGCTGCTTTTCAAAGGCAACGCAACCATTCAAAACAAATTGCTTGGCAAATGTCAGTCTTTGCAAATTTGGACATGATGCTTAAGTTGACCTTTGATTTCCTACACTACAGCTATACGTTTCTTTGCAAAGTCCCTAAGGGCAAGTAAGTAAGCCTTTAAAGAAAGAAGGAGGAGAAGCATCATCCTCTCTGGTAAGATCCAAGGGTAGCTAGGAGCTCTGTTGCTACCAAAGAGCTCTCCCACTACCTCTCTCAGTGCTAAAACTACCATTAGTCAAACTTTCCTTTGGATATTGCATCTTTCATTACAGGCCTCTATTAATGTGATTTCAAATATACAATATGAATCTGTATGAATTTGTTCCATGAGAATCAAACTCAAGAATTGTCATTTCCCAGTCTCTTTAACAGATGGTACTGGCATAACTTGATGTCCATCTGTAAAAAAAGGAAACAAGATCCATACCTCACACCATATACAAAAACTAACTCAAAATGGATCAAAGGCCTAAATGTAAAATCTAAAATGATAAAGATCAAGGAAGAAAAAATAAGGACAACACTAGGGGCCCTAATATATGGCATAAACTGTATACAAACTACAACTAACAATGTACAAACACCAGAAGATAAACTAGATAACTGGGAGCTCCTAAAAATTAAACACTTATGCTCATCAAAAGACTTCACCAAAAGAGTAAAAAGAGAACCTACAGACTGGGAAAAAAAATTTGGCTATGACATATTCAACAAGGATCTAGTCTCTAAAATCTACAAAACTCTACGATATCTCAATAACAGAAAAACCCAATTAAAAAATGGGCAAAGGATATGGACACTTCACCAGAAAAGACATTTAAGCTGACAACAGACATGTGAGGAAATGCTTGTGATCACTAACCATTAGAGAAATGCAAACCAAAACTAAAATGAGATACTATCTCACCCCAATATTGACACTAATCCAAAAAACACAAAATAACAAATGTTGGAGAGGTTGTGGGGAGTTTGGAACTCTTATACACTGCTGGTGGGAACATAAAATGGTACAACCACTTTGGAAAATGATATGGTGCTTCCTTAAAAAACTAGAAATAGAAATATCATATGATCCAGCAATCCCACTCCTAGGAATATATCCTAGAGAAATAACAGCCGTCACATGAATAGACATACACACATCCATGTGTATTGCAGTACAATTCACAACAGCAAAAGATGGAAACAGCCTAAATGCCCATCAGCAGATGAATGGATAAACAAATTATGGTACATACACACAATGGAATACTACACAAGGATAAAGAACGATGATGAATCCCTAAAACATCTCACAACATGGATGAATCTGGAGGGCATTATGCTGAATGAAATAAGTCAATCACAAAAGGACAAATATCATATGAGACCACTATTATAAGAACTCAAGAAAAGGTTTACACAGAAAAAAATTCTTTGATGGTTATGGCAGTGGGGAGGGGAAATCACTAACTGGAGAGTAGACAATTGTCAACTTTGGTGAAGGGAAAGACAACACACAATATAGGGGAAGTCAGCACAACTGTACCAAAGCAAAAGCATAGAAGTTTCCTAGCCACATCCAAACACTTTGAGGGACCGAGTAGCTGGGGCTGAAAATGGGGACAATAGTCTTGGGGGACATCTAGGTCAATTGACATACCGTAGTTCATAAAGGAAATATAGTACATCCCACTTTGGTGACTAGTGTCTGGAGTCTTAAAAGCTTTTGAGTGGCCATCTAAGATACATCTATTGGTCCCATCCATCTGGAGCAAAGGAGAATGAAGAAAATCAAAGACATAAGGAAAAAATTAGCCCAAAGGACTAACGGAGCACATGAACCAGAGACTCCACCAGCCTGAGACCAGAAGAACTAGATGATGCATGGCTAACCACTGATAGCTCTGATAGGGATCACAACCAAGAGTCCTGCACAGAACAGGAGAAAAATGTAGAACAGAACTTAAATTCACAAAAATGACCAGACTTACTGGTCTAACAGAGACTTGGAGGAGCCCCCTAGACTATGGCCCCCAGACACTCTGCTAACTCAGAACTGAAAACATTCCTGAAGCCCACTTTTTAGACAAATACTAGGCCTACAAAACAAAAAGCAACATGTGAGGAACATGCTTCTTAGTTCAATCAAATATACAAAACCAAATGGGCAACTCTTGTCCAAAAGCAAGGTGAGAAGACAGGAAGGGACAGGAACTGGATGAATGGACTCAGGGAACCTGGAGTGGAAAGGCGGAGCATGCTGTCACATTGCGGGGATTGCAACCAATGTCATGAAACAATATATGTATAAATTTTTTAATGAGAAATTAACTTGAGCTGCAAACTTTCACCTAAAGCAAAATAAAATAAAAATAAAAAACTGTCATTTTCCTTTGTATTTCTAAAACAAATTAAATCTGGCTTAACCTCCATCGGCTTTGTTATTGTGGTTGCTAGCTGCCACGGAGTCAGTCCCCAGCTCCTGGTGACCTCATGCACGATATAACGAGTTTGGAGATAGGCAGTACTTCTTGACCAGAAAATTCTGAATCACGGAGGCCTGCTGAAGCAGCCTGAGCCAGTGGTGAGCATGATCCAGAAGGAGAAGCTGTGGAAGCCTCTCTCCCACTCTGTTCCCCATAGGCTAAGGGAGTGGAAGAGAACCTCGAGGGTTCCCTAGGCTCCTCATGGAGGAGCACAGAGTAGAGGAGGGGCTGACATAAAGGAGATGCCCAAGTGGTTGCCCAACAAGAAGGTGCTTCGCTTGGAGAGGACCCTGGAGCATGGAGGGTGGAAGAGGCTAAGGGGAGACATGACTGCCTCTGACTAAGGCAGGACCTTCAGTAACAGAAAGGGTCCAGGATTCTGAGAGTACCATGTGCACCATCTCAGTACAGCCCACCTACCCTGAGGGCCACCACAGCAGAGCCAGCCTGAGGAAGTCCTCCCAGGAGGCCAGTCACAGGAGCAGTTCAGAGCCTCCTCTCTTCACGTGCCCCACCAATGAAGAAGCAGGCTGGGGAGGAAAGGAAGGGGAGTCCTGGAGCCCAGATTTCTAGCTGAGACGGCGGGTATATATAACTTTTTGGTGATCTTCTGTGTTAATCTATTGTTTTGTTGTCGTTAGGTGTGGTTGAGTAGATTTTTGACGCATAACAAGTGCATGTGACAGTGCTGTTCCATAGGGTTTTTAGGCTGTAATCTTTACAGGGGCAGATGGCCAAGTCTTTCCCTGTGGCGTGGCTCGGTGGGTTCAAGCTGCCAACTTCTTAAAGGTTAGCAGCTAAACATTGAACTATTGCCCCACCAGGGTTCCCTCATTGTCTGGTAATATCCAACAAATTATTTGAGCTAGTGTTATACTGGCATAATTCAGAGTAGGAACCAGAGGTAGCAGGGATTCAGAAAGGAAGGAACACAGGACACAGGGACTCAGGAAGCCATCTCTCATCTCTGATTCTCTTTGGCCATCCTTTTCTTTCTCTCTCTCTCTCTCAGCTGGCTTTCTATGCTTCTCCCGCCCTCATGGCACACTATGACCCTGCAAAGCTCCCAACATGCGAGAGCGCAGTCTCCTGCAGACACTGACTAACATCCTTTCTGTTCCATATGTGCATGCAGGGAGAGAGAATCTGATTGGCCTAGCTTGAGTCCAGCCAGCTCTGGCCAGATGCTGGAAATGATTGTACAGGCATGGCTGCAGGGTGCCCCCAGAAGCAGACCCAAAGACAGAAATATGAATGCAAGTAGTTTTTTTGAGAAATGATCCTAGGACGCACCAGTAGGGGGAAGGGGAAGTGAGAGAGGGCAAGGAAGGAAGCCAAATGGAAATGTTAGTGAAGAGTGGGTAACTAGCTCACTAGGAGAGTGTGAAGAGCTCACCTGGAGTTGTCCTACCTGAAATAAGGTAGCTGGGATAGTTATCCACCCAGTCCCACCAGTCATTGGCTGACATGCTAATTTCCTGGCAGTTCCCAGAGTTATTGCAGATGGAACAATACAGGCGTTTACATCAAAAAGTAGTTGGTGGGAATGGTGAGAGCCATAGGGATATGGGCAAGGCACCATGTACCTACAGCGCCTGCTATAGATATCATTAAGGGGTGGAAAGGAGGACTCATAAAAGCATAGTTGAAAATGTGATTGAAGAAAGTAGAATTTTCCAATACCGCTCTGTCTTAGACTGCCCAAGGAATTAACAATTTATGGGAATTAAACTGTAAGCGGCTTACCATCTGGAAAGAGGATACCTGTGTAGACAGAAATGAACACGTGCATGTTGTAACGGAAATGCTTAATACACCAGTGAAATTCACTAGCAGAGAATCTGCTCTATGAGTTATTTGAGGTGAGGGAGGAAGGAAAAGAATTGTTCCTTTAAACATACTGTTTGCACTGGAAGGCATTAAAAATGTGAAAACAGATGGTTACGGAGCAATAAATGATTATCTTTCTACATTGTTATAAAGATGTTTGTACAGGAATTGGACTTGAAAGCGAAACAGTGCTCCTAAAATGCATTGCACTTTTTTTTTTCTTCACTACAAAATGTCCCCATCTCTCACTTCAGTGGCTCAAGTCATACATTTTTTCTAGCAACCCCAGGAGTTCAGTTAGTGCCGAGTCCCCTTTGAAAACAATGGAAACTTTGTGCTCAGCTCCTTCAGAGCCTGGAGCAAGACAACAAATGAGACCCGTGAGAATTTGGGGCTCAGGCAAAGTTCCAGATGACATTTGGGGCTTAAGGGCTCAAGCAGTGCCTGTGACCAAGGGAGGGAGCGGGGCTGGAGCACAGGGGCTGGACTACCCACTTACAACACGAGGAGTGAGCAGAGATGTTGGGGGTAGAGGGTCCTGGTGGGAACACAGGCATCTCCAGACAGATGGGACCACCTATGCTTCCCTGGGTCTCCTCCCCTCACCTTGAAATGGAAGAGGCAGATTCTACCCACCGCTTGGAAATGCTGCCTTTACCCTTCTCTGCCTAGGTGGGTAAGGACCGGTGTGTTCATTGGTTATATAATCATTACCCTGCACTCTCGAGTATCTTACAACAGTTCACAGAACATTAAAAGATGGTTTCTAGAAGGGGGAGTGAGAAAGACTAACCCCAAAAGCTAAAAATAAGAAGACTCATGAGCTTGTCTTCATTAAAATTAAATACTTCTTGAGTCAAAAGACACCAAAAACAAATTTATAAGACAAGGAATAGTCTGAGAAAAAAAAATACTTCCAATATTCATAGCATTTTAATCATTTAAAATGCATAAGCATTTTAATCATTATGTATGTATTTCCTACAAATCAATAAGGAAAAGACAAACAACCCAATAGAAAACTGGACAGAAGATATCAATTTACAGAAGTAGAAATAAAACTGTTTTTAGTAAACATAAGAAAAGATCTCAACCTCAGTAATAACCAAGTAAATAGAAGTTATAGCCGGTAATGAAATATCATTTTTTGCCTGTCTAAGAAACATTTTAAAAACTGGTAAGATCCAGAGTTTGGGAGGGTGTGTACTCAGCTTAAAAATTTAAAAAACTGATTGTATCAATGTCTATGAAAATATGTACTGCTGGTGGAACTAAGAATTGACAGAGCCCTTTCTGAAGAGCATTTAGTGGTATATGTCAACATTTTGCGGAGCCCTCGAGGTGCAATGGGTAAGCATTCTGCTACTAACCAAAAGGTTGGAGTTCGAATCTACCAGCTGCTCCTTGGAAACCCTATGGGGCAGTTCTACTCTATCCTATTGGATTACTATGAGTCGGAATTGACTTCGTGGCAATGGGTTTTGGTCAACATTTTAAGCATGCGTACCCTTTGACCAGTGGTTCCAACTTTAAGCATCTAGCTCAGAGAACTAGTTACCTGTGTGCACTAAGGGGCATGTACAAGAAGGGGCATGGATTACCATTTGCATCACCCGGCGATTCTGGCACTGCATATCCAAAGCCAAACCTGTTGGTGTCGAGTCAATTCTGACTCATAGCAACTCTATAGGACAGAGTAGAACTGCCCTATAAGGTTTTCAAAGAGCAGCTGGTGGATTCCAACTCCTGATCTTTTGATTAGCTGCCAAGCTCTCAACCACCATGCCACCAGGGCTCTACATATAAAAAAGTTTTAACTTAAATACTTAATACTGGCTCTCAAGGAGACATATAGGTCTTCCTAAATCTTTTTAGGTGTCATATGGTTTTCAGCAGAATGGATTAATCATTGTTTCTTTAACCATTCTCCCATGCTAGCTAGCATGATGCCAATGATTAATGTGCTTGGCTGCTAATAGAAAGGTTCATTGGAAGCTCGAATCTATTCAGAAGTAACTCAGAACAAAGACCTGGCAATTTACTTCTGAAAAACCGGCCACTGAAAGCCCCCTGGAGCACAGTTTTACTCCCAACATACATGGGGTCACCGTGAATTGTGATCACTCCACAGCGACTTTTTTTTTTTTTAACATAGCATATGGCAAGACATTGAAGGTGGGAGCAGCACATACGGAGGTAGCCAGTGAAGGTTCTAACACCAGGCTGCCTGTGTTCAGATAATGGCACCACCGCTCAAGGCTTCAGACCAGTTTGGTCTAGTTGGAACTCCTGTTGTAAAACTGCGTTTCTAACAAATTCCTTCCTGAGAATTTGCATTTCTAACAAGTTTCCAGGAGGTTATACATGAGAAGAATTGGTTGCCTGGGGTAACCAATGTCACAGAACAATATGTGTAGCAATTATTGAATGGGAACCTGTTATGCTGTGTATGCTTTCACCAAAAATATAATAAAATATTATTTAAAAGAAAGAAAGAAGAATCACCTGAAAATCTTGTTAAAGTGTAGATTCTGATTCAGTATATCTGGTGTGAAAATGCAAAATTCTCAGCAAGGGTTTGAACCCGAATGAACAGGTTTGCAGCCCTGCTGTCACTTCCAGGCCATAAATCTCAGGTAAACCACTTAAACTCTCTATGCTTCAGCTTCCCTATCTGTAAAATGGGAGAAATAATAGTAAGTGCCTCCTTATTCTTTTTATTTTATTTTTTTATGAGAATTAAATGGGTCAATACATGTGAAGCATTTTGAATTGTACCTGTCTCATAAAAGTTACCAGTAAATACCAGTTCTTATCATCTTATTATTAGATGAGAAAAGCAAGTTGCAGAACACCAAGCATGGTATCATAACTTTAATACTGAATACAATGTTTCTAGATGTACATGCAGACTAAGACAGACTAGGAAGAAACGCCTGGTAATGTACTTCCAAAAATTAGCCAGTGAAAACTCTAGGTATCACAACAGAATATTGTCCAATAGAGTGCTGGAAGATGAGCTCACTAGGTTGGAATACAAATACAAAGGGGCTGAAATGGTAGAATAGAGCGTACTAATGACCGTGAAGATGGCACAGGACTGGCCAACATTTAGTTCTGTTGTACATGGGGTCTCCATGAGTCAGAGCTGGCAACAACAACATATATGTACAGAGAGAACGATTCAGGAGAGCACATAGCTCACTAATGTCAAGGTCATTTAAGGGAAAGGTAAAGGCCTCGGTGGGCGTGGGGCAGCAAAGATCATCTCTAGACTTTAGTGATGTTTACTTTTACACAGCCATAAATGTAACATGTAAATGCAATGGAAAGTAATAAAACTATTTTGAGACCTTTAAACTACATCTTTGCAGGTGCACGTACACACACACACACAGTACCTAGGACAGAGCAATACAGCCTTTGAGTCTAGGCTCTAAGATTTAGAGTGGGCAGGTAGGGTGTGACCTGGGCGTCGAGTGTGTGCCTTGGGTGCCACTTAGGCGGGACACCAACTAGCAGTTTCTGTTGGCCGTCAGCATTTCCATCGCCAGCTGTGAGAGACCATGCGGCAGTTTCACACGAATTGCCCGAGGGGCGGTTTTCCCGTAGTTAGGCCCCTGCGGGAGCACGAACATTTAGCTCAAGGAATTTGAGCTTTTGTGCAACTTTCAGTGCTATTTTGTGTCTATTTTGGCTGCACGGGCAACTTCCTTGCAACCAGGAAACAACTGAGTTTAGACTTTGGCTAACAAGGATACCTTCTAGAAACAGAAAGCTTCAAATGATGTCCTGTTAATGACACTCACCTGGCACCCACGTGATGCCTTCTGGAGTTGATTGGGGCAATTTTGCCTCACCTTCCTCAGGTGTCCCAGTTCTGATTGCAGTTCTGCACTTTCTCCAGGCCAAGAGGGTGGAACCACCTCATCCAGTCGTATTGAGTTCTTCCTGTGTCTTTGGAGAGGATGTTGGTGAAGAGGGAGTCCAGGTCGAAGGAAACGAACTTTCCGTAATGGGCAATTTGCTGGGAACCTCACGTGATCTTCTTAAATTGGCCTGAATGACAGCATGAGAAAGCATTTCACCTTCTAAAACTCATTATTAAAAGCATTTTTAGAAATATTTCAATCAAAACAAACAAAAAATAAGATACCCAGATTTAACTGGCTTAAACATTTTGTAAAATTAGCTTCTAATATGATCTTTCTTTTATCTTTATATTTTTTTTTTTTAAAAAAAGCCTTTACAAATACAGCTAAAGGCTGCCTTCCATAATTCTTTCTTCTACTCCCTTTCCAGAGATAACCAGTCTCCTGAAAGAGTGTTTATCATGAGCAAGCTTAGTTGTATCTTTCCCCACATAAATATGTGCATCAGTCAGAACCCAGGCAGGCACATTCAAATTGGGGTAATTGAGGAACATTTAATAAAGATTCTGTTTGCAAACATGTAGGCTGGAATAAGGGAACTCAGCAACGGATAGCAACTGAAGGGAGCCGTTATTACACCTAGGCTTGGAGGGAAGGTAGAAGCTAAGAACTTAGAAAGACAACCGTGGAAGAAGGCTACCTAACAGCAGCCAGTGCCCTTCAGTAAATAAACACAGTCTCTGGCAGAGAGGGAGTTCATACCTGACCTCCCGCTTCAGACTCCTGCTGGTGCCATCCATTGGATGAACCCAACTGAAGCCAGGAGGAAGGGAGCTCGTTGATGAGTCCATAAAGCCTCCCAAGGCCAGAGCATGGTGGAGAAGCTTGAAGAGTGGCTCATATAATTGGGCAATGTTGTTGTTAGCTGTAGACCGTTGTTGGGTAACAACCCAGCGGCACCTGAGCGCAAGGTCAGCCGCAACTCCAAGAGATGGAAGAAAGACTCCGGAACCAATGAACATGACATATGGTTTATTTGGGAAGCTCACTTACAGGACCGTGGCCCAGGGCAGCAGCTGGACCAGTTTAGTGCTCTGTAACCACCTAGCAAGGGACACAAGCTTATATACCATTCCAGCTGAGACCAAGGCTCATTGTTTTTCTCCCACGTCCTTGGGCAGTCAGTGTTCCCAGGGACTTCATGTCCAGGCCCAGATGTTTTCCTTCCTGTTGCTAAGGCATTCCTCGGCCTTGGCTGCTGGCCCAGTCACGCCACCCCCAGCATTGTACCTTAGCCTGAGTCCAACCCGAATTTATCCCCAGCATGCTTCGGGGAAGAGCAAAGCTGATTCAATTAGGAGGGGATACATATAGCTGAATAGCATTACTCTGCAACCATCTTAGTCTGGAAGCTCTGCTGAAACCTGTTCAGTATCACAGAACACACAGCCTTCACCAACAGACCCTCTCTATGACTCTCCTGCCTCCCTCTTATAAGACCCTTATGATTACATTGAGATCGCCTCCCCTTACCCCCCCCCCACCAAAGATAATACAGGATAATCTTCCAATCTCAAGGCCCTTCATTTGGTCACATTTGCAAAGCCTCTTTTGCCATATAAGGTAACATATTCACAGGTTCCAGACATTAGGATGTGGATACCTTTTCAGGGGCTATTATTTTGTCTACCACAAGTGATATTATATTTACATGTGCTGTTGCAACTTTCTTTTTCATTCGCTATTATATTTACCCATGCTGAAAAAATGTAGCTCTAATTCATAGATTCATTTGAACTGCTTTACAGTGTTCCACTGTAAGCATAAGCCTTAGTTTATTTCTCTAGTGATGGACAATTAGGTTGCATCCCGTTTTCACTATCATAAGCAGCGCTGCAGTGAACAGAACTGGTCTCGTGTGCGAGAACTTTGCCTGGATATGTACGTAGAAGTATGTTTGCGGAGTTGAGATTATGTACTTATCAACCTCACAAAGCATTGCAAAATTTCTCCCTATTGAAGTTATTCCAATTCGCACTCCCACTGGCAGAGTATAAAAGCCCCATTTCTGATTCTCCACCCTCACCACATTTGGTGCCATCAGACTTGAAAATGTTCGCCAACTAATGGCTATGAAATTGTACCTCATTATTATTTTAATTTGCATTTCCCTGCTGGTAAGTGTGCTTTGCTTTTCTGTGCCTTATAATCTCCAACAGCAGCATTGAGTCATGACAAACCAATTTCTATCGCAAAGCCCGTGTGAATGCTCCTGGTGTTCACAGAGTCAATGGCCGTTATAGGATATGCCTTCAGTTCATTTCTTATACCTTGTGCCCCTTGAGTTGTCCACACATACAGCTTGTGCCTGAGAAAGCACACACTGGCGTGGTTTCATGAAGGAAAGCTTGTTGGTCCATCTCACAAGACAATTCAACCCGGTCTTCGTTTCCCATTTTATTGTCACTTTTGAGGAATCTTGCTGAAATACTAATCAGTTTTAAAGAATGAGCTCCAAGATCCCCCCACCCCTATGAAAAAGACAGGGCTACATGCCAAACATCAGATATTACAAAGCTTCCATTTGTTTAAGATTTTTTAAAAGTGTAAAATGTTTATATATGCAAGGAATGTCCTGTCCTGTCTTGTCTTTTGCCATCAGGTAGATTCTAACTCGTGAAGAACCCATGCGTTACATAGTAGAACGGCTCCACAGGGTTTTCTTGGCTGCAATCTTTAGGAAAGCAGGTGACCAGGCCTTGCTTCTGTAGTGCTGCTGGGTGGGTTCAAACTGCCAACCTTTAGGTTAGCAGCTGATCACAAACTGCATGCACCACCCAGTGACCTTATACAAGGAATAAAGGTAGAATGCTCGCCTTCCATGTGGGAGGCCCAGGCAACCGCCCACCTGTCAGCGGAGGTGTGTGTGTTGGTATGATGCTGAACAGGTGTCAGCGGAGCTTCCGAAGACAGACTAGGAAGAAAGCCTGGCGATCTACTTCCCAAAACCAGCCAGTGAAAACCCTGTGGATCACAACAGTCTGATCCATACCCGATCACGTTGATGGCCCAGGACTGGGCAGTGTTTTGTTTTGTTGTTCATAGGGTTGCCCTGAGCCAGGGGCTGACTTTTTAACAACAGCAACAACATTCTAGAAACAGGAAACAGTGGTTGGCTGGGGACTGAGAATTGCAGGCCTAGGGTGGGATTTGCATTATAGAACAAATGTCATTTGCATTATAGAACTCTTGGCTTTCTTTGCTTTTGTTTGTTGGTTTTACCATCACCATGTTTTTTTTTTTTTTAAATGTATTTTGTTACCAAACAAACAAACCAGAGAATATGAACTGGTTAGAGTAAAATTTGTAAGTCTTTTTCATCCCAAAGCATTTTGTTTTAATTTGCCATTAAACGGATCATTAAATACAGAGCCACATGAAAGGAAAATTACTCCTCTACACCTTGGCTCATTTCTTTTTCAGCATCAGAGATTTCCTCTTACTGCAATCTACACTATTCTTTCAGTTTAAAATGCAGTAATGGATGAAGGCCAGTGTAACACCCTGGTAAACAAGGGCAAACAGCTGTCAAACTATTGCAAAATTCCTTAGAAAACCTCAAGCCAGTGCTCGTTTCAGGCAAGTCATGGAATTTAATTTTCTACCTATAAACAGATAACAGTGTGAGTGCACTATGTTGAAATCTTTTTTTTTTTTTTTTTTAAGATTCCATTGTACATTCCTTCCATCTCTCTGACGCATTTACCCCGGGTAACAGCAGACTGTTGTGTCATCCCGTGTATCCACATGTGCCACTGCTTGATCCTTGGCTCCTTTGTCTTAACACAGACACCAGCTGTCTCCAGACAACCCCTCTGTGGCTCTACTATGCTCTGTGGTGGTGCAGACCTGGCCTCCAGAGAAGGCACACAAGCCTTCTGGATGAGTCAAAAACATTTCCCTTGGACATTCTTTAATGAGATGGAGAAACAAATCACCAATTTCATATGGAAGGGAAAGAGGCCCCGGATGAATAGGGCATTACCGAAAAAGAAGAACAAAGTGGGAGGCCTTACTTTATCTGATTTTAGAACCTATTATACCGCCACAGTACTCAAAACAGCCTGGTATTGGTACAACAGATACATAGACCAATGGGACACAATTGAGAATCCAGACATAAATCCATCCACATATGAGCAGTTGATATTTGACAAAGGCCCCAAAACAGTTAAATGGGGAAAAGACAGTCTTTTTAACAAATGATGCTGGCATAACTGGATATCCATCTGCAAAAAAATGAAACAAGACCCATACCTCATTCCATGCATAAAAACTAACTCAAAATGGATCAAAGACCTAAATACAAAATCTAAAACGATAAAGATCATGGAAGAAAAAATAGGGACAACGTTAGGAGCCCTAATACATGGCATAAACAGTATACAAAACATTATTAAGAATGTAGAAGTAAAACTAGGTAACTGGGAGCTCCTAAAAATCAAACACTTATGCCCATCCAAAGACTTCGAAAGAGTAAAAAGACTACCTACAGACTAGGAAAAAGTTTTTAGCTATGACATTTCTGATCAGCGCCTGATCTCTAAAACCTACATGATACTGCAAAAACTCAACTGCAAAAAGACAAATAACCCAATTAAAAAATGGGCAAAGATATGAATAGACACTTCACTAAAGAAGACATTCAGGTAGCTAACAGATATATGAGGAAATGTTCATGATCATTAGCCATTAGAGAAATGCAAATCAAAACTACTATGAGATTTCATCTCACTCCAGTAAGGCTGGCATTAATCCAAAAAACACAAAAGAATAAATGTTGGAGAGGCCGTGGAGAGATTGGAACACTTATACACTGCTGGTGGGAATGTCAAATGGTACAACCACTTTGGAAATCGATTTGGTGCTTCCTTAAAAAGTTAGAACTACCATATGATCCAGCAATCCCACTCTTTGGAATATGTCCTAGAGAAATAAGAGCCTTTACACGAACGGATACATGCACACCCATGTTTATTCCAGCACTGTTAACAATAGCAAAAACATGGAAGCAACCAAGGTGCCCATCAACGGATGAATGGATAAATAAATTATGGTATATTCACACAATGGAAAACTATGCATCGATAAAGAACAGTGAGGAATCTGTGAAACATCTCATAACATGAAGGAACCTGGAAGGCATTATGCTGAGTGAAATTAGTCAGTTGCAAAAGGACAAATATTGTATAAGACCACTATTATAAAAGCTTGAGAAATAGTTTAAACTGAGAAGAAAACATTCTTTTGTGGTTACGAGAGGGGGGAGGGAGGGAGGGAGGGTGGGAGAGGGACATTCACTAATTAGATAATAGATAAGAACTACTTTAGGTGAAGGGAAAGACAACACACAATACAGGGGAGGTCAGCACAATTGGACTAAACCAAAAGCACGGAAGTTTCCTGAATAAACTGAATGCTGGGAAGTTTCCTGAATAAACTGAACGCTTCGAAGGCCACTGTAGCAGGGGCAGGGGTCTGGGGACCATGGTTTCAGGAGACATCTAAGTCAATTGGCATGATAAAATCTATTAAGAAAACATTCTGCATCCCACTTTGAAGAGTGGCGTCTGGGGTCTTAAATGCTAGCAAGCAGCCATCTAAGATGCATCAATTGGTCTCAACCCACCTGGATCAAAGGAGAATAAAGAACACAAAGGACACAGGCAATTACCAGCCCAGGAGACAGAAAGGGCCACATGAGCCAGCGACTACATCATCCTGAGACCAGAAGAACTAGATGGTGCCTGGTTACAACCGATGACCGCCCTGACAG
The DNA here is from genome assembly GCF_024166365.1 of Elephas maximus indicus. Lineage (NCBI taxonomy): Eukaryota > Metazoa > Chordata > Mammalia > Proboscidea > Elephantidae > Elephas > Elephas maximus. The sequence goes on from NC_064843.1 coordinate 44,183,743, forward strand.
GGAACACAGTAGAGAACCCCTGAGGGAGCAGGAGAGCAGTGGGATGCAGAGCCCAAATTCTCATAAGACCAGACTTAATGGTCTGACTGAGACTGGAAGGACCCCAGTGGTCATGGCCCCCAGACCTTCTGTTGCCCCAGGACAGGAACCATTCACGAAGCCAACTCTTCAGACATGGATTGGACTGGACAATGGGTTGGAGAGGGACGCTGGTGAGGGGTGAGCTTCTTGGATCAGTTGGACACTTGAGACTATGTTGGCATCTCCTGCCTGGAGGGGAGATGAGAGGGTGGAGGGGGTTAGAAGCTGGTGGGATGGACGCAAAAACAGACAGTGGAGGGAAGAGTGGGTTGTATCGTTGGGGGAGAGTAATTGGGAATGTGTAGCAAGGTGTATATGGGTTTTTGTGAGAAAGACTGACTTGATTTGTAAACTTTCACTTAAAGCACAATAAAAACTATTGTTAAAAAAAAATTCCCTTGGAGCAAAGCAAGCAACAAGATAATCAAATCCCTTTCCTCATTGGCTCAAATAAAGAATTTCTACTGATATATATATATTTGACCAATTGGTATCTGTAAAAATTGTTTAGTTTTAAGGGTGAGTTGTACGTTGACTGGTTGTTTTTTGGGGAGGAGATGTGAAAAGTATTGTTGTAATAGTAGATTTACTGTAATAATTATTTTATACACTTTTTTAATTTGTAGGAATAATTGAGGAGCCCTGGCAGCACAATGGTTAAGCGCTTGGCTGCTAACTGAAAGACAGTTTGAACCCGCCAGCCACTCCATGGGAGAAAGATGTGGCAATCGGTTTCCGTAAAGATTACAGCCTTGGAAACCCTATGAGGAAGTTCTACTCTGTCCTGTAGGGTCGCTATGAGTCAGAATTAACTTGACGGTAATGAGGGTTTGGGCTAGGCATAATTAAGTAATAATTTATACAGTATTTAATATTTTGAAACAGTTTCATAAACTTTCTCCCTTATTCCCTGCATAACTGTTTTTTTTTGGCCCTTCAAGGACGATTAAAAAAAGAAAATCTATGCAGAGCAATATGAAAGGGTGCATTATTAATTCACTCATTTTTAATCCAGCCGTTTATTCAACAAGTATGTACTGAGTGTCGATTCTATTGAAGCAGCAGTCAAGAAATCAAACAACATATTGCATTGGACTAATCTGCTCAAAAGACCTCTTTAAAGTGTTAGAAAGGAAAAATGTAACTTTGGGGACTAAGGTGCTCCTAACCCAAGCCACGGGATTTTCAATGGCCTCATATACATGCGAAAACTGGACAATGAATAAGGAAGAAGAATTGATGTCTTCGAATAATGGTGTTGGCGAAGAATGTTGAATATACCATGGACTGCCAGAAGAATGAATACATCTGTCTTGGAAGAAGTACATCCAGAATGCTCCTTAGAAGCAAGGATGGTGAGACTTCATCTCATTTAACTTTGGACATGTTATCAGGAGGGACCAGTCTCTGGAGAAGGACATGATACTTGATAAAGTATAGGGTCAGCAAAAAGAGAAGACCCTCAAGAAGATGGATTGACACAGTAGCTGCAACAATGGGCTCAAACATAGCAATGATTGTGAGTATGACACAGGACTGGGCAGTGTTTTGTTCTGTTGTACATAGGGTCACCATGAATTGTAGCTGACTAGACAGCACCTAACAACAACAATAACATATTGAGCATACACTGTGTGCCAGGCACTGGTTAGGTACTGAGGATAGAAAGGAGAGAACAACATATGCCCTGCTCAAGGATATTTCACAGTATAATAGAGGAGATATGACAAGTGAATAACTATGTGCAGCAGAGCACTACAGGGACTGTGAGGGCCAGATGTATCTGATATAGTGCCTATTTCAGTTAGGTATTGCTGTATAACAAATAGCCCCCAAATCTGTAGCATACAATAAAATTAATTTTGCTCATAAATGTGAGAGTCGTCAGCCGATCTAGGTTGACTCAGTAGGGTGACTGGACTCAGCTCCACATTTCTCTCATGCTCCTCCTAGGACCATCAGCTAGCCTGCACATGTCCTTTCATTGTGATGGTAGAGGGCGAGCAGATACACATGTGGCTTCTTAAGGCCCAGACTCAGACTGGCACAGCATCGCTTCTTCCCATATTCCAGGGGACAAAGTAAATCACACAGCCAAACCCAATAGACTCTGTCTTAGTAACTGTCTTAGATATTTAGTGCTGCTCTAACAGAAACCGCACCGGTGGATGGCGTTAACGAACAGAAATTTATTCTTTCCTAGTCTAGTAGGGTAGAAGTCTGAATTCAGGGCTCCAGCTCCAGGAGAAGGCTTTCTCTCTCTGTTGGCTCTGGAGGAACGTCCTTGTCATCATTTTCCCTTGGTCCAGGAACTTCTCCATACAGGGACCCATGGTCCAAAGGATGTGCTCTGTTCCCAGCTCCGCTTTCTTGGTGGTATGATGGCCCCTTATCTCTCTGTTCACTTCTCTTTTTTATGTCTCAAAAGAGATTGGCTTAAGACACAACCTAGTCTTTTAGAGCGAGTCCTACTTCATTAACATAACTGCCTCTAATCCTCATTAACATCATAGAGGTAGGATTTACAAACACATAGGAAAATCACATCAGATGACAAAATGGTGGACAATCACACACAATACTGGGAATCATGCACTAGCCAAGTTGACATACATTTTGGGGAGACACAATTCAATCCATAGCACTAACTAAGTGCTGCTGTGACACAAATACCACAAGTGGGTGGCTTTAAAGAGCGGAAATTTATTTTCTCATAGTTCTGGAGCTTGAAAGTCCAGATCAGGGCCTCATTTGTACTGATTCCTTCCTTGTCAGTAGCCCCAGACATTCCTTAGTTCCTTGGCTTTCCTTAGCTTGTAGATGATCTTCACATGGCACCTGTCTTCCCTTGTGTATGTGTCTCTGTGTCTATTCTGGTCTTTTTTATAACTCAGAAGTGATTAGGTTTAGGACCCACCTTACACTGGTACAACCTCAACTGATTAATTTATTACATTATATTAAATTTCATTATGGAAAGTGATTACATTATATTTCACTAGATTGCATTATGGAGAGCACATTACGTTATATTACATTACATTACACTACACTACATGCTGAGAATGACAACTTGAAGAGGAATGGTGTTGCGTTCATTGTCAAAAAGAACGTTTCAAGATCTATCCTGAAGTACAACGCTGTCAGTGATAGGATAATATCCGTATGCCTACAAGGAAGACCAGTTAATAAGACTATTATTCAAATTTACACACCAACCACTAGGGCCAAAGATGAAGAAACAGAAGATTTTTATCAGCTGCTGCAGTTTGAAATTGATTGAACATGCAATCAAGATGCATTGATAATTACTGGCGATTAGAATGCGAAAGTTGGACACAAAGAAGAAGGATCAGTAGTTGGAAAATATGGTCTTGGTGATAGAAACAATGCCAGAGATCCAATGATAGAATTTTGCAAGCCCAGCGACTTCTTCATTGCAAATACCTTCTTTCACCAACATAAACGGCAACTATACACATGGACCTCGCCAGATGGAAGACACAGAAATCAAATTGACTACATCTGTGGAAAGAGACGATGGAAAAGCTCCATATCATTAGTCAGAACAAGGCCAGGGGCCGACTATAGAACAGACTGTCAATTGCTCATATGCAAGTTCAGGCTGAAACTGAGGAAAATCAGAGCAAGTCCACGAGAGCCAAAATATGACCTTGGGTATATACCACCTGAATTTAGAGACCATCTCAAGAACATCTCAAGTGTTGATGCATTGAACACTAGTGACCAAAGACCAGACGAGTTGTGGAATGACATCAAGGACATCATCCATGAAGAAAGCAAGAGGTCGATGAAAAGACGGGAAAGAAAGAAAAGACCAGGATGGATGTCAGAGGAGACTCTGAAACTTGCTCTTGAATGTCAAGCAGCTAAAGCAAAAGGAAGAATTGATGAAGTAAAAGAACTGAACAGAAGATTTCAAAGGGCCTCTCGAGAAGACAAAGTAAAGTATTGTAATGACATGTGCAAAGAGCTGGAGATGGAAAACCAAAAGGGAAGAACACCCTCGGCGTTTCTCAAGCTGAAAGAACTGAAGAAAAAATTCAAGCCTCGAGTTGCAATAGTGAAGGATTCCATGGGGAAAATATTAAACAATGCAGGAAGCATCAAAAGAAGATGGAAGGAATACACAGAGTCATTATACCAAAAAGAATTAGTCGATATTCAACCATTTCAAGAGGTGGCATATGATCAGGAACCGATGGTACTGAAGGAAGAAGTCCAAGCTGCTCTGAAGGCACTGGCGAAAAACAAGGCTCCAGGAATTGATGGGATATCAATTGAGATGTTTCAACAAACAGATGCAGCGCTGGAGGTGCTCACTCGTCTATGCCAAGAAATATGGAACACAGCTTCCTGGCCAACTGACTGGAAGAGATCCATATTTATGCCTATTCCTAGGAAAGGTGATCCAACCGAATGTGGAAATTATAGAACAATGTCATCAAATATCACACACAAGTAAAATTTTGCTGAAGGTCATTCAAAAATGGCTGGAGCGGTATATCAACAGGGAACTGCCAGAAATTCAGGCTGGTTTCAGAAGAGGATGTGGAACCACGGATATCATTGCCAATGTCAGATGGATCCTGGCTGAAAGCAGAGAATATCAGAAGGATGTTTACCTGTGTTTTACTTACTATGTAAAGGCACTCTACTGTGTGGATCTTAACAAACTACGGATAACATTGTGAAGAATGGGAATTCCAGAACACTTGATTGTGCTCATGAGGAACCTTTACATACATCAAGAGGCAGTTGTTCAGACAGAACAAGGGGATACTGATTGGTTTAAAGTCAGGAAACGTGTGCGTGAGGGTTGTATCCTTTCACCATACCTATTTAATCTGTATGCTGAACAAATAATCTGAGAAGCTAAACTATATGAAGAAGAACGGGGCAACAGGATTGGAGGAAGACTCATTAACAACCTGCTTTATGCAGATGACACAATCTTGCTTGCTGAAAGTGAAGAGAACTTGAAGCACTTACTAATGAAGATCAAAGACCACAGCCTTCAGTATGGATTACACCTCAACATAAAGCAAACAAAAATCCTCACAACTGGACCAATGAACAACATCATGATAAATGGAGAAAAGATTGAAGTTGTCAAGGATTTCATTTTACTTGGATCCACAATCAACAGCCACAGAAGCAGCAGTCAAGAAATCAAAAGACGCATTGCACTGGGCAAATCTGTTGCAAAGGACCTCTTCAAAGTGTTGAAGAGCAAAGATGTCACCCTGAAGACTAAGTTGTGCCTGGCCCAAGCCATGGTATTTTCAATCACATCATATGCATGTGAAAGCTGGACGATGAATAAGGAAGATCGAAGAAGAGTTGATGTCTTTGAATTGTGGTGTTGGCGAAGAATATTGAATATACCATGGACTGCCAAAAGAATGAACAAATCTGTCTTGGAAGAAGTGCGGCCAGAATGCTCCTTAGAGGCAAGAATGGCGAGACTGCATCTTACATACTTTGGACATGTTGTCAGGAGGGATCAGTCCCTGGAGAAGGACATCATGCTTGGCAGAGTACAGGGTCAGCGGAAAAGAGGAAGACCCTCAATGAGGTGGATTGACACAGTGGCTGCAACAATGAGCTCAAGCATAACAACGATTGTAAGGATGGCTCAGGACCGGGCAGTGTTTCGTTCTGTTGTGCATAAGGTCGCTATGAGTCGGAACCAACTCGACGGCACCTAACAACAGAAACAACACATTACATTACATTATGGAAGGTAATGTACTCTACCCAAGGCCAACCAATTTAAACACATGTAACTGCTCTGTGACAGCAACTAGACTAGTGTTTGGTCAAACAACTAGGAACCGTAGCGTAGCCAAATTGACACATAAAATTAACCATCACATATTTCATCCATTTAGAGGGAAGAACCACAAATTTACTTGGAAAAAGGGATGAATAAGGGAGATGTGAGGTAATAATAATATGATCCATCAGAGTGGTACAGAGTAAGCAAAAATTTCCATAGTCCAAGCAAGAGATGCTAAGGAAAGTGGCAATCATCTACTTTTTTACTGTGATGTCTGATTCACTATTATTTCATCCATTTTATTTTGTTCTCTCCATATAGACTGTAAGTTGCTCTTGAAGAAGCATTATGTTCTACATGCATTCTGCTTTCCCAGCCAAATTTTGGCTCATATTAGTTAATTAATGAATCAACTGGTTGTTAACAATGGACTCAGGTAATAGAAACCACAAATAAGGTATGATACTTACTATTCCTGTCAGGAATGTCTGTTGCCTTTAGCATTCGAAGTAGTTAAAATCACTATCCCTTACAGATAGTTGCATTCAATGACCCTGCCTGAAATAACCCCTTTTGATGCCTGGGTTTTTATCCCTGATGTTACTGTTTCTTATTTAATGTCTCTTGCATTTCAAGATGATGTGATTTTCCTTATTAGTCTCTCTAAAAGGAATAACTCAATATCTACCTCATCAAAGTATTAGACTCTGCATTGAAGTAAAAAAAGTTATAGCATGAGATTCTGTTTTCCTGATAGGTTAAGTGAAAAGGCATGTATGTGAGCATCTAACCAAATCACAGGGCTTTGGTGGCAAAAAATAAATTTCTCGCTTTTAAAGAGAAGAGTCGAAACCATGAGTTTCATTTCCTAAATCTCTGTACTGATCGCATCTGTAAGGTTAATTGTCTTTTGTACGTTCATATATATCGATCAGCATAGATTGGGCTATGCTGTGCTTACAAGCTCAGAACCATTGCTTGAAACATCACGTCCATTATGAGTCAGCTAGGGCTCTGTGCCACATCACCCTCAGCCTTCCTGCAAAACCCAGGCCAAAGGAGCAGCCTCCATGTGGAGCATTGCTGGCTGTCATGGAAAAGAGAAAATAACTCTGGAGCGTCTTGCATCAGCAACTGAAATCTCCAGTCCAGAAATGGCACATGGCTCTTCCCCTTAAGCTCATTGGCCAACATGAGTCACACAGCTCACTCAACAACCAAAGGGTCAGGAAATATAATCCTACCATGGGCCTGGGAGGGGAAGTACCAGGAGAAAGGTAAATATCAGAACATTTGGTGACTACACATAGGCCTGCCTTGTTTGTTTCCTGATCCCCAGGTAGGCCAGAAATTCTCCAAGTAGGCAATGGAGAAGCACAGACGGGAAGCAGGGAGAAGAAGAGCATTCAGAGCGTTCCTTTGGGCCAAACTCACTGAAGTGTGTGGAATTTGTGAGTCACCTCAACTCTCTGTAGATTGACCAGTCTGAGTTTAAATCTGGCCCCTCCACTTACTTGTTCTGTGACCTGAGCCTCATCTTTCTCAACTGTAAAATACAGATGATAGTAGAACCTACCGTACAGGGATTGTGATGGTTAAATAAGGTAACACATGTTAAGTACATTATAAGAGCATTGTCCAATCAAACTTTCTGAGATGATGGCAATGCTCTGTATCTATGCTGTCTGACATGGTAGCCATAGGCTACGTGTGCCTACTGAATGCTTGAAATATGGCTAGTGTGTCTGAGGAACTGAATTTTTTATTTTATTTAATTTTAATTTAAATTCACATAGCCACATGTGGCCAGTAGCTACTGTACTGGACAATGAAGATTTAGAACATTACGTAACACAGAGTAAGCACTCAACGAGAGTGAGCTCTAAGTGTCAAATTGCTATAGCAAAGTGGGAGAAAGGACAATCGACCCATGGGTAAGAAGAGATGAGAAAAGGCTTGGACTCAAGGGAATGATCTCAAACACAGAAATGCCCCTTCACTTTACCTTGGGGGTAATGGCTGCAATCATCTAAAAGAGAAGTTGGGGACACCATGCTCCTTTTAGTCACCTTTGCCTGGGTAGAAAAGGCCACTCCTTACACAAATAGAACAGCCTTAGGAAGTGTCCCAGTAGGTAAGGGACGTGGGTGAGGATCCCTCACCACCCAGTCTTCTGTGGTTTACTGTACCCCCTTAGCACCCCTGGTTGCCCAATGCCCTCAGGCTGAACCCTCCTCTCCTTGTCTTGCCTAGGACCTGTCTAAACTTCCCACCAGATCTACTGTGTCCAGTCAATCATTGTGGTGCAGGGAATTACTTAATGTGGCCCTTCTAACCATAGTCTTTGTAACTCCCACCAAATGGCTGGGTAGGACTATGCAAATAAGGTACTTGTGGCCCACCAAGGGAATTGCGCAGCCTGCCAGTAATACAAATAAGGTGCATGGCACCCTTCTAGAGGTGGGACCGTGAAAATAATATGTATGGAACCCTAAGGAGGGGATTGGTCACTTTTGTCATCTCACTAGACTAAAAATGTGCCATTCCAGAGGTAGAAAGGGGGGAACCTCAATACCACCAAGAAAGAAGGGCCAGGAGTGCATCGTGTCCTTTGGACCCAGGGTCCTTGCTCTGAGAACCTCCTAGACCCAGGAGCTAAAGAGAGAGAGCTGTAACCGCAGAGAATGCAAGAGATGGCGATAAGCAGTGGCAGAGAAATAGCAGCAGCAGAGGCAGCAGAACCAGGAGACTGGCAAGAGATGGTGCTGTGGGCTTCCTGGTCCATGAAACAAGGTGGTACAGTGGGTGTGCTGACCCACAGAGTGAGAGAACTGAGTACTTTCAGGCCAAGACTTCCTGGAAGAGTGGGATGTCCAGGGCTACCTACTGACAGTTAAGAGCTTTGAAACACTTGCCCAAGCAGGGAAGTGGCCCAAGGGGAGAAGGGCCAGAGGGAGGCCTGCTTTCAGGCACAGCTGAGAAGAGGCTGTCCTGATGGAAGAACTGTATCCTGAGTCATTTCTGATCCTGAACCTGTTACTTCCCTAATAAACCCCATAATAGTGAGTATGCTGTGTGAGTTTGTGGGGCCGTTGCAACAAATTAAGGACCCAGCAGAGAAACAGAGCACTGTGGGAAGGGTGGCGTGTCAGAATTGGTAAAAAGACTGGAGAGAGGAGGTGTGTCTGGCTTCTACTTCATAGGAATCAATCTCGTACTGATGTTGACCTTGATTCTCTTACCGCCTCATGAAGTTAGAGGAGGTCAGAAACATCCACTGCACCATTTTTACAATCACCATTCCCTTGTGGCCCTATTTTCTGCTGGGTGGCAGCTACTTTGCCTGTTACAATGTTGAACAGGACATTTGTTATTGTGTGCACCCAGAATCCCTCCCTTCCTCTTAGACTAGCTAAGTTTATGCTAGCATGTCAGATGTTGTGTTATCAGGGTTCTCCAGAGAAACCCAACCAATAGGAGATAGGTAGTAGTACGTAGGTAGATAGATTTATTTTAAGAAATTGGTTCAAGTGGTTGTGGGAGTTGGCAAGTTCCCAGGCAGTTTGGAAACTACAGCAGGAAGTCTATGGGACAGTTTTGAGGCAGAATTCATTCTCCTCTTGAAAACTGCAGTGTTTGCTCTTAAGGCCTTCCTTCGACCGATTGGATGAAGCCTCCTCTCGTTATTGAGGGTAATCTCCTCTACTTAAAGTCAATTGTCTGTAGTGTTAACCACATCTATAAGTATCTTCACAGAAACATCTGCCGTAGTGTTTGATCAAACAGCTGGGCACCATTGCCTAGCCATGTGGACACATGAAATTAACAATCACAGGTGTTTTAGTCAAACTATCTTAAAAAGCAACACATCTGAGTGGACAAATTGCAAAATTTGTGCCCACTCTGTATGGATGAATAACAAAAAGTTTGTACCCTACCCTTCCTGTTTATACAAGGAAGTAAGATGCCCTCTGTGTTCACACTCACTTGAATTGGGTTTTATCACTTGCAACCAAAGAATCCTGATCAACATAGATGTTACTGGGTGCTGTGAAGTAATGTGTTGCCTCTCATAAATATTTCCCCAGAGGTAACCCATTAACCTAAACGAGGTTTTCAAACATGGTAAACTGGGGCCTGTAACCCCACAGGCTTATGTTTTTGGTAGTTAGAGATGTGATTCCCTGCGTGTTCACAAGTTAGGTCACTTCCTATTATACCTGGAGGAGATGCTGCTGTTGCTACATACCCTCACTCTGACCCCATCAGTGGGAAGGGCCCTACTTCTTGCCACTCTAGGGCTTCTCTTGATGCCAGAGCCCACTTTGCCCAGGCATGTGGCAGGCCAGGTTACCCAAGAATGACCGCCACCCTGAGAGGTGGTACATTAAATACCCTAGGTCCCTCTCCCCTTGGTGGGACACTTGGGATATATTCTACACTGGCTCCCAGAAGTCCTGGGCAGGACAAAGCTCCACTTCTCTTCAATTCTCTTACTGGTAATTTGCTTGATATCATGCCTGGTCAGCTGCCTTCCCTTTCCTGTCTCGTCTCTCCACTCCTCGCCCCATGAGTGTTTCCTGGAATCACCTCCCTCATAAACTACTCGCATGCCAAGTCCGCTTCTAGGAAAACCTACATTAAGATAAGACCTATGTGTATGGCATGAATGCACTGGCAAAAAGACAAGGATCCAGGAATTGATGGAATACCGACTGAGATCTTTCAACAAACAGATAAAACACTGGAAGCACTCACTTGTCTATGCCAAGAAATTTAGCAGATAGCTACCTGGCTGACCGATCAGAAGAGATCCATGTTTTAGTCCATTCCAAAGAAAGGTGATTCAACAGACTGTGGAAATTATCAAATAATATCATTAATATCACATAAATAAAATTTTGCTGAAGATAATGCAAAAGCGGTTGCAGCAGTATGTCAACAGGCAACCGCTAGAAATTCAAGCTAAATTCAGAAGGGAACATGGAATGACAGATATCATTGCTGATGTCAGACTGATATTGGCTGAAAGCCGAGAATACCAGAAAGATATTTATCTGTGTTTTTATTGACTATGCAAATAGTCAATAAACTATGCATTTGACTATGTGGATCATAATAAATTATGAATAACATTGCAAAGAATGGGAAATCCAGAACACTTAATTGTGCTCAATGAGGAACCTGTACATAGACCAAGAGGCAGTCATTCAAACAGAACAAGGGGATACTTCATGGTTTAAAATCAGGAAAGGTGTGCATCAGGGTTGTATCCTTTCACCACACTTTTTCAGTCTGTATCCTGAGCATATGATCTGAGAAGCTGGACTATATGAAGAAGAACACGGCATCAGGATTGGAGGAAGACTCATTAACAACCTGCGATATGCAGATGACACAACCTTGCTTGCTGAAAGTGAAGAGGACTTGAAGCACTTGCTGATGAAGACTACAGCTTTCAGTATGGATTACAGCTCAAGATAAAGAAAATGAAAATCCTCACAACTGGACCAATAAGCAACATCATGATAAATGGAGAAAGGATTGAAGTTGTCAAAGATTTCATTTTATTTGGATCCACGTTCAACATCCACGGAAGCAGCAGTCAAGAAATCAAAAGATGCATTGCATTGGGCAACTCTGCTGCAAAAGACCTCTTTAAAGTGTTAAAAAGCAAAGACGTCACCCTGAAGACTAAGGTGCGCCTGACCCAAGCCATGGTATCTTCAATCACCTCATATGCATGCAGAAGCTGGACGATGAATAAGGAAAACTGAAGAAGAACTGATGCCTTTGAATTATGGTGCTGGCAAAGAATATTGAATATACCTGGACTGCCAGAAGAATGAACAAATCTGTCTTGGAAGAAGTCCAGCCAAAATGCTCCTTAGAAGCGAGGATGACAAGACTTCATCTCACATACTTTGGCCATGTTATCAGGAAAGATCAGTCCCTGGAGAAGGACAGCATGCTTGGTAAAGTAGAAGATCAACAAAAAGAGGAAGACCCTCAAGGAGATGGATTGACACAGTGGCTGCAACGAAGGTCTCAAACATGGCAACGATTGTGAGGATGGTGCAGGACTAGGCAGAATTTCATTCTGTTGTACAAAGAGTGGCTGTGAGTAGGAACAGACTTGGTGGCTCCCAATGACAAATGCATATGGCCATCCCGGTGAGTCTCTTGTCAGCAACTGAAAGGCCAGACTGCTTCAGGTTAACCACTCTGGGCCTCAGTTTCTGTCTGGAATGGGAGGTCAGTCAGTCAAAGGAGGACTGTTTTTTAGCTGGAGTATTGGAGAGGCTGACTAGATAACTGATTTTTTTTTTTTATGAAACACCCTTATTCATTTTTTTCCCCTGAAAGTCAAAGTAAAACATGATTACTATAAAGTTCTGGAAAATAGAGAAAAATAAATTTTTAAAAATTAAAATTACCCATAATTCCACCACTCAAAGACATTTTCTTTGAAAGTTGAAGCTAAATCGTGGTCTCTCAAACCCTAACATTCTGTGTTTATACTGCGTCTGTGCAGAAGGACTAGGACTCTAAGATTTCTGCAATTGTTCTGTTGCTGTATGTAGAAGTAACTTGGCATAAACTGTACCGCGTAGGAAGGAAATGTGGCTGCTGAACACTTACGTAACAGAATAGGGAACGCTGAATGGCTTTCTTTGTCAAGAGACGGAAATTGGTTACCCATTAGTGCTTTCAAGTTCAGACCAGGAGTTTTTATAATATTAGGAAGTTACAGAGAAGAGTAGAGAAAATTAGGAAATGAAAATCTACAGCCTCAGCGTGGAGCTTATTTCGGTGATCGGGCTATTTTTCTCACACTGTGAGGAAACAAAGGGCTAACACAGGACAAATCTAATTAGAAAGATTGCTTTCTGATCATAAGAAGACTTGGAACGTGGCTCAGCAAGGGAGGCAGAGGTAGAGTCTGGTTGTATTTTTAATAATAGCAGAAAAAAATTTTGCAAAGGCAATATATATACATAAGACAGATTTAGAACAGGTAGAAACACCATTTTTTCTTTTTTATTATCCAGCTTAAAGGAAGACAGAAGAAGAATTGATGCATTCGAACTGAGGTACTGACAAAGAATATTGAATATCCCGTGGACTACCGAAAGAACAAACAAATCTGTCTAAGAAGAAATACAACCAGCATGCTCTTTAGAAGGAAGGATATGACTTGCTTACCCTAGACCAATTGCTAGAAAAGGACATCATATTTGGAAAAGTAGAAGGTCAGGGAAAACAAGCGAAATCCGCAGTGAGTTGGATTGATACACTAGTTGCAATAAAGGACTCAAACATACCAATTCATGAAGATGGCACATGACTGGACAAAGTTCCTCTCTATTATACGTGGGGTTGCCATGAGTAGGAACCGAATTGACAGCAACTAACAACGACAACAATAGAAACACCTGTCTAAGTTGTCTAGTGCTGTTGTAACAGATATGCCACAGGCCGATGGCTTTAACAAAGAGAAATTTATTTCCTCACAGTAAAGTAGGCTAAAAGCCTAAATTCAGGGCATCAGCTCCAGGGGAAGGCTTTCTCTCTCTGTCGCCTCTGGAGGAAGGTCCTTGTCATCAATCTTTCCCTGGACCAGGAGCTTCTCGGTGCAGGGACCCCAGATCCAAAGGACACGCTCTGCTCCCAGTGCTGCTTTCTTGGTGATATGAGGTCCCCAACTCTCTGCTTGCTTCGCTTTCCTTTTATCTCTTGTAAGATAAAAGGTAGTCAGGCCAGACCCCAGGGAAACTCTCTTTACATTGGATCAGAGATACGCCTGAGCAAGGGTGTTACATCCCACCCTAATCCTCTTTAACCACAGGCAGAGATTATGGTTTATAACACACAGGAAAATCACAAAATGGAGAACAACCACGCAATACTGGGAATCATGGGCTGACCAGGTTGATGCATATTTTGGGGAGACAATTCAATCCACAACAACAGCATAAGAAGGCAACCTCAGGAAATAATAGGAATAATAAGGAAAATATCAAATCTATGACAGTAACAATCCCTGAGGTAGGGACTTGGGTACAGGCCCTCGCATTGGGAGGTGATCACAGGAAGCACAAGTGAGGAAGTGGGGAACCTGAGAAAGGCAGGAGAGAAAAGCTTTCATGTGTGGGTTCCTGCTGTAGGCAACTGAGGCTTGGTTCCATCTGGACACTTGAAGAAACCATTTGGGTCTCACCTCAGATTCCTGTCACAGCACCTGGAGCCTGAGGCATTTACCCACCCGCGTCCATCCCCCGTTGCTGAGGGTTGCCCCTGGAGCCCTTCCTGCCTTCTTGGGCACTCTACACAGAGCTGGCCAAGCTGGTGGTGGTGCTGGAAGCTGTCCATTGCATCTGCAGATGGAGTCAGGTAGGCAAGACTTCAACAGTGATTCTACACAATCCTGCCTAAAGAAGGCCCCCACGTCCGTACTTTCCATCTCAGCACCTTGCTTGTTGCTTTTTTTTTCAGTCCTCCCCAAGTGTGTGAGCTCCCTGAGAGCAAGTACCAGATCTGCCTTGTATACTGTTTAATCGCAAAGGCTCATATGTTGCAGGCATCAACAAATATTTTCAGAAAAACATTTTCATGTGGGTATTGCTGATTCCATTTTACCATAAAGGCACTGAGGCTCAGAGTTTAAGTAACCTGTCCAGTGTCATGCAAGTAGTAAACAGCCTCTAAAGTGGCTTTCCTCTGATCTAGCCCAACAATTTCTTAAACCTCAAACTCATTAGCAACCACAACAAGCATTTCTGGAACAGGGCCCTGTGGAGACAATAGGAATCCAAAGAGCTGCCTGACATGTTTTATGTCTTTAAGACTTTAGAATGTAGAAGAGAGATGGGACTTGACCATGAAAAGTTGATACTGATGCAAAACAGTATAAGGCATATGCTCAAATTTATTCAATTCCAAAATACTATTGAGCACCCACTATGCACAAGGCAAAGTGTTAGAGCAGGACACTGATAAAATCCAGACTCTGCCCTTGAGGTACTCCAGGGGTTGATTGAATTTGGGCTGGCCCTGTAACTTGCTTTGACTGAAAGGAGGGAAGAAGTGATGCTATGCCAGTTCTGAGACTAGAACTCAAGAGGCCTCGCAGCTTCTACTTTTCCACCTCTTGGCACATGCCTGATAACATGCAAGGAAGGATGGTTAGACAACATAATGATGAGAGACAGCAGAGAGTGATAGAGGTCCAGCCAACAGCCAACATCAATTCCTGTTTGGAAATAGAGGTTTTCTTTTGTTACAAGCATAGAGCACAAGAAGAACCGGGGTCCAGTGAGGTTGTCAGGCTAGACAGGTGGAGATCTGTCAACTTCGATTGGAAAAGAGTTATCTCTCTATTTTCACTAACTTCTAAATGAAATCGAGCTTTTCCTTGATGATGAATGTAAACAATAAGCTACAGTGGTATTAGCAGGAATTACAACTTTTTCACTAATTAAAACACACACACACAGATATATCCAGATTGCAGATATCTCAAAATATCATTTATACTCATGTTTTTGTTGCTGTTAATTGCCATTGAGTTGACCATTGACTCCTGGCAACCCTATGGGTTACAAAGTGGACTCGCTCCATCGGATTCTCTTGGCTGTAGTCTTTATGGAAGCAGAATGTTATGTCTTCCTTCCGCCTTCCACAGAGCTGCTGGGTGGTTTTAGCAGATAATTGCAAACTGCTTGTGCCTCCCAGGCTCCTGTTTACAGTCATAGTTATTTCAAAATCATGGTTTTTATACCTGCAGTTAGATTTTGATATTTAATGAGTTAATAAAGAAGGATTTTTTTGACAGTATCAAACTTTTTGGTTTTTTAAAAAAAAAAAATTAGACAAGTGCTTGTCAATGTCATTGGCTCCTTTTTTAGTCCTATGTATTTTATTTTATGAATTTAAAAACATTATTCTAAGAAGCAGTCTTAGAAAGTTCACCGGACCACCAAAGGAGTCCATACAAGAAGAAGGTTAACAAGTATAATCTGACCTCTTGTAGCTGAAGTTAAACTTGCCTTACTGGAATGTGTGGAGGTATGGTCTGACTTACAGCATATATGTGTTTATCTAATAACAAGCTTCTACAACTCAGGTTTCTGAACAGAGGAGTCATGTGACCTTATTTGCATGGTGGGTGATAAATATACATCAGTGGCCCTCAGCCCCTCTTCCACCCCCACCATACCCTTGTCAACAGTTGTGGCTCCCCTGGCACTGAGCCTTAGTGAGCAAGAGCTAGACTTCCTTGGGCACAGAAATAGCTATCTGTGGGGGAGTGCATGTGAGGGTGGGGGAGGTTCCTCAAGTATCTCTGATAGTGCTCTCTCCGCCAGGCCCTTCTCTTCTCATCCTTGATAAACATTACCAAACAAGAACACTGATACACAGTGCTCTTGGCCTAGGAGCTCAAGAGAAGTGGTCACTGAAGGCACTTCTTGAAAAGTAAAATTTGGGCAGACCTTATTTAAATCAGTGGTTATGTTCACGGTGAATCTAATGGCTGAATACAAATTCCAGTTTGATTGCAAAAGGTATTTCACAGCCAAGCTTAAGAGGCAGACACTGCCTAGCTGTTCATGAAACCTCTTTCCCCTTCCTCATGGGACCTATAGACCACCTTTTGCAGCTTCCCTTACAATTAGGCAGGGCCATGGAACTCCATGGAGTCTGGTGGCACAATGGTTAAGAGCTTGGCTGCTAACCAAAAGGTCAGCAGTTCAAATCCACCAGCCACTCTTTGGAAAGCCTATGGGGCAGTTCTACTCTGTCATATAGGGTCACTATAAGTTGGAATCAACTCAATGGCAATGAGTTTTATTGATTTTTTGGTGGAACTGCATGGATGTGAAGTTAATCACTTCCAAGGTAGGCTTTTAAAAACCTCACACAAGTGGCCATCCCTGCTGCTCTTACCCCTTCTGCTGCTCTATTGATGGGCCCAATGTAATCAGAAGGGTCCTTATAATTGGAAGGATCATGGGGGCCATATTGAAGTTAATGAGGATGTATGTTTCCCATTAGGTCTGGAAAAGGTCTAGTGTTGCCTAGCTTATGTGCTTATTTTTGAATGAATCACTGTGGACTGACTGATGGAATACTGGGCCATGTTTCCACCCTTGGAGGTGAGGGATCAGCCCAATCAGCCTCATCAACTCATGTGGAGTGTATTAGTTTACTATCACTGCTGTAACAATTTACTACAAACTTATTGGCTTGTGACAACAGAAATTTATTATTTTACAGTCCTGCAGTCAGAAGTCTAAAATGGGTCCCACTGGGCTAAAATCAAGTTGAAGTGTCAACCGAGTGAGTTTCTGGAGCCTCTTTCTGGAGGCTCTAGGGGAGAATCTGTTTCCTTGCCTTTTTCACCTTCTAGAGACCACTCGTATCTCTTGGCTCATGGCCCTCTTCCTCCATCTTCAAAACCAGCAGTATTGGGCCAAGTCCTTCTCTTCCTGCCATCTCATTGGTTCTTGCTGTTCTGCCTCTTTTAAGTCCACTGAGCCCACGTAGAAAATCCAGAATAATCTCCCTATCTCAAGGTCTACTGATTAGCCACTTTAATTCTTTTTGCTACTTCAATTCCCCTTTGCCACGTAACCTAATGTATTCACAGTTTCCAGGAGATGGGACTTCAATGACATGGGTAAATAAATGTTGTTCCCTAAAGGAAGGAATGCTAGACAGACAAAAGCTATGTCCTCTACCATAACCTAAGATTTAAGGGTGTGTGTGCACCCATCTTGGTGCCCTTCATCTATATTTTTATTAAGAATTTGTTACAGAACTTTGTGATGTCCCATGTCACATCCCTCAACCCACTCAACTTCAGCGTGCCTTTGGCAGACAGTTCTGTGCACTCGGCTGGCATTCCACGTCAAGCGCACACAGAACCACCTTTCTACTTTGCTTTCTCTAAGACAGTGGAAGGTTGCTTAGTCAGGCACAGGTACAACCTGAAAGTACAGGGGAGTTAACACCCCCAGAAGCAGCCCTCACCTAATGGGGGATGGGACCACTGGTTAAACGCCACATGCTCTGGTGGAACAATTCTAATGTGCTTTTTCCATGGTTCTTCAGAAGGTCCCTAGTAGGATTGAGCCTCGATTGCCCAGAGCGATAACCAGCTCATTACCACACTTCCTGTTGGCTCTTCTCCCTGCCCTGTCTCACTCTCCCTATTCCCTGACTTCTGCTTCCTGAGATCAGCTCCCAAATAAAGTACCTGCACCCATGTCCTTCTCTCAGGCTTTGCTTTTGAGGGAGCTCAGCTACAATGGCACTTATCACTGATGTTTTGTGGAATTAGTGACGCAGTTCTCTGCGGAGTGGAATCCTGCCAGTACAAACCAGTATAGCTTGTTTACAGCATCTGTTCCAATGAGTTGGTGCTCATTTAACTGGTTGGCGCCCCTGCTACATGAGTCATCTCCCTCTCCAGCTAATGGAGGTACAGTGCAATGGATAGCTTTTATACGGCCTTTCTAGCCATGGTCTTGCAACTGTCACCAAAAGATTGAGTGGGACTATGCAGATAAGGTGCTTATGGCCCACCAAGGGGATTGGACAGCTTGATGATGATAGGAATAAGGTACATGACACCATTCTGGGAGTGGTACCATGCAAATAAGGTGTATGGAACCCTAATGAGGGAATTGGTTAGTTTTGCTATCCTGCCAGGCTTAAAATGAGCCATCCCAGAGGCAAAAAGGAGGGACCTCACTACCACCAAGAAGAAGAGCCAGGAGTGGATTGTGTCCTTTGGACCCAGGGTTCCTGCACTGAGACCTCCTAGACCCAGGAGACAGAGAGAGCTGTAACACTGGAGATGGCACAAGATGGTGAGAAGCAGTGGCAGAGAAACGGCAGCAGCAGAACTAGGAGACCAGCATGAGATATCATGGTGGGCTTCTTGGCTCATGGAGCAAGGCACTTACAGTCAGCTTGCCAACCCACGGAGTGAGAGAGCTGAGTGCCTTCAGGCAGGAGATTTCTTAGTGGAGTGGGGTGCCTCTGGGCACTTATTGGGGAACTAAACAGCTTTGTAGTACTTGCCCAAGCAGGGCAGAGGCCAGCTCGAAGGGCCCAGGGGCCAAGGGAGAGGGCTGCCTCCAGGCACAGCCAAAGAGCTGTCCTGACCAAAGAACTGTATCCTGAACTGTAACCTGTTACTTCCCTAATAAATCCCATAATCATGGGTATGGTCTGTGAGTTCTGTGTGGCCATTGCAACAAATTATTGAACCCAGCACAGAAGTAGAATATGCCATGGGAAGGACAGCTGGTGTCAGAATTAGTAAAAGGGTTTGGAGAAAGGAAGCATGTCTGACCTCTGCCTCGTATGAATCAGCCTTGGGCTGGTGTTTATGGTGATTCTCTCCTTCCCCTTGTGAAGTTAGAGGAGGTCAAACAACCCCGATGCCATTTTTACAGGAGGTTTATCCGTGCAATAACATAAATGACCTTTCTTGGCATATTTTTCTTGGCTTGTCATGAGATTCCAGCTCAAGACATGCAAGTAAGAAATATAAATATCTTAATCCTATTGGCCATGCGCTAAAAGGTCTGTGTACTTAAAATGGGGAGAAAAGGTTGTCTGAGGTCATCGTTGTTTTTTTTTTTTTTCCCCCCCGCCTTTCAGTTCAGACTCAGGTCAGGGTTGTTTATTTGAATTCTAGCGATAACCCTGGGAATTTATTTAGGAGCCAAGGGAAATCAGAGGACAGTGGACTCTAGAAATATTATGCTCTGAGCCACAGAAGGCAGCAGGCATGAAACCAGAAAAAGAGCCCAAAGATTTGTCATAGGTTGCACAAATGCCTGATGACTTTCAGGGGGGATATCACACATTCTTTGCCAGCTAATGTGGACATAATTTAACCTGTGTGATAGGGGGAGAGTAGACAGAAGGTAAAGGGCCAGACCTCAAGAAGACTTCTATCATCTCTCTGGGGTGGTACAGCAACCCCTGACCAGATGCAGTATGCAGCCATTCTCTTATGAGATCTTGCCCCCTCACCATGTGCTGGCAGAGACCTGGGAGTGGGGTCCACCACTCTCAGCACACTCTGCAGACCCTTACCCATTGCTGGGGAAGCATTGCTACTTAGGGTGGGTTCCCTAGAAAGCAGGCTCTGAGATAGAGTTTTGTATGCAGGAAGTTTCCTGGGGAGTGCTTTTGGTCACATCTTTTTTTTTTTAATTAAATTTTTAAAAATCTTTTTTCTTAACTGTGAAAAATATGTATGTAACAAAACATTTGCTGATTCAAATTCTTCACATGCATAGATTAGTGACACTAATTATGTTCATCGTTTTGCTCAACCCTTACCCTTAGGGGCACAATGTCTTTGAAGGAGTAAGGGAGGCAGGATTGAGCAGATGGGGAAATTGGGTGGGATATTGTTAGAATATAGGTGTCAGTTGATCCCACCGGGAGCCCTGGAGCTAGGGTGGCCCTTCAGAGTTGTTCTGAATTGAGAAGAGGGTACTGCCTACCCCCAGGAAGGGCGAGTTGCTTTGGTCAAGGCCCACCCGCTTGCCAGCTGGGTGCATGAGTGTCTTGGTCCTCAAGAGGGGGTCTTGGCAGCACCCCACAGCATCCATCACAGCCACTGTCTCCTACGGCCACCCTGGCCTCACAACAGTGCTTGCACACCACCTCCATCTTCGTGACCAAAGCCTTCCCTGAAAATAAAAGAGCTGTTTTCCCCTTGCAAATGCAGGGGGCTGACTACACAGGGGAAATACATGGAAAATAACAACAAATCTGCATTTCAATAAATTATCCTGCCACAAGTGGAGTCTTTCACACAGACATGGTCTTATTTGATCTTCTCATCAACCTTACGAGCCCAAACAGGGTAGAATTGGTTCCCATTTTACAGGTGAAGAAACTGAGGTTTGGAGAAGGTAAATGTCTAAATGGCTAGAAGGGGAACCAAGCCTAGAAACCAAGCCTTCTGACTTTTATTCTAGCGATGTTTCCACACTGTGAAGAATAAAATACCTTGAGTTGTCCTATATACACTTGTAGTGGAAACCCCCTGAGAGTTCTGAGATTATTTCAGGGCTGCTAGAAAAAAGGTTAATTTAGAAAACAGTTTCTTAATAAAGAGGGGAGCTTTCCAAAGGCCCTAATTTAAATACAAATGCCCCAGGGAGGATGAATAATGCCTTCTGCACCATTGTACAAGGTCCGTTTCCTTTGGACAGGAGAGAGGTCTGTGGAGGGAAGACACAGGGAAGGACCGGGCATGGAGGTAAAGAAGATGAGTTGGACAGCAGACAGCCTGCTTCTCAGCTTGCACCATAATGAAGCATAGCGTCTGTTATGTGTTGATTTGCATCTCCCGAAAAGAAGTGTTGAAGCCCTAACCTCTGATGCCTGTGAATGTGATCTTATTTGCAAACGTGGTTAGTCAGCATGAGTCATACTGGAGTGGGGTGTTCTAAGAAGAGACACAGAGACAGAGGCATACATACTCAGAGGGAAGATGGCCACGTGAAGATGAAGGCAGAGCTTAGACTTCTGGAGCCACAAGCCAAGGAATGCCTGGGCCTACCAGAAGCTGGAAGCGTAAGGCAGGATCCTCCACTAGAGCTTCAGGGGGAGTGAGGCCCTGTTAACACCTTGATTTTGAACTTGCAGCCTCCAGAACTGTGACAGAATAAATTTCTGTTGTTTTGTGCCACCCAGTTTGTGGTACTTTGCTATGGGCGGCCACAAGAAAACTAATACAGCATCTAGTTGCTGGGTGTTCCCAATCTTTTTTTTTTTTTAATTGTACTTTAGACAGAGGTTTACAGAACAAACTAGTTGCTCATTAAACAGTTAGTACACATATTGTTTTATGACATTGGTTAACAACCCCACGACTTGTCAACACTCTCCCTTGTCAACCTTGGGTTTCCTATTACCAGCTTTCCAGTCCCCTCCGGCCTTCTAGTCCTTGCCCCTGGGCTGGCGTGTCCCTTTAGTCTCGTTTTGTTTTACGTTCCCAATCTTTTGAATGCCCTCACGCCCTGAATCCTGAGAGAATTGGCATTAGAGAGGCTGTGGTTAATGACTCTGTGCTGAGGGAGGTGACTCAATTTGGGAGCAGGAACCCTGGCAGAGAGTGGGGGAGTGGGAGAGATTTAGGTCACCTGGTAGGCAGGTAGTGGCGGGAGAATCAGGTGCTGAGAGAACTGAGTGAATGGAAAGGTCTTTGAAGGGGCTCAAGGGAGAGGATAAAAGAGATTGGATGTTTCTTCTTGGGTGTGGTGGGCTAGACCTTTTAAGGCAAAAAAAAAAAAAAAGCCAATATAAAACACCTTAAGAAACAAATTCATATATGGGTATTCAAAGGGATTCTGTTCTGAGACCTGGCCACTAGGTCAAACTATATATATATATATATATATATATATATATATATTTAAATAGTTATAATAGTAGATAACAATTCTAGTACACTAATTATGTGTCAGGCATTATTCTAGCCCTTTAGAGATATTGCTTTGTTTATCTTCACAACTCCATGATGTGGGTAGATGCAAAAACGGAGGCACCAAGAGAGGTCAAGTACCTGGCCCATAGTCACCCAGCCAGGAGACAGCACAGTCAGCATTTCTATTGCAAATTGAGAAATTATGACCTTTTCTAGAAACATCTTAGAACCCTTGTTGTTGTGTGGCACCAAGTCGATTCCATCTCAAAGTGACCCTACAGCACAGAGCAGAAATGCCCCATAGAGTTTCCTAGGCTGTAATCCTGATGGGAGCAGATTGCCAGGTCTTTTCTTCTGCAGAGCCGCTGGTGGGTTCAAACCACCGAACTTTTGGTTAGCAGCCAAGTGCTCAACCATTGTGCCACCAGGGCCCCTTATCTCAGAACTAGCCCTGCAGATATCAGAGACCCCTGGGTTCTAAAGCCCAAGAAGCCAGCCACTTCTCTTTTCGTTGTGACCTTCCCAAATCCCAAGTGTATAATACTTTCTGTCTTTGTTTTTGAAAACTTTTTCTTACCCTGGGCTTCAGGAGGAAGCGTATTTTCTTGATCTTTTTCAATTCCGGGTTAATCTCTGGCACCGTAGGATTTCCTCACTCTCAGTTGCCCTCATTCCATTGTTTGCTTCTCTTCACTGACCTGATTTGGTTTCGTTGTACGTCCTGGCCTCCTGATCTGAGAGTGTTTCACTTTATTTTATTTTATTGTGATTTAGGTGAAAGTTTACAGAGCAAATTAGTTTCTCATTCAAACATTTATACACAAATTGTTTCTTGACATTGCAATCCTGCAGTGTGTCAGCATTCTCCCCCTTTTCACCCCAGGTTTCTCAGGTCCACTTGTCCAGGTTTCCTGTCCCTTCCTGCCTTCTCATCTTTGTTTTTGGGCAGGTGTGCTCATTTGGTCTTATGTACTTGATTCAGTCAGCCAACTGTCATTCCATTCAGTAAGTGCCAAACGCCTTCTATGTGTCTGGAACTGCCTGGGATTTGGACAAACAAAGATGAGTAAGACAAAGGGCTTGCCCTGAAGGAATTTACAGACTAAAAAGGGAGACAGGTAAAGTAGGAAGCTGATAAATGATACAGGTGAGAAACCTCAAGAGCCAAGGAGGCCTTAAAGACAAACCTTTGTATTCTTCAGTAGATTGTTGCTAATCTGTACCTGAAAGTCTTGGCTAAATGACTTTCCTGTTAATAAGTCATCTTTCTTTCTTAAATGAAGTGATAACCCAGTTGCCTTTTCCTCTTATTTCTAGCCCTCTTCAGGAGTAAATGGAAAGTAAAAGAAGAAAAGAGAGAACCCTAGTCGCTTACTGACCTGCAAGTTAATCAGGATTTTTTCTCCGAATGCCAAGAATTTTCCCAGAAAACAAAAATTTTCATTGTTATATTTATGGTAATTGCGTACCTCCATGCAGTCACTGGCCTGGAGTCTCTGATGGGTTTTCCTGCAACGCAGCCTTAGTGAACGCGGAACTTCCTGCTCCAAAAATCCAAAGCCTGAGCCCAGCTCTCTTTGCAGAGCAAAGAGAATGGATTTCAGGAAGGTCACATCACTAAAGTTTCTGTTATTTCAGTCTGGAAACTTTATCACTGGAGGTCATGGAAGCAAGACATTTGCCTAAGCTGCGCCTTCTACAGTGAAAATACCACAGAGGCTTCCTTTGGTCGATTAAATGGCTGTACTGAGTCAGAGCAAACAGCAACAGATAAAAAGCATCCATTTGTAATCATCGCAACCGAAAGGACCGAAGATAATTTTTATTCAACCTGCTTCACGTGAAACTGTGTCAGCCTTCATTCTTCCATTGCCAGAGAGAGGAACCTTTTGCCACCAGATGTTAGGAAACTGTAAAGATAAAGCTAATTTCAAGCTTTTTTTCATTAAGTGATAGAAGAGGTATAAAAAGACTTTCAATATAGCAAAATGAGTTCAAGTTCATGTAGCAAATATAACAATAATTGTGGTAAGGATTAAGTTAAAAAACTCAAAATGCTTAGTGCTGGCCTGTAGGAAATGTTATGTGTTAGTGATTCTTATTCTAGGAAACCCTGGTGGCGTAGCGGTTAAGTGCTAAGGTGGCTAATCAAAAGGTCGCCAGTTTGAATCCACCAGGGGTTCCTTGGAAACTCTATGGAGCTGTTCTGCCCTGTCCTATAGGGTCGCTATGAGTTGGAATCAACTTGATGGCAACGGGTTTTATTCATATTCTTAGGGTGCCCTTCTGTATTATTTGCCTATTGCTGTTGTGACCACAAACTTAGTGACTTTACACGCATTTATATCTTACTGGAGGCCAGAAGTTTAAAGCAGGTCAGTAGGGCTGCATTCCTTCCTGAGGCTCTAGAGAAGAACCCCATCCTTGCCTTTTCCAGCTTCTGGAGGCGGCCTACACTCCTTGGCCCGTGGCCCCACATCATTCTGACTTCTGCTTCCATCATTGCATCTCCTTTTCCTACTCTGCCCCACTGCCTCTCCCTTTCAAGGACCCTTGTGATTACACTGGGCCCACTCTGATAATCCAGGGTAATCTCCCCATCTCAAGATCCTTCACTTGATCACACCTTCACAGTTTCTTTTACCATGTAGCCTAACATATTCCTAGGTTCCAAGGATTAGGGTGTATACATCTTTGGGGGGCCATTGTTCAGTTTACCACACCTTCTGTCAACTCCCTCACTCTGGTTGTAATGCTAGCTGCTTCCGTTGATTAAGAGACCCCTATGTGTCAGGCCCTATGAGATGGGTTGTAGAGAGAAGAGAAAATGCAGCTGGCTGTGGCAGATGCTGTCTGTGTTCTGTTCGTATCCCCTTGCATTTACCATTCCTGGGCTTGAACACCAGATTTCCAACTGCCCACATGTACAATGATTTACCTGAGGGTTTTATCTGCCTGACCCTGTTCTGCCAGTCCATGAGACAGGTCTGAAGTGCTAAAGAATTAATGCCCTCCTCAAGCAGTCCTCAATTGATGACTAATAAAGACTCCAATTACCTCACCCCGTAGTTGGGAAAACTCCTAGTTGTGAGTTTTACAAAATCTCCCTGGAGAAATCAAGTAACACACCCAATATCCCATAGCTAGTAACGGCAGAGTCAGGATTTGAACCCAGGTCTGACTACAAAGCTCATGCTCTTTAAGGACGCCTAGCTATTTCTCTTATTTGACTTGTTGCTCATGATACCTGAGGGAGACTATTGACTCAGGATATTATCAAGCTAGAAGATGCGTCTTTACAGGTTCCTGAATTAGATGAAGACAGAATTCCCGAAGAGTGGATGGAGGCTGTAGTTCAGTCATCTGAGATGCATCCTGGTGGGGTGGAGTGGGGTGGGAGTGCTGTGAATCTCAGCAGCAAAAGTCTGTCGGAGCTCCCTGAGCATCCTTGTGTACCACACAGACTCATGGGTCAGGTGGGAGTGATTGGATTTGTGTCATTTTATATTCATTTCAAATTCAGCTGCAGGACCTGGTGACAAGGAGCTGTCTTACAAAACTGTGCATACATACAAAAAAAAAAAAAAATCGTTGCCATCAAGTTAGTTCCAACTCATAGCAATCCTATAGGAGAGAGTAGAACTTCTCTACAAAGTTTCCAGGGAGCGGCTGGTGGATTCGAACTGCCAACCCTTTGGTTAGCAGCCATAGCTCTTAACCACTGCTCCACCAGGTCTCCGTGTATGCATACATCCTTTATTAATACAAATGGGTGGAATCCATGGGTAGCGCAAACAGTTAACATGCTCGGCTTCTAATCGAAATGTTGGAGGTTTGAGTCCACCCAGAAGCACCTCAGAAGAAAGGCCTGGCAATCTACATCTGAAAAAATCAGCTATTGAAAACCCTCTGGAACACAGTCCTACCCCGACACACACAGGTCGCCATGATTTGGAATTGCCTCAACAACAACTGACACTTGGGGGTACACATCAGAATGATTACCCACAACCCAGGCTCTAGGGGGCACCTTTGCTAGAATGTGGCTCTCCTAGAACATGACTTTCCTAGAACACGTTTTCAGCCCATAAACTGCAAGTGCCTGCACTATTGAAGAAGAAAGAAGAAAATTTGTGGGCTGTCTCTACCTCTTTGCAATCCATTTCAGCATTCTTCACATGAACAGTTCAATGACATTAACTCATGTTCATGCTGTTGCACCATTATCGTTATCCATTCTTCAATTTTTCCACCACCCATTAGGGCTGATATTGAGGATTTCACCAGGACAAAATCTCAGGTGGGATCCGAAGTCTTTCTGCCCCATCAGCAAAATCGCTTGCCTTTTTGGAGTTTATGTGTATTCAGGCCGTTTAGTCTCTGGAGCAGAAAACCCTGAGAAATAGAATGTTACACTAGCATTCAGAAAAGATGAATAAAAAGGTCTAATCTCATGCTTGCTTCAGTGCACATATACTAAAAATTGGAATGATACAGAAAAGATTAGCATGGCCCCTGAGCAAGGATGACACACAAATTCGTGAAGCATTCCACTTTTTATAAAATCTATTAAGAAAACATTCTGCATCCCACTTCAGAGAGTGGTGTCTGGGGTCTTAAACACTAGCAAGTGGCCACCTAAGATGCACCAATTGGTCTCAACCCACCTGGAATAAAGGAGAATGAAGAACGCCAAAAATACAAGGTAATTACTAGCCCAAGAGACAGAAAGGGCCACATAAGCCAGAGACTACATCAGACTGAGACCAGAAGAACTAGATGGTGCCCGGCTACAACTGATGGCTGCCCTGACAGGGAACACAACAGAGAACCCCTGAGGGAGCAGGAGAGCAGTGGGATGCAGACCTCAAATTCTCATAAAAAGACTAGACTTAATGGTTGGACTGAGACTAGAAAGACCCCAGAGGTCATGGTGCCCAGACCTCCTGCTAGCCCAAGACAGAAACCATTCCTAAAGCCAACTCTTCACGACAGGAATTGGACTGGTCTATGGGATAGAAAGGAAACCCTGGTGGTGTAGTGGTTAAGTGCTACAGCTGCTAACCAAGAGGTCAGCAGTTCAAATCTGCCAGGCGCTCCTTGGAAACTCTATGGGGCAGTTCTACTCTGTCTTATAGGGTCGCTATGAGTCAGAATTGACTCGATGGCACTGGATTTGGTTTGGTTTTATGGGATAGAAAATGATACTGGTGAAGAGTGAGCTTCTTGGATCAAGTAGACACATGAGACTATGTGGGCAGCTCCTGTCTGGAGAAGAGATGAGAGGTCAGAGGGGGTC
Organism: Elephas maximus indicus; assembly: GCF_024166365.1. Classification (NCBI taxonomy): domain Eukaryota; kingdom Metazoa; phylum Chordata; class Mammalia; order Proboscidea; family Elephantidae; genus Elephas; species Elephas maximus. The sequence goes on from NC_064843.1 coordinate 44,211,391, forward strand.
AGAAGCTGGCCAAATGGATATGAAAATAGAGAATGGAAGGAAGGAGTGTGCTGTGTCATTAGAGGGAGAGCAACTAGGAGTATATAGCAAGGTGTATATAAGTTTTTGTACGAGAGACTGATTTGGTTTGTAAACTTTCACTTAAAGCACAATAAAATTTTTTTTTAAATTTAGTTGAAAAGAAATGAAGTAGAGAAACACAAACCCTTAATATAAATACATTGTATTAAAAAAAAGTCTAATCTCTAAAATCTACAAGAAAATCCAACACCTCTATAACAAAAAGACAAATAATTCAATTAAAAAGTGGGCAAAGGAAATGAACAGACACTTCACCAAAGAAGACATTTAAGTGGCCAACAGACATGTGAGGAAATGCTCACGATCTCTAGCCAATAGAGAAATGCAAATCAAAACCACAATGAGATACCATCTCACCCCGGCATTACCGGCACAAATCAATAAAACAGGAAAGAAAAAATGCTGGAGAGGGTGCCAAGAGATTGGAACTCTTATGCACTGATGGTGGGAATGCAAAATGATACAACCATTTTGGAAAACAATATGGGGCTTCCTTAGAAATAGAAATACCATATGATCCAACAAACCCACTCCTAGAGAAATAATAGTCATCACGCGGACAGACATACGCACACCCATGTTCATTGCAGCGTTGCTCACAATAGCAAAACGATGGAAACAACCTAGATGCCCATCAACAGATGAATGGATAAACAAACTGTGGTACACACACACAATGGAGTGTTACGCAACAATAAAGAACAACCATGAATCTGTGGAGCATCTCATAATGTGGATGCATCTGGAGGGCATTATGCTAAGTGAAATAAATCAAGCACAAAAGAACAAATATTGTATGAAACCACTACTATAAAAACTCATGAAAAGGTTCACATACAAAAATAAACAATCTTTGATGGTTACGAGGGAGGGGAAGGGTGGGGATGGAAAAACACTTAATAGACAGTAGATAGTGGAAACTTTGGTGAAGGGTAGGACAGTGCACAAGACTGGGGAAGCCAGAACAACCCGTACAAGGCAAGACCATGGTAGCTCCATAGACACACTCAAACTCCCTGAGGGACTGAACATCTGGGCTGAGGGTTGTGGGAACCATGATCCTGGGGAATATCTAGCTCAATTGACATAACATAGTTTATAAAAAAAATGTTCTACATTCTTCTCTGGTGGGTAGCGTCTGGGGTCTTAAAAGCCTGTGAGCAGCCTTCTAGGATGTTCCACTGGTCTCCCCTCTTTGGGAGCAAGGAAAAATTAAGAAAACTAAAGATACAAGGGAAAGATTAGTCCAAAAGACTAATGGACCACATCTACCACGGCCTCCGCCAGACTGAGTCCAGAACAACGAGTTGGTGCCCGGCTACCACCACTGACTGCTCTGACAGGGATCAAATAGAGGGTCCTGGACACAACTGGAGAAAAATACAGAACAAAATTCTAATTCAAAAAGAAAGACCAAATTTGCTGGCCTGACAGAGACTGGAGAAACCCTGAGAGAATGGCCCCTGGACATCCTTTCAGCTCAGTAATGAGGTTACTCCTGAGGTTCACCCTTCAGCCAAAGATTGAACAGGCCCATGGAACAAGGCAAGACTAAAGGTGCACACCAACCCTAGGCAGGGACTAGAAGTCATGAGGAAACAGGAAAACTGGTAGTAGGGAGCCCAGGGTTGAGAAGGGAGAGTGTTGGCGTGTCGTGGGGTTGTTAACCAGTCTCATAGAACAATGCGTATACTGTTTGATGAGAAACTAGCTTGTTCTGTAAACCTTCATTTAAAGTACAATTTAAAAAAAAAAAAAGGAAAGGTGAATAAGATAGAATGAATGGTCTTGTTCAGAATATCAAAAGGCTGCCAGTTCGCAGAGGCATACCTGGCACACCCTTCTGAGTGTCTGCGTCCTTGTAGATGCTGCTCTGTTGGAAGCCTGGTTTTGTTACTGAGTCACAATGTAAAACTTAGGCTATCTGCTTAGCTCTCTCTGTATCAGTTACCTTATCAGCCAAACAAAGACGAAGTTACGGTTGTCTGGCTTCATCCCTGCTGGGAGCCTGCAGAACGGTCCCTGGTGGTGTGCTCTTGGTGGGTTCATCCACCTCTACAGCAGAACTATCTCGAGAAGCCTGAAAAATTTCAGGGTTTAAGAAATGGACACATTATTGCTTTTTCTTACCATGGTATCTTATCATTCTTTACTTCTGGCTTCTTCTATCTATTATTGGCTTCTAACCTGTGGGCTCTGAATCTGCCTTAATAACTTGATGCTATTTGGTTAGCAGCCAAGCTCTTAACCACTGTGCCACTAGGACTCTATAGTGTAGTGTAGTGTAGTGTAGTGTAGTGTAGTGTAGTGTAGTGTAGTGTAGTGTAGTGTAGTGTAGTGTAGTGTAGTGTAGTGTAGTGTAGTGTAGTGTAGTGTAGTGTAGTGTAGTGTAGTGTAGTGTAGTGTAGTGTAGTGTAGTGTAGTGTAGCTTAGTACGGTGTAGTGTAGCATAGTGTAGCATATAGTTCAATGGTAAAATTCTTGGGCTGCCATGAGTTGGGTGCAACTTGACATTAGCTAACAACAACAACATAGCATAGTATTGATACCCTGTGTGGTCATATAGCACTTATTACAAAATTTTGATTTGGACACATTTTATTTACCATTTGGTAGGATTCATCTCCCTTTTGGCAGTTTGTGCCATTAAATGAGCGGATAAATCAGAAGTAAACTAATTTGTTTGATCCTGCATTAGCGAAAGAACCCAAGTCATCCAAGGTTAACTAAGTAGAACACCCCAGTAAGGTGATCAGCATGGCACAAAAACTCTGCATCAGAGAGGAGAGGACAGAGAGAAAAAGATACCTCTGGCCCACATCCTTGCCGAGACTTCCAGGAATGAGCACTCAGCAGGCTGAGAAATGCCACTAATGTCTGGTGTGTCAGCTCTCCCCAAAGGCCATGGTGCACCGTGGTTCTCTGCTGTTTTTTTGTATCATTAAAAGCAGACTCTTATGTAGCACATGTTTCTGAACAGAAGTTGAATGTACTACCTTAATTCATTAGGGAACATGATTTGCAGTCTATAGAATGGACTCAATGAAGAATTGGTACCTGGAGGGAAGAAGGGGTATAAGCCCAGCATGGAAACCCATGGTCACTTTGTTGTGGGTGGGCTTTTCTGTTGGTATTTTATTCTTTTATCTATCACTGATGGTATTTTATTCTGACCTTCTGTTTGTTTGTTTGTTTTTAAACATCTTGTCTTTTGTCCCCTATTGTTGTTGTTAGCTGCCATCAAGCTGACTCCCAACTCATGGAGACCCCAAGCACAATGGAACTAAATGCTGGCCAGTCCTTTGCCATCCGTATGATCAACTGTGAACTGGATTATTGTGACCCGTGGGGTTTTCACTGGCTGATTTTTGGATGTAGATCACCAGGCTTTTCTTCCTCATCCATCTTAGTCTAGAAGCTTTGCTGAAACCTGTTCAGCATCATAGCAAGCCTCTACTGACTGTGTATGAGGTGCATCACCCAGGAATCAAACCCAGGTCTCCCTCATGAAAAGCAAGGGTTCTACCACTGAACCACCAATGCCCCCTACTTTCCTAAGAAAGAATGTTGAAGTTGATAAGAGTAATATGACAAGCCTGTGTTAGAGACAGGGCCCTCACTTTTGGAAAAATACTTAATGTAATCAAACATTGAATTCTCTTTTTGATTTTTTTTAACTATTGGGCCCTTATAGCTACAAAAACACTCTATCATCTATCTATCTACCTATCTACCTATCTACCTATCTACCTATCTATCTATCTATCTATCTATCTATCTATCTATCTATCTATCTATCTATCTATCTATCTATCTATCTATCTATCTATCTATCTATCTATCTATCTATCTATCTATCTATCTATCTATCTATCTATCTATCTATCTATCTATCTATCTATCTATCTATCTATCATCTATCATCTATCATCTATCATCTATCATCTATTATCTATCTATCTATCAATCATCTTTCTATCTATCTATCATCTATCTATCTCTCTATCATCTACCTATCTATCTATATCATCTATCTTCCTGCATTTAAAATAACAGCTTTGTTATTGTGAATCTAATTCCCACCATCCCATTCAATTGTTTTTCTTTATATATATAGATATTTAAATTTTTCTTATGATAAAATATATATAACTAAAAATTGCCATTTTAACCACATAATTAATTCAGTGGCATTACTTATATTCACTGTGTTGTGCAACCATTACCACTATTTCCAAATTTTTTTCATTACTCCAAACAGAAACTCAGTATCCCTCAAGCAATAACTCCCCATACTTCGTGCCTCCATTCTCTGGAACCACTAATAACCTTCTGTCTCTATGCATTTGCTCTTCTAGATATTTCATATAAGTGGGATCATATAGTATTTGTCCTTTTGTGTCTAGCTTAACTTAACATAACGTTTTCAAGGTTCATTCATGTTGAAGCATGTGTCAGAGCTTCGTTTCTCTTTATGGTTGAATAATATTCCATAGTATGTATGTACTTCATTTTGTTTATCCATTCTTCTGTTGATGGACACTTGGGTTGTTCCTACCTTTTGGCTATTGTGAATAATGCTGCAATGAACATTGGTGTACTACACATATCTGTTTGAGTCCCTGCTTTCAAATCTTTTGAGTATATACCAGCAGTCCAGTCAAGAAGAGGGAATACCATATCCATTGAGAATATCCCATGGAACCCTGGGGTGTCCTTATAGATTAAAAAAAACAAAACAAAACAAAAAAACCCATTGCTGTAGAGTCAATTCTGACTTACAGTCAGACCCTATAGGACAGGGTAGAATTTCCCCCATAAGGTTTCCAAGGAGTGGCTGGTAGATTTGAACTGCCGATCTTTTGGTTAGTAGCTGAGTTGTTAACCACTGCACCACCTGGGCTCTATAATTAAGAGGAACAAAATTGCTGAGAAGCCCCTGAAGCGAGGTAGAGTTTTGAAATTTTGAAATACACATTGTTAGAAAGTTCATTTTAGAGAATTTCAACCATTGATTTATTATTATTATTTTTTTAATACTCATTGATTTTGTTCTTGAACTTCATGTAAATGAAACCTTCCAGTATGTTGTAGTTTTGTGTCTGGATTTTCTTGGTCAACATAATGCCCCTGAGAGTCATCCATGTGGTTGCATGTATGTGTTGCTTTTAGCTGCTGTTGAGTTGGTCCCAGGCTCATGGCAATCCCATATGTTACAGAGTAGCACTGCTCCATAGGGTTTTCTTGGTTGTAATCTTTACCAAGGCAGCTCACCAGGCCTTTCTTCCATGAAGTCACTTGGTGGGTTTGAACTGCCAACCTTGGGTTAGCAGCGATCGCAAACCACTTGCTCCACCTATGCTCCTGTTGCATGTAGACGACCCACATATTAAGTAGCCTACTAAAAGCAATACAAAATATTGCAAATGCGAATATTAAAACGCTTGCTTTTTCATCTCACGTAGGAAGGAAAAGAAATATAAGTAGTCCAAAGCACTGAAGGCATTGGCAAACAACAAGTCTCCAGGAACTGATGGAACACTAACTGAGATGTTTCAACAAACAGATGCAGTGCTGGAAATGCTCAATCATCTATGTCAGGAAATTTGGAAGACAGCTACCAGGCCAACCTACTAGAAGAGGTCCATAAAAGAAGTCCGTATTTATGCCTATTCCCAAGAAAGATGATGCAACCTAATGCAGAAATTATGGAATAATATCATTAATAGCACATGCAAGCAAAATTTTACTGAAGATCAATCAAAGGTAACTGCAGCAGTATATCAACAAGGAACTGCCAGAAATTCAGGCCAGTTTCAGAAGGGGACGTGGAGCCAGGGATATCATTGCTGATGTCAGATGGATCCTGGCTGAAAGCAGAGAATACCAGAAGGATGTTTACCTGTATTTTATTGACTATGCAAAGGCATTCGACTGTGTGAATCATAACAAATTATGGATAACACTGGAATGGGAATTCCAGAACAATTAATTGTGCTCACGAGGAACCTGTACATAGATCAAGGGGCAGTTGTTTGGACAGAACAAGGGGATGCTGCATGGTTTAAGGTCAGGAAAGGTGTGCATGAGGGTTGTATCCTTTCACCATACCTATTCAATCTGTATGCTGAGCAAATAATCCGAGAAGCTGGACTATATGAAGAAGAACGGGGCAACAGGAATGGAGGAAGACTCATTAACAACCTGCATTATGCAGATGACACAACATTGCTTGCTGAAAGTGAAGAGGACTTGAAGCACTTATTGATGAAGATCAAAGACCACAGCCTTCAATATGGATTACGCCTCAACATAAAGAAAACAAAAATCCTCCCAGCTGGACCAATAAGCCACATCATGATAAAAGGAGAAAAGATTGAAGTTGTTGAGGATTTAATTTTACTTGGATTCACAATCAACACCCACGGAAGCGGCAGTCAAGAAATCAAAAGATACATTGCATTGGGCAAATCTGCTGCAAAGGACCTCTTTAAGGTGTTGAAGAGCAGAGATGTCACCTTGAAGACTAAGATCCTCCTGACCCAAGCCATGGTATTTTTAATTGCATCATATGCATGCAAAAGCTGGACAGTGAATAAGGAAGCCTGAAGAATTGACGCCTTTGAATTGTGGTGTTGGTGAAGAATATTGAATGTACCATGGACTGCCAAAGGAACAAACAAGCCTGTCTTGGAAGAAGTACAACCAGAATGCTCCTTAGAAGCAAGCTGATGGCATCAGCTCCAGGGTAAGGCTTTCTCTCTCTGTCAGCTCTGGAGGAAGGTCTTGTCATCAATCTTCCCCTGGACTAGGAGCTTCTCTACACAGGATCACCAGCAGATACCAGAACTAGCAGAGAGGCCCACGGAAGGAACTGACACCCTGCCAAGACCCTGATTTGGACTTTTAGCCCTTCTAACTGTGAGAAACTAAATTTCTGTGTCTTAAAGCCACACACTTGTGATATTGTGTTACAGCAGCATGAGCTGACTAAGACGACCAGCCTTCAAGTCTTCTCAGCTGAGGCTCCTAACGTCATAGAGCAGAGAGAAGTCATCCCCACTCTACTCTCTCTGAAATGCTGACCCATGGTATCTGTAAGTAGAATAAAATGGTTGTCTTAAGCTTCTAAATTTTGAGGTGCCTTTTTTAGGCAGCAGCAGTAACTGGAACATTCGTAAAGCAATATTTGAAACATAGATGTGGAAATTAGTTCTCTTTTTCTCCTTTCTTTTCTTAGATCACTCTTATGACTATTAAGATGCCAGAGAAAGCATCTGATAATATGAGTATCTATAAAAGCAACAAATTTGAATAACCATAACAAACATTACATCACATAGATGCCTCAGAGATAATCAGGGATTAGGGACCAGCCAAACAGTAAGCCCTGGCACAGCTGTAGCAGATTCTGTGCCAGCAGGCAGGTGCCCAGGGTTCAGCCCTGGACAAAAGGTCAGGAGAGGATGGGTCATTCAGGGACAACGTGTCACAATTCCGCAAGAAGTGTTCCTTGGGATTTGCCAAGCCCCCAGTAGCATGAAGTACTTGGAAAAGGGGTTAGGATCTAGTGTTGATTAATCCTGAGGCTTGGACGGTGGGGCTAGGCATGGGCTTCTAGCCCTGGCTCTCCTCTCCTTGTGGAACCCATGTGATCTGCTGGTAAGTGATCGTCCAGGACAACACAGCAAAGGTTGGGAAAGCTTATGACTCAGTGAACTCACAAGAGACCAGGCTATGGCAACGCAATCAGTTTCACATCCTATTCATTCATCCATTTGGAGTTTCTCAACCACGGCACTACTGACATTTTGGGCCAGAGAATTCTCTGTTGTAGGGGATTGTCCTGTGCATTGTAGAACATTTGGCAGCATCCCTGGCCTCTATATACTAGATGCCAGTAACACCCTACTCTTCAGTTGTGACAACCAAAAATGTCTCCAGACCTCGCCAATTGTCCCTGGAATAAAATCCTCCCTGGTCGACAATGACTGCATTCATTCATTCAAGAAATGCCTAAGGAGCATTCATCACATGGCACACACCTAGCGTACTGGGGCTGGAGAGATAGTAGGGTGCCACCAAAACATGGTCCTCGCCTTCCTAAAGCTCCTAGTCTAGTTAGGGAAACTAACACTAGACACATAATTATACAAATAACTCCCTTTCTTGGGAAAATTATGTTTAATAAAAAATCTGAATGGTCTTTTCAAGTAGGTGTCAGTTCTAGGATAAGATCCATAGATACAGAAATGCCAGGCGGCAGGGAGAATTGTTATTGATATTTCATTGCTTTTTTTTTTTTTTTTGGCTTTGGTTTTCCTATAGCTTTAATCCACAAAAGCAGCTCTAGTGGCACAGTGGTTAAAGCACTCAGCTGCTAATCAAAAGGTTGGCAGTTCGTAACCCACCAGCTACTCCACAGTAGAAAGATGTGGCAGTCTGCTTCCGTAAATATTTACAGCCTTGGAAACCCTGTGAGGCAGTTCTACTCTGTCCCATAGGGTCACTATAAGTTGTGATTGACTTAACGGCAATGGATTTGGTTTGGTTTTAATCTGCAGATATCACACACCTTCAAGCTGAAATGTAAGGGACACCTGTTAAAACTTCTGTCCAAAGGCAACACGAGAAGGCAGGAAGGGACAGGAACTGGTTAAATGGACCAATCTATTGGACTATGTGTATGTGTTGGGGCAGGAGGTTGTGGTGGTGGATATTTTTCGGGAAATGCTAGAGAAAGCCAACAAATGTTGACCATATAAGTTAAATAAATTTACTCTGTAATTATTAATTATTTTGGACCTTCCACTTGGCCCTAGCAATAAATGTACAACCTCCAAAGATAATGGTACTGCAAGTTATAAATAGAAATGTATTGTAATGAGGGAACCTATGTAAGTGACCATTTAAGCCATCCCAGTTTGTCTCAGATGTTCATGAGAAGTTCACCACATCCCTCCCTTTGCATATTTTTGGCATGAGGATTGTGCCAGATTTTTTGGAAGCCTGGCAGCTGAAAGCTAACCATTTCATTGGAAAATGTTGTGCAAACCAGATCCTGCTGTCTGCTAGTCATAAACATGTCCTTTCCAAGAATGGGCTCTCTAAAACAATATGCCCTAATGCTTTTTGGGTCAAAATTAATTACAAAAGACTAGCATTAGTGCTTCTGTGGTGCAGTGAATTACTTAATATGGCCCTTCTAGCCATAGTCTTTGTGATTCCCATACAGTGATTGGGTAGGACTATGCAAATAAGGTGCTTGTGGCCCACCAAGGGGATTTGGACAGCTTGCTAATAATACAAATAAGGTTCATGGAAACCTGTAGAACTGTGCAAATAAGGTGTATGGAACCCTAATGAGAGGATTGGTCAGTTTTGCCATCCTGCTAGGCTTGAAAGACTAACAATCCCAGAGCAGGGTGAGACCTCACTATGAACAAGAAGAAGACACATGAGCAGAGCAAGTCTTTTGGACCCAGGGTCCCTGTGCTAACAACCTCCCAGACCGAGAAGACAGAGAGAGGGAGCGTAAGACGGCAAGAAACAGTGGCAGCAGAACAAGGAGACCAGTGTGAGACAGTGTAGTAGGATTCCTGGCCCCAAAGCAAGATGGTTACAATGGGTGTGCCAGTCCACGGAGTGAGAGAGCTGAGCGCCTTCTAGCAGGAGGCTTGCTGGCAGAGAGGGGTGCCTCCAGGCACTTGGTGGAGCTAGGCTTGCTGACCCACAGAGAGAGAGAGCTGAAAGACTTCAGCCAGGAGGATTCTTGGTGGGGTGGCGTACCTCTAGGCCCTTGTTGGTGGAGCTGGGCTTGACGACTCACAGAGCAAGAGAGCTGAGCACCTTTGGGCCAAGGCTTGCTGGTTGAACAAGGTGCCCTGAGGCACTTATTGTCAGAGCTGAAGAGCTTTGTAATACTTGCCTGAGCAGGGCAGAGGCTGTGGCCAGGGGCCGAGAGGACAAGGGCCAGAGAGAGGCACTGCTGAGAAGAGGCTGTTTTGATCAAAGAGCTATATCCTGAGTCATTCTTGATTCTGAATTGTAACCTGTTACTTCCCTAACAAACCCCATAACTGTGAGTATTGTCTGTGAGTTTTGTGTGGCCATTGCAAAGAATTGTTGGACCCAGAAGAGAAGTATGGTGTGCTGTGGGAGGGACGGCTGGTGTCGGAATTGGTAAAAATGTTGGAGAAGGGAGGCCTGTCTGACCTTCACCTGGTAGCAACCAGCCTTGGGCTGTTGGTACTGATATTGATTGTCCTCCCCGCTTGTGAAGTTAGAAGAGGTTGGACAACGCTGCCACCACGCCATTTTTATAGCTTCCAACTATTGATTAGTGGGTTAGTGAGCTTAGCACAAGGATCAAGTACACCTGCAATTTGACTCTCTTAGAATTTTTGTTTTGTTTTTGTGGTGTGATGGATCACTTTTGTGTGACCTTTCTAGCCATGGTCTTATAACTTCCACCGAAGTGATTGGGCAGGACTGTGTGATAGGATAATTGTGGCCCACCAAAGGGATTGATCAATTTTGCCATCCTGCTGGGCTTGAAATGAAAGATCAGGAGAGGCAGGAAAGAGAAGATCCCGCTACCACCAAAGAAGAGCAGGGAGGAGTCAGCGCGTATTTTGGACCCAGGATCCCTGCACTGAGAAGCTCCTGGAACCAAGAGACAGAGCTGTAGCACTGAAGGCAGCAAGAAATGGCAGCAGAGACTTGGCAGCAGAAACCCAGCAGCAGGAGACAGCATGGTGGGCTTCCTGGACCATGGAGAGAGAAAGCTGAATGCCTTTGGTCGGAGACTGAGGGCCAGGGAGAGGCATGCGTATGAGTACAGCTGAGAAGAGGCTGTCCTTATGGAAGAAGAGTATCCTGAGTGTTCCTGAGCCTGAACTGAAACTGTTACTTCCTTAATAAACCCCATAATCTTGAGTATTGTCTGTCAGTTCTGTGTGGCCATTGCAATGAATTATCGAACTCAGCAGAGAAGTAGAGAGTGCCGTGGGAGGGATGGTTGGTGTCAGAATTGGTAAAGAGGGCAGAAAAAGGTGGCATGCCTGACCTCTGCCTCATAGGAATCAGCCTCAGGCTGCTGATCTTGATTCTCCTTCTGGCTTGTGAAGTTAGAGGAGGTCAGATACTGCCCCCATGCTGATTTCACAGTTTTCTTTAATAAAGATGAATATAAACTCAACAGCAACTTAGTGTAGTGGTTAATAGCATGGACTGTGTAGCCAGAGTTCAGGGTTCTAATACTGTCTTTCCCACTCACTGTGTCTTTGTGCAAGTTACTTAACCTGTCTGTGCCTCAGTTTCCTTATCTTTAAAAGTGGGGATATAATAATAGTATCTTCCACTAATGATTGTTATAAGGATTAAATGAGTGAATATTTCTAAAGTTCTGACCCCTGTGTGGGATAGAACCAATGAGACACAACTTGAAGCATTCATAAGGATGTCAGTCTGTTATGAGGATGATTACCAATGTTTCTAGTCTTCCTCTTATTCCTCAGGGTGTTGACTTTCTCTTGTTGCCTAATGGCAGCACCAGCTGAAGAAGAGAAGGGCAGTGAAACAGAACTCAGTCTATTTACAAATTGTTTTCTACATTGTGAGGTTGGTGGGGAAGAAATGGACAGTATCAACACCCTGATGTCTTAGTTATCTATGCTCGATAACAGAAATATCACAAGCGGGTGGCTTTAACAAAGAGAAATTTATTCTCTCACAGTTTAGGAGGCTAGAAGTTCAAATTCAGGGCGTCAGCTCCAGGGGAAGGCCTTTTCCCACTGTCGGCTCTAGGCCAAGGTGCTTGTCATCAGTCTTCCCCTGGTCTAGGAGCTTCTCAGCTCAGGGATCCCGGGTCCAAAGGATGCGCTATGCTCCTGGATCTGCTTTCTTGGTGGTAGGAGGTCCTCCTGTCTCTCTGCTTGCTTCTCTTTTTTTAATCTCAAAAGAGATTGACTCAAGATACAGTCTAATCTTGTAGACTGAGTCCTGCCTCATTAACATAACTGCCTTTAATCCTGCCTCAGTTACATCATAGAGGTAGGATTTCTAACACTTAAGAAAATCACATTAGATGACAGAATGGTGGACCTTACCAGAAATCGTGGCCTAGGCAAGTTGATACACATTTTGTGGGGATACAATTCAATCCATAATACCTGGTTTAGAGAATGTCAGAAGATTTTCAATGATCCATGCTTTTTCAGGCTTCTATTTCCACAAGTTATGTTTTTAAGTGAAGTCAAGTGTTAATAAAGTCTTGTGAAAATCTGTCTGTAGTCATCAATCCACACATTTAAGCTGGCCATCAAAAAGTCAGTTGCATTGTAAAGAATAACTAACTGACATTAAAAAGAATACCCATTAAAACTAAACCTGTTGCCATAGACTCAGTTCCAACTCATAGTAACACTAAAGGACAGAGTAGAACTGCCCCACAGGGTTTCCAAGGCTGTAAATCTTTACAGAAACAGGCTGCCATATCTTTCTCCTTCAGAGCAGCTGGAGGGTTCAAACCACTGACTTTTTGGTTAGCAGCCAAGCGCTTTACCACTGCACCACCAGGGCTCCTCTTGAAAAGAATAGGTGCCTTATACACAAAAGTAATTATTCAAGAAAAAAAAAAACTTTTTTTTTTTTTTATTCAAGAGGCGTTATTAAATAAGCCAGTTCTTTACTTTGCGTCCCTTAAATGGATTTCAAAGAGCACAAGGTAAAGTTAAAAGTCTATACAGAAGAATAAGCAAATTCCTTGATGACAGCATGTGGAGTACTTAATGAAATAACATACCACTTTCTTTTCTAGGTAGATATATCGGCCCCACCCAAAATGTACATCGCGCTCATCACTTCTCCTTATCGTCCCTCTCTTCCACAGAGCCAACACAAATAGTTGTTGAGTGAAAGAATGAATAGCTTCCTCCACATGTCTGATCTTAGAACATACTTGATTAGGAAACAATTATTCCACGAAGTCTGAGTCCATAGGTATTTTTTGAAGGGTGGGCAGAGGGTTGAAGGGGGATTTAAACTAGCAAAATAGATCAGAAACCATTTCAACAGATCTAGAATCTAATATTTGAGGGATAAGGAAACCTCAGAGAAGCAAAAACAACAGTAATTTTTTCCACTGATTGGAAATCATTTGCAGCCTCACTTTCAAGCTTTGTCATCTGGTTCTCCCCACCCTCCCTTCACACCATTCCCAAAAAAGGGGATGCTCTCTTGTTTTGTTGCCTCCTTGGACAGATTTTACAGAAATAAAGTTTAAGAAGAAGATTAAGTCTATCCTTTTAAATGGGATTTGTTAAGAAGTTTCCATGTTCTATGAAGTTTTAGGAAATCACTAGAGCATTGAGGTCTGGCCACATGATTTTCATGGAAAAGATGAATCTCATTGGAGAAAGAAGGAAAGGCCAGCTCTGGATTAGATTACTGAGGGGGCAGGGTATCTTTGTTATTCTTAAAAAACAAGGTGGAAAAAAATGGTGAGATTCAGCCTTCTGTTAGGATTGTTGTGTTTACAGGCAAAAATGCCCCCAGTCTTTCAACATTGATATGTAGTTGGATTTCCTAGTATCATCATTGCAAAACAACTACAGGCAGTCCAGGGTTATAAATGTTCGACTTACTTAAAACTTACAGTTGTGAACCCCCCCCATAAAGCCTATTATATTAAAAATTCCAGGTACATACAAGGGTTCCTAACAACAAATGGGTGCTACTTTGTGATATACATCAAAACCTTATTATTATTATTACTGTATTATTATCTTAAAAGTATTTTAAAGTATCTGGAAGTGTTTCTTTAACGTTTTTATGCACAGAAAGGTACACTATATACTAAGACAAACATTCAACTAACTGATGTTAGATACAAACCATACCTAACTGTTCTGACTTATCTACAAGTTCTACTTAAAGATAGATTTAGGAACAGAACTCTGGGGAATGCCTGTACTCCAAGTTTAGTGGCATAAAACAACCATCATTTTATTATGGTTACAGACCTTGGGCCAGGAATCAGAGAGGACACAGCGGGGACAGTTTGTCTCTGCTCCACCATGTGTTGGGTCTCAGCTGGGAAGACTTAAACGGAAGGCTTGACAGCTAAGGACTGAAATCCTCTGAAGATTTGCTTACGTATCTGGCAGTTCACATGGTTGCTGGCTGAGAACTCAGATGGGCTGCTGGCTGGGACACTAACATATGGCCTCTCCATGTGGCTGCTTGGACTTCCTAACAGCAAGGTGGCTGGTTTCCAAGAGTGAATATCCCAAGAGAACCTGAGGGAAGCTGTGTTACCTGTTATGATCTAGCCTTGGAAGTCACATACTTCCAACACAGTCACAAACCCACCCAGTTTCAAGGGATGGGAACACTGACCTCACCTCTTGATGGGCAGAGTGTCAAAGTCACATAATAAGAAGAAGGAACAGGAAGATATTATTGCCACCATTTTTGGAAAATACAAGGTACCACACTGAGCATAAAATACATTTTAATTTTTCTCAGGTAGTGTAGAGGATAAAGATGTCTCTAGCCTTTATATCTGTTTGTAGAGCTTGAACAAAATTAATTCATATTCTTTTCTCTGTAGGCTGGCGAAGGGAAAAAATAACCCTTCGGATTTTAACACAGAGCCAAAAATGGAGAAAGTGAGAATTATTGGCATATACATTTTGAGGTCCCTGGCTGGCACAGATGGTTCACACTCAACTACTAACCTAAAGGTTGACAGTTTGAACCCACCCAGTGGCACGGCAGAAGAAAGACCTGAAGATCTGCTTCCACAAAGATTACAGCCAAAAGGACCCTTTTGGAGAAAAGTTCTACTCTGTAACACATGGGGTCACCATGAGTCGGAACTGACTCCATGGCAACAGCTTTGGGACTTTTTGTTGTTGTTATACATACTTTGAAAGGAATGGACCCTCCTTGAAACTTGAGACTATATTAAATCTAAGCAAAGAGGGTTTAGGGTGAGAGGGAAAGGAATCTTGATTAGATAAACAGCAGCCTGGTGGAGAAGCTTGGGAAAACCCAAAATTGGCAAAGCCAAGTATCAATGAAGCAGGAAGTTCCTCCAGAGAAGCAGCCCCAAACTAACAAGTAAATCCTTGGGTTTAATGTAGCAGTGATTCCTAATATCTATTTGTCCCTCTCAGAACCAAATTTCCTAGCCGTTTGGAAGGCTCAGTGCAACGACTCTTTGCGGTTAGTTCAAATAGATCTCTCTGTCTCAATTTTTCCTGCTGCGGCACCCAGCTCTATTCAGACCCAAGTTCAGCCTCAACTCCATAAAGACAAGTACCTCTGGTGAATTGCTTGGAGAGGGAGCTCTTCCATCCCACTGCATTTCCTCCCAATTACTGCTAATGGTACCTAAGATCCTCCCTTGATCACTATAGGGGGTTCCTATCACCACTTGAAAACGGGTGGTATAATGCAGAACTTCTTTGTTGATTCGCACCCTGGTGGCACAGTGGTTAAGAGCTATGGCTGCTAACCCAAAGGTGGGCAGTTTGAATCCACCAGGTGTTCCTTGGAAAGTCCACGGGGCAGTTCTACTATGTCCTATAGGGTTGCTATGAGTTGGAATCAACTCGACGGCAACAAGTTTGGGTTTTTTGGTTTTAACTAGTTTATTTTTTTATGGTGCTCATAAATGATGGTGTCATGACAGTAACCCTAAAAACAAAGTGGTAGACAGAATAATGGCCTCCCATAGATATCCGTGTTGTCATCCCCAGAACCTGTGACTATGATACCTTATGTGGCAAAAGGAACTTTGCAGGGTAGATAAGTGAACCATCTTGAGATGGGGAGATTATCCTGAATTATCTGGGTGGGCCCAATGTTATCACAAGAGTCCTCATAAGAGAGGGGCAAGAGGGTCAGAGTCAGAGAAGAAATGTGAAGACAGAAGCAGAGGTCAGAGAGGGAGAGAGAGATCTGAAGATGTTAAACTGCTGGCTTTGAAGATAGAGGAAGAGGCCCTGAGCCAAAGGCTGTAGGTGGGCTGTTGACACTGGAAAAGGCAAGGAAAAGGGTTCTCCCCTAGAGCCTCCAGAAGGAACTCAGCCCTGACAATCCATTTTAGACTTCTGACCACCAGAACTATAAGATAATAAATATGTGTTGTTTTGAGCCACTAAGTCTATGGTAGTTTATCACAGCAGCAGTAGGAAATTTATATACGAACAACTTATTTTTTGTTGTTGTTTGCTTCAGAAACTCTATGAGGCTTTTTGTGAAAGCTCTTTGGGGAAAATTTATTCCTACCGACCTATGAATGGAGGTTGGATGAAGGTGACAGGGGCTTAAATGAAGCACTGGACAGAGACTTCTGGAAACAACACACGAAGGTCTGTAGAAGAACGAAATTCAAGATTACTGCTCTAAAATCAACCTTCCTAATTGCTCATATAGGACATAATTACTCACACAGGGTGTAACACAAACATATTGCATCTGACACTTGGACTGGTTAAGTTTGTTATGGCAGCCTGGGTCATATTCATGTAAATCTAAACATGCCTGTAGTTTGTCAAAGAATTTGTTGACATTTCTGATCCTAGTTGAATAAAACAGTAATCAATAGGTTATTCGAGTTTTGTGAATCATAATTGTGAAATTCAGCATGCTTACATGCTACAATTATTTACAACTAAAAAATGGATTTTTTTTTTTTTTTTAGTCTTTGTCACGGTGTGTGAATAACAAGATTCTTCTGAGAAATCCCTGAGTCATGTCTTCCATTTGCCCCTTCAGATTCACTTACTATCCTTCCCCACTCTGCTTAGTGTCCTGGGAGACTGACCTAACAGTGGTCTTTTCAACCGGCTCTCTGAGCTCCCTTTGCCTCTGGCTTGAGTGTTCGGCAAATAGAAAGCCCCAACAGGAGGGTAAGGTTGGATTATATGTTCTTCCAGCTTCCTCCCAAATAAGCTGGTGCTCACATCCTTGATTCAGGCCCTGCTTCTGGGGGAATCCAATCTAAGACAGCACTGTATCTGGGAACTCTCCAGTCTGCATTGTGGGCTCTTGCAGTCTTGCTCGTAGGATGCATTGCTGGCTGGACCCAAGCTGGGCACCTGACCCAAGCAGCACCAAACAGATTCTCTCTCCCTGGAATCACCCATGAGAACAGAGATGATGCCGGTCAGTGTCTGCAGGTAACTGGGCTCTCACATGTGGGGAGCTTTGCAGGGTCATAGGGCACCACGAGGGTAGGAGAAGCAGAGAAAGCCAGTCTGGAGAGAGAGAAGGGGGCAGGGAGGGAACAGAAAAGAGGGGAGGATGGGTAAAGAGAACCAGAGATGAGTGATGACTTCCTATTCCAAGCTCCCACCCTTCCTGAAGCCTTCCTATGTCCCCATCCTCGTCTGTGAAATATGGCAATATAGATCTAATAAATTCCCCCTTTTCTCTCATGTTAGCACACATAACTTCCATTACATACTAGCAAAAAGTCAATTCGTCCAGAAAATCATCATAAAAACTGCACTCACTCCCTCAGTGAGCCAGTACCTTCTGCTCCACTACACTCCTCTCAAGGATTTCCTTCTCATACCCCTGACAGCATGAGGATTACTTAGGTCTCCGCAGGTGAATGAACAAGACCTCAACTGCCCTCCAACATTCACGAAACCTGTTCTAAAAACCTGGTTGGCACATACAGCAAGGTATTTGTGGCCCAAGACAACCTGGAATGGGACAATTTATTCCCTAATTACCCCAGCTGGGCCTGAACAAGCTTGTTGGCTGCTTTAGATTTAGAGATATGGGGCAGCCGAGGGAGTTGGGGAAGTTAAAATTGCACAAGCAGGAACAGAGTGTGATGCCAATTCTGTAAGCTCTCCAACTCCTACTTGCTGCTAGCTAGGCTTCCGAAATCCTCAGCCTCCCTGTCATTGTTATTGGGCCACCTGAATGTGTGGGTGTAATAGGCAGCTACCTACATGGTTCTGTTATTGAGGAATGGCATTATTTGAACCAAAAATATCTTCTTCCCACAAGCCTGCTGCAGTTCTTGAAAGTCTCATTATTGAGGTAGCTGTTCCTTTGGTTAAGGTATTATTTTCCAGAACGTCACTGCTAAAAGCGTTAAAACCAAAACCCTTTATCACTGAGTTGATTCTGACTCGTGGCAACCCCACGTGTTACAAAGTAGAACTGCTCCACAGACTCTTCTTGGCTGTAATCTTTACAGAAGCAGATTCCCAGGCCTTTCTCCTCCAATGCCACTTGGTGGGTTCAAACCACCAATTTTTAAGTTAGCAGCCGATCACAAACCACTTGTGCCACCCAGGGACTACCGGCAGTCCCTGGGTTATGAACAAGTTCTGTTCCTAAGACTGTCCTTAAGTCGAACTTGTACATAAGTCATAACAGTTAGGTCAGTCTAGTGTCAGTCGAACGTTTGTCTTGGTATATAGCATACAGTGTACCTTTCTATGCATAAAAAAAATTAAAGAAACACTTCCAGATACACTAAAATATCTTTAACATAATAATACAGTAATAATAATAATGTCTTGATGTGTGTTGCAAGGTAGCCCCTGCTTGTTATTACGAACTATTGTACGAACCTAGAATTTTTAATATAATAGGCTTTACACAGGTTGGTTTATAACTGCGACTCGTATGTCGTAAGTTGGATGTTTGTAACCCGGGGACTGCCTGTACTAAAAGCACAAATGTACTATCAAAAACCCAGAAGCCCAAACCCTTTGCCATCGAGTCAAATTCCAACTTTTAGCAAACCTATATCGGAGAGAGTAGAACTGCCTCAGAGGGTTTCCAAGGCTGTAATCTTTACAGAAGCAGACTACTGCATCTTTCTCCTGTGGAGCTGCTGGTGGATTGGAACTGCCGACATTTTGGTTAGCAGCCAAGCACTTAACCACTGAGCCACAGAAAAAAGACTGGAAGCATATTTACAACCTATTGGGCTCTGCCACTCTGGGTAGGCCAAGGAGCAGCTCAGCAGCCCCAGGCGTGGTCATTGAGACCCTTACAGTTGCTCCCAACCTATATGGACATTCATCCATACAGACCCCACTGAGGCCCTGCCACCTCCCAGAAGCTCTTTCAGGAGCTGGGCCAGGAATTCACCTCCTTTTCTTCTCAGTAAAAAAGTAGGGAAGAGTGACGGGCAGGTTGGGGAACTGAACCTCACTCCAATCTTGTTTTGGAAAAATAGGATTGTGCTTTCTGATATAATTTCTCTAGAAGGACCAGCCCTTCTAAATGAAAGCCTCTGCTTGTTTCCCCCAGGCTGGAAGGCAGATATAATGGCTTGAACTCAAGCAACTAATTGGGATCGTGAGGGAGAAGCAACATGTTGAAAATGGCAAGACAACAAGATAGAAGGGGTCTGGATTCCAGATGACCATGGAGTCAATGTATCAGCCTTGAACCAGCTACCTCTGGACTTTGTTTTCATGAGGAGAAATCTTATATCATGTTTAAATAAGTTTTGTGTTATATACAGCTGAAGTAACTCTAAATTGTCAACACTCATTGCTCTCTTGCAGAGCCTCATCTATATTTGATATTCTGTGCATTCCAGATGGCCATGTATCAGCTCCCTGTTTCAGCTTCCTCTGAGGCCTTTTTGAACACCTATCTCATGGTTTCACCTGGCGTTAACTCTGCTTGGTCAAATCTCTGATCTAAGGTTTATCATATTTGGCCTTCAGAACACCTCTGTTTATGTTTTACTTCTGATTAAACTGCAGTGATTGCTGTTGTCTGTTGCCATTGAGTTAGTTCCAACTCATGGTGACTCCACCTGTGCAGTGGAAATCCTCCCAATTCTTTGTCAATGATCTTAGCATCGTATTAGTTTCATAGTGCTAGTAATATCCACGCCATCATGTGTTACACTTTCATTAACTCATTTATTGAATGTTGACTGAATACCTTCTGTGTGCTTTAACTTAATGAACGCCATGGAGGCAGAAAAATCGGTAAAGCATGGGCCGTCTATGAAGAATTTGACAATCAGCGGAAGAGAGAGTATTGTAAAGAGGGTGAGGCAGGATATGTGGCCTCCTCTAACATCACAAGAGGGAGGAGGACCTTCAGCATCAACAGCCCAATTCTGATTGCTATGAAGCTGAGGTCAGACGTACTTCCTCTCTCCAACCTTTTTACCAATTCTGTCTTAGTTATCTAAACCAAACACAAACCAAACCTCTTGTCCTCCAGTTGATTCCAACACATAGCAACCCTACATAACAGAGTAGAACTGCCCCATAGGGTTTCCAAGGAGCAGCTGGTGCATTGAAACTGCCAACATTTTGGTTAGCAGCCAGGTGGCTCTTAACCACTGTGCCACCAGGGCTACTTAGTTATCTAGTGCTGCTATAACAGAAATACTACAAGTGGATGGCCTTAACAAACAATTTATTTAACAAAGAGAAATGTGTTATTTTACAGTTTAGGAGGCTAGAAGTCTGAATTTAGGGCACCAGCTCTGGGGGAAGGCTTTCTCTCTCTGTGGGCTCTGGGGGACGGTCCTTGTCTTCTTTCAACATCCGTGTGCTTGGCGTCCCTTGGAGAGCTCCAAGGTCTTGGTATCAATCTTCCCATGGGACAAGAGGTTCTCAGCACACGGACCCTCAGTCCAAAGGACTCTTTCTCCTCCCGGATCTCCACTCTGCAACCATCCCTCCCGTGGCACTCTCTACTTCTCTGCTGGGTTTGATAACTTGTCATAATGACCACACAGAACTCACAGACAATACTCACCATTATGGGGTTTCTTAGAGAAGTAACAGGTTATAATTCAGGATCAGAAACAACTCAGGATACAGTTCTTGGATCAGGACAGCTTCTCAGGTGTGCCTAAAGGCGGGCCTCTCTCTGGCCTCTCAGCCTCTCAGCCCTCAGTCCCTTGGACCTCTTGGGCCTCTTGGGCTAGACCAGCCTCTACTCTGCTCAGGCAAGTGTTACACAATTCTTTAGCTCCACAAATAAATGCCCAGACCCCCACCCCCACCAGTAATCCTCAGCCTGAAGGCGCTCAGCTCTTTCTCCCTGTGGTTGGTGGTCGGGAAGCCCAGCTCTGCCAAATGCCCAGAGGTAGCCCACTCTGCGAGGAAACTTCCTGCCCAAAGGCACTCAGCTCTTTCGCTCTGTGAGCCAGGAAGCCTACCATGCCGTCTCCTGCTGGTCTTCTGGTTCTACTGCCTCTGCTGCTGCTGCTTCTCTCCCACCGCTTCTTGCTGTTTCTCCCTGTCTCTCATCTCTCAGCATCTCTGGTGTTACAGCTCAGTCTCTCTGTCTCCTGGGTCTAGGAGGTTCTCAGCACAGGGATAGTGGGTCCAAAGGGTGAGCTCCACTCCTAGCTCTTCTTTCTTGCTGGTAGTGAGGTTCCCCCTTTCTACCTCTGATGGCGCATTTTAAGCCTAGCAGGATGGCAAAACTGACAAATCCCCTCACTAGTTTTCCATACATATTATTTGCATGGTTCCACCCCCAGAAGGGTGCCACACACCTTATTTACATTATTAGCAAGCCATCCAAATCCCTTCATGGGCCATAAGCACCTCATTTGCATAGCACCACCCAGTCATTTGGTGGGCATTACAAGACCATGGCAAGAAAGGCCATATAAAAATGATCCGTCATACCACAGGTATGAAAGCAGCTACCATGTCGTGGATGGAATTGTGTCCACCCCAAAAATATGTGTCAACTTGGTTAGGCCATGATTCCCAGTATTGTGTGGTTGTCCTCCATTCTGTGATTGTAATTGTACATTGAGAGGATTAGGCGTGATTGTACCACCACCCTTACTCAGGTCACCTCCCTGATCCAAGGTAAAGGGAGTTTCCCTGGGGTGAGGTCTGCACCACTTTTTATCAAGAGATAAAAGGAAAGAGAAGCAAGCAGAGAGTTGGGGACCTCATATCATCAAGAAAGAAGCACCAGGAGCACAGCACATCCTCTAGACCCAGGGTCCCTGCGTGAAGAAGCTCCTCACCCGGGGGGAACACTGATGAGAAGGCCAATAGAGAGAGAAAGGCTTCCCCTGGAGCTGACACCCTGCATTTAGACTGCTAGTCTGTGAAAAAATAAATTTCTCTCTGTTAAAGCCATCCACTTGTGGTATTTCTGTTATGGCAGCACTAGATGATTAAAACAAACCATAATGAAAACATAAGAGAGGTAGCTACACTTTGGATGTTTTAGGGAAGCCTGTAATATTTAAAATCTTCTTTTAATTCACCACTGTAATTTATAAGAACTGGAAAGAGAACTAGAGTTTCCTGATTCCCAATATTCTGGTCATAATATCAGTTTCCATACTTGGCCATCAACCCATGTTTCATAAAAACATCTTGAAAAATAAAATTGTATTATTCTTTGAAGCATAGAAAATAACAGACTTTGGAAAGGATTAGGATTTGATTTAAATCTACTTATTTATTTATTATTTATTTAGTATCTATCATGTGTCAGGTATTAAACATGGTACCTACCTGTGGTAGGTGTTGAGACAAAAATGGAAATGGAGAACTAATGTGGTCCTATCCTGGTGGATGTTAAAAAATAAATTTCCCATGTAAACACAAAATATTAACTGTGAGGTATATGGTACTAAGAGGGACTATAATAGGGACACTGGCCCCAGTTAGGGAGACACAGAGGGGACTGAGCTGGGTGGGGAGATGGATAGGTAGCCTAGGAAAAGTGACAGTATGAGGAGAGAACACCAGAGGAACTGAATGTAGGCCCACATGGTAGAGCTCACAGGGGACTGGAGAAGGGAGTGTGGTGAAGAAGAGCCTGGAGAGATAAGCAGGGGCCCAACTTCAGAGGCTTTTGTAGACCATGGTGGGATTTTGGCTTATTTTAAGAGCAATGAGAAGCAAGTAAATGTTTTAGTTTCAAATAGATTGCTCCGGCTGCTGAGTAGGAGTCCCTGGGTGGTGCAAATGGTTATGTGTTGGGCTACTAACTGAAAAGTTGGTGGCGTGACTCTATCCAGAGAGACCTTGGAAGAAGGGTCAGGTGATCTGCTTCTGAAAGGTCACAGCCATGAAAACCCTAAGGTGCACACTAGTCTATTCTGAAGCACATAGGGTCACCATGAGTGCTCAGTGGCAACAGGCTAGTGTGTTTTTTTCCTTAGGCTGCTGAGTGAAGAGTAGACAGGGGTAAGAGTGAAAAGCAAGGAGACCCACCAGGTAGCTATGTCAGGAATTTAGCCATAAGATGAGGGTAGCCTGGACTAAAGTGTTTGAGGTGAAGCTGGAGAGAAGCAGACTGTTAGAAGAAGTCTTTAGAAAAACTGGACAATGATTTAGACCTGGAATGTGAAAAAGAAGACGATAACAAAGATGACACTCTGGCTTCTGGCTTTCTTCACTTGATAGATGGTGGTATCATTCAGGGAACCAGGAAGAAGACCAATAAGATTTAGGGGTGGGAGTAAGGGGAAATAGGTCTTTCCTGAGTCTAGTTCTGGACATATCAACTTTGAGATGCCTTTGAAATATCCAAATGGAGATGTCATAAAGGGGATTAGATAGTCAAGTCTAGATTCACTTAGAAGTGAGGACTGGGTGGGAGATACATGTTTGTGAGTTATCTGTGCATTGTTTAGGACTAAAGCTGTAGGTGAGAATGAGACCACCTACAGAAAATATGTAGAGAGGGCTAAGAAATGAGCCTGAAAGGGGCCCTTAGGATCACCAATGCTGATTGGCCACATGCCATATAGAGTAACAGGAGCCGGCAGAGGAAACTGGGACAGGAAGAAAGCCATGAGATAGTAGAGTTCTGAAAGCCAACAAGAAGAGCATTTCAAAGAGAGTGTTCAACTATGTCAGACACTGTCAGAAAGAGGAGGACTGAAAAGTGCCCATTGAGTTGGTGATGGTGAATTTACAGAGGAGCCATTGTGTCCCATGAGTGACTTTTCTCTGGCGGTCTTTCAGAGCTCATTTATTTGACTTTTCATTGTCTTCTCAGAGAAAGCAGTTCTTTCTAATTTGATTCTGTCATCATGGGAACTATTTTTCCAACAAATCCAGATGGAGAGAGGAAATGAAAGCACGGCCAGCAAAAAGGAACTTAATTTATACTAAAAATATTATGTTCCACCAATTAAGTTTATCAAGTAAGCCAGGGGTGGGCAAAGTCAGACAAAGAGAGGCAGAGAAACTCGGAAGATTCTCAGAGTAACCTTAGGGACAGCTGTTGGGAGCCAGGCCAAGGGCAGATTAACCAGTAAGCACAGTCTGCACCTGCATACAGTAAGCAAGGTACACACAGGCTTAATTGTGTCTACTTACTAATCTGTAATGAACAAATTGCACATGGGTTTGGTGTGGTGAAACCCAAGTGAAATTTTACACTATAGATTAGTAAGTAAACACAATTAAGCTGGTGCATAGCTTTCTTATTGGGTAATCCATCCCTGGAGCAGGCTGGTCAACGTGATTCAGAACAGTGTGATCTCACTGCCTTGGGTCGTACATTGAGTGAGTAAACCCTTGCTCAGAACACAAAGTCCTAATGCTTCCTAATGCTCAGTCTCTGAAGGGGCTGGGACATGAGCTGTCTCTGCCTCTTGACTGACAGTGGCGTGGTAGGCATTTAAAAGTTTGCAATTTGACTCTCAGACAGGGATCGGACTGGACAATGGGTTGGAGAGGGATGCTGGTGAGGAGTGAGCTTCTTGGATCAGGTGGACACTTGAGACTATGTTGGCATCTCCTGCCTGGAGGGGAGATGAGAAGGTAGAGGGGGTTAGAAGCTGGCGAAATGGTCATGAAAAGAGAGAGTGGAGGGAGAGAGCAGGCTGCCCCGTCTCATTAGGGAGAGAGTAACTGGGAGTGTGTAGCAGAGTGTATACGGGTTTTTGTGTAAGAGACTGACTTGATTTGTAAAATTTCACTTAAAGCACAATAAAAATTGTAAAAAATAAGTAAATAACAGTTTGCAATTTGCTAGTTCCCTTTGTCAAAAATAATCCAAGTACAAAGAAATTTAAGTATATAGGGTTTATTTCAGCAGTTAATCTGTATGCATACAAGGAGATCTGTTTCAGAAAAAACAATGAGGTTTTAAGGAGGAAAGGAAGAAATAGAGTAAATTAACCATTGGCTAGTCTCAACATGATTGATTGAAATCCTGTCCCCCTTTCTGAGATTAGCTGACATCAGGTTACTAGGTAGCCTCTTTGGCCTGCCCAGCCCCTATTCATTTTCATAAATACCCAGGTATGTTTCAGAGGTTTTAAAATAATAAATGCACCTTCACTACTGAGGAGATTCTAAAGTTTTCAAATTATGTCTCAAGAACCAAATCAAACTCGCTGTTGTCGAGTAGGCTGCAACTCATAGCAACCCTACAGGACAGGGTAGAACTGCCCCAGAGGGTTTCCAATGCTGTAAATGTTTACAGAAGCAGACTGCCACATCTTTCTACTGCAGAGCGGCTGGTGGGTTTGAACCGCCGACCTTTTGGTTAGCAGCTAAGCACTTTAACCACTGTGCCACTAGGGCTCTTCTACCTCTCAGGAAGCAAGGGAAATCACCTAAAGCTAAATTCTTTGCATAAGATAAACCTGAAGCAAGTTCCTGGTTAATAGAAGAGTCTTCCCTGGGTGGTGCAAAATGTTTATGCACTCGACTAATAGCCAAAAGGTTGGCAGTTCAAACCAACCCAGAGGTGCCTTTAGAAAAAAGGCCTGGTGATCGGCTTCAGCAACTAACAACAAAAACAAACGGTTAATAGAAGCCTTGGTAGTAAGACTCTGTGAGACCTCATGGTCACTGTGTCTCCACAAAATTCTCTTTATCTGTTTTGGGTGCATTTCACATTGGCCAGCGACCTTTGTGAATATACCTAAACAGAGGAATTGGTCAATTCCTGCTCCTCAGTTCTCTCTTTTAATGCCTTCTTTGACCCCAGCCTCATGCAATCGGCATGTTAAATATGTACTATTAGTTCTCTGTTATGTAAACTTTTTCGTGTAAGCTTTCAGTGTCCAGAGCTGGTTGGAATGGCCCTTAGTTTAGTTTTAGAAGATAGTAAATTATATGCCAAGGGAAAGAATTTGGATATAAGAAGTTCTTTTGCAAAGGAGAAAAGATACTCTTGTTTAGGATGATGGGATCCTTATTCAGAGAAGGTCACTGTCTCATTCCCTGTAGAAAAGAGATACTGGCTATTGGAAAATCTGCAATGACAATATAATTTAAAAAAGGAGAAAAACCCTAGTTTTGTGCACCTTCCTGACACTCCCACCAAGGTTCAAAGGAAGGATGTGGCCAGGAGTCTTGCTGGAAAGCTCACATCTGCATGTGAAACCTGCCAGAGCCCTGCTGCTCTGCGGGTTTGCAGGGCCTCCACCCAGAAAACAGCAAGGCTGCAGTCAGTCTCTGGTCTGCTTTGCTTCGTGGCTGTTGTTTGCTCAGAAACTGCTGTTCCCAGGTGGGGAGGATGCTTAGCCAGGTGACTTCAGAAGGAGCCCAGCCTAAGCGTGAGGTTTCCCTGCCTGGTGGAGAGTAGGTTTTCACCCTGCCTTGTTTACATGGGAAATATTGACATGGAAAGCCTGGTGCCCTCAGTCTGTCCTAAGGCTGCTTCCAGGCAAGATAGTCTGTGTCTTCTTCCCAGGGAGCCTGCTGACATGCCCTGACTCTGGGACAAGCTTTCTAGGCATCGTTTCCAATAACCCAACTACTAACTCACTGCCTTGTGGAGAGCCTGTGTGAGAAGTGCTGTCTGCTCAATTGTTAGTCAAAAAGGTTGTAGGTGCTCTCCCTCCTGAAAGTATTTTCATTTTGAAGGAGGGCTCTATATGCTCCAAAGGAATGCATTTCTAATGGCAGAATTTCAAGCACAGAGGAGGCCAAAGATGTTTTGGGGCACGAAGATTTGCCTTGTGCTGTTCGAATTACCTAATAGGTAGCCACCCACTTCATCCTCCTGAGAGGTTGGCTCTGCCCTTTGAAACTTCAGAAACATTTTGTTCATTGTCTCCGTGGGAGGTTTAGTTGTTTTCAGTCAGCTCAAGGACTTACCAATGATAGGTATTTATTACTCAATGCTATCAGTGGACACGTAGGCAAGTGCTTATGTGTTTCAGAGAAAAGGGAGTGAGCAATGACAGTCACTTTGATAACAAAGGGACAGTACATTCACACATTATTCCCTGCCTTCAGGTACTTGGGAAATAGGGTTTTATTGCTTTCCGCCAGCTCCTTGGAAACCCTATGGGGCAATTCTACTCTGTGCTACAGGGTCCTGATTTAGGAGATAATATTGGAGCCATTTTGATCTTCATTAGTAAGTGCTTCAAGTCCTCTTCACTTTCAGCAAGCAAGGTCGTGTCATCTGCATAACGCAGGTTGCTAATGAGCCTCCCTCCAATCCTGATGCACCGTTCTTCTTCATATAGTCCAGCTTCTCGTATTATTTGCTCAGCATACAGATTGAATAGGTATGGTGAAAGAATATAACCCTGACGCACACCTTTCCTGACATTAAACCAATCAGTATCCCCTTGTTCTGTCCGAATACTGCCTCTTGATCTATGTCAAGGTTCCTCATAAGCACAATTAAGTGTTCTGGAATTCCCATTCTTCACAATGTTATCCATAATTTGTTATAATCCACACAGTCAAGTGCCTTCGTTGTTAGATGCCATTTACTCAGTTCCTACTCAGAGACCCTATGTACAATAGAACGAAACACTGCCCAGCCCTGCGCCATCCTCGCAATCCTTGCTACGTTTGAGCCCATTGTTGCAGCCACAGTGTCAATCATACGCACGTATATAAGGCAATTGAACATACCACGGCTTGGGTCAGGCGCACCTTAGTCCTCAAAGTGACATCTTTTTTTTTTTTTTTTAACACTTTAAAGAGCCTTTTTGCAAATTTGCCCAGTGCAACGCATCACTTGATTTCTTGACTGCTGCTTCTGTGAGCGTTGATTGTGGATCCAAGTGAAATAAAATCCTTGACAACTTCAATATTTTCTTTGTTAATCCTGATGTTGCTTATTTGTCCAGTTGTGAGGATTTTTGTTTTCTTTATGTTGAGATATAATCCTGACTGAAGTCTGTAGTTTTGGATCTCCATCAGTAAGCACGACTATTTTTAACAGCCTTGAAACAAGCCGATTTAGCAACAAGGCACTCTGACATTGAGGTTTTTATAGCACATAGGAGTGATGTTTCTAAAACACACAAAAGATTTGGGTCACAGATATCAAGTACATGACTATGTCTACTATACCTATTCTAGTATTGATTTCTTTAAGTAATAAACTCAATGTGCTCTAGTTCAATTTTTTAAAAATAGAACTTACTTTTATTTTCTAATGCTGGGAATACTAACTGTGATTTCTTTTAGATCAATAGCATTTTCCGCTTTTTATATATTTTAAAACTTTTTTAGACAACTCTGCCACTTATGAGCTCTTTCATAAGTTACCTATATTCTCTGTTTCTCAGTTTCCTCACCTGTAAAATGGGCATAATAACAGGGGCATTATGAAGACTAAATGAAAAAAATCCATGTAATTAATGCCCTTAGCACAGCCTAGAGCACTCCAAACTTAGCTAACTTAGCAATCACTAGCACTATTCTGTTTTGAAATTACAAAAGTAATTTGTGCTTATTGTAAAAAAAAAAAAACACACAACAACAACAAAAAAGAAACAAAGAATCCAAACAATATAGAGGTTTATAAAGGAAAAAGTAATAGCGTCCACGTGTCACCCAGCCCTGTCCAATTCTACTTTTTACAGATAACCACTGTATATTGTCCACAATTTTCCTATGCACATTCATGCACCTGTGTGTCTGTGTGCATGTAAATAAATATATATATATACATATATATATACATACATAATATACATATTTGTATCCATTTATCCAGGTATACCTCGGAGATACTGCATGTATGGTTCCAAACCACCATAATAAAGTGAATATCGCAATAAAGTGAGTAACACAAATTTTTTGGTTTCCCAGTGCATATAAAAGTTACGTTTACAGTAACTACACTATAGTCTATTAAGTTTGCAATAGCATTATGTGTAAAAAAACAACATACATACCTGTCATGGATTGAATTGTGTCCCCTAAAAATGTCTGTCAACTTGGCTGGGTCATGATTCCCAGTATTGTATGATTATCTACCATTTGTGGTCATCTAACGTGATTTCCCTCTGTTGTAAATCCTATCACTATGATGTAATGAGATGGATTAGTGGCAGTTATATTGATGAGATCTACAAGATTAGGTAGTGTCTTAAACCAATCTCTTTTGAGATATAAAAGAGAGAAGCAAGCAGAGAGACAGGGGGACCTTATGCCGCCAAGAAAGCAGTGCTGGGAGCAGAGCGTTTTCTTTGGACCTGAGGTTCCTGTGCTGAGATGCTCCCAGACCAAAGGAGGACTAATGACAAGGACCTTCCTCCAGAGCCGACAGAGACAGAAAGCCTTCCCCTGGAGGTGATGCCCTGAATTTGGACTTGTAGCCTACCAAACTGTGAGAGAATAAATTTCTCTATGGTAAAAAAAAAAAAAAAAAATTTTTTTTTTTAAAGCCGTCCACTTGTATTTCTGTTATAGCAGCACTAGATAACTAAGACAATATCTTAATTAAAAAATACTTTATTGCCAAAAGATGCTAACCATGATCTGAGCCTTTAGCGAGTCATATTTTGCTGGTGGAGGGTCTTGCTTCAATATTGATGGCTGCTGATTGATCAGGGTGGTGGTCGTGGAAGGTTGGGGTGGCTGTGACAATTTCTTAAGACAACAATGAAGTTTGCTGCACTGATTGACTTCCTTTCGTGAAAGCTTTCTCTGTAGCATGCGATGCTATTTGATAGCATTTTACCCACAGTAGTACTTCTTTCCAAATTCGAGTCAATCCTCTCAAACCCTGCTGCTAGTTTGTCAACTAAGTTTATATGATATTCTAAATCTTTTGCTGTCATTTCAACAAGGTCCACAGCATCTTCACCAGGAGTAGATTCCATCTCAAGGAACCACTTTCCTTGCTCATCCATAAAAAGCAACTCTTCGTCCATTAAAATTTTATCATGAGATTGCAGTGATTCAGTCACATCTTCAGGCTCCATTTCTAGTTCTAGTTCTCTTGCTATTTCCACCACATCTGAAGTCTTGAACCCCTCAAAATCATTCATGAGGGTAGGAATCCACTTCTTCCAAATTGCTGTTAATGTTGATATTTTGACCTCTTCCCATAAATCATGAATATTGTTAATGGCATCTAGAATGGTGAGTCCTTTCCAGAAGCTTTTCAATTTACTTGGCTCAGATCCATCAGATGAATCACTACCTATGGCAGTGATAGCCTTACAAAATGTATTTCTTAAATAATAAGACTTGAAAGTCGAAATTATTCCTCGATCCATGGACTACAGAATGGATGTTGTGTTAGCAGGCATGAAAACAACATTAATCCCTTTGTACATCTCCATCAAAGCTCTTGGGTAACCAGGTGCATTGTCAATGAGGGGTAATATTTTTAAAGGATTCCTGTTTTCTTAGGAGTAGGTCTCAACAGTGGGCTTAAAATATTCAGTAAGCCATGTTGTAAAAAGATGTGCTGTCATCCAGGCTTTGTTGTTCCATTTATAGAGCACAGGCAGAGTAGATTTAGCATAATTTTTTTTTATAATTTTTATTGTGCTCACGGCTGGGCGGCTTAAGTGAAAGTTTACAAGTCAAGTCAGTCTCTCACACAAAAACCCATATACACCTTGCTACATACTCCCAATCACTCTCCCCCTGATGAGACAGCCAGCTCTCTCCCTCCACTCTCTCTTTTCATGTCCGTTTCGCCAGCTTCTAACCCCCTCTACCCTCTCTTCTCCCCTCCAGGCAGGAGATGCCAACATAGTCTCAAGTGTCCACCTGATCCAAGAAGCTCACTCCTCACCAGCATCCCTCTCCAAACCATTGTCCAGTCCAATCCATGTCTGAAGAGTTGGCTTCGGGAAGGGTTCCTGTCCTGGGCCAACAGAAGGTTTGGGGACCATGACCGCCGGGGTCCTTCTAGTCTCAGCCAGACCATTAAGTCTGGTCTTACGGGAATTTGGGGTCTGCATCCCACTGCTCTCCTGCTCCCTCAGGGGTTCCAGCATAATTCTTAAGGGCTCCTAGGATTTGGGGAATGGTAAGTGAGCATTGGCTTCAACTTAAAGTCACTAGCTGCATTAGCCCCTGACAGGAGAGAGTCTGTCCTTGGAAGTTTTGAAGCTAAGCATTAACTTCTCCTCTCTAGCTATGAAAGTCCTAGATGGCATCTTCTTCCAATCTAAGGCTGCTTTGTCTACATTGAAAACGTGTTGTTCTGCGTAGCCCGCTTCATCGGTTATCTTAGCCAGAGCTTCTGGAGAGCTTGTTGCAGCTTCTACGTCAGCATTTCCTGCTTCACCTTGCACTTCTATGTTACAGAGACGGCTTCTTTCGTTAAACTTTATGAACCACCCTTAGCTAGCTTCAAACTTTTCTTCTGAAGCTTCCTCACCTCTCTCAGCCTTAACAGAACTGAAGTTAGGGCCTTGCTCTGGATTAGGCTTGGCTGAAGGGAATGTTGTGGCTGATTTGACCTTCTATCCAGATCACTAAAATTTTCTCCATATCCGAAAAAACAGTGTTTTGCTTTCTTATTATTCATGTATTCACTGAAGTAGCACTTTTAATTTCCTTCGAGAACGTTTTCTTTGCACGTACAGCTTGGTTAGCTGTTTGGGGCAAGAGGCCTACCATTTGGCCTATCTCAGCTTTCAGCATGCCTTCTTCACTACTAAGCATAATCATTTCTAGCTTTTGATTTAAAGTGAGAGATGTGCAATTCTACCTTTCACTTGAACACTTAGAGGCCATTGTAGGGTTATTAATTGGCCTAATTTCAATATTCCTGTGTCTCAGGGAACAGGGAGGCCTGAGGAGAGGGAGACAGGTGAACAGACAGTTAATGGAGCAGTCAAAACACACACAACATTTATCAGTTAAGTTTGCTCTCTTATATGGGCACGGTTCATGGTTCCCCAAAACAATTACAATAGTAACATCAAAGATCACTGATTACAGACCACCATAACAGATATAATGATAAGGAAAAAGTTTGAAATATTGCAAAAAGTACCAGAAAGTGACACAAAAATGAGGTATGTCTGAACATATAAATGGGGCCCTGTTGGCACAAAGGTTAAATGCTCAGCTGTTAACTGAAAGGTTGGTGGTTCAAACCACCCAGTTGTCCTGTAGGAGAAAGATCTGGTGATCTGCTTCCATAAAGATTACAGCTAAGAAAACCCTATGGGGCAGATCTACTCTGTACTATAAGGTCACTACGAGTCACAATGGACTTGACGGCAGTGGGTTTGGTTTCAGGTTTATTTCAAAGTAATTTTATTAGGAGTTGTGCAGTCTTTAAAGATAAAAAAACTAATAGTCTTTGCCCTTTAGGAGCTCACAATCTAGTTATTTATATTCTTCACATTTTATCAGGACTTTTCTGTGGATAATTTAGAGGACTACTAAGCAATTAGGAGCAGAATGAAGTCCCTGGGTGGTGCAAACAGTTCAAAGCTAGATTGCTAACCGAAAGTTTGGCAGTTCAAACCCACCCAGAGGCACCTCAGAAGACAGGCTGGCAATCTGTTTCTGAAATGTTACAGCCTTGAAAACCTTATGGAGCACAATTCTACTCTAATACCTACAGGGTCACCATAAGTCGAAATCACCTTGACGGCAACTAACAACAACAGGAGTAGAGTATTTTATATTTTACGGCAAGGAATAATCCTCTGGATGGTCTATCAAGTTAACTAATTATATGTTCCTCAAACAATGTTATTATTTTTCAAGACATTGTGCGGCAGCCAGTCTCCCAGATAGCTCCAGATAAGCTTCGCCTTCTGTGTAGCCCTCCTGCCCTTGCATAGTCTCCTCCCACCATGAACTAAGACCCATGTGACCTACAGAATACAGTGGAAGTGGTAGTGTGTAACTTGGCAGCTTCCACCTTGGTCTCTTGGACTGCCTGCTTTAGGGCAAGGGTTGGCAAACTATGGCTCGTGGGCCAAAGCCAGGCCACAGCCTATTTTTATATGGCTCATGAGCTAAGAATGTTTTTTATATTTTTAATAGGTGGCAAAAGGAAAAAAAGGGACAAGAAGAACGTGTTAGTGCAGTGCAATGGATCACTTTTATCTGGTCTTTCTTGCCATGGTCCTGAAACTCCCACCAAATAATAGGGTGGGAGTATGCAGATAAGGTGTTTGTGGCCCACCGAGGGGATTGGATAGCTTGGTAGTAATGCAAATAAGGTGCATGGGACCCTTGTGGGGGCTGTTGTTGTTGTTAGGTGCTGTCTAGTGGTTTCTGGCTCATAGCAACCCCACGTACCACAGAATGAAACACTGCCTGGTCCTGCTTGAACCCATTGTTGCCGCCACTGTGTCCATCCATCAGTCCATCTCGTTGAGGGTCTTCCTCTTTTCCGCTGACCCTGTACTTTACGAAGCATGATGCCCTTCTCCAAGGACTGATCCCTCCTGGCAACATGTCCAAAGTATATAAGACACAATCTCGCCATCCTTGCTCATAAGGAGCGTTCTGGTTGTACTTCTCCCAAGATAGATTTGTTCATTCTTTTGGCAATCCATGGTATATTCAATGTTCTTCACCAACACCACAATTCAAAGGCATCAATTCTTCTTCGGTCTTCCTTATTCATTGCCCAGCTTTCACATGCATATGAGGCAACTGAAAATACCATGGCTTGGGTCAGGCACACCTTAGTCTTCAAGGTGACATCTTTGCTTTTCAACACTTTAAAGAGGTCCTTTGCAGCAGATTTGCCCAATGCAATGTGTCTTTTGATTTGTTGACTGCTGCTTCCATGGGTGTTGATAGTGGATCCAAGTAAAATGAAATCCTTGACAACTTCAATCTTTTCTCCATTTATCATGATGTGGCTTATTGGTCCAGTTGGGAGGATTTTTGTTTGCTTTATGTTGAGGTATAATACATACTAAAGGCTGTGGTCTTTGATCTTCATTACTAAGTGCTTCAAGTCCTCTTCACTTTCAGCCAGCTAAGTTGTGTCATCTGCATAAAGCAGGTTGTTAATGAGTCTTCCTCTAATCCTGATGCCCTGTTCTTCTTGTGGGGGTGTGACCATGCAAATAAGGTGTATGGAACCCTAACAAGGGGATTGGTCAGTTTTGTCATCCTGTTAGGCTTAAAATGAGCCATCCCAGAGGCAGAAAGGGGGACCTGACTAACACCAAGAAGAAGCGTTAGGAGAGGAGTGCACCTTTTGGACACAGGATTCCTGCGCTGAGACCTCCTAGACCCAGGAGACAGAGAGAGAGAGAGAGAGAGAGCTGTAATACCGGAGATGGTGAAAGACAGGATAAACAGCAGCAGAGAAACGTCCAGCAGGAGAGGCAGCAGAACCAGGAGACCAGCAGGAGATGGAATGGTGGGCTTCCCGATCCATGGAGCAGGAAAGCTGAGCAACTTCTAGCAGCAGGCTTGCTGGCAGAGTTAGGTACCCCAGGGTACTTACTGGTGGAGCTAAAGAGCTTGGTAATACTTACTGGAGCAGGGCAGAGGCTGGGCTGAGGGGCCTAGGGACTGAGGACCAGAGAGAGCCCTGCTTGTGTTATGGCTGAGAAGAGGCTGTCCTCATCGAAGAACTGTATCCTGAGTCATTTCTGATCCTGAATTGTAACCTGTTACTTCCTTAATAAAACCCATAATCGTGAATATTGTCTGTGAGTTCTTTGTGGCCACTGCAGCAAATTATCGAACCCAGCAGGGAAGTAGAGCCAAGGAAAGGACGGTTGGTATCAGAATTGGTAAAAAGGTTGGAGAGAGGGGGCATGTCTAACCTCTGCCTTATAGGAATCAGCCTTGGCCTGTTGATGCTGATAATGACTCTCCTTTCCCCTGAAGGTAGGAGGAAGCTGCCACAATGTCATTTTTTCAGTTACAGACACCGAATGTGGCCCACAAGGCCTAAAACATTTACTATCTACCCCTTTAGAGAAAAAGTTTGCTAATCCCTGCTGCGAGGGGAGGGGGAAGATCAAGCCACCTTGCTGTGAGGCACTCAAACAGACCTATGGTGAGATCTATAGAGAGAGAAACTGAGGCTTCCCTCCAAAAGCCAACACCAACTTGCCAGCCATGAGTAAACCACCTTGGAAATAGAGTCTCCAACCCCACTGAGCATTCACAGCATTGTAGCCTCAGCCAATATCAGCCTGAGAGACCCTGAGCCATAGCTGCCTAGCCAAGCCACTCCCAAATAACTAACCCACAGCATCCATGAAGAGTTAATAAATGACTATGTTTTTAAGCCACCAGGTTTGGGGTAATTTGTTATGTAGCCATAGTAAATGGAACATACTATATTACATATTACCGCTAGTTGCCAAGTAAAATATTCATCCACTTTGTTTAAAACATTTTGGAGGTAGGCAAAAAATAAGCACATTGCAGCCTTCATTACAGTATTGTACCTGCTGATTTCCTTGCTTAGTGGTTTAGCACTATGTATTGCGGTAGTTCCCCTAAGTCTTGAGATATCACATTCCCATAAATGTATAAGAATCAAATTATTTCTTTAGTATTTAGAGGTGTAATCAGTTTCTTCAAATCGCACTTCTTTTCTGCTCATATGCAATATTTTATTATATCTTGCATTGCTCAAATCATCGGTTTGGAAGGAAAGTGAATTTAGAATTGCTGGTCATCAGTCCATCCAATGCTCCATCAATCAGTATTTCTTCACCAGTTCCCTATCACTGTGGTGGAGCCCTGGTGGCACGGTGGTTAAGAGCCAAGGCTGTTAACCAAAAGGTCAGCAGTTTGAATCTACCAGCTGCTCCTTGGAAACCCTATGGGGCAGTTTTGCCCTGTCCTATAGGGTCACTATGAGTCAGAATCAATTCAAAGGCAATGGGTAAGTACCATTGTTCTAGTTCTGATTTTTTGATCTTAAGGGCCAAGCTTATCTTAATTATAAACATACAAGAAGTCACTGAAAAGACACTGTTCAAGTGCTGGTTATCCTGTGATAAATACAACGCACTCCCTCCAGCCTCATGGATCCTCCAGCCTAGTGGGGGAGCTTACGGTCTATCTGATATTTTCCCCCTTTGTTATCAATCCATTGCTTACTTATGGCTTTAAAAGATTGCATGAATAAAAAGCAATAAGATGGCTTGAGACTCATTAATTACTTAACTCTTGAACTTTTGTAACTTTTCCTTTTCTCAAAGCCAAATCCCCAGTAGGGAGAGTAATTAGATCAAGGTTCAGAATGACAGGGAGATAAGGTAATTGCAAACAACAACGTCACCCCAGTTTGAAAGAGCTATTTGAGTCTTTCACCTAAAGTGACTTCTTTCTGCTGAAAGAGATTTGGCTGAAGTAGCAGTCTTAGATAATGGCAGAAAAACTAACCATGAAATATGAGAGCTTCATTAAATTTTGACGTAACCCAGCTTGTACAGCCATTATATAATCAATGGCAAAAGAGCAGAGAATCCAAAATAATTTATACCTCGATTTTGGAATGCAATAAATATTTTATTTTGCTGTCTTCACAGATGTAAGGCCCCAATTATTTACTATTCTGTCTTGAT
This sequence comes from Elephas maximus indicus, assembly GCF_024166365.1. NCBI lineage: Eukaryota > Metazoa > Chordata > Mammalia > Proboscidea > Elephantidae > Elephas > Elephas maximus. The sequence goes on from NC_064843.1 coordinate 44,248,175, forward strand.
GCTGACCTCAATTAGTTTCACTTCTGGGGCACTAACCAACTAAAAGTGGTAAGAAAGGATGGTCACAGGCTATATGGCAAAAAAAAAGTCACTCCAAACTTCAAAAATTTGTTCCAGGAAGCCCATCAAAAACATAAGCTTTACCACAGAAAGGCAATAGGAAATAAATGAGACAACTTATAAGCAAACTTGTTTTTCAAGCAATGGGTGACAATGGCAAAAGGCTTGGAAGTTGGTTTCACTGACAACAGGTCACAAATAAATCACAATTTTGAGACTTCTTGGAGGATGTAAGAGTTGTGTGGGGTGGGGGTGGGGCATGGGGGATGTCTGGGAAGAGACAATCATTCATGCACATAACAAGAATTTCTGAGTTACTGTGATGGGCTTTGGAATACAAGAATAAGATAAATATGGTCTTTGCCCTCAAGGCACTAACATTCTGGTAGAGGAAATGGAAAGTGTATAGGAAGTTAGAACCGGGTAATCAAGTAAATAACGAAATATAAGCAGTTCCTGGGATGGACAATTTACTTCTACTTGATAAATCAGAGAAGGTTTTCTGGAGGAAAAATTCTTTAAAGTGGAGATCTGAAGGATGCGAAAGACCAAAGAAGATAAGAGAGGAGTGTTCTTGATGGAGGAAACTGTATAGGAAAAAGCTCAGAAGTGATAGTGAATAAGCATGTAGTAAAAAAAAAAAAAATTTTTTTTTTAATTTAAGAAAATGGTAATAGTCAGTGTGAAGGTGGGAGGGTTGGGGATAGTGATGGGTACGATTCTCTAAGTCTTATTGAGAAGTTTGGGCTTTAGTCTGAAGGCAGGGTAGTGGTTTGACCAGATTTTCATTTTAAAAAGATAACTGTGCCGGAAGGGGAGGTGGATGGACAATTGGGAAGTTGTTTTCATCCAGGTGACAGATATTGGTGAGTTGTGGGAAGTGGCGGTGAGGATGGAGAGAATGGATAGATACTCAATAGATATTTAAGAGGCAGAAGCAACAGGAGAGGATATGACGGATACATAATATGAAGACAAAGAAGGAGAAAAGACTTTGGCTAACTCGCTCTGACAGGAAACAATGGAGTAGGAGAATGTTGACCGGGAGATGGGAGAAGATGCTGAGTGCCATTTGGGGGCAGGTTGAGTTCCAGATGGTTGAAGGATATGCTGATGTGGATGTCAAGAGGAGTCTGGGCTTAGAGGTTTGGGAATCATTAGCTTAGAAGAAGGAAACCCTGGTGGCATAGTGGTTAAGTGCTATGGCTGCTAACCAAAAGGTTGGCAGTTTGAATCTGCCAGGCGCTCCTTGGAAACTATGGGCAGTTCTACTCTGTCCTATAGGGTCGCTATGAGTCAGAATGGACTTGATGGCACTGGGTTTTGGTTTTGGTTAGCTTAGAAGAGGTAACAAGAGAGGATTCAAGACAGAAACACAGGAGAGCCCCACATTGAAGAGAAAGAAGATTTAGATGTTGTTGTCTGAGAGGAAAGAGGAGAAGGTAGTATGGAAATCAAGGGAAAGAGATTTCCAGAGGGAGGAATGATTAACAATGTTGAATACCATCAAATTAAGGGACTTTCTACAAAATAACTGACTTAAACTCTTCAAAAATGCCAATGCTAAAATATAAAGAAAGACTAAGAAACTGTTTCAGATTAAGAAAGCCTATTGACATAACTGGATATCCATTTGCAAAAAAGTGAAACAGGACCCATACCTCACACCATGCACAAAAACTAACTCCAAGTGGATCAAAGACCTCAACATAAAGACTAAAACGATAAAGATCATGGAAGAAAAAATAGGGACAAGCTTAGGAGCCCTAATACAAGGCATAAACAGAATATAAAACATTACTAAAAATGACGAAGAGAAACCAGATAACTAGGAGCTCCTAAAAATCAAACACCTATGCTCATCTAAAGACTTCACCAAAAGAGTAAAAAGACCACCTACAGATTGGGAAAAAAATTTCAGCTATGACATCTCCGACCAGCACCTGATCTCTAAAATCTATATGATTCTGTTAAAACTCAACCACAAAAAGACATACAACCCAATCAAAAAGTGGGCAAAGAATATGAACACACACTTCACTAAAGAAGATATTCAGGCAGCTAACAGATACATGAGAAAATGCTCTCGATCATTAGCCATTAGAGAAATGCAAACTAAAACTACGATGAGATTCCATCTCACTACAACAAGGCTGGCATTAATCCAAAAAACACAAAATAATAAATGTTGGAGAGGCTGCAGAGAGATTGGAACTCTTACACACTGCTGGTGGGAATGTAAAATGGTACAACCACTTTGGGAATCTATGTGGTGTTTTCTTAAAAAGTTAGAAATAGAACTACCATACAACCCAGACATCCCACTCCTCAGAATATACCCTAGAGAAATAAGAGCCTTTACATGAACAGATATATGTACACTCATGCTTATTGCAGCTCTGTTTACAATAGCAAAAAGCTGGAAGGAACCATGGTGTCCATCAACGGATGAATGGTTAAATAAATCATGGTACATTCACACAATGGAATACTGCGCTTCGATAAAGAACAGTGACGAATCTGTGAAACATTTCATAACATGGAGGAACCTCGAAGGCATTATGCTGAGAGAAATTAGTCAGATGCAAAAGGACAAATACTGTATAAGACCACTATTATAAGTTCTTGAGAAATAGTGTAAACTGAGAAGAACACATTCTTTTGTGGTTACGAAAGGGGGGAGGGAGGGAGGGTGGGAGAGGGTTATTTACTGATTTTTTTTTTAGTAGGTAAGAACTACTTTAGGTGAAGGGAAGGACAATACTCAATACACGGAAGGTCAGCTCAACTGGACTGGACCAAAAGCAAAGAAGTTTCCGGGATAAACTGAGTGCTTCAAAGGTCAGCGGAGCAAGGGCGGGGGTTTGGGGGACTGTGGCTTAAGGGGACTTCTAAGTCAATAGGCATAATAAACTCTATTATGATAACATTCTGCATCCCACTTAGAAGTGTGTCATCTGGGGTCTTAAATGCTAAGAAGTGGCCATCTAAGATGCATCAATTGGTCTCAACCCATCTGGATCAAAGGAAAATGAAGAACACCAAGGTCACGCAATAACTATGAGCCCGAGACAGAAAGGACCACATCAGCTAGAGACTTACATCATCCTGAGACCAGAAGAACTAGATGGTGCCTGGCCACAACCGATGACTGCCCTGACAGGGAGCACAACAGAGAACTCCTGAGGGAGCAGGAGAACAGTGGGATGCAGACCCCAAATTCTCATAAAAAGACCAGACTTAATGGTGTGACTGAGACTAGAGGAATCCCAGCAGTCATGGTCCCCAAACCTTCTGTTGGCCCAGGACAGGAACCATTCCCGAAGACAACTCATCTGACATGGAAGGGACTGGACAATGGGCTGGAAAGAGATGCTTATGAAGAGTGAGCTACTTGTATCAGGTAGACACTTGAGACTGTGTTGGCACCTCCTGTCTGGAGGTGAGATGGGAGGGTAGAGAGGGTTAGAAACTGGCAAGACAGTCATGAAAGGAGAGACTGGAAGAAGGGAGCAGGAGGACTCATTAGGGGGAGAGTAAACGGGAGTATGTAGTAAGGTGTATATAAGCTTATATGTGAGAGACTGACTTGATTTGTAAACTTTCACTTAAAGCACAATAAAAATTATTTTTAAAAAAATCGTATAAGAAAGAAAAAAAAGAAAGCCTAATGAAACATGACAACTGGGAATGTAATACATGATCTGGGATTTTCTTCTGAAAAAAATTTTTTTTTTGTTTTTTATAACTTTTATCATTTGTAATGGTTGCACAATAGTCCAGATAATTATTTTTATTGAGTTTGTCATTTTACAAAAGGGAAGTCACTTGATGTCATTCTGGGCTTTCTCTAAATTACAATCTATTGTGTTGGTTTTTGAAGAGTGAAGTATGTTGCTTTTGTTGTTAGGTGCTGTCAAGTTGGTTCTGACACATAGTGACCCCATGTACAACAGAACAAAACACTGCCCAGTCCTGTGCCATCCTCACAATGGTTTCTATGTTTGAGCCCATTGTTAGAGCCACTGTGTCAGTCTACCTCCTTGCGGGTCTTCCTCTTTTTCACTGACCCTTTGCTTTACCAAGCATGATGTCCTTCTCCAGGGACTGGTCTCTCTTGATAACATGACCAAAGTACATGAGATAAGGAAGTCTTGCCATCCTCCCTTCTAAGGAGCATTCTGGCTGTACAGTCATGCATCACTTAATGTCCATGATATGTCCTGTGAAATAGGACGTTATGTGATTTGGACATTGTGTGAATGTGCCTAAATCTCGAATAATAGCATTCACTGACTTTCCACCTTCATGTTGCTTACTAACCTTTTGTTTCCCTTCCAAATTGATACTTCTTCTTCGCTTCTTGCTGCTACTATCACTAGTACTGGTTTTGCTGTGTTTGGGAGCCATGATGTACCTCACAGTAATATTTTCTAAAGAAGATTAAACACAGAGATAATGCTACAACACCTAAGAGATGTGTGATACACGAGATTGGCTGCTGCTGCCTACAAGTCAAAGCATACACTGTTATACAGTAACTTTTTATTTCTAAGTATGGAAAGTTCACATTAAAATACAGAAAGTACAGTACATATTTAAGGCAGTAACATAGGCATTTATTATGACTATCAAGATATATATATTATAGGTTATATATTTTTTTATATGTACTGTACCATTATACACCTGGCAGGGCAGTCACTTCGTATACAAGAGACATGAGATACACATGTTGTGTGCACCAAGCTGTTGCACTAGCTACCATTCAGTTACTGTTTGTTACATCACTACATCCCGTTCTCCAGTGGGTTTTTTGTACTCTATCATAACCTTATGGGACCACAGGCATATATGCCGAGGCACATTGCCCTAACAGACGTTATGCCCAAGCATGACTACCTCTAAGACAGACTTGTTCGTTCTTCCGGCAGTCCATAGCATATTCATGAGATATAGTAAATGAAATAAAGTTAAAAATCAAAACTATATGCACTTTGATGAGCAATGCAAAAAGCTGGAAGAGAAAATGAAATTTTTACAGTCGCTGTGGTAATTTTGCCTGAACTCGTAGGAAAATAACTTTTTTTTACTCCTAATTTTATGCTTAAATTGCCTTCAAAAGGTTACTACATCTCCCATGTTGTCTTCAGCTCACAGTGACTGGCATGTAGTACACCAAACATTAGTGATTCCGACTCATAGCAAGCCAAATATAGGACAGAGCAGAACTGCCCTTTAGGGTCTCCAAGGCTGTAAATCTTTGGGGAAGTGACTGTCACTTCTTTCTTCCACAGAGCGGCTAAAGCGGCTAGTAGGTTCCCATTACCCACCTTTTGGTTAGCAGCTGAGTGCTTTAGCCACTGCACCACCAGTGCTCCTTATCTCAAGTGCAGCTTCACTAATCTGTGGGGTCTTATCCCAACCTAAGCGTCTACAGGAGGCTGTGTACTCAAGGGGCTTTCTGTGGTCCTGCAATTCTGCCAGTTGGGAGGAGCTACCTTTGGGCAACACATTAAAATATTTTGATCCTTTTTGTTAATGTCGCTCTACTTTTTAATTTTTTTATGTGGATATTTTAATCTTTTAAATTTCCATTATTCTTCCTGTTTCCTTAGTGTCCGTCAGGTGCTTGCTTCAGTAAACTTCCTCTGGAAATTGCCCAAACTAGCCGTGCCTTCGCCACTACAAATTCCCTTTCAAAGAAAGCTCACTGGTACGGCGAATTCCCTCAGCCAAGATGGCCGCATCTGCCTCCCACTGCCCTTACTTGCCCTTAGCAAAAATGGCTCCAGTGACTTCCTTTCAAACCTTTCTTTTCCCATAACAAAGATGGCAGGATCACTTCCGGTTCCGGGCTGCCGATGTTTCGGGTGGTGAGTGTAAATGGGGCTTGTCTACACCATTCTCCACCAAATTTTTCCTTGGGCTCTGTAGCTCCTTGGGAAGGGGGCAGGGCGAGGGTCGTACCAACGCATCAGATCGTTCTCTGACAACTGGAAGGCTTTGGCGGCTTCCCCTGGCACATCCCCATCACTTCTTTGGCCCAATACATGTGCATGGCAGTCTCTGCTTTGGGGAATCCCGGGTATTTGCAGACAGTGGGACTGGATGGGATACAGTTCTTTTTTTTTTTTTCTAAACAGCTTTCTTGAGATATAATTCACTTAGCATAAAGTTCACCGTTTGAAGTGTATAATTCAGTAGAGTTTAGTATATTCACCATCCATCACCATCACTATTATGCATCACCCTGAAGAGAAGCCCTGTACCCATTAGCAGTCACTCCCTTTCCCTATTTACCCCTCACCCCCCTCTTCCAACTCCTGGCAACCACCAGTCAACGTTATGTCTCTATAGATTTGCCTGGACATGTTATAAAAATGGGACCATACACTATGTAAGGAGCCCTGGTGGCGCAATGGTTAAGCGCTCAGCTGCTAAGCCAAAGGTGGACGGTTGGAACCCAAGAGCTGCTTGAGAGAGAAAAGACCTGACAATCTGCTCAAGTAAAGATTAAAAAAAGGAAATCCTATGGAGCAGTTCTTTGTGTTTTGGTCGCTTTGAGTCGGAATCAACAAGATGGCAATGAGTTTCTTTCACTTAGCATATTCATGTTGCAGTGTGTATAAGTATTTTATTAGTTTTTATTGTTGAAAAATATTTCATTGTATAGATATATCACATTTTGTTTATCCATTCTTCAGTTGACAGACATTTGGGTTGTTTCCACTTTTGGGCATTATAAATAATGCTACTATGAACATTCCAGTAAGAGTTTTTGTGTGCACATATATTCACTTCTCTCGGGTATATACCTAGGAGAAGAATTGCTGGGTCATATGGTAGTTCAAAATGTTTTAACATTCTGAGGAACTGCCAAACTGTTTCCAAAGTGTCTGCACCATTTTACAAACCCTGCAGCAAAGTAGCATCCTCTAAGCTTGTAATTGTTATTTTGGTTATAGCCATCCTAGTGGCTATGAAGTGTTATTGTGGCTTTGGTTTCCATTTCTTTAACAACTAAGGATGTTAAATATTGTTTTATGTGCTTGCTGGCCATTTGTATTTCTTCTTTAAAGGAATGTTTTCCCATTCTTTGTCCATCTTTAATTCTGCTATTTCTTTTTATTATTGAGTTCTAATAGTTCTTTATTATGTATTCTACATGTAAGTCACTTGTCAGACATATGACTTGCAAATATTTTCTTTCAGTGTGTGGATTGTCTTTTTATTTTTTGATGGTGATGTTTACAATACAAATGTTTTTCATTTTGATGAAGTCCAGTTTTTCTTTTGTTGCATGTGCTTTTTCTGTCATCTCAGAAACTGTTGCCTAACTCAAGTCACTAAGATTTACTCCTACATTTTCTTCTAAGAATTTATAGTTTCAGCTCCTACATTTAGGTATTTGATCCATTATTTAATTTTGTATATCATATGAGGTAAGAGTCCAACTTTATTCTTCTGCATGTGGGTATCCAGCTTTCCCAGGACCGTTTGTTGAAAAGACTACTCTTGCCCCCATTGAATGTCTTGGCACCCATGTAGAAAATCAATTGACCACAAACATGAGGGTTTATTTTCTCTGTCATCGTCTATTTTACTAGTCTATATGTCGCTCCTTATGCCAGTACCATCCAGTCTTGATTACTGTAGCTTTGTAATAAGTTTTGAAATTGGGACATGTGAGTCCTCCAACTTTGTTCTTTTTCAAGATTGTTTTGGCTATTGAGTCCATTGTGTTTCCATACAATTTTTCTTTTTTAATCAACTTCTTAATGTCTGTAAAAAAAGCCAACTGGGATTTTGAAAAGAATTGCATTGATCTGTAGGTCAAGTTGGAGAATATTAATAATATTAAATCTTCCAATCCATGAGCATGAGATCTTTCCATTTATTTAGAGCTACTTTAATTTCTTTCAATAATGTTTTGTAGTTTGCAATGTACAACTCTTGCACTGCTTTTGTTAAATTTATCCCTAAGTATTTTATTCTTTTTGATACTATTCCATATGTATTTGGTTTCTTAATTCTATTTTCAGATTGTTCATTACTTGTGTGTGTATATATATACAATTTATTTCTGTATGTTGATCTTATATCCTGCAACCTTGCTAAACTCATTTATTAGTTCTACTAGTATTTTTAGTGGATTTTTAAAAGAATTTTCTATATTCCAGATCATGTCGTCAACAAATAGAAATAGTTTTACTTCTCTCTTTGTAATCTGGGTGCCTTTCATTTCATTTTCTTGCCTAATTTCCCTGGCTAGAGCCTCCAGTATAATAATGAATATAAGTGGTGAGAACGGATGTCCTTGTCTTAGTCCTGACCTTAGGGAGCATTCAGGCTTTCACCGTTAAGTATGATGTTAGCCGCAGGTTTTGTGTATGTAATGTTTTTTGAGGTTGAGGAACTATCCTTCTATACCTAGTTTGTTGAGTGTTTTGACCATGAAGGGATGCTTAACTTTGTCAAATGCTTTTTCCCCCCAACTACTGTGACTTTTTGCTTTAACCTATTAATATAAAGTGGTACATATTGCATCATATAGTTTTTGTTTTTTAATCTCTTAGTATAATACATTACATTGATCTTTCAGATGTTAAAACAACCTTGCCTTCCTGGGGTAAATCCTGCTTGATCATGTTGTACAATCCTTTTTATATGCTGCTGGATTCAGTTTGCTGGTATGCTATGGAGGATTTTTGTGTCTGTATTTTTTTATTCATAAGGGAGGAAACCCTGGTGGCATAGTAGTTAAGTGCTACAGCCGCTAACCAAAGGGTTGGCAGTTCGAATCTGCCAGCCGTCATTGGAAACTCTATGGGGCAGGTCTACTCTGTCCTACAGGGTCACTATGAGTTGGAATCATCTTTATCTGGCTTTGGTATGAGGGTAATGCTGGCCTCATAGAATGAGTTGGGAAGTGTTCCCTCCTCTTCCGTTTTTTTCGAAAAGTTATCCAGGAGAGGGAGGTACACTGCTGCGGGAGGGAAGGACAAGTACAGTGGGAGGAAGCAGAGTTTGCTGGAGAAACTAAAGGAAGGCCATTATGCCTAAGGCAGGGAAAGCGAGGGCGCCTGAGGTGCAAGTTGATGCTGGGCATCTGGACTGGAGAGAAATTTCTAGGAGGCAATTAACATCTTAGAGTCCCTGGGTGGATCAAACATTTAATGTAGTCACTGCTAAAAGAAAGGTTGGAAGCTTGAGTCCATCCAGAAGCTCCTCAGAAGACAAACTTGGGGTCACCATGAGCTGGAATTGCCTCAACAACAGCTGGTTTGGTTTGGTTAACTAACTCGTCTTAGGGGAGGAAAGAATAGTGAAGAGTCTTGGGCCAAGCCTTGAGGAAGCCCAGTTGGCGATGGAGGGTGAACTTGGAGAGAACAGGCAAAGAGGTGGGAGGGCAAGCAGGAGGGGAACATCCTGACAAGAAAAGAACAGAGTGCTAGAAGAAGGAGTTTCTAGAGGTTATATGGTAGAATGACAGCAATAGGTGGAGATGAGGAAATGAGGCAATTTAGAAGGCCGTTTTGAGAAATTTGTAAAGGGGAGAGGAGACTAGCTGGGGAGAGGGCAGGTGTCTAAGGTTTTCTTCTCTCTCTCTCTCTCTTTTTCCTTTATTTTTCTTTCTTTCTCGGTGGTCTTTTATTCTGATATAATTTTTCAGTTTCAAAAAGTTTGCAAGACTAGTACAAGAAACTCCCAAACACCCCTTCCCAGATTCACCAGTTGTCTACATTTGCCCATTTGCTTTATCATTATCTGCCTATTTCTGTTTATCTATCTATCTGTCTATCTTTTTGCCTATCTAATTTTTCAGAACCATTTGAGGGTATGTTGCAGACATCACATCCCTATACCACTAAAAATTTCAGTATATATTTCCAGAGAACAAGGATACTTTCCAACATTCCAGATTTTGTTGAAAATGAGAGAGATTTGGGCATTGTGAAAGCCTGTGAAGGGTCCAATGGAACGAAAGAGAGAGGAGGGATTGTAGTTGCTGAAGGCTTCTGAAAAGGTCCAAAGGGTGGGATCTAAGGCTCAGGGAGAGGTGTTTGCCTTCACTAGATGAAGGGATAGCTGCCCTGTTGTAACAAGAGGCTAAGTGGTGTGCAGGTGTAGGAGCCTTTCTCATGGTTGATAGGGGAGTTGAGGTAGTTCCTCTTTTGTCAGCTGGGAAGTGAGAGGATCTACTGAAAAAGAGAAGGAAGGTGTGCGTGTGACAGGAGAGGCTCTGAGGTGAGAAGAGTGGATAAAACATGAAATAGTCAAGGAGAGGGGAGAAGGAGTTGTGAGATACACCTCTCAGGATTTATCTGGCAGATAGCCCATCCCCGTTGGCGCTAGAACCAATCTTCCCTGTTTGGCAATCGTGGTATCCAGCACACTGTAGAATGGAAATAGTTGGATTCGTCTAGTTTAGTGTTTAGCCAAAAAGGATGTGATGAAAAGACAAAATAGGAGAGTTTAGGGCATTAACAGGAGTATGGACCATAGGATACACTGGATAAGGATAAACAAGATGGCTATCGGATGGAGAAGAGAGGGCAAATAGACTAGAGGCAGGTTAGGAAGATAGGAGCCATCTTTTTTTTTTTTTTAATTATTACTCTTTCATTTATTGGAGTTAGCCACTATGGATCACAGTATGGTACTAATTATTTCTCATCCATTAATTTCATATAATTCTTAGAACAACCCTATGAGATAGTTATAGTCATCAAGCCATTTTTTATAGATGAGGAAACTGAGGTTAAGTGACTTGCCCAAGTTCACACAGCTACAAAGTGACTGCAAGGGGCCAAACCTGGGTCTCTCCAATTCCACACTTTGCAGATCTTTGGACATTTCTGCAGAGCCTCCTGACTATGCTTTCTGCTTTGTATTTACCCTCCTCCAATTCATGCTTCAGGCAGCTAACAGAGTGAGCATTTTTTGAAAATGCAAATTGATCGTGTCACACACCAGCTTGGAAGCTTTCACTGACTTTACTTATATTAAAATTTAAGTAGAAAAAATTATATGCATATATATATAACAAAAAGAACCGTTGCTGTTGAGTCGATTCCAACTCAAAGCGACCCTGCAGGACAGAGTAGAACTACCCCATACGATTTCCAAGGAGCACCTGGTAGATTTGAACTGCCAGTGTTTTGGTTAGCAGCCGTAGCTCTTAGCCACTACGCCACCAGGATTTCCATATATGTATGTGTGTGTATATATATGTATGTATATATTTGTATTTATATATGTATATTCTATATAATGGATTGATGGATGAGTAGAGAGTTGGATAGATGGGTAGAAATGTGATAAAACAAATCATAATAAAATGTTAATTGTGGAATCTAGGTAGTGAGTATATGGATGTCCATTGTACAATTCTTTCTACTTTTTTTGGCTTGAAATTTTTCATGTAAAACATTGGATGGCAAGTGCCTTAATTGAAAAAAGTAAAGTTAAGTCGTTTCTTAAATGTGACCCTGATGGATTTATATATGTGGCCTGTAAGCATGTTTTTTTTTTTTTTTTTTTTAAGCATGTGTAGGGTCAGATAAGAATAGGTGCTTCCACCTGGTGGGCCCGTTTTTATGTTCTTAGAGACCCTTTTGCCTGCAATCCAGGGCATCCTATACTCTCTGGTATTGAAAAAGAATATTCAGACTGTGTAGTTCAAGTCATTTTATGAGAGGAAATGAAGCACTTCCAGAGAAGGACGTTGAACCATGAGGTCTGGGGTAGTCTTCCATACGAAAGGACCATTGCTTTCCACTTTCCAGCCTAGGTCGTTTTAGAACGAGAGAAAGGGTCTCATCTGCCCCCATTGCTTGCTTTCTCCAGTACAAATCCACAGAGTCCTAAACAATCTATTTTGCATGCACGGATAGATACTTGGCTTTCTTTCTTTCTGTTTTTGGTCCCATGCCCAGTTTGGAATGTATTTGGCATTTAATATACACTTAAAAGTGTATATTCTAAAAGAAAAGATGGATATCACATCAATATGCTTTTGTTTTCAAAAAGGATTCCTTTTGTTTTACATCACTAATGACAGACACCCTTGGTTGATTTCAAGCTACCTTTGCAGTGAAGGCGGTGTGCTGATGTCATTCACTGACCTGCTTGTTCCCTTCCAGAAGCCTCCAGAGCCCGGTGTTCGGTAACATGAGGAGAGAAGGGGGTGTCACAGCGCTCGCAGCTGAGGTGTTTGCTGAAGCCTCAGGCTTGGTTGGCTACTAAAGCATGCCTGAAAAGACAGGATGTTCTTGCTTCTTTGGGAACCTTGGACACTCCACTCCTTTCAAGAGCAACCAGCTGATAAATCTTGGCAGGCTCACTGCCTGAGGGAATGGCCACGACAGCATGTGACGGGGTGTCCTCAAACAAGAAGGATCTCCCCAGGCTCACTGCTGACTTGTTTTTATGTAGCTCCATCTCTGCCTGATCAGTTGCCCGCTTCCCCTGCGTCCTTGAGGCTGTGCAGATGCAGGGGTCTGGGAGGCCTGGGAGATGGGGTCACCCAAGCTGGGCTGCTTTCTAGCTCAGCTACCTTGGGAAAGTTAGTTTACTTCTCTGTCCGTCTGGGTCTGATTAAAGTGTAGTTGGTAGGATTACCTGCCTCACAGGGTTATTGTGCATGGAGCTCTTATCTTAGCAGAATGTCTGACATCCAACAAGCACTCGGTAAATGTTAATTACTCTTATTTTGGTTCAGTGGTAGAATTCTCACCTTCCGTGTGGGAGACCCAGGTTTGATTCCCAGCCAGGGCACTTTCAGTGCAGCCACCCACCCATCTGTTAGTGGAGGCTTGTGTATTGCTGTCATGCTGAACAGGTTTCAGTGGAACTTCCAGCCTAAGACTGGGAAGAAAGGCCTGGTGATCTGTTTCCCAAAATCAGCCAGTGAAAACCTTATGGGTCACAATAGTCTGATCCACAACCACTCATGGGAATGGTGCAGGACCAGGTAGCATTTTGTTCTGTTGTGCAAGGGGTCACCATGAGTCAGGGGTTAACTTGACAGCAGCTAGCGAAAACTCATTATTATGCTGTTCTTGTTATTCTGAAACTGCATTTTTCACTCATACATATTTCTGAGGTCTTTCAAGTTCTGAGTGCCATCTTAACACTTGCATAGTTTTCATTAATGTGGACTACTTCCCACGTTTGTCCCTCCCCAGCTACTCAGTACATGGCTGTTTCTTGGCTTATGCTCTAAACTCCTGACACCCATCCCATTTGTGCTAACCTAAACTGGTTTCTTCCATGTTCACACTGTCCCCTGGGCCTACCCTGCCCTGTGCTGGGGATACTCTCCTCTAGAAAGCTTCCCCAGACATGCCCATCACCCCTTTCTAGGCTTGTCTCTGTCTCATCATCTTATAAAAGTGCAATAATACAATATTTGTTCCTTTGTGATTGACTTATTTCACTCAGTATAATGTTCTCCAGATTCATTCATGTTATACGATGTTTTTTTGCTATTGTGAGTACTGCTGCAGTGAACATAGGTATGCATACATCTATTCCTGTCACTGCTATTAGATCGCTAGGTATATACCTAGGAATGGGATTGCTGGATCATAAGGTATCTGAATTTTTAGCTTTTTGAGGAAGCACCATACCATTTTCCATAGTGGTTGTACCATTTTACAATCCCACCAGCAGTGGATAGTAGTTCCAATCTCCCTGCAACTCACTAGCATTTGTTGTTTTCTGTTTTTTTTTCGATCAGTGCCATTTTTGCAGGGGTGAGATGGTATCTCATTGTAGTTTTGATTTGCATCTCCCTAATGGCTAATGATTGTGACCATCTTTTCATGTGTTTGTTGGCTGTTTGAATGGCCTCTTTGGTGAATTGTCTGTTCATGGCCTTTGCCCATTTTTAATTGGGTTGTTTGTCTTTTTGTTGTTGCGTTGTTGACCTACCTATGGTTTTAAAACATTTTTACATTTAACATGTCATGAACATTTTCCCTTCTCATTAAATGTTCTTGTAACTCTTGATTTATAGTGCAGCACAGAATTTCATTGGTCTGTGATTGAACTTTCCCCTTATCATCAGACATGCAGCTTATTTTCCAGCTGAAACTATTCATGGTTTCTTTCTGTGGTGAGAGTATTTGTTTCTCATGATGAAGAAAACATGGTAAACAAATACTGAGTCCAAAGTAAAGAGAAGAAGACCATTAATAATGGGAGAAAGTAAATTATTCTGGTTTGACTGTCATTTGATGTTTAAGGTACTGGGACTTCAGCCCTTTAAGCCCTGGCTCTCTGAAGGGTCCTGTTACATAATCAATGCCTTTTATCCTGAATTGTTTTCTCTTTTGCTGTGGCAGGGACCATGGCAGCCCAGGAAGCCACTCCAACCAGCCAGTCAGAGGAGAGCAGCGCTTTGGACCTGCCATCAGCTTATGACATAAGAGACTACGTGCTGCAGAAGCCCTGCCAGGAGGCCAACAGTGAGGCTTTTAGTTCTCTGGAACCCTTTTCTTTTCCTTGCTCTTCTGATGTGGATCCAGGTAAGAAGCAGAGTGTAAAACAAACTAACAGATAGATAGGTATGGCGTAGTTCTTTGTCACTTTTGAAATAGCAGCTCTCTGAGGACTGATTCTTTGCCTTGGGTTGAAAAACATCTTACCTAAGCAGAGCTGTAGGGAGAGGCTTCAAAGGAAAGCTCCTTGGTGTAACAACCACTAGGGTTTGTTTCCTGGCGTCTCTTTTTTGTCTTGGGTCCCTTTCTGATCTCCAGCCAAATGCATTCAGTGGCTGGGCACACTTGGTTCAACCAGGGGAGGGTGGAGTTATCTTTTGTTTTGTTCTTTTAAACTTCGGTAGAAAATAGCAGTGTGGGTGGGTCATGTGTTATAGGTAACCATAATAGGGACGTTAGCATTCCTTTTGTGAAGCCTTTGGATTTCATGAATAACTGTTCCCTATAAGTTTCTCCGACTAAAATTGACAAATCTATTGCTGAAGCCTCATGATAATTTCCTGAAATAGGTGTGACCATCTTATGGATTGAATTGTGTCCCCCCCAAATTATGTGTTGTAAATCCTAACCTCTATGCCTGTGGTTATAATCCCATTTGGGAATGGGTTGTCTTTGCTGTGTTAATGAGACAGGATTAGTGTAGGGTGTGTTTTAAGTCTCTTTTGAAATATAAAAGAGATTAAACAAGCAGGGGAAAGAAGCAAAGATGGTGGAAGGCTGATGCAGGCCACATGGAGATCCCCAGGGAACCAGGAAGCAAGCTGAAGAGACAAGGACCTTCCCCCACAACTGACAGAGAGAAAGCCTCCTGAACTGTGAGAGAATAAATTTCTCTTTGTTAAAGCCACCCATTTGTGGTATTTCTGTTACAGCAGCACCAGATAACCAAGACAGCATCTCTGGTTGGAAAGCTTACCTCCACTCCATTCATCACCCAGTCCTGTCCTGGAGGTCCACAGACCCGTATTCAAAGCTGAGGGCATGTGTCTTAATCCCTCCAAGCCCTAAAGTCCTCATCTACAAAATGGTACTAGGAATGCCTGCCTCATGGAGTTAGGTTTAACAGTATAAAGTACTTAGCATGGTGTTTGCCAGATATGGGTGTGCAGTCAGCATAGCCATTATTATTATTATTGTTACCGTTACTATTGTTATTACTAGTGGAGCCCTGGTGGCTCAGCTATTAAGAACTCGGCTGCTAACCAAAAGGTTGGCAGTTCTAATCCACCAGCTGCTCTTCAGAAATCCTATGGGTCAGTTCTACTCTATCTTATAGGGTCACTATGAGTCGAAATCGACTTGACGGCAATGGGTTTGGTTTTTGGTTTGTTTATTCTTGTTATCATTATTATGACACCCAAATGGGTATTTTAAAAGAGAACTTGTTGAATACTAAGGAAACGTAGCCCTTAATGATAATGAAGGAGCCTTGGTGGTGCAGCGGTAAAGAGCTTGGCTGCTAACTGAAAGGTTGGCAGTTTGATTCCACCAGCGACTCCTTGAAAACCCTATGTTGCCCTTTTACTCTGTCTTACAGGGTCACTATGGGTTGGAATTGACTTGATGGCAGTGGGTTGGTTTTGGTTAATGATAACGAAAGGAATCTGGTGGTGCAACAGTTAAGCACTCAACCACTAACCAAAATGTTGGTGGTTCGAACCTACCCAGTGGCTCCTTGAGAGAAAGGCCATGTGGTCTGCTCCTGTAAAGATTACAGCCTAGAAAACCCCATGGGGCATTTCTACTCTGTCACATGGGGTCGCTATGAGTCAGAATTGATGCGCCGGTACCTAACAACAACAATAATGAATTCAGTGATGGCAGTAGGTAGGATGTGTACTTGTCATTATCTTCAAGAATTCTATGAAAAAAATACTTTTAAATTCTTTTGTGATTCTGTTCTGATTTTCGGGACATGAGTAATCAGGCTCAGTCAGCCTCTTGACCAAGAATTAAATGATTGCTTATCCTTTTTCTTTCTAGGTTTACCATCTTAGATCCTCTAGCTTTCCCTCTTTTTTCTTCCCCATCCTGCTGCCCCTACATTACTCTCCAGCCCTCTCACTGATTTTGTTCATCATCCCTGGCTATCAGCAGCACTTCCTGGAATGTGTGAATGGACGCAGTTGAACACAACTTTGGAAGTGCTGGTCTGTTGGAATACTTCAGGAAAGTGGCTCCATTCTTTTAGGGAATTCAGTGTTTTTATTTTTTATTGCTTTTTGGGCGAATAATCCGGAGGAAAGCAACTGTTATTAATTTGAATTTGGTCAACAGTTCTAAAAACAAGAAGTATGTTGAAATATTTACACTGAAGTATTGGTTAAAACTCTTTAGCCACTTCATGTTAAAAGGGTTCTTTTGGAAACCCTTGTGAAGGTTGAAACACAGCAAGGAGCACTCAAACACTAACACAGCAGTTTTACGTGGCGTTGGTGGTAGTGTTGCCCAGACTGCTTCCTGTGCATTCTGGTTCTCCTTCTTCCTTGTGGTTTGACCTTGGACAATCCACTTAGTCTCTCTTTTCTTGTTCCCTCACTTGTGAAATGGAGATAATAACACCCACCTCATGGGGGAAGCTTAGAAGGTTGAATGAGTACCTGGCACACAGTGAGCTCTTGGGAAATCTAATTCTTCACCACTCAGCACCTGGACTGCTCAACACACCACCACGTGGACTGGGCTCTTCTTACATTCGTGACCTTCCACCTTCAAGTGGACCTTTAGTGCTGCCCATCCATCACACACCATTTTCCTAGAATACTCTCTTGCCTGTCCTCCTGGATGATTGTGTCGTGTCTTCTCTCTCTGCAAACCTCCATTACCTCCACCTTCGACCTCGCCCACCTGGTGACCCTGTTTCCTCTTTCATCAAGAGAAGAAGAGCAATCTGGAGAGAATGTCCACACCCTCATGCTCCAGGTCCACCAGCTTCCTTCCCTCCTGTTTCCTTGGAAGATTTGTCCCTGTCCTATCCTCCACTTGTGCACTAGGTCCCAAGGATGTCACCCCAGCGATTGTCTCTCTCTGTCCTGCATCCTCGGTTCCTCCCTCTACTGGGTCACTCCCATCACTGTACAAACATGCTGTAATATCTCCCATTTTAAGTAAAACCATTTCAACTCATAGCAACCCCATGTGTTACAGAGTAGAACTGCCCCATGAGGTTTTCTAGGCTGTAATCTTTATGGAAGCATATGGCCAGGTCTTTCTCCTGCGGAGCCGCTGGTGGATTTGAATCGTCAACCTTTTGATTAGAGGCCAAGCACTTAACCATTGCACCACCAGGGCTCCTTCTAGTTCCTCTACTCTCCTGCTATTCTGCACCCCACCCATACACATGAACATACACCTGGTCATCGCTGCTTGCTCGCCTCAAAAAACCATCTGTATCTTCCATTCACTCAGGCAAAAGTCTAGGCATCATCTTCAACTTCTGTTTTTCTCTGAAACCTCACATCCACTTCATCAGCAAATCCTGGCACTGCTAGCACCGTGGCCCAAGCCACTATCATCTCTCTTCTGGATTATCGTTACAACCTCCTAACTAGTCTATCTATATCTTCACTTATCTTACAGTCTCTTCTCAACATGGCAACCAGAGAGATCCTTTTAAAACATAAATCAGGTCATGTTAATCCATGGTGCAAAACTCCATGGCTTTTCATATGATTAAAAGAAAGGCCCAAGTCCTTACCATAGCTCCCCAGGCCCTCTGGGCCCCGGGCCGTGGCTCCTCTCTGACTTCATCTCCTAGGGATCTCCCCTCCCTCCCGGCTGTGCCCTCTGCCTAGCACGCTCTTCCTCACATAGCCACCTGGCTTTCTACTGCCCTTCCTGCCAGGGTCTGCTCAAATCTCACCCTTCAGAGAGGCCTACCCTTGCTACCCCCATCTCAGAGCCACCCTCCCTTCCCTCCTGCTCCCTTATATCAGTCCATATCCCCCTCTTGCTTTATTCTACTCCACAGCACTTAGCACCATCCGGCACCATAGGGTCGCTATGAGCCAGAACCGACTGGGCAGCAACGAGTTTGGTTTGGTTTTTTTTTGGCACCCTACATATTTCCTCGAATATTTATTTATTGTTTGTCTTCTCCCCCTGGGATAGAAATTTCATGATAGCAGGTGCTCCATAAAGACTTCTGTGAGAAATGAATGAGTAAATGTTAACTGCTATTATTATTTTATTAAAAGATACACCTGTATGGATTTGATGGCTGAATTTTGTCACAACATAAAAAGTTTCCATTTCCCACACACATAGCTTAAGGCTGATTATGGATTACTTTGCAAGTTCCCCTTACAAGGAGTGAGAGTCCTAGGCAGAATTGAATTAGGTGGAGCCCAAATTCAGCCCATGGCATGATCATTGTTGGAGGAGGGAGTTGTCATATTCCCTCCACTTCCCGGAGGGAAAGTCACTGTGTCACTGACAGAGACATGGCAATCTAGTGCTGCTATCACAGAAATACCACAGTGGGTGGCTTTAATGAACAGAAATGTATTTTCTCAAGAGGCTGGAAGTCTGAATTCAGGGTGTTGGCTCTAGGGTAGGCTTTCTCTCTCTGTTAGCTCTGGAGGAAGGTCTTTTGAGCTTCTGTTCCTTGGTGATCTTCATGTGGCTTGATGTCTCTCTTCCCCCATCTCCACTCTCTCCTCTGTCCTAATCTGTTCTTTTTTATGTCTCAAAGGTGATTGACTTAAAACATGCCCTACACTGGGATGGTCTCTTAACATAACAAAGAAAACCTATTTCCAAATGGGATTATAACCACAGGTATAAACTCAACTCATAGAGATACTATAGGACAGAGTAGAGCTGCCCCATAGGGCTTCCAAGGCTGTAATCTTCATGGAAGCAGACTGCCACATCCTTCTCCCTCAGAGAGCTGGTGGGTTCCAAAGGCAGACCCGCCAGCCAAGCACTTCTAACCATTGCGCCACCAGGGCGCCTTACCACAGATATAGGGATTAGAATTTACAACACATATTTTTGGGGAATACAGTTCAGTCTATAACATTCCACCCTTCAATCCCTCAAAATTCCTATCCTTCCCACATGCAAAACCCATTCACCCCATCACACCATTCCAGAAGTCTTAAATCAACTCCATGTCCAGAATCTCACCTTCTGAATAATCTAACGTGCAGAATAACGTGTGCGAATAATACATTATTCAGCAGGGGAACAAAGCCTGTAAAATTTGTGTCAAGGTGGAAAACAGGAAACCTGTGCCACCGTCACAGGTACATGGTGTGCACCCCACAAACAGGTGAGTCACTCCACGCCCATGCCATATGGAATCCCAATTTTTCTCACTTTTTCTCCTTCTCCCTATTAAAGGAGCGCTGGTGGCACAGTCGTTAAACGTTCAGCTACTAACCAAAATGTCGGCAGTTTGAATCTACCAGCTGCTCCTTGGAAACCCTATGGGGCAGTTCTACTCTGTCTTGTAGGGTCGCTATGAGTCGGAATCAACTCAACAGCAATGAGTTTGTTTTTTTTAATCCTTATTAAAGGAGCCCTGGTGGCACAGTGGTTAAAGCAATCTACTGCTAACCAAAATGTCAGTGGTTTGAAACCACTAGCAACTCCGAGGGAGAAAGACGTGGCAGTCTGCTTCTGTAGAGATATATAGCCTTGGAAACCCTATGGACTTGCTATGCATCAGAATCGACTCAATGACAGTGGGCTTTTGGTTGGTCCCCCTGTTAGACCTCTTCACTATCCCACAGGTGTCCAGTGTCTTCTATCAAAATCTCTCTCAAAAAAAAAAAAATTGAAACTTTGCACTAAAGAATTTGGTTGATTCCTGGGTGGTCACTCTAAACCCTTGGAATTTCCAGATTTTAGTGTCTTTGTTATTCATGTTGGGCCTTTTGGACCACACCTGATAGTTTATGCTCAAGAGATGACTCAGGATGTGGGCTGACCATGCCAGAAAGACTAACCGTGTGATTAGAGGGTGGAAGCTTCGAACCAACCTCCAGGGAGAGGGGTGGAGCTAGAGACTGAGTTCAGCCACATGACCAACGATTCAGTCAGTCATGCCTGTGTAATGAAACTCCAATAAAAGCACTAAACTGCTAAATTCAGGTGAACTTCTCCAGTTGGGAATATTCTGCGTATTGTCACACATCGATGTGCTAGGAGGGTGACACATACTGACTCCGTGGGCGGAAGACAGTAGAAGCTCACGTTTGGGACCCTCCTGGACTTTGTCTTCTGTGTCTTTCCTTTTGGTTGATTCTAATTTGCGTCCATTTGATGTAATAACACTGTCATCAGGCAGTCTCTGTAGCATATTGGCTATTGCCTTAGTCACCTAATGCTGCTGTAACAGGAATACTACCCGTGGATGGCATTAACAAACAGAAGTTTCTTCTCTCACAGTCTAGTAGGCCAGAAGTCTGAATTCAGGGCACCAGCTCTAGGGGAAGGCCTTTTCTCTCTGTCTGCTTTGGAGGAAGATCCTTGTCATCAATCTCCCCCTGGTCTAGGAGCTTCTCAGCCCAGGGACCAGGTCCAAAGAATGCACTGTGCTCCTGGCACTACTTTCTTGGTGGTATAAGCTTCCCCTGTCTCTCCGCTCCCTTTTCTTTTATATCTCAAAAGAGATTGATTCAAAACACAACCTTAATCTCCTAGATTGAGTCCTGCCTTATTAACGTAACTGTCTTAGTCCTGCCTCATTAATATCATAGAGATAGGATTTATAACACATAAGATAATCACATGAGATCACTAAATGGTGCACAGTCACAATACTGGGAATCATGGACTAGCGACATTGACACACATTTTGGGGGGACATATTTCAACCTATAACATCTATGATGCATCACATATTGGTTTAATGCTCATTCAATAATAAAACTTTTCTTACTTTTCTAAAAAGAGCACAAACAAAAAACTGTCATCATTAAGTATAGCACTTTCCTGAGTTCTGAGTCATTCTAGTGAATTATTAAGCTTGAGGAGGTACTAGGAATCCCCAAATTTGTATCCAGCTGGTCAGAAGTGAGGGTGGCCTAAGGATCCCTGAGCTTATGGCCGGTGTCCTAGGTGAGGGCAGTCTTGTGGAGGACTGTGACCTTAATCATGAGTTCAGCTAACTCATCATACTTACTCATACTAAAGTACAAATGACTAATTATAGCTTCAAGTGTTAGCTTTTCCAGGAGGGTTTTCATTTAAGAGTACCTAGCCTTAAACTGGAACCCAAAAGATCAGCAGTTTGAATCTACCAGCTGCTTTCTGGAAACCCTATGGGGCAGTTCTCCTCTGGCCGGTAGGGTCATTGTAAGTTGGAACTGACTCAATGGCAGCAAGTTTTTTGGTTTTGGCTTTAGCCTTAAAAGAATGATGAAATTTCAGGAATCAAGGGGCAGCAAGCAGTGGGATTTGGGAGTATGCTTCTCTGATCTCCCTGCAATGCATCATATTTATATTTCCCACCCTCCACACGTTCTTTACACATCCCTCTTCCCCATCCTCCAGCTTGACCTGTCCAAATGGGACCTGTTTTTTACTGTCCAGTCTCATATCCTGCTTTTTCCTTGTGGCTGTTTCTGATAACCCAAGCAAAAGTGATTTCTATCCTCTACAGCACGTGTTCAAAACACTCACATGGGTTTGCACATCCTACCCCAAAGAAGGTTCTGCGTGTGGTCATTCCTCTCTGCATATCTAGATGCTGCGATGTTTAGAACACATTGATAATTATCACTTCCATTTATTGAGACTTGCTGCATGTCACGTTTTGTGCTTTTGGGCTCCAAAGTTGTTTCACAAACATTACCACTTTTAATTCTTACCACAGAGCTGGGAAAATGAGGAAACTAAGGCTTGGAGAAGTTAGGAAACTTACCCAATGTCTCTTAGTAAATGGCAGCTCTGAGATGAATACAAAGTCAGTGTTCTGAAACACATTTTTATGGAAAATAAATTGCTTTAGAAAAGCATGAGAAATAACCAAGTGGGCGATACCACTGAGACCAGAAACTAATGGAAATAAAATTATTTAGGCAAGTTTTGCTAATTCAATAGAGCAAACAACCCATTTTGGGGGGAGTAATTTTAGGGAGGAATATTAATTTTTTGTTACTATTTCTTTCAGATTTTAACATTTAAAAATGCTCTCATTTTGCTCTGCACTCTGCCATTTGGTAATACTTTTGTATTTATGCCATTTATAACTCACAATACTCTAAAAAACCTGTTGTTGTCGGCTCTGACTCACGGCAACCCCATCTATGTCAGAGGAGAACTGTACTCCACGTGATTTTCAGTGGCTGATTTTTTGGAAGTAGATCACTGGACCTTTCTTCCAAGGCACCTCTGCATGGACTCGAACCTCCAACCTTGTGACTAGTAGCTGAGTGCATTAACTTTTTGCACCACCCAGGGATACAGTAATCTTAAGCGTTTTGTTTTTTTAAAAGGACCAAATCACTCAGAGCTTCTTAAGAACTAAGTGAAAATTGTTTTTTTCAGCCATGATAAAAGGCATGATTACACTAGAATCAAGTGGAAGGTCAACCGTCCTATTTACTAATAATGCCATTTCTAATAGTTGAAGCCAAAATAAATATGCTCGGGTTTATCCACTACAAAGGGAACTTCATTCCTGATATCACTGGGTGGCTTTTGCACAGCATAGAAGGCTGTTTATTGTTCTGTAAATATCCTAGAGCTATTTTGATAATGAGGTTGTCTATAAAACTAAATTTAAGAAAGGTTGTCAATTTATTTCTCAAGTCACCTGTTGATGGTCATTGGGGTATTTCCAGGTTTGGGCTATTTATAAAATAAAATCGCTATGAACAAAAGAAAAAAAATTGTCCATGAGAATCCAGTCCTTGCCAAGCAGTGAACTGGAGGTGTCAGCCTTAAACCCTAAGGGCTGCCAGTGCCCTACTGGCTCAGCCTGACGTTCTCTGATCTGACCATCTTCCACTCAAGTTTCTCAAGATTGTCCGGGGGCCTGGGCTTTTCATCTTCCATTTCTAAGTTGAGTTCATTTCCTTCCCATCACTGGGTGTTCACAGTTAGCTGTGGTTATGGGTTCTGTCCCCCTCAGCCCTTCAGCAGACTTTTGCCGACATTTTTACCTGGTTCAAATAACTCTGGATCTGTTGTTTGCTCGGAGACACGCCTGGCTTTTCCTTGGTTTCCCTTGGTGTTCTGGTTGCTGCCCTTGTATCTAAGATTCTTAACATGTCTGGTTCCCAAGCCAACTTGCTGTTCTTGGCTTGTTTGTTTGCTGCTGTTGTGTCTTGTTAGGATATTGATCTTCTGTGGATTGGTGAATAAGATCAAAGCTTTTCAGTTGGATAGTCATTCAAGATCACTCTACGTTGGTCTGTACTCACCCTAGAACGTACTTGGCGAGGCATAATGTTGACTGGGTTCATGTAGCTTATGCTTGGCTCAAAATATAGTTGACCATCTAAAGAACTGGCAGGGTGTGGCAGGATGCTTATAGTGAAGTGAAGGGTCTAAAGGTGAGCCCAGGACCTAGCTCGCCCAGCCACTGGGTGAGATAGGAGCCAAAACCAAACCCATTGCTGTCAAGTCGATTCCAACTCATAGTGACCCTGCAGGACAGAACAGAATTGCCCCATAAGGTTTCCAAGGCTGTTACATCTTACAGAAGCAGAATGCCACATCTTTGTCCAGTGGAATGGCTGGTGGGTTCGAACTGCCGACTTATTGGTTATCCGTCAAGTGCTTAATTTCTGCTCCACCAGGGCTCCTGAAATAGGAGCCAGGAGCTGACAGCTAGGATTCTGTCAGATCATTCTTACTGCCAGAATTGCCAGTAAAAATCGAGGCACACAGCTGGCAAGGGAGTGGGGTCCCTAATGGTATAGTGGGATAGCCCACTGGTAGCAGAGCACAGCCCTGTCACTCAGTGAGCGTGCTCAGAAATCCAGGCAGGCAGCAGGCAGTGTGCAAGTGACTTGGCAGTGGGGAGCATGGCCCCAACTTCAAGGTTGGTGTCTGGGTGCAGTTCCCACCCCTGGGAGAGTGGCAGGCAAGAGAAGTCGGCCTTCTACGAGGTGGCAGGGACCACTGCACGTGGGCCCAGGCTAAAGCCTAATCTTTTTAAAGGACTCTCCATCTTCACCTTACATTTGCCCCTGGGGTATGGGGCTGTCACTGTCCCGTTCTTCCCAGCCAGGCTTTTTTTTTTTTTTTTTTCTTAGTTTCCTGTTGTATTATTCCACTTATATGAAATACCCAAAATAGGTAAATTCATAGAGATAGAAAACAGATGGATGGTTACCAGGGACTGGGTGGGGGAAGGACTAGGGAGTGACTGCCTAATGGCCATGGGGTCTATTTTGGGGCAATGCAAACGTTTTGGAACGAGGTAGAAATGGTGGTTGTGCAACAATGTGAATGTACTAAATGCCGCTGAATTGTACACCTTAAAATGCTTCATTTTATGGTCATGAAAGGAGATACTGGAAGGAGGGAGCGGGCTGACTCATTAGGGGGAGAGTAAATGGGAGTATGTAGTAAGGTGTATATACATTTATATGTGAGGGACTGACTTGATTTGTAAACTTTCACTTAAAGCACAGTAAAAATTGTTTTTTTAAAAAATGCTTCATTTTATATTATGTGAATTTCCCTTCCATAGGAAACATACAGATCACAGGAGGATTTTATAAGAAGACAGGAGGGCATAAGAGGGAGATGTATAGGTATCACCTACTCCCAAGAAATTTTTTAAATTGTGGTAAATAAATGGGTAACAAAACGTTTGCCATTTCAACAACCTGCATATGTGGGTTTCGATGCCCTTGATTATGTTCAGCATACTGTTCAGCCATCCCCCTTACCGTTGTTGAATTTCAGGCTTTTTGAAGGCATTGTCTGCACTTGTACTTGCTAATTTTCACCTCACAGTCAGTCTTCATTCTAGCGTGCATGGCGTCCAACCTCACTGCTCCCTGGACCAAGGCTGCCCTTGCTCACATCCGAGCTATCTTCCCCAGGAGCCAAATCTCATGGATACTTTTCTGCCCTTATCTTTTGTGCCCAACTGCCATATCACCGTTCGTGCCCTGAAAGAGGACATTAGTGGTGAGGGGAATGAGACTTAAAAGCACTTACTAATGCTGATAAGAATCTTAGACTATTAGAAAAACCTCAAAAGCCTTGATCATTTCAGTCAGGATATGCCAAGGAAGTGAGGGCTTTGGTAGATCAGCAGTCAAATTCTCACCCTCCACACAGGAGACAGGGGTTAGATTCCCGGCCAGCGCACCTCATGTGTAGACACCACCCACCTGTCAGTGGAGGTTTGCATGTTGCTATTACGCTAAACAGGCTTCAGTGGCGCGTCCAGACTAAGATGGACTAGGAAGAAAGGCCTGGCAATCTACTTCTGAATATCAGCTAGTGAAAACTCTGTGGATCACAATGGTTCAATCTCGTTGTGCGTGGGGTCACCATGAGTTGGGGGCTACCGTCAGCACCTAACAACAACAACAGTGTGCCAAGGAAGGTAAGATTGGACTACGTCTATAAATAAGCAGAGCCGGCCTGTCCTGAAGATACAAGCCAGCCACTCCTCACGCAGTGCTGGCGGAGTAAACAGCACCTTTTCACCTATGTCAGACACGGGATTATGAAACTCCTTCCCCTCTGTCCTTCCTGGTGAGACAAGGCAGCAGCCTCACTGCAGCCAGAAAGATCTTCCTGAAACACCGTTTCCATCATGTTGTTCCTCTGTTTAAGTCCTTGTGAGCTGTAGTTGTACACTTCCTCTTTCTTGCCAAGTCCAAGTCCTCATTTTGAAGGCTTGGTGTAATCTGGTATCCGAGTGTTTGTTTGAAATATTTAACAACCAGCATAGCAGTAACTTAGTATTTTAACAGCTAGTAAGGCCCTACTGGTACACACCAGCTGCCTATAGGCCTCTCCTGACATCTAACTACACGCTAACACAGGCTGCTAGGCCTCTCGCCTGTCTGGCCTGTTCCTGCTCTGAGCCAAGCCTTAAAGCCCTAGACGCATCGTTCCCCTTCTTGGAATGTGCTCCGTCCTCCCTAGTCAACGCCAGTCTCCTCTGGAGACTGTTGAATTGAATCTGTCAATTAGTCCCAGGTACCTTCTTGCTGGTGAGCTTGAACTCCCCGCCTCTTAAATAAAATCAGTTGCCACTGAGCTGATTGCGACTCATGGTGACCTCGTGTGTGTCAGAATAGAACTGTGCTCCATAGGGGTTTCAGTGGCCGAATTTTCGGAAGTAGATCCCCAGGCATTCCTTCCGAGGTGCCTCTGGGTAAACTTGAACTTCCAACCTGTCTGTTAGCAGCCAAGTGTGTTAACCATTTGTACCACCCTTTTCTCCTTTGCCCCTGGGTTCAAGGGAAGCATCAAGTAAACAGAGTGAAAGAGTGGAGTCAAGCATGGATAAACCTCTCAGAAGCAAGACCACAAAGGTTTCCTAGAGGGCATCCCCGTGGGTACTACTGTAGCTTGATAAGCTTTGAGTGGTTCATGTGCCCGCATCCGGGCCCTCTGAAACCTTTGTCCTGGAGAGCATCCAAGATATGTTCTAATTCGGGACAAGCAGTTTCTCTGAAGTTGTTGCTTAAACGTTGCAATACGGATATGGGAAATCTCAGCCCTTTCCTCAAACTTGAAC
The DNA here is from genome assembly GCF_024166365.1 of Elephas maximus indicus. Taxonomy (NCBI): domain Eukaryota; kingdom Metazoa; phylum Chordata; class Mammalia; order Proboscidea; family Elephantidae; genus Elephas; species Elephas maximus. The sequence goes on from NC_064843.1 coordinate 44,275,415, forward strand.
TTCTGTCTCTGAGCAGCTGTCTGGGAATTTGGTTGAATGTATACAGCAGAGTGAATGTTAAACAGTAAGTCTTTGATGATTAAAGGTCCTAGCTGACAGGCAGTTCTAAGTTTGAAGTAAATAGTGGTTTAACGTCCCCGTAGTCTTCTTTCGGAATCTGTCAACATCCCAGTCTTCAAAGGCCATTTTATAACCTGTGGATTTAGGCATTTCATCCAAAGAATTCAGTATTTAAGATTTGATAAATATGCTTGTCTTTTTTTTTTTTTTCCTTTCTTTAATTCATATGGTATCTGTTTGGAATTCCATAAGATTTTATTTCCATAAGAAAGCATTTGTAAGCTCTTGAATCTAGAAACTCACAATATAATTTACATGATAATCATAGAGACCTAGATGTTTGTATTTTTTTTTACTAGTAAAAACCAAAAAAAATAAAGAAGAGGGATAGTGTAGACATGTGAATAATATTAAAGACATTTCCTTTTATTGGTGCATAAGGTGATATCTAACCTAGTGGTTAACATCAGTTGCTGTCGAGTTGAGTCTGACTCATGGCGACCCCATGTGTGTCAGAGTAGAACTGTGCTCCGTAGGATTTTCAGTGGCTGATTTTTTGGAAGTAGACTGCCAGCTCTTTCTTCTGAGGTGCCTCTGGGTGGATGATGCAAACTGCCAACCTTTCAGTTAGCAGCCGAGCACTTAGCTGTATACACTACCCAGGGACCATGGTTCAGCACCCCCTAAACTGGACCTATGATCTAGTGAGAAAAGGAAAGAAGGGGACAGTGACCATTGCGCCAATTCTCTAAGAAATAACTGAGCACAAAATCTGGTACTTTCTGTCACCTATCAAGTTGGTGGGTTTTATCTGGAAGGTTTGGGGCATTCACTGTATGGCACTGCATCTCTGCCTTTGTTGCTTCTTCCAGAATTAAATTATGCAGATTCTGCCATCTGGATGGAATTCTCAGCTCTAAAACAGGGTTTTGAGCTCTGTCTGCTGCTGTCGGAAGGCTGCAGTGTGTCCTAATTTTGTGGCCCAAGTAATGAAGAATAAACCCTAAGCGTATATCCAGAGACACCTCGGAAGAAAGGCCTGGTGATCTACTTCCAAAAAATCAGCCACTGAAAACCTTACGGAGCACAGTTCTGTTCTGACCCACACGGGGTTGCCGTGAGTCAGAATCAACTGGAAGGCAACTGGTTTGGTTTTGGTTTATATGACTAGAGAATGTCACGGCTTCTGGGCCAGTGGTTTTCAAGCTATGCTCCAGGGAGCCATTTAGGAGCTGCGGGGCCAGGGTTGTGGGAGTCCTAGACCTCCCATCCTTGCTCATCCATATCAGCTTATCCCCATTGTGGGCTTCCACGTAAGCAGCCATCGGACGGAAGGGTGCCAGGGCCAAAAAGAGTTTACAAACCACAGTGTTCATCTACTCTCATTTTCCAGATGGGGAAGTTAAATATCAGGATAATGAAGAAAATCACCCAAGGTCACATAGTCCTGGCGGTTCCTACATCCTGGGCGATCCCCTGAGCAGACTACATTCAACTCTGACTTTTCTATTCCTTTTTAAAAAATAAAAAGAGTATTAAAACTGCTAATTTTTAAATACCATTAGACAGTCATTACAGATGTAACAGTTGACGAGAAATTGTTTTTAAGCCCAAGAAAGCTATTTGCCCTGCGTGACAGCTCTCATCGCTTTTCCCTTTTGAGTTTCAGGGACACCTGGTGTCAGAGAAGAGACTTGTTTACTTCTGTGTACTTTGCTGACAGCTCCAGTTTTAGCTGAGGAACAGGCAGTGTTCTGGTCGTGAGCCACACCTACGGTGCACTTATCTGCCCAGTCCAGGTGAACAGCAGTGACCTCATGGTCTGACCTGATAGCTTTCCCCAAGGGCTTTTCCAAGTGAACATTTGTTCATGACTTGTCACTCAGCTGTGTCTGCCTAAGTATGAAAAACAACTGGATTAAAATGGTGAAACATATACCACAACTAGTATCGATCGTTAAGTACTTGTAAGAAAAAGACTATACACAATTAAGGGCAGACAGAAACAGTAATAGTTTATTGTTTATTGCACACTTATGCGCCAGGCACCAAGCTATGCGTTTTACACACACATTGTTCCTTTTGATTCTCCAAACCACCTGGGACTGGAACCTGGGTCAGGCTGACTTGAAAGACAGGACTTTGAAGAAATTCCAACACCCAGGTACGATTAGATACTAAGTATTAAATTTTAGGGTAAGCACTTAACTACTAGCCAAAGGGTTGGCTGTTCGAACCCACCCAGAGGTGCCTCAGAAGACAGGCCTGGTCATCTGTTTCCAAAAGGTCACAGCCTTGAAAACCCTATGCAGCAGTTCTACTCTGAACACATGGGGTTGCCATGACTCAGAACTGACTGGACAGCAATGAACAATTAAGTTCTAAGCCTTAAATATTCACAGTTACCTCTTTAGGTCCCTGTTGGCTTTCTTCTGCTAACTCTGAATATTTGTAAACTTCCATCAGCACCCTCTCAGGGACAACCATGACTTGATTTGTGTCCACTGAGCTCACCTTTCAACTCTGGTCTTTCTATTGTTGAAGAATCTCTGAGAACCTGCAGACTAATCACAGAGAAGCCATTGCCTCTTCACTTTAAGTTCTTATACCAGGAAGGATCACACTTCTTATGGCTAAATCCAAGGGAAGAAAACAAGTCAGCAATTTTAACTCTGTTTGCTAGAATGAACGAAGCCCTTCATAACTTTCTACCCGGAAGAAGCTTTCTCCTCTAGCTCCAGAACTCTTCTTGTTTGCCCTTTGAAGTAATAAGCTGTGCTTTTTGTCTGCTGAGTGGCTGCCCCTTACCAACCCTCAGTCTCCCTGGAGTTATTGATAGAGCTGGGTTTTGCTAACATACTTGAATTTACAAACACCCAGTCTCTTGGAACATAGCTTTTAAGGGTAAGTGCTTTTTTACTCATCCCTGGGTTGCTGGTGTGGGTCCCTATGCTTGAAGGGTAGGGTTCGTGTTTTGCTCTCTGCCTAGTCTGATCACGTAATACCTGCAGCTGCCGCCTTCTAGGCCTATGTAGCTGGGGGATGAGGGTACCGTGCTGGCATGTAGTAAGTGCTCAGTAAAGCCTTGCTGAATGAATAAATGAAAAACACACATGTGGAACTTGGTAAGGTTTTAAAACATACATGAAGTATTTATCCCAGTGCCTTGCTCCCGTATTTGTAATTTTATCATCAAATTTAAGCTCTGCTTGATCTTATGTGTACACTGGGATGAGAAAGTTTCTATCCTAAGCCACACAAATTTGCTTAAGTCTCATCTGGAAGGTCTTCACGCTAGGCACTGGGCCAAACTAGTCTTTCTGTAAACCCCTGAGTTTTTCCTTGATAAGACAGCAGAGAAACGAACAGCTGCGAGGAGATATAATGCCACTGAGAGGAGACTGTTTATCACTGCGTTTCTCCGTCCTGAAGAAAGTCTGTTCTTAGTGGAGCTGTCTCTTTAATATATTTATGCAGCAAATCTTTCCCTAATAACAGTACATGGGATTTAGGATACTCCTAAAGATTACTTTTAAAGAGAGTGCCTTATGGAAGCTATATTCCTATCTTTTCATAGCATTGCACGTTTTTTCTATTTATGAAGTAATGCAGTTGAGTAGCAAATTTAAATAAATTCTAAAAGCCAACTAAGAAGGAGATTTAGCCCCATTTCTTTGCAGTATTTTCAGTAGTCATTTTTATGTCCAGAATTTTTTTTTTTTTAACAAAGAACTCGAAAAATATTGGGGGATATTAGGTACGGTATCAATAAAAAGGTGAACTTACCTGTGGGCCAACACCATCTTAGAACTAGAGTTTGGGGGAAAATGGATTAAAATAATATTTCTCGTTCTTAGCTGGTAAAAGCAGCTGTCCTGAGTCTTAGCGCCTATGGGTTGGCGTCAGGCAGTGTCTTGCTATGGGCAGTGTTTGAGTCTACTGCCCTCTAGTGAATATTCCTGAATATTACTGAGAAGAAGAACTGAAATGCACCAGAATGTTAAGCCTTTGTTGTTTATGCTTTAGGGTTTTGCGCCTACTACAGTTAAAACTGAAAGCTGTTATTTTCTTCAGTTGAAATCTGCAAAGCTAACCTTGTTAAGGCCACCGCTGTTAAATATAGGTACCACGCGTGCATTATATAATTTGGGGAGACCTTTTTCATTTGTCCTACTTGGTTGATTGTAGGAAACCCTGGCGGCGTAGTGGTTAAGTGGTATGGCTGCTAACCAAAAGGTCGGCAGTGTGAATCCACCGTGCCACGGGCTGGAATCCTTCCAGCCGTGCCTTGGAAACTGTAGGGCAGTTCTACTCTGTGCTATAGGGTCGCTATGAGTCAGAGTCGAATTGGAGGTAAAAACACAAACATAAAGAGTGATGTTTGATTTTTCTTTGCACATCTGCCAAGAAAAAGTTGTCCTTTTTTTCCTTTTGCAAAAATAAGACCACAGGATTTAATTTTTATTTGGTGAATTTATAGTAGCATTTAAGGGTAATAATGAGATTTTTAAAAAAATCTTTTGGAACTTCTAGTCTGACAAGTTGGCGTGGACCCATTTTTCCTTACTCCTTCCCACTAAGTACAATATAAACCCTGGAAACACAGGAGGCAACCGAAGGAGAACTCTGGGAAGTGGTGAGAGAAGGCAAACTGGCTTGGGGCCGCACGACTGGAACAACACAGGGCAGGGCATCTTCTCACCCAACAGAAGAAGGTGACCCAGGTAGGCTCATTTTTCCCTAGGATTGCACAGGAATCCATCCAGCATCACCAAGAAAAGCCCAGCACTACCAGCAAGGGGCATCTATAGGGAGCCTCACTAACAATAAGTGGCCAAGGGAAGCCTCCCCCGCACCCCACCAAGTGATACCGAGGTGACCAGGGAGTACAAGGAAGAAGGACCCAAGGACCTGAAACTGCCCTCCACCACCCAAATTTACAGGGCACCAGCCAAAGGGGTCCTACCACAACAAGCAGCCCAGCTTGGGAAGCCTCCTCCTCCCTGTGGGTCTGAGATGCCTTTCCCTGACCCAGAGACACCTGGAGGCCTGGCCTGGGAAAAAGTCTTCCACCTTCTCAGGCAGCACCACCAGGGACCAGAGGGAGCACCTGTGACATGGCATGAGGATTGGAGGAAGACTCATTAATGGCCTGAGATACGCAGGTGACACAACACTGCTTGCCAAAAGTGAAGACGACTTGCAGCACTTACTGATGAAGAGCAACGACTACAGACTTTATGTTGAGATTACACCTCAACATAAGGAGGACAGAAATCCTCACAACTGAACCAAGAAGCAACATCATGATAAACAGAATATATTGAGGTTATCAGTGCCCATAAAAACAGCAGTCAAGAAACCAAGTGATGTATTGGGCAAATCTGCTGCAGAAGACCCCTTTAAAATGTTAAAAAGCGAAGATGTCATTTTGAGGACTAAGATGCTCCTGACCCAAGCCAGGGTATTTTCAGTTGCCTCATATGCATGCGAAAGCAGGACAATGAATAAGGAAGAGTGAAGAAGAATTGATGCATTTGAATTATGGTGTTGGCGAAGAATATTGAATATACCATAGACTGCTAGAAGAATGAAGCAGTCTGTCTTGGAAGAAGTATAGCCAGAATGCTCCGTAGAAGTGAGGATGGTGAGACTTTGTCTCGCTTACTTTGGACATGTTATCAGGAGAGACCAGTCCCTGGAGAAGGACATAATACTTGGTAAAGCAAAGGGTCAGTGAAAAAGAGGAAGACTCTCAGAGAGATGGATTGACACAATGGCTGCCACAGTGGGCTCAAACCTACCTACCATTGTAAGGGTGGCACAGGACGGGGCAATATTTTGTTCTGTTTTACATGAGGTTGTTATGGGTTGGAGCTGACTTGATATCACCTAACAACAACTAAAAATAAGCAACCCAATTGGAGAATGAGCAAAAGACCTGAAGAGATTTTTCTCTGAAGGGGATATACGGATGGCAAATAAGCACGTGTTCAACATCACTAGTCATCAGCAAACTATAAATTAAAACCAGAGTGAGTTACCTGTCAGAATGGCTGAAATAAATGACGGTGACAAAACCAAATGCTGATGAGGATGCAGAGAAACTGGATTACTTATACATTGCTGGTGGAAATGTAAAATGGTTGAGCTACTCTGAAAAACCACGAGTTTCTTATAAAACTAAACATGCATTCAGTATATAACCCAGCAAGTTCACTCTTGAGATTTATTCTAGAGAAATGAAAATTTACATTCACACAAAAACCTGGTGGAAGATGTGAGGCATGGCGATAGCTTTATTATTTTCCAAATGGGAGTTGATTGTCTCAATACTGTTTGTTTATTTGCATCCTTTTCTGTCTGGTGTGAAGTGTTGCCCTTACTTTAAAAAAAAAAAAATCATATTCTATATTCTTACTTTTGGTTCTAGAGCCTGAGTGGTCTGGGTTTGACCTTGGTTCTGCACCTTCTAGCTTTCAGACCTCTGACAAGTTGTTATATTTCGCTTTGCTTGGTTTCCTCAGCAGAAAAATATTGCCTGCTTTATAGGGTTGTTGTGAGGATTGAGTGAGGCACCCAGAGCTTAGTACACATTGTAAAGTCTAGCTGTCATTACAACTGCTGCTGTTCTAGCTAGTATTTCTACTGGGGTTGATTTCCATTTCTTCTGCCTTGTTGAGTTCTTTTCTGGAGAAGACTAGGCTTCCTCCTTCTTTGTTTTGCTCAGTTCTGGGCAAAAAAGTGATTTGTATTGGGATACAGCCCTATAGAGAAGTTATTGTGATTAACACTGACCTAAAGTTTTTTTTTTTTTTTTAAAGTATGTGTAGAATTACTCCTAGCATTTGGTTTCTGTTAACTTTGGGAATTGTTTTAGGCAAATTATGTAATCCTATTCACATGTAATCTCCTCATTGTAAATGGGTGTATTTGTCAACAGATACCTTCTCATCTACACAGTATTTTGTTTTGTGTTTGAAGTCTCTACAAATAATCTTATAACAGAGAATCCCAAAGGAGCCCTCGTGGCACAGTTGTTAAAGCGTTCTGCTGCTAACCAAAAAGTTGATGGTTCAAACCTACCAGCCCCACCTCAGGAGAACAGGTGGCAGTCTGCTTACATAAAGATGTACAGACTTGGAATCCCTATGGGGCAGTTCTACTCTGTCCTATAGGGTCGTTATGAGTTGGAATCCACTCAATGACAACGGGTTTGGTTTGGGTTTTAACTGGAGCTATGTCTGTGAGAACACATGGTAAAAAATGTTAGCTGTCTAATCAGCCAAATGAAACCTTTTTTTTTTTTTGATTGCCTTCTTTTCACCAAGCTCCGTGTTCTATATCAAGGGTGATAGAAACAATGGAAACACATAATTCTTGCATTTAAATTGTTGACAGTCAACTTGAAGAAATAAAATATGCAGACTTAAGAGGGGACAAAATCAGGCACTGTTAAATTTCATAATTGCACAGAACAAATTGAACAAATTCATTAAAGGAAAGACCATCTATTTGAGGAAAGAGTAAATAATCTACTTAATTTCCCGAGTTAGAATCCTCTATGAAAAGATTAGCTGTTCAAGCTATTACACTCTGAGTGGTGCTAAAAATATTACTTTAGGAATGGAAATGTGCATTTATTTGACATTTGCTAAACAGAAGAATATAAAATTTAATCAGATCTTACAGGAAACAGTTTTATAACTTTTTACTAGACTAGCGTTTTCTTATTGTGAACACTCACAAAATGTCCTGTAGAGTTTAAAATTACTTTTTTAATTGACCTGTTGACCATAATTACTAAGAAGAAGGTATAAAGAAATACTCATAATAAGAAACAGATAATTGCTCCATTGTAATTTAAGGTGGTTCCCTCGGAGTTTTTCCTTTCATGGTACATCCAAGGAGTTCCCTATATTTTCCACGCTTTAGTAGATTCTCAAATAATTCCCTAAATAGGTATTTGAGTTACTTTGCTAAGATGAGATCATTGATCTTCGTGGCCAAGTCTATGGATATGCAATTTCTTCCTTCAAAGAGTGGGCTGATTGAAATATGCTGTCTCTCAAACTTGGGCATCATGAATGTGGATTATGTGATAACCTCTGACCACCATCCCAAGACAACGGCAGCCTGAGCAAAAGTAGGATTTAACAGAATTCAGGAATTAGCAAAAACTATTTTAGAATTAGGAAACCCTGGTGGCATAGTGGTTAAGTGCTACGGCTGCTAACCAAAAGGTCAGCAGTTTGAATCCCAGGTGCTCCTCAGAAACTCTATGGGGCAGTTCTACTCTGTCCTATGGAGTCGCTGTGAGTCGGAATTGACTTGACGGCAGTGGGTTTGGATTTTGGCTTGGGTTATTTTAGAATTAGCTACATAGTGTTATAAATGAGCATTTTCTTGATACATTGACATGAATTTTGTGGGGTCAGGAACTAGAGATAATCATACTTTGCAAATACGTACGTTGCTGTCTATTTCTTGCTTTTTATTTATTCAGAAGCACTCTATTTAAGACTGTGCCTGGTGCTACCACATAGAATGGTGGAAAGTAAATGTCTTTCCTACCACGAGATTGTGACCACAATTCTCGCCACTACCTGAAGCTGTTTATGTCCCTCCAGGTAAAAGTCCCCCAATAACTCACTTGTGATCTGTTTCCGAATTTCATCTACTAAATACATGGCATGGTGTTTAGTAACATGGAGATACTCAGCAAACATCTGAAGGGTGAGTTAGAACACGGGAGGTGAGTTGAAGGATACTTGGTCTCTCTTAGTTTTAGACTGTAAAACTGCATATCACTTTTCATATATTAACACAACCTTCAACAGGCAGGAGAAGTTGAAGTTGTTTGCAACTAGCCAAGAAGAGGAGAAGAATTATAAGTGTCTTTTAGCATATTAAGAACGGGGAAGAAAAACAAAAACAGAGCTCTGGATTCTATTTTTTGCTCAAAGTAATGACAGGAAGCTTTCTTTCATTTAACAATGTATGATGCAATTAAAAAAAAATTACAACTACCCTTCTTGATGAAAGAAGGAAAGAAACAAAGGAAGGAGGATAGAAGGGAGGAAGGGAAAGAAAGAAGAGGGAAGGAGGGAAGGAAGGAAGAAAAGAAGAATAGGTTTATCACCTTCCTTTGAATTTCTGCCTGCGCTGTGGTTCGTGTATGGTATATTGATCAGTGTTTGGTCAGGAAAACAGAAACCCCTCTAAGTATTTCAGGGATGTTGAATTGGTTACCGTGATGTTAGAAGGACTGTAGGAGCAAAAGTGAGAAAGGAGTGTTACCTAGAGTTCAGGACCCTGCTCCTGCCTTTGGGCTGGAAACCAGCCTTGGCTTCCCGCTGAGCTGCCGGGGCCGCTGAGCTGCCGGGCCCGCTGAGCTGCCGGGGCCGCTGAGCTGCCGGGGCCCGCTGAGCTGCCGGGGGCCGCTGAGCTGCTGGGACCCCTGATGCTGCGGGTGCCTGCAGTTGCCTGCCACCACCACTGCAGGAGCCAGCATCAGAGAAAATGTCTTTTCGTCTCCTTTCTTCAGTATTGGTAAAACATCAGTGGAAACCAGATGGCAAGAGAACCTAGGAAGAGTATTTTTCATGCTCCAGCTCCCTGCAATGCAGAGGAGAGCATGGAAAGGTGGGGATGGAGCTGAGGTAAAACAGGTAAAATCTGAAACAAATGGTTTTGGGAAGGGGGATTAGATAATGGACGTAACAGCATCATGTGCTGTTCCTAAGACCTTCCAGTATCCAAATATAATCTTGCGTATGTGATGAGAAACAAAAGTGGATAAATATAGAAATGGAGTTCTTTTTTTTTTAGTATCAGGGATCTTCTAAGCGAAAAGAGCATAGTCTTTAGAATCAGATTTGAATTCAAACCATATATTTACCACTTATTAGTTATGGACCTAGAAAACGTTCTGAGCTTCAGTTTTCTCACCTATAAAATAGAGATGCTAATCCTCCAAGACTGATGTGAGGAGTAAGGACAATGGATGTAAAGTAGCCAGCACAGTGGCTCAGACACAGTAGACAGATTCTTCAAAGGGGCTGCCGTGATGATAATGTAAATTTATATGTTTCAGGGAATAAGATTTGACTGAAGGCATGTCTAAACTTGTTTAATAAGCCACATTGTAAAGACTTTGCCCCTGACAAACATCACTGATATTCAGGAATTACTCCTGGCAACTGCACACCAACATGATTTGGATAAGTGAAGACACCAGGAATGGGGTCACGAACTTAAACCGAGCTGCTTCGTGGCCTGACAAAGATCTGGCAGGAACGTGTTTGTGCAGAGGTCTTGATCAAGAAAGTGAGGACAAAGTTGGCAGGCCCAAGACCCAGCACTCCAAAGTCACCCAGGGCCTCCTACCTGAAGGACCCCTGGCCTGAGGGCAGCTGGTGGCCGAGGTCCGCGTGGGGCTGTCTTTCGAAGAGCCTGCCTTGATCCAGTGCCTCACGTTGGCGCTCACCTGGCCCGACCATAGCTATTCCACTTCAAACCGAAACACTGCTCATTCTTGTGCTGTGTAGAACAAAACAAAACCACTACTCTATTTTATATAAGAGACTGGAGCATCTGCAGATTTTAGTATTCACAGGGAGTCCTGGAACCAGTCGGAGTGACAGCTGCTTATCCAGATTCAAACTGTGAGATTTCTCGGAGGGTTCTTAAAACCACAACTTCTATATACTTCTGTATTTAAATAATTTATATGCAGAGCTTGGATCAAGGTGGTTGCTAGGGCACACATTCCAGCCTCTTCCTCCCACCTCAAACTCTAAGAAATGGCAAGAAAAAATTATGTCTATGTCTATTAAAAAAGAAAAAAAAAGTTACCATCAAGTCGATCCTGACTCGTGGCCACTGCACGTGTGTAAAGTAGAACTGTGCTCCACAGGGTTTTCATGGCTGTGATCTTTTGGAAGCAGATTGCTAGGCCTTTCTTCCAGGGTGGCTCTGGGTAGATTTGAACCTTCAATCATTCAGTTAGTAGCTGAGTGCTTAATTGTTTGAGTCACCCAGGGGCTCCTATCTATTTATAAACAACAAAAAAAAAAAGAACCCACTGCCCTAGGGTGGATTCCGACTCATAGTGACCCTATAAGACAGAGTAGAACTGCCCCATAGAGTTTCCAAGGAGCACCTGGTGGAACTGAACTCCCGGCCTTTTGGTTAACAGCAGTAGCGCTTACCACCATACCACCAGGGTTATCGATAGCTCCTGTAAAAGAAGAAGGGATGCTTTCTGTGGGCCAGAAATTCTGAGCATCCTTGAAAGGCTGTGTCAGTCAGGAGAGACTAAGTTATGCCCTGGTAACAAACAGCCCTCACATTCCAGTGGCTTAAAACTATGCAGATTATTTCTCACTCATTCTACATGTCCATTTTGGGGTATTAGAAGGGCCAGTCACTCAGGGATCAACGCTGACAGAGCAGTCACCATCTCAAATGTTGCTGTTGGTTTGTAGAGGAGAGAAGAGATTTCTGGAGGGCCTCACACTGGCAGTTAAATTATTCTGCCCTGGAAGTGACACTCATCGCTTCTACTCACAACTCATTGCCCAGACTAGTTACGTGGCCCATTTCCACAAGAAAGATGTTGTTGTTGTTGTTGTTAGGTGCCGTCGAGTCGGTTCCGACTCATAGCACCCTACGCACGACAGAACGAAACACTGCCTGGTCCTGCGCCATCCTTACAATCATTGTTATGCTTGAGCTCATTGTTGCAGCCACTGTGTCAGTCTACCTCATTGAGGGTCTTCCTCTTTTCCGCTGACCCTGTACTCTGCCAAGCATGATGTCCTTCTCCAGGGACTGATCCCTCCTGACAACATGTCCAAAGTATGTAAGACGCAGTCTCGCCATCCTTGCTTCTAAGGAGCATTCTGGTTGTACTTCTTCCAAGACAGATTTGTTTGTTCTTCTGGCAGTCCATGGTGTATTCAATATTCTTCCCCAACACCACAATTCAAAGGCGTCAACTCTTCTTCGGTCTTCGTTATTCATTGTCCAGCTTTCACATGCATATGATGCGATTGAAAATACCATGGCTTGGGTCAGGCACACCTTAGTCTTCAGGGTGACATCTTTGCTCTTCAACACTTTGAAGAGGTCCTTTTCAGCAGATTTGCCCAATGCAATGCGTCTTTTTGATTTCTTGACTGCTGCTTCCATGGTTGTTGATTGTGGATCCAAGTAAAATGAAATCCTTGACAACTTCAATCTTTTCTCTGTTTATCATGAAAGATAGGAAGTGCAATCTTACCAGTGACCAGGAGAGGGGACAATTGGAATTGTCATTTACCTCAAAGGCTAAGGAAGATGGGATCTGATGTAAGGAAGAAGCCTCCACTCGAGAGTGTGCACAGGGAAGAATTACTGCAGAAGGCGGAGTGGGTCCTGAAGATTTGGGGGCAGGAGGGGGCCACTGCAACAAACACCACGATAATTTACTAAAGTACTGCAACAGGAATAGCCTGGGACGTTGATACCCACTCGTATCCGAGAAATAGGAGAATTAGGAGGAGTGCTCTACTTTAACAATAATTTTTTTTTTTAACATTTAAAAAAATAGTTAATATGCTATGGAAATTACATAAAGTCCTGTGTTCAGAATCATTGTACCTAGTACAATGCCTGGTGTGTAGTATGTGCTCAAGGAATGCTTATTGAATTGAATCACAGCTCTAAACTTAGCATAGGAAAAAAACAAGAGCTGTTTTTATTATTGTTAATGTCCTGTTATCCTATTTCACAGATAGTTGGTTTTGGAAACAAGTCAGAGTCCTGATCCTTTGTAAGGACCTTTAAGGAATTTCTCCTGCCCTGCAGGTTGCCAGAATTTAAATAAGAAGCACTTTCTCCATAGGGATTTCAGCATAGGGATTTGGATCCCCCCTTTTTCCTTGTGACTTCCTTGGTCCACCCACCATGCCTGCACTCTTGTCCTTTTGGCTTTGTAAAAGGATGTTCCTTGTCTTCTAGACCCAGCTTTCCTGTTGGTGGCCTCTGTCTGCATTGGGTCACTAGAGACATTAGAGGTTAGGAGTAGGCTCTAGAGCCACATGGCCTGGTCTAAACCTGCCAACCAATAGCTGTATGATTTTGTGTAAGGGACTGAAGTTTTCTGGCCCTCATTTTCTTCACTGATAAATTTTGGATAATAATAGTACCTATATCATAGAGCACTGTGGTAAGTATTAAACGAGATGAAGCTTAGACCATGCTTAGAATAGTGCCTGACACTCTGTAAGTCCCCGGTACATGTTAGCTATTATCATCCTTGCCTTCATCACCTTTTCCCCAACAAGCTCTATCAGAACTCCTCCCGGGAAGCAGACCCCACCTTTCTGCCCCAGCTTTGCTAACCTGGCATTAGTTTCTTTTGTTTTAAGTCAATTTCCCATTGCTCCAGAGTCCCAGGGTGTCATTTTTAGCATTGGTCTAGAGTCAGACCATTTCTAGCTTTTAACCCCAAGTAACTTGAAGAAGTTATTTAGTGGCTCTGCATCCTGGTTTCCTTCCTGGTGAGGTGAAAATAATACCTGTTCTTCTCATGCCCCAGGGAATTTCTTTTTCTTTTACCCTTGCTCTATTTAATGTCATCTTGTTAATGGTTGTGTGTCATTGTACAAGCCACCTGTAGTCCTCGATGAGAAATGGTATAAATAAATAAATACATTAATAAAACAAAGGGTTGTTATGAAACACTGAAAAAAAGTTCAAAGCACCATACATATACAAGACATTTCACCCAGTATCAGTGGCAGTAGTTAGAAAATCTAGCTTGTCCTATGTCCCTTGAGCTCAGAAATGTTTGCATTATTATGGACTTCATATGAGGTCTCCAGGAAATAGAACACAGGAAACACATAAGAAGATAAGCTTGTTTTGGTCCCTTGAAGATAAAAGCTCTGACATAGTGATATAGAAGAGCTGAGAATATACTTTTTAAACATGTGGGCACAAGTTTTTAAATGGAAGAATTAACAGAGATCAGAAATCTCTTACCCTGAGAGAATGCTTACTGCAAAGGTCACAAAAAAATTGCTACAAAAGGGCATGAAGTCACCTAAAAATGACAATAAAGAAAGCTGATGTTTATTGAGTGTTTACTTGGTATACGCCAGGTAATCCTTCAATAAGCAAAAGAAGAGATATTGTTTATATCCACATATTACATTGAGAAAACTGAGACCTAGCTGGGTTATTTAACCTGGGTCACACAAAACCCAAAAACCCACTGCCGTCGAGTCGATTCCAACTCATAGCGACCCTATAGGACAGAGCAGAACTGCCCCATAGAGTTTCCAAGGAGCACCTGGTGGATTCGAACTGCCAACCTCTTGGTTAGCAGCTGTAGTAGGACATGGTGAAACTGGGCAGTCTAATTCCACAGCTTTGTCAGTGACTACCACACAACACTGCCCTTTAACCAAGCGACCCCTTTAAACCTATGCCCCTTACAATGCAGCGATACTTCTCCGGGTTTTTCTGTGCTTGTTACCCGAAAACCAAGCCCATTGTAAAATTGAGTCAATTTTGGTTCACAGTGACCCAACAGGACAGAGTAGAATTGTCCCATAGGGTTTCCGAGGAGCAGCTGGTGGATTTGAACTGCTAACGTTTTGGTTAGTAGCCTGAGCTTTTAACCACTGTGCCACCAGGGTTACCCCATACAATTCTCTGCCACACACGTTACAGGGCCACGGTCAAGGCAAAGTGTGGAGGGGGTTACGTTTTGCTCTGGCTTGAGTATCAGCCCTGGAGTTCCCTTCTTCCTGTCTGGGGCTTAGTCCGGCTTAGTCCCTGAGTAGCTTGGGAATGATACAGTCAATAAGCCCACAATACTGGCAACACTTAAGAGGGGCTTGTATTTGAATATGGCATTCATAAAGACCAGAGAGCCCTGAAGACATTTGCGTTTCACCATTTTGATTGCAAGTCCCTTTTGAGAATGAGAAACAATGAAAGCTTCCCTAGGAGGAAAAAAAGTTTGACATGTGGTTTCAGGGGGACCCCCAGAAACCTAGATCCCAGATTTAACATTTATAGACATAAGAATGACACAAAAGCAGAAGTTAGTGGGTTTGCTGTTTGGGGGTTAAGGTCTTGTCTCCTGCCTCTCAAACAAACCTTTGAGGAAGCTGTCTGCTTCTATGCTCCAATCAATAAAATTAACTTAGAACATTAGTACCGTGGGGAGAAAAAATCTAGCTTACACTCAGACTCCTGTTCATTTTTTATATAATCTTAACAGTCCTTGTGGGGTTGGTGGGTGGTATAAATGATTAATATATTTGGCTGCTAACCGAAAGGTTGGAGGTTCAAGTCCACCCGGAGACACCTCCAGAGAAAGACTTGACAATCTACTCAAAAATCAGCCACTGGAGACCCTATAAAATGTAGTTCTACTTTGACACACATGGGGTCGCCATGAGTCAGAATCAACTTGGCAGCAGCTAGTTACCGTCTTTGCAGGCCAATTTTGTTCGGTCTGCCACATCCTGTAGTCTTTCGTTCATTATTTTAGAGCTTATCTGTGGCCGAGCAACAACACTTCAGTTATGGCCTAATGTAATGTGCACCCCACGAATTCCACTGCAGAAATTATGCTCCATGAAGGTGGCCATCAGCTGTTTTGTCACCTAATGGCGTGTACCAGTGCCACCGTATGTTTTAGGACTGGCATGAAAACACGTGCCGGTGCGTTAAACAGGAAGTTATGTTAAGAAGCAGGATCTTATTTAATTTTGCATGAGATGTTTGCCACGTTGAATGCATGGAGGATTTGAAGGCAGGGGGAAAAAAAGAACAAAAACAAGAGATTGTACGTAATCTAAGACTCCGTGGCAGTTTGTTTACTGAAAAGAGAGCTGTGTGCTGGTGGGGAAATAAAGGTTTTGCTCTGCCTGGGAAGTTTTGGGGGGAGTCTAGGGTTCCTAGCAGCATTCCACGGTGATCAGTTGAGGGAAAAACAAAAATCTTACACTAACCCCAAATGTCCTTTTTCCCTCCCAGAAGGTAGTATTGTCTTGGCCTATGAAAAAATCTGAAAATGTGGTATAAACTCCTAACTTCTTCTGAAAATATTTCTGATATTCATAACTATCTGAATTCTTCAAAGCAATTTAATAAGTTACAGAGTTGTATTTCTGTGGAATGTTCTCAATTTGGCAAGTCACGAACCACAGAGTTATTTTAACACTGTTGTAAAATAGCTCCCCCCCTACCTTAGACTTCCTTTTGGAGATTATAGCCCTTCTTTGACAGGACTTGGGATTCATGCTCCCTAGAAACCATTAAAAGGAGCCCTGGTGGTACAGTACGTGGCTGCTAACCAAAAGGTCGGCAGTTCAAACCCACCAGCCACTACACAGGAAAAAGATTGGCAGTCTGCTTTACAGCCTTGGAACCCTATGGCTCAGTTCTACTCTGTCCTATAGGGTCACTATGAGTCTGAATTGACTCGCTGACAACGGGTTTGGTTTTCTTTTTTTTTTTTTTTGATAAGCCATTAAACAAGGAGCCCTGGTGGCATAACGGTTAACTGCTCAGCTGCTAACTGAAAGGTTGGCAGCTGGAACCCACCCAGTGGCTTTGTGGGAGAAAGACCTGGTGATCTCCTTCCGTAAAGATTATAGCCAAAAAAATCCTGTAGAGCAATTCTACCCTGTCACATGGGGTCACTATGAGTCAACCACTTGACAGCATCCAGCAACATCACAACAGAAGCCAGTAATGATTTCTGGCAATGAGCTGTAAGGAATAAATACAAGGTATATCTTTCTTCTTATTGTAGACTTACTGCTATTAGTCTTTGGAAAGAGGTCTCCACTTTGGTATACATATGACAGTTATGACACTTGTGATAAAGGCATTAGCTAGCCATCCTTTTCTTAAAAAAAAAAAGTTACATAATAAATAATAAAGTATGAAATGAAATGAAAAAGTCCCAAGTTCCCTAATGCCTCTCTCTAGAAGTAATCATCGTAAATAACTTTTGTGTATCCTTCCAGATATTTTCTATGCAATTACAAGCATTGGAAACCCTGGTGGCATAGTGGTTAAGTGCTATGGTTGCTAACCAAAAGGTCAGCAGTTCAAATTTACCAGGCTCTCCTACTCTGCCCTGTAGGGTCACTATGAGTTGGAATCGACTCGATGGCACCTGGTTTGGTTTTTTGGTTTATGTACATACAGATATATGTATACACATATTTTCACACACAAACAGCACATATATCTATTTTTTTTAATACAAATGGAATCTTTCCATACATACCATTTGGTGTCTTGCTCTTTTCACTTAATGCTGTATGTATCAAGGCATCTTGCCCCATCAGTACATGTTGATCTAGTATTTTTAGTGGCATAGTATTCCATTGTGTGGTTGGACCATACTTTATTTAGCATAGTGCCTGTTGATGGAGGTTTGGGTGGTCCCCACTTCTTTGCTGCAGTGGGTCTCCTCGTACGTATCTGATGCATTTGCAAATGAACGTTCTACTTACAGTTGAGTCATATCTTGAGCACCATATTGCTGTATTTTAAATATTAATGATTTAGTAGATTTTAACAGAAAATATTTACAGGAAAGCCTAATGATTAAGTATCAAAAAATCTGTCCCTAGAAATGTACAAGAAGCGTACTACAGATGGTGGAAGTGTTGCAGAAGCCAGTCTAGTGAGGTTAATTTTATTATTTGCTAGGAATTAATTCATGGCAGAGTACTTGTTTTCAAGCATCATGTTAATATGTCCTGAAGGAATGTAAGGGGGCAACATTTTTTTTATGAGTTGCCATAGCGTGAGATACAGAGCTGTGGCACGAGCCTCGTTAGAACGTTCTTCCAGAGGTGGAACTTTACAGAGAGGAAGTGAGAAATGTCGGGGGTGGATTTTTCTTTCTAAAGTTGTGTTTATAAGTGGTTAATATGACAGCCTTTAAAAATCACTAAACAGCTGAATGTATGAGTAAATTATAGAAATCATCTGAACATACCTGTTTGCACAAAAATAGGCAACCCATTTGGATTCATGAAATGAATACTAACTACAGTTTAGAGTAAATATTGATAGCTTTATACCAAAAAACAAAACAAAACAAAACCTGTCGCCATCAGGTTGATTCCAGCTCACAGCAGCCCACATCTTTTTCCTCAGGAGGCTGATGGGTTCGAACTGCTGACCTTTCAGTTTGTAGCCAAGTGCTTAACCACTGCACCACCAGAGCTTCTATTAATAGCTATGGGTCTCCTTAAATAGATTCTTAGAAGTAGTTTTATATTCTCTGAGCTCACAGTGAAATCCCTGTCTCCCTTTCTGGGCATGGCCCTATGGTCAGATGGCTGATTAGCGTGACCCGTGCAGGAAAAGCTGTCTGTCTCACATGAGGTGGGCCCCAAGTGTCATGATCCAGAGCGGTTCTGAAGGACCACCCCTCTGCCACCAAGAACAACCCAGTGCAGTCAGCCCTCAGCAACTCTAGCTATAGCCCAGGACACATTTTCTTCTAACTACTGTTGTCCTGCGTGTGGTAACAACTGCACCCACCCTCTCATCTGTGTAGATAACACAAGTGTTCACACCAGTGGTTCTAAACTAGGGGCCATTTGGTCATGTCTCGAGACAGTTTTGATTGCCACAACTGTGGTGTGCTGCTGGCGTTTAGCGAGTGGATTCCAGGAATGCTGCTATATGTCCTACAATGCTCCAGTCAGCCTCCCATGACAAATTATCCAGTGCAAAATATCAAGAGTGCCAAGGTTATGAAACCATGCTTTTCACAGTGGTGTAGCATCCTGATGTCTCATTGTTATTTTAATTCTCTGGCATATCTAGTTTACCATGTACTGTTTCTCAAAAAGAGTATTGCTAAAAAAAATCGTATTGCTAGTGATGGACCACCTTACACATTTATTAACTACCAAACCAAAACTAAACCCATGGCCATTGAGTCAATTCCAACTCATAGCAACCCTATAGGACAGAGTAGCACTGCCCCATAGGGTTTCCAAGGGGCAGCTGGTGGATTTGAACTGCTGAACTTTCGGTTAGCAACTGAGCTCTTAACCACTGAGCCACCAGGGCTCCTTTATTAACTAAGGGGACCAATACTGTAGTGTGATATTAGCTTTGGGCTAGTTGGCAATTAGGATATAGGAGTTCTAGTCTCATTATTGCCTCTAATTAGCTGTGAGACCTTTGGAAAGCCATTTAATTACTTTTTTATTCTAAATTTTATTCTGTTGTTATTGTTGAGAATATACATAGCAAAATATACACCAATTCAGCAGTTTCTACATGTACAATTTAGTGACATTGATTACATTCTTCGAGTTGTGCAATCATTCTCATCCTCCTTTTCTGAGTTGTTCCTCCCTCATTAACATCGTAAACTCACTGCTCCCTAATATTCTTACCTAATCTTTGAAGTTGCTGTTGTCAGTTTGATCCCATATAGATAGTTCTTAAAAGAGCATAAAGCCCAAGGCAGACTTTTTTTTACTAGCTAAACCTTCCATGGCTCCAGAAAGTCTGGAGTCCATGAGTATTTGAAATTCTGTTCTGCATTTCCCCCCTTTTGATCTCCTCATTCTCTACTTGAAGAAGACACCATTATTCCTATTTTACAGACCAGGAAACTGAGACTCAGGTGAAATTATCTGTCTAGAGACACAGATAAGAAGGAACAGTGCTGAGATTTGAGCCCAGATCTATAGACTTCAATACCTGTGCTCTTCATCATTATGGTTTTCTGTCCCTGCATTCATTCTTGCTGCCTTGCCTAATATTTTTTCCCCTTCTACTTCACTCTATACCTTTAGGAGTATCAGTTCTTTTTTTTTCTGATTTTAAAACCAATACATGGTAACTGTAGGAGAATTTGAAAATACAGTACGTTAGAAGGGCGAAAAATCATCAAAAAATCACCCCTTATCGATTATTCTAATAATTCCAATCCAAACTTTGCTTATTAGATAGTTACAACGTTCACCTTTGTAATTGCTTCATCAAATACAGTAAATAGTTAACGAATGCTTACACGTTTCAGGCGCTGTAACAGCGACAGGGTATTTTGAACATCATATAACTTATTGAGAAAGTTACACCTTTAAAAACTACAGTCTTTTTAGGTGCTTCAACTATATGCCATTTAAGTCTTTGGCCCTTAAAGCTCCTTGCATCATGCTATACCCATAGGCACGCAACAGATGCACTTTGATTGGTTGATACGTCTTCAGAGTTGGAAAGCAAATGCACTGTATTTATTCAGTAGCTATTTAATGAGCACCTACTATGTGCCAAGCACTGTGCTAGCTCTTGGGGATGAAGTGTGAACCAGATGAGTCTCTACCCTCTTGGAGTTTACCATCCAGTGATGGAAAACCCAAAAACCACTCTTGGAAATGTTCAGATGAGAAGAAATTCTTCTACAGTAATCTTTTCACCAGGCAAACTCAGAGTTATTAGTCATGAGAAGGTTCAAGAAAAGATCAGTTGCAAGAGAAAGAGCAAGTAAGGCTCATAAAATAAAAGGTGGAAAATGTTACTTCGGGCTGATATTAAAGGATAGCTTAGCTTGCTGCCTTGCTGTCTCATAGGGAAGTTTTATTTATGTCTCCTTTGGTCTTGTCTTTTCATCTCTGGGTTTTTGATGTACAAGCTTTACCCTGGGCCTTTGATTTACAGTGTCTGGAGAAAGAGACCAGAGATGACAGAGTCAGCCAGGTTGTACCTAAGAGCCTCATAAGTGTTCTAGATCCAGGGGTGTCTTAGAGCTACAGAAAGGATTTCAGCAGGCTGCTCAGGGAGAGCCTGCTGGGAAGGCAGCTCCCCTAAAGCCCCATAAAATAGAGATTTCCCCAATCCTTCTTTGAAATACACAATTTAGCTGTGTAGTGGCTATTGTGGCAACAATTTGTAGTCCTTTGAATAATCTTTTAGTATCTGAATTCAATCTGCTGAGAAAATGAAAAACTATGAATCCATAAATTATAGATGTATTAAATATAGGGCTTTAAAAGTATGAAAGTCTATGACCAACATTTCTTTCTTAACCTGTACTGTATATTGCAGGGTAGGGTATGTTACTTATCTGTTGGGAGTAATGAATTACCCCAAAGCTCAGAGGCTTAAAGCTACAAACATTATCTCATTGTTTCTGAGGGTCTGAAATCTGGGAGTGGCTTAGCTGGGTGGCTGTGGCTTAGGGTCTCTCACGAGATTGCAATAAAGCCATAGCTTTGACTGGGGCTGGAAGATCTGCTTTGAAGAAGAGTCACTCATGTGACTGTTGTCTGGAGTCTTCAGTTCTCCACATGGGCCTCTCCACAGGGCTTCCTGTTTGTCCCCAAAACATGGCAGCTGGCTTCACCCAGAGTAGTCATGAGAAAGAGAGAGACCAAAACAGAAGCCACAGTATCTTTTATAACCTAATCTTGGAAGACAGATGGTCACTTCTGCCATATTGGTCACACAGACCAACCCTGGTACAATTTGAAGGGGACAAGAGTGTGACTACCAGGAGGTGGGGATCTTTGAGAGCCATTTTGGAGGTTGACTACCACATGGGCTCTTGGTTGGGCGAAATTTCATCGAACTAAAAGTTTATAATGTTGGCTTAGGTTAATTGACATTTACTGCTGCTGTTCTTCATTTTCTTGAGAGATGTGTAGTGAAAACCCAGAAATGAATGTGTGTGTATGTGTGTGTGTATGTATGTATGTGTCCCTAAGTCCCAGCTATGAGGCTAATTTAGTTTCTTGTCATACAGTAGGGACAAGGAGCTGAACCTGAGAGACAGGGGGTGAATCGCCAAGAGGACTTTTAAGTTTGGATGAACAAAGCTCAGCCTGCACAAAACCAGTGATCTTGGCCTGTTGGACATTACCATGTTTCTAATTGATTAGAAAGAGTTCACTGGGAAAATTGAGAGCAAACAGATTAAGCATTTAAGTTTTTTAAGTGTTGTGAAAAAGTTACTAGTTTTCCTCTATCTAGTCTTGATTGCTGAGAGATTTGCCTTCTTTTGCCCCCTTCTGGCTACTAAGGAGCCTGGTGGCACAGTGTTTAAGCACTGGGCTGCTAACCAAAATCCATGGGCAACTGTACTCTGTCCTATAGGGTTAATATGAGTCAGAATTGACTCGACAGCAATGGGTTTGGTGTGGTTATGGCTGCTAAGGTCAGGTTCCCTCAGCTGTTCCTTCTCCTTAGAAATGGGTTCTGCAGGTCTCAGGCTGAGAGCTAGGCTACCTGGGCAGGCAGGCTCTGTCACCCCACTGGTCGAGCCCATGCTGAGGTCAAGAGGAAGCCTTGATATTTCTGCTTCTTCTATAGATCACCCTATGAGCTAATAACCTTGCTTTTTATTTTACTGAGAAATTGAAACACTAGGAAAAGAACATTTTCATCCTCCAACCACCTGCTCCAGTTCCCATTTCGTTACAGTGGCTGAACTGTCTGTGCCCTTATTTAAAGCCAATCCCTCCACTTGTAAGCAAATGCCCACCTCCTCTCTCCTAGTCGCGGATATCACACCTGCAATTGTCTCCTCTCTCATGCATTATTGATTTTTCGCTTTTGCCTGGATCATTCTTAGGAACAATCAAACATGCTGTAAGACGTGTTCTTCACTTGGTTTCTCTGGCACCACTTCCTCTTGCTTCTCCTCCTGCCTCACCAGCTGCTCCTTCCCAGCTTCCTTTGCTCGTTCCTCACAGCTCTTCTAACTGACCTTCAAACACGGGAGTGCCTCGGGGCTCAGGCCTCTTCCCTTCTCACTCTGTTCTCACTCTTAGTGATCTCATTGAACCCCAGAACGTTTATCTCATGCCCCAACCTCTTCCCTGAACTCCAGACTCGTGAAGTCATCTACTTACTCAGCACATCCAGGTGGATGTCTAGTAAATGTCTCAGACTTAACAAGTTCAGACTGAACTCTTGTTCTGCTCGAACAAAACTCCACCTCTGTCCCAGTTGTCTTCTCTTGATCCAGTTTTTCAGGCCCCAAACTTACTCTCCTCGTCCCTTCACATACTGTATTCAGTACAAGCAAGTCTTATCGGTTTTACCTCCAAAATGCGTCCCGAATCCGGCACTATCTTACCACCTCCACCACTCCACCCACGTCCAGACCACCATCTTGCACAAAGGGCTCCAGCAGCCTCCTGACTGATCTGTAGTCTCATTCTTGCCCTCATCAGTCTGTTTTCGAAAGACGGTCACAGTGACCTGGAATACGCTTCCCTGGGAACAAGGTTTGTTCTTTGCTTCCTTCAGAGTGCTGCTGTAATGTAAGTTCTTGTGAGAGCTCTTCTCAGCCTACCATATCCAACATGGCCTCCCATTCCCATCATTCTCTATCTCCTTCCTCTACCTTGTCTATCATCATGGCAATTATTAGTGTCCAAAGTTAAATTCTCTATTTACTTGCTGTCTGTTTTAACACCGGGAATATACACTCCATGAGAGCAAGCTCTTTGTCTCTCTTGTTCACTGCTGTGTATCCCCAGCACCTAGAATAATGCCAGGCACAGAGTAGCTGCTCAAGAAATTTGTACTGAATGATGAATGAATCAAGATTCTCTTCCATTATAATCGAAAAGCTATATTTTTAAACAATATAACACAGTTCTGTGATGAATTATCAGCCTATCTACCTACTTTCTGCCTTGCTCTAAAGCGTTATTTCCTAAATGACGGAACAGAAACATAGGCTCTGCAAGATGTGAAGGAGCAAAAGCCTATAGCTATCTGCTTTTACTCTTTAGTCAAGAACTAGAGATGCTGTTTTTTATGGTGTCTGACAAACATTGTTTGAGTAGAGGAGAATTTTGACATGAATTTTACCCATGACCGTGTTTTAAATGAAATGAGACATTTCCTTCTTAGAAAAGGCGTGAGATTTGGGAATTGAGCAAGGTGAAAACAAGGCAGTAACAGGGAGAGAAAAGTTACCAATCATTGGATAAATAATATTAAAAGGAATTAGAATTAAATATTTTAAAATAGAAATGTAAGAAATATATTTAGTTAAAATTGTATGCATTGGTATATAAATTGGCCATATACAGCCTAAAGAATTTTCTTCCCAATTTGGAATTAATTTAAATATGCTGTGTATGGGCATTTTATAGTTGAGTTGTGTTCCCCCAAAAAACAACAATCATGGCAATTGTTTAGAACTCAGAGTGCACTTTTCCCAGTAAAAACAATCTTGTATATAATGTTTATATTTCCAAGCAAACCTACATTCCACAGTTAGTTATTGGTCAACTGGAGTCAGCCAGTCATGGAGGAGGGTTTGCCACACCCTGGCTTTTTCCTCTCTTGACTGCTTCATCTGTTGTTAGGGCAACAACCTAGCTCTAGCCTATTTCCTAGGAAACCCATCCTGTGGAATTGATGAATTCAGAATTGATGAATCGCTCAACCTGTGCACATGGTACGCGGCAACTGAATCCTTAGGCAACTTCTAGAAAATTGTAGAAAAATATGTCTGTATTATCGTGATACATTGATTTAGCCCTTTTCTCTCTCTCTCTTTTTTTGGCACTTACGTGATTCCGATTAAAGCAAATAATATTATTTTTCCATTTGTTAATTTTTTAAATCTTTAACATTTTTATTTAAAGGTTTTTTACATTTTAAATGTTAAGAAATTTTAACGTCATAGGAATAACCTTCCAGAATTTAATAGAGTTATTATTATTTTACATAAAATTAGGCCTGTTTATTTTAGGTGAGTGGCTTTTCAAGATTTAAAGATAAAACAAGGTATGTTTTTATTTTCAGGCTGCTTGAAAATAAAACCTAAATCTTTATTTTTGTTCCACAAAAAGCTTATTTTAATAAACAAAAAAACCCACTGCCGTCGAGTCAATTCTGACTCATAGCGACCCTATAGGACAGAGTAGAACTGCCCCATAGAGTTTCCAAGGAGCACCTGGTGGATTCAAAGTGCTGACTTTTTGGTTAGCAGCCATAGCTCTTAACCACTATGCCACCAGGGTTTCCATATTTTAATAAAACACCATTAAAACATTGTATACCGTAAATGTTTATCAAAATGAGGTGCTTTTGTTAAGCATTTCTTTGTATGTGTTTCTCCATAAGACATTACTGACTGAGAATTAAAATAATTACTGTCTTTAGCAAGTTTTTAACCTAAGGAATGCCTTTCCAGACACGTATTTGCCATTTTGTTCACAGCGATCACTAAACAGTTATTTGGGCAATATCTAAAGGAAATACTGATATGCGCACACACGTAAATTATGACATTGAAAGAAAACCTAAGTACAGTTCATTATTTGTGTTTCATCTAAGATTACAGGTAAGAATAGCCAGTGCAGGAATACTTTGAATCACTGGCTACTAGGGATAGACGGGCTGGGGTAGACTAGAGACTTGGGGGTTAAGCCAGAAGCTATATAAGTACCAACTATTGCCTCTTAAGTTTTAGACATTTGAAAATGTGGATGGTGTTCTCTGTGCTGGGTATCAGGACCACAGATAGACTTTAGATCATCCAATTTCCACTTGGAGGTAGATAACCATGAGATTCTGGGGCAGTTTATGTCTGCATTGTCCAATGTGGTAGCCACTAGCCACATATAACTATTTAAATTTAAATGAATTAACATTAAATAAAGTTAAAAATTCAGTTCCTCAGTCACACTAGCCGCATCTTAAGTTCACAGCCACATGGACAGCACAGATATAGGATATTTCCATTACTGTACGAAGTTCTGTTGGACAGTGCTGGTTTACAGGAAGGAAACAAAAATCAACTTTCCTGCTAATGGTCGAGTGGCCTCTGCAAGACTCCTGTATAAGCAGTCCATAATATTTACTCAGGAGTCCCTGGAAGGTACAAACAACGGTTAAGCACTCAGCTACCAGTGTTTGGTGGTTCTAATCATCCAGAGGCACTTGGAAGAAAGGCCTGGTCGTCTATTACGAAAAGATCACAGCCATTGAAAACCATATGGATCCGTTCTCTGAAACTTATGAAGTCACCATGAGCCAGAATCAACTTAGTGGCAACTGGTTTGGTTTTTTAAAAATCTTTAATCAGTGAAATTTATAAACAGAACTTTGAACTGTCAATTGCAAGCTTTTCTAGGCAACATATATTTTTGTTTTAGTAATTAAACTCTTTAATTATTCTTCTAGGAATAGGATGTGTTTTATCACACTGTTTTTAGCTTAGCAGTGTCCACAAAACTCCTGGGCAGGTAGTCACATCAGTGCAGTGGTTTTCCTCCAAAGTAGCCTTTCAGGGACCCAGGTTCCTTCCATCTTGTGGCTCCCCAGCCAGGCAAAGAGGGAAGAGCATGGAGGGGTGAGTGGGAGGTTTGTATGGGCCAAGCCTGGAAGAGGCACACACTTCTGCTCACGTTCATGTGAGGACTTAGTCTTGTGGCCACACTTAGCAGCAAGTGAGGCTGGACAATGCAGCCTGGCTGGGTGCTCCAGGGTGGGGAAACAGATCTGGGGGACAGGTAGTGGAATGTCAGGGGAAAAAAGGGAAAGTATTTCAGACCTACTAGTTGCAGTAGAATGGAGCAGGAAGTAAACGTGCCCTCTCCTCCATGTCGGCCTTAACTGAAGAGTTTCAAGAACCATAGGCAGTCCTGGATAGCACAGGCTCCCACCCACAGCAGCAGGGCTACCCTTGAAAAGTCAGAACATCGAGGAGCAGACCAGAAAACGTGCTTCCTGGCAGCCGCTGGCCCCCAACCTTGACTTTGGGAAATGAAAACTGCATTTTTAAGGGAAAAGAAATTTTGTTATGGGAAAAAAAATTATCCATGAAACGTTTGTATGGCAAAGTCTTCCATTTTCTGAATGTGAATTGAAGTTTGTGTCCTCCCAATTTTATTTGAAATTTGGATGGAGTCCCTGGGAGGTGCAAATGTGTAAAGCACTCAGCTGCTAATGAAAAAGCGGAGGTTCAAGTCCACCTAGAGCCACATCGAAAGAAAGGCCTAGTAATCTGCTTTCAAAAATCAGCCATCAAAAACCCTGTGGAGCACAGTTCTACTGTGACACACACAGGGTTACCATGAGTTGGAATCGACTTAATGGGAACTGGTTTAAAGTTTAAATTTCTTTTTCCAAATCTTAACATTTAGACTGCATTTTTCAAATCTCAAGCCTTGGATCCATTCCTGTGGTCCATATGTATACCTTGACCAGAATAGTCATCAGAGGCCTGAGCTTCCCTTTCAAAACCACAGAATCGCTTAGCTCAGCCATGTCCTTTCCAAAGTACTTTGTAGCATCTCTCCTTCAGGTATACCCAAAAAAAGGGGGTGTACTCCTTTAAAACAAATCAGCAGTTTGAACCAGAAAAGGTAAATATTCATAATAGTATCAGTTTTTCTTGGCTCCTGTTAATAGGACTGTATGGAACATTCCTGATTAACAAGTGGCAGGTACCCTGTCTTGCACAAAAAAGCTGAGTGAGCATGTGATCATGGCAATCTGCTTGCGATCGCAGAGTGAACGACTGCAGTAAGGGACCACTCTCCCTACCCCTGTCTGCTGTGCGTGGGATCCAGCATGACAATATTCAGAAAGAACAGAATAAGGCCAGTCAAGACAGGCAGTAGCAGCTATCATGGAACGCCCACTGTGTGCCTGCTGGTCCCTCGGCAACGTTTCCAAGGGCTCGTTACTGGATTTCTCATTATAATCTTGGCCGAGTTGGCATGCTTAGCAGCCTGAAGTGAAATGGAGAAAACATGGGTCTGACTAGAGAGCATTTTCCCTTCCTCTCTGTCTCCTTGAGGAAAGCAGAGCGATTGCTGTGGAAGTTATTTCTGATACTAATAGGGTCATGTGGCATGGCTCTGCTGACAAGCGGAAGACAGCCACAGTTAAAATGGTGAGATTACAATTACTGCATACAGCAGTCCTCATTTTCCAGAGCAGTTTTCATTACCTGCTGCAAGAGACCTTAAACAAACATCAATATTTCATGTACAATATGTTTTCATTCTGAGAACAGGCTATTATGCAACTGATTGCTTAGGGAGCGTGGTTTCCATTTTCTGGACCTCTAGTGGTTATAATGTGAGCTCTGGAAGGAAGCAGCTGCCTGTGGAGCATGGGTACACCACACTATTTCCCTTCCCCTTTTTTATACTGACATAGCTATTTATAGGATAGAGCCCTGGTGGCACAGTGATTAAGAGCTACAGCTGCTAACAAAAAGGTTAGCAGTTCAAATCCACCAGTTGCTCCTTGGAAACCCTGTGGGGCAGTTCTACTCTATGAGTCAGAATTGACTCAACGGCAATGGTTTTTTTCTTTTTTTTTTTAAATTTATATGATATGTTTTTCTTTAACGTGAGGTTTCTTAGGAATACAACTATGGTTTTATAGCCGAAATGACTGCAGTGTATTTGGATGTTGTTATTGCTAGGTGCTGTTGAGTCTGTTCCAACTCATAGCGACCCCATGTACAACAGAATAAAACACTGCACAGTCCTGCACCATCCTCATAATCATTGCTATGCCTGAGGCCATCCTGGAGCCACTGTGTCAGTCCATCTTGTCGAGGATCTTCCTCTCTTTTGCTGACTCTCTACTTTACCAAGCATGATGTCCTTCTCCAGGGACTGGTCCATCCTGATAACATGTCCAAAATACATGGCACAAAATCTCGCCGTCTTTGCTTCTAAGGAGCATTCTGGCTGCACTTCTTCCAAGGCAGATTTGTTCGTTCTTCTGGCAGTCCATGTATATCCAATATTCTTCGCCAACACTAATTCAAAGGTGTCAATTCTTCTTCGATCTTCCTTATTCATTGTCTACCTTTCACATGCATATGAAGTGATTGAAAATACCATGACTTGGGTCAGGCACAACTTAGTCCTCAAGGTGTCATCTTTGCTTTTGAACACTTTAAAGAGGTCTTTTGCAGCAGATTTCCCCAATGCAGGACATCGTTTGATCTCTTGACTGCTGCTTTCATGGGTGTTGATTGTGGATCCAAGTAAAATGAAATCCTTGACAACTTCAGTCTTTTCTCCGTTTCTCATCATGTTGCTTTTCAGTCCAGTTTGTGAGGATTTTTATTTTCTTTATGTTTAGGTGTAACCCATACTGAAGGCTGGAGTCTTCAAGTCCTCTTTGCTTTTAGCAAGGAAGATTGTGTCATGTGCATATCTCAGGTTGTTAATGAATCTTCCTCTAATCCTGATGCTATATTCATATACTCCAGCTTCTCAGATTATTTGTTTAGCATACAGATTGAATAAGTATGGTGAAAAGATACAGCCTTGATGCACACTTTTCTTGATTTTAAACCACACAGCATCCCCTTGTTCTGCTTGAATGGCTGCCTCTTCGTCTATGTACAGGTTCCTCATGAGCACAATTAAGTGTTCTGGAATTCCTATCCTTCACAATGTTATGCATAATTTTTTGTGATTCACACAAATGCCTTTGCACAGTCAATAAAACACAGATGAACATCGTTCTGGTATTCTCTGCTTTCAGCTAAGATCCGTCTGACTGATACCCCTCATTCTTCTGAATCCAGCTTGAGTTTCTGGCAGTTCCCTGTCGATGTACAGCTGCAACTATTTTTGAATTATCTTCAGCAAAATTTTACTTGCATGTGATATTAATGATATTGTTCAATAATTTCTGCATTCTCCTGGATCACCTTTCTTTGCAATCGGCACAAATATGGATCTGTTCTAGTCAGTTGGCCAGGTAGCTGTATTCCAGATTTCTTGGCATAGACAGATGAACACCTTCAGCATTGCATCCGTTTGTTGAAACATCTCAATTTGTATTCCGTCAATTCCTGGAGCCTTGTTTTTCACCAATGCCTTCAGTGCAGCTTGGACTGCTTCCTTCAGTACCATCAGTTCTTGATCATATGCTACCTCCTGAAATGGCTGAATGTCGACCAATTCTTTTTGGTACAGTGACTCCGTATTTCCTCCATCTTTTGATGCTTCTTGTGTTTTTCAGTATTTTTCCCGTAGAATCCTTTAATATTATAACTGAAGTCTTAAATTTTTTCTTCACTTCTTTCAGCTTGAGCAGTGCCAACCCGGTTCTTCCCTTTTGGTTTTCTAACTCCAGGTCTTGGCACATTTCATTATACTACTTTACTTTGTCTTCTTGAGCCGCCCTTTGAAATCACCTGTCAGCTCTTTTCCTTCATCATTTCTTCCATTTGGTTTAGCTGTTCTAAGCTCAAGAGGAAGTTGCAGAGTCTCTTCTGACATGCATTTTGGTCTCTCCTTTCTTTCCTGTCTTTTTAATGACCTCTTGCTTTATTCATGTATGATGTCTTTGATTTTTCCCCACAACTCATCTGATCTTCGGTCATTAGTGTTCAATGCATCATATATGTTCTTGAGATGGTCTCAATTCAGTTGAGATGTATGCAAGGTCATTTTTTGGCACTTGTGGACTTGTTTTAATTTTCTACAGCTTCAACGTGAACTTGCATATGAACAATTGATGGTCTGTTCTCCAGTCAACCCCTGGCTGTGTTCTGACTGAAGATATTGAGCTTCTTCATCATCACTTTCCACAGCTGTAGTCGATTTGATTCCTGTGTATTCCATCCAGCGAGGTCCACATGTATAGTTGCTGCTATGTTGTTGAAAAAATGAATAAGTCTTTTGTCTTGCAAAATTCTATCATGCGATCTCTGGCATCGTTTCTGTCATGAAGGCCATACTTTCCAACTATCCCAATCCTTCTTGTTTGTTTCCAACTTTCACATTCCCATCACCAATAATTGTCATACCATAGTCATCTCTGCATTCCTTTATTCCTCTAAGTGTTTGAAATGTAAATGAGTGCTCAAAAAATTAGTTGCATTACAATGACTAATGGAAAGATGTTATAAGTATCACTCGTATTAATGTATGAATATTGGATTCAGCACATTTAATACTGATTAACTGTATACTATGTATTGTACATAATCAAGTCATCTCCCACATTCAGACTTCATTGCTCTGTCATATGCTCTGGGGCACCCTGTATATCACTTATTAGGATTTATCTGTGTTATTACTTATTCCGTGTTTTACCTCCTCTTCCAGATCTTGAGCTCCAGAGGGACAGGGATTATATCTGTGCTGTTAAACACAAATCTCCAGGCCCTAGAACGGTGCATGGTACATAATGTTTTTAGTTGCCATCGAGCTCGCTCAACTCATGATGATCTTATGTATAATAGAATGAAATATTGCCCAGTCCTGTGCCATCCTCAGAATTGTTGGTACACTTGGGTCTGTTGTTGCAGCTACCATGTCAGTCCATCTTATGGATGGTTTCCCTCATCTTCGCTGACCCTCCACTTTACCAAGTATGATGTCCTTTTCTAGGGTTTTGTCCTTCTGATGACATGTCCAAAATAAGCAAGACAAAGTCTCACCATCCTCGCTTCTAAATGGTACATAATAAAAAAAAAAGAAAATTTAGGTCCTCCTAAATATTCGTTGAATGAGTACACACATTAGTCACGTTATACCATGACATGTCATAACCACAGGAGGTCAGCATAGTAGGGATTCCGAGTGCTATAGAAGGACCTAGGAGGTTCCTTTCCATGCCTCTCAAATCATTCCTTGCTACTTGAAGGGATCGTATCTTTATGACACCACAATCCCATCATCAGTAGAGTTACCCTCTCTGCTTGTACCAAGAACAAACCCCCTTTTCCTTCACTGTCCATACGGAGTATAATAATAGTTTAGGAATTATTATTTTTCTGAAATTATTCTGTTTCTTTTTTCTAATTGTATTTATTTATGGCTTCATCATCTGAGAATAGAAAGTCATGGTGCCAAGTAAAATATAGTTGGTTGTAATTTGGACCACCTAAAAAAAAAAAAAAAAATTTTGAAAATGTGTAATAGGCATTATCAGGCCTGATAATTGAAAATTGGCATCATTTTATATTCTTTCACTATTGGGAGAGTCTAACCAGATTTCATTATTAATTAATGACTTCAGGGAGGTCTTCTTAAAAGTCAAGAGTGACGTTTAATAACCTGAAAAAAATATTACTTTTTGGAAGCAGGAAGTAGCAACACAGCCTCGAAACCTTAATTCATTTAAGTCCTACCATTGTTCAATAATCTTGTCATCTGCCATTTCTCTGAGATTTAATATTCTGAAAAACATGTTCTAGAAAGGAAATTAAACTTGGGGTTTGAGATAACAGGGCTCTTATAAAGCATATATGCTGAAGGTATTAGAAAAAGACATTGATCAGAGAAAAGCAAAGAACAATTAGTTTGGAAGGATTGCCTGAGTAAGGCTGTCTAAAGACTGAAAACCTGAAAAAATTGGGCAGATGGTCTTCATAAATTTGGGAAGGATTAACTCAAAAGCCATGTTATAACGGGCTTTACTGATACATCTGTTGCAAACTAATTGCCTCTTTGCTGCCTGATAACCTAAGTTTAAATTTGGAGATTTTGCAATAGAAGCATTTAAAAGCTCAACACACATATTTTCCTTTGATTTACCAGTGAGTGGATAATTTGATTTATTTTCAAGTTAATTGTAATTACAAGTTGTTCCTTGCTAGACAGCTTGTCCTTTATAATATAATTTTACAATCTCCTTTCTTCCATTCTTCTTGGTTAACAACTTCTTCTTTAGGAAAATAAATAAATAAGCATAGACAATATCTGCAAAGATAATATTTTTAAGGTAGATAAAATAGAATGGTTTGGAGGCTCTTAATCTCAGATCATATACAATCAGATGCTGTATTTGGCACAGGCCTGGTGTGGGACGCCATCGTAAGAGCTCGGAGAAGGCAAATACAGACTTGGGCTCTTAATTCTCGGATATTTATAAGCTATTACACCTATTTGCAGTATCTCTGAAAAGTTAACATACGCATACCCCACAACACAGGTTCCAGCCCTAGGTACACACCTAGTACATATTTATGCGTATAGAAAGCCATGCACTGAAATAGTTGTGTTGTTGTTAGGTGCCATCGAATCGGCTCCAACTCATAGTGACCCTGTGTACACAGAACAAAACACTACCCAGTCCCATGCCAGCCTCACGATTATTGTTACATTTGATCCCATTGTCGCAGCCACTGTGTCAATCTATCTTTTTTCAGGGTCTTCCTCTTTTTTGCTGATCCTCTACTTTACCAAGCATGATGTCCGTCTCCAGGGACTGGTCCCTCCTGATAACATGTCTAAAGTACATGAGACGAACTCTCGCCATCCTCGCACTTATAATTAGAGCCAAAAACTATAAACTAGAAAGCAGATGTCACTTTGATAACTAAGGTGTGCTTGAGCCAAGCCATGATCTTTTCAGTTGCCTTATGTATATGTGAAAGCTGGTCAGTGAAGAAAAAAGAGAGAAGCAGCATTGTGCATTTGAGTCGCGGTATTGGTGAAGAATATTTAGCATACCAGGGACTACCAGAGGAGTGAACGAACCTGTCTTAGAAGAAATAAAATTGGAACGCTTTCTTAGAGGCGAGGATAATGAAACTTCGTCTTGCTTACCTTGGACATATTATCAGGAAAGACCAATCCTTAAACAGGACATCATGTTTGGTAAAGTAAAGATTAGGGAAAATGAGGGAAACCATCAATGAGATGGACTGAAACAAAAGCCACAACGATGGGTTCAAACATATGAAAGATCATGAAGATGGTGCAGGACTGAGCAACATGTCATTCTGTTATACACAAGGTCACTCGAAGTTGGAGCCAGCTCAATGGCAACTAACAACGACAAAACTAGAAATTACCCAAACATCCATCAACAGAAAAATGGATAAATAGATGGTGGTATGGTCACCAAATGGAGCACTGTACATAGCTGAGAACTAACAAACTGGTGTTCTACACAACGAGGAGGACGCCTCTCACGAGCACTGTACATAGCTGAGAACTAACGAACTGGTGTTCTACACAACGAGGAGGACGCCTCTCACGAGCACTGTACATAGCTGAGAACTAACGAACTGGTGTTCTACACAACAAGGAGGACGCCTCTCACAAACGTAAGGTGGAGTAAAAAGAAGCCAGATAACAAGAGTTCATACTGTAGGATTGGCAAAATGGCAGTGACTTTGGGGAGGGTTGTAACTGGGAGGGGCACAGGAAGGGCATCTGGTGCTGTTCTGTTTCTTGAGTGATGGACATACTGGGTGTGTTTAGTTTGTGAAAGTTAATTGAGCTTCTGATTTAGGTATTGTCATATAGGTATGTTATAGTTTAATAAAAAGTTAAAAACATATCAGTTTGAAAACATGGCATTGCGATTATTTAAGGAAGGGTTGGTCACTCTTCTTTGTGTTTGTTTAGTCCCCACGTGCTTCATGCTGACTCATAAAAAAAGGCCAACCACAGCAGTACAGAGAACTAACAGTTTACACCGACTCTTTGGCAAAAGGTTCAAGGTCACGCAAATACCACATTGTCTTTACATAGAAGAAACTACCAAGACACATCAACCTAGCTATGATCTTTTGGTGAAGATCCATGGGAGCTTATCCAAATCCGCACAGTCCTTTAGGGACCAGCTCAAGTTTCCTGGTTAGTAAAGTCTTCATGACACCTCTGACTTCCGTTCTCTATAAGCTCTGATTATAGCCAAAAGAATGGTTAATAGTCAATAATGCTGTAGATATTTTTTTCTTTTGATTATTTCTTGATTGTGAGTTGGTCGAGGCCAGTGACTCCACCTTTCATTTCCCCATCCAGAGGACATTTGATAAATATTAGATGAATGACTAAACTGTTGCTGTTTAAGAAATAGGAAGATGAACAGAGGTCCTGCCTGAGGTAGAAGCAAGCATTTGTTTTTAGGTGGTAATGTTTGTGTTGCTTCCCTTGAATTATCTCAGTTTGATTTCTCTAGTCCCTTTGATCTTAACTTACTTGGTACTTGAAACCAACATGATACTCTCTGGGTTTTTTTTTTTTTTTTCTCTCTGTTTCTTAAAAATGTTTTTGTTTATGTGCTTATTGTAGAAGATGAGGGAAAAACACAAAAAAGATAAACAACTATAATCCTTCCACTCAGAGATAAGCTCTCTTGCTATTTAATGATATTTTCTTCGTTTCCTTTTCCTATATTATCCTATATTATATTGCTCTCATGCTCGCTGTTCTCTCCTCGTATTTCTTAGGAATGCTGGAAGTGATTGGATGAGAGAAACTCCTCCACAGTTTTTAGGGATTCTTGGATAGAATGGAAACTCCGCATCTGTGGCTGATTCAGTTTTCATTACTCCATATGTGAAGCTGTAAATTTGATGGACTTTCATGTCTTGCTGTAAAATAGTGTAACACAATATATAACTTGAGCTCCTCTCATCTGCAGCTTACTTTTTTGAGACTAGCTTGGCTGGTGCATACATTATATTCCAAAGTCACTGGAAAAGACTTAGAGTTCTTCAAGAATAGAACCTTTCTGTTTACTACTACTATCATTCTCAGTCTCATCCTCAATGTGGGGTCCAAAATCTTTTAGACTTTAAAGTCCCATTAATCCTGTTCTCAGCCTTAGAGTCCTAACAGATCCGCCTCTCCCAGGGGATCTCTGGGCCGTCGTCCAGGGCCGTGCTGTTCTTCACATTTCTGGAACCACATGGCGATCGCCTTCCCCACACGTGTGCGGCGTGGCTGGTGTGCCCTCCTCGTCATGACCTGGAGCTTCCCTCTGCCCTGGTCTTGTGTGCACACACCATACAGTCTTTGTACTCTTGCTTTTCCCCCTAAAATAGACTATGCTTCTTTCCCTCCTTCTTGACTTTCTTCAGATTTTTTTCCTCTAGACTTCTCTGGGCTTTGTCCCCAGTTTCTCTTTAGACCCCTGAAGTATTTAAATGAAGGAGATTTTTCATTGGTAAGAAGCAGTATCACCCCATAACGCTGCCAGATTGTGTTTCTCCTGACCTTTAAAGTACCTTAATGGATACATTGTTTTGTTTGTTCAGCTCAGCACTCAGCTCTGGTTGGGGGCGATGTGACATTTGCATTATCTCTAAGCCTCTGCTTAACTGTATTATAAATTATTGCCTGTACTGAACAAGGTCCATGTAAGGAGTATGCTCTGTAAGTGCGTGGGGGAGAGAGAGAAAGAAATGGCATCTAGATAAGAGACAAGGGGTAGTGTTGGGATTTCATCCTTATCATTTCCATTTTGCCTAAAGTTTAGCCTTTGGTCAGTTAATCTTTCCTGGTACCCCATACATGTAAATTGCTCCTGCTGACCTTGGCATTGAGCAGGTAAAACCTTAACCTGATGTTTTCATTTGATTCTCTGGTCCCTAAGAGTTTCACTTCAACTTTGTGATCCTTGGAATCTAGATATCTGCTTAAAGGATATTTATGTCCTGCTGGTTATCAGCAGCCCCTGTGTGATGCAGATTATTAAGGCTCCTTGGAAGAAAGACCTGGCAATCTGCTTCCAGAAAATCAGCCATTGAAAACTCTATGAAGCACAATTCTACTCCCCCACACATGGAATCACCATGAGTTGGAATCAGCTGGTAACTGGGCTTAGTGGGAAGACGCTGCTCAATTTTTTGGAAAAGCAGATTGGGAGCCCTTGTGCAGGGTTTTATCTTAGAAATTTAATAGGGAGATACTCAGATTTGTCATGCATAAACTCATTTAGGTTATTGCAAGGTAGTCATGGCAAGGCACGCTAGGAAGGCCTCACAACATTTGTTTAGAACTGGAGAACCAGAATTAACAGTTACAATTGCAATGTTAGTTCAAGGATTAGAGTCCACATCTTCAGACTTCAGGCTTTTATCCTTAACATTAGGTCTTGGGAGGAAGACTGAACCACGGCTTGAACTCAGCGGAGGCCCCTCATAGATAGGGTCCAAGGTTGGCAGCAGGCAGAATCTCAATTCCATCTCTGCCTTCTCTCAGTGAGTGAGCAGAAATTTAGGCTTTATATGTGTGTTTGTTACCTTGGCTCCACATGACAAGGGCCAGTGGGATGTCAAAGACTAGTATGTTACATCTTTTCACCAGGGTTAGAAAGTAGCCAAATGACATATCTTCTCTTCAAGGTTAGAGATAAGGGAACTTGTTTAGATTGGTGTTGTATTTTCTTGTGTCATAGCATGCTGGGTTAAAGTGAACTTAAAGATTGTTTACGTTCTTCACATACTTAACATGATTCTATGTTTCTAAGTTCAAAAATTTTTAAAAATAACGTTCTTAAGACTTACAGGTTTCTAATGACTTCTAGTTAATGTCAGAGAGCCTCACAAAGGTAGACATATTTCGAAGTCCATAATATGAGAACTTATACACATGTATTTTGAAAGTATAATAGTGACTTACACTTTATAGAAGCGCACAGAGCAGGAACCACCATTCATATCCAGGCCTTCTCTTAGAAGCCTCAGGGACCTCAGGGAGCACAGGGCTTAAAGCTGCCCACCAGGAGGAAGGTTCATGGTAGAGGCTTCCTTCCTCTGGGTGAGTGGTTCCCCTGTCCTGTGGGTCCTTTCTTCCAATATAACTTTTCAAAGTCTTGGTGTTTCTTTTTTTTTTTTTTTAATGGAGAAATTAGCAGTATGCAACTTTTAAGCTGAGGAAGAACTAGGAAAGGGGCAATTGGTATAATAACAGAAAAGAAGTATTACAAATTCATCTTGCTTGGTTTCTGTCTTGGGTTAAGTTATGTCCCCCCAAAAATGTGTGTATCAATTTGGCTGGGCCATGATTCCCAGTATTGTGTGGTCATCCTCCATTTTGTGATTGTAATTTTATGTTAAAGAGGATTAGGGTGGGATTGTAACACCCTTACCCAGGTCACATTCCTGATCCAATGTCTAGGGAGTTTCCCTGGGGTGTGGCCTGCACCACCTTTTATCTCTCAAGAGATAAAAAGGACAGAGAAGCAAGCAGAGAGTGGGGACCTCATACCAGTAAGAAAGCAGTGCTGGGAGCAGAATGAGTCCTTTGGATCCGGGTTCTTGTGCAGAGAAGCTCCTAGTCCAGGGGAAGATTGATGAGAAAGACCTTCCTCCAGAGCCGACCCCAGGAGCTGACACCCTGAATTTGGACTTCTAGCCAACTAGACTGTGAGAAAATAAATTTCTCTTTGTTAAAGCCATCCACTTGTGGTATTTCTGTTACAGCAGCACTAGAAGACAAAGACAGTTTCATTCTAATTTGACTAATTGGGTAAAGTAGCTTTCTTTTTTTAAAATCAAAAGTAGTCTGTGGTCATCATGAAAAAAGCTACAGAGCATAGATGGATGAGAAGAGTAGCGATAACGGAAACAAACTTTTACCAAGCACTTAGTACAACTTTGCCTGCGTCACTACATCCCATCCTCCTCCAGTCCTGGGAGTGAAATATTATTGTGCAGAGGTCCATGTTAAAGAGACCCATCATTGACTGTTTTAAACCCAGCCATTCCCCAACTTATTTGAAAACTGAGTCCTCCTTTTTGTGAAACACCTGCTACCATCTCTTGGGACTCCGTTGGTATCCTGCAGACACAGTCTGGGGAATGGTTGCTGCCCAGTGACTTGAGCAGTCACACCCCAGGTGGGGGCTGAGCTGGAACCAGACCCAATTGCCTCCCTCTCTCCACCACCGGCTTGCCAGATCCTTCTCGCATTAATTCATTCTTTCTCATTCTCTAAATATTGTTTACCCCAGCATGGTGCCAGTTTCCCACTGTAGATAGTACAGGGCCCCTGCCTCTAGGAAGTCACAGTCAGATTAGAAAACAGACACACAATCTAAACGGGGTATGTTGTTGTTAGGTGCCGTTGAGCTGGTTTCGACTCATAGCGACCCTATATACAACAGAACGAAACACTGCCCCATCCTGCGCCATGCCCACAATGATTGTTATGCTTGAGCCCATTGTTGTAGCCACTGTGACAATCCATTTCATTGATGGTCTTCCTCTTTTTTGCTGACCCTCTGCTTTACAAAGCATGATGTCCTTCTCCTGGGACTGATCCCTCCTGATAACGTCCAAAGTATATGAAACATAGTCTCACCATCCTTGCTTCTAAGGTGCAGTCTGGTTGTGCTTGTTTAAAGACAGATTTGTTTGATATAAGGATATAAGACTGTGTATCAATATAGGGATATAAGGATAGATATCGATATAAGAATATTGTAGGCTATAAGAGATGCTGAATGCCACATACTGAGTGCTTTGGGACCTCAGGTAGGGGCCTGCCAACTCTCCCTGGGTGAATTGGGGAAGGCTTTTTTTTTTCATGGCGAGGGGCACAGGCACGTAGTCTAAGTAACAGTGGGGTTGGCTAGGTAGAAAAACAGGGAAGAGGAGAATGGAGAATGTGTTTGGCAGCATGTGAGTGGCAGGGCTTTTCACAAGGTGGCTGGTGGAGGACCACAGATGGCATCAAAGTCAGCTCTGAGTCATTCTTTGAAATTACGGAAATTCAAGGAGAAGGAATTGGAAACCCTCCAGTAAGTTATTCGACCTTCTGGTCTCTTGATAACCATTTGATATCTAGCTAATAAATGAAAGTCCTCTGCAAAAATGTATAATACAGGAAAAGTTGCAAAATAATTTTTTAAATGAATGAAATAGCTCCTGTACCTTAGCCTGTAAACCATATGGTTCACTTTTACTCTCTTTTTATTAGCAAATTGTCCCACTGCCTGGCCTTGACAAAGGCCCAGGTGCTGTGGGTTCTTCATTCCACCCCCATCTACTGAAAAGACTGATTAAAGGTTAAATAAAACTTCAAAAGCAGGCCCAGGATATGCGCAACTTCTGCATGTGATAATGAGACAGAAACTGTATTTTCTAACTTTTTTTTCTTGTTTCCTTGACAACTGGTTGGACTTTTTTTTATTAACCTTTTGATTTTTCTCAACCACATGAGCTGCGTCCTTTGATTTAGCTCAGATGTTTCTGTACAAATTTGTATCTTATATATTATATGCAGAGAGTTTCCAGTGCATCTGTAATATATAGATTTTTTATTTTTTAGAACCTTTCTAAGGTTGAACAAAGGTAGGTAACTTCGCATAACTGTTAACCTGCCTGATTAACAGAGACAAGTCAATAGTGATTTTCTATGTCTGATGTCAAATACTATAAAAAGGATTCTGATTCACTAAATGTTTTAATACTTGGCTTTTTAATGTCCTTGACAAGGACTGTGTGAACATTGTCTTCATAAAACGTAATGCACATTGTTCCCTCTGTTCTTCCCTAATCACTCTGCTCTAGACACAGTGGCCTCCTGTCTGGTCCTCATCTTTGCTAAACCTATTTCTATCTCAGCACCTTTGCATTTACCATTTACTCTGTCTGGAAACCACCTACCCAGATATTCACATGGTTCCTTCATGCGTTGCATTTAGATTCCGGTCAAGGAGGACTCTCCAGACTGTCCTGTCTAAAACGGCATCTTCAGCCATTACCCATTACTTTCTGATCCCTTTATTTCTCTTCATATCACTTCTCACTGCCTAACAACATATTTATATTTTTCTGTTTGTTTATTGTCTGCATTAACTGGAATATCAGGTCTCAGGATGATGGGGAACATGGCAACCTGTTGCCATCGAGTTGATTCCAACTCATAGCGACCATATAGGACAGTGTAGAACTACCCCATAGGGTTTCCAAGGAGCAGCTGGTGGATTCAAACTGCTGACCTTTGTTTAGCAGTCATAGCTCTTAACCATTGTGCCACCAAAGACCCAGGGAACATGGTAAAACCAGTCAATTCCATGAGCATGGGACAGCTGGCGTACTTCATTTGCTGTGAAGTGAGTCCCTTGATCTGCAGTAATGCTGTGTGGGATACCATAATGGTGGACAAGAAATTCTCTGAGTCCATGGATGGTAGTTTTGGCAGAGGCACTGCTTGCAAGGGAAGCCAGTCCATATCTAGAGTGTCTGTCCCAGTAAGAATGAAACGATACCTTTTCCATGATGGAAATGGTCCAGTGTAGTCAACCGGCCACCAGGTTTCTAGCTGATTGCCTCAAGGAATGGTGCCATATAGGGACTCAGTGTTGGACTCTGCTGCTGGCATATTGGGCACTCAGCAATGGCTGTAATCAAGTCAGCCTTGGTGAGTAGAAGTCCATGTTGCTGAGCCCATGCATAACCTCCATTCCTGTCACCATGGCCACTTTGTTCATGAGCCTATTGGGCTATGATGGGAGTGACTGGGGAAAGAGAATGGTTGGTTTCCACAGAACATGTCATCCTATCCACTGATTTTTAAATACTCCTCTGCCAAGGTCACCCTTTGGTGAGCATTCACATGAGACATAAATATCTTCAATTCTTTGGCCCTTTCAGAGAGATCTATCCACATATACCTTCCACATACCTCTTTGTCACTAATTTTCCAATCACGTTCCTTCCAAATCCCTGATCATCCAGCCAAACCATTGGCCACAGCCCATGAGTCCGTATACAGTTGCACATCTGGCCATTTCTCCTTCCAAGCAACACGAACAACCAGGTGCTCAAAGTTCTGCCCACTGGGAGGATTTCCCTTCATCACTGTCCTTCAAGGAGGTCCCACAAAGGGGCCTCAGTGCTGCCACTGTCCACTTTCAAGTGGTGCCTGAATATCACACAGAAACACCTGCACACCAGGCACAAGTTTTCTCTTTGTTAGTGCTGGTCATAAGGAACTCCCCATGAGGCCATAGGTGCAGACTGAGAGAGGGCAGGTAATGTGACAGGAATGGAGACCATGGGCATTTGGGCCGCTTCCTCATGCAACTTACTTGTGCCTTCAGGTCCTGATCTTATATATACCACTTCCATTTGATGTTGTAGTGCTGCTGAGCACATTTGACTTTATGACTCGGTGGATCAGACAACACCAAGTTCATGATGGGCAGCTGAAGCCACATGGTGACTTGGTGGCCTATAGTTAAGCATTCAGTCTCTAGTAAGCCCCAATAACAAGCCAAAAGCTGTTTCTCAAAAGGAGAGTAGTTATCTGCAGAAGATGGCAGGGCTTTACTCCAAAATCCTAAGGGTCTGTGCTGTGATTCACTACTAGGGGCCTGCCAAAGACTCCAAACAGCATCTCTATCTGCCACTAACATGCAAACACCATTGGGATCAGCCAGATCAGATGATCCAAGTGGCAGAGCAGCTCCCATAGCAGCCTGAACCTCTTGCAGAGCCTTCTCTTGTTCTGGGCCCCACTCAAAACTAGCAGCTTTTCAAGTCATTTGACAAATAGGCCAAAGTAGCACACCCAAATCAGGGATATGTGGCCTTCAAAATCCAAAGAGGCCCACCAGACCCTGTGCTGCCTTTTTAGTTGTAGGA
Source organism: Elephas maximus indicus (assembly GCF_024166365.1). Classification (NCBI taxonomy): domain Eukaryota; kingdom Metazoa; phylum Chordata; class Mammalia; order Proboscidea; family Elephantidae; genus Elephas; species Elephas maximus. The sequence continues at coordinate 44,317,821 of NC_064843.1, forward strand.
GGGGCCAGGTGTAACAACTTACTCTTCACTTTAGAAGGAATATCTCAACATGCCCCACACCACTGGACCTCTAAATATTTCACTGAGGTGAAAGGCACCTGAATTTTTGTGGGATTCATTTCCAACCCTCTAGCACTTAAATGTCTTACCAATAAGTCTAGAGTCATCGATATTTCTTCCTTACTAGGTATAATCAGTATAATGTCATCAATGTAATGGACCAGTGTGACGTCTTGTGGAAGGGAAAGGCAATTAAGGTCCCTGTGGACTAAATTATGACATAGGGCTGGAGGATTTAGAGTTCCTTGGGGTGGAACAGTGAAGGTGTATTGCTGGCCTTGCTAGCTGAAGACAAACTGCTTCTGGTGTTTTTAAACCTGAATTGAGTAAAAGGCATTGGCCAGCTCAATAACTGCATACACGCTACCAGGAGATGTATTCATTTGCTCAAGCAATGAAACCACATCTGGAACAGCAGCTGGAGTTAGAGTCACTACCTGGTTAAGTTCATGATAATGCACTGTAATTCTCCAAGAGCCATCTGTTTCTGCACAGGCCAAATAGGCAAGTTGACTGAGGACGTGGTGGGCATCGCCACCCCTGCGTCCTTCAATTCCTTGATCATGGCAGTAATCTCTGCAATTCCTCCAGGAATGCAGCATTGCTTTTGGTTTAGTATTTTCCTAGCTACAGGCAGTTCTAATGGTTTCCACTTAGCTTTTCCTACATAATAGCCCTTACTGCACTTGTCAGAGATACAATGTGGGGGTTCTGCCACTTGCTGAGTATGTCTGTTCCAATTTCCCCCAGTTCTGGAACTGGGGAAATCACTACAGGATGGGTTAAGGGACTCACTGGACCCACTGTGAGACAAACCTGAGCTAAGACTCCATTAATGATCTGACCTGCATACATACTGTGGTGGTTAAAGTTGGGTGTCAGTTTGGCTGGGCCATGATTCTCAGTGCTTTGGCAGTTATATAATGATATAGTTTGGCAGTTATAATGATGTAATTTGACAGATATGTAATGATGTGGTTATCCTTCATTTTGTGATATAATGTAATCATCTCCATGATGTAATCTGATGTGATCAGCCAATTGGTTGTAAGGGTGATTTCCTTGGGATTGTGGCCTGCATCCAATATATATGGACGTTCTGGCAAAACTCGGTGGCTTTTGCCCACTCTGGATCCTGCATCATTGGCCATCATACTGGGAGTGAAATTGTATCTCATCGTGGTTTTGATTTGCATCTCTCTGATAGCTAATAATGCTGTCTTAGATTGGCTTCTCTAGAGAAGCAAAACCAGTAAAGCATATAGTATATATAGAGAGAGATTTATATCAAGGAAATGGCTCATGTGGTTGTAGAGGCTGAAATGTCCCAAGTCTGTGGGTCAGGATAGAGGCTTCTCCTAAGTCATGTAGGCACAGGGGCTGGTGAACCCAAGATCAGAGAGCAGGCTCTTGCTCACAGGCTGAAAAGATCGATGAATCCCGAGATCGGCAGGCAAGACTGCAGGTAAGCTGCTAGCTCAAGTCCCGAGAACCGGAGGTCAGACGAACAGGAACCAGCTGCAAAAGCCCACAGGCCTTGCCAGAATGTCCACTTAAATTCAATGTAAGCCACACACCCAACGAAACTCTTTTTCAGCTGATTGGCAACGCACAAGAGATTTCATCATGGAGGTAATCACATTATCTGAAATCTCATCATGGAAGTGATCACATCATATGACTGCCAAACCACTGAGCATCATGGCCAGCCAAGCTGACACAACCGTAACCATCACAGACACTGAGCATTTTTTCATGTGTTTGGTGACCATTTGAATGTTTTTTTTTGTAAAATGTCTGTTCAGAGTCCTTTGCCCATTTTATGATTTGGTTATTTGTCTTTCTGTTAAGTTGTTGAAGTTTTATGTATATTTTGGTTTTTAGATTCATGTCAGATACATGGCTTCCAAAGACATTCTCCCGATCAGTAGCTTGTCTTTTCACTTTTGGTAAAGTCTTTTGATGAACAAAAGTTTTTAATTTTTGTGAAATCTGTTTTATCTATTTTGTCTTTTGCTGTTTGTGCTTTTGTTATTATATTAGATAATCTGCCCCTGTTTGTTCTTCTAAGAATTTTATGGTTTTAGTTTGCATATTTAGGCCCTTAATCCATTTTCAGTTTGTTTTTGTGAATGCTATGAGGCATGGATCCTGTTTCATTTTTCTGCATGTGGAAATTCAATTTTCCCAGCACCATTTATTGAAAAGATTCTTCCTTCCCTATCAAATGGACTTAGCACCCTTGTCAAAAACCAGTTGACCATAGATATGTGAGGTTATTTCTGGATTCTCAATTCTATTCCATTGATCTAATTGTCTATTACACCAATACCCCAATACCAGGCTGTTTTGATTACTGTAGTTGTATAGTATGTTTTAAAATCAGAGAGTGTGAGTCCTCTCCCTTTGTTTTTCTCTTTTAACATTATTTCAGGTATTCAGGGCCTCTTGACATTTCATATAAAGTTGAAGATGGTTTTTCTGCTTCTGTGAAGAATGATGTTGAAATTTTGATCAGAAGTGCATTGAATCTATAGATTACTTTGTGTAGTATTGATGTCTTAACAATACTAAGTCTTCTAATCCACAAACATGGAATGTCTTTCCGTTTAAGTGTTCTTTAATCTCTTTCAGCAGAGTTTTATAGTTTTCATCATGGAAGTCTTTCACGTCCCTGGTTAGATTTGTTCATAGGTATTTTATTCTTTTAGGTGCTACTGTAAATGGAATTGTTTCCCTAATTTCCCTTTCAGATCTCTCATTTCTAGTGTATAGAAACCCAACTGATTTTGTTTGTTGACCTTGTACTCTGCAGCTTTGCGAAGTTCTTCCATTAGCTCTAGAAGTTTTTTCATGGAGTCTTTGGGATTTTCATTATATAGAATCATATCATCCAGCAACAGAGATAATTTTACTTCTTTTCCAATTTGTTATTGTTGTTAGGTGCCACTGAGTCGTTTCTGAGTCATAGTGACCCTGTGTACAACAGAATGAAACACTATCCGGTCCTTTGCCGTCTTCACAGTTGTTGTTATGTTTGAGCCCATTGTTGCAGCCACTGTGTAAATCCATCTTATTGAGGGTCTTCCTCTTTTTTGCTAACCCTCTGCCTTGCCAAGCATGATGTTCTTCTGCAACCACTGGTCCCTCCTGATAACATGTCCAGTGTACATGTGACAAAGTCTTGTCATCCCCACTTGCAAGGAGCACTCTGGCTGTAGTTCTTCCAAGACAGACTTACTCATTCTTTTGGCAATCTATAGTATATTCAATATATTTTACCAACATCATAATTCGAAGGCATCAGTTCACCTTTGGTCTTCCTTATTCATTGTCCAACTTCCACGTGCATATGAGGCAAGTGAAAATATCATGCTTTGGGTTAGATGTACCTTAGTCTTCAAACTGACGTCTTTATTTTTCAAACACTTTAAAGAGGTCTTTTGAAGCAGATTTCCTCCCTGTCTGTAGGGGCTGCTTATATCTGAGCTGACATTCAGGGCAAGCACAGGCAGCCTTTCAGGAGGAGGAGAGGCTGGCTCTCCCCAGAAGGACCTCTGAGCAATCTGTCTTGTTGGTTTCAGAGCCCAAGTGATCCTGTGGTGGTTGGGGGACTAGTCTCCACTTAGGTGACCCACCTCCTGACTCCACTGTAGGGAACCTTCTGTAGGAATTTGTATCAGTCCAGCAGCCAACAATTACCAATTGGGGGAGGGGTAGTCACTGTGAACAGACCCCCAGGGAGGTCTGCCTTGTGCCTGTCAGAGCCTGCCTTGTAATATCTTGGCTCTGGGTGTAGCCTCCACACAGCAGCCTCTCTCAGCAGTCCTCAGCACTGACTGTAAGGGGGGTCAAAAAAACCAAACCAAACCAAACCCGTTGCTCTCCAGTTGATTCCAACTTATAGCGACCCTATAGGACAGAGTAGAACTGCTCCACAGGGTTTCTAAGGAGCGGCTGGTGGATTTGAACTGCCAGTCTTTTGGTTAGCAGTCATAGCTCTTAATCACTGTGGCAGCAGACAGGCCCAAACTGATCCAAAGGGAGGTCTGTCCTGTTGGTTTCAGGGGACTGAGCTGTGTGCTGCACAAGAAGGCAGGTAGAGTGTCGACTCTGAGAGCAGACTCCACTGCGCAAGCCTTCTATGGCAATTCTCAGTAGGTTTGCAACCGACAGTGTCTGAGTGGGGGAGGTGCTAGCTGGCACTCTCCAAATGGACCCACAGGGAGGTCTGCCTCGTTGATCTTAGGACAGAAGCTTGGAGTACTGTCTCTTTGTCCAGTCAGGAGCTCTGGTGGTTAGGGAAGTAGGCTATTTTTCTGGGGCCACTACCCCAGTTCATGTAGCCAGTGGCACACATGGCTGGAGGAGGAGCAAGGACAGTGGGAAAAGTGATTTTCCTACTGTACGCAACTCATTGTTGATTTGTTGATTCTTGCCTGTCTGCAGTTCTCTGCTGCACTCCTTTGTTACCCGATTCAGAGTCCCTCAAAGCTGAGTACCTTTTCCTTGTTGTATTTGTGGGAAAGGGTCAGAAGAATGGTTTGTTTATGCTGCCATCTTCCCTAGAAATCCTCTGAATTATAATTCTTAATTCATCTTTTTCTGATTAAAGTAACCAAAGTGATTTATGTTGGCTTGAACTAAAAATCCAGGCCAGTCAGCTTAACTCATAGGGTTGTTATGAGGGTTAATAAAATAAGCCATTTAAAGTGCTCAGAACATTTTCTGGCATGCTTTTTTTTTTTTTAATGTTCTAGTGCTTTTTCTGGCCTTAGACAATGGTACACCTAAAACTGTAAGTAACATAGATATTTATTAGTTTGTTAGTTCATTCACTCATTCATTCATCCATTCATTGAAGCAAATATTTACTGACTGCCTACTCTAATCAAGACATGTTCCAGTTGCCTAAGGGTAGCGGTTACCAAACCTATCTGAATATTAGAATCATCTGGGAATATTTTTTAAAACCACAGTTCCTATGTCCAATTTAAGACAGAGAATGTGTATGTAGGTTTTTTTAAAATTGAGATTCAGTTTACGTATAGTAAAATGCACAAATCTTCTATGTACATCTTGATGAGCGTTTACATATGTATATATCCATATAACCACTACCCAGATCAAGATGTAAAAAAGCAGAAATATCCATGAAAAATTTATTGTGTGCATGGATATTTGGGTTTCCTTTTAGGAGCCAAAGTTTCAAATGCATTTGAGTTTTTGCCATTCAGAGATCAAAGAAATTTATTCATCTGTGATGGACTGATATAAGTAGGTCATTTTTCTCTTTCTTCTTCTTCATAGTCCCCCTCATATCTGTATTCTTTTCTAGCAAGAAAACTGTTTCATTTATATGTGAAATTAAATGAATTTAAAGGTGCTGTCAAGTCGGTTCCGATTCATAGTGACCCTACTATGTACAACAGAACGAAACACTGTTCAGTCATGCACCATGCTCACAATTGTTACTGAGTTTGAGCCCATTGTTGCAGCCACTGTGTCAGTCCATCTTGTTGAGGGTCTTCCTCTTTTTTTGCTGACCCTCTACTTTACCAAGCATGATATCCTTCTCCAGGGACTGGTCCCTCCTAATAACCTATCTAGTGCTGCTATAACAGACATGCCACGAGTGGATGGCTTTAACAAAAAGAAATTTATTCTCTCATAACCTAGGAGGCAAGAAGTCCTAATTCAGGGTTCCAGGTCCAGGGGAACGCCTTCTCTCTCTGTCGGCTCTGGAGAAGCCAAGGAGCTTCTCAGCACAGGGACTGCGGTCCAAAGGGCACGCTGTTCTCCTGGCTCTTACTTGTTGGTGGTCTGAGGTTTCTCTGCTCGCTTCTCTCTTTTATATCTCAAAAGAGATTGATTTAAGACACACCCTAATCTTGTAGATTGAGTCCTGCCTCATTAACATAGCTGCTTCTAATTCTGCTTCATTAACATGATAGAGGTAGGATTTACATCATAAGGGAAAATCACATCAGATGGCAAAATGGTGGAGGATTACACAGTACTGGAAAACATGGCCTAGTCAAGTTGACACACATTTTTGGAGGATACAGTTCAATCCATAACAGTGTTCAAAGTAGTGAACCGAAGTCTCACCATCCTCACTTCTAAGGAGCATTCTGGCTCTACTCCTTCCAAGACAGATGTATTTGTTCTTAAGGCCTTCCATGGTATATTCAATATTCATCACCAACACCACAATTCAAAGGAATCAGTTCTTCTTTGGTCTTCCTTATTCATTGTACAGCCCTCGCATGCATATGAGGTGATTGAAAATACTATGGTTTGGGTCAGGTGCACCTTAGTCCTCCAGGTGACATCTTTGCTTTTGAACACTTTTACTGCAGATTTGCCTAATGCAATACATTGTTTGAGTTCTCGACTACTGCTTCTGCAGGTGTTGATTATAGATCCAAATAAAAGAAATGCCTTGACAACTTCAATCTTTTCTACGTTTTTCATGATGTTGCTTATTGATCCAGTTGTGAGGACTTTGGTTTTTGTTATGTTGAGGTATAATCCATACTAAACGCTGTAGTCTTTGATCTTCATCAGTAAGTGCTTCAAGTCCTCTTCGCTTTCAGCAAGGAAGGTTGTGTCATCTGCATATCGCTGGTTGTTGATGAGTGTCTTAGTCATCTAGTGCTGCTATAACAGAAATACCACTAGTGGATGGCTTTAACAAAGAGAAATTTATCTTCTCACAATCTAGTAGGTTAGAAGTCCAAATTCAAGGTGTCAACTCCAGGGAAAGGTTTTTTCTCTCTGTTAGCTCTGGAGGAAGGTCCTTGTCATCAATCTTCCCCTGGACTAGTAGCTTCTCTGTGCAGGAACCCCAGGTCCAAAGGACGCCATTTGCTCCCAGTGCTTCTTTCATGGTGGTATGAGGCCCCCACTGTCTGCTTGCTTCCCTTTCCTTTTTATCTCTTATAAGATAAAAGGTGGTGCAGGCCACACTCCAGGGAAACTCTGTTTACATTGGATTAGGGATGTGACCTTAGTAAGAGTGTAACAATCCCACCCTAATCCTCGTTAACTTAAAATTACAATCACAAAACAGAGGACAACCACACAATACTGGGAATCCTGGCCTAACCAAGTTGACACATATTTTGGGGGGACACAGTTCAATCTATGACAATGAGTCTTCCACCAATCCTGATGCCATGTTCTTCTTCATATAGTCCAGCTTCTCTCCGGTTATTTGCTCAGCATACAGACTGAATAAATATGGTGAAAGAATACAACCCTGACATACACCTTTCTTGATTTAAACCATGCAGTGTCCCTTGTTCTGTTTGAATGACTGCCTCTTAGGACCTTAAAACGACCTTAGGTAACAGAAAATTCTAAAATTTCAATAAGGCAATAAATGTCACTTAGTAATAACTGCATGACTCATAACCTCTGACTCTATCTTCTTATGATTGGTACAGTTTATTGGCTAAAAGAACATTTAACTGCTTTCTTAAAACTAAGTTGTATAGTTTCTTTCATGTGATTTCCTCAAAGAGGAATATCATGAGAGAATAAAAGTAATTATTGTTCCCTTTTTTCTGAAAGAGTGTTTGGAACATATATCTGGGTATGTGGCCCAGTGGCCGTGCAATGCTGAGGCCAGTAGAGCAGCAGACATGAGCTGAGTTAGGATGACAAAGTTAGTAATTATTTGAAAAGCAAATAGAAATAATTGATTACAGAGAGAAAAAATGCCATCTGAAAAACATTAAGCTACATTTTTTATAAAATCAATCTAGAACAATTTTGAACTTGAATGATTTTGCATAATTGGCTTATTATGGAGTGAAGTTTTCAGAAACAAAACGTAGAATGAACATGAACTTCACTTTCAAGTTGATCATGTAAGATTTGAGATCAAAGTCTAGCGTTGGAATACTGTTTCAGGGACGGTTGGAGGGACTCAAGGAATAGAAAACCTTAAAATTCCACATAGCTCATTTCTTTGCCTTCAGGAAAAATCTTCATAAATCAACCTAGGCCAATGTGAGTAATGTCCATTGTAAGCAATCTTAGAGAATGAGTTTTGGATAAAGGGCAATCTGGCTATGACCTTTATCATTCTGTTGATCTGGCCAGCTAAGAGACTCATGTCTTACTTTCTCACCATTTCTTGTATGACTCTGGGTTGGCAGTCGTTTTCACCTAGAAATTTGAAGGTATTACACTTTCTTCTTACTTCTGTTGCTGCTATTGAGACATCAATAGTTTAATTGTCATTCATTTACAGGTAATCTGTGTTTTCTTTCTCATTGGCTTTAGAATTTTTATTTTTGCCTTTCATAACCTACAGTTTTATCTTGTACCTAACCGTGGATTTCTTTTTATTTATCCTGCTTGTAAGACATTGTGATTGCTAAATTTGAAAATTCATGCGTTTCATCGGTTCTGTGAAATTTTCACCCATTAACTCATTGTGTTATTGCCTTTCCTCCATTCTCTCTGTTTTCTCTTTATGGAATTTCAATTAGATGTATGTTAGACCATCTCACTTTAAGTTCTCTTTCTCTTTTTTCTCCATCTCTTTGCCTCTCTGTGCTACATTCTGAAAAATATCTTCAACTCTGATTTCCATTTTCTAATTCTCTTCCCAGCTGTTCTAATCTTCTGTTTTACCTACCCACTGAGCCCTGGGGGCTCAATGGTTAAGAGATCAGCTGCTAACCAAAAGGTTGGCAATTTTAATCCACCAGCCACTCCTTGGAAATCCTATGGGGCTTTTCTACTCTGTCTTATAGGGTTGCTGTGAGTCAGAATCTACTCGACACCAATGGGTTTGGTTTTGGTTTGGAGGTATGAATACCTGTTATTATAATTTTTATTTTTCTAAACTATTTTTGTTTCTTTTTCTAATTTGTCTATTTTTTTTTGTAGCCTCCTGTTCCTTACTTATACTTTCAATTCCCTATTTTGTTTCTTTAAGATATTAAGCATATTTGTTTTATATTATATGCCCAATAACTCCATTGTGTAGTTTCTTTTGGTTCTCAAGAGGGAGTGCCTCTTTTTGCTCACTCTCTTTAAATAAAAGTGCCTTGTTTCAGTGTGATTTTGTGAATATTGTTTTTGTTGTGAGCTCATGTCCAATCAAACTGTATGTGTGAAGTTTCTTTTGAGGTTTGGTTTGAGAGTACATTCCTTTTCTAAAGAGGGTTTCCGTTTGCTTTCTCAACGTATGGGGGCACGTCAGCCTGGAACCATGTTAAACAAAATACCTGGCTTGGAGACTTTTAGACCACAAAGATAGTCTCAATTAGGCCACAAACATATGTGAGGCCTGACCTGTGGTTATTAAATCCCAGGGAAGACACTTCGTATTTTTCTCTCCACCTAGGTTTTTTTTTTTTTTTTAGAGCCAAGGCTGAAACAAACAAACTTCCTCACTGTGACGCTTTGCAGGGAATATATATATGTGTGTATACATATATTTCTTTTTTTTTTTTTTCTAGTTCACCTTTTCTCTGAGGGTATGACATCAGGGCCCTCAGCTTTATGCAGTGATCTCCTTTCAATACCCGTCTTTCCATGACCCTTGGCTTTGTGTCCTGAACCCTGTGTGGTCATTACAGGTGGTGTGTTAGAACTCACTTAACCTCTTGGGACTTCTGCTCTCGTTTTGCTTTTTATCTCTTAGGACTTTCCCGACCAACTCAGTCATGCATTTCAAAATATATTTTAAAAATATTTTATTCAGCATTTTTAGATGTTTGGTAACAGAGAGGATTTTCACAGTATTGCCCCCCAAATTTTTTGTCAAAAATGTATAGCTCTCTCTGTAACCCTACCAGAAAAAAAAAAAAAAGAGGTCCCCTTAAAAAAGGTGGAAATTTAGTTCCATATCTGCACCAGTTCCGTGTTTTTTGCTGTGAAGCTGACCTGACTTATGGTGACCCCGTGTGTGTCTGAGTGGAACTGTGCCCCACAACGTTTTCAGTGGCTGATATTCCAGAAATAGATCGCCAGGCCTTTCTTCCCAGTCACCTCCGGATGGCTGCAAACCTCCAACCTTTCTGGTAGCACATTGACCACCATGCACCACTCACGGACTCCGCGCCCAGTTCTAGTTCTCAGTAATCCAGGTGAGAAACATGTTCAACACAAATAGATCCACAATTCTCATATCTATATTTTTTGTCATTCAGCTATCGTCAGCTTTTACTTCTCTGCTGTGTATAGTCATTTTCTACATAGGCTATATTATGCAGCTATTCAGTTTTGTAAGTTGAAACTTTTCCCCAGTTCCTCCTAGTTTTTTGTTCTCTGAAGTTATGTGCTTCAGAAGAGAAGGTTCAAAGCTTTGCTGTCCTCTGATTCAAGTGCAAATGGGGGAGGGGATTGAGAATTATCTCCTGTGACTATTCGTATTGTACTTCCCAGTCTCACTTGGCTTTTAAAGTTTAACCCAGCACCTCAATTCTGGCTCAGCCAGCAGTCATTCCATGAACCCTAATTTCCTAATCTTTTTTTTTTTTTTTTTAATGCAGCCTGTTTCTCCTTCAATGTATTTACTAGCCTAAACTTTTCCCTGAGTCTCTTCACTTGATTTATTTGGTTACCATCAACTTTCAAAAACCTCTACCACCTTCAAGCTCCCTGGAGGTTGAGTCATTTCAGTCTCTCCCACGCCCTGGTGCTGCTCCCCCTTAGGGGACGTGGCAGGGACAGCTGGAGGGCTCCACCAACCTGGGTTTCTGTGTTTGACACTCCCACACACTGAGCCACATGCTGTTTCCACCTACGCTGTGATCCTGTTTGCTTTGCAGAGAGTGCGCTTGGGACCTCCCTGTAGTCATGGTTCCACTGTTGTGAGATGGGCAAAGTTGACTGTGATTCATCCCATCAGCTTGTGACGCCAGGCCGGGGCAATAACCAGTAAAGGTGGGAGGACCCTTCCAGTCACAAATGAATATTTATTCGTCTGGACTTTCCTTTTGGTATGCATCCATCACTGTGTTTGTAGATTTACAGGAACATTTATAAATCACTTCAAAAATTCAGATGCCAAATGACAAATAACCTTAGTATCTGCTACAGTACTACTTTGGTCTCTATGGTAGTAGTTGTAAAATGCATGAAGTTGTTAGCTGCTGTCGAGTCAACCCCAAATCATGACAACCCCAGGCATGACAGGATTGGACCATTGTGATTCACAGGGTTTTCGTTGGCTGATTTTTTCAGAAATAGGTTGCCAGCCTTTCCTTCCTGGTCTGTCTGAGTCTGGAAGCTCCGCTGAAACCTGTTCAGCATCACAGCAACATGCAAACCTCCACTGGCAGACAGGTGGTAGCCGTGCTTGAGGTACATTGGCTGGGAGTTGAACCCAGGCCTCGTGAGTGGAAGGCAAGAATTGCACACTGAAACAAGTAGTTTTATTTATTGAGCACTTACTATGTGCTGGGCTTTATGCTAATCACTAAATAATTGATAGGAGTTATTATTATCCCTATTTTACAGATGAGGACACCAAGATTCAGAAATTAAATGACTTGCCAACCTCACATAGCCAGTAAGGGGCCATTCTAGGATACATAGTCAAGTCCTCAAAATCAAAGGCCATGCTCTCCAGCACCTCTACTATCAAGATGGTAACATGGAGATTTATGATGTATGACTACGGGCTTTAACAAAGGCCAGACCTTAAAGCCACATTAGTTCTGCCCTTCAAGGTAATAAATTTGAAAAAATATATTCATTGAAACCACGTCGCCTGTCATTGCACACTATGTTTTTGGAATTCCTTTGTGAGAAGTACCTTCAGAACTAGTCTGTGAAACATAAGAAAATCAACTTGATCTTGTAGCCAAACCTTGTTTTTTAGCCCACGTCACGTCATCCTTGATCACCTATGTTATTTCACCATATTTTATTCCTGAAGCCTCTTGATGGTTTCCAAAAAAGTAATCCCATTTCCTGAGGATGGAGACTTGCCATCACTGTCTCCAAATAATGCCGACATTCAGAAGATTCCAGAAGGAATGAAGACACTTCCTAAAGACATGCCAGCACATTCTGAGCAACGTCAGCATTTTAAAAATAAGAGCTAAGCCCCCCGGTGATTACGTTTGAAGGGGCCGCACTCATCCCTGTGTTTACATTCTGATGTATTTGTTTGCAGCTCAGTCTGTTACTTCATCGATTTACTTAATGTGGAGTGGAATCTGTTTACCAAAGAAAAATTCTTCTTGCATTTAGCAAAACGTCAGAATTTCCTTGTCTGTCGCAGATGTTACTTTCTCTTGGAAAGATTCATTGCTGACGTCAGCCCTGGAACTTGCTTTATTTTGATGGAAGTCCTGTTCTGTTCCTCTTTAAATCTAAAAATTACCAGACATTGACTTGTTGATTTGGGCCCATTTACGGGAGATGCCCCTTTCTCTTCAAGAAAAAGGGACCATGCTTCTGCTTCCCCAGCAAAGAGGAATGGTCTCCTGCTAATAGAGACCCTGCTAAATGTGTATCCGGCAACACACTTCAGCATCATTTTTAGAGTTTGGGGTTTTTTTTCCCCTTACAGTTAAGGGTAGAGTTTCAAGCATCATCTTAATTAGCTGCTCACATTTAACTCTACCGAAGTAAACAGTCGTAATCAAAATAGCAATGTTGCCATAGTAACCAAGATCCAAATCATTTGTTTTTCCTTTCTGGCCACAAGTGCTCTTTACTGCCTGGGCCAGGATATGAAGCAAATCTACTGAAACCTTCCCTGTAAAATGAAATTTAAAAAATCATTTTGGGAGAAATATTTTTAAATGATTGCATTAAGTGTTACAGAGAAGCTCCTAATTTCAAATGGCTTTTAAAGGAGATTGTCTCTGGGATTCCCTCATCAGACAACCTCCCCTCAAGGTTCACTCCTAGAGCCCCAGGTACAGAACTGCCTGAGAACAACAGGGTCAGGGGTCTTAGTTTTTGTTCCAGCTCAAGCTATAAGGTCCTGGTCCAGAGAGTGACCGAGTTAAACTACATAATTCCCCATGGCTTTTCTAGCTGTACTGGGTGGAGCAAACCGTTGATGCACTTGCCTTACAACCAAAAGGTTGGAGATTCAAGTCCACCCAGGGGTGTCTCAGGGGAAAGGCCCGGTGATATACTTCCCCATACTTGGCCCTTGAAAACCCTGTGGAATGACAGCCAGAACGGAATTAATGAGAATGTGGACACATTGTGGAAAATCTAACTAGTGTCACTGAACAATATGTACAAAACCAAAAACCCATTGCCGTCGAGTCTGTTCCAACTCATAGTGACCCTACAGGGCAGAGTAGAACCACCCCACAGGGGTTCCAAGGATTGACTGGTGGATTTGAACTGCTGACCTTTTGGTTAGCAGCCATAGCTCTTAACCACTGTGCCGCCAGGGCTCCTAACAGTACGTATAGAAATTGTTAAACGGGAACCAATTTGCTGTGTGAACTTTCACCAAAAACACAATAAAATAGTAGAATGAAAAAAAGAAAGAAAACCCTGGGGAGCCCAGTTCTTCTCTGACACACGTGGGGTTACCGTGAGTCGGAGTCACCTCAGTAGCCACTGGTGGTTTCTAGGCATAAAGAGACCGGGTTCTGATCCTTCAGGTTAATTACTCCTTATGGACAAAATGCAAACAAGCAGTTTTAAATCGAGCCTTAGGGTAAACTTCAATCTCATAGGAAAGAAGAGAATTGTTAAGCATTTTTATGATCATTGCCAATATTATCTGAATCATCTAGGTAGGCACTCAAGCTTCTGTCCCTGGCCCATTACTTCCAACAGGTAATGAGCAGATTAGCCGTGTTTCTGTTCTGATTGCCAGCCCCTTCATCAGGTGATCCTGGGGACACGGTCCTTGTCTAGAAAATGAGTCGCGGTAGAGCCGGATGTTTACCTTGTTCCTGGAGCGGGCTTTTTATCAAATGCAATTGAAATACTGTAGTATGTTTTGGTAGTGATAAGCTGCCATTGTGAGGGTTGTTTTGCTTGAGAAAATTTGCCACAAGAACAAATACAAATCTTGCAGCTCCTCAAGAAGTCTTTCTTTTCACTCTTACATTCCTTTATCCCCTTCTGTTTTACAGACTGGAATAATCTAGTCATGACATTAATTTTTTAAAAACAGTCAGATAAAGATACTGTTCTCTTTGTAATTTATTCTGTGTGCCACTGAAAAGAAGTACGATAAGAAAGAGACAAAAGGCCTGATGGAAAAGTGTGAAGAATATGAATAGGCAGTTCATAGAATAGGAAACCCAAATGACCGAGAAATGTATAAAAAACAGCTCAGCCTTGCTAGTAATCAAGGAAATGCAAACCAAAATAAGGAGATACAATTTTAAATGTCGGGCAATGTCATGGTTTCGCAAGGATGTGGAAAAACAGGAAAATTTAGATTTTACTGCTGGGAGCATATGGCTGCAACCACTTTGGAGAGCAATTTGAGAGGAGTCAGTAAAACTGAAAATGCACATTCCCTTCGACTCGGTAATTCCACTTCTGGATATATCTCCAGAGAAACTCTCACCCATGTGCACAAGGAGCTATATATCAGGAGGCTCACTGAAGCCTTGTTTGTGATCATGAAAAATTAGACACAGCCTATATATATATATATATATATGTCCATCAGCAAGAGAGCGGATAAAAAAAAATGCAGTAGGTGCCTACGTTAGAATACTATAAGGCATAGCAAGGAATTCAATTTCTGTATATCAACAATGGCTAGAAGGAAAAACTCATGAAGTTGAATGAAAAAAGTAAGATGTGAAACTTTATATATTGAAAGAAAAATTAATATTACCAGCACACACAGTTGGAAACCCCGGTGGCATAGTGGTTAAGAGCTACGGCAGCTAACCAAAAAGGTCAGCAGTTCAAATCCACCAGGCATTCCTTGGAAACTATGGGGCAGTTCTACTCTGTCCTATAGGGTCGCTATGAGTTGGAACTGACCCAACGGCAATGGGTTTTTTTTTTTTTACCACACACAAAGCAATACTCTTAATTGCTTATGAATATTTATATGTATAAGGTATAAAAATGGACTAGAAGGAAACATCAAATTAGTATCTATGAGGAAATAGTCAGCTTTAACTGAAATGTTTAGTTCTTCAATCATAAAAAAAGATTTGAAGCAAATATGACAATCTGTTAATTGCCAATTTGGGGTGGTATGAATTTGGATGTTATTATTCTCTGTAGTTTTTGGAACATTTTCATTTCTTAAGAGAAATATTGAATGCAAGGTAAAAGTAAGACAGCTTGCAAATCAGGGCATAGACATTCATCTTATTAAATTGCCCTGGGCCCCATTACACATCCATGTTTTTTCTAGCAGTCATCCTATTCCTCAGGAGTTACCTTTTAGAGGATTCTGCCCTCTGCCCATTGCATCTGTTTGTCATTAGGATGAAGGGTGACAGCATATGCCTCTTCCTCTCTGGGTGACTCATCTAGTTTTAGCTTTTAGATGTAAACAAGCACAGAGAGAGGAACAGTGGTTTCAAAAGCACCTGACCAAAACCATCCATCCTTTTCAAATGTTAGTTTGGATTAAATGTATCGATATCCCCACACCCCTCTTTGTGAGTATATAGGTTTTGTCCTTTAAAGGAAGAGTTGCAAATTCTAAAATGTATAAACCGTGGATGGAGGAGTTGCTCTCAGGAAAAGGAGGCTTAAGCTTGTTTATTGATTTTTTTTTTCTTTTGCATTAATTTTATGTTATTAATTAGATAGGAAATAAGGTGCCTTAGAACTCCAGTGCCGGTTGTATTACACGGTGGGGGAGATCCAGACAAAATCAGAAAGAGCAATGGAAGTGAGTTGCAGGTGGGGTGAAAGGAATGGAGGTCCTTGACTTGTCAGACAGTTCCAGAAAGGCTCTTGGATAGCAAGGGACAGGGAGAAATGCGCCATCTGTGAAAAAGGGAGAACAAAAAGAGGATTGTTTTAGAGTACAGTAGAACAAATCCTCAAAAGATTCGGGAAAACAAAACAAAACAAAAATCAGTAGACACCTTATTATTTTTTTCTTACAGAAAAATGACCTTTAATTTTGGCAAGAGAATTACAGTAACAGAAATTAAATTACTATTCAAATGTGGATCATTCTCAAATTACTGCTGTATACCCATTGTCCTCGAGTCAATCGTGACTCATAGTGACCCTGAAAAAATGCAGAAATTTCTCATCTACTGACTTTTTTTTTAATAGTCAGTTTCCTAGGAACTGTACTGACAGGGATTGTCTCTTTTATTTATTTTTATTTCCTTTTTTTTTTTTTTTAATTGTGCTTTAGATGAAGGTTTACAGAACAAACTAGCTTCTCATGAAACAAACTGTTTTGTGACATGGTTACCAACCCCAGACATATCAACACTCTCCCCTTCTCGACCTTGGGTGCCCTGTTACCAGCTTTCCTGTCTCCTCCTGCCTTCTCATCCTTGCCCCTGGGCTGGTGTGCTCCTTCAGTCTCGTTTTGTTTTATGGGCCTGTCTAATCTTTGGCTGAAGCGTGAACCTCAGGAGTGACTTCATTACTGAGCTAAAAGGGTGTTGGGGGCATACTGTCAAGGTTTCTCTGGTCTCTGTCAGGCCAATGGTCTGGTCTTTTTTTTTTTTTGAGATAGAATTTTGTTCTACATTTTTCTCCAGCTGTCAGAGACTCTCTATTGTGATCCCTGTCAGAGCAGTCAGTGATGGTTGCCTGGCACCACCTAGTTGTGCTAGACTCAGTCCGGTGGAGGCTGTGGTAGTTGTGGTCCATTAGTCCTTTGGATTAATCTTTCCCTTGTGCCTTTTGTTTTCTTCATTCTCCCTTGCTCCCGACGGGGTGAGACCATTGGAGTATCTTAGATGGCTGCTCACAAGCTTTTAAGACCTCAGACGCCACTCACCAAAGTAGAATGTAGAACATTTTCTTTACAAACTATGTTATTGTAGGCACCTTATTATTTATTTTGGATTTTTTTTTTAACATTTTATTATGGTTGCGTGAAAGTTTACAGAGTAAGTTAGCGTCCCATTCAACAACTTATATGCATTTTGTTTCATAACGTTAGTTGCAATCCCCTCAATGTCCAGCACCCCCTTCCTCTCTGGGTTCCCTGTTTCCATTCGCCCATCTTTCCTGCCCCTTCCTGCCTTCTGAACTTTGTTTTGGGGCAAATGCTGCCCTTTTGGTCTCATATAGTTGGTTGTTCCGAGCACAGATGTTACTATTTACCTTATAGGCCTGTCTGTCGTTGGGCTGAAAGCTGATCTCCAGCAGTGGGTTCAGTTCCAGGTTTGAAGGGTGTCTAAGGACCATAGTCTTGGGAGTTCCACTAGTCTCTATCAGATCAGTAACTATGGTCTTTGTTATGAATTTGAATTTTGTTCTACATTTTTCTCTCACTCTGTCTAAGACCGTCTACTGTGATCCTGATCAGAGTGGTCAGATAGTGGTAGCTGGACACCATTTAGTTCTTCTGGTCTCAAGCTAGTGGAGGCTGTGGTCCATGTGGGCCATTAGTCCTTGAGATAATTCTTTCTTTGAGACTCTAACTTTTTTCACTCTTCTTTGCTCTAGACAGGAAGAGACCAATAGTTGTAAGTTAGATGGCCGCTTGCAAGCTTTTAAGACCCCAGTCACTACTCACCAAAGTAGGATGTAGAACATTGTCTTTATGGACTATGTATGCCGGTTGACTTGGATGTCTCCCAAGATGATGGTCCTAAGCCCTCACGCTCATTTACTCATTTCCTCGAGGTGTTTGGTTATGGCTAAGAAGTTTTCATAACAGTGTCCCCTGTGTGCTCTACTATATTAAAAAAATGAATATATTTGCAGCACATACAAATGGGCATGTAGAAATATCCTCTGCCAAACCTATATATGCTTTGGCTGTACTCACAGAAGTCATCCCACACCTGCTCAGCTTACATGTATACCTATGTATCCACTAGCAAATTAGTGTTTGTTATTACCGTTATTGCAGGATTCTGTATGTAATAGTACTTAACATTGTTGCCTTTTACTCTTGCGTACCTCTCAGTGTCTCCCTTTGCCTTGCTCATGTTGTGCTGACTTCCCCCAAACTGTGTATCGTCTTTCTCTTCACCGAAGTTAATACATGTCTACTACCTAGTTAGTGATTTTCCCTCCCTATGAAGTGGAAAAAAAAAAAAAAAACTTTTTTTCACTTTACCCCTCTCATCCCTGGTAACCATCAAAAATGTTTCTTTCTATGTGTAAACCTTTTCTTAATATTTTATAATAGTAGTCTCATACAATATTTGTCCATTTGTGATTGACTTATTTTACTCAGCATAATGCCCTCCAGGTTCATCTGTGTTGTAAGATGCTTCATGGATTCGTCATTAGTCTTTAACATTCCATAGTATTCCACTGTATGTATGTACCAGTTTGTTTATCCATTCATCTGTTGATGGACACTTAGGTTGTTTCCATCTTTTTGCTATTGCAAATAATGCTGCAGTGAACATGGGTATGCATATATCTATTCATGTCATGGCCCTTATATCTCTAGGATATATTCCTACTAGTGGAATTGCTAGACTATATGGTATTTCTATTTCTAATTTTTCGAGGAAGTGCCATACTGTCTTCCACAGTGGTTGTACCATTTTACATTCCCTCCAGCAGTGTATGAGAATTCCAGTCTCCCCACAATCTTGCCAGCCCTTGTTGTCTTCTGTTCTTTTGATCCTTGCCACATTGCTGGGGTGAAGTGATATCTCATTGTTGTTTTGATTTGCATTTCTCTAATGGCTAATGATTGCAAGCATCTCTTCATGCGTTTGTTGGCCACCTAAACGTCTTCTTTGGTGAAGTATCTTCACGTCCTTTGTCCATTTTGTAATTGGATTGTTTGTCTTTTTGTTGTTGAGATGTTGAAGTTTTCTATAAATTTTAAATATTAGTTCCTTGTCAGATGTGCCACTGCCAAACATTTTTTTCCCAGTCTGTAGATTCTTTTTTTACTCTTTTGGAGAAGCCTTTGGATACGCGTAAGTGTTTAATTTTCAGGAGGTCACAGTTGTCTAGTTTATCTTCTGCTGTTTGTGTATTTTTAGTTATGCTACATAGTCTATGTAAGTCATAAATTAGGGCCTCTGCATTTGCCCCTGTTTTTTTCTTCTGTGATCTTTATAGTTTTAGGTTTTACATTTAGGTCTTTGATCCGTCTTGAGTTATTTTTTAGGTATGGTGTTAGGTATGGATCCTGTTTGATTTTTTTCTGCAGATGAAATCGTTTTGCCAGGACCATTTGTTAAAGACACTATCTCTTCCACATTTAATGGATTTTGACCCTTTGTCAGCTGTCCATAGGTGGATGGATTTACTTTTGGGTTCTCAGTTTTGCTCTGTTGGTCTGTGTGTCTGTCGTTATACCTGTACCAGGCTATTCTGACTACCATAGCTGTATGGTTGTTAAGGATTTCATTTTGCTTGGATCCACAATCAACACACATGGAAGCAGTAGTCAAGAAATCAAAAGACTCATTGCATTGGGAAAATCTGCTGCAAAAGACCTCTGTAAAGTGTTAAAAAGCAAAGACGTCACCTTGAAGACTAAGGTGCACCTGACCCAAGCCACGGTGTTTTCAAATGCCTCATGCGAAAACTGGAAAATGAGTAAGGAAGACTCAAGAAGAATTGTGGTATTGGCAAAGAATGTTGAGTACACCACGGACTGCCAAAAGAACCAACAAGTCTGTCTTGGAAGAAGTACAGCCAGAATGCTCCTTAGAGGCAAGGATGCCAATACTATGTCTTGCATACTTTGGACATGTTATTAGGAGGGATCAGTCCCTGAAGAAAGACATCATGCTTGGTAAAGTAGAGGGTCAGCAAAAAAGAGGAAGACCCTCAATGAGATGGATTGACACAGTGGCTGCAGCAGTGGGATCAAGCATAGCAACAATTGTGAGGATGGCGCAGGACCGGGCATTGTTTCGTTCTGTTGTACATAGGGTCGTTATGAGTCAGAACCAACTCAACAGCACCTAACAACAACAATAACAACAGCTATATAGCAGTTTCTGAGATCAGGGAGTGTGAGGCCTCCTACTTTGTTCTTCTTTTTCAATAATGCGTTACTTTCCATCTAAAGTTGGTAATTAGTTTTTCCATCTCATTAACGAATGTTGTTGGAATTTGCATTATATTTGTAGATTGGGTTTGCATTATATTGGTAGATCACTTTGAGTAGTATTGACATTTTCACAATGTTAAGTCTTCCTATCTATGAACATGGTATGTTTTTCCATTTGAGTAGGTCTTTTTTTGGTTTCTTGCTGTAGTGCTTTGTAATTTTCTTTGTATAAATCTTTTCCATCCCCAATTACATTTATTCCTAAGTATTTTGTCTTTTGGGGGGCTATTGTAAATGGTATTGTTTCCCACATTTCCTTTTCGGAGTTCTCTTTGTTAATGTAGAGGGATTCAACTGATTTTTGTATATTGATCTCGTACCCTACCACTTTGCTGATTTCTTCTAGTAGCTTTCTTGTAGAATCTCTGGGATTTTCTATGCATGGGATTATGTCATCTGCAAATAGGGATAGTTTTACTGCTTTCTTACCAGTTCAGATGTCTTTTATTTCCATTTCTTGTGTTATTGCTCTGGCTAGGCCTTCCAGTACAAAGTCAAATAGGAGTGGTGATAAAGGGCATCTTGTCTGGTTCCTGTTCTCAAGGGAAATGCTTTCAGTCTCTCTCTGTTGAAAATAATGTTGGCTGTTGATTTGTATATATGTCCTTAATTATACTGGAGAATTTTCCTTCTATACCTATTTTGCTGAGAGTTTTTATAAGGAATAGGTGTTGGATTTTATCAAATGCCTTTTCCACATTGATTAATATGATCATATGGTTCTTTTCCCTTTTTTTATATGGTGGATTATGTTGATTGATTTTTCTAATGTTGAACCATCCTTGCATACCTGATGTAAGGTCCTCTTGGTTATGATGTATTTTTTTTTTTTTTGATATGTTAGGTTTTATTGGCCAAGATTTTGTTGAGAATTTTTACATATATGTTCATGAGGGATATTGGTCTATAATTTTCTTTTTTGTGGTATCTTTGCTTGGCTTTGGTATTAGTGTTATGCTTCCTTCGTAGAATGAATTTGGGGATATTCCATCCTTTTCTATGTTCTGGAATAGTTTGAGTAGAATTGGTGTCGGCTCGTCTCCGAATGTTTGGTAGCATTCTCCAGTGAAGCCATCCGGGCCAGGGCTTTTTTTTCAGTTGGAAGTTTTATTTTTCTTAATAACATCTTCAAGTTTTTCTTTTGTTATGGGGCTGTTCAAATTTTCTACCTCATTTTCTGTTAGTTTGAGTAGTTAGTGTGTTTCTAGAAATTTGTCCATTTCTTCTAGGTTTTCAATCTGCGCCGATCCTTTTTGTTTTAGTTAGTTCTGTTTTAACATCACACATCTCATTTCTTATTTGCATTTTCTCTTGCTTTTCCTTCCAGTCCTTCAAATTGGCCAGTGGTTTGTCAATTTTGTTAATCCTTTCAAAGAACCAACTTCTAGTCCTATTGATTCTATCATTTTTCTGTTTCATTTATTTCTGCTCTAATCTTTATTATTTCCTTTCTCCCGGTGACTGTGGGCTTTTATTGCTACTCTTTTTCTATTTCTTGGAGTTGTAGGGTTACAATGTTGCTTTTAGCTCTTTCTTTTTTATGTATGCATAAATTGACCTCTATAAATTGCTGTAAATTGACCTCTGAGCGCTGCTTTTGCTGTGTTTCATAGGTTTTGGTATGTTGTATTTTCATTCTTGTTTGATACTAGGAATTTTTTTTAATTTCATTTTTCATTTCCTCTATTCCCCAGTGGTTTTTAAGCAGGAATATTATTAAGTTTCCATGTACTTGATTTTTTTCCTTATTCTTCCTGTTACTGATTTCTAATCTGAGAACATGCTTTGTATTATTTTGTTGTTTTTTTAACTTATTGAGAATTGCTTTGTGGCCTAACATATGGTTTATTCTGGAGAATGGTCCATGTATGCTGTAAAAGAATGTGTACTGTGTTGTTGTTGGGTAGAGTGTTCTGTATATGTCTATGAGATCTAGTTGTTTCTTTGTGTTGTTTAAATCTTGTGTATCTTTGTTGAGTTTCTTTATGTCCTTCATAGAAAGCGGTGTGTTAAAGTCTCCTACTATTATTGTGGAGTTGTCTATTTCTCTCTTCAATTCTGTTAATGTGTGTTTTATGTATTTTGGGGCTGTTTCATGGGGTATGTAGATATTTATTATGATTATGTTCTCTTGTTGGATTGACCCTTTAATCATTCATTGTGTAATGCCCATCCTTGTCACTTATGCTGGTTTTGCCTTAAAGTCTATTTTATCAGAGATTAATATTGCCACTCCTGTTCTTTTTTGGTTTCCATTTGCGTGGAATATTTTTTCCATTCTTTTATTTTTAGCTTATTTTTATCTTTATGTCTAAGGTGTATCTCTTGTAGGCAGCATATTGATGGGTCATGTTTCCTTATCCATTCTGCCACTCTCTGTCTCTTGACTGGTGCATTTAATCCATTTACATTCAGTGTAATTATTGTTAAGTATGAATTTACCGCTGTCATTTCATTGTGCTTTTTTTTTTCGTGGAGTTGATGATTTCTTTGTTCCATGTAATCTTCTGTGCTGAGTTATTTTTTTAAATGAATTTTGTTTCCACTCTCTTCATTGCTGTCAATTTTGTGTTTACTGAGCCTTTATTATTTTCTTCTTTTTTATTTTGGTGAAAAGATGTATTAGTTTTATTTGTGGTTACCCAGAAATTTACTTTTATCTTCATAAGTATAAAACAACCTGTTACATCTTGATATTACCTTGACTTCCCCTTCATATGGAGGTTCTGTAACTACACCATTTGTTTTGTTTTGAAGTTGTCATCATTTACAGATTGATGTTTCTAGTTCCCTGTTTTCAGTCTTGTAGCTTTATTTTATTTTTGAAAATTCTTTATCTGGATTGGTATCTGGGTGATGTTGTCATGTGTCTTAATATCAAGTTGTTGTCTGATGTTGTTGGTTCTCTGTCTGAAGGACTCTCTTTAGTATTTCTTGTAAGGTTGGTCTGGTTTTCACAAATACCCTTAATTTCTGTTTATCTGGAAATGTCCTAATTTCACCATCGTATTTGAGAGACAGTTTTGCTGGATATATAATTCTTGGTTGACAATTTTTTTCTTTCAGGGTTTTATATATGTTATTTCATTGCCTTCTTGCCTGCATGGACTCTGCTAAGAAATCAGAGCTTAGTCTTATTGGTTCCTCTTTGTAGGTGATATTTCATTTTTTTCTGAGCTGCTGTCAGCATTCTTTCTTTGTCTTTGGTTTTGGGAAGTTTGATTATGATATGTCTTGGTGATTCTCTTTTGGAGCCTATCCTATGTGGGGTTTGATGGGCTTCTTGGATGGGTATGTTCTCATTTTTCATGATATTAGGGAAGTTTTCTGCCAGCAAACCTTTAAAATTTTTCTGTGTATGTGTGTGTTTTTTTGTTTTTTTTTTGCCTCTCTCTGTTCTGCAATTCTGATCGTAACGTAAATTGTTTCTCTTGATAGGGTCCCCTGTAACTCTTAGGCTTTCTTCATTTTTCTTTATTCTTCTTTCTGATTATTCCTCAAACAGATCGATATCAAGGGATTTGTCCTCCGTTTTGCTGGTTCTTCCTTCTATTGATTCAGTTCTACTCCCTTGTCCTTCTAATGTGTTACCTGTTCCTGAAATTTTAGTATTAATCTTCTGGATTTCTAGGGTGCTCGTTTTGTATGAGTTCTAATTGTATATTTTATCATTTTGTCCTCATATTGTTTTCCTGAATTCTTCTAGAGTTGTCTGTGTTTTCCTTGGTTTTCTTTGTGTTCTCCTTGATCTCTTTGAGGATCCTATGTATAAATCTTTTGAATTCTTTATCAGTTAGTTCAATTACCATTTCTTCCTCAGGAAGGTTTTCTGGCTCTTGCTTTAGCCGTCTTGTTGTTTCTTGATATGATTTAATTTTGTATGTTGTCTTTGAGCCCTTGGATATGTCAACAGGTAGAATAAGGTGGAACCTGAACACAGCTGTGAGGCTGTACCACTGAGCAGAAACTGTGGAATTACCAGGGATCCAGCAATCTTTCCACATGTAGGTGCAGCAGGAAAAGAGAAGGGATTAGCTTTATTAGCTGTCAAAGAAACAGTGATGTCCAGAAGGCCACAATAGCCATGTGATTAGAGGAATGGCTTTGTAGTAGGTCATTAAGCCAATTTGAAACGGAAATCAAAGACTGAAATGGATTAGAGGCAGTGTTCAAAAGAACTGACGTAGTATCTGACTCAATCCATATTGTCATCACTCTTCGGAAAAAGGGGAGGGTGATGCTTTGAAGATGACTTATAGTCTGCTTGACATTTGCATGAAAAATAGAAGAGACAGGCTGCGTTTTTTTAGGATCTTTTGTGGACACTGAATTTCAAAAACTAAAATTAAATGAAACTCAGATGAAAATTTTATAACCTGCATATCAAAGTGTACTGGCCAGTTACTGCGTAAGTGTATGCTACTTGAAGGGACCTGTATAGATGACTGCCTTAGGTGGGCACTTTTAGGAATGCTCCATCTTTCTCAGTGTTATTGCTGACCTCTCCCTCTCACTTCCCACCTCTCCCATTGACATTTCTCAGCCCTCCACCCATCCGGAATGTGTCAGTGCAGCGATGGGGTTGTTGGGAGGAACTCAGGCAGGAGAACTGGGCAGAAGCTTGGGGCAGAGCGGGATTAAGGGAAGTTTCTTTTCTTTCTACTTATTTTTTAGAGTTGATGGGCCTAGGACACAGTTTTGCACTTGCTGAAATCTAATGTAATGGAAAAACTATCCATGTTACTGAACTCTATAAGCATAGTCCCTGTTGTTGGTGAGGTGAGCATAGTAGCCTCTCGGAGCACTCTATGAATTCTCTCTTCTTTGGCCTTAAGGCTCGTTCTCAGTCTGCTGGAGGCACGGCCACCTGGTCAAGGATGATAACTGGCTTCAGCCACGGAATAGCTCAGTTTCTGCTTCTTCTTGTCACTGGGTCTTTGTTCATTGACCTTTCTTTCTATTTCCATCAGTCATTTCATAATAAGGTTGCAAGTAACTCATCCAAAGAGGGACCCTTCACTGATGGTGCTACATGTTGATCGTTCTCTTATACTGCATTTGTTCTTTGAGTCCATACTCTCCCAGTTAGTGTCATCACATTATCATGTATTTATGCATATCCTGTGACTCTTTATTACGCGATGTCTAGAGATATGTTCTTCTTCCTAGTTAGGCTGCAAATACCTCATCTAAAGGACATGGTCTTCTGCATCCTTTTGTGTATGTTGTAGCAACTTGTAATGAATTACACTTATGTCAGCTTCTTATAAATGTGTTGAATCTCTGAATGTCAGACTATGTGCAGGCCTCACAAAATGTGTGTCCACATTCCTTCTGGATCCTTTAATGCTTTAGATTATCTGCTTCTTTGTTCCCTTTATTACCATAGAAATTCTAGAACAGAGATCATTTAGTAAAGCCCTTGTTTTGTAGGTAAGACAGCTGAAACCCAGAAAAATCGTATGATTTGTCCGAGATAACATACCTAGGTAGTAAAAAAAACTAGGATCAAAACCAAATTCCACCTCCTTTTCTAAAGTTCCACCCACTGCTTCATGGCCCTTCTTTCATTATTAAGCAAGTAAAAATACTTTTATTATAGCTACTAAACCCCAGAAAGATGTTTACCTGTGTTTTATTGACTATGCAAAGGCATTCGACTGTATGGATCATAACAAACTGTGGATAACATTGTGAAGAATGGAAATTCCAGAACACTTAATCGTGCTCATGAGGAACTTTGTACATAGACCAAGAGGCAATCCTTCACACTGAACAAGGGGATACTGTGTGGTTTAAAGTCAGGAAAGGTGTGCATCAGGGTTGTATCCTTTCACCATACTTATTCAATCAGTTTGCTGAGAAATAATCTGAAAAGCTGGACTAAATGAAGAAGAACGTGGCATCAGGATTGGAAAAGACTCGTTAACAATCTGCGATATACAAATGATACAACCATGCTTCCTGAAAGTGAAGAGGACTTGAAGCACTTACTAATGAAGATCAAAGACTATAGCCTTCAGTATGGATTACATCTCAACATCAAGAAAACAAAAATCCTCACAACAGGATAAATAAGCAACATTATGATAAATGGAGAAAAGATTGAAGTTGTCAAGGATTCCATTTTACTTGGATCCTCAGTCAGTGCCCATGGAAGCAGCAGTCAGGAAATCAAACAACACATTGCATTGGGCAAATCTGCTGCAAAAGACCTCTTTAAAGTGATAAAAAACAAAGATGTGACTTTGTGAACTAAGGTGCGCCTGACCCAAGCCATGGTGCTTTCAATCGCATCATATGCATGTGAAAGCTGGACGATGAATAAGGAAGACTGAAGAAGAATTGACGCCTTTGAATTGTGGTGTTGGTGAGGAATATTGAATATACCGTGGACTGCCAGAAGAACGAACAAACCTGTCTCAGAAGAAGTACAGCCAGAACACTCCTTAGAAGCAAGGATGGCGAGACTTCATTTCACATACTTTGGTCACGTTATCAGGAGGGACCAGTCCCTGGAGAGGGACATTATGCTTGGTAAAATAGAGGGTCAGTGAAAAAGAGACCCTCAATGAGATGGATTGACGCAGTGGCTGCAACAATGGGCTCAAGCATAACAATGATTGTGAGGACAGTACAGAACCGGGCAGTTTTTCGTTCTGTTGTACATAGGGTCACTATGAGTCGGAACTGACTTGACCACACCTAACAACAACAACAGTTGAGTTAGCCCTAGGATGAATTTATTAAAACTTAAATGTTAGAGTGAAAAAAAAAAGTTTTTGTTTAAAGCATAGCATTTTAAAGAATGAAATTGGTGGCTATATAAGGGAATTCTGCAACATGCAAATTAATTGTTTGTACAAAATCTTTTATAGAATACATTGATAGGAACGAACTGTCTTTCAGAAGCCTAAGAAGTCCCTATGTTAAGAATTAGGTGCCCACAGAGATATAGAAAGTTAAATCAAGGACTTGAACTTGGCTCCAGCTCTGGTTTCTTTTTGTCTATTATTAAATAATTATTCCCTCTTTAAAAAACACACAGCTGGTGATCTTTATTTAGAGATAAATAGTCTAGGATTATTGTAGGGGTAGGGAGAAAAAATGTCTGAACTGTGTAAATGCTCAGAATGATCTAAATCAGTGGTCTTCTCCGTGTTTGTGCCATGGACCGTTTTGGTGCCTGGTGAAAACTGTAGGCCCTTACTCATGTGTAAAATCAAATATACAGGATTACAATGGAAACATATTGAAATGTAGTTATCAAAATATTTTAAAGTTTTGAAATAGTAATGAATAGATGCTTTTTATTAATGCTGAAGTAATCCAATCTAGTGTGAGAACTAATAACTATGGTAATTTCAACACAGTGATGGACATAAATGATATTTCAGAATACCTACAACAAACCATAATATGGCATGAAAATAGCTATGACTTCTGTTGGTGACAAAATCACAGGCCCTTCTGCTAATGCTGTGGTTTGTTGCCAACACTCATCATAGACAGAAACGCTGAATTTCTAGGTAGGTAGAAAAAAAAACCAAACCGTTGCCATCGAATCGATTCCGACTCATAGCAACCCTACAGGACAGAGTAGAACTGCCCCATATGGTTTTCAAGGAGCGCCTGTTGGATTTGAACTGCTGACCTTTTGGTTAGCAGCCAGAGCTCTTAACTACTATGCCACCAGGGTTTCCCTTCTAGGTAGAGGTAGGTGAAAATAAAGATAGGATTTTGTTCCCATCCAAGTTAACAGCCGCCCTGAATTTCTATACTAGGACCCCAGATTAAGAACCCATGATGCAGCCACACTAATTAAAACAGCCTGATGTTGGTGTAACAGACATGTAGTCTAATGGAATAGAACTGAGAGTCCAGAAGTAAAACCACACACCTGTGGTCAGCTGGTTTTTGAGGAGGATGCGAAGTCCATTCGATGGGGAAGGAAGAGCCTCTTCCATAAACGTTGCTGGGAAAATTGGATTTCCACACGCAGAAGAATGAATTAGGATCCATGCCTCACACTGTCCACAAAAACCGATTCAAAATGGATCAAGGACCTAAATATGAAAACTAAAACCATAAAATTCTTAGAAGAAAATATAGGGGCAAGACTGTAGGACCTAGTTTGTAACTGTCTTAGTTATCTATTGCTGCTGTAGCCAAAATATTACAAGTAGATGGCTTAACAAACAGAAACTTACTTTCTCACAGTTTAGGAGGCTAGAAGTCCAATTGAGGGCACTGGCTCTAGGGAAGGGCTTTCTGTGTCTCTTGGCTCTGGGGGAAGATCCTTGTCTTTTTTCAGTTTCTGCTCCTCATTTCCTTGATGATATTCCTGTGATATGGCATCTCTCTTCCTCTACCTCTGCTTGCTTAATCTCCTTTGGTATCTCAAGAGAGATTGACTCAAAACATACTCTGCACTAATCCTGCCTCATTAACATAACAAAGAAAACACATTCCCAAATGGGATTGTAACCACAGGTGGAGGGGTTAGGATTTATAACACTTAATTTTGGGGGACACAATCCTATCCATAACAATAACAATGCATTATCAGATATGACAACAAAAGCATCAATAACAAAAGACAAAATAGATAAATAGGACCACATAAAATTAAATGTTTTTGTTCATCAAAAGACTTTATCAACAAAGTGAAGACACAACCTACAGATTAGCAGAAAATTTTCAGGGACTATATATCCAATAAGGGTCTCTTATCCAAAATAAATGTGAAACTTCTACAGCTTAAGAACAAGAAGACAAACAATCCAATCAAAAAATGAGCAGAGGACTTGAACAGACATTTCACCAAAGAGAATATTCAGATAGCTAACTAGCACACAAAAAGAAAAGATGCTCAGTGCTCAGCCCATTAGCTGTTAAAAACCCATTGCCATAGCAACATACCACCTCAGCCCCATTAGAATGGCAATGACCAAAAAAAAGGAAACAATAGGTGTTGATGAAGTTGTGAAGAGACTGGAACGCTCATCTATTGCCCCTGGGAATGTAAAATGGTGCAGCTACCGTGGAAATCAGTTTGATGGTTCCTCCAAAAGTTAAACATAGAACTACCATATGGCCTAGCAATCCCAGTCCTAGGTATATACCCAGAAGAAGGGAAAGCAAGAACACAAACAGATACCCTGAGATTGTCTTTGAAACCTTAAACCAAAAATATCCCCTGAAGTCTCCTTGAAACCAAATAATAGTTTAGCTTAACTAGTAAAAAATGTCTGCCTTGAGCATTATGCTCTTTTAAGAACTTTCTAAGGAATGAAATTGACAACAGCAACTTGAAAGATAAGGGAGCAGCAAGTTTATATTAATGAGGGAGGAATCACTTACAAAAGGAGGGTGAGAATGGTTGCACCGACTTGAAGAATGTAATCAATGTCACTGAATTGTACACGTAGAAACTGTTGAGTTGGTGTATGGTTTTTCATATATTCTCAACAACAAAATAAACTTATAAAAAAGAAAATACCATGCTGAGTGAAATAAGTCCGTTGCAGAAGGGCAAATACCGTATGATCTCGCTTATATGAAAGAAGCAAGGAAGGAGTGGGAGGGAGGGGGAAAGAGGTAGTTTTTGCTCAGGGCGCACTGAGTTTATGTTAATGGTGGTAGAATGATTGGGAAAAGGGTAGCAAGAATGGTTGCACAACTTGAAGGGTGTGATCAATGTCACTGAATTATATGTGTAGAAATTGTTGAGATGGCATATGTTTTCTTATGTATATTCTCATATTGTCACCACAATAAAATTAAATTTAAAAAAGATCCCTTGATGCATGTCTTACTTACATGCCTCTTACTTACATTGTTTTTGTGAGCAAGCAAGAGACATGACCCCAGGATGGGCAGGCACATTATGAAGTCAGTTGCTGTGCAGTTCAGTGACCTTACGGGATGAGGCCCACCGTAGGTTACCCAGGAGCGGCAAATGGGTTGATGTGAGGCATCATCTACCCTTGGCTCGCTTTCTGATGTTCTAGGTCGTGTGATCCAGTCTTGGACTGTGTTTTGTCTTACAGATACCAGTGACCAGAATACTGAACAAAATGATTCTGGGACCTCTGAGAACTTCTGGCTTGACCCTTCTGTGAAAAGCCAACCAGAAGCCCAGGAGGAGGACGACGGACTTCGGAAATCCCTGGATAGATTCTATGAAACATTTGGCGATTCACAGCCAGCCTCTCGAGACCCACTCTCCACATCTGTCTCCCAGTGCCTGTCTCAGAAAATTGCTGAACTGAAGGGCCAGGAGAGCCAAAAGTATGCCCTCCGCAGTTTTCAAATGGCCCAGGTCACCCTCAACCGGGATGGCTGCTCTGTCTTACAGAGGCATTCCAGGGACATCTCCTTCTATCCACTGGAGGAAGGAAGTATGTCTCTGGATGATGAAAAGCCGACCCCGGGACTTTCCAAAGATGTTATTCATTTCCTCTTGCAGCAGAATGTGATGGAAGACCCCTAACTGGGGGAGCTCTGGGTGCCCGGTGGCAGGAGCAGGCCATGTTAGAGGGGTAGCTGTTATTGTACCACCAGATCCCCGAGGGTCTCTTTTCCCAGCTCCATGTGCCTGTCCCCCAGCTTCCGAGTGCCTTGCAGTTCAAGGCTGGCACTGTAACCTGGCCCTGGAACCAGTGCAGGCCATATGCAGAACCAGTGGTGTTTGGGAGCTTTGTATCCCCATGGCTACCCCTACCCACCCTTCCCCTCCCCTGGGCCTAAGGCCAGTGATTGACGGGTTTGGAAGTCCAAAAGCTTAGCTCCTTGCTTCAAGAAAGGACATACTCTGAGGAGTAATCTACACTCCAGGGTTTCCCTCAGGAATCAGGCTGAAGCTGGGACTTCACCTGAAATCATGCCCTTGCTTGACTTCTTCCCTTCCCCATCCTTCTCCCACTCACTTACTGGTGTCTCCTGAGAGCCCTTCCTTCATAAATCTCGTGTACCTCAGTCCTTGATTCAGGATCTGCCCTAAGAGAACAAGCTTCCATTGAATGAGTTTTTAGAAGTATGTTTTTTTACCTCAGTCCTTGATTCAGGGTCTGCCCTAAGAGAACAAGCTTCCATTGAATGAGTTTTTAGAAGCATGTAAAGTTCAATGCTGAGTCTGTTGTGAAGGATTATACCAAGTAAAACTGAGGCCATGTGACTGAGAAGGTATGTCCCAAAATAATATAAAGATCTAAATATAGTTCCAAAAAGTACATCACATCTGAATCATACCCTGGCCTCCCCTCCAGAGCTGGAATTCTCTGTTTTATAATACTAACTAGGTGTGGAAGGAACATTTAGACATTTAAAATAACAGCTAAAACTCACAAATAAAAAAACAGCAGTCTCTTTTTGTTTCCATCAGACTGCAAATGTGAAAGGTGAGAAGAAAACAAATGGGTGCCACCCCCCAAGTATGTGTAAGCACAGTTATGGTATGCTAGGCTGACGCGATGCAGCCTTCTTGATTTCTGGTTGAAAAGAAAATGTCCTTTGTTCAAGTGGTGTTCTCCTTCCTCTCGTTATGTGTGCCTCTGCCTGCCTGCTGCCAGCACCCTCTGTCACCCTTTAATGGTTGGCCCCTCACCCTGTCCCATCCTGGCTTCAGGCACCCTGGGCTCCATCTGCAAACATTGCCCAAGGCAGATGCTCCCAGCCACCCTGGCCCTGCCCTCGGGGCCTCAGCTCTGCATCACCACCGAGTGGCTTTAAATAGCCAGTTCAGTTTTGTGTGCTAACAGATGCTCTGCTCAGCAGGTCACATCCTGAACCTGTTTGAGCCTCAGTTGGTAGAATTACGTCACCTGGCACTAAGCCCTCTGGAACAGTAATTGGAAGCTTCAGACTAATCCCTACCTTGACACTTCTTCAGAAAGGGTTATGTCACTGGTTTGGGGGGACAGCAAAAAAAAGAAGCTGGCAACACTGCATATAAATTTTGAGAAACTTTAGGTGGAATTTAATTGGCATAAGACCCCAAGAGCTTTCCAGAAAGCTGATTATACAAAATGGGTCAGCCTAAAAGTATACATTAAAATCGAGTGCGCCCTCTCAGGCAGGCCTCTTGAGGACTCTTGGATAAAAAGAGGAGCCTTTTAAAGGTCAGGAATTACATACATAAGGCTTCCTGTCCTGGGAAGATCAGAGGTGAGAGTAGTGTTCCAAAATGAAGTTCACGGGCACCAGTGGAAAGAGATTGGAAGAGTAGGAAATCAGATACGAATACATCCTTGAGAGATACTTGAGAAAATAAGACCCCAGATTTTCTTCCTGACAATCAGCTGTCTGCATCTTTCTCCATGGGGATCTCCTAGTCAACCAGCCCCCAAATAATTGTGAAACCAGTTGGACTTACACGTTACATTTTAAGTTCACCGGTTTCGTTCTTTTTAAATGTGAAGCAAATGAATAGACGCCCTTGAAGAATGCTGTTGTTTTTAGTATTATTCAGTCACTGAAATATTTGAGATTTGTTGCCATGATTACCAACAAAAGAGACCGGACTATTTTGTGCTGATTTTAAAGGACAGTTGAGACAAGCTATTCGGGCCTCCGTGTGGGGGAGCAGTAGCGTCTGCTTCCCAGGGAGATTTTAGTTTCGGGACTTGTGTAACCTTCATCACCGTTAGCGCTGACGGTGTTCAGCAAGAGGTAGAGTCTGAAAGCAGAGAATTTAGACGTCTGAAAACCCGAATCACCTTAGGGTAAGAGAGCATGGTGTGTGTTTACTTGTATCTGAGTAAGTGTTTGTGACAGGTGGGTACAACATATTTGATTCCCTGCAATCTTGCTCCTTAATTTGGTCTTCATGAGGTTAGGATGGCATTTTCCATTTATCCCTGGGAACCTTTAATAAAAACTAAGAGATAAGGCTATTGAGGCTCTGGCCTATGGCATTATTGTCTAATTCTGCCCTACAGATAGATTCATCAACATCTTATCGTCTTAATGAGCGTTATGACTGGCCTCTCTCTGATATTATCTGTGGCCCTTCGCAGATCTTCCAGGCTCTTTGTGAGGATGGATTGATGCAAGAATATCAGAACCCTAGAAAACTGCTACCAGTTTTTTAAATTGTGTAATGATTATTCATTTCATTAATCAGTTTCTTTGCATGGCCAGTGCAAGGGCACATGTAATAGATCTCATTGCCATAAAATAATACAGCAATACTTGTTACACTTTTTATTGAAATATAATCATCACTCAGAAAGGTGCACATATTATTGTAAGTGGACATCTCAATGATTTTCACAGGCTGGACCCACCTGCACAAATAGGACCCGGATGAGAAACAGACATTGTCCATCCGTCCAGCCACCCTCCGTTGTTTGACCCCCCACCCCCAGTCTCCCCCGGCAGCTCCTTTCCTTCCTGACCTCAACCTCGGGCCTTTCTCTGAGACACAATCTTGAGCCCTGGTTAATCCAAATGAAATCTCCGTGTTTGTTGGTCTAAATGGCCACACTTCCGCAGTTTCATAGGCTTCAAGTTCATGTGTGCCGTTCTTTAAAGAAGTGAGCCCCTCTCAGAACTTCCGTGATCACTTACATGCCAACTTGCAATTCCGTACTAAACTCCTGTCCTGTACCTCTAATTTCCCATGGAACATTCTGCTTGGATGTTTCCTTGTCACCATAAACAAATGTGTTAAAAAACTTCTTTCTGACAGGCTAACATTCTCATTTGGCGTCTCTAACTCATCATGACATGCTATCAGAAGGGATCAGTCCCTGGAGAAGGGCATCGTGCTTGGTAAAGTACAGGGTCAATGAAAGAGAGCAAGACCCTCAATGAGATGGATCGACGCAAGTGACTCAAGCATTGCAGCGATTGGGAAGAAGGTGCGGCACTGGGCGGTGTTTCATTCTGTTGGACTTAGGGTCTCTCTGAGTCTAAATGGACTGACAGCACCTAACAACAACAATCCATCATGTGGTCCCCGGGTGGTACAAAAGGTTTGCGCTCAGCTGCTAACCAAGAGGTTAGTGGTTCAAACCTGCACAGGCCTGGCAGTCTACTGTTGTAAAGATGTCTTCCAAAAAGAGAGCCCTATAGAGCTCATGGAGTCACCACGAATTGGAATTCACTTAACGGCGTGGTTTTTTTAATCCATCAAGGCGTTGACATTTTTTAAGCCACTTAGACTTGAAAATGTATGGACTCATTGTGACTTTCACTTCTAAACATCCCACTATAGCATGGAGTGGTGGCTAAGAGCTGAGTTCCAGAAGCCAGGCTGCCTGGGCATGAATACTGACTACCAGAGTCCTTGGGCATGTTACTTAACCTCACTGTGCCTCAGTTTCCCCATCTGCAAAAAGGGGATGATAATACTACGTAACTCAGGAGACTCAAATGAGTTCAGATTTGTATAGAGTTGAGAGTAGCACCCGGCACATTGTGTTTGTTAAATTATCTATTTACCTTAAAAACACAACTATCTGTTCTCCCTGCTTCAGATTCTCCTTCTTCCAGCCTTTCCACAAACTGTTGTTAACTATATTGATCTTCTTAAATCACTGAATCCCATCCCATCCCCCACAGAAACCTCCCAAGTTCCCCTTAAGACCAAAAGGATGAAGCACAAAGCCAGGTGCACGCTGATCTAACTCAGGTGCTCTGCCCCCTCCTCATCCCTTGGACTTTATGCTCAAGCTGTGCGGAACACATTCCATCCCTTCCTCAGCCACCATGGCTCTCCTGAACTGTTCATTTATGCTATTAATCCTGCACCACAGGGCCAGCTTTTAACTATTCGCACGTGTACATCTTCTGCAAATAGACCAGAATTTCCCAAAGGCCAGAGCGCTGTTCTTACCCAGGCTGGCTTGGGCCAGTGCTGGGTAATACTCACCATGGCATGAATTTGCTCTGTGTTCCCGCCTCCTGTTCAGTCTCCTGGTGAAGCCAGCTTGACAACTTTCTCTTGCCTACAAATGAAACCATATCATTTAAAAGCTACAGCAAGGGGCAGTAGGGTGCATTTTACCTTCTGAGAGACATCATAGAAGAAGAAAGAGCCCAACTGCAGGCATCAGAGGCAACAACACTGCCATTAACAAGTGGAATGTCCTGGGTGGCTCATGTAACTCCTCTGGACCTCATTTCCTCATCTGCAAAATGAGAACATTAGCAAAGCTCCATGTACCCCTTAGGCTCAAACATTCTGTGACAAATCTCCAAGAGGGCAGATGGATTCAGGAAACTGATTTTCAAATTGATTGAGCGGCATGGAGTTATTGCATGGAACATTAAATTGGTGTTCAGAACAATTCATTTCCTGTGTTTAGCTTATCAACCAATGTTTATCAAGCAGCATTTACTCTGCAATACCCTAGGTTGAATGCTATGGAGACTCAGATGTGGTATCTTACAGGATTCTTGGCCTCAAGGGGTTTATTATATAATCAGAGTTTATTATATAATCAAAGCTCACCAAGCACATGATCAAGCAATTACTTTCTGTTTGTTTTTCTAAGACTCGTAACATAAGGCAGTTTTACTTGAACCATCAAATATAGTCCCTCTGTGAATGATGAGTCATGTGTATCATTTTTTTAAATTATTTATTGTGTTTTAAGTGGAAGTTTACAAATCAAGTCAGTCTCTCATACAAGAATATATATACTCCTTGCTGTGTACCCCTAGTTGCTCTCCCCCCTAATGAGACAGCACACTCCTCTCCACTCTCTGTGTTTGTGTCCATTTGGTCAGCTTCTGTCCCCCTCTGCCCTCTCATCTCCCCTCCAGACAGGAGACGCCCACATAGTCTCACGTGTCTACTTGATCTAAGAAGCTCACTCCTCACCAGTATCATTTTCTATCCCATAGTCCAGTCCAATCCCTGTCTGAAGAGTTGGCTTTGGGAATGGTTCCCGTCTTGGGCTAACAAAAGGTCCGGGGTCCTTCTAGTCTCAGTCAGACCATTAAGTGTGGTCTTTTTATGAGAAGCTGAGGTCAGCATCCCACTGCTCTCCTGCTCCCTCAGTGGTTCTCTGTTGTATTCCCTGTCAGGCAGTCCTTGGTTGTAGCCGGGCACCATCTAGTTCTTCTGGTCTCAGGCTGATGTAGTCTCTGGTTTGTGTGGCCCTTTCTGTCTCTTAGGCTCAGAATTACCTTGTGTCTTTGGTGTTCTTCATTCTTCTTTCCTCCAGGTGGGTTGAGACCAACTGATGCATCTTAGATGGCTGCTTGCTAGCATTTAAGACCCCTGATGCCACTGTCCAAAGTGGGGTGCAGAATGTTTTCTTAATAGATTTTATTATGCCAGTTGACCTAGATGTCCCCTGAAACCGTGGTCCCCAAACCCCTGCTCCTGCTACGCTGGCCTTTGAAGGGTTCAGTTTATTCAGGAAATTTCTTTGCTTTTGGTTTAGTCCAGTTGTGCTGACCTCTCCTGTATTGTATGTGTGTCATTTTTGTTATTTTCTTTGAAACACATTTATAATACACACAGTTATATAACTGTATGTTTAGGTATATAACTATATGCTTTTCAAATATATTTAAAATGTCTATTTAAGGCTGATTTTTAAAAAACTTTTTAACATACTAAATGACAGAGACTTTCAAACATTCACAAAAGTAGAGAGAATTGTACTATGAAGTCCACGTGCCCATCACATGGCTTCAACAGCTATCAGCTTTCTGACTTTTTTTTTCATCGATTCCCCCTTTCTGTGTGTTCTCTAAAGCAGTGCTTCTCAAGCTATCAGTGGTGGAGAACGTTTTTGTTTAATTCCAATCCGTCATGCACCACTTCCAGCACACAACTCACGCCTGTGCCCCACTTTGTATTTTCCTCCAAGGAGACATTCAGCGTCCTGTATTATAATTGTTTATTTGAGCCCCCAGATCCCTGATAGGCTCTTTGAGGGCAGTTGCTGTGTGTCCTAATTGTCCTGAAATTCCAACAGCCCACACAATGTCAGAGCCTCAGTAGGTGCTCAGTAGTCAAATTGAGAGAAGAAGCCAGGCTACGTATCTTGTTCTGTCTTCCACAATTCCATGTTCACAGTAGGTACTCAGTATACCTTTCCCCAGATCGTACGATGTCATAGTTTGAATGGCCCCAAGTGTAGATCAGCCACCCTTCTGTTGGGCAGATGCCCTCTCTAATGATCGTTCCATATCTCGTTGTGCATCAGTCATTCATTCCACAATATGCATTGAGTAGCTACAATGAGCCAAATAGGGTGCTGGGGATAGAGTACAGAATAAAATGGGCAAAAACCCCTGCCTTCCCGGAGTTTGCATTCTAGTGGTAGAGATAGACAATAAACAAATAAGTAAAGCATATGTGGTGTTTTACTGATGGTAATAAGTGCTTTGGCGGACATTAAAGCCAGAGAAAGTATAGGGAATGCTGACAATGGGGTAGGGAGTGAGGTCTGGGCAGGCCTCACTGAGAAGGTGCCATTGAAGCAAAGCCCTGAGGGAGGGGAAGGGTGAACCATGTTGTCATGGATTGAATTGTGTTCCCCTAAAATATCTGTCAACTTGGCTAGGCCATGATTCCCAGTATTGTGTGATTGTCCACCATTTTGTCATCTGATGTGATTTTCCTATGTGTTGTAAATCCTGTCTCTATGATGTTAATGAGATAGAATTAGTAGCAGTTATTTTTTTATGTTAGTGAGGTAGGACTCAATCTATAAGATTAGGTTGTGTCTTAAACCAATCTCTTCTGAGATATATAAGGAGTGAGCAGAGAGATGGGGTGGGGGTGGGGGCCTTATACCACCAAGAAACAAAAGCCAGGAGAACAGCACGTCCTTTGGACCTGGGGTCCCTGCGCTGAGAAGCTCCTCAACCAGAAAGATGGATAGCACGGACCTTCCCCCAGAGGTGACACAGAAAGAAAGACTTCCCCTGGAGCTGGCACCCTGAATTTGGACTTCCAGCCTCCTAGATTGTGAGAGAGTAAATTTTGTTAACGCCATCCACTTGTGGTATTTCTGTTATAGCAGCACTAGAAAACTAAGACACATATAGATGTCTGACCCAGTTTGAGGGCACAGTAAGTGCAAAGGACCTGAGGCAGAAGGGTGCCTGGGATGTTTTAGGAACAGACCAGAGGCCTGTATGGCTGGATCAGAGTCCCTGAGAGGGAGAGTGGGAGGAGATGTTAGAGGGGTAAGGAAATACAAAAAGAACGAAAGCAGAAGCAGAGAAACCCATGAGGAGACCATTCATTTATCTAGATGAAGGCTGATGGTGAATTGTGGCAGTGGTGTAGTGGAAGCAGAAATCGGCAGTTGGATTTTGGACATATTTAAAAAGTTAAGTCTATAAGATTTTCTAAAAGATTACCTACTGGGAGTGAGAGAAGAGAGGAGTCAAGAATGACTCAAAGATTTGTGACTGAATACCTAAAAGGTTATGGGCACCATTTACCAGGTTAAAGAAGGCTCAGAGAATAGCACATTGGATGGGGAAGGTCAGGGGTTTAATTTTAGACAAGTAAAGTTTAAGATGGCTATTAGACATCTCAGTGGACATGTCAAGTACATAGTTGGATATTTGAGTCCAGAATTCAGAGGAGAGGTTGGTGATGGAAATATAAATTTTTGAAGCTTGCATCATAATGATGGTATTTAAAGCCATGAGATTGGGTAGAAGCGCCAAGGAGCGAGAGCAGAGAGAAAAGGTCTAAAGACTGAGGCCTGGGACACTCCAATATTTAGAAGTTGGGGAGATGAGGAAACAGCAAAATCACCTGAAATAGAGAAGCCGGAAACACAGGCAAGTGAGGGGTCCAGGAAGGCAAGTGAAAAGGGTGTTTTAAGATAGTGGGAGTGAACGCTTGTGTCATAAACTACTGATGGGTCAAGAAAGGTTATTATAAGGAGGTACTATGAAAAAGTGTGTGCCAACCAATCAGATAATGGAGATGAAATGGGCACAGTCTTAGAAAGACACCAAGTACCAAAATAGACTCAAAAAGAAATACAAAATCTGAATGGATCTGTAAAAAGAGATTGAATTAGTAATTTTAAAACTTTCCACATGAAAGTTCCAGACCCAGATAGCTTCACTGATGAATTCTACCAAAAATTTGAGGACCAATGAACACAAATCCTTCACAAAATCTTCCAAAAACTAAGAGGGAAAACTTCCCAACTCAAGAAGCTAATATTAGTCTGTTATCAAAACCAAAGACATCTCATACCAATATTCTTTATGAATGTAGACCAAAAAAAAAAAACAACTTCAACAATATACACCAACTCCTCACTTATCACCTGTCTCATTATCCGACATCTCACATTTACAACAACAGTAAAGGAATCTACTACTCAAGGAGGCTCTCCAGGGGACCTCGGGGAAGCTGGGCCACACTGCCCTACACCCTCTGCTCCCTCTTGATGGACAAGAGCACCACAACCAGCTGCCCTGCAGGGCCGGCCTCTTCCATGGCCAGACTTGCAGGCCGCACCAAGCCAACTGGCACCTGTTCTGAATTCCCGGCTCCTCTGTGGCCTGAGGCCCTGCAGCTCAAAATTGCTGTGGGTGGGAGGGGAGGAAAGAAAGAGGCATTGTAGAGGGTGTTTGGAAGAAATAACATCCCAAAGTGAACCAAAATGGGCCCGAAGCCTGCACCTTGGTGGGGTCAGGTGCACAGCCAGGCTCCCGGCATCCTAGCAGGAAGCCCCCCGAGCCTCGGTGACTCAGGCCTGGAGGGCAGAACAGGTTCTGGGATCTTGAACACAAGGCTTACAGGAGTGGGGGCAGAGCTCTGGAGGTGGCTCTGCAAGGGGAGCTCTGACCCATCCAGGAAGAAGGTGCAGTGGTTAAGCCGTGGGCCCTTCAGTCATAAAACAGTTATCCAGTTTTGTCTCCTCCGAGCCTTCTTTCTGCAGAGGAATAATCCATAACTGGACTTGTCACAGAGATGAGCACATCATTAAAGCGTAGCTGTTTTTACTTCTATGATCATATTTTCTAACTAAAAAAATAAATAAATCAGAGAAATGGATGGTCGGAAAACAGGGAAAAAGTCCTCCACTTTCACATAATGCCAATTTTTGCATAAAGAC
The DNA here is from genome assembly GCF_024166365.1 of Elephas maximus indicus. NCBI lineage: Eukaryota > Metazoa > Chordata > Mammalia > Proboscidea > Elephantidae > Elephas > Elephas maximus. The sequence continues at coordinate 44,358,111 of NC_064843.1, forward strand.
CTGGTCTTTGGAACTTAACCATGTTGATAAGTGAGGAGTAGATGTACTAACAAACTGAATCCGGTAACATTAAAAAAATAATATACACCGTTACCAAGTGGGATTTATCTCAGGAATGCAAGACTGGTTCAACATATAAAAATACACCAGAACGACAGAATAAAGGACAAAAACCACGTGATTATCTCAACAGACTCAGAAAGAGCATTCGACAAAATTCAACACCCCATCACGATCAAAACACCCAACAAACTAGAAATAGATGTAAACAGGTACCCCGGGTGTCCTATTGCTTCTGGGCTTTGAGGACCCCCTTTAAAATTCCTTCTGTCTTTTGCATTAATCCTATCCTAGAGCTATAATTTTTTTTTCCTTCATTTTGAACCCATCTGCTTCTATCTTTTGGGGATTTCTTTTGATAAGAGTTAAGTAACTTTCCCACAATCATACAGCTGGTAAGTGGCCTAAATGGGATTTCATCTTGATCTCAAACTCTAACCATACATCATATAATGTTGGATAGTAGAGGTGGCTGGGGACCGGTCAGAGATGAATCAGAAACAAAACTAGTTACAGGAACTCAAACTCCAGATTGGACCAACCACCTACAAATGTGACCTGATGCTAACACTGGGGTTATTGGGTTGGAGCTCTGTACATCCTTCCTAACAGAGCCCTGGGGAGGTCCTGAGACTTACGCAGGGCTGAGCCTCCAGGTACAGGGTAAAGCAATTTAATTGTGGGCAGACAAGAACTACAGAGACCATAAAGTGACACCCTGAGATGAAACCTCTCAACCCAACAGAGATGGAGACCATCTGATCCAGCAAATCATTACTGATGCTGGGCAAGACACTGTCAAGAGACAGAGATAAACAAGACACAGACTCTCCTCCTAGAAGTTCTGGAAGACCTCCTGCCTCCAGCCACCACCCACTCTGCAGTGTTCACCAAAATGTTCACCTCTGCAGGCTTTCCCACTCCCAGGATGTTATCACGAGAGTTAAATTATTTCCAGGTGGAGCAGAATTGGTCCCCCAAGTGAACCACAACCCCACAGGTTCTGAGCTGAGGGACCCTGAGAAGACTCTTAACTGACGGGTCGCCCTGAGGAACATTAGCACTGTGTCTGAAATTCCAGCACAGACTTCCTCCCCTTGAGTGTCTTCGGAAACAAGTTGTTCTGAAAGTGCTGTGGGGGTAATACTGCTTTGGATCCTTCAGCATTCATGAGCGCTTTGTAATAGCACCTCATATCCTTTCTGCAAATTATCTCTTCACATTTGGATCTGATCCCCATGGGATGCTACTCAGGTGCTCGAGGGACAGGAAGATGACTTAAGTGGGGCCATTTGGATGCTAAGGTAGAGCAGAATGACAAGGAGCCAGAGAATGGTCCCTGAGTTACTTCCTCCTTGCCCCCCAAAGTTGTCTTGGTGTCTACCTGTTCTGAGGCCTGGCTCCCTGAATTTCCCACCGATTCTGTGAGATTCACGTATCATTCCAGAAATTCTCTTTTGCTTAAGTTATCCAAATTACTTTCTGTTGCTTACAACCAGTTAGCCTCAATTGACCAGAGTTAGTGGGTTAAAGAAATAGACACTAAGATGGTAGAGATTTGACACATTCCCTTTCAACTGGAGGGACCAGGAGAAATGGAAACAAGGGTATGGAAAGGAGCAGATTAGAGCCATTGACTGACTTGGCATTTCAGTACCTGCTTTGAGCCTGGCATGATCCAACATATGTCCTTCTCCCTCAAAGCAGGAAGTAGCAGCATCCAAGAATGCCACTATTTGGGTTATATCTTGATCGGAGGGTAGGAACCTGTATGTGTTACACCCTGCGTCATATCCTTTCCCTGTTTTCTTTCTTCATCCACATCCCCACTGTCAAAGCAAAATTCCGATTATTCCAGTTGTATATGTGAATCCTAAAACTGAGGCACTGACATAACTGAAATGGGTGATTTCAGGCCTGAATTAAAAACTCCATTTTGAATCAAACTGCAGTTTGGTTTGGAGCCTTTGTTCCTGCTCTTCTGACAAATAAATTTAGCCTCTTGTAAAAGTTTAACTGTTACTAACACCAAGAAAGCAAGGGTTAGGATTCTAGGAATTGTTTGTTAAGAGGTGTCTGTTAAGAATGTTTATGCACCTGGTCTTAGAGAACATACTTTGGTCAAAAGGAGGTTAAGAAATAGAATTGATAATGTTGAGATGAAACATAACTCTGTAACTAAAGATGAGGCAAACACCAATAACCAAGTTTAATCAAACTTCATTTCCACTTACTGAGATCTTCCGCTCCTTTTCTACTGATGCTTTGAAGATAGTTATAACTAGGGTAAAAAAAAGCATAAAAAGGTTACCTTAAGATAAGGGGAGAGATAGACTGTAGCTGTCACAGAGAATGAACTCAGTTTATTCCTGACAGAATGCTTTGTGAAACAAATCTCAGGATATAGCAAATAAACTTACTAAAAATGTTGAAAAAGAACGTCCTAGTCAAACATCTTCTGCAGGATGAGAGATTAAAGTTCGGTTAAAGATTAATAAGTTTGTAACTTGACAACCCCTTGTAACCTTTGCCATCCTTTGTCCCTGCCTTGGGTGCCAGCAAAGCCCATTCCTTTGCTTACTTCACCTGTTAAAAACCCTCACCGTTCTCCCTGCAATTCGGAACGTTGTGCAGCGGCCTGCCTGGGTGTCTATGTATGTTTCCCATTTCGCGAAATATTTTTTATCCTTCAGTAAAATTCTTTATTTGTAGCAAATTGTAAGTCTAGTGCTTCAGGACAACATGGTAAAATCATGAATTACTATGAAAAGAAACCATTGGTCTAGCTTTTGAAGAATGATGTCTATCTGTTTCATGGACTCTCTGGATGAATTCAGGGGCTGGGAGATTCAAGTTCACTTTTCAGTGTCTAAACTGCTTCCCTAAAGGCAACTCTCACTCTTGACACTGCTCTGACCTTTCTTCACTCTCTTCTTGGGCTATGGAATGGGTGGGACTTTTCCATTCCCCTTTACTTCCTCTTCCACTCTTGGCTGGGAACTGGCTCATGTTCCAGAAGATATAACCCAGGTCTGATGGATCCTGAGGCTTTGCGTTCAGCCTGCAGAACTCAGGGTATCTCATGCTCCAAGGTCCATGCTTCTGCAAAGTTTCTTTCTCCTTTCCAAAGCTAGCTCTGAATTCTGCCTCCATGGTACTCCTGGGGGAAAGGATCCAATTCAGTAAGTCTTCCAATAGTTATTTTCATACCTGATTTGGATAATGTGCTTTCTAAAAAATTGAGTTGAGGCTGGCTCATTCATTGGTAATTTATACTTTCAAATGGTGCTATGTTTAAATGGCAGTATATTATTTAGTGGTCTTTTTGAACTTTTTGAGTGAATGTAAAAGAAAGGAAAGGCAGCTAGGGAAAAGGGAGAAGGAGAGGAAGACCAGTCCTTTCATAAAATTATGAGAAGTGTCACACTATACCCAGAGCAAAAATATGTGCAATTACCTCTCGGAAGGTACATTTGCTCAAAAGTAATATCTCCTAGAGGGCCACTATGAGGTCCTGGGAAATAAAATATTCATAGATGCAAAACTGAAATTAACCTACATGAAGTTTTCCTGGAGTTGGCATCTACAGAATGCATCTTTGTTGAGAAGATCCTTGCCTGGGAGTTGGTGTGCTCTAATATTCACCATAAATAATTAAAAATTCAGCATCAGCAACAGAATGCCTCCTCATAAAGCAAGGAGGGTTTATTAAGTCAGCCAGGTCTCTCAGAATTACAAAGGCAGAACCAATTTGCATTGCATGACTCCTTAGGATGAGCACAGAGAGAAGGGCCAGGGGAATTCCGCAATCAGAGCATGACAGGGAGGCTTCAAAACAACTGGCACAGGACTGCTTCTGGATTCTCAATGTCAGCCGTGTTGGTCTGAAACAAATGGTGTGACCTCAGGGTCATGGCCGTGGTTTCTGGCTAGAAATCCCACAATTAGAAAGGCACATTTTGGAATGAGCTTAAGCTTCAAAACTTCCCAGGAGAAGTGCCATTTAGCGAAAGCCTTTTCAGGGGGAGGAGAAAGAGGTTGAGGGCATCAAGGGCCACCAGAGATGGAGAGAAGTTGCTACCAAGAGGTGAAGAAGACCCCAGAAGAACAGGGTGCAGAGCCTGACATCTCTGCTACCCACTGTTTAGCCCAGGTGCAGGAGGAGGAAAGAGCCAAACCACCTGGCTCTTTCCACCAGGTACCCTGCCCCCCAAACTCCTCAACAGTTACCTGCCAGGTTCCTCCTCCTTCTGGGCCTGGAGGACCCCCCAATGCTCCTTGAATCTTTTGCATTAGTCCTATCCGAGGGACTGTGATTTTTCTCCTTCATTTTGGATCCATCTGCTTTTATCTTTTGGAGATTCCTATGATTTCTGGTCCAATCAGAACCTTTTCTTACTTTGATGCATTCTGTGTAAACAATGTGTAAATACATTTTCAACCTTTTATTACACACATGCCATTTCAACATGCTGAATTTGGAAGGTATACTCAGAAAGCAGCTTCAATCGTCTCTCAAAACTTTCTTTAATCACGTTCTTTCCTTGTCCTTAAACAATATCTTGGGCAGAAACTATAGTTTTTTTCATTAACCCTACCATTACAACAGTCTTATCTAAACCCAAACTTCTATTTTTCATCCAATTCAAAGTTTCTCCTGCTCTCAGCTACTGCCTAAACCTCGGCTCAGGAGCCACGCTGATCCATCCTTTTATTCTCTTTGTTCCTTCCCCTTCTGCCCTGTGAGCTCCTTCTAGACCAGAACAAGGCAGAGGATCAGAGGAGATGGAGGAGGGAGCAGAGAATAGTTCCCGCTTGGCTGCTCAATGCCTGATCAGACAGGCCTTTAGGTACTGGCTTACCCTTTCACAGGGGACCTTTGTGGATTCTTCCGAGCCTCCATGGCCACTTGCACATTCCACCAATCCCTGATAGGGGTGATACTCTCTCTCGCTGACCTCTTGCAAGGCCCCCTCAGCTGCCACCATCTGTACAACCCTGGAGTCCCCTCACTCCATCAGACAGGGGCCTTTCCAGATGACTTGAGACCAATAACACTCCACGTAGCCCACTTGGCCCTGGGAAAACTCTGGACATGCAGACACTCCAGCCACTGTTCTCTCTCCCCAACATGTCATTGCAAGCAGTTCCAGCCAGCCTCCCGCCTGCCTCTACCTTCTTGAGCTAAGTCTCTGAACTCCCGGGCACACAAACTAAATTGCCCTCTGACCTCTTTCCCACTCTGCTCTGGGAGCATTATGGGAGCATTATGGATTTCTTCTACCACCTATCTGTCAGTATGTCGTACTGTGGTGGTTTGCATGTTGCTGTGATGCTGGGAGCTATGTCACAGGTATTTTACATACCAGCAGAGTCACCCATGATGAACAGATTTCAGCAGAGATTCTAGACTAAGGCAGACTAGGAAGAAAGTCCTGGAGAGCTACTTCCAAAAATTAACCAATGAAAACCTTGTAGCTCATAGCAGAATATTGTCCAACTTGATTCCTCATCAAGAGGAATCAACTGCTGGAGGAAGACATCCTGTTTGGTGAAGTAGAGGGCCAATGAGGGCAAGGGAGACCCTCAGTGAGATAGACTGGTACAATAGCTGCAAAGATGGACTCAAACATGTTGATGATCATGAGAATGACATAGAAGTGAGTAACATTTCATTCTGTTGTGCATAAGCTCACCATGAGTTGGAGTTGATGCCACAGCAGCTATCTATCTATCTATCCATCTCTCTCTCTCTCTCTGTCTAGGCTTCCTCTGCTCAACAAGCATCCAGCCAGGAAATGAGATGTCAGTCTCCACTCCTGTAGACAACCTCACTTTTATGAGCAGTTCTCTTGGGGCCTCCTCACTCAGCTGAGGTAGGATGCAGCAGCATCAAACAGCCAGGGGTCCCTACAGATCTTCTTAAATCATTTCTCCAGTCAATTCACTGTGCATATCTGGTTTTCTTTTGATGGCATGAGTGATGGCCTCTGCCAGGTTGGCCCTGTGTTCGTAAGTTCAGTAGAGATGTGACTGGTTCCTCTCTTTGGAACATATGGGCACTGAGCGCCCATGATCTCTAGCTCTGAGTCCTCAGCAAAAGTCAGACATAATAAGAAAAGTTCTATTTAACATCTTGTTGTTGTTAGGTGCCATTCAGTTGGTTCCAACACATAGTGACCCTATGTACAACAGAACGAAACACTGGCTGGTCCTATTCCTGTGCTATCCTAATGTTTGGGCCTATTATTGTAGCCACTATATCACTCCATCTCCTTGAGGGTCTTCCTCTTTTTTGCTGAGCCTCTACCAAGCATGTTGCCTTTCTTCAGGGACTGGCCCTCCTGATAACATGTCCAAAGTATGTGAGATGAAGTCTCACCATCCTTAGTTCTAAAGAGCATTCTGGCTGTATTTCTTCCAAGACAGATTTGTTCATTCTTCTGGCGGTCCATGGTATAGTCAATATTCTTCACCAACACCATAATTCAGGAGCATCAGTTCTTCTTCTGTCTTCCTTATTCCTTATCCAGCTTTCACATGCATATGAAGCAATTGAAAATACCATGCCTTGGGTGACTTGGGTTAGGCACATCTTAACCCTCAAAGGGACATCTTTGCTTTTTAACACTTGAAAGAGGTCTTGGAGTCTATGTAGAATATGCACGTCAGAGTTCTGCGACCAAAGGGTAAAGGATCTGGGAATCTGAGCTGTTTATACACCAACCCCTGTCAGTCATTGTTTGAGGGCTGCTCCTGGGGGCCTTACTTCCTCAGAGCTTCTGGCTTGCCATTTGCACAACAAAGTTGACTCTGGTGGCCAGAGAAAGCCATCAGGCAAGAAAAAAAAAAAAAGCAGGACTTGGCAAGTTGAAAATCAAGCCAGTGTGCTTTGAAGAGGTAAGGACAAGGAATATGGGCAGGGAACCAGCAGCATCTACTTCAATGTGTGTGTGTATGTGTGTGTGTGATATCTCAATATCTCTCTGGTTATTTATGTGGCCTGGAGTTGAGGGAGACTGGAGTATGTTCTCATTCTGCCATATTGATCTAGTCTCTCTGCTATCAGTTCTAGAAATAAATACTAAAGCAAAAGACCATTGAGCAAATAATGGAGATGAATAAAGTGTTCCCCTAGCGTGTATTTTCTACTTTGCCTCTTTGTGCATTACCACTGTAAGCAACAATAGTCTCTGTCCCTAGGGGCAAGCCCCAAGCAAATATGTTAAATAAGTGAAACATGGTTTATTTCTACTTCTAGCAGCCGTCTACCCCAGGCATTCTGGAATCATCTGTCCATGGTGCACTAGGTGTAAATGTCATGTCACAGAAAAAGTGAAACCAAACAGCCAGATTTAAATCTCAGCTCCTAGTACAACCACTTCAGAAAAGGCTTTGGTGGTATCTACTAAAACTGAACATTTGCACGTATGACCCAACAATGCTACATGTCCTTTATCCTTCCAGGCCTAGGTGTGTAGCAACAGCCTGCAGTTGCTAATCTCTGGGTTTCCTAAGACTGGCCTTTCTGTTTGGTCTTTCAGCATTTCTAATGCCTGTGTCCTCTTTCCTGTATTGAATTCCCTGTATCGGTTTCATTTTTCTGGCTGGGCCCTGATGGATAATCTGTCTCCAGGGTAACTACAAAACCGTAGTTCAATCTAAACCCCATTTCTTAAAAGAGACATGTTTGTTTTCCTCCTTCGTTCTTCTTTGAAAGAATTCGTGAGAAATGGTCTTATCTATGGTTTTTTTCCTGATATTTTGTACTGGTCAAAGAATGATGAGAAACATGTGTTACGGGCTCAAACATGACCTGAAATCTGGAGCAAAGCCCAGACAAATACAGCTGAGCCCTTATCTTGAAATTACATCCAAAACATAATCAGCAATCAGAAAGTTAAGTCTTTCCAGTGTTGTAAAGATGTCAGTTGATCTATAGATTCAATGCAGTATCTATTCAAACCCTAACAGATTTTTTAAAATGGAAATTGACAACAGATTCAAAAATTTGTATGGAAATGCAAAGGGACAAGAATGGCCAGTACTCTCCTGAAGAAAAACAACGTGAGAAGACCTTCTCCACAAGATATCAAAGCTATGGTGATAAAGTGTGGTACTGCTCCAAATAGAAACAAATAGAACAAGACATGGAATGAGAGTTCAGAAACACACCCAGGTGTATATGGATTCTAGATTTTTTTTGTCCAAAGTGACACTGCAGAGCAGGTGGGAAAGGATAGTTACTTCAGTGAAAATTTCTAGGGCAATTGGATGGTGCTGTAGGGAAAAAAACATCGTAAAGTTCAGTAAAGCAAAAAGAAAATTTTATTTGTAATATATTTTAAAAGGCAAAAGTAGGAAATCGGACAACCATGCTGCTAGAACTATGTCTGCCCGAGTTCAAGGAAATATCACAGAACAGAAAATGTGGGAAAATGGACAAGCCTGCTGCCACAGCCATGTCTGTCTGAGTCCAAGGAACGTTACAGAATGACCAGTATATATTAACATTACAAAATGGGCAAAACCATTGAAAGCTTCACCTTTTCACAAATCGACTGGAAACTGTGATCCCACATTTTAAGTTGCCTTTCTTAGCAATCATTGGTACAGGTCTCAGTAACGACAGTCAGAAGGGTCTTCGTTGGTCAAACAAATTTCCTATCTACTAAATGTTGATAGAAAAAGATGAAAGTGAAAAGTCTTTTGTGTTCTGTTTGATTGGCTTATGTGAAAGGTTCCCTAAAAGATACTTTACAAGATTATCCTAGTTGTTGTCTTTATACCTCAGGGCCCAGTCAATGTGTCCTTGTGAGTCTTTGTCCCAGTCCAGCTGGGTCACATTCTCTGTGCTCAAGGATAGGGAATAATGATTCCAACAGTATTTTCTAATTCAGTGGAGAGATGGGAAAAAACGTGACTGTGCCCCATCTCATACCACGTATATTCTAACCCCGGGTTCCTAAGGAAAAAGTTGGTTTCTCTGCTTTACCCAGCTTTGAAAGAATTCCTGAGAAATGCTCCTCCCTTGGCTTTTTTCTTTTTTTTTCCTTCTTCTTTCTGGTATACGAGGATTTAAATGTGAAAGGCAAAATGATAAAATTTTTATGAAATAATAATAAAAGAAAGTTAAGTCTGAATGTGTGAGCTGGTTGTGGGCCAAGGTGACTTTTTCTTTTTTTTAATCCAATTGAAAATAATGAAAAGATCTTCCCTACATCTGGAGTTGTCTTGATGAGTAATAAACTCAGCCCAAGCCCAGACTGAGAAGCCGCAAGATGACATTAACATTATTTAACCCCATGATCTTCAAGGGCACAAGAAGAGAGGGAAATTCCTGGGAAACAGGAGGGTGGTGACTTCAAAGAACTATTGGTGGATGCAATGGTTAAGAACTCAGCTGCTAATCAAAAGGACAGCTGTTCGAATCCATCAGCTGATCCTTGAAAACCCTATAGGGTGTTCTACTGTGCCTCATAGGGTCACTACGAGTTGGACTTGGCTGGAAGGCAATGGGCTTTTTTTTTTTTTTTTGGTATTGAGAACAGCAGTTGAAGACCTTATATAGTTTCAACTATAGAAGAACTTGTCACAGATCTGTACCCAAGGAAGGGTCCTCACTCAGCAACTCCCTTTTCTGGACTCATTGCTTTAAAGACGTTTGAACAGACTCTTGTGACAAGAACATTCCTTTTTGTTTGTTTTAAAATAATTTCATATTTCAGAAAAACGTAAAAAGGAGCATAAAAAATTTCCATATGCTTTTCACCTCAATTCCCCAAAGGTTAGCATTTTACCCCACATGCTTTAGTATTCTCTCTCTTTCTATCTTTATATATTTTTTTCAGAAATATTTGAAAGTTGTACATATGGTACTTTACCTCTAGAAACTTCAATGTGTGTGTTCTAAAAACAAGGACATTCTTTTATAGAACTGTAGTACAATTCTCAAAATCATCTCATTCAAATTTTACCAATTCTCTCACTAATTTTATTTTTAACACTATTCTTTTAAATGTTCTGTGGTTGTGGTCTTGGCAAAATAATTCCCAGCCTTTTCAGGAAGACATGCAAAAAGATTTGAGCCTCATTAATTTTCAAGAAAAGGGAATCAAGTTTCTTTTAGCTACGTATTCAAACATCTTCCTTCCCTGAAAGAAACCCCAAATGAAGGCTCACTCTGTTCCCAAAGCCTGTGCTATCAGAGAAGATCCTGGATTGTTTCTCTTCCGTGCAGGGCACTTGCCTACTGCTTTTTCCTCAATTCCTTATTAGCACGAGGGAATCCATATCAAGCATATTCTGGACTAAGAAGTTTCCTGAATACAGCCAAACACCTCAAGGGACAGAGTAGCAGGGGTCGGGGTCTGGGGGCCATGGCTTCAGGGGACATCTAGGTCAATTGGCGTAACAAAGTTTATTAAGAAAATGTTCTGCACCCCACTTTGGTGAGTGGCACGTGGGGTCTTAAAAGCTAGCAAGTGGCTATCTAAGATGCGTCAATTGGTCCCAGCACACCTGGAGCAAAGGAGAATGAAGAACACAAAAGACACAAGGAAAATATGAGCCCAAGAGACATAGGGTCACATAAACCAGAGACTCCATCAGCCTGAGACTGGAAGACCTGGATGGTGCCTGGCTACCACGAATGACTGCCCTGACAGGGAACACAACAGAGTCCCTGATGGAGCAGGAGAAAAGTGAGGTGCAGAACTCAAATTCTAGTAAAAAGACCAGACTTAATGGTCTGACTGAGACTGGAGGGACCCCAGAGGACATGGTCCCCAGACTCTCTCTTAGCCCCAAACTAAAACCATTCCCAAAGCCAACTCTTCAAAGGTTAGACTGGACTATGAGACATGAAATGATACTGGTGAGGAGTGTGGTTCTCAGCTCAAGTAGACACATGAGACTAATTAGGCAGCTCCTGTCCGGAGGTGAGATGAGAAAACAGAGGGAGACAGGAGCTGGTTGAATGGTCACGGGAAATACAAGGTGGAGAGGAAGAGTGTGCTGTTACATTGTAGGGAGAGCAACTAGGGTCACATAACAATGTGTGTATAAGTTTTTGTATGAGAAACTGACTTGAATTGTAAACTTTCACTTAAAGCACACACACACAAAAATAATATTCTGGAAATTGTTTTCACCTTCCTTTAACACATCATAAAATACTTTCCTGTCTCAATTTTAAAGCAAGAGAGGATGCACAGGGCTTGTAGGATGTTAGTTCCTACAAGCAAGTTTATTTCCCACAGTGCAAGAAAAATCAAGATGACCAATGCCATTACCAGCCCCTGCGACTATTGCTCTGTTGTAAAGGAGTAATTAAAGGCCAGACGGTAACAACCTAAATAAATACCTATCAGAAGGGGGATTGGTTAAATAAATTCTGGTGTGCTCATTCGATGTAATGCAGCCATTCAAAAGAAGGTGCAGATGTACATGTCACAAAAATAAGAGTCAAAGCAACAGAGAGTGGTCAAGTCTTGTTGACCATGCAGAGAGGAATTGGGGACTTGAGGGATATAGAGGTGGAAGGGAGGCTTTTATAATAAACCCTTTTGTACTGTCTGACTTTTAATCATGTGTATATGTTGTGTATTCAAAGAGAGTCAGGACAGACAGGCACACAGATAGATGTTGTTAGGTGCTGTCAAGTCGGTTCCTACTCATAACGACCCTATAGGACAGAGTAGAACTGGCCCATAGGGTTTCCAAGATAAATATAAAGAATATTTAGTTTGAAGGAACAGCAGGTCCTATAGTCTCTGGCTGCACCTTTTATTCAAAAACCATCACTTCCCTTTGCATTTTCCCCAACCACTTAGCTCTTTCTTCTTCCCAAAACCAAACCCGTTGCCCTCGAGTGGATTCCAACTCATAGCGACCCTGTAGGACGGAGTAGAACTGCCCCATAGGGTTTCGAAAGAGCACCTGGTGGATTCGAACTGCCGACCTCTTGTTTAGCAGCTGAACTCTTAACCACTGCGCCACCAGGGTTCTTTTCCTCCGCTGGGTAGTGGAGACACAAAACAAAACAGCCATGTACACTTTCACCAGAACCACTATGTACATCGCCTTAAACACATGTTTTTTGATTTGGAGGCGTGCTGGGGGGATGCGGAGCAACCTTGGGCAAGCCAGGCGAGATCCCCGGCCTCTCCTCCCGGCTCCGATCTGCACTCCTTCCCCTTACCCGCCCCATTCCCTCAACGCTTTCCTACCCACCCCCGCTCCAGACCCAGCGCACTCAGGCGACTGGACTGGCGTAAATTTCCGCCTCCTTGCGCCACCGCCCCCGGGGCCTCCTCGTGACGTCAGAGCTGAGCCAGGGGCCGCTGCCTCCCGGCTGCCTGCCCCTCCCGGCCCTGCGGCCCCCGCCTGCCCTTTAAAAGAGCCGGGTCTGCGCCAACCGCGCCACACCGCGGGGACCACGACACACGGCTGGTTTGCCAGAGCCTGTCCATCTCTCCTTCCTTCTGCACCTCGCCCCACCGGTGTGTCCACCAGCCCCTCTCCGCGCAGGTGCAGGCGAGCCGAGCCATGCAGCCGGCAGTGCTTCTCGGCCTCCTGGGAGCCGCAGTGGTGGCCGGTGAGTGGGCGCGGCGGGCCGTTCAGCACCGCGGACAGCGCCGGCCTCCGGCGTCCCGGCTCAGGCATCTTTGCTGGCGGATGCTGGGAGAGGGAGACGGTTGGGTGGAAAAGGGTTTTCCCCTCTTGCTTGGGGTTCTTCATTTTGACTCTTCCCTAGGTGCTCTCCTTAAACTCCCTTCCCCGCCCCACCAACTGACCCAGAAAAAGCCAGAGGGCTTCCTAGCCCAGCCTCGGAATTTTCCTATAGAAAAGAAAACGTGACCGCACCTTCAAGGAAAGTCCACCTATTGTGCTCAAGTCTAAGATGTCATACTCTCTGCGGTTCTAGAGAGACACTATTATAGTCTGATTCTGTATCTGTAATTGAGGATTTGTTTGACTGTTTAAGGCGAGATGACCATGGAGACACAGGAGTACATGTAACATTTAGTAGGCTGGCACCTGCATAGTTTCATTATTATTGTTATTATATAAACATAATGAGATAAAAGAAAATCCAGTATGCACGTAAGATATATAGTTTATCTTAACATGGTCATACATAATATGTGTTTGTGTTACAGGCTTAATATACTGCTTTTCTGTATTTTTGTATTTCCATCTCTGGAGAGAGGTAATTTCAAACTCAAATTAATCCACTTCTTTAGTTATGAATGGAACCTGCACTAGTTTGACCTTTATATGCCACAAAAATAACTGGGATATAAAATAACCACAAAAGTATCCGTGGAGTAGTAAACAGACATTTTTAGTCAAATTGGGAGGATAAAATTTTAAGCAATAGATATTTGACTGTGTGTGGAAGATTGTGGAGTTAACCTTTCAAAATTAATGTCAATCTCAAAGAAATAATCTCTGGAGATTTGAAAAGTGTGGGGTGTGTGTGTGTGTGTGTGTGTGTTGAAATGAATAAAGTCACTATGGGTATTGAGACTACTGAGAAGTAAGTATACCACCAGAAAAAACTGGGAGTTTTCTGTGGCTGTTTTTATGACCTCATAGGAAATTGTTCCCATCTGAGACTGGCATTCCTGACAAGAACTGAGGGATTGCCATCCATGAACATGGAGCTTTCATTGACAGCCATTACTGGTTCAAAATGATAAAGATACAAAACAAAAGCCAGTGGTAATTTATTTTATTGCAAGGTGCATACTTCAGAGTTTCCTAAAAGTCTTGTTATTCTTAGACTTTGCCTGTAAACGGTCTAATTTTAATTAAAGAAAACCAAATGAATCATTAAGAGTCCTTTGTGGTTAAAACACTTTTCAGAAAGAAATTGCTTAGTAGGCTTAAGCTATGTTATACACCGGAAAACACTGACATTTGTGGGGCTTGTTTAACTCTGGCGGTAAAATACTTATGGCTCTCTTATGCAAGAGAGTATCTTAATAAGGTTTCATATTTTAATAGCAGCTAAAATGGAGAATTATATTCTTTAAAAAAATTTTAGATACAATTACATACCATACAATTCACCCTTTTAAAATGTATAATTCAGTGGTTTTTAGTGTACTCAGATCGTGCACCCATCACCACTATCAAATTTCAGAACATTTCATCATCCCAAAAAGAAATCCCATACCCTGTAGCAGCCATTTCCCATCTACCTATCTCTCCCCAACCCCTGGCAATGAGACATGATATTCTTCAAGCAGAGTTTGTTATTTAGCAAAATCACAGGACTAGGGGGAAACCTCAGGAAGCCATCTGGTTCATTTCCTATGTTAAGAGCTTCTAGAGGGAGAGCCACCACCTTCCACAGGAGGTACTGTGTACTCTAAATATTACCATGAGTGAAGTAACCACATGCTGTCTGTGTTAAACCAGGTAAGATGGTTTCTGCGTTCCCAAGAGCTTACTTGGTATTTTACAGCTATATATGCAATCTGGTATTGAACCTTGATAGTTTACGAGCTATTCATACTTCAGAAGTTATTCTCAGATTTATCATAAGGCATTACTTGTAAATTGTCTTACTGTTTGAGTACTCCTCCTTTTAAAGTAATCCTTAGGTTTTCTTTTGTGTCCCCTGAGTCTTACTTTATGTAAAAATGAGATAAAGTACTTCAATGGTAACCAACATGCCTTTGGCTAGTGCTTTGCTGCCACAGATTCTATTAGAAGCAACAGAATGGCACTTCGCTACCTCACAAGATGCATAATGTACTTTCACAAGCAGAGCCGACTGTCTTTCCATCAAAAAAAGTGTGAAGAACCTCAGTCAGAGAAACAATTGTTCTAATATCAAACACGAGCTACAAATTCTTTAGGGTTAGAAAGCTATTTCTCTCCCCCCAAATCTTATGACTGTTATGAATTTGTCAATATCAGTAAATAATAAAAGCATCTAAGTGATCATTATTTTACATTTATGGGGGGAAATGAAAAGCATTTGCAAGAAACTGCATTACCAAATAAGATTTGGTAGAGCTGGATTTTAAAAAAGGATACCCTTTTGTTCATGAGGGAAATAGTTTTTTCATAGTTATTCCTCTCCAGGGGATTTTGCAGATTTCAGTTGGAAAGAGGAAGCACAAATGTAGGAATCTCCCCAAATAACAGCCATTTGGGGGATAAAAGAACAGCCCAGCATATTGGGCCCTGGGTGCCAAAGGAGGGTTAACTGGATCTTGTCTGAGCTGCATTTCAGAAAGAATCCCAGGGCCTTCATAGTGTGTTAGCCACTTCTCGAACATTGCAAATGATTCTAACAGGCCAGATAACTCTGGGTCTCTGGAAACAGTTGAGCTAGATCCCAGCTCATGCTTTGAAAAGGAAAATTTAGCAAAGCGAGTAAATGAAGTAGATGTTTTATTTCTAGGATGAGTCCTATGATAGGTAACTAGTGGAGGAGAGGAGCAGAGGCTGGAAAGCAAGCATTTTGAGAGGAAAGATCAGGTTGCTGGTCATAAATAAACCCCATTTGAGTAGCTTCCATATCTGATATCTGAGGACTTTGCTCTTTCCTCTGCTAGCTCCTCTCTTGTCTCACGGACCTAGAATACTTTTCTGCACTGGGCTCCTGCAGCCATATTCATGGTTGTCTTTCCTGGTGAGTACCAGAAGAAGAGTGGAGGTGGGCCTACGTGTAAATGCTTTGAGCTTCTCTAGTGGAAAAGGTTTACACAGAACAATGGAAAAAGAGTCAAAGTAGCTTTGAAAGAAGGAAAAACATCGCACCAGAAAATTAAAATCTCTTGAAGCATTCCCTGAGAAGACAAAGGTATTTCCTATATTTGTTTGAAGTAGGAAGAATCTTATAAAATTTAAATAAAAAACTATCCTCTTAAATATATCATCATAAACCAGTTGTTCAATACCTATTTTCATATGGTATTATGGACTTGATGGTGTACTAGGAGTATTAGATACCTCCCTTATTCTTTACCTCCCTGGTGGCATAGTGGTTAAGTGCTACGGTTGCTAACCAGAAGTTGGCAGTTCAAATTCACCAGGCACTCCTTGGAAACTGTGGGGGAGTTCTACTCTGTCCTATAGGGGTCACTATGGATTGGAATTGACGGCAGTGGATTTTTGGTGGGGTTCTTGTTCTTTACATGGCTTCAGACAATGTGGGAGAAGGGAAATGCAACATTGGTACAGATTCACAAGCAAGCTCATTCAGGCAAAGTCTTGAGGATAAAAAGGGAGGTAATTAATTAGGTAAGATAGTCATAACCATATTTTCATAGAGGAGGTGAATTTCAGGGAGGATGTTTTCTTGGGAAGAGGCGTAGGCAGGAGTCACGGATCTTTGTCCATTTTGGCTGGACAGAAGGGAAGGGCTGGGAAGGGCACTGTGGTTCTATTTAGACTTGGTTTGTTTTAAGCTTTTTGTTGAAGTGTGTAATACGCATATAGAAAATGGCATAGATCATAAGTATATAGCTTAATGAGTATTTCAAAAATTGAACACACCTGTATAACCAGCACCCAGATCAAGAAACAGCATTACCAGTACCCCAGGTATCTTCCTTGTCTGTGGACTGGATTTGATTTACAGTGGACTTAAGATGGCATTTATTTCCAAATTATGTTTAAGACATTGCTAGGGAAAAACAGGTGTTTGTGTTTGTGGGGGGTACACATGCATATTTGCACACGTTCATGCATTTATACACTGCGGGGGCGGGGGAGGGGAGTAGTCAATCAAATGGTTTCCTGACTTTTCACTGACATGTATAGACCTCTGCATAGCCCCAGGAAACCCTGGTGGCGTAGTGGTTAAGTGCTACAGCTGCTAAGCAAAAGGTCAGCAGTTCAAATCCACCAGGTGCTCCTTAGAAACTCTATGGGGCAGTTCTACTCTGTCCTATAGGGTCTCTATGAGTCAGAATCGACTCGACAGCAACGGGTTTTTTGTCATAGCCCCAACACTGGACTATTTTCAGAACTGTTCCAGCAGCATTTTGTTGTTTCCTCAACCCATTTGGCCTGCTTTCACATCCCTTAATATAGCATGTCATCTTCTATTTGGAACTTAAATTTGCATTTAAAGAATCTTTCCATCATTAATTAGATCATCCAATAGTTATTTTTATTCCATAGAACAACCTCTTTATGATTCCAGTAGCTTCTTTGCTGACTAAACCCCACAACTAAAAGTATCTAACTCCAAATCACCCATCAACAGCTAGACTGAAGGACTGAAGGTTCCATTCTGTTTCCTCCTTCATGTAAGAGATGACCTCCAAAAGGTCCCATATTGGAAGCTAAATCACAAATGGGCTGGCTAATATTTAAATGCTTTTCCTATGTACCAATAAATTTAATATTTGCTTTATTTTGTCTCAGATTCCCCCAGGTGATTTTTGCCTAATTGTTGCCTATCATGCAGGTTAACGTGGTATAAATCTGAGTGATGTCATTTTCTTCCTTCCGATAACTATTTAATGAAGAACATTCACCTCCTTAGAAAATGTCTAAGACCTCAATCACCGAAAGTCTTACAATACTTACACCCTATCTCTGTAACACTCATTTACTTCATTAGCTAATTTCTGTAAGAACCTGAAAATAGAATTCCTAAGATAGCATCTTCATTTTACAAAGTTGTCAGCCAGGTGCCTTCAAGTAGTTAAAGTACTGTTTCTGGGGGAAAATATATATGTGTGAGTATGTATGAATGTATATTTGTAGATATAAGCCTAAAATATATTCTTAGTAATACCTGTAGAACTGCAAAATTTTATCCACATCCAAATAAAACTGATTACACCATTCATCAGAGTTGGAGGGGAGAGGGAAGGATGAGTTGAAACAGAGAGAACGGTCTAGATCTTTTCCTTGGAGAGCACTGGAATGTTGAAATGTGGTTGGAGTCTAAATTCTTTTAAATTGAAGTACAGTGTACATTCAGTGAAATATACCAATCTTAAGAGTAGAATTCTCTAAGGTTTGACTCGTATAACCAACACCCCAGTCAAGATATAGAACATTTCCATCACCCCAAGCATTCCCATGTGTGGGAGCTGAGTTTTTTTTTTTTTTTTTTTGAATAAGCATGAAGCCCCCTTTTCCTTTCTATTCCAGCCCACACCCCCCCGCCCTCTGAGTCACTGTCCAGTTGGTTAGGGGCAGCATGTCCTGACACCTAGGGCAATCTTCCCCAACCGTCTTCACTCCACTAAGCTCTAACTCTGCCCCTCTGTACAAGTAATGTGCAGATTGTTTTGTCAGTTTGGGTTCATACTGTTTTCAAAAAAGAGCTCAAGCCATTTTTAATTCTTTTTCTCTTTCAAAGCTGTCGGTTCTATGCCAGTGGATAACAGGAGCCAAGATGAAGAAATGGTAAGTTGAAATGTAAGTCTAGAATCTAGACACCAGGTTCTACCGCTCCCTAACCAAACAAAAATTCAAAACAATAGGCTTACAAAATAAGACTTTCATCCCTGAGGGCAGGGGAATGAGGAGTGCCCCTTCTGCACTGGGGTCCCACATTACTCCTGGATGTTTTAGTGCTCTCCAGGATCGCTGTGTCATCACAGCCTTTTCCTTCCAACCTGTTCCTAAATGGGTATTTATTTCCCTTCTCAGGGTAACTTTAAATCAATGCCTTCTTGCATTGTTCTGTGTAGAGGATTCCCCTTTTGGTCTCCATGTATTGGGATGCCACATTGCTGTCCTGTACATCAGTACTCTTGTCCTAAGGATTCAGCATCAACTCAGGTCACATAGTCAAACCTCCCTCAACAGCAGCTTTGAGTTGAGTAGTCTGCCCCCAGTGGCCCCAGCTTTTGCCAACCTGCTTTCGGGTTTTCCCCCAGGTGACTAGCTGCATCATCGAGGTCCTCTTGAGTGCTCTGTCGAAGTCCAATCCTCCACCCATCACATCTGAGTGCCGCCAAGTCCTGAAGAAGAGTAAGCATCCCCACTGCAGGCAGATCTGTGTCCCTGCAGCAATTCTTGCCCCTACCCCCTCCACTTCACCTTCCACCTTGCTTCCAAATGGACTGGGGGGGCATAATGCAGTGGGAAGGGTATTGACCAGACTACAAGATGGAAGATAAAGCTTCTAGTTCCTGCTCTGCCACTTAGTAGCTGTGTGACTCTGGTGAAGACTCCTTGCCTTTCTGGGCCTGTTTCCTCAAAGTAAAATGAGGGGAATGAATTCAATGATGGAATTCAAAGGACAGTTCAAAGGACAAATCGAAGGACACGCGTCTATAAGGACTCTGGAGATATTATAGTCAGAGAGAAATAGAATGCTGAGATGGGGAGGGTTTAAGGATTTCTCTGGGGTTGCAGACTCAAACACCAACCAGGGCCGGACAGAAAACATAAAGGAGTGAGGCAGGACAGGAAGTGACTCCCAGACTGGACAGCACATGCCCATTCCGAGAGGGAGCAGGTATTTCTCAGCTCCAACTCTATTGTGGAGAAATAGACTCTGTTTCCAGATTTTTCAAAAGAAGTTATAAATTTGATCTTAAATGATATTCTCTAGTATTTAAATATTTCCTTTGAATTGGAATTTATTTAAAATGTTTTTTAGGCCAAACAAAACTCTCACATCTAGGCCACCAGTTTGCAACCTCTGTCCTATTCTGGTTTTCTGTTTCTTGCTGGTGTGTCTTAAGCTTCTTAGAAGATTGGTGGAGCTTTTGGTCAAATGGACCACTGAATCCCCTCACGTGGCTTTCCTCCCAGCCCACGCCATCTCTACCCTCAGTCTCGTGAGCCAGTAGGCACCTACTAGCAAATGAGAATTTGGGGAGTGGGGAAGAGCCACAGAATTTTATGGCCTGGAGAGACCTTAGGGAGTATGTAATCCAACTTCTAACAGGTACAAGAATCCCTTTGGCCAGGGTTGACCTGGTCATCCTCAGAGCAAGAGAGTTAGGGATGAAGCGTACATTTCCCCCTTTTTACTTGACTTAGGGATGAGGTGCATTTCCCCTTTTTACTTGAAAGTAAAAGTGAGCTTCACACCTTATTTTACAGATTGGCAATGACTGTGTGCCACTAATCACAGCCCTCCTCCAATCTTACCTGCGTGGGCTTTTTAAGCTAAAGTTAGCAAGAGGTGCTAAGCTTCAAGGCACAAGCTGCTACAGGCAGCACACCATTAACTGGGAAAAAATAAAAATACTTCTGTTCAGGATACTTACGACCCCACATATCAGCAGGTAGTAGGAAAGGGGCCACATAGCCTCTGGCCCTGGAAGCCAAAACCCTGTCTGAAGGGCTGACTTTTAGCTGGCTCTCAGAATGGCATCATATCTACCCAAAGCCTCCCCACCTACCCATGCTAGCCTCGTCCCAATGCAGCGCACACTGCCACTGGCTCTCCAAAGGACAAGGAGCTGGTGATGGATGGGCTAATCCTCAGATGTCTGGGTGTGAAAGTTCAGGAACATTCCAGTTGCCCTATAAGACATGAGAATGTTAGCATGCCAGGCTGGGCTTCAAGCAGAGCGCTACAGACAGATCCAGTACTTCCAGCACGTTTTTACAAAACCAGGTCAATTTTTTCCATTTTGCAAATATTAGTTCAAGATAGCTCATCAGCACAGTTCAATAGAAATATAATGCAAACCACAAATGTAATTTCACATTTTCCCATAACCACATTAGAAAATAAAAAGAAATCAGTAAAACTAATTAAAAATAATATATTTTACATAGCTTGGTATATTCAAAATGTTATTTCAACATGTAAGTGATATAATAATTACTGAGATATTTTAAATTCTTTTTCTCATACAAAGGCTTCAAATTTGATGTGTGTTTTACACTTATACCACATTTGCAGTTTGGATCAGCTAATTCAAGTGCTCAATAGCCACAAAGGGCTGGTAACTCTCTTATTGGACAGCACAGATGGAGACCCAGAATGGGCTAAACTTTCTGTTTGAACTCGGTGACATAAGTGGTATCCAAGCCCTGCCAGTAAACAACTCAGAAAGTGTTAGCTGCGTATTTCCTTTCATGGAGCACCCTTGAGCTAAGGAAGATTTAGTAAAGGAGCTATCAACCTTTGGAAAAGGCAGGGGTGAAAAATATTTAATGAACATATCAGTCGTACCATCTTCTGTGGACTCCTGAAGCACAGAGATACTTCAGAATACTGAAGTTCATCCTTTTTCCTCAACCTCTGAGAACATGTTGAGAGAATCGGACCTGAGTGATGGAAAAACTTAGCCTTTCCACCGCTGTGCCATTTCCTCAGAGAAGAAACTTACACCCTTCTTATTACCATTTACTGTCATTGTCACTGACTGCTAGATTGACGCTACACATAGATAATGAAAAACTGGTAAAATGTTAATTAAAAAAAAAAAACCTCACCTTGAATTCTGATAGTTCCATTTTGGCCATCTAACTAAATCTGTTTAGCCAGATTGTAGCTAGAGCCAGTCACTCAAGCTAACCTTCTATCCCCCTACTTCGAGTAGGGATGGAAAGAACGGTCCGTGATTATCCCTCTTTGAACCTCAGTGTCCTCATCTGCAAAAAGAGAAGGTTTAACTGGATGAATTCTGAGCTTTCTTTTGCTTCTAAATTGTAATATTTAATAAATCCACCTCTGGATTTCATTTTGATCCCTGATAGTGCCAATGAAAGATGCTGATTGGGTATTATGAAAACATGGAAATGTAGAGAGTTTGGTCACTATAAGTTGGAATCGACTCAAAGGCAATGAGTTTGGTTTGATTTTTTTTTGGAAGAAGCTTTCATACCATTTGCTTTTCAAAGGAATCTGAGTATATTCTTTATTAACTTAAAAAGTTATCCAAGCAAAGAACTAGATGGTGCTAAGCTACCACCGATCACTGCCCTGACAGGGAATACAACAGAGAACCCCTGATGGAGCAGGAGAGCAGTGGGATGCAGATCTCAAATTCTCGTAAAAAGACCAGACTTAATGGTCTGATTGAGACTAGAGGGACCACAGAGGTCATGGTCCCTGGGCCCTTCGTTAGCCCAGGATTGGAACCATTCCTGAAGCCAACTCTCCAGACAGGGATTGGACTGGACTGTAAGATAGATAATGATACTGGTGAGGCGTGAGCTTCTTGGCTAAAGTAGACACATGAGACTGTATGGGCAACTCCTGTCTGGAGGCGAGATGAGAAGGAAGAGGGGGACTGGAGCTGGTTGAATGGACACAGGGAATACAGGGTGGGGAGGAGGAATGCTCTGTCTCATTAGGAGGAGAACAGTTAGGAGTACATAGCAAGGTGTGTATAACTTTTTGTATTAGAGACTGACTTGATTTGTAAACTTTCACTTAAAACACAATAAATAAATTAATTAATTAAAAAAAAAATATCCAAGCTATTTTCAGTGTCTTTAGGTTGTGAAAATATCCCTGTGAGGCCGGCAAAACAAATGCAAAAGGCAGGTGTTATTTGCATAAAAATACTTGGCATAACTTCCAGATGACATCTTTACATAACTGCCAAACCACTGAGAATAATGGCCCAGCCAAGATGACACATAACTATCACAGCCAGTGTTACCCTCACCTCACACCTCGGCATTTGTTAGTGCCACTGCCAGATGTATGTTGCTGATGTGCAAAATAGTTGGATAGTAGATTTTTTACTGTTGTCGTAAATGCAAAAATATCAGATAATGAGATATTCGATAGGTGAAGAATAGGTGTAGTGGATTACCTAGGCTGGTAATTATTGAACCACAAGCAATTTTGAAGTTACACGTACTCTTTTGTATTTTCATTATAGGTGGAAAAGAGGTGAAAGATGAAGAGAAAAGTGAAAATGAAAACAAAAAGTTTGAAGTAAGATTGTTAAGAGACTCAACTGATTCTTTAGAAGCCCACACGCCTTCCAGTAGGGAGGAAGCAGGAGCCCCAGAGGAGGAAGAAGCCCAAGACCCAGCAAAGCAAGACAAAAAGAAATGGGCACAGGGAGGTGGGCACAGCAGAGAGGAAGCAGGCAACCCTCAAGGGAGCCTTTACTCCTCTGACAGTCAGGTTTCCAAAGAAACAAAGACACACCATTCTGAGAAGAGTGAGGAAGAGGACAGGAAGGAAGAGGAAGGAGAGAAATATCAGAAAGGGGAGCGTGGGGAAGATGCCAGTGAAAAGAAGCACCTTGGAGAGTCAGGAGGGACACAAAGTGCCTTTCTCAACAAAAGAAATCAAGCTACAGTTGAAAATAAAGAGGCCAGAAATGACCAACACTCTACAAGTCGCTCTGAGGAAGAGACACACAGCCAGGAGCAGACACATAGCCGAGAGAAGAGCAGTCAGGAGAGTGAAGAGGAGGTGGGAAGGAGCCAGGAGAAGCACCCCCAAGAGTCTAAAAGCCAGCCTGGGAGCCAGGAAGAATCTGAGGAAAGCGAAGAAGACACCACCTCTGAGGTAGCCAAACGACGCTTGAGGCCGAAACACCACCATGGGAGGAGCAGACCCGACAGATCTTCTCAAGAAGGGAAGCCTCTCTCCGAGGAAAGGAGACACTCTCTTGAAGGATCTGAAGAATCAAATGTGGGCACAGCCAGTTTAGAGGAAAAGAGGGACCACCATTCAAACCACTACAAGACTTCAGAGGAAGAACCTGAATATGGAGAAGTGAGGAATTATCCAGGTGTTCAGGCTCCCGAGGACCTGGATGGGGAAAATTATGGAGGGAGAGGAAGTGAAGAGTACAGGGCACCAAGGCGTCACAGTGAGGAGAGCCAGGAGGAGGAAGACAAGAGAAATCACCTCACCTCTGAGCTTGACAACATGGCACATGGATATAGTGAAGAAAGTGAGGAAGTAAGGGGCTATGAAGGGGGAAAAGGACACCATTCCAGAGGCAGGGGAGGGGAGCTAAAGGCCTATTCTGCCCCTGATACCAGAGAAGAGAAAAGGTTCTTGGGAGAAGGATACCACCATGTTCAAGAAAGCCAGATGGATGAGGCAAAGAGACATCCACAGAGTGAGAGGAAAAAGCAGGACAGAAATTACCTCAACTATGGTGAGGGGAATGGTGAAGAAGGAGCCCAAGGCAAGTGGCAGGAGCAGGAGGACCTGCAAGACACTAAAGAGAGCAGGGAACGAGCTAGGCTTCAAGACAAACAATATGCTCCCCATCACATTGCTGAAAAGAGAAAGCGATTAGGGGAGCTGTTCAACCCATACTATGGCCCTACCCAGCGGAAGAGCAGCCATTTTGAGAGAAATGACAACATGGATGACAGTTTTCCTGAGGGTGAAGAGGAAAATGGGCTGACCTCGAATGAGAAAAATTTCTTCCCAGAATACAACTACGACTGGTGGGAGAAAAAACCCTATGCAGAGGATGTGAACTGGGGATATGAGAACAGAAACCTCGCCAGGACCCCTAAGCTGGATCTGAAAAGGCAGTATGACAGAGTGGCTGAACTGGACCAGCTCTTACACTACAGGAAGAAGGCAGCTGAATTTCCAGACTTCTATGACTCTGAGGAGCAGCTAAGCACACACCAAGAGGCAGAGAATGACAAGGATGGGGTTGACCAGAGAGTGCTGACAGAGGAAGAGGTACAGTTTTGGGCTTTTGTTTGAAAATAACTTAATATGGTCGATGTTAATAAATGATGTCCAGGACTATCTGATAATGCTGGGGAAATTGGTGGAAAGAATTAAATCACCATGAGAATGTACCCCTAACAGTGGAGTGAAGAAAACCTCTGGGATTGTTTTCAGGCCATTGTTCACATACCTGCCCACCTTCCCCTAGTGCAGTGGTTGGCAATCCTGGCTGCACGTTGGAATCACCTGGGGAGCTTGGAGAGAAAAGAAAAGTGCCTGGGACTCATCCCTAGAGATTCTGTCTTAATTGGGACTGGGTACTGCTGGGGCATCAGGATTTTTAAAGCTTCCAGGTGATTCCAATGTTTAGCCAAGTTTGACAACCGCTCTTCTGGTGGGTTCTCCTTGGTCATGTGACTGTTCATCAGTCTCTCCCAGGGTAGGAGAACAGGTGGAATAGAAATTAGGTGTTCTGTCTCTGCTCTTGTAAGGCTGGAGGACAATCATGGTCAAGGACAATCAGAAATTTAAATCTGGCAGTTGTACCTGCCCAAACAATTTTGTTTCCCTCATATTGATTGTGTAGGTCGGTGCTTCTCAAATTCGAATGTGCATCACGAGGGACTGTGAAAATGCAGATTCCTAGGCCCCGGAGTTTCTGATTCAGTTGGTCACGAGTTGGGCCCAAGCATCTGCATTTCCAACAAGCTCCACAGTGATGCTTACCTAAAATTCCCCTTTCTGTTCATGCTTCCTCAAACTGTAGTGAAATAAATTGATCCAGGACCTCATGTCTACACTTTTCTGTATTTTCCAGGAAAAAGAACTTGAAAACTTGGCAGCGATGGACTTGGAATTACAGAAAATAGCTGTGAAGTTTAGTGGTAACCGAAGGGGCTGATGGTTGTTGGAGCCAAGGGCAGTTTTAAGAAGCAGCCCTCACATTATTTTCTACCACTTCATTGAAAGGCACCATTTATTCATTAAGTATTTGACACAATTGAAAATGTCTTTAATTTTTGCCAGAATGCTATTGAAATGAATAGCATGACTTGTAGCATATACTTGCTTGCAAAATAGACATATTAACATGCTTGTGACAATGGCTATGATACTGTCCTTGAAAAAATTAATTTATCTCAGTTTGAAATAATAAAAGATTCACTGAGACCAAAAGTTTCATTGTCCTCGGCTTCCTTTGGGCCAGTGAGGGGGGAGGGTGATTTTCAAATCCATCCTTTAAATTCTGAAAGGCAGCACTAGGATTTGTTGGTCTTTTGAATGCAGGATGGAAAAAAAAGTAAAATAAGAAGACTGCTGAAGTAAAAGAATGTGCAGAATATAAAGAGAAAGGGACAAGGACAAGACGTCTACTCCACCAAACTAGAGAATTAGAGAGTCTTGAAGAACTGTTTCAAAAGCAATCATAAGACACTACTTTCTGGAGAGCCAACGGTCATTTTTCAGGATTGACGAAAAAGCCTGGATAATGCAAAGAACTCTGAATTGGGAATCAGAACATTTGGGCTGGTACAGACAGATTGCTGGACCCTCAGGACCTGTCTCATTTCTTCTCTGTGAGACAGGGCTCTAGTTCTGTTACTAATTAGCTGTGTGACTTTGGGCAAGTTACTTCCTTCTCTGGGTTCATCAGTAAAATAAGGATACACATCTCTTCAGGTTCTTATGGGGAACCTTCTGACACCTGGTAATGACAATTATTAGCCCTGCAGGTTCTTATAGCAAGATACCCCGTTGCCTTTGAGTCGATTCCAACTCATAGCAACCCTATAGGATAGAGTAGAACTGCCCCATAGGGTTTCCAAGGCTGTAATCTTTATGGCAGCAGACTGCTGCGTCTTTCTCCTGCAGAGCAGTTGGTGGTCTCAAACCACCAACCTTTCGGCTAGCAGCCGAGTGCTTAACCAGTATGCCACCAGGGCTCTATAGCAAGACAGACAGTTTCCCCTCCTCCCTTCTTTTACCTTTCATTTCATTCCTCACCAATGGTGATTTCTACTTGGCTGATTTCTACCATTTTGACAGTTCTGGTAATAAGCTATTCTCTGGGAGGTGGCAAAAATTAAATCTGGGGGTCCTATATGACCTTTATTCATCCAGGAAGGCCTGGTTGTCCTCCTCTTGGCTGAGTTAAGAATTGCCTGTGCTAATTGAACCAAATTCTTTTCAGAGTAACTTCACAGTGATACATTTTTCCAGGCAAGGTTTGGCTTTAACACACGGGGAGCAAACCAATCAGCACTATGAACTTGAAGATAAATTGTTCTTAACTTGGGCACACACTTCTAGAAGGCTGTTTACTGTCTCTCTGCCTGGGGTCTCTTTTTCTCACCATGGGTCAGGATTGGCTGCTTACAAAGGCAAGTGGGAAGTGTCTGAGGGATAACGCCCCTGGAGGCAACCCTCACGATGGAAAAGGAGTTGGTGTTGAAATATGTCTTGTCCTTCAGGTGAAATAACACTGTGCCACATAGTCTATGCTGCCTCCCAGAATTCTGCAGTGGATTTGAGCCCCAGGAGTCCACAGCGGTGATCAGCTCAACATCAGTTTCTGTTGAGTGGACTCCAACTCGTGGCGACCCCATGCACGTCAGAGCAGAACTGTGCTCCACAGGGTTTTCAGTGGCTGATTTTTTGGAAGTAGATCTCCAGGCCTTTCTTCTGAGGCACCTCTGGGTGGATTCAAACTGCCAACCTTTAGGTTAGCAGCCCAGTGTGTTAACTGCACCACCCAGGAACTCCGTACCTACCCAATAATGCACCCTTTATTGGCCACTCTACCTCCTTACCCTGCTTCCTCACTCCCTACTGGTGTCTCCTGCTGTCTCCTCCCAAAGAAACTCCATGTCCTTAAACTTTGTTTCAGGATTTGCATCTGGGAGGCCCCAAACTAAGAAACCATCCCAAGGCAAGGCTTGGATTATAGTAAATAATATATTGCAGTTGTAACTCCTTGTCTGATACAAGATCCTGTGACATACTTAACACATACTTACATACAAGGCAGTATGTCTCTGCATTTTTTTTCTAATGCAGCCTAGTAGAAAATAAAATCATTTCCTAAATAAAAAGAATTCTAGGGCTCCAATGTAAAGAAGGGTTTACTCCATCGAGGAAGGCAAAACAGTGCAATGCGCTGAATGCCAGCCTGGTAAATGACACACACACACACACAGCCAATGCTTGTGAGGAGAGGCTGCTGGCAGATGGAGCTCAGCACAGCATGACATCCTCCAGCCCGAAGATGGTCCACATGGCTTCCTCCTGCACACTGCCTCAGTGATGGCCTGGATGTCAGCGCATCTTTTCATTTTGGTTTGGAAACATGTCGGGGCAAGGAATTGTGCAGGCACATATGTCCTATCAAGGATGCAAGGGACCTCAAGGCGAATCCCAGCTGCCCTGACCCTGGTGCCCAGTCAGAGTGTAGATACAACCTCTGGGGATGCCACCATTTCTTCAGGAAGATCAAGAACTACCCACACCACTGCTTTTTTCTCTTTTTAATAAAAATAATATGCATTTAAAATCATCAAGTAGTTCCAAAAGGCATATAATGAGAAACAATTGGCCTATGTCCCCATCCCCCCAATTTTTTCGCCCCCTTACCCCAAATTCTTCTGTAGATGCAGCCACTTGTAATTTTTGTAGCAACTTTTTCTTCTTATTTGAATATTTTGTCAGGGTATCTAATACTTTATCAAGGAGGAGCTAGAGCACAGAGATGGGACAGGAGGGGAGAAAGGGTCCTATTATCACGAAATTAAAATAGACAGCATGCCATAAGATAAACGGGAGATCTTAGGTGCTAAAATAATTAAACCACTGCAATAATTACTACCGTGCAGCCCAGGAACCAGACACACAACAAGCCTCGCAGAGAAAGTGTCTTTCGGTGGAAGACGTGAAGAAAGTGAGGGCATGAGCTATGTGGACACCTGGGGGAAGGACATTTCAGCTCTAGGGAACAGCAGGTGCAAAGAGTGTGTCTGGTATGTTTGAAGAAGAGCAGAGGCCAGTGTGGGGACAGTCACAGGAGGTGATGTTAGGGAGATGGCAGGGGTCAGATCGTGCAGGGCCCTGTGGGTCCTGGTGAGGACTTCTGTGTGATTGGATAGCTCTGAGCAGAGGCTTGACATGATCTGTACATTGTAACAAACTCTGGCTGCTGGGATGAGAGCAGGCTACAGAGGAAGCAAGGACAGAAACACAGGAACCGGTAAGGAAGCATTCCAGTGATCCTGGTGGGTTACCATGATGGCTTGGACCAGGGTGGTGGCCCTGGAGGTAGAGAGAAATAGTCAAACTCTGGGTGTGTTTTGGAGATGGAGCTGACAGGTAGAGCTGATGGATTTGGTGTGATATGAGGGAAAGAGAGGAGTCAAGGGTGACAACAAGTTTTTTGGCCTGAGCAACTGGGAAGATCAGAGATGGGGAAGACTGCAGGAGTGGATGGCTTGGGAGGGGTGATGTGGGGAGCTCAGGCCGTGGACCTGGTAAGTTTGAGATGTGGAGGTGTTCAGTGAGTGCATGGGAACTCAAGGAAAAGTGCGTGCTGAGGCATAACGGGAGCCTTCATCGCAGAGAAGGCATTTAAAGCTTTGAGTCTGGGTGAGATCACCTAGGGAGCAAGTGCCAACAGAAAGGAGAGGAGGTGCAAGGACTGGGCCCTAGGGCAGCCAATGCTTAGAGAGGAACAGGAACCAGCAAAAGAGACAGAGAAAGAGAGGCCAGAAAGGCAGAGAGGAACCAGGAGGGAGTGGAGTCCTAGAAGCCAGGTGAGGAAAAATGTTGCAAGGAGAGGTGTCAACACTGTCAAACCTGCTGACAGGTCTGGAGAGCCGAGGGGCTCCGTATTTCAAGTGACATGTTTTGTTGCTGATCACCCCCAACTAGCTCCCCACTGTGGCTGTTCCAGTGTGCTGCCCTCCTGTTCTGTTCTCCCACAGTCCCTCTTGTTTCACCTAAATCAGCAGTTAGTAAAAGGGCCAGATAGCAAATATTTTGGGCTTTGAGGGCCACATGGTCTCCGTCACAACTATCCAACTTTGCCTTTAGCACAAAAGCAGCCATAGATACGTAAGCGAATGAGCATGGGTTCCAATAAAACTCCATTCACAGACATTGCAATTTAAATTTCATAAGTCACAAAATATTTCTTCTTTTGCTTTCCCCCACAACCACAAAAGTAAATGGTTCTTAGCTCACAGGCCATACAAAAACAGGTAGTGGGTTGGAAGCCAAAAGATGGAAAACAACCTAAATGTCCATCAACAGATGAATGGATAAACAAAATGTGGTACGTATATACAATGGGATATTAGTCATAAAGAGAAATGAAATCGTGATACATGTGACAAGGACGAACCTTAAAAACATCATGCTGAGTGAAATTAGTCACAACAGGACAAACATTGAATGATCCCACTTACATGAAATAGGCAAATGCATAGGGACAGAAGCTTATTAGTGGTTACCCCAGATGGGAGGGTGAGGGAAAGGGGAGAGTCATTGCGTAGGGGGCGCTGGGTTTCTGCTAACGCTGGTGGTATTACTTAGAAGAGTAGTAACGGTTGCACGACAAATGAACGTAACCTATGTCTTTGAATTGGAAATGTAAAAATTGTTGGATTGGCAAATGTTTAGTTATATGTATCTTTACCACAATAAGACAAACAGCAGCAGCGGGCTGGATTTGCTTGTGGGCTGTAGTTTGCTGACCTCTGACCCAAGTCAATATTCTTTCTTAGTTTTGCCCTCTTTCTCCCTTGAAAGTCACCTATAGCTTTAGCTTACATCATACGTAGCTATCACCTTGAGTCAGCTGACAGGTGATGGAAAATAACTGTGAGAGGGTGGTGTGCCATGTTACCCACTTGAGCTTTTGGTTGGGGAAAGTACTCCCAGAAGGCCAAATAACTACTGCTATCATTTTCCTGCTCTCTGGATTTATTTCTCCGCTTTTTTTTTTTTTTTAATTTGTTGATTTGTAATGATACACTAAGCAGACCAAACACCCAACATTATTGAGCCCACCCACATTTTGAAACAAAATTTCTTTAGCACCTGAGTTACCTTTCTGTCAATGTGAAAATGAAATGCCAAAATCTTTCCTCTTCCTTTTTAGTAATGACAGGGTGCGATTATTAAGTGACGACTATGTGCCTGACCCAGTGCTAAGCACCGTACACATATTAACTCATTTCATCCTACCAGGTAGGTGCCATTATTACTCCCATTTTTCAGATGAAGAAGTCGAGGCACAGAGTGCACAATTGCCCAAAGTCTTACAGCTGGAGTGCCCGTTGTCATGGATTGAATTATGACCCCCCCCTCAAATGTATCGATTTGGCTGGGGCATGATTCTCATTACGCTGCGATTTTCCTATATGTTGTAAGTCCTGCCTGTATGATGTTAATGAGGGAGGGTGGGCGGCAGTTGTATTAGTGAGGCAGGACTCAACCTACAAGATCGGATTGTCTTGAGGCAATCTCTTGAGATATAAAAGAATAGAGCAGACAGACAGGGGAACCTCATACCACCGAGAAAGCAGTGCTGGGAGCAGAGCCTGTCCATTGGACTCAGGGTCCCTGCACAGAGAAGCTCCTAGCCTGGGGGAAGATTGACGAGAACGCTGACAGAGAGAGAAAACCTTCCCCTGGAGCTGATGCCTGAATTTGGATTTTTAGCCTACTTTACTGTGAGAAAATAAACTTCTCTTTGTTAAAGCCATCCACTTGTGGTATTTCTGTTATAGCAGCACTAGATTACTAAGACACCTGCCTAGCTTGAGCCCATTTTCTTTGTACACTGTACTCTCTTACTGTATATTCAAACTAACTAGAGGTTTCCAACAAATGCTAGACACAACTCTGAACAATTACGGCAACAATTTATGGAGGCTTTAACTGTGTCCTACGGTAGACTTTTCCCCACACATTCTCATCTAACCTTCATAGCCTAGAGGCTTAGGTCTTTTTTTTTATATATGTGTGGTGAAAACAGATATACAACATAGGCCAACTCAACAATTTCTATGTGTACAATTCAGTGACTGATTATACCCTTCAAGTTGTGCAACCATCCTCGTTATCCTTTTCAAAATATTCCCCCATTAACAGACTCAACGCCCTCTAAGCAAAATCTCCTCCTTTCCCGTCTCTCCCACCTCTGCTAACTACTAATAATCCTTGGTTTCTATACATTTGCTTATTTCATGTGAGATCATACAATATTTGTCCTTTTGCGACTGTCTTATTTCATTCAGCACGGTGTTTTCAAAGTTCATCTCTGTTGTGGCACGCACCAGGATTTCTCTTTAAGGCTGAGTAATATTCCACTGTGTGTGTATACCCCCCTTTTGTTTATCCATTCATCTGCCGATGGACATCTAGGTTGATTCCACCTCTTGGCTGTTGTGAAAAGGTCTGCACAGAACATTGGTGTATAGTCCAGTCTTGTTTCAATGAGAGCTCGATGCCAAAAGACCAAGCTATTAATGAAACTGCAAAAGATGCCAAAATAATTTTTTAAAAAGGTATGTATTAACTTCCTGTGCTTCAAAGATCTTGTCCTTCCTCATAAAGGGTTAAAAAATAGTGGCTGCCTAATAAATGTTAATGCAACAGTTATCAGCTGCTATTTAAGGAGCTATTCCTAGACTCACACATCTTCGCCATCTGACATGTGCTACATAGAGAAAACCAAGAAAACCTGTAACTTCTGACACAAGTTCACACTACTCACCTCACTTATAGATACAAGAATCCCTTCTTGCACTGCACTAAATACATTCCCGGATCAGGACATTGGGACCAACATGAATCTTCATGACTTCTGGATGTGTTTTTTTTTTGGTATCGCTCTTGCAATATTACAACCAATACTTGAAAACAAAATGCAAACGCCTTAATTACTTAAAAAAATTCTTATATTAAAAAAAAAAAACCCACTATTTTTGGCTTTTCAATTTACAACCAATGAATGATTGCCCAATATTTGCTTCCTACAATTTTAATGTACTTCAGAGTTTAAAAACATCCTTTAATGAGCATCGCTGTATACTCCCAAGTACTCAAACCCAATGAAGAAATAGGATGAATGCTACAAAATGATTTACTTTTTTGACTGTTACTCATTCAAGTACCATTTCATTAACTCTCCCGACGGCTAGATGTCCAGAAGTCACTTTATTATCCATTTTACAAAGACAAGAACATCTTGTACTTAGTTGCACCCATGGTGTAGGTGCCAACAGAGTACTGGTTCTCGAGGTATGGTCCCTGGACAGTGGCACCAGGATCACTTGGGGAACTGTTAGAAATGCAAATACTCAGCCCCACCCCTGCCCTGCTGAATCAGAAACTCGGGGGCAAGGTCCATCAAACTGTTGAAAAAGCCTTCCGGGGGTTCTACTGCAGACTAGATTGGAGAACCACTGACTTAAACCCTCGGGGCTCGCAAATGGAAAAAATGAGAAAAAATCACAGGTGAACTTGCTGCCGCTGGTGCCGGTGAGATAAGCCCACCAATCATCTCCAGGGGCAGCTAGGTGGGCACACCAGGGCCTTGGCAGCTCAGGCCCCAGACTTCTCCCTCAGGGGTCCAACACAAAGGATTTAAGGAATGGGATGGGACTTGCAAACTGGTTGAGTCCCAAGTAGGAGGCAGTGACCAGTGGAGAACAGCCATTAATGAGCCCAGTCTATGTATGATTATACTCTTGACCAAACTTGACTGGCTATGCGTGGGTGACAACTGTTTGCCATTACACGTTCAGGGAAGTGCCAACCCACGTGTGTTCTCTTAATCACAGACAATGTGTCACAATCGGCTGAAACCTCAACAGGGTGTCACTGGTTGGTGCATCATTAAGCCAGATCATAGTAGGAAATGCTTTTATTCTTCAACACAATTAAGAAAAAGGAATAAAAACCGTACTTGTTGGTAATCTCGCTGCCATTATCAGAATCATACATGCTAATAGGAAAAACAAGTTTTTTTTTTTTTTGAGCTGCTCCCTCCTGGACAATCCCCATCTGCTCTGTGATGACGTGAACACTGCACACGATGAGCCCCTTCTAGTGAGCAAGAGACCCAACTGGGAAGCCGAGCTTTTCTCTGCTGCAGCAGATGATTCACGAATTTAAATACATATTTTTAGAGAAAAAAAATATAGAAAGGCTAACCACCTAATCATGCCAGAGCTCAACAGACCAGCATTAATAATCACCAAAAAAGGCACTTTAAAATACATTTGACAAGGAGTGACAGTAATGCAATGAGAACTACTAGTTTAAGTTCTGCAGAAAACCGTCAAAGTTAATATACACTAGGACTTCCTCTCTGTCTCCGCGTGCAGATCTACGTGTGTGTGTATGTACACATATAAAATCTCCCTAAGTTCTGGGGAGAAAAAAAAACTCCGTTTTCATTTATTTTAATGGAATACTACACAAAAATCCTAGTCATCTTACTTGGAACAAAGGAGAGGATTGGTAAATTAATGTTAAAGAGAAAAGATACCCTCCCATACCCTTCTATGCACGTGTGCACGCGCGCACACACGCACAAACAGTAAAATAAATACTCAGAACTGTCCCAGGTAGTCAACTATTACAATAATAAGATCTAGTATTCTGAAAGAATATACTCCATTGCAAGGAGCAGGGTGGAAATTTCTGCTGCTGTAAATATCATGTACTCACACATCCATGTTGCTTGGGTTGGAAAGAACAGAGGAAATTTCCTCCACCCGTTCCTTCCTTTCAGTACCACTGAGTTTTAGCTATGCTGTGTTATTCCAAAGTCTTATATAAATAAATTCTCAATATATCTGCACAGAGAACTTGGAGGATTTTTGTTAAACAGAACACGATTGGCCATACCCACGGCAGACCCCAGGGTTGGGTATTTTGGCTTGCAGTTACAACAGACAGAACCC
Source organism: Elephas maximus indicus (assembly GCF_024166365.1). Lineage (NCBI taxonomy): Eukaryota > Metazoa > Chordata > Mammalia > Proboscidea > Elephantidae > Elephas > Elephas maximus. Next base: position 44,392,707 of record NC_064843.1, read on the forward strand.
ATCTGTGTCAGAGATGGACAAGAGGCTTTCTCTTACTTCCTAGGAACAGGTGTATGGACACATTCTTATTCTCAGGGTATGAAAAAAATCATCAGCAATAGTATTTAAATTTTAATTACTAACTGTATGATGCCTGAGAACAAAAATCAAAACAACTTGTTAAAGGTTATGAGTCAGATTCTAGGCATTTCCGTTTTTTTGCTGCTGGCTCCTCAGTATTCTTCAGTTCTAAAGTGCTGACATTGGGTTTGAGGCTGGTGTCTGTCTTGACATTGTCCATGGCCACAGTGAAGCCTGAGAGTAGGTACCCCCCACCTCCACTCATCAGCAGTTTGGGATGACTTCGATCTGGCAAAACCTAATCAAGAAAAAAAGACGCTCGTGTATTCCTATGGTGACAAAGCACAGGCTACCACCACATATGCCAAAACCAGAACTTAGGTGACACAGGTTCTCCCAAACACTTAAATGGACTGATTCCTAATGAGCCCATTCCTTCACATGGCGGTGCAGGTAAGGGAAACGGAAATGTAGAAAATGGCTGCAGTGATTTTCTTTTGAAAAATAAAATGGAAGCCCTGGCTCTGTTAAACCTGAGGCGAGTTTCAAACAGAGAAGGGTGAGTAAATGGCTTCTGCAGGGCTCTGGTCTGTCTCAGCCTTCTTCCTCTTGGTTTCAGGAGGTTTCATGGTCATAAATGGAGCTGGGGTCTATGGAGAAGTAGTTAGTGGACATATATACAGATCTATTTCTTGTGATCCTGTAAATTCTGACAAGAATTCTTTTCTCCTGTTGCCATAGCAAAGAAGACTCCATGAAGGGAAGGCTCACAAAGGCTCCAGGGAGCCCCTACAACAGCATGGTCATTAAGTAGTCCAGCAAACCACGGAAGTGCTTCCCACAGATCCCCCTTCACGAAGGAACTAGCCGCAAGGAGAACAGGCAGCAGAAAGCCCCCATGTCTCTGGGATCTGCCACAGTGTTCACATTGAGATAGGCCATAGACTGCTCCGAGGCGGTAAGTGAGCATGGGGGCCAGGATGGGCTCATTTCTGCCTGACACAGGGCTCTGCTAATGGCAGTCCCTGCTCTGGGGCTCCGATCAGCCTGGCCAGCACTGCAGGCTCGTCCTGCCTAGCCCTCCTTTCTCTTCCTTCCTAGGCATCAGGCCTGCACCATGGTCTGAGGGCTCCCCTCCCTACTCCTGCTCCGCCTCCTCTTATCTCTCCAAGGCACTTCTCCCAATATATGTCATATACTTCTAATTCCGTCTGGCATATGCCTCCCAGAAGACCTGAACTGACACAGTGCTCGTCACTAAATCTGGAAAACTTGCCACAAAGATTTCTCCAGCAGAGAGGAGAAGGCCACTTTCTCATCCACCTGGGATTTTGCTATTATCGATTACTCCCTTCACCGTGATACTGAGGCCTAGGTGAAATACAAACTACAACTGTTTGCATTTTAACTGCCTCTGGCCTGGAGTTAGGGAATAATTCACTCAGTCATAACAAAAGGAGAAAAAAGGGTCAGGACAGGTCCGAGGTATTTTCTCTGAATTAAAGGCATGGGACATCCTCATCTCTGCAGACAGAGGCAGGGCTGTCTCTATTTAAGAGGTTCTAGTATGACTACGAGGAGCTGGGGACCCAGGAGAGCTGGCTCTGGTTGCGGGAACACATACCTGGTAATTTCTGAGCCAGGTTTCAGACAGCCTGAGGTTGATGACCCCTCCCCTCTCCCGCAGTTTTGTGTAGCATTCCAACAGAGGCTGAGGACAAAAACAGAGTCCTGTTAAGAATCGCTTCTTGGGCAGCAGTTTGAGAATCAACATTCAGCTGCAAAAATTCCCAGCCATTCCCTTTTGGGATTACCTCTTTATATTGACAGTAGACTACAAATGGCCTGGAAGGGGCCACAAAGTCCAGCAAGGACATCAGCAGTGGAATGGGATGGAAACGGCTTGCTACAATTAAACTGCAAGGAGAATGTTAGGCAATGATTTCTCTGCTCCTTCAATGTGAAACACAGGTTTGAAAATGCATTTAATCTAACCACGTTTATGTGCATGACTCATACAGAGATTTAAATAGAACATTCTAGAAATTCACACCAGGAAAAAAAAATCAAGACTGATCACTTTCTAGGAAATACAGACTGGATTATAAACTCTCACGGTGCTTGGCAACTCTTAAGTATCATTTAGTGACATTCATTAAAAAAAAAAAAGGCTGGAAAAATTCAACATTTGCATATAGCAGTTTTGCAGCTATCTGAATCTATTTCTTGTTATGAAGTTTTTCGTCAGCTCTTGCTCCAGTCAGTATCACAGCAATTTAAATGCTCACCATCTGCACCTAGTGGGACTACCCCCCCCATCCAATAAACCATCACTGAACAAATTTTAAATTTCTTCTAAAATTCCTAAATCAGCAGTTTCCACCTTCACCAGACCCAGCCTCCTTTCTTTAAAAACCCAAGACAGAACCCTCATCTCTGCTTGCATCAGATCCGGAGCAGCCAAGCAGGAAGAAAATACCAATCTGGAGAGGAGAGCCCAGCAACATCAGGAGGCCTCCTGCAGTTTTCATCAACGCACCCATCTGCGTTTCTTTCATTCAGCAGAGCTGCGGCCTCTAAATGTCTTTTCCTCTGCTCTTCTTGTCTCCTTTGCTTCTCCTGAATCTTCAAGAAAAAACATAAGACACCAATGTATTGAGGTCATTCAGTCAGTTTTTTAGAAATGCTGGTCTGTCAAAACATCTCAACAATATTTACCAACTCAGACTAATGCAGCAGCAGGAAGCTGTTTATAAGGATGCTGAAAACACACACGAAAAAGTCCAAATATTGTAAAGACATCATGAAGGTACCTATATAATGCTTCTCTGTTCTAAAACTCCATTCCAAAGATTAAAACACACACACACACACACACACACTCACTCACTCTTTCTCCAAATATTTCTTATCGTAGGGGATGATGCCCTAAAGCCAAATGAAATTTCATTCCTTAAATGAAAAGCTGAGGACCTGACGGAAGTATTATGAGAGGGTGGCAGGGACTCCTGACATTCTTACATAATCCTTTTTGCTTCCTCTCTCTTTAGGGTCCTTATCTTCTGGATCTTCAGAAACGATTTCCATTGTTTCTTGTTCTTCTGGGAGGGTGCTCTCTGGGGCTTCTGCCATGCTGTCTTCATTCTCCTGTTCAGAAGCCTGTTTTTCCTCAGTTATGCCGTTACTTTCTTCAACCGAAGCACTGCCTTTTGACTCTGAAGACAACATCTCGGATGAAAACGTCCCATTTAGGAGACTGTCCACTTTGTTGAGGGGGAATTCATAAAGACCACTGAGGAAAGATTTGGGAAATCCAAAACATGCTGTCGCTGCCCGAACGGGTCCACCTCCGGGATACAGCTGAATAATGGAACCAAAACCTTAACAGAGAAAAGAGACAAACATCTGCACCATGGAGGCAACTCTAGAGCTCAGCCTCGGCCAGTCCTCCTCAGAAGGAAATCTGCAGGTCTACTTTGTTCAAAGGCTGAAGGACGACAATGCGGCTCCTCTGGGGGTCTGTTTGGAGTCTACGAATATCCTCAATAGAGAAAACATAATCCTCAAACAGGTAAACAGGAGTCTTAAGGAAACCTACTCGCACTTGACACTACTCTAAAACCCAATCTTATCTTCTGTGAGGTCAGAGGGAGAGCAAGTAACCCCTTCCAGGGAGAATACATCCCTAGTATTCTTTCTGCCCCGTCTTCTCAATTCAGGACAGTAAAATGGGTACTAGCTATCCAGGAGATTCCTGAAGTCACTGTCCCGGAAGTCCTAGACAGCCACAGGCTCCAGAATCATTCCCACCAATACTGAAGCTGGAGAGGACAACCACCAACAGGTGATGTGGATTGCGCAGGAAGGTCCCAGGGCCTGGGGCTGTGCAGGTTCACCCAGGTCATTTCATTAAATCTTCCAGCAACTCAATGCCGCTTTTCATGAGTTTGAATTCTTGGGACCCTCCAGTCACATCATGCTGGGGTTTTACTAAACTCGAAAATGTTAAATCTCACCTCCCATTCGTTCCATCATCGCACCCAGCACCAAACCCGCACAGGTCTCCATTACGATCATTTTATTGCCAGCACGAATATTTCCCAACGTCAGCATCTGGGCTAGTGTATCGTATCTCATGTGGCTAAGAAACAAAAGAAGAATAAATTTACTTTCAGCTAAGTGAAGCCTATTATTTTAATCATTATTTTTCAAGTTTTAGTTGTTTTTCTGTTTTATGTGGTGAAGATTACTGATTGTTTTGGAGGTGACAATAAAAGGACTTACAGTTTATGAGACAGGAGGACACTGTACGCAGGCAGGCAAGTTTTTCATTTTATTTAAAATCATGACTTTCTTAAAGTTATGTTTTCCCCCAATTATACTTTTGAAAGGAAACAGAGCGTACTTAATTTTTCCAGGTTCTCTTGCATAATACATAACTGAAAGAATGCGGGTAGATGGCTTCACCACAGTAACAACGGCTTCATATCTGGGAGAAGGAAGGAAAAGCACAGCACCAAGTTTTAAAAACTAGTTAAAAAATATTGGGGAGCAGTTTTCATCCTTTTCAAAGAAAGCAACTTACTTTTTCTTCTTCTTTTTTATATATTTATCTTGAGCAAATTCTGTCTTGTCTCGGAATGTGGTACTATTTTCAATTAACTGCTGAACTATTTCCTACAAGAAAAGCAACAAGCAGATTTTCTTCAAGCTACTTTCACACAACAAATAACTTCAAAGGTCTTTACCCCAGGTGTATCCAAAGGTCTGATTCTCTATTTCCTTTTCCACAGAAGTTCGAATAGATGACCTCTGTATTTTTAGACTCTATCTAGTGTTAAACCGAGATAAATGAACAGAGAGAGGCAGTGAAGGGGGAAGAGACATAAAGAAAACTGTCATACCCCAAGACACTGCATTAAAGCAGTATGGAAAATAAACAGTGAAGCTCTGACGTGCACCAAGTTATTAAATTCTCTACGACTAAGTCTCAGTAACGTCATTCACTCATATCCCGGCATGTAAGAAACCCAATTATGGACTTACTTAATTGCACGTACATATCAATCTACTTCTAACAGAAGCATAATGTTATTTTTATATTTTACCTTCAGTAAATTCAGTTTTAGAAACCAAGAAATTTCCTCAATACCAAAGACAAAACAAAAAATCCTTCGTTACCTCTCCTTTAATGCCCTTGTCCTTCAAGGCTTTTATGTCATCTTGAGTAAGTTTCTGAGATTTCCCATCATCGATTATATTTCGATTGTCAATGCCTGCTTCTTTTGTCTCTAAAGAAGGAAAGTGCTTTATGACACGATGATCCGAAATTATTTTATAACTTTCTCTTTCTAAGTCTGTATTCACATGCAGCCGTTCAGCCATACAATGTGGCCTTCCAGCACCACTGTCCCCATCCCATTCCTCTATCCTTTCTTGCCACTGCCAAAATCCAAGCCAAAACTGTTGCCGTCGAGTCGACTCCAACTCATGTACACCCTATACCAAACCTGGTGCCGTCAAGTAGATTCTGACTCACAGCGACCCTACACGACAGAGTAGAACTGCCCCATAGGGTTTCCAAGGAGCGCCTGGTGGATTTGAACTGCCAGTCTTTTGGTTAGCAGCCGTAGCACTAAACCACTACGCCACCAGGGTTTCTAGAGCAACCCTGTAGGACAGCGTAAAATTGCCCCATAGGGTTCCCAAAGAGCAGCTGGTGGGTTTGAGCTGTTGACCTTTTCATTAGCAGCCAAGCTCTTAACCACTGTGCCGCCAGTTCTTGCCACTACTCCTCGAATTCATTTTCCTGCTCCTACTCCTGGCCCCCCTTACCACGCACCAGGAAGCCAGAGTACTCTATTTAAATGCAAGCTGGCTCACGAGGTGGATTCCCATAGCAATGAGAATATATCCCAAACACAATCTGCAAGGCTGTGTATCATCTGGCCCCTGCCTCATCCACTGATCCCTAGATTTCAGTCACATTGTCCTTCTGTTCCCTGAAACACCAAGCATGGTCCCACTGCAGGGTTTTGGTGCTTGCTGCTCCCCCTGTCTGGAACACTCTCTGGACAGATCTTAGAGTGGCTGGATCCTCTCCCGCATCCAGGGCTGTCTTACTCACCCAATCAGGGCCCAGCATACTTCCCTGCTTTACTATCTTCCCAGTCTGGATTACCATCTGAGTTTATACTTTTTTGGTTGCCTATCTGATTGTTTTCAGTCTTCCCCACTGGTAAGTAAATTTTATGAGATCGTCTAGCTTAAAAACTGCCACAATCTCAGCACCTAATCATGCCTGGCACATATCTGGTATGTAATAAAAATCTGAATGTTAATAAATCTATGACCAGATAATAAAATACAGACCAGAATTTTAATAGTATTTTAATTAAAAATAATAGCTAAAATTTTGGGGTCCTTATATGTGCCAAACACGGATAAGAACTTCTTATATGTAGTATTACTGAACACTCACTACAACTCAGGTATTAAGTCTTTTATGGCCCCATTTTACAGATGAGGCTGTAAGGCTTAAAGACACTAAGTAACTTGCTCAAGTCCCAGGCAAGCAATAAAGGAGAACTAAAACTTAGCCAGTTGGATTCAAAGCCAGACCTCTTGATCACTACACTATATGCTAACTACCGTGCAGCTGTTACTTAACATCTGGGGCCTGACAGGGTTCTGAACTGCTCTTATGATGAAGCGGCAGCAGGGAATCATGGGATTAAGCGCCTAGCTCAAGGTCAGAGAGCCAGTTAATGGTGTGCTGGTTTCTCAATGCCAAAGGCAGGAGTTGCTCCATTTCATCAAGCTATAGTTCTTAGATTACGAGTTTTGGCTTGTTTTGGGATTTCCCAGACTCGCACTCTAGAATTGCAGCGGCGTGCTTCTGACTGGCCAGTTTGAGAGCATCTATCTCAGACACCTAGAGTAGCGCACCTGAAGCAGGCTCTTCCTTCTTCTTCTTGGGCTGAAGACTGCCTCCGCTGGTCACTTCAAATGTGGTTCCGTAACTATGGCCAATGGCATTATCCAGATAGAACCACTGTTTTTCAAACGTTACTTTTCTAAGGAAGAAAAAGCAACCAATCTCACTTGCATCCTGTACAGAAAAGACACGCTCATTCTACTGTTTTTTCAAAACTAGTCTCCACAAAGGATGGTCAGCAGCCTTATCTCTGAACACAAACCAGCAAGGAGCTTAGGGAACGGGGATGGGGCATAACATAAAATAAATGAGCTACAAAAATCCTAAATTTTGGGAAAAGGACAGAAGGGCAGGAGGCCTTCCTCTTCTGGGGCATTGCTCTGAGCCCACTGAGCACCATTTGACAGGATGTCTAAACTCACAGGCTCTGTGATTTCCTGAACAGCAAGCCAGGGTCGCCAAGACTGCCAAGCCATTGGATACTCCCTGCAATTTACACAAGAAAATCTAAAAATTGAACCTCCACTGAGAAGAGAAAGAACAAATTCATCAGCCTAACTGGACATTTTACTGAAAACTACGTAAAAAAAGCAAATTATATTCACAAACATTACTGACAATCGACACATTTGGAAATGGTGCCTAACACTGACAATGCTATACTGAGGACCAGACAACTTCAGGGTTCCCGTTGCACAGATTTTTATCTTAGTGCAATTTAAGAGGAAAACTTCACAAAACCAAAAACCCTTCCTTTCAAAAGGAGAAAATATCTGCTCAGCATCAACCAGGGGGTAGACAGTGGGTGCTAGGCACATCCCATACTTCTACTTCATTTAATTTTCACAGTGTCATGGATTGAATTGCATCTCCCAAAAATATGTGTATCAGTCTGGCTGGGCCATGATTTCCAGTATCGTGTGATTGCTCATCATACTGTCATCTGATGTAATTTTCCTATGTGTTGTAAATCCTGACTCTATGATGTTAACAGGCGGGGGGGGGGGTGGGGAGCGGGGATAGGCAGCAGTTATGTTAATGAAGCAGGATTCAATATACAAGACTGGACTGTGTCTTCGGTCAATTTCTTTTTGGATGTAAAAGAGAGAAGGGAGCAGAGAGTCGGGGCGGGGGGGCCTCACACCACTCAGAAAACAGCACCAAGAGCAGAACATGTCCTTTGGACCTGGGGTTCCTGCAGAGAAAAGCTCCTAGTCTAGGGGAAGATTGATGAGAAGGACCTTCCTCCAGAGCTGACAGAAACAGAAAGCCTTCCCCAGGAGCTGACGCCCTGAATTTGGACATCTAGCCCACTAGACTGCGAGAGAATAAATATCTCTTTGTTAAAGCCATCCACTTGAGGTATTTGTTACAGCAGCACTAGATAAACAAGAAACACAGTAATCCTGGGACACAGCTCTTCCTAGATGAGTCATCAGAGGCACAAAGAGAAGTATCCTAAGAGCCACAATTACTCCAAAGCCTGGTTCTTTCCACTATCTCACACAGCCTATCCTGGCAATGGCCAACGGCCCTAACTCAGCTCAGTGCAGGTGTGCCTCCCACCCTTGTCCTCTGAGTAGCCCAGTGCTAATGAAACACTACGTCTGAGCTGGGCTGGGCTGAGCAAAGAGGGAGGGGAGGTGTCACTTAAGCAGACTGGTCTGACAGAAGGTCACTGCTCCAGTCAGAAGGATGTGGGGGCCACGTCCTCATCAGGATGGAGTGGGATTCCTAGTCACCTCGAGAGCCAGGACTGCTGCTGCCCAACCAGATGAGTGCAGCCCTGAGGGATGGGTGATGGGAAGGCTAGCCTGGAATGTAACTGAGCTCAGAGGATCATTTTCTAAGTAAAACAGAAGACACCATCACAGTTCCTGCCAAGAAAAGGAGCTGATGAAAGTGTTTCCAAATAAATGTCTAAAGATTACTTTTTAGAACTAAAGATGTTCCTGTTTGTCTCCTTGGAACGAAAATGTTCTCATGTAAAAAAGTACACTGTTAAGATGCACGCTCCACCACATTTCCAAAGTAAACAACTTACAAGGACAGTACAAGAAAGAAAACACAAAGTTGCATCTGAATGGACATTACAAAAACATGTAGCTTTGGGATCATTTGCTGAACTATACACTTATAATCTAAGGACTTTGCTGAGTATACTTCAATTAAAAGTGTAAATAATTAGTATCAGCACCTTTCGAAAATTATGTACTTGTAAGCAAGCACACCTTTCTAATTTAATATTCTGGGAAAAAAAATACTGGCTTCTAGAGCGTCAAAATACAGTAGTGATGTGGGATAGTTATAAAATCTAGTTTTGTTATAGACTGAATTGTGTCCTAACCCCTATACTTGAGACAAGGGCCTTCCCCCAGAGCCAACAGAAAAAACCTTTCCCTACAAGGGAGTGTCCTGAATTGACTTCTAGCCTCCTAAACTGTGAGAAAATAAATGTCCACTCGTTAAAGCCACCCATTTGTGGTATATTTCTTTTATACCAACACTAAATAACTAAGGCAAATTTCAACCACCAAAATGAAATATTTTATTGATACAGAATTTTAAAAAATGTTTAAAAGCTAGTACAGGTATCACATTTCTGGACTAAAAGATATACAACTCCCCCCGACTCCTCTCTTTTTTTTTTTTTTTTTTTTTTACTGAACTGGTACTTGTGCAAAACAAAAACAAAAACAAAAAACCTTGCTTATTACCAGCCTGGTGTTTTGTGAACTGTGACTTGTCTTTTTTTTTTTTTAAATGATACCTGTTTTGCTGTAAATACCAATCAAGAGTTTTAATTCACAAAGAATTAAAATAATTTACCTGAAGTGAACACTTATCAGAAATTCCAAATCTCACAGTCCTAGCTTTCTGGAATAAGAATTGATGCATGTGAATTACGGTGTTGGCAAAGAATACTGAATGGACTGCCAGAAAAACAAACAAATCTATCTTGGTAGAAATACAGCCAGACTGCTTCTTAGAAGTTAGGGTGGCCTTTGTCTCCCTTACTTTGGACATTGTATAAGGAGGGACCAATCTCTGGAGAAGAACATCATGCTTGGTAGAGGGTCAGCAAAATAGAGGAAGACCTTCAACAAGATGGACTGACATGATGGCTAAAACAATGGGTTCAAACGTACCCACTATTGTAAGGATGGCACAGGACTGAACAATGTTTTGTTCTGTTATACATGGGGTTGCTATGAGTCAGAACCGACAGCACCTAACAACAACAGCAGCTTTCTGGTCTGCAAAAAGCTGTTCCAACACTTCATTCAACTGACTTATTTGTCAAAAGCACTACAATATGCCTGCTCAAAAGAAACCCTGGTTGTACTTGCCAGATAAATTAACTCAAGCATCCCAATATATTTTCACCACTAACAGCCTGCTAGAATTTAACAACCTCTGTCCCCTACTCTGTTATCAAAATGCCCACTTCCTAGTACTAAAAGAATGATGATCACTAGTCAGCAGGCTCACAAGCCATACATAATTTTGAGTTCTGGGACATTGAGCAAATTGCTTAATTTTTGCAGACCTCAAATCCCTTGGTGTACAATGAGGGAAGGAAAGTTATTCTACGGGAAGATACTCCCTATCTTATTCTCTGTAGACAAGAGGCTGGAACTGCAGCCAAAGGCAAAGTCGAGGACGGTTCATTTTTGCGGGACTGAAAGTCCCGGCTGAGGGATTGGAAGGAAAGAGATCTATGGAAAAACCAAGCGGGGCAGACTCTGAGGGGAAAGGGTGAGACCATAGGAAATGAGGACAGTCTGTGAGAAGATCCCAGGGACTTAGGAAAAGAACCCCAGGCCAGAACATCTGTGGGCCAAGAATGGGATTCTGGACAAGGACTCTGTGGAAAGACGCAGAGAGATGCCAGGGCGGAGGGCCACGTATGAGACTCTGCAGGGGGGATCTGAGGAAAGACAGAAGAACTGGGGGAGATGCTGAGGGCCAAGGATGGGATCCTGGGGGAAAAGGCCCCTCTGAGAAGAACCGAGAGGAGATACTGAGGACGGCGGATGGAGACCCAGTCAGCCAAAACGGAGACCCTAGTGAGAGGGCTCTGCACGAAGACGCGGCACAAAGGGGTGTTTTGTAGGTGGGGTCGGCGGAGCCCTAAAGCCTGCCACCTGCCTTACTTTCTCCGCTGGACCTGCACCGCTTTGAACACATCTTCCCGTTTCAGCACCACGAAGTCGCCGTCGCGGATGCGGTGGTCCCCGAGCTGCGGCGGCTGCGGCGGCTGCGGCGGCTGCGGCGGCTGCGGGCCTGGCTCCTCTCCTGAGCCCTCCATGACGTTCCGCTGGCTTCTCTGCTCCGCGAGGCACGTCCGCTCCGACCCCTCTTCCTCTGTCGTCGCCGCCGCCAGCCTCACCTGCCGCAGCCCGGCCTAGCCCAAACCCCTCCGCCCGGCACCGCCCCCACGTGCTGCGGCCGCTTCCGTTTTCCGGCCCGACCCCTGGACCGCTTCCGGGTGCCGCAAGGCTTCCGTTTGGTTGAGAGCCTTGACTGGCTGCACTCCGTTCCGTCCCGCCCCTCCCCACGCGCCGCTTCCTTGGGTGGAAGTTGCGTCACAGGAGCGCCAAAAAAGAACTTGGAGGGGAATCGGGCTTCAACTTGCTGCGGGGTCGCTGCACCCTGCACTTCAGACACCTTCACGAGAGGCCTTCGTGGTCGCAGTGGAAAAAGTGAAATCTCCGAGCCGCTCCGCCAGATGGGACCCGGCCCCGCGCGAGGACGCCGGGAGAGCTACGGCTGAGGAGAGCCACGGAATTTGGGCCGGGGTTGCCGGAGGAGCTCGGACCTCGGGGTCTCGTCTCAGCTCCGTGGTGCTTCTCCCCCCGGAGGAAGGGAGAGCTGAGCTGAGCCAGACGGATCAGCGCGTATTCAGGAGCCTACCCAGCCGTAAACTAGGCGAGCTTTATATTCTTTGCAAGTAAGACCTTATCTTCAGGAGGCGTAAATAAAGTAGGGTTATTTAACGAGGCACAGCAATTTGACGGGTGGCTCCGGTATTCATTCTCCAGTTCTACCTCTTACATTTGTGTTGGAAATTTCACTAGTTATTTTTACCATATTTGTCTCATTTGAGAAGGATATGGCGTCAAGTGTTGTCGAAGGAGCGCAGTATTGAGAGGTTTGACCTCTGTATCGTCGCCAAATTTGATCTTGACCAATTAATGTCTCTGGGCTTCAGTTTCTTAACGTGTAATGTGATCTAAGGGATTACCAAAATCTTGTTTTGCCCTACAATCGTGAACTTGTTTAGTTTTTAATTCATTAATTAAATCTCTTTAAAGATTCGGATAGGCACTCATAGTGAGTTGCAGTACAGTGTACGGATATAGTCTTAGTTATTTTTATCCTTAAAAAAAAAAAAAAAAACAGACAAACCAAACCCATTGTCATCGAGTGGATTCCGACTCATAGCCACCCTATAGGACAGAGAGAACTTCCCCATAGAGCTTCCAAGGAGCGCCTGGTGGATTCGAACTGCGACCTTTTAGTTAGCAGCTGTACCACTTAACCACTGTGCCACCAGGGTTTCCTTAGGATATGAAATTTTAAGAACCCATTTTTCAAAGGTCCCTCATTTTGGTTAATTGCTACTCAACGGGGGACTATCTTTGTGAACTTTTTAATAAAAGCGAATTATCTCCCTAGGTACAAAGTAGACAAGGGAGTGCACAGAGAAGAAAAGAGATTATACTTTATAGTATATTAGCATATATACCCATTGTCGTTGAGTCGATTCTGACTCGTAGTGACCCTATAGGACAGAGTGGAGCTGCCCCACAGGGTTTCCAAGGAGCGGCTGGTAGATTCAAACTGCTGAACTTTTGGTTAGCTGAGCTTCACCACTGCACCGCTAGGGCTCGTTAGCACATATAGACAGACTTTTTAAAAAAAAAAACTTAAATTTCGAAAATTTTTGCTAAAAGCTGCCAAGAACTCATTTAATTGGTAATGACCTAGAAATGATCTTGTTTCTGATATCTTTTTAAGACAATTGTAAATCCCAAAGGAAAATTAACTTGTTTCCCACTTTGGCCTCTACAGAGGTGAAAGAAAAGCTGAATCATCAATATATTTCTGATAAAAATAGGATACGATACTGCAGGACTGGCTGGCTATAAGAAATTGTGATCATGTATTCCTGGTGTCTGAAGGTTGAGGTTATGTTTTGCCAGTACAGCGTTGTAGTAAGTCTCAAAACACTGCAAACAAGTTATCTTAGAGTTAATTGCCTACCTTATTTTCATTTCTAGCATGGGAGCTCCTTACAGGTACAGTACTTTTTCTTATTTTTATCCTATGAGCATTTAGTATATACTTGTTTCAACAATAACATATCTATGGTTTGCCTTAAAAAGAGGTGGGGAATAGAAGAGTAACTGCAGAGTATTTGGGACTTCTCCCATAATGAACAAAGTTGCAGGCCTATTTGCTAGTCTCAAGCTAGAATACATGAAGTTTCCTTATTTACTATTAAAAAAATGGTGTGGGGGTGGAGTCAGACCTTCTCTCTCTTCACAACAGGGAGGGAGAATCAAGATTAACAGCCCAAGGCTGATTCCTATGAGGTGGAGGTCAGACATGCTTCCCCTTTCCACCAGCTTTACCAATTTTGACACCTCCCATGGCACTCTGTACTTTTCTGCTGGGTTTAATAATTCATTGCAGTGGCCATACAGAACTCACAGACAATACTCACGATTATGGGGTTTATTAGGGAAGTAACAGGCTACAGTTCAGGCTCAGGAACACTCAGGATACAGTTCTTCCATCAGGACAGCTTCTTCCCAGCTGTGATTACAGGCATGCCTCTCTCTGGCCGTAGGCCTCTGCCCTGTTCAGGTGTTAAAAAACTCTTTTAACCCCTGCCAATAAGTGCCCAGAGGCACCCCACTCTACCAGTAAGCCGTGGCCCAAAGGCACTCAGCTTTCTTGCTCTGTGGGCTGGTCTCCTGCTGTAGTTTCTCTGCCACGGCTTCTTACCATCTTCCAGGTTACAACTTGCTCTCTGTCTCCTTCGTCCAGGAGCTTCTCAGTGCAAGGATCTCAGGACCAAAGAATGTGCTCTCTGCTCCTGGATGTTCTTCCTTGGTGGTAGTGGAATCCTCTCCCTCCTCTGGGGTGGCTCGTTTCAAGTCCAGTGGGATACAAGCTGACCTGACCAATCCCTTTGGTGGGCCACAATTACCTTATCTTCATAGTCTCACCCAGTCACCTGGGTGGGAGTTACAAGGACACACAAAGTAACCTATTGCACCACAACTAGGTTAATACATTTTTAGTTGGACTATTTCTCCTACAGTTTTGGTGAAGACTTTTTAACCTTTCTTTTAGAAGATATGAGTGGAGAGTATAGAGGCAGAGGATTTGGACGAGGAAGATTTCAAAGCTGGAAAAGAGGAAGAGGTGGTGGAAACTATTCAGGAAAGTGGCAAGAAAGGGAACACAGACCTAACCTGAATAAAACCACAGAGAAACATTCTTCTGGTAGGTGAGGTCAAGGATTGTTCACTTTTGTTTTTCTTCATCAAGGAAGCCATTCATGCCTGTCATATGAGGCGGTTTAACTTAAATTTCAGTCTCTCTTATATTTGATACTGCTCCTTAGCTAGCATTTGAATTTTAACATCTAAAATTCTTACTGAAATCTCTAATTCAGATGTTCTGTTAATGTCATATTAGGCTCTCGTTGAAAATAGAAGCAACTTGGAAAAGTAATTTTGCTTTATGTCTGCTAACCTACCCTTTGATTTTTTTTTTTTTTTTCCAGAACAAATCCCACAGTCTTTGCTACTGCAGTCAACATTGGATAAGTTCATACCGTATAAAGGCTGGAAGTTTTATTTCTCGGAAGGTAGAGCTAAAAGTTTGAAAAAGATTGTAAATTTGATTTCCTTAACTTGATCTTTGAATGTGACATCTCATATTATTATGTTATTGACTTACTGATAATATAACCCCCTTCTGTAGTCTTAAGTCACCCAAACAATTAGATCATGTTTAGATTTTTGGAGTGTTATATATAGGTTTTGTTTCAGTCAGGAAAACAGAAACCACAGTAAGTATTCCAAAAAGGGGATTTAATACAGGGAATTGAGTATACAGATGGAAGACTGAAAGACCAAAAGGAACACTGAGATAACCACCCCCAGATAATAGTAACTACAGGAACCAGCTACCATTCCTGTTTTGCTGAGGGAACAATAAAGAAGTTCTGAGGTTACCAGAATGTAGGAATTCAAAGGTGGGGCCACAACATAGCTGTTACTGAGACCTCTGAGGGGCACTGTCTTAGTCATCTAGTGCTGCCGTAATAAATACCACAAGTGGATGGCTTTAACAAAGAAAAATTTATTTTCTCACAGTAAAGTAGCCTAAAGTCCAAATGTAAGGCGTCAACTCCAGGGGAAGGCTTTCTCTCTCTTGTTGGCTCTGGGAGAAGGTCCTTGTCCTCAATCTTCCCAGGTGCAGGGACCTGGGGCCTGAAGGACGTGCTCTGCTCCTGGTGCTGCTTTCTTGGTGGTATGAGGTCCCCTCTCTTTGCTAGCTTCCGTTTCCTTTTATCTCTTCAGAGATAAAAGGTGGTGCAGGCCACACCCCAGGGAAAGTTCCTTTACATTGGATCTGAGTGAGAGTGGTGTTACAATCCTACCGTAATCATCTCAACATAAAATTGCAATCACAAAATGGAAGACAAACACAAAATACTGGGAATCATGGCCTAGTCAAGTTAATACACATATTTGGGGTGGCACAAGTCAGCCCATGACAGGCACCCTACAAAGTTGTGCTCAGACCACTGAGAGGAATGAGGCCGGCTACTGCTGGTACTTTAGTAGGGCGTGGCATGGGTGGTCCTTGGAGCTGGACACTGGAACTTCAGGTGCCTTTTGCAGCTGGAGAGATGCTAAAAGGAATTGGAAACAATGCATTTCTTCCCTGTCACCTTCTCATTGGTCTAAAGTGTGTCCCATTGGTAGAACCTAAAGGAAGTCTGGCAGGGGCGTCTGGTATGCAGATCTTATTCATAGCATCCAAGAACAGAGAGTAGGAGGGTGGACTTGGAACCGACAGACAATAACCAGCTCACGTTTCTGTAGAGACACAGTTTATTTAAGAATTCCCCTTTAAAATCAAGAACACCAAGCTAATTTCATACATTTGTCTGCTTAGTTTTGGGGAACTGTTTTTTGTGCTGTTATAGTACCTGTACGTTTATGTCTTTTATGAGGTATGGGTTTTTGTTTTATTTTGTTTTTTAATCTGTGTCTTTTTCCTATTAGCCTACACTACTCCAGGAGCTCAGACCAGTCACTTGGTAGTATTTGTGTTGTGAATGAATAAAGTGTTTTATAAGTGTTCTCTGTATTGAGAGTCTGTTTCTTTCTGTTACGTAGACGTGTGTTTCATTGGTGATCTTGCTTTTAGTTGCTTTAGGATGCGTTAGCCAACCATATTCCCAGTATTCCTCTAGCAGTTAGCTCAGGCACTATAAGTGATTTTTGAACTGTATTTCCAAGCTACTTCATTGTATTGCTTCTCTATGGGAGACCAACTCCAAGATGTTGTACAACTTTATAGTGTAAAATACAGCTTTACGATTTTGGGACCAAGGTGAACTATGGGCTGTCTCTCACCTGATTTCAGGAAGGCTTTGACAGGTGGCACTTTGGACCAGCAGAATTTATGTTGCAAAGACTGATTGTCTTCAGTATTATTGAGAGTAAGAGTTTAATTCACATGTCTGGCTTTAACTTTATTATAACTTTTGGTTTAAACGTTATCATGTAAGCCATTTGAACGAATATGTCTTATTGGTGTCAATAATTCAATATAAACATTCCTAGATATTGGTGCTTTTAGCGAGAGACATATTTTTGTGCCTGTATTTCAGATTATGCAAGTCTAAACTCGTTTTAGAATCTTAAGTATACATTCTAAACCAGTTCTTTTCTAAATGTAATTGGAATACAAGGCAATTGGAGAAAATCCTCTAGCACGTATATGGTATTTCTTCTGTCGCGTGAGAAATATGCATGTAGTTTTCATGATTGTGCTAATGCCATATTTGTTGGATTAGTTTACAGTGATAGCTCTCCTTTTATTGAGAAGATTCAAGCATTTGAAAATTTTTTCACAAGGCGCATTGATTTATATGATAAGGTAAGATTCCTGCACAACAAAGCTATTAGTCTGCCTTTATATGTCGTTGTACTGAACGGTCTGTTTGCGGTGCTGGCGATTGTGATTATAGACACTGGAGTCAGATTTTGTTGGTTCAGATACCAGGTTTGCCACTTCCTTGTGGTATGGACTTCGGTGAATACTTTTCTGTGCCTCAGTTTCTTCATCTGTTAGCTGGAGGTAATAGTATTAATGCTTATTTCATAGGGTTCTTAAGAGGCATAAGTGAACAAATCTAAAATATTAGAATTGTGCTTGGCAGAAAGCGTACAGTTTTTATCACTGTCACCGTATAAATGTTATATGCTTTCTCAGAGAATGTGATAGAACACTTAATGAGGATAATTGACTCTGAAAAAACAATTACTATTTCTGTATTTTAATATTTTATAGGATGAAATAGAAAGAAAGGGAAGTATTTTGGTGGATTTTAAAGAGCTGACGAAAGATGATGAAGTCGCTAACTTGATACCTAATATAGCAAATGAACTAAGGGATACGCCTGAGAAAACCTTGGCTTGCATGGGTCTGGCAATACATCAGGTGAGGATTTACTTCATGTGGACTTCTGTCAAAATTTAAAGGAAGATTTTACAGTGGCAACACCTTCTGTAAAAGAGTCTTAGCTATTTCCGGCGGACGTTGGCTCGATCTGAGGTGGCAGTCCTGTCCTAAAAGGTACCATTCGTTCTACATACGGCAACTTGGCTGTATATCAGATTTACTTCTAGCTTACTTGAATTAGTTTGATAGAGTTAAAGATTGTGCAGAATTAAACCTTGTCTCAAGGAGCTATACAGTCACGTAGAGAAGATAAGACAAGGCATCACGGTACGTCTGTAATGAACATAGAGCAAAAAGACCAACCTCCAATCTAGGTTCTGTGGCATGTGAAGTTGTTTAACCTCCCTGAGTGTTCCATATATAAAATGAAAGTAATGAATGTATGATGCCTGCCTGAGTTTTTCACAGGATAAGATGGCAATGTATGTGAAAGCAATTTTTAGACTGGCAAACAGATAAATGCTTCCAGGTAGAGAGTGGTAAATCTCAGAAGAAGCACAGGTAGAGTGCTAGATGCATTCATAGGCTAAAGACAAGATCCTCAGCCGTTGGGTAAGAAACAGGGAGTGCTCAAAAGAAGACTTTATAGAGGTGGTGAGTTAATGATACGTCTTGAAGGAGTACCTAGGATTTAGACATACAGGGAGGAAGTAAGGGTATCCAGGCACAAGGGGACAGTTCATCACAAAAGTGTTTATTGTGCTAGTAACCCGAGACTGGGAACCTTGGCTATTGTCTTCAGACTCATCTTTTTCCTTAGCTCCCCGTGTCCATTAGTTACCACTTGCTGTCATATCTATTTCTAAAACGTGTCTCAAGTCCACTTCCTTTCCATTCTGAACTGCCTCTGCCTTTGGCTGAGCTTTCATTATCTTTCTTATACTACTGTGATACTTTGTAAAACATGATCTATGTTTGGGAACCGGTGACTCATTTCTTCCAAATGAAATCCAAATCGTTTGCTTGGCATTGAAGGCCTTCCATGATCTGGCATAACTTCGTTTCCCCATTACTCTCCTTCATTCACTTCAGTCCAGCCAAACTGAGCTCTGGTCAGTATTCTCTACTCCCGTCACTCCTCGCCTTTCCAAATGCCTTGGAACTTTTTCTCGTGACCCCTTTTCAGAACTCATATTTTGACTAAATCTTTATGGTTCTTATAGCAATTACAGCTGTATGTGTGGATCTCATTTTCCCTCTTAGACTGTTGGCGTTCTGCTTTGTGCACAAATTTTGGTGTTAAATATTTATTTTATTTAATGTCAGATGTCAAGGGGCAGGTATTGGGTGTTTCTGGGAACTTCTTTATTATCTCTGTCTTGTTTAATCAATGAATATGGAGATGCAAAAAAAGCATTTTTTCTGCAGAACCCATCTAGGAGGTAAAGGCTTTGGGGGCTACCATAAGGACTTTTAATATTACGTCTAGTTGGGACAGAAGGTAGACAGACAGGAATGCTGGAGTTTTCCAGCCCAAGGACAGCAAAATTCCAGGTGAAACATAAGCCACTGTAAAATTATTAGTTGCTGTCAAGTTGACTCTGACTCGTGTTGACCTTACATGTAACAGAATGAAATGTTGCCTAGTCTTGCCCCATCTCCATGAACTTTGATATGTTTGAGCCCATTGTTGAGGCTGTTGTGTCAATCCCTGTCGTTGAGGTTAAGAGCAGTGATAATTATCAGGTTTTTAAAGGGCTATAGATTTGTGTTTATTTTTTGTTCTGAAGTGTTTATATTCATAACATTCATGTTCTGTATTAAAGTTCTGCTTAAAGGTGTTTTCTAACTTGAGTAAATGTCTGTCCTACTTAGATATTAACTAAGGACCTTGAAAGGCACGCAGCTGAATTACAAGCCCAAGAAGGATTGCCCAGTGATGGGGAGACAATGGTAAATGTGCCGCACGTTCATGCAAGGTGAGGACATTGCTGGTATTAAAGTATTATGCAGGCTAGGGCACTGAAGATTGGTTAAGAATGAAAATCTCATTTTGTAGAGCAAAGGAAATCAGTAAAAAGAAAATGAGCTTCTTTGCTATCATTGACCATTGTACTAAGGTGAAACATAACTGAAATAAGGCTCTTCTGTCCAAATAAGTTGATTTTCCCACTTGTGAATTTATGTAAACAGCAGTTTTGGATGTTTGCTTACAAAGACTGCTGTGTAAATTTAATAAACCATGTAATGTGTTAACCCTGTGATTAGATTTTGTTAAAATATATTAAGTTTCTACTAGACACAGGGAACAAATGAAATTACAGAAGTCATTTTGTTTTTCTTGAATTTTTCTTTATAGTATTTTAAAACCTTAAATTCTCATTAGGAGAGAGGCATAAGGTAACCATCAGGGTTTTGTTTTTCCTTTCTGGAATTTAAGGACATTTCCTAACAGTCTTTTAAAAAGAAGCTAGACACCCAGAAGTTGTTGAATCTGTGTGCTTTCGTTTTTCCCCAGAGAACAGCGCGTGGGACGGGAAGTAAAGGGAAAATTTAGCCATTTGTGTTTTAAAGACTGATTTTATTCTTGTGAGATTTCTGAAATATGTAGGGGTGATGTGGTTTGAGTGTTCCATAGTTGCTCCTAAAAAGAACTTGGGGAAATACAGACAGCCTCAACACTATTCATTGTAAATTCATAGATACATATGTTCCTGTTTTTGTTTTTAGGGTGTATAACTA
Source organism: Elephas maximus indicus (assembly GCF_024166365.1). Classification (NCBI taxonomy): domain Eukaryota; kingdom Metazoa; phylum Chordata; class Mammalia; order Proboscidea; family Elephantidae; genus Elephas; species Elephas maximus. Next base: position 44,413,168 of record NC_064843.1, read on the forward strand.
TGAGCCCTTGACACAGCTCAAGAATGTCCGAGCAAATTACTATGGAAAATACATTGCTCTAAGAGGGACGGTGGTTCGAGTCAGTAACATAAAACCCCTTTGCACCAAGATGGCTTTTCTGTGTGCTGCATGTGGGGAAATTCAGAGCTGTTCTCTTACAGATGGAAAATATAATCCCCCCACAAAGGTAATACCATGGTCTTTAACTACTTCTTTACTTGCCTTAGTAAAGAAGGAAAATCAGTTCACGGAAGGTATTTCCTGTTTCTGAATACAGAGCTTATTTTTTGTTTTGGGTTTTAAATTATGAAATGCTTCAGGGTACAGAAAACACAGAAATAAATAAAACATTACCACCACCCAAAAGTCACATTTTGCCAGCTACACTCCAGATAACGTTTTAAAGATATAAAGCGTTACAGTTATGATTAGTGTCTCCCTTTTACTCCTTGTCTATACCATCCTCAGAGACAGTCTTTATCCTGAAGTTAACGTGTATCCTTTTTGTACATTGATGCATACATAAAGTTTTCTTTCCTTTATTCCTTCCAGTGTTTTGGAAGTGATATGTTTTGTTCCTTTTTTCTTTCTTAATTTTTTTTGAACAGTAGATTCTAAAATGATATAGAAGTATAGATGATGATGTAAGTAACATCTATGTACCCCCCATTCTGAGTTAGCAAATATTAGTACTTTGTGATTTTAGCTTAATTTTTTTTAACCAAAAATGTAAATTACAAGTACTCCTTATTTATCGACAGTCTCATTATCCGACATATTGCACTTGTGCTAATGGTAAAAAAAAATCTACTGTCCGACTATTTTGTGCGTTAACGACATAGCTCTGGTGGTGATGAACACCAAGGTATGAGGCGAGAGTAACACTGCCTGTGATGGTTAAGGTTATGTGTTAACTTGGATGGGCCATGATTTTCAGTAGTTTGGCAGTTATGTAATGATGTAATTTGGCAGTTGTGTAATGATGTAGTCATCCCCCACTTTGTAATCTGAATTCATCATCCTCCGTTTTCTCATACTTCCAATTTTCGCTTAATGACCTGGCCTTTGAAACCTAACCACGCCGATAAGTGAGGAGTGGGCATATTACAGTTAAAGTTGAAGTCTCTTTGTTCCCCTCTCAGTTCCACTCCCTTCTCCCATCCCTAGATGCAGCTGCTGTTCTGAGAATGATATGTATTCCTCAAGTCATACTAATATACTTAATGATAAATAAAACATAAGTGTTAAATTTATTAAAGTTCAAGGATAGTAAAGGCAGTTCGGGAAAAGAATAAGATGTAGGGCCAGTATTGACTATATGTGTAGAGTTTGTTTTGTTGCATTGTGGTTGTGTAAATGGTATACTGAGTATAACATTCTGCAGCTTTCCCCTCCTACCCCCTTTGATTATTTTGGAGTTCTACCTATGATAATATATATCTCACGCTTTTATTTTTACTATTGTGTAATATTCCATTAAATGAATAACCACTATTTATCCATTTTCCTGGTAGTAAACGTTCATGTTGTTGCCAATTTTTTGCTGTTGTTAGTAATGCTGCAGAGAAGATAGTTCTTACACATGTCTCCTTAGCAGAGGAATTTCTCAGTTATAAGATAAACTTAACTTTAGTAGATGTTGTCAAATTACTATCCAAAGTCGTGGTCCCAAGTTAGACCCCTGCAAGTAGTGTTAAGCAGTTGTCATTTCCCCATATCTTCATTAAACTTGATGTTGTTAGACTTTTTAATTTTGCCAGGCTGATAGGTGTAAAATGGTATTTCATTTTTAGTGTAAACTTCTATAGTTTCTGTTAAGAGTGAGCATCTTTTCACATTTTTACTGGCCATTCAGTTTCCTTCCTTATTAAATTTTCTGTTTATAGCTTCTACTCAATTCTGCTCATTTTTCTATGAGTGTATTGATAGAAGTTTTTTATGTATTCTAGATAACTAGTCACTGCTGATTATATACATTACAGATATCTTCTCCTAGTCGTTGGCTTATCGTTTAAATTTATGATGTCTTTGTTGTACAATTTTACATTTTGACATGGTCAAATCGATCAGTCGTTTCCCACGTGACTTATATTTTATGGTCTTCCTTACTGAAGTCTTAGAAACATATCTCCTTCATTTTTTCTAATAATTTTAAGTTTTGTTTTTTACATTCAAATCTTTAGACCATCTGGAATTTAATTTTGTGAATGGCGTAGAGCTAGGGATCTAATTTTATTCTTTTAGGTGAAAAGGCAGTTGTCCTGTCACTATTTCTTAAATTAACTTGTTCCCATTGATGTGTCATGCTTCCTCTGTAGCACACTGGACTCCTGCAGACATGTCTGTTCCATTTTACTGCTCCTGCGCAGTTCTGCAGGATCTTACTGAAACTTTTAATAAAGCAGAGAACTGCCCTACCTCTTATCCTTTTCTGGAGTTGCCTTTACTATCCTTGAACTTTAATAAATTTAACATTTATTAAATTTTCACTCAATGCAAAGGTTTGAACCCTTGTGAAATAATTTCTTGAAAAATTTGAAAATGCAAATACATGATATTTCTGTTTGACATTCCTAGGGTTTCTTTCCCTTACAAGAAGAACAGGGTGTGTAAGATGATTCAGTCACTGGTTCTGAATGTCATCTACTAGTAGTCTCAACTTAGGGTTCAGGGCACCGAAGGCTGGAATTTAAATCCTGATCCTGCCTGTAAACAGCATTTGTTCAGAGTATTTCCGTACCCTCTAATACAGTGGGTAGTAACCTTGATTCAGGGAACCCTGGTGGCACAGTTGTTAAAGCACTCAGCTGCTAACCGAAAGGTTGGTGTTTCAAACTCACCAGCTACCACCAAAGATGTGGCAGTCTGCTTCAGTGAAGATTTACAGCGTTGGAAGCCCTATGGGGCAGTTCTACTCTGTCACTTTGAGTCGGAGTCGACTCGACAGCAGTGGGTGGGAACATTGAGTCATACTGTGAGTGATGTGGTGACAAGTTCCTACATGTGTCCAAACTGCAGTGAATTGAAGTAGCCAGAAAGATGGTTAATCCAGGTGATCTCTGTTCTAGCCACTATTGCTGCATAACAACCACCTCAGAACTTAGGGGCTGTAAGTAACAACGTTTTATTATTGTTCATGGTTCCTGTAGGTCAGGAGTTTTGAAGAAAACTACTCAGTTGGGTAATACTGACTCTAGGTCCCTCATGGAATTGTAGTCAGATGGTGGCTGGAGCTAGAAGACCAAGGGGCTGGGGACTGGCTGTACACTTCTCTCTTCTCCATGTGGTCTCTCTGTGGCTAGTTTTGGCTTCTCGCGCACGGTAGGGCAGCTCAGGGCACTTGGTCTGCTCACATGGCTGCTGATAGCTTCAAGAGACGGTATTCCAGCTTACAGGGCAGGAGTGGTATTGCCTTTTATGAACTAGCCTTGGAAGTCATGCAGCATCACTTCTGTCACATTCTCTTGGTTACAAAGTGAGTTGCAGCCTGCCCAGATTCCAGGAGAGGGAATCAGACTCCATCTCTTGAGAGGGGAGTGGCAAGACTCTGGAAAGGCTATAGGGAGAGATTATTGCAGTCGTATTCAGAAAATACAATCTGCCACCATCTGTCTGTGAATCTGTGAATTCATCCTGACATCCAAGCAGTGACTTAGTAATGAAAACTGGACCACACCTGGTTATATGTTAAGGACTGACTTTCTCATACATTAAATATTGTCCAAACAGTGCAAAAGAATTCTAGATGGGAGAGCTGGGGATTGAGTAGACCCAGGAAAGGCTTTTGAAGAGGGGAGGGCTGTAACTGGGTATGTGGACTTGAGGAGAGTGGGCATTCATGGATCAGGAGACTGCATGGGCACAAAGGAAGGAATAAGTGCTGGGTATTTATGAGGGCCAAGTGAGGAGGCTGGCATACCCAGAGCTCTAAGAGAGGAGCCAGATAGGAAAGTATCTCAGAAGCTCGTGATACAGAGCCATTGCAGAGGAAATAGAAGGCCACTACAGCTATTAGTGTATTTTACTGTAATACCATCCTGAGGCCAGTTTTCTTTTATTTAGTTTTGATTTTTTTTTTAAATTTTTATTGTGCCTTAAGTGAAAGTTTACAAATCAAGTCAGTCTCTCATACAAAAAGCTTATATACACCCTGCTTTAAACTCCTAATTGCTCTCCGCCCAATGAGACGGCACACTCCCTCCCTCCAGCCTCTCCTCATGTCCATTCAGCCAGCTTCTGGCCCCTTCCCCCCTCTCATCTCCCCTCCAGACAAGAGATGCCAGCGTGTGTCTACTTGATCCAAGAAGCACGTTCTTCACCAGTATCCCTTTCCATCCCGTAGTCCAGTCCACTCCCTGTCTGAAGAGTGAGGCCAGTTTTTTTTTTTTTTTAAAGACATCTTAAATGAAGCATTATACCTTGAATTTTCCTGAGATATGATTGCAGGTGTTTATCAAAATCTCCATGTGAGTTAATCTCGTTACAGTGTCCTGTGCCTGCGTGTCGAGGGAAGTCATTTACTGCTCTGCGTAGCTCTCCTCTCACAGTCACGATGGACTGGCAGTCGATCAAGTAAGCAATCAGACTTAAATAAAAGACAGGGTGTAGGTCTTTGTCGTATTGTCAAGTAAATCTAAGTTTACTGTACTATACTGTGATTTTTATCTGTAAACAGTGATAAAGTGTAGCATAAATTTATTTGATGAGTACTTCTGTATTGAAATGGTAATTGTCTTTATTTGTATTTTATTCTCTTTTGGATTCTAGAAGGGATTTGATGTAGATGTATTATGTCCTGTTGCTATTGAGAAGTAGTTCATTTTATATCTCAGTTCTGTGATTCATTGAACTGGAAATACACCATAATCAGAGCCGTGTAATTCATTCCATAACGAACTGTGATGGAAATAATGTTTTCGAAGTTTCTAAAATAATCCCTTAGGAGTGGCCATGTTTCATTTCATGTTCTCACTGTCCATGAGGTATCTGAAAACAAAAACTTACTTTTGCAAGTCCAGGTAGGCGTGTGTGTGTATGAGAGAGAGAGAAACCTGGCTGAAATAGGAGTGATCCTAAAAAACTATGAACCCAGGGGAAAAGTGAGCTGACTGTCTGCCAAGTACTGTGCTGGCTTCACCTCCCTTCTGCCCTGTAAAAACCAAGGCCAGCATGTGTAATAATTACTGTTCACTGTGCTAAGATCTTTACAAACGTCCCATTTGATCGACACAAAATCCCTTCAGGATTGTGGCCTTGTCCCCATTTCCTAAAAGAGGGATTATTTAAGACTTGGGTGTGATCATTTGCCCGGTGAATAGCGAAGCCTGGTTTGCAGCCCGTGTTGCTGGGACTTTGACCACTGAAGAGGGTAATGAGGGCCTCAGAGGTGCTGTGAGGGTCACAGCAGTGTATACGCAGAGACGGTCTAGGATGATTTAATGTATTTGAGCAGAATCTCTACATTCAGTTAAAAATAGGAGATGAGAAAATTTAAATAGTTTAATTGCATTTGAACGATGATCTCCTAATGTTAGGAAATGAAACTTAGTGGAAACTTTTGAGAAACGGAGGTTATTTAAGCTCTTTTTTTCCTGAATTCTTAAAAGTAAGGTAATACTCAAGTTTATTTTAAATGACTTAGTTAACAGTGAGATTTCGTCAGTACAGAATTAGCTTACGTAATTGTTCTATTCTATGGGTAAGGTGACTTCTGCCCGAGAAGAAAGGTCTCCTTCCAGCCATCTCTAGTAGATTCCTGGTTTTTCTGAGGCTTGGGTTGGGGTGGCCGTAGTGGATTAAATTCCCAGTTCTAAGAGTTCTTTTGATAAGAATAATCATATGTGCAGAAATAGGTTGCTGGAAGTATATTTTCACAGCGTTGGTAAGAAAAAATTGGCAACAGCCTAAATGTCTGGGGAAAAAAATGATCACAAGGGTGGTGGTACAATGGATTATTGCATAGCCTCTAAAAATAATATTGCAGGAGAATATTTAAAAATGAAATAAAAAATTTGTACAATGTTATTTAGTCAAAAAGCTAGTTATAGAATGTTATTTGCTACACATTCATGAATTTTGTAAAATCCTGGTTTTATTTTTATTTTTAAAAATAAAAAGATAATAAACACTGGCAAGAAACACAAAACCTTGAGAGTATGCTCTCTGGGAGGTGAGATAAGAGTCACCGTTATTTTCTTCCTTTTGTTTATCTGTGTTTTCAAATATTTCTAAAGGGAACACAGAAATCGATGTTCTTTTGTAAGAAAAGTCTAAAAACCTACTTTATTAAAGTAAGGTAATCAGAGTGTGTTGTGTCTGTCATTCTGAGACTTTTCTTTCTGCTCTGGTGGTGTTTGAATGGGCATTAAGGGTGAGGGAGGTGAGCTAGCATGGTTCAGGGTTTGAAGTAGTGCAGGTTGGTGGGATTCCATTGCGTGGCTGGGACCTGAAAAGAATTGGGAAACTCTAGATGTATATTGAATTTATTCCAGATTTACTATTTTTATATTCAATGACTGTACTTAGAACAATTATTTAAGCAAATAAAAGTTTTAATTAAAGTAACACATGTAAATGTTTAAAAACAATCAATCAGTGTAGAGGGCCACAGTCCCAACTCCCTGTTGCCTCATACGGAAGGGTGGATAACATTCTTGCGTCCCTTTCTTCCTTCACTTTGCTGCATGCGCTGCTACATCATGAGCTGAGGACATCGGAGACTCAGTACTTGCTTTCAGTTCTCCCCCTTCCACCTCTGGACTTTTTGTCCCCTGTGAAGTTACTTTTAAATTGCCAATATTTACCTTCTGTTTTCTAACCGTAATTGCCATTTTGTTTTACTTGTATGTCTCATATAACAAAATGTTAAACAGCTTTTACATTTTTATGGTGATGTAAATGTTGTTCAACACAGAACTAAGTAAGGCAATCAGATGCCAGAAAAGGAAATGTAATTTTTTGTCACTGGATTTTTTTGTTTTTTGGATTTGCTTGTTTGTTTTTTCCTTTTGCCCGTAATGGAAAATGATCTAAGTCTCAAAGTCAAATAAACTATCTTGTCTTATACTCCACTAGTTGTTCAGAATTTTCCCATGTTTTATCGTGCCTCATGTTTGGACTGTAGCTTTGCTGTGTAGCGTTTTGTTTTTCCTAGGGTTTCTAAATGCTGATTTGATTTCTTAGAGTATGCCTCCACCGTATTACCCCAGCTTTCCCTTCTCTCCTAAATACACTATGGGATACATGAAATCCACCTCAAAGAACAAAAACAAAAACCTCCTGAGCCCTCCTTAAGTCTGGCTCAGTTGTTCCCCAGGCCTGCAGCCCTGTTGTCATGCTGGGATTTTGCTTCATTGTTCTGCTGGGTTAGGCCCATTGTTTTCTTGAGTCTTGTTTTTTATTTTTGTAGATTCTCTTTTTGTTTTTCTAGAGAATTTTTTCAAGTAAATTTTCAGAAAGTGTATGGAAAGTAAAACTTTCTGGGTCCTTGCATGTCTGAAAATATTTTAATTTCATTCTTATACTAGAGTAAGAGTTTGCCTAGCAGCCTGTAAAGATAGTACCATCTTGTCCTTTGCATCCAGAGATGTTGATGATAGATCTGATGGTGGCCTGATCTCATTCCTTAGAGAAGATGGGACTTTTTACCTTCTTTGTAATCCTTTTATCCATGATGTTCTGAAACTTAATAAGGATGCATCTAGTTGTGTCATCATCTTGCTTTTGTTCTAGAATTATCTTCTCCTGTAGAATATTTGACTATTTTCTCTTCTCTCATTTTGGCAAATGTCTGATGAAGAATGAGAGATTATTAGGTATAGCTGGGATAGCTTTCCTTTGTGTTTTGTAGGTAGGATTTTTTCCTCACAAGGCCTCACCCCAGGATCAGAAGGTAGGGGTTTTGGCTATCAGGTTTTGCTTTATGAATGTAGTTTTGAATTAGGGTTGAGCCCCTCAAATGTCAGAATGACGAGACTTTTTCCTGGAGCTCTAATATCCTCACGGGACACCGTAGCTCTGCTCCCAGGGCCGATAGATCTATTTCCTTAGAACAGTGCTCTGGTTTTTGCCAGAGGGTAAAGCATCATGTCTTTGCTGAAATGCCGTCATTCTTCCCCTACCCACCAGTCCACCCCTTTCCAAAAAAATTTTTCACAGCTATTGTATGACTTTATATTGATTATCCCATTTTCTTCCAGTTCGCCATTCCTGCTGACTCCAAATTGGAAACCTCTTTAGGGTTCTGCTGAGAACATTGGCTCCTCCTTCTCTTGTTAACCTTTTCCTGTGTGTATTTTGAACTTCATTTTGTTTTATCCTTTAATACTTTTCTATTTACTGTCTCCTAAAATCTGATTAATCTTTCTCTTTTACATTTATTTTGTTGTTGTTGAGAGTATGTGCAGCAAAACATACACCAATTCAACGTGTACAATCCAGTGACAGTGATTACATTCTTGAACTTGTACAACCATTCTCGCCCTCCTTTTGAGTTGTTCCACTCACTGCCGCCTAAGGTTTCTACCTAACTTTTCAAGTTGCTGTTGTCACTTTGATCCCATATAGATAGTTCTTAAAAAAGCATAATGCTCAAGGCGGTTTACTAGTTTAGCTATCACTGATATCTCTTGTTTGCTGATGACACCTTTGTATGCCCGAGAACGGTCTCCTCCGCTGTTTTAGTGACCATCATTTTGACGTGCATTTTGGAGGGAAGTAAGCAAATGCATGTACTCAGTCTGCCATGCTGAACTGGAAACCACTAAAGTAATTTTAGATGCACCTTTGAAATTCTCCCCCATCTGTCCTATATCTAGCTCAGTGCCACGTGAACCCTGAAGGGTTAGTGTGCTGACGAAGTAACCCAGAGTCAGAGAGTGCACTAATTGAGCATTGTTGAACTTCTTAGAATCCAGGAGCTGATGTCTGATGATCACCGAGAAGCAGGTCGAATTCCCCGAACAATAGAATGCGAGCTGCTTCACGATCTTGTGGATAGCTGTGTCCCAGGAGACACGGTGACTATTACTGGAATTGTCAAAGTCTCCAATGCTGAAGAAGGTATGGCATAACTCTTTTCTTCAGTTTGATTTCCCCTCAGTAATGATTTGTTTTTTAGATACTTCTGAATCTCCACCAGTTTGGGGAATCCCTTGTTTTCTTCTATAAGATGAAACTTTAAAGGTTTATTCAAAGTTCACTATGCCTTTCTTTTACTTTCTGGTTGAATCTTTATAGAGAAAATAAAAACATTAATTTCACTGTTTTTAATTTGACAGGCTCTCGAAATAAGAATGACAAATGCATGTTCCTTCTATACATTGAGGCAAATTCTGTTTGCAATAGCAAAGGGCAGAAAACAAAGACTTCAGAGAGTGGGTCTAAGCAGGGAACATTGATGGAGTTCTCACTCAGAGACCTTTATGCTGTCCAAGAGATTCAAGCTGAAAAAAATCTGTTTAAGCTCATTGTCAAGTACGTATGAGATTATCTAACGTTTTATTAAATATATGCATGTTGGAATGTTCTTGCCTACAAGTAACAAAAAAACTTAAGTCAAAATGTCTGGCGAACTACAGTCCATGGGTTAAATCCCCCCGTTTTTGTGCTGTCTGTGAATGAGGAATGGATTTTAAATTTTGAAATGGTGGGGAAAAAAAGACCTTTTCATGACACGTGAAATTTAAAAATTTCAGTTTCCATTAATAAAGTTTTGCTAGAAAGTAGCCATGCTGATTTGTTTGTGTATTGTCTATGACTGCTTTGTGCTTTGTAGCAGAGCTGAACAGTTGTTGATAGAGAACAGTGGTTCACAGATAACTTACTATCTGGCCCTTGACAGAAAAAGTTTGCTGACCTTGCTAACCACAAGGTCAGCAGTTTGAATCCACCAGCCGCTCCTGGGAAACCCTATGGAGCAGTTCTACTCTGTCCTGTAGGGTCACTATGAGTCAGAATCGATTCAGCGGCGTTGGGTTTGGTTTTTTGGTTTGGTTGAAACAGTAAGGAAAATTACTGTCTCACACAACTTGTATGATAATGACAGCACTGAGTGAAAGAGTGAGGGGACAGTGAATCCCAAACCGTTTCAGTTAGTTATATGTAGGAGGTTTTTTGTTTAATTTTAAAAAAAGCAAGAAAGAGATTTAAATAGGAGTCTCTTACAGTCAATAAATATTCATAAACTTAATTTCCATGTTACTGCCTTGTAGTAGAGAAGAAAGAAGCAAAATAAAGAGGCATTTCTTTCGCTTTAGTGGTTAAGAGCTTTGCAGACAAGTCTAAATCACAATCTGCTTCTGCCATATACTTCCAGTGTGATACTGGGCTTGTTACTTCTCCCTATTATATCATCTTAAAATGGAAATAATACCTACCTCAGAGGGTTATTCTGAGGATTAAATGAGATTTTATAAAGTACTTAACGTAATTACACTAAAAAAACCCAAAAAACACCTTCGATGGGATCCAGTGGATTCTGACTGATAGCAGCCCTATAGGATGGATAGAACTGCCCCACAGGGTTTCCAAGGCTGTAAATCTTTACAGAAGCGGACTGTCGTATCTTGCCTCCTCAGAGAGGTTGGTAGGATCCATCCACCAACTTTTTGGTTAGCAGTCGAGTGCTTAACCACTATGCCATCAGAGCTCCTTTTTACTTAACATAATTGTTGTTGTTAGGTGCCGTCAAGTTGCTTCCGACTCGTAGTGACCCTGTGTACAACAGAACAAAACACTATCCAGCCCTGTGCCATCCTCATAGTTGTTATGTTTGAGCCCATTGTAACAGCCACTGTGTCAATCCATCTCACTGAGAGTTTTTCTCTCTTTTTTTTTTATAGTACTTTAGATGAAGGTTTACAAAACAAACTAGTTTCTCGTCAGTTAGTACACACATTATTCTATGACATTGGTTAACAACCCCACGACATGTCAACAGTCTCCCTTCTCAATCCTGAGTTCCCTATTACCAGCTTTCCTGTTCCCTCTTGCCTTCCAGCCCCTGCCCCAGGGCTGGTATGCCCCTTCAGACTTTCTTTGTTCCATGGGCCTGTTCAATCTTTGGTTGAAGGGTGAACCTCAGGAGTGACCTCATTACTGAACTGAAAGGGTGTCCGGGGGCCATAACCTCAGGGTTTCTCCACTCTCTGACAGGCCAGCAAGTCTGCTCTTTTTTTTTCAATTAGAATTTTGTTTTACATTTTTCTTCAGCTCTGTCCGGGACCCTCTATTGTGATCCCCGTCAGAGCAGTCAGTGGTGGTAGCCAAGCACCATCTGGTTTTGCTAGACTCAGTCTGGTGGAGGCCATGGTAGATATGGTCTGTTAGTCCTTTGGACTAAACTTTCCCTTGTATCTTTAGTTTTCTTCATTCTTCCTTGCTCCCAAAGGGGTGGGACCAGTGGAGTATCTTAGATGGCCGCTCACAGGCTTTTAAGACCCCAGACACAACTCACCAAGGTGGAATGTAGAACATATTCATTATAAACTCTGTTATGCCAGTTGAGCTAGATGTTCCCTGAGATCATGGTCCCCACAGCCCTCAGCCCAGCAGTTCAGTCCCTCAGGGAATTTGGATGTGTCTGTGGACCTACCATGACCTTGCCTTGTACAGGTTGTGCTGGCTTCCCCAGTATTCTGTACTGTCTTTCCCTTCACCAGAGTTTCCACTTACCTTCCTCTTTTTTGCTAACTCTATGCTTTACCAAGCAGATGTCCTTCTCCAAGGACTGGTTCCTCCTAAAAACATGTCCAAAGTACATGAGATGTGAGATAAAGTCTCACCGTTCCCGCTTTGGTTGTACTTCTTCCTAAACAGATTTGTTCGTTCTTTTGGCAGTCCATGGAATATTCCATATGCTTTGCCAGCACCACAGTTCACAGGCATCAATTCTTTTTCCGTCTTCCTTATTCATTGTCCAGCTTTCATGTGCGTAGGAAGTGATTGAAAACACCACTAGTCTGTCAGTTTGTTATACTGTGGAGGCTTAACATGATTAGCGCACTCCAAATGGTGCTGTTATTTTGATAATTTTTTTTTTTTTTTAATAATTTGAAAAAGAAGGGGGAAATGGGTGATATCAGATGACACATGTCCCCAAATTGGGAGCTGAACAACTGAGGTTTTGAAATGTATTAGAAAAATTGATCTTGCCTTGCTTTTCTGTTAGGATTAGGCTTTGGGCCCTAAAAGGATTGTGACAATTTTTTCTTTCTGCCTTTAATATGTTAATTAGCCAACTGAATAAAGTACCTGTAGAGTTCTTCAAGGATTCTTTGTCCCTAACTTTCAGAGATTTCCCTCATAATTGATAGCCATTCAAATCCACCCAAGGAGAAGGGATGCTCCTGGCCAAGGTGGGGGTGTGATCTGTGAGCAGGTGACCGAGGAATAACCTGGTTGAGGTTCAGAACACCTCTTTGGTTGGTGCCTTTGTTGTTTTCTTGGTTGTCACCAAGTTGATTCCAACTCATACTGACCCTGTGTGTTACAGAGTAGTACTGTTCCATGTGGTTCTCTTGGCTGTCATCTTTATGGAAGCAGATTGCCAGGCTTTTCTTACGTAGTGCTGCTGGGTGGGTTCATACCACCAATTTACAGAAAATAAATTAATGTGAAAAACATGGGTTTTCTTTCCATAGTTTTCTTTCCACTTTTAGTTCTACATTCAACATTGAAGCTAGATATTTCATGGTTTTCCATTTGTTAATTCAGTAGGCATTGGCAAACTAGGTGGGCTGCCTATTTTATAAAGTTTTATTAGAACGCAGCTCCACCCATTCACTTATATGTTGTCTGTGATTACTTTTCACACTACAAGTTGAATGGCTGTGTTTGAGACTTAATGGCCTGTAAAGCCAATAGTATTTACTTTCTGGCCCTTGAAGAGAAAGTTTGCCGATCCATGCTGAATTAACACCGGAGGACCTCGAAAAGAAAAAGGAGAAGACCGTGGTAGGTTCTGTTTTAGTTTGGGATCCCTCTGAAGCACAGACTGAATCGTTGATTTGGGTGTGAGTAGTTTATTTGCGCTCATGCTTATGTCAGGAAATTTGGAAGACAACTGCCTGGCCAACCAACTGGAAGAGACACCCATTCCAAACAAAAGTGATCCAACAGAATGTGGAAATTATCAAACAATATTAATATCACACGCAAGTAAAATTTTCCTGAAGGTACTTAAAAAATGGTTGCAGCAATATATCAATAGGGAACTGCCAGAAATTCAAGCCAGATTCAGAAGAGGACATGAAATGAGGCATATCATGGCTGATGTCAGATGGATCTTGGCTGAAAGCAGAGAATACCTAGAAGATGTTTGCCTGAGCTTTATTGACTATGCAAAGGTATTCAACTGTGTGGATCATAACAAATTATGAATAAGATTGCGAAGAATGGGTATTCCAGGACACTTAATTGTACTAATGCAGGACCTGTACATAGACCAAGAGACAGTCGTTCAAATAGAACAAGGGGATATTGCGTGGTTTAAAATCAGGAAATGTGTGCATCAGTGTTGTATCCTTTCACTGTACTTATTCAGTCTGTATACTGAGCAAATAATGCAAGAAGGTGGACTGTATGAAGAACAACACAGCATCAGGATTGGAGGAAGACTCATTAACAGCCTGTGGTATGCTGTTGACAACCTCGTTTGCTAAAGCAAAGAGGACTTGTAGCACTTACTGATGAAGATCAAAACTACAGCCTTCAGTATGGATTACACCTCAAAATAAAAAACAAAATACGCGTAACTGGACCAATACACAACATCATGATAAACAAAGAAAATATGGAAATTGTGAAGGATTGCATTCACAATCACCATCCATGGAAGCACCGTCAAGAAATCAGATGACGCATTGCATTGGGCAAATCTGCTGCAAAAGACCTCTTTAAAGTGTTGAAAAACAAAGATGTCACCTTGATGACTAAGGTGCTCCTGACCCAAGCCATGGTATTTTCAATCACGTCATACATGTGAAAGTTGGACAGTGAATAAGGAAGACCACAGAAGAATTGATGCATTTCAATTATGGTTTTGGTGAGGAATATTGACTATACCATGGACTGCCAGGAGAATGAACAAATCTGTCTTGGAAGAAGTATAGCCAGAGTACTCCTTAGAAGTGAGGATGGCGAGACTTCAGCCCACTACTTTGGACATGTTATCAGGAGGGACCAGTCTCTGGAGAAGGACATCATGCTTGGTAAAGCAGAAGGTCAGCAAAAATGAGGAAGACCCATAATGAGATGACATCAACAATGGACTCAAACATAGCAGCAATTGTAAGAATGGCACAGAACTGGGCAGTGTTTTATTCTGTAGTACACAGGGTCACTATGAGTTGGAACTGACTTGATGGCACCTAACAACAAGTTTATTTGGGAGGTGATCCCTGGAAGCATGGTAGGGAATTGGAGAAATGAGACAGAGAAGGAAAGGCGGTCAGCGTATGGTGCCTTAATGAGACCAGGTTACCACTAGCACTGGGGCTCTAATTGCCCTGAGGCCTCTAGGACACTAGACTAGAATTAGCCTTAGTATTTTTTCCATCTGGTGGTGTAGTGGTTAAGAACTATGGCTACTATCAAAAAGTCATCATTTCAAATCCACCAGGTGCTCCTTGGAAGCTGGGGCAGTTCTACTCTGTCCTGTAGGGTCAATATGAGTCAGAATTGACTCGATGGCCACAGGTTAGGTTTTTTTTTTTTTTTTGGTTTTAAGGCCCTCACTTTAGGTCTGCTCCCAGGGGTATTAAACACCCCAGCACTTCTGGCCTGCGCAGCCTGCCCGCTGATGATGCTTCTCTTGCCACCTAAAGCCCTTAGGCAAACAGGCAGGTGCTTAGTAGGAAGCCAGCAGTGATTATGCAGGAACGTGCTAAACAGTAGTGTCAAAGGGATATGGGAGGGACACCAGCAGTCTCTGCTGGAGTTTACAGATGTTAGAAAGGAATCGTAATTTGCGTATCATTCCTGATTATGTCTCTTCCACCCTGTACATTTTTGTTTGTTCCTTGTTTGTATAACTGATCAATGTAAATGCATTTCTTTATATTCATAGGTGGTTTTATGTATTCTAACTCTTTGAATTGAACTGAAAAGATGAAATTTGATCCCATTTAAAAATATGTACTCAGTTCACACTTTAGTCTCCTTTCATTGGCTTGGCCTTGCAGATCTGAAGATGTGTATTCAGTAAAATATATTAAAATCTTAAAACGAAAGGCTATAATTATGATACATTTTAACAGATCTGAAAAGGTCAAAAGTGTATTTGGTTACTCTAAAATGCTTTACAAGTATCCTGTCTCTATTATAAAGGTACAGTTTTTAAAGCATTATTCCCTTTCTAGACTAAGAATTTTGTGAAATTTACTGTTAGAATAAATTTTCTCGGGTTTTTGAGGAGAGACAATTTTTTTCTTTTTTGAATCTAAATAAAGCAAGTTAATCAGGTTTAGATACTATAAGGGATCAGTGAAGTTTAAGTTGGAGTTTGATTTTTTATTTTTAATAGGTTATATCTATTTTTCAGCTCGCTGTGTCCTGTCATTTTTGGTCATGAAGTAAGTGTTCTATTTCATCTTTACTCAAAAATAACATTGACAAAAATAACATGTAAAAGCTTTACAATAATAGCTAATTTCTTTTGGCCAGTTATTCATATTTTAATATGAATCTTTGTTCTCTATAAGTGAGTGACGTGGGAGACAAACTACAGCCCCTTGGAATTAAAAAAAAGCCCCAAACCAGTTGCCGCGGAGTTGACTCATGACGACCTTGTGCACGTCACAGGAACACTGTGCTCCACGGGGTTTTCAGGGGCTGGTTTTTCATAAATAGATCACTAAGCCTTTCTTTCATGGCACCTCTGGGTGGATTCAAACCTCCAGCCTTTCAGTTAGTGCCGAGTACATTAACCCTTTAGATCACCCAGAGACTCCTTTGTAATAAAAACTGCCTACCAATTAAATAGCAGTGGGCTTCCTTTAGAGTTACCCTGGACATTGACAGTATTAAAGCAGAAGCTAAAAAATTTCTCATTTATTTGAAGTGGATTTATGCCTTACAAGGTAGGTCTCAACTCAATGACTTGTATGATGCCTCTCTGATTTTAATTTGCTCTCTAATTTTTGTTTATTAATTGTTTATATTATTTAAGTTTGTATTTTTAGACTTCAAATAAGAAAGTTCACTCATGCTTCAAGAAAATAAAAGCCTCAAACGAATAAATTTTGTAAACATAGGAGGAGTACCCCTTTTGAGTCATCTTTATATTTTTTCACTTTTTTTTCACACTCAAGCTTGTCAAAGCAGGTTTGGCATTAGCACTCTTTGGAGGAAGCCAGAAATACGCAGATGACAAAAACAGAATTCCAATTCGAGGAGACCCACACATCCTTGTTGTTGGAGATCCAGGCTTGGGAAAGAGTCAAATGCTACAAGTAGGAAATCAGTCATTTAATATTTGACATTTTGATTATAAAATGCATGAGTAATTCACAAGAGAATTTTCTCAAAGCATGTAGTATTCATGTTCCAGAAGATATAGTTTGTCTGGTGGTATGAGTGAATTGGGGTCTATGTGAGTATTATTATCTAACTCGTATCTGCCCATATTTTCAAACTGAGTCAGTCTGCCAGTCACAGCAAGGCATGCTGGTATGTTGAGACACCAACTATTGTGATATGTTAACCATTTTCTTAATCCCTATTTCCCCCTCCCCCTTATTTGTATGTAGCCTTGCTTTGCTAGTCTTTATTGTTGCAGCATGATCTCACCTATGAACAGAATAGTTGAAGGAAGTAAAAACAGAGTCGCCCCAGTCTCCCTTTCCACAGCTATACACTGTGTTGGGCATTAGGTAGGGTCTGCCAGAGCCCTGTCCTTATCTACCTTTGCTGCTTCTCTCTGAGACCAAAGCAAGGCAACTCATGTGACCGGTCAGTTGTTGGTCCACAAGAAGATTCTGCGTCTGCCGTTCAGAGTTTGGTGGTTGTCCCCTACTGGGCTTATCATGGCCCCAAAAGGTGCTGCTTGTTGGAATATGTGTGGTTTCTTCAGAGTGACAGCTCCGGGTAAACCAGCTTCAATGTCAGTTCTAAGAATACACATTGCCCCTCTGCCCCTTGTTGAAAAATATGACCATCCAGACCAGGCACTCCCTGGCCCTTGTAGTCCTGGTGGCTGCTGAATCATCCTTCAGGACTTATGAACCCTGATTGCACATCACAGTCATCTTTGGAGCTCTTTGATAATACTGTAGCCTGCCCCCAAATCCGAACCAAACTCACTGCCGTTGAGTTGATTCCGACTCATAGTGCCCCCGTAGGGTTTCCAAGGCTCTAAATCTTTTCTTTTTTTTAATAGTTTTTATTGTGCTTTAAGTGAAAGTTTACAAATCAAGTCAGTCTCTCACACAAAAACCCATATACACCTTGCTACACACTCAATTACTCTCCCCTTAATGAGACAGCCCACTCTCTCTCTCCACTCTCTCTTTTTATGTCCATTTCACCAGCTTCTAACCCCCTCCACCCTCTCATCTGCCCTCCAGGCAGGAGATGCCAACATAGTCTCAAGTGTCCACCTGATCCAAGAAGCTCACTCCTCACCAGCATCCCTCTCCAACCCATTGTCCAGTCCAATCCATGTCTGAAAATTTGGCTTTGGGAATGGTTCCTGTCCTGGGCCAATAGAAGGTCTGGGGGCCATGACCACCGGGGTCCGTCCAGTCTCAATCAGACCATTAGGTCTGGTCTGATGAGAATTTGGGCTCTGCATCCCACTGCTCTCCTGCTCCCTCAGGGGTTCTTTGTTGTGTTCCTTGTCAGGGCAGTCATCGGTTGTCAAGGCTGTAAAAGCTTTATGGAAGTAGACTGCCACATCTTTCTCCCATGGAGTGGCTGGTGGGTTCGAACCACTGACCTTTTGGTTGGCAGCCGAGTGCTCTAACCACTGCACCACCAGGGCTCCTTTGGCCTGCCCCAGGCCAACTGAGTTAAAGGCTCCAGGTTAGGGCCCTAGTGTCTGAAGGCCCATAACCCTCCACAGGCGATTCTGATGTCCAGCCAGGACTGAGAACTGCTTCGCTTTTACGAATCATATCACAAACTCACCGTCCTTTGTGTCAGAGTCACGTTGTATTCCTGTGTGGAGCCGGCCTTCATTTCTGTTCCTGATCTGACATTTCATCCACATATTGTTGCTTTTGGTCACTTGGGTCTACCTTTTTTTTTTTAATTCTTCTTCTTCCCCTTAATTTAAATTCTGTTCTAACTAAACCTTTGCTCACAAGCCTAACAACACTGAGGCAGAGAGTATACAGTTACAGGGTAAAACAGTTGATGATGAAAGTGAAAAGAGAATATGCATAATATGCAGGAAAATGTGGATGTGAGGATCTGAATTGTCGCAGCTTTATTTTCTGTCTTTTGTAGCATTGTGTGTGTGTGTGTGTGTAGCTTTTTAATTGGTGTATTACAAATGGAGGTCTGGTTTACTCCCAGTGTATCTGATTATCTATATTACTGAGTCATTGTATTCTTTGTTTAAAGAAGATTGGAGCCTTAGAAAATAAAATGGATGCTTAATGTTTTTCTGTTTGAACTCTCCATGGGCCTCAGTTTCCACACTGATAAATGGGGATGTGCCGATGCCTCCCTCGTAACAGTGGTGTAAGATTACAGTAAAGCCCTTAGAGCAATACCTGTCATGTAGCTAATGTTTGTTGAGCAGTTACTTTTAGCTGTTATTTCCTTTTTACTCTGGATGATTCTCTTAAACTTTGTTTTTTTAAGGCAGTGTGCAACATTGCTCCACGTGGCGTATATGTTTGTGGTAATACCACTACCACCTCTGGTCTGACTGTAACCCTTTCAAAAGACAGTTCCACCGGCGATTTTACTCTGGAAGCTGGTGCTCTAGTACTTGGTGATCAAGGTGAGAGACCAAGGGGAACAATAATAATGTATGATTCTGAGACTTTTTTGTTGTTGTATAAAGTCCTCTCCTTTTCACTTCATTTCTTTACATTTGATTCAGGAGGCATCTGGACAGCACTGTCCTAACCAGTGAGTTGGCAATGACTATCAGGAGCCCTGATGGTACAGTGGTTAAGAGCTTGGCTGCTAACCAAATGGTCAGCAGTTGGAATCTACCAGCTGCTCCTTGGAAACCCTATGGGGCAGTTCTACCCTGTCCTTCCTGTAGGGTTGCTCTGAGTTGGAATTGACTTGACAGCAGAAGGTTTGGGTTTTTTTTTTTGTTTGTTTAGGAATGATAACTGGAAGCACACTGCTATCATATTTATACTGCAGAATTGAAACTGGTGCTTAATATCATTCATTTCCGAAACCTACAGCAGATACAATTATACATAAAAATTAATTAGGTAAGAAAGTATAGGTTCCTACACTTCTCATTTCACACCACCTATCAGTTTGTCAGTTTGTCGTACTGTGGAGGCTTGTGTGTTGCTGTGATGCTGGAAGCTATGCCACTGGTATTCAGGTACCAGCAGGGTCACCCATGGAGGACAGATTTCAGCTGACCTTCCAGACTAAGACAGACTAGGAAGGAGCACCCGGCAGTCTACTTCTGAAAAGCATTAGCCAGTGAAAACCTTATGAATAGCAGAGGAACATTGTCTGATATAGTGCTGGAAGGTGAGCCCCCCAGGTTGGAAGACACTCAAAAGATGACTGGGGAAGAGCTGCCTCCCCAAAGTAGAGTTGACCTTAGTGATGTGAATGGAGACAAGCTTTCGGGGCCTTCATTTGCTGATGTGGCACGACTTAAAATGAGAAGAAACAGCTGCAAACATCCATTAATAATCAGAACCTGGAATGTATGAAGTATGAATCTAGGAAAATTGGAAATTATCAAAAATGAAATGGATTGCCCGAACTTCGATATCCTAGGCATTAGTGAGTTGAAATGGACTGGTATAGGCCATTTTGAATCGGACAATCATATAGTCTGCTATTCTGGGAATGACAGCTTGAAGATGAATGGTGTTGTATTCATCATCAAAGAGAACCTTTCAAGATCTATCCTGAAGTACAGCACTGTCAGTAATAGGACAATATCCACACGCCTACAAGGAAGACCAGTTAATATGACTATTATTCAAGTTTATGCACCAACCGCTAGGGCCAAAGATGAAGAAATAGAAGATTTTTATCAGCTGCTACAGTCTGAAATTGATTGAACATGCAATCAAGGTGCATTGATAATTACTGGTGATTGGAATGTGAAAGTTGGAAACAAAGAAGAAGGATCAGTAGTTGGAAAATATGGCCTTGGTGACAGAAACAATGCCGAAGATTGAATGATAGAATTTTGCAAGACCAACCACTTCTTCATCACAAATACCTTCCTTCACCAACATAAATGGTGACTATGCACATGGACCTTGCCAGATGGAACACACAGAAATCAAATTGACTACATCTGTGGAAAGAGATGATGGAAAAGCTCAATATCAGTCAGAACAAGGCCAGGGGCCGACTGTGGAACAGACCATCAATTGCTCATATGCAAGTTCAAGCCGAAACTGAAGAAATTCAGAGCAAGTCCACGAGAGCCAAAATATGACCTTGAGTATATCCCACCTGAATTTAGAGACCATCTCAAGAATGGATTTGACCGAAGACCAGACAAGTTGTGGAATGACATCAGGGACATCATCCATGAAGAAAGCAAGAGATCACTGAAAAGACAGGAAAGAAGGAAAAGACCAAGATGGATATCAGAGGAGACCCTGAAACTTGCTGTTGAGCGTCAAGCAGCTAAAGCAAAAGGAAGAATTGATGAAGTAAAAGAACTGAACAGAAGATTTCAAAGGGCCTCTCGAGAAGACAAAGTAAAGTATTGTAATGACATGTGCAAAGAGCTGGAGATGGAAAACCAAAAGGGAAGAACACCCTCCGCATTTCTCAAGCTGAAAGAACTGAAGAAAAAATTCAAGCCTCGAGTTGCAGTAGTGAAGGATTCTATGGGGAAAATATTAAACGACATGGGAAGCATCAAAAGAAGATGGAAGGAATACACAGAGTCATTATATCAAAAAGAATTAGTCGATATTCAACCATTTCAAGAGGTGGCATATGATCAGGAACCGATGGTACTGAAAGAAGAAGTCCAAGCTGCCTTGGCAAAAAACAAGGCTCCAGGAATTGATGGAGTATCAATTGAGATGTTTCAACAAACAGATGCAGCGCTGGAGGTGCTCACTTGTCTGTGCCAAGAAATATGGAAGACAGCTTCCTGATCAACTGACTGGAAGAGATACGTATTTATGCCTATTCCCAAGAAAGGTGATCCAACTGAATGTGGAAATTATAGAAAAATATCATTAATATCACACGGAAGCAAAATTTTGCTGAAGATCATTCAAAAACGGTTGTAGCAGTGTATCGACAGGGAACTCCCAGAAATTCAGGCTGGTTTCAGAAGAGGATGTGGAACCAGGGATATCATTGCTGTTGTCAGATGGATCCTGGCTGAAAGCAGAGAATATCAGAAGGATGTTTACCTATGTTTTATTAACTATGCAAAGGCATTTGACTCTGTGGGTCATAACAAACTATGGATAACACTGCGAAGAATGGGAATTCCAGAACACTTCATTGTGCTCATGAGGAACCTTTACATAGATCAAGAGATAGTTGTTCAGACAGAACAAGGGGATATTGATTGGTTTAAAGTCAGGAAAGGTATGCATCAAGGTTGTATTCTTTCACCATACCTATTTAATCTGTATGCTGAACAAATAATACGAGAAGCTGGACTACATGAAGAAGAACCGGGAATCAGGATTGGAGGAAGACTCATTAACAACCTGCGTTTTGCAGATGACACGACCTTGCTTGCTGAAAGTGAAGAGGACTTGAAGCACTTACTAATGAAGATCAAAGACCACAGCCTTCAGTATGGATTACACTTCAACATAAAGAAAACAAAAATCCTCACGGCTGGACCAGTGAGCAACGTCATGATAAATGGAGAAAAGATTGAATTTGTCAAGGATTTCATTTTACTTGAATTCACAATCAACAGTCATGGAAGCAGCAGTCAAGAAATCAAAAGACTCATTGCATTGGGTAAATCTGCTGCAAAGGACCTCTTCAGAGTGTTGAAGAGCAAAGATGTCACCCTGAAGACTAAGGTGCGCCTGACCCAAGCCATGGTATTTTCAGTTGCATCATATGCATGTGAAAGCTGGACAATGAATAAGGAAGACTGAAGAAGAATTGATGCCTTTGAATTGTGCCATTGGCAAAGAATATTGAACATACCATGGACTGCCAAAAGAATGAACAAATCCGTCTTGGAAGAAGTGTGGCCAGAATGCTCCTTAGGGGCAAGGATGGAGAGACTGTGTCTTATACACTTTGGACATGTTGTCAGGAGGGATCAGTCCCTGGAGAAGGACATCATGCTTGGCAGAGTACAGGGTCAGTGGAAAAGAGGAAGACCCTCAACGAGGTGGATTGACACAGTGGCTGCAACAGTGAGCTCAAGCATAACAACGATTGTAAGGATGGGGCAGGACCGGGCAATGTTTCTTTCTGTTGTGCATGGGTCACTCTGAGTTGGAACCAACTGGACGGCACCTGACAACAACATCACATTTGTGATCACTTGTTCTAAAGCTTTATGTTAAGCTCCCTGTGGGGTGTGATTTGGTTATCGTGTTTACTGCCCTATTCCCATGGCCTAGCACAGAGGAATGCAGTCAATACTTTTTGAATGTGTTACGATTATTTTCCGTAGTGTAGGCCTAGATACCGTGAAACTGTAAAGGAGGTGAATGTTACTCTTAGCACTCAGAGGACTTTTCCTTGAGAGTTTAGATTAGCAACTTTGGTAGGATTTTAGTAGTAGTTTAGAATTCATACTTTTGCTGTATTTTAACCCATTTCATCAGGTTTTTTTGGGAGGGGGGATTTGATAGTTTATAAAGATTTCCAGTTGGAAGGGATATCCACGTTGGGATTTGCTACCTAAGTTTCACTTTGTGATGCCTTAACCCTATTACAAAAACATGTCCTTATGCCTGTATCAGGCACTTTTCAGATTTTCTAGTCAAATTAAGATCACTTATTCATTCTCATTTGCAAGTTACCTCCACATTTCTTAATCCCTCTTGGTCACAGTAAACAGTGAAACACTTTCTTTCCTTGGTTTCCTAGACTCCACACCATTTTGGTTTTCTTTTTAACTTCAGTCACTAGATAACTTCATCATTCTGAGTTTTTACTGGTTCTTCATCTCCTTAATCTCTTAACTGATTGGTACCTCAAGGTGCATAGTTTTTGAACCTTTTGTCTTCTAGGTCTGCCTGCCTTATTGGTGATCTTATCCAGTCTCATGGCCTTACCTTCCTATATGCTCAAAATTCCAAAATTTATAGCCCCAGCCTGTACTGTTATTTTTACGCAGATAACACATGCAGTACACATTTTTTTGCCAACAGCTACACCAGACTGTTTTACTGTATTTTTTCACAAATAATGCTCCCACATAAATAATGAGCCCACACATACAACTTACAGAAATGATAAAATTAAGTAAAACTGAAGCTGGTGAAAAGGACACGAAAAGAGAGAGTGGAGGGAGAAAGCAG
Source organism: Elephas maximus indicus (assembly GCF_024166365.1). NCBI lineage: Eukaryota > Metazoa > Chordata > Mammalia > Proboscidea > Elephantidae > Elephas > Elephas maximus. Next base: position 44,436,807 of record NC_064843.1, read on the forward strand.
GCTGTCTCATTAATATAGGGGGAGAGTAATTGGGAGTGTGTAGCAAGGTGTATATGGGTTTTTGTATGAGAGACTGACTTGATGTGTAAACTTAAAGCACAAAAAAGATTATTTTTAAAAAAAATTAAATGAAAAAAAATCATATCCCTTTAAAACACCGCAAAAAAAAAAAAAATTAAAACTGTTGTGGCATAGTGGTTGGCAAAAAACATATAACATGCATGTTATTTGCATAAAAATACGGTACTTCTTCCCTGAACTCCAGGCACATATTTTTTACTGCCTGCGTAGTACCTCTACTTAGATGTCTGCTACGCTTTCCAAACTTAACATGTCCAGAACCAAAATCCCAGTCTTCGTCTTGAACTTGTTGTTTTTGCAGTCTTCCCCACCTCAGTAAATAACTCCATCCTTCTATTTGCTCAGGTCAGAGAACATGGTGTTATCTTTGACTTTTTCTCCTACCCCACATCCGGTCTGTCAGCAAGTCTTGTTTGGGCTTACCTTTAAAATATATCCAGTATCTAACGACTTCCCCACTTCTACTACCGTCATCCAATCTACCATCATCTCTGGAGTTGTTTATTACTATGGTCTCCTAATTGTCATGCCTGTGACCACTCTTTCCCCCTCCTGTCTGTAACAGCAGAGTAATCCCATGAAAAACTTAAATCATGTTTTGCTGCTCAAAACTTTGCAGTGACCCCTGTCTTACTCAGAGTAAAAGCCTCAGTCTTGATAAGGGCCCAGACCATTTACATTCTGGCCCTTCGTCACATCTCTCTTGCCTCATCATCTGCTACTTGCCCCTTGTTCCTTCTTCTCCAGTGACACTGGCCTCACTGAGCCTTCACTATTGCAACTCCAGGCTTGAATTTTTTCTTCAGTTCTTTCAGCTTGAGATGCACCAAACCTGTTCTTCCCTTTTGGCTTTCTAACTCCAGGTGTTTGCATATTTCATTGTAATACTTTGTCTTCCTGAGCCACCTTTTGAAATCTTCTGTTCATCTCTTTTACTTCATCATTTCTTCTATTCACTTTAGCAGCTCTACATTCAAGAGCAAGGTTCCGAGTCTCTTCTGACATCCATTTTGGTCTTATCTTTGTAACGACTTTTTGCTTTCTTCATTTATGATGTCCTTGATGTCACTCCATAGCTCATCTGGTCTTCAGTCATCACTGTTCAGTGCGTGAAATCTGTTCTCAAGATAGTCTCTGAATTCAGGTGGGATATGCTCAGGGTCATATTTTGGCTCTCTCAGACTTGTTTTAATTTTCTTCAGCTTCAAGTTGAACTTGTATATGAGCAATTGATGGTCTATTGCGCAGTCAGCTCCTGGCCTCGTTCTGACTGACGATTTTGAACTTTTCCATCATCTCTTTCCACAGATGTAGGTAACTTGATTGCTGTGTATTCCATCTGGTGAGATCCACATGTATAGTTGCCATTTATGTTGTTGAAAAGAGGTACTTGGAATAAATAAGTTGTAGGTCTTGCCAAATTCTGTCATGTGTCATTTGTTATCACTAGGGCCATATTAGCAGTGCATCTTGATTGCATGTTTAATCAGTTTCAGACTGCAGAAGTTGGTGCAAATCTTCAGTTTCTTTATCTTTTGCATTTGCGGTTGGTACATAAATTTGGATAAGAGTCCTATTAACCGTTCTTCCTTGTAGGCGTGTGGGTATTACCACCTCCTGACTGTAGAGCCCGTGCATTTCTTCCCGAAACCATTGTCCCCAAAAGACCCAGCTCAAACAGCACCTTTTTCTTGAAACTTTTTCAGATGCTGCTTCCTCCTTTAACCACCCTCCTCCATAATCCATCTTACATAATTCTGCATATCTCTTATAATTTTTGAAATATGCTATCTTGGATGTGTATTTACCTTACCTCATCTGTTGGAATTTGAGACTAACTTTTTGAGGGTCACTGTCATATCTTATTCATTTTTGTAACCATCACAACATACTGTGTGGGAAAAAGATGTGGCCATCTGCTTCCGTAAAGATTAGAGCCTTGGAAACCCTAGGAGACGGTTCTCCCCTGCCCTATAGGGTCACTTTGAGTTGGAAAGGACTTGATGGCAATAGATTCACAATATAGTGCCTTGCCCATGGAAATGCTGAATGAATAAACATAAAAATTTGTTAAATAAAACATTTTATTACAAGCAGTAATTCAGGTTGGTAGTTTGAACCCACCAGCGACTCCATGGATAAAAGACATGGCAGTTGCTTCCATAAAGATTTACTGCCTGGGGAACCCTGTTTTGGGCAGTTCCACTCTGTCCTATAGTATCTCTGTGAGTTGGAATCAACTTAACAGCAGTGAATTTTGATTTTGGCATGGCATTTTATGATTTTAACTGCTGGAGACAAATGGAAATAATCCTTTATTATGGGACAGTTTCCATTTTCTGAAATTTGGAAATTGACCAAAGGAAAATTTTTTGTTTGTATACTTTACTGTGATTGTAGGTATTTGTGGAATAGATGAATTTGATAAGATGGGAAATCAACATCAAGCCTTGTTAGAAGCCATGGAACAGCAAAGTATTAGTCTTGCTAAGGCTGGAGTGGTTTGTAGCCTCCCTGCAAGAACTTCCATTATTGCTGCTGCAAATCCTGTTGGAGGACATTACAATAAAGCCAAAACAGTTTCTGAGAATTTAAAGTAAGTCTCTTCAAATATTTATACCTTTAATATATTGCATCCCTATAAATCAATAAGAAAAAGACATAGATGGGCAGTTCACAGAAGTTGCAAGTATCTATTAAATATACAAAAACATGCTTAAACACTATGAATTAAAACAATGAAATACCATTGATACCTATCGGATTGACAAGCATTCTAAATATTATTAATCATTGTTGGCAAAGGGGTGGAGACATGGGCTCTCACGTGTACTGTTTAATATGTTTAACGACAACTTGAGGTTTTTATCACAATTTTAATACGGAACCCTGGTTGCACAGTGGTTAAGTGCTTGACTGCTAACTGAAAGGTCAGCGGTTCGAACCCACCAGCTGCTCCATGGAGAAAAATAAGACAGTCTGCTTCCGCAAAGATTTACAGCCCTGGAAACCCTATGGGGCAGCTTTACTATGTCCTCTACGGTCACTATGAGTTGAAAATCTACTCAATTGCAGTGGGTTATCACAATTTTAAATGTACATTCCTTTTTTCAGCCACTCTGTTTTTAGGAATCCTAGTTATAGTCACAAAGAGCACAAAGATATATTTATACAGTGGGTACTGCAGCATTTGTTCATCACTGCTGTCTTAGTTACCTAGTGCTGCTGTAAGGAAATACACAAGTGGGTGGCTTTAAAGAACAAGAATTTTTCGTCTCACAGCTGTGGAGGCTGCAGATTAAGGCAACAGCTCTAGAGGAGGGTCCTTCCTTGTTGATAGCCCTGGGTGTTCCTTAGTGTTCCTTAGCTTGTAGATGGTTCTGCATGTGATCTCTTCCCCCTGTGTGTCTCTCCGTTTGCTGTTTTTATAAAACGCCACTCCAAAAAAAAAAACAAACCAACCCGCTGCCGTCGAGTCGATTGTGACTCATAGCGACCCTACAGGACAGAGTAGAACTGCCCCATAGAGTTTCCAAGGAGCGCCTGGTGAATTCAAACTGCTGACCTCTTGGTTAGCAGCCATAGCACTTAACCACTACGCCACACACTCAGAGGGGATTATATTTAGAACCTACCTTATGGTACAGGGTTGCTACGAGTCAGAATCTACTTGGCAGCAACGGGTTTGGTTTTTTTTTTTTTTTATTATGCTGGTATGACCTCATTAACATAGCAAATGAAAACCCCGATTTCCAAACAGGTTTATATTTACAGGTACAGGGGCTAGGACTTCAGCATAACTTTTGGAAGAGAGACACAATTCAATTCACAACTATCAAAAATGTGGAGTAACTTAAAATCCCCACCAGTAGGGAGAGTGGTTTAACTCTAGTAGACTGCAGGCGAAAGCAGCAGCTACAAGAATAAGTACATTTGTATATATTGATAGGGGAAGATGTCTGTGCTTTACTTCTAAGTGAAAAGAGCACATACAGACTTGTAAATGTGGTATGAGCCCACTTTTTTCAAAAACAATGTTTATATCTACACATGCATGCTTTGTCTTCTAATTTGTTCTGTACAAGTTGGACAGAAATATATGGGAAGGGTAAAATAGATTCAAGTGATGCAAAATTGAGAAAAAAATAAAGGAATGCCTCAAATTAAAAACCAGAATATTAAGTCTAGTGGGGAAAAAAACTGATTTCCCGATGTTTAGTAATCTGTAATTTTATATAGAAAGCCTATGATGCATAGTAAAATATGTAATTGTACTTTGAGATTCTGGTTATTTCTGTACCACCACAACCAAAAAGTCAAATATATTTAGTAGTTTTTCATGGTAAAATGACAAAATGCTATGTTAGAAATATCTATTGAACAGGGATCCGGGGACTTCGACTCTGGGTTTTACTGGTACCATTGTAATGACGAAGTAGAACACAGCATTTTTTTTTTTTTAATTGTGCTTTAAGTGAAAGTTTACAAATCAAATCAGTCTCTCATACAAAAGTTTATATGCACCTTGCTGTGTACTCCTAGTTGTTCTACCCCTAATGAGACAGCACACTCCTCTCCACCCTGTATTCCCCATGTCCATTCAGCCAGCTCCTATCCGCCTCTGCCTTCTCATCTTGTCTCCAGACAGGAGCTGCCCACATAGTCTCATGTATCTACTTGAGCCAAGAAGCTCACTCCTTACCAGTATCATTTTCTATCTCATAGTCCGGTCCAGTCCCTCTGTCTGAAGCGTTGGCTTTGGAAATGGTTCCTGTCTTGGGCTAAAAGAAGGTCTGGGGACTGTGACTTCCGGGGTCCTTCTAGTCTGTCAGACCATTAAGTCTGGTCTTTTTACAAGAATTTGAGGTCTGCTTCCAAATTTTCTCCTGCTCCCTCAGGGATTCTCTGTTGTGTTCCCTGTAAGGGCAGTCATCGGTCATAGCCGGGCACCATCTAGTTCTTCTGATCTCAGGTTGATGTGGCCTCTGATTTATGTGGCCCTTTCTGTCTCCTGGGCTCATAATTACCTTGTGTCTTTGGTGTTCTTCATTCTCCTTTGCTCCAGGGGGATTGAGACTAGTTGATGCATCTTAGATGGCTGCTTGCTAGCGCTTAAGACCCCAGACAGCACTCTCCAAAGTGAGATGCAGAATGTTTTCTTAATACATTCTGTTATGCCAATTGACCTAGATGTCTCCTGAAACTGTGGTCCCCAGACCCCCACCCCTGTTAGAACACACATTTTTATTATAATGGCTAGCAGATATATCAATGCCCTTTTAGGAAATAGTGGACTTTTTGCTTTGAAATGGAACGCAGGCACTCTGAGAGACTCCTTGTTTTAGAGACAAAAGATATAAATAAAAGATTGAGAGCTATTTGACTAGATAGCCTCTGACACACCATCTGGCATCCTAGCTTAAAAATTAAGTGATCCTAAATCATGATGAAGCTAAATGTCATGTAGTGGTAATAGAACATACAGCAGGATTCAGTGGCTTTGCTGGTGTGAGGGCCACGGCCTCTACCTTCCGAGGGGCGGTATATGAGGTGTGTACACGTGTTGAAGAGGCTGTGGCCTGTTCTCTCTGGAGTGGGCAGGTGTATTGAATCCAAAAGCTATTTATTTGTTTTACCTAAAGCTTGGTTTCTTTTTAGGCTCTACTTGGAACGTGAGTATAGTTTTCTATTGTTTGTTTTGATTCCAATCTTTTTTTCTTTCTCTCATGCCTCTTAGAATGGGGAGTGCCCTGTTGTCCAGATTTGACTTGGTCTTTATTCTGTTAGACACCCCGAATGAGGATCATGATCACTTACTCTCTGAACATGTGATTGCAATAAGAGCTGGGAAGCAGAGAGCTGTTAGCAGTGCCACAGTAACTCGTATGAATAGCCAAGATTCAAATACTTCTGTGCTTGAAGTGGTTTCTGATAAGCCATTATCAGAAAGACTAAAGGTATAAATATTTCTCCTTAATCATTTGGTTCAGTTCTGTCTGAATGTCAAGAGTTCAGTGTGTTGCTTATGGTAGAATAGTAATACATAAACTTGAATAGCAGATCTTTTATATTATGATAGTAGGGTTTATGTAAGCTTTGTTTGAAACACAGACTGAGAGCTAAAATTGTAATGTTTAGTTTATTTGGCAGCTCTTTTAGAATTTTATATTTATATAAACTGTTCTCTTAGCAAGAATATTTTATTTGCTATGTATCCTTGTAATCTGGGGCCTCTGTATCGTGCATGCTTTAGGTGGTTCCTGGAGAAACGATAGATCCCATTCCCCACCAGCTGTTGAGAAAATACGTTGGCTACGCCCGGCAGTATGTCTATCCAAGGTTATCCACAGATGCTGCCCAAGTTCTTCAGGATTTTTACCTGGAGCTCCGGAAACAGAGCCAGCGGTTAAATAGCTCACCAATAACGACCAGGCAGCTGGAATCTCTGATTCGTCTGACAGAGGTTTGTTTGAGCTTATGCTTTTTTGGCTTAAACAGAGGTGGTAGAAGAGGCAGTATGATTTCTCTTTTGAACAACCTTCTGTGTAATTGACTTGATTTCTCATGTCTTAGTCATCTAGTGCTGCCATAACAGAAATAACACAAGTGGATGGTTTTAACAAAGAGAAATTAATTTTCTTACAGTCTTGTAGGCTACAAGTCCAAATTCAGGTGTCGGCTCCAGGGGAAGGCTTTCTCTCTCGTTGGCTCTGGAGGAAGGTCCTTGTCCTGAGTCTTCCCCTGGTCAAGGAGCTTCTCAGGCGCAGAGACCCTGTGTCCAAAGGACGCACTCTGCTCTTGGTGCTGCTTTGTTGGTGGTATGAGGTCCCCAACCCTTTGCTTGATTCCCTTTCCCTTTTATCTCTGGAGAGATAAAAGGTGGTGCAGTCCACACCCCAGGGAAACTCCCTTTACTTGGATCAGGGATGTGACCTGGGTTAGGGTAGTGTTACAATCCCCGCCTAATCCTTTTAACAAAAAATTACAATCACAAAATAGAGGACAACCACAGAATGCTGGGAATCATGGCCTAACCAAGTTGATACATAGTTTTGGGGGACACAATTCAATCCATTACATTATCCTACTAAGTTGTTGTGTACTATTGAGTTGATTCTGACTAATAGGGACCCTGTATGTCAGAGTAGAACTGCCCTATAGGGTTTCCCAGGCATTAATCTTTACGGGAGCAGATTACCAGGTCTTTTCTCCCTCAGAGCTGCTGGTGGGTTCAAACTGCCAGCCTTTTGGTTAGCAACCAAGTGCTTAAACATTGTGCCACTAGGGCTCCTTTTTCCTACTAAGAGACATTAGAAATGACTGGATAATAGTTTTTTTTTTAATGATAGTTTCTTAAGAGGATCAATTACATCTGTAACATTGATCAAAGTATAGCCACTTTCTAGGCATGGGGCCAGCTACTTGCTGTGCACCTTATTTTTTTTTTTAAATGAGACTCCTGGAGTGTTTGAGGAGTGGTTGGGTTAACTAAGGATTCTGGGATCCAAAGTTGAGTATATGGGACCATGAACATGTAAATTATTTTGAGTATTTCATTTGGTACATGAGAGGTCTATGAGAATAGCACCTGTTTTTCTAACAACATCATCTTTTCACAGCTGTGGAATGCTGAGCGAACTCTGCTAAATAAAATTAATTGGGTTCCAAGTTTGGGCTTTTTGCTCCTAAATTTTGAATAACTTCCCTTTGTCATTTTAACAAATTGGTTTGGCATACATTCCGGAACATAAAAGGCAAGGAAAAACCAAGCATATTTCACAGTCAAATTTTCTGAAATCAGTACTTTCAGAAAGACATGTTCCCACCCACCCATTGCCACTGAGTTAATCCCTACTCATAGTGACCCTAAAGGACAGGGTAGAACTGCTCCATAGGGTTTCTTAGGCTCTAAGTCTTTCTAGAAGCAGACTGCTGCATCTTTCTCGCACGGAGCGGCTGTGGGTTCAAACTGTCGACCTTTCACTTAGCAGATGAACGCTTTAACCACTGTGACACCAGGAATCCTGAAAGACATGTTAGTGGATAAAAAGTAATTTTAATTCATATTTTAAGTAAGTGATCATTTTCATGCTCACATTTTCAGATGATTTTTAAAAATTTCTTTTTCAAATTACAACCCCCCTCCAAAAGTCAGTTTTTGTGTAAAATGAATAAATGAAATATGCTTAGACATACCATACCTGTTAAGACGATAGTAAGTATATTTATCTTTTGTTATCTGCCATAACTGAAAATGTTTTCTTTCGAAGGCACGAGCAAGGTTGGAGTTGAGAGAGCAAGCAACCAAAGAAGATGCTGAAGATATAGTTGAAATTATGAAATACAGGTAAGATTAAACTTTAAAATACTGCTGTGATGAAATACCAAGCAAAAATATTTTTATTTAGCCCACTTAAAAAAAAAAAAACAAAACCCAAACTCATTGCTGTCGACTCAGTTCTTACTCATAGCTCACTTATTTTCCTGTGATCAAAAAATATTTCTGTGTAAATAATCTTTACTTTTTTTTTAATTTTATTTTTTTGAATGGGTAATATATTCACGTAATTCTAAAATCAATTGAAAAATACGTACCTTGAAAAGACTTGCTCCCAATCCTGTTTACCACCCCACCCTTCCTGTCCACCCATACTCCCCCCGCCCTATTAGTTTCTTATAAATAACGTACTGTTTACACTGTTCTGGGCCTTTTTAAAAACTTGATAATGTATCTAGAGATCTTTCCCTATTAGGACATAGTGATTTCTTCCTTTTTTTATAGCTACATAGTATTCCATTGTATAGATGTGCCATACCCATTGCTGTTGAGTGGATTCCAACTCATAGCGACCCTATAGGACAGAATGGAACTGCCCAATAGGGTTTCCAAGGAGTGGCTGGTGGATTTGAACTGCCCACCTTTTGGTTATCAGCCGAGTTCTTAGACACTGCACCACCAGGGCTCCATAAGATACTTCATATGTGGGTGGGATCCCTGGGTGGTTAAAGGTTGGAGGTTTGAGTTCACCCAGAGGCACCTTGGATCGTACTTCTGAAAAATCAGCCGTTGAAAACCCTATGGAGAACAGTTCTTTGAATATGTTAATACATTCATATGCTTCAAAATCCAAAGTTTAAAAACTTACTATGGGAAAAAATTTTCCCCCTACACTGTTTTTAGCTACTCAGTTCTTTCCCTACCGCCATGGCAACAAATACTATCAGTTTTTTGTGTTGAGTTTTTAGTTGTAAAAAAAAAATCACAAGCAAACATGTAACTATATATCCTTTTTCTCCCTTGGTGGACATATGGTAGGGTACCATACACAGTATTTTTATACCTTGCTTTTTTTTACTTAAAATGCTTCTTGGCTGTCATTTCATATCTGTGCCTAAAGAGCTTCTTCTTCTTTTTCACAACTGGATACTAGTCCGCTGTGTGGAAGCATCATAATTTAGCAGTTAACTCTTTTTAATATGTCCTCCCAGCAATTAAAATATAAATCTATTAGGAGTCTACTTTTCCAAGGCCAAAAGCTTTATTAATTTAAAGATGAAATTATTTTGTTATCTTACTTTGTTAAGTAATTTTTATTTCTTCAAAGGTAGATGGATTCCTCCCTCCTCCCGCCCCCCCCCCCCAAGCAGCTGCTATTCTGGGGCTTATTTGGGGTCAGAAGCAGGTGGCTTTGCCCGATTATTCCTCCTTGGCTCTTGGTAAAAGTGGTGTCACATAGCTGGAAGAGCACAGGCTTTCAAGCCCAATCTGGAGCCACCAGGGCAAGTTACACTCTGCTTCTCAGTCTCCTGTATGAAACACCAAAAGGATTGTGCTGACATGTGCAGCGATGCTGTATACTGTGACAATAATATGGTTTGACACATTCGTCTGCACTCAGTCAACACTATGATCAATAGTGCTAGCCTTGATAATATTACTGAGATGAGCCTAAGCAGATCCCCTTTTCATCTGACTCATACCACAAACTGAAGGCTTCAGAAATTTTTTAAAAATCTCACATCCCAGATCAGGAGTTGCCAAAATTACCCTTTCCAACAGGTTAATTTCTAGGGTCTGATCCTCCGTGCTCTCCATCTGAATTGTCCACTAGCTCTGGTTAGCTTTGGGCTCTAGGCTAGTCCTTTTCTCCCTTTCCTTATAGATTTTACCTAGTGGTCTGTTCATCCCCAGGCTGGTTCCAGCCTATCCTTGGAGGCTTCTCTGTTCCTTCTTCTGTGTCTAGAAGCATGTCATGTGGGTAGAAGGGCACCCATGTTACTTCCTGAAGGTCTGTGCACTAGCTTGCAATTCCTTGTTTCCTGCTCTGTAAGGCAGCCGATGGAAGAACTTTTCTTCTTAAAATTCAGCGTGTCAGAGTTTGTCTGCAATATTGAGATTATGTTTGCTATCTTTGAAAGCTTTAAAGACTCGAATTAACAGCTCTTAATTCTTTATTGGAAAGACCCCTGGGGGTGCAGTGGTTAAGCGCTCAGCTACTAACTGAAAGGTCGGCTTTTGAACCCACCAGCTGCTCCAAGGGAGAAAGATGTGGCAGTCTGTTCCGTAAAGATTACAGCCGTGGAAACCCTACGGAGCAGTTCTACTCTGTCATATAGAGTCCCTGTGAGTCAGAATCTTTATTGCTGGTTCCAGAGCGATTGCCTCATAATGAGTAAAGGTATTGACAACTAATGCCTACTGACCTTTCAAACAATCCCTGACAAGTTACCTTCTATGTCTAAATATCCTGTTGGTTGATTTGGCATCACTATGAGTTTGAACTGTCAATTTTCAATTTTACCTGATTCAATACTAGGGTTTGAGGAGTCTCATAGCATTTATTTGCCTTTATCCTTAAATAGTCCATAACATAGTGAATTTCATAGTAGCCACTCAATAAATACATGTTTAAGGCTTTGCTAAGTGAGCCTCATGGCTTCTTCCAGCTTTTTCTTCTTATAACCTGGAGGCCCAGAACAAAATTTTCTGTAGCCGTGCCACATTGGGTAACTGTTTTTCTCCCCTTCCCATTAAGCATGCTAGGAACTTACTCTGATGAATTTGGGAACCTGGATTTTGAGCGCTCACAGCACGGTTCTGGAATGAGCAACAGGTCAACAGCAAAAAGATTTATTTCTGCTCTCAACAACATTGCTGAAAGAACTTACAATAATTTATTTCAATTTCATCAACTTCGACAGATTGCCAAAGAGCTAAATATTCAGGTATGATAAACTAGAAGCTTATTAATAAATCTTTTTTGTAATAATTTCAGGAGGTCCTTATTGATGTATAGTAGATCTTTTAAATATCATACGGTTTGGATTAAAAGAATAGGATAGGCTTATTTCCTTTGGAGTATTTCATAATATAAGCTAGTTCATTTAAACTATGAAATCAGCTAGCTGCTCAGAGTCTTTAAAAAAGTTTTTATTAAGATTTATACCTGCCTTTTTTCAAAAAGTTTTTCAGCTTCTTGATAGTTAGGGGGAAGCATTGTAACGGAGCTCAGTCTCCATTCTTTTCTGGTAATCTCTTGTGGGCAAGTCACTTTAACAACTTTGAACCTGTTTCCTCATCTCTTTAAAGGACATGATTCCACCTGCTCTACCTAGCTCCAAGTTTTAATGAAAATCAGTGTAATAGCACTTCAAACACACAAATCAGTTTATATGGAAAATTACCCACTTTATTTAAGAAACTAGTCTGAATTTTGTCTTGAAGCTAAGCTAAAACAAATATGAAACTCTGCATACTGCAGTTTTTAATTAGCTTGGCATAGAATCCAAAGCTCAAATGTAGGTGGTGTTCTCTGAAAGAAGTGTGAATAATTCTTTCTTCCCAAGAAACTTGACGGGTGTTACGTTGGAGAGATTAATTCTAAAACTCATATTCTGGCATATTACCTAATGGGGTAACTTTTGATGTTTTCTTCTAGGTTGTTGATTTTGAAAACTTTGTTGGATCACTAAATGACCAGGGTTACCTCTTGAAAAAAGGCCCGAAGGTTTACCAGCTTCAGACTATGTGAAAGGATTTTACCAAGTCAGGGCCTCTTGGGCTTATTAGCAATTTAAGCCATTTCGATAATAATAGGCAAAAAAATACTGTTCTTTGAAAATGACATTGCAAACATAATGTCATAGCAACAAATGTTAGATATGATGAACCACTCTAAGAAATGATAAAGTCATGTGTTAATTTTTTACAACTTCTCTAAAATGCTAAAAATAAATTACGTACATTATTTTATGTAAATGATATAAATTATTTATAGTTATGTGTTTGACCTGTCTTCATTTTTTTAAATATTTCAGTTTTGCATATCAAATGTCCATTTGGGTAAACATTCAGAAAGTTACGTTTTAATATGTAAATAGTTCCAACACAAAAATATGATTACCTTTCAGAAATAAATTGAAACCAACATTCAGTTGTAAAAACTGGAAATATTTTGTTGACGTATTCAGGTTAACATCTTAGCTACTGAAGATTTTCTTAACATTTTAGATTTAGATACCTCTCATGCACTGGGCTGGGCTTGGCTTGGCTTGGTGTGTACTTAGAAAAAACTATATTAAGTTAGTTAAAATGTGTACGTATTTGAACTTTAAATAGTTGTGCATGGTTTATCCTAAAGCCTAGTGGTCTCTGTTCCATGCTTCCCACACCCTAATTTTTGCTCAGTTTCAGCTGTTCTCCTATTTACCTCCTTTTTTTCTACAGAACATGCTCCCAGTTATACTAGTTGCTGTCGAGTCAATTCCAACTTAGAGCGACCCTGTAAGACAGAGTAGAACTGCCCTATAGGGTTTCCAAGGAGCACCTGGTGGATTTGAACTGCAGACCTCTTGCTTAGCAGCCATAGCTCTTAACCACTACGCCCCCAGGGTTTCCGTAAACATGCTAGTACTGCTTATTCTTGAATTTTCAGTTTAAACATTGTCTATTAACTTCCTACTATAGAAACTGAGAATGTTGTCCTCTTAAACCCCTCCACATAAATATTTACATACCTCATTTCTTCCCACTTTAGTTATATACCATAATTTTTAGTTAAATGTATATTTAGCTTTTATATCATTAAGACTACTGAATATTAGTCATTTCCTTTCTTGCACAGCTTTTTTTTTCCCTACAGTT